>NC_057829.1:48055000-49305000 GCF_910594005.1 Cervus elaphus | reverse complement strand
AAGAGTGTGGATGCCGCTTTTTTCTCTGTTACAGATAGGAGCTAGCAGTTCTAAAACCACTCCTTTAAAATGTATTTTAAAAAACAGCTGGGACAAGTTTGATCCCCAGAGTTTAAAAAGGCATACCTGATCTTCTTCTGTGATACTGAATGACCACAGTATCCTTTGGAAGACGGGCAATGCTGGCCAGTTGAAGTCTCTCAATTACAATACTGTTTTACAACTAGACTGCTTCCATAGAAAACAAGAGAAATGGGTAGAAGTGACAGATGTGTTGCTCTTTTGCTCTCTGCAACACATGCCAGGCTTGTGTCCTAAGGGTGCAGATTTGGGTGTGAAATCTTCAGTTGCCTCCTGTTTTCTTACTTTGCCCCTGTATCAGGGGCTCCCAATTGAACAGTCTGAGAATCAGGCCACCCTTTCAGGAGGGGTTGCCTCAGTTTCGGTAAAAATTCAAACAGTACCAATTGTGATCGATACTATTGAGAGGATCCAAAAAGTACATAGAAGCCTTTACGGGATTAACTTTACTTTATGAACTTACTTGGAGAGATATAACGCGTGTCTTGGGACAGACACTGATTCCTGACTCAAAAACTTGAGTTTTGGGGGAGGCTACTACTTTTGGAGATGAATGGCTTGAATGTGAGACAAGGGGAAAGAGGGAACATGAAATAGCCCTCCTTCCTACTGGGAGTCAAACAGTTCCCATAACAGAGCTACTTTGCTGGATTTATTCTTGTAGGACTCAAGTGAGCACGTGCTAAGACTTTATGCTAAGCTGGCTGACATAGAACAGGGAGAGAAGGAAACTCCTGATAAACTCCTAGTATAGACTACAGGAGGCTCTTCACAAGTTTACTGACATTGATCTCAAAATTACAGAGGGAGAAATGATCTTAAAAGATTTCTCACTTAGTTAACTCCAGATATCTGCTCTAAGTTACAAAAACAGATGTATGGACCAAACCAGTCTTTAGATAATCTGTTGCAACTGGCTTAGATGGTATATTATGGTAGAGAATATGAGGAGGAAAATAACAGGAAAAAAGAACCAAGTAAAAGACTGAAGCCCCAACAATGGCTGTTAGACCTGCTCTGAAACAGCCTGAGAAAAATGCCCAGAGGAACCTAGGTGAAAAGAGATGGACTTGTTATTTCTGTGGAAAGGAGGGGCATCTCAAGTGGGATTGCCCTCAGGCATCAAAGCTGACCCCAGCTCCAGGTCCAGTCTGCAAAGGATCTTAACTGGAGAAGTGACTGCCCTCTGAGGTGTAGGCCCCAGGAGTCAGATTCTCAAGACAATCAGGGCTGGAGGTGCCCAGGGGTCCCCACACAAGCTCCTGTCCTAATTACACCTGAGGAAATCCAGGTATTAATAACTGTGGATTTCTTTCGGACACTGGGGCACATTTCTCCCTGCTCCCTAAAGCCCCTGGTCTCCTTTCCTCCAACCTACTACCATACCGTGGCTGTTTGGATGAGCCAAAGATTATTATATCAGTCATCATTTAAGCTACAACTGGGACTCTGTGCTGTTTTCTCATGAGTTTCTAATCACGCCAGAGTCTCCCTCACCCTTTCTGGGGAGGGATATACTGAACAAGGTCCAGGCCTCTATTTTCACAAATATGGAACTCACTTTTTACTGGAACAAACTGTAAATCCTAGAATGTGGACTGATGGAAAAACTTTGGGTTGAGCACAAAATGCTGTTCATATCTTTATCAAGCTCAATGACCCTCACCTATTTTCACATCAAAAGCAGTATTCACTAAAGCTGGAGGTTAATGAATGAGCAAAATCTTACTGTACTGACTTCTTATGATGTAAGTGAGGTCTTCAACTCTATAAAGTTCAGAGCAACAATGCTCCACATTTAAAGCTGCTGTAACTCAAGGGTGTCAAAAGTTCTAGGAAGAGAATATCACTTACACTGTTCCTGGAGATCCCAATCTTCAGAAAAAGTTGAAAAGGCTAATGGCATTATTTAAAGACACCCATGTAAGCTAACTCAGGAAACACAAAATAGTTGGTTTACATTCTACCTATAGCTTTAATGAGGGCTCAAACTGCCCCTAGAAGAAGGGACTGTCTCTCTGACAGACTGTTTTTGTGCACAGATATTGTCATAGATCCTGACACCTTAAAGTTAAGTATGTGACTCAGCTTTTAGCTTTTCAACAGACATTACCAGGAGATTAACTTCTTACCCAGCCTTTGAGTCAAACAAGCCAGTGTTTGAACCAGGAACTGAGATGGGCCTGAGAATCTATGTGGGTTTGCTTCTGCTGACTCCAAAAGTCCTGAGTCTGCCATTTGATCCTCAAGACAATGCCTTCCTGTCCTGGACATATTTCTATGCCTCATTCCACAGCTGGTCTAATTACTGGGTCTGAGGAGCACTCCCCTCCTCATCAACTGAAGACTTCCCATGGTGGGTTTCCCCACTTTAAGGAAAGGACTTTCTTCAACTCTGTGATGACATCTAACAATCTTAAGGTGGACTGATGTAACTATGGACATAATGTGACTTTTAATTTTGATTTTAACTTGGTTTAATGACTATTTTGCCTTACATCTGTAACTGTTTAATGGGGTTTGTTTCTAACCGTCTGAAAGGTTGAAGTTACAAATGGTTGTCCAGGCTCCTAAGAGTGCCACAACCTCCTCCAACTGTTACTTGGATCAGAGACCCTCAATATGAGGGTTAGGAGAATATGTTGCGTCAACAATTTAGGGACCACACCCCTCAACAACAGGAAGTAGTTATGGAGCTAAATTGACACCCCTTTCCCTTGGAAACACAATTCTCCTAAAAGAAAAGAGGGAAATGAGAGAGTCAATCTCTAGGCAGGTTGATAAGAAGTCCGGGGTCCCTGAGGAGGAGATAGGGATCTGGGACTCTCGAAGCAGAGATACGGGCCTGGAATTCTCAAGGAGGAGGAAAGGACAAACGTCTTTTTTTTCCTCTACCTTCCTTAGTTTTAGTCACATAAAACATTTTTTTCTTTAAGCCAGGAACTGATGATTACACAACAAACAACTCAGTTTAAACTCTGTACTAGGGATTATGTAACAACAATGTATCCTGCTTGAGGACAGTTTATCCTTCCTGAAAGTGAAGTCACTCAGTTGTGTCTGACTCTTTGCAACACCATGGGCTGTAGCCTACCAGGCTCCTCCATCCATGGAATTTTCCAGGCGAGAGTACTAGAATGGGTTGCCATTTCCTTCTCCAGGGGATCTTACTCACCCAGGGACTGAACCCAGGTCTCCTGCATTGCAGGCAGATGCTTTACCTTCTGAACCACCATGGAAGCCTGGTGAAAACCTTCTGGCTAATCCTGTTATCTTAAAAAGTAAATTATGGGAGTGGATTTAGTAAGATCTTTACAACCTTGAGACATTCTTTTGATTTATTGTAATAACTAGTTAAAGTATATAACTCCCTTGCTAACACTAGCAAGGAAGGCATTCTCTGTCCCCCTTCTGATGTCTATATCAGAAGTTTTCTCTGTCCCGTTTCTTACTTTAATAAAACTCTGCTACACAAAAACTCTTGAGTGATCAAGCCTGGTTCCTGGTCTTGAAGCTAAATCTTCTTCAGAGATCACAAATCCAACATAGTTCACCATAAGCTATCATCAGCAAGGCTTTTGCCTGTGCTCATGTGTTTTGCAAGGGCTTAGCAGTCTGTTTCTTGCCTGTAAATGTGATTACACAATTCTAAGGTCCAAATTTTATCTCTCTGTCTTACAATTTTGAATTCTGAAACCAAGAACCAGATAATCTCATGCTATTTTTCAAACCAACTTGCATTGTCTTCACTAATCCCATCTTTGAGATTCAACCTACCATGTTTGATTACTGGCATTCCTCAAAGCCATCAATAACATGGTGTCCCATCTTCCCAAAATAAGCTTTCCTGCTAAAAATCATAAGAAAACTACATGGCTTTGTTTCACTAAGAAATAAAGTTAGGTAATTCCTTATTATTAACTACACAGAGAAAAATATGAGGTCCTCCACTTTGGCCAGAATTATTTGTATCTTCCAAGAAAAATAGCTTGAATTACCAGAAAGACAAATAACTTTCTCCTTTTTTGCTTTTATGAATTTGGAGCTTTTAAGCATTTAACACTTTATTTTTTAAATTACATATCTAGATAGAATCAGAATCGAGATCAAGAAATAGAGCTTTATCAGCCCCGTGCCCCCCTACCTCCTACCCCCCTGCCAAGAATAATAACTGTTCTGATTAGTTTTTCCTATTTTTGGAGATTATATAAATGGACTTAAAGAAATACTGTGTGGTTTTTTTTTTTTTTTTGTATGACTTCATTTGCTCACATGTATTAATGTTTGTACTGTTGCTGGACATTGAAATGGTTTGCAGATTTTTGATACTGCAAATAATTAACATATCTATAAATAGTGGATTTTTGTACATATCTCTTATGAACATCTGTATGCAGTTTTACTCCTAAGGCAAAACATTAGGAGTAGAAATAATGAATAGGGGATATATCTATGTTCACACTTAGGGAAGTGAAGTGAAGTGAAAGTCACTCAGTCTTGTCTGACTCTGCGACCCCACAGACTTTAGCCTGCTAGGCTCCTCTATACATGGAATTCTCCAGGCAAAGATACTGGAGTGGGTGGCCATATACCTCTCCAGGTGGTCGTCCCAACCCAAGGATCGAAACTGTTTCTCCTGTGGCTCCTGCACTGCAGGTAAATTCTTTACCATCTCAGCTGCCAGGGTAAATGATGTCAAACCATTTTCCAAAATACTGTATTAACTTATATATCATCAGCAATATTTGAGAATTCTAGATGTTTTGAAATTTGGTTTTGTCTTTTTTATTTTAGCTATCATAATGAGCATGTGGTGACTTCATATTGTTTATTTTATAATTCCCTAGTAGTTAATAAAATCAGATGCCTCTTTATACAATTTTTGCCGATTTTCGTGTCTTTGCTGCTACTGCTAAGTCACGTCAGTCGTGTCCGACTCTGTGTGACCCTATGGACTGTAGCCTACCAGGCTCCTCCATCCATGGGACTTCGCTGGCAAGAGTACTGGATGGAGTGGGTCTTTATTCATTGTCTATTCCAGTCTGATTCCTATCATTTTTATCTTGAGCTCTTTGTTTTGCTTTCACTCATCCATTTGATATTGACTTGTAAAAGCCTGTTATGAAAGTGAAAGAGGAGAGTGAAAAAGTTGGCTTAAAGCTCAACATTCAGAAAACTAAAATCATGGCATCTGGTCCCATCACTTCATGGGAAATAGATGGGGAAACAGTGGAAACAGTGTCAGATTTTAATTTTGGGGGCTCCAAAATCACTGCAGATGGTGATTGCAGCCACGAAATTAAAAGATGCTTACTCCTTGGAAAGAAAGTTATGACCACCCTAGATGGCATATTAAAAAGCAGAGACATTACTTTGCCAACAAAGGTCCATCTAGTCAAGGCTATGGTTTTCCAGTAGTCATGTATGGATGTGAGAGTTGGACTGTGAAGAAAGCTGAGTGCTGAAGAATTGATGCTTTTGAACTGTGGTGTTGGAGAAGACTCTTTAGAGTCCCTTAGACTGCAAGTAGATCCAATCAGTCCATCCTAAAGGAGATGAGTCCTGGGTGTTTATTGGAAGGTGATGCTGAAGCTGAAACTCCAATACTTTTTCTACCTCATGTGAAGAGTTGACTCATTGCAAAAGACCCTGATGCTGGGAGGGATAGGGGACAGGAGGAGAAGGGGATGACAGAGGACGAGATGGTTGGATGGCATCACTGACTCGATGGACATGAGTTTGAGTAAACTCCGGGAGTTGGTGATGGACAGGGAGGCCTGGCCTGCTGTGATTCATGGGGTCACAAACAGTCGGACAAGACTGAGCGACTGAACTGAAACTAAACTGTAGCATATTTTAGGGACTATTGGCTTCAGGTGATAATAAAGTCTTTCAAATTATTTTGAATCTCATTGATTGGATTACTGGGATTTTAAGAGGCCATGACTGCCGAGGGTGGGGCCAGGAGGGCAGAATACTGGGAATGAATAAAATGAGGCACCATAAAAAACAGTTGTAAACAAAAAAATTAATGTAGTAACCACATACATTTTCAGGGTTTACTTGATGAGAATATAGTCATATTATTCCTATTTATTAGGATTTATTTTTGTTAAGCCAAACATTTTTGGATCTGCCTTTGAAAAAAAAATTGAAAAGTCTCTCTGTAATTCTCAGATATATAGTGATTTATATACTAACCAATGTAAACTATATTCTCTTTATGTCCATAGTCTTGCTCCAGGCCTGCTGGTTTTCATTAATGTAAATTCATCAGAATTATTAGGGAGAGTCATCCGTTCTTTGTGACTTATTTGAAAATAAATTTTCTTCATAATACGTTTTATGGAGATCTAGTACTTTACCCTTCTTATTGACAGTACTAGTAGGTAATTCAAAATTAAAGTGTATTTAGAGAAGTATGAATAAAAACATTTTTTAAAGCTCATTTTTATCATTTTTTGCTAAGATTGGTTTTACAGGTCAGCTGTATCAGGTCAGTACAGCACAAAATCAAATGGAGGTTTAAAATTTTCCAGGAAAATATGACAAAAGTAACACTTATTTGTCTGAATTATCATTGGAATTATATTTGCAATGCAGTCCTCACTTTCAGGAGAATTCTGATTGAGTGTCAGTATTCCTACCAGGTGGTGGAAGATATGGTACTTGAAACATAATATAGGGATGTATATATAACCATCATATACAATTTCCTATGAAAAAATGCAAGCTTGATTCAAAAGATAATATTCCGCACCCATATCTTGGGTTGTTGGACATTTAATCATCTGAAATACATTTCTAATCTCACTAAAGTGTGATCAGACTTTGAAACAGATAGGCCACCAGCTAATTTAGAAAAGGCAAAATGGCCTGGCAATTCACCAAATACACAATTTTTCTTCATATACATGCCTTTTACAACACATAAAAAGACTTCAAACTTTTTATTTTAAGGAAATTTCCAGTTATGAGAGCTATTTTACTCTACTTTTAAGGACTCAAACTTTTCTCATTCTTAAAACATTTATAACCTGAAAAAAATGGTCCCATTCCTATTTTAAGCAATAAAAAGTCAATTTTTAATTAAGCTAAATTTAAACCAACAAGTGTAAATTGAGTTATTATTATGTGAATAAGATGTCTTTAGATCTCTCTTCTGGACAATAAAAAGACTTTTTGTTCTTGTTGTTGTTGTTGTTGTTTGAAGAGAAGGGAAAGAGGAAAAGAATAAAATATATATTTTAATACAGAATTATTTTATCTGGACAATCCATTTGTGGCTACAAAGATCAATGTGGCCCTGTTCATTTATATTACTAGCAGCAAAACTATAATTTTGTACTTGTCCAGACCAAAGGGCACAAATGTTATACATCAGAAACTGGTGATAGTATTTCATTCATATCTTTCAACTTGTACAGGGGGAAAAAGCAGGTTTCCAATGTATAGACTCTTAGAAACAGAGTAGTTAGTTTGCATGTACCCCACAGAATTCCAATATAGACATAAGATCTTTTCTACTTATACATAAGATACAACAATATAAAAACAGTTAAAGGGAAAGATGACCAAAAATAAAAGTGAAATAGCTCAAGAAAATCACAGATAACATTAGCTTGCCACATTTGTATTATATTTATCTTCTAAAATTGCTAATGATGAACCCAACGTTTAACTTTGAGACTGTAGCTGATAAATCAACAGGAAAACATTATTAACTGAACTGTAATCCATTATCATATACGCCTGTTAGGCAAAAATAGGAAAAAAATAATTGTCTTGATATTTGGTTTCTCCAGAGCAGTTAAATCAATGAAAAACTATGACAGACACATAGTGTTCATACAGATATCACCAAATCTAAGCTCCAATTTTGGCAAGAAGGGAAATTACCAGAGAAATGATATGTTATGTCACTCTCAGGGCTGTAATCAAGCCCAGAAGAGTTTAAAGTATATTTTTCTTATCTGAAAATAAATAATGCATTCAAGTATTACATAGAAAGTCTTGATTAAACATGTTAAAAAGCATATATACATGTAAAAATAAATACAATTTCAAACAATTTAAGACATTAAGCACAATGTTTCTATAATGTCATTAAGTTTGTGAGAAAGCATGATACCTGCTTAGATAAAATTTGAATTCTAGGAGAGAAAACAAGCACATAGATATAGGATAACAATATAATGTCAAAATTATGTAAATATATAATTATGTATATTAATATATATAGAAGGAAATGAGTTTTCAGGCACCTATGTGCATTTACTTTGTTCTAGGATCAAACCATAGAAGGTCAGAAGGCATGGTAATCATGAAGGAAACCAATGGTTAGTTAAGATCTCCTAAGAAATACCACTCTCTTGAGACAATGAATAGTGTTTGTATAATGCTGGGTTTCCCAGTGCGGGCAAAAGGGGAATCCAAATTCTATTTCATGGGACCTTAATTTGGACTGGTACTTGTTTACATCTCTATTATAGAGAGCAACTAGGGATAAAATTGTCATAAAATATTTGATCAGCTTCGTAAGATATAAATGTTTCTTTGGATTTCAGAATTAAGTAATCTAGACTATTTGACCTTTAAAATGTAGTTCTCAAATATTACAATTCTCTTAAAGTACTTGGCTATTTTTTTTCCCTGTGCCATTGTTTTGCTAAGTAAATAACATACAAAGCATCGAAATCAGTTAAAGATGTTTAAGGGCACCTAGTACTAAAGCAGAATTTGCATAAGAGAAGACAACCATGGCTGGAAGTGAAGTGATGAAATGCGATGTTCCATAGAGTTAAGGGCAGATCTGGGACTGAATCCAAGTGATCTGAGTCCAGTCCAAGTACTTCTACCCAGAAAGTGACAGAGTACTGTCTCTAGGCCAGACTGGCTTCACTAGCTGCACATGTTGGGCTGGTTACATATTATGTCTGTGGGTCCGTAGTCTTCTCTTTAAATTGAAAAGAATAATAGCTACCTCATGAGCTTTCTGAGGGGAATACCTGAGTTAATTTCTGACAAGTGTCTAGAGTGCTCAGCATAGTATAAGCATGGGGTAATGGTTTATTGTTAGTACTATTTTTGATGTAAGCCAGTAAAAGATGCTACACTGGGGTAATACACACCAAACCCTCCTGGGTATGCTGGAGTTGTTTTCTGTCATATCCCTATGAGCAGGCAGAGGCCTAGGGACCAGGATCCCTCAGAGACCCTTATCTTTGTCTAGAAACAAATTATATTGCTCTCTGCATTGCTGATCTTGCATATTTCTATACTTTCTGCCATTAAGGAAATCTGCATTCTCTAATCACAGCTGTGGGTTTCCTGGTGGCTCAGTGGTAAAGAGTCTGCCTACCAATGCAGGAGAAACACGGGTTCAATCCCTGGGTTGTGAAGATCCCCTGGAGAAGGAACTGGTGGATCAGAATTTTCTGGGGTCTCTTTAAACATATAAGATAAAGTAAATTCTGACATGCTGTCTTTGAAGACTGAGAAGGGGTGATATAGACCCACAGTGAGCATCCCTGCCAAACGATTGTAGCTGATACTGATGATCACTGATGATGTGTGGGGAATAAAATATTTTTAAAAACCACAGTTCATAGTCAAGAAAAATGAATATACTAACACCGATTTTTTTCTAAATTTATATTTGAGATTTACATTTAGATCAACATAAGAGGAATGGATATCAAGGAAGGGTAGTAGCTTTGAAAATAAAAGTTTTCATATTCTGTTAATATTGGTGATGAACCCTGCCCCAGTTTTAAGATTTTCTTTTACTGTGATAAAATATACATCACATACAATTTATGATTTTAAGCATTTTTTAGTGTAAAATCCAATAACATTAAATACATTTACATTGTTCTGCTACCATCACCACTACTCATGTCTAGAACTTTTTCATCTTCTTGAATCGAAACTCTGTAATCACTAAACAATAAGTCTCTAGTATCCCCTTCCCATAAAGTCTGGCAACCACCACTCTATTTTCCTTTTTTATGAACTCCAGGAGCCTAATACAACTGAAATTTTATAGTAACTTTTATTCTGTATTGGGCTTATTTCACTTAACATAACATCTTCAAGGTGTGGCATGTGCTATAATTTCCTTCTTTTTTTAAGACAGATAATTTTCCAACATACCACTTTTTGTTTATCCACTTAACCATTAATACCCACTATATAGATTGTTTCTACCTTTAAGTTATTGTGAATAATGCTGCTATGAACATTGATGTACAAATTCCTATTTGAGTTCCTGATTTAATTCTCTTGGGTATATGGATGATACATTTAATGCACATTAATTCTTATATTAAAGACTGAAGAGAAAAAATACAATTTGATTTCCTTCTCCTTCTCCATCTCCCTGCAATTAAAATTGGTGTGATCAATGAAAATCAATTTGGTACAATCAATTGTGATAAGAGATACCATCATTAAACTATAGTAATGTAGCAAATAGTCCCTAATTGATTCTTTTGCTCTGTGTCCTTTGACATAACCCAAGAGTTACTTTAACATGTTGTGAACATTTGAATTTTTGAGCCAGAGTCCAAATGTCTACATGTGTTCATAAATAAAACCTTTAATAATTACTTGCTTTTTTGGTCTGATTTATTAGAATGTTAACTCTATAAGGTCAGAGGGACAGTCTGTTTTGCCCGCCTCTGTATTTCCAGCACACACCAGGTACACGGTGTATATTTCCTAAAAAGAAATTTAAATAATTTGTCTGTAAGCAAATTAGATATGACATTTCAGAGCACACATATATCTACATATACAATTTTCTTTCTTATATCACCTATATTTGATAATTAATTTTAATAATATTCTCACTGTGTTGCCTTTCTCCTAACATATTTTTAGTAATGTCTTTAATCCTTTGTCCATATTTGAAATTAGTAAGTATAGTTTAGGCTTGATATTTCAGTCATATTTTTTAGTCAGTCTGCAATATGGTTCTTCTTTCTCTTCCTATACATAATATAACTTTTAAAATTTATTATTTATCTTTAGGCATTTCATGAGCAACTAAAGTAAATTAAGTTGCATGTATGGTACATACATCTAACATTACCAAATATTATACAATAAGTGGCAAGAAATATTTTTCACAATCATAGGCTGCTTCCCTATATTTTTAAATCATATTTCTGCCAAGATCAGGGCTTGGCTGGCCCTGATCCAGGGTTATTTCTAATAACATTTTTCTGCTGCTCTAAGTATGAATTGAGAACTACTCAACTTACTTTCATTCCGATTAAATTTAGAAAGGAGAAACTTCCAGTGTTCAAGGCTAAAGGCAGCATCTGCAAATGTTCACCACTGAAGATTTATTACCCTCATCACTTCCTAAGGTCCCGTCCTCCTATCACTGTTCCACTAACACACTCTGTACTTTGTTTCGTCTGGGTTTGGCTTTGTGTTTCTTCTGCTTAGACTATCCTACTCATTTATTTCACTTTGAGAAAGTCCAATGACTCTGTATTTGTGTGTGTTCAGTCCTGTCCAACTCTGTGCAACCCCATGGACTGTAGCCCACCAGGCTCCTCTGTCAATGGAATTTTCCAGGCAAGAATAGTGGAATGGTTCATCATTTCCTTCTCTAGGGGATCTTCCCAATCCAGGGATTGATCAAACTTGTGTCTCCTGCATTGACAGGCAGATTCTTTACCACTACACCACCTGGGAGTCCCCAGTGACCCTCAAGTTCTTCATGTCCCAGGAAACCTTTTATGTTCTTTCACCAATGAAAATGCCTCCTTCCCTTAAATTCACACTATGTGTGCTTCTTGACTGCATTGATTGTCACAACATACACCTGCATCACTATATTGGTACACTTTCTCAAGATCTCTCTCTGTATCTCTGTCTGTGTATCCCCACTTACATAGCATATTGTATTGCATGAAATTGGTTTTCTAAAATGTACCCCTCTCCCTAACCTGAATAATCCACGGATCAATTGAAGAAAGGAATGTCCTACAGAATTCTTGGCAGTCCTAAAGAAACAATCAATTACATCCCCGTTTCAGTTCAGTTCAGTTCAGTCCCTCAGTCGTGTCTGACTCTTTGAGACCCCGTGAACTGCAGCATGCCAGGCCTCCCTGTCCATCACCAACTCCCAGAGTCCACCCAAACCCATGTCCATTGAGTCGGTGATGCCATCCAACCATCTCATCCTCTGCCGTCCCCTTTGCCTCCTGCCCTCAATCTTTCCCAGAATCAGGGTCTTTTCAAATGAGTCAGCTCTTCGCATCAGGTGGCCAAAGGATTGGAGTTTCAGCTTCAACATCAGTCCTTCCAATGAACACCCAGGACTCATCTCCTTTAGGATGGACTGGTTGGATCTCCTTGCTGTCCAAGGGACTCTCAAGAGTCTTCTCCAGCACCACAGTTCAAAAGCATCAATTCCTCAGCACTCAGCTTTCTTTATAGTCCAATTCTCACATCCATACATGATCACTGGCAAAACCATAGCTTTGACTAGATGGACCTTTGTTGACAAAGTAATGTCTCTGCTTTTCAATATGCTGCCTAGTTTGGTCATAACTTTCCTTCCAAGGAGTAAGCGTCTTTTAATTTCATGGTTGCAGTCACCATCTGCAGTGATTTTGGAGCCCAACAAAACAAAGTCAGCCACTGTTTTACTGTTTCCCTATCTATTTCCCATGAAGTGATGGGACCAGATGCCATGATCTTAGTTTTCTGAATGTTGAGCTTTAAGCCAACTTTTTCACTCTCCTCTTCAATTTCATCAAGAGGCTCTTTAGTTCTTCTTCACTTTCTGCCATAAGGGTGGTGTCATCTGCATATCTGAAGTTATTGATATTTCTCCCGGCAATCTTGATTCCAGCTTGTGCTTCCTCCAGCCCAGGGTTTCTCATGATGTACTCTGCATATAAGTTAAATAAGCAGGGTGACAATATACAGCCTTGACATACTCCTTTTCCTATTTGGAACCAGTCTGTTGTTCCATGTCCAGTTCTAACTGTTGATTCCAGACCTGCATACAGGTTTCTCAAGAGGCAGGTCAGGTGGTCTGCTATGCCCATCTCTTTCAGAATTTGCCACAGTTTATTGTGATCCACACAGTGAACGGCTTTGGTATAGTCAATAAAGCAGAAATAGATGTTTTTCTGGAACTCTCTTGCTTTTTTGGTGATCCAGCAGATGTTGGCAATTTGATCTCTGGTTCCTCTGCCTTTTCTAAAACCAGCTTGAACTTCTAGAACTTCACAGTTCACATATTGCTGAAGCCTGGCTTGGAGAATTTTGAGCATTACTTTACTAGTGTGTGAGATGAGTGCAATTGTTCGGTTTTTGAGCATTCTTTGGGATTGGAATGAAAACTGACCTTTTCCAGTCCTGTGGCCACTGCTGAGTTTTCCAAATTTGCTGGCATATTGAGTGCAGCACTTTCACAGCATCATCTTTTAGGATTTGAAATAGCTCAACTGGAATTCCATCACCTCCACTAGATTTGTTCGTAGTGATGCTTCCTAAGGCCCACTTGACTTCACATTCCAGGATGTCTGGCTCTAGGTGAGTGATCACACCATCGTGATTATCTGGGTCATGAAGATCTTTTTTGTACAGTTCTTCTGTGTATTCTTGCCACCTCTTCTTAATATCTTCTGCTTTTGTTAGGTCCTTACCATATCTGTCCTTTATGGAGCCCATCTCTGCATGAATTCTTCCCTTGGTATCTCTAATTTTCTCGAAGAGATCTCTAGTCTTTCCCATTCTATTGTTTTCCTCTATTTCTTTGCATTGATCGCTGAGGAAGGCTTTCTTATCTCTCCTTGCTATTCTTCGGAACTCTGCATTCAAATAGGTATATCTTTCCTTTTCTCCGTTACTTTTCACTTCCCTTCTTTGGGGCTTCCCTTGTGGCTCAGCTGGTAAAGAATCCGCCTGCAATGCGGGAGACCTGGGTTCGATCCCTCGTTGGGAAGATCCCCTGGAGAAGGGAAAGGCTACCCACTCCAGTATTCTGGCCTAGAGAATTCCATGGGCTGTGGAATTCCATGGGGTCGGAAAGAGTCAGACACGACTGAGCCGCTTTCACTTCACTTCACTTCTGAAGAAGCCTCAGAAACATACAATTTCCAAGAATGAACTCGATTTCTGTACCACAGTACCTGAGGGAGTAATGGGGACTGTGTAAAGGTGACCTGTTCAGAACAAAACCCTCTGAGTCATCCTTTATTTTCTCTAATGCACCACATATTAATATAATACATCAGCAAATCCTTTTGGCTTTCTTTTTATTTTCTTCTTATCATCTTCATATTCTACCACCATGGTTTAAGCCACTACTAACTCTTGCCTGGACTAGTGATGCATTGGGCTCGGTTTCTACTCTTATCTAAAACACTGTGTACCTTTTCCCACTCCTCACCCTGCACAGCATTCAAAATAATCCCTTTGTATTGGATTATGTCACACTTGTAGACAGAACCATTCAAAGACTTTCTTTCAAAATACATCAAGGATAAATACCATATCCTAGTCCTGGGCTGCATCTCCAGTCTCATCCCCAGCCAGGCTTTTTAGTCCCATTGAATTCCAAATTTCCTCCAGCTTTAGAGACTTTGTATCAGAATGCCCAGAATGCATCTTACCTAGAAATACACAAGTCTTGCTCTTAACATGACATTGGATCTATAATTTGTTTCTGTACTAGTTTGTTTGCATTATCAGGGTGGGGAATTTGGGGGTCTTTGTTTGTTTGATTATTTTTCAATTGCTCTATGTCCAGCTTCTAGAACAATGCAGACTATAAACATTCAGAAGTTATTTACCAACTGAATGAATGAACTGAATCAATCCTTTATAATACTAAACTGTAAAATAAGATAAATATCATCAACAAAGGACTGTTATTTGTTAATCATAACACGAATTGGATATAATGTGTTGGCTTAAATTTGTAGACCAATTTTAGTTTTAACTGATGATTCAAATCAAGAGTCCGAATCTGGCACTGTGAAAGAGATATTTTGCAAGTACACACACATGCTTTATTTGCTTGATTTTTCTTTCTTATTAAGAATGTTTATAAGGTGATAAAAATCACATGTAAGAAGAACTCAATCATGATGATCCTGATAATAGGGAAAGAAAGGCAATTATTTACTCATGTGCCAAACTAGAAGCAATCAACAGCTGGATTTGCTTAGAGACATTTAGGTTTTATGTTTTTACATTAATAGCTATTTTAAAATTTGATCATTAAAATAGTTTCAAAAAAGTAAATCTAATAAAGTCTTATAGCCTACAAAATTTCCCTTAGTGTAATGCAATATTTACAAGCTTATTTCTTAGTTATAAAACATTCTTCAAATTTATGTACTGCTTACTATTGAACACATATTTGGTAATTAACTAAAGAAAAATTTCAAATTAGCAACTTTAATCTTAGATGTTGTATTTTTAAACTAGGTGAGCAAAATATTTCTGACCTATCAAGGTTTTTAAAAATCTTTACTAAAGTATTGATGTTAGTAGCATTATTTTTCACATTGATTCAACTAACATTTTGAATTTTTAAAACTGATTGTTAAAAAAAATTACAAAATTTGTTTCATTACTTCTTCAATTAGAAAATAGCAATTTTATATTTGCTATAAGACTCCATTCTGAGAATCTTTGGAATTATTCTAAATCAGACCTTAATATAAAAGGCATACAAATCTACTAGGAAAACATACATCTTAATATTCTATTCTATGTAAAACATCATAAGAAATTTGTTTCTATTTTTATAGTGAAAATAAAGTGCAAAAGTTATTCAGCTTTCACCTCATAATTAATCTGTATTTAGTTTGACTAATTAAACTCATATATCTATAAGCTTCAGATTTTCATTTAAACAATAGAAATATGCATTCAGTTAATATAAATTATATGGCTATAATTTATTTGCAAAATGTGAGCTATTTGTTTTCACTTTTAATTCTGTATCTCAACAAACGTTCTCATACCTTAACTCTTAGCACAGAAGCAAACATCCTTGCATCTTCAGACACACCTCCAATGTAGAATTTTTTCTGAAACACTGGGGGATGATCATTTTCATCCTGAATCTCAATATACACTTTAGCTGTATTGCCTGGAAGATAACAAACAGTATATATTTCATTGATGGTTACTCACTGGAAAAAAATGGAGTGGAGTAGACACTTATACTTTTTTTTTTTCCTGAACAATGTAAATCACTTAATTCATATAGTCATTCCTATTTGGCATGCTTAATACCCTATACCCACAGAGGACACTGATAATGATGTTTCTGGCATCATGATGTTAAGTTGCTGCTATTTCTTTTAATTATAATGTCTTCTTAATTTATTTTACTGGATTTAATAGGCAGTAAAGTATTGCATTTTGCTAATTTTAGTAAAACAACTCAACAATTTGTATTCACAATTACTTCATACACATTACCAAATTACATCGAAATGACACAAATATATTAAACAACTTATGAAACAATAAAGTCTGCTATAAATTTTAAAACTTTATTCTTAAGTATGTAACTAGCAATGATATTTTCTTAGCTTAAAATGCAGCATATATATGTAGTATGTGTATGCATGCTCAACCATATCCCACTCTGCAACACTATGGACTATAGCCCACCAGCTCCTCTGCCCATGGAATTCTTCAGGCAAGAATGCTGGAGTAGGTTGCCATGCCCTTCTACGGGGGATCTTCCTGACCCAGGGATCAAACCCATGTCTCCTGTGTCTTCTGCACTGCAGGTGGATACCTTACTGCTGAGCCACCCAGGAAGCCTGTATATAGTATATGTACATATGCAGTATATACATATGTAACATATATATAACATATATATATGTGTATGTATATATCTATCTATATCTATCTATCTATATAGTATACAATGGTTGGGTGAGGGACTTATTCCCACCAAGGGAAAACAAGTTTTACTGTGTATCAGAGACTATGCTGCATTTATTGAAAAAGATATAAGTGGAGAGATGTGTATTATATGACTTATAAACCCTGGGTTTTATAATTTAAACCACATTAAACATACAATAAGGGATACATTTCTTCATCACATGTTTAATCTCACTCCTTCAATCATCACACCTTTAAGGAAAAAAACTTTTTATTAGTCCACAAATGACTGTTTAACAAAGAATCTGATAAAAATAACTTACAAATTAGATAAAATGAGGAATACATGATAAACATTTTGTAAAATGCAGGTTTAAATTGCAAAAATATTCTGATGTACCTAAGTAAACTTTTCTCATGCATTCCGTGTAGGATCAAATATAGAGCAACTGATCTACAAACTATCAGGCACGTCTGGATTTTATTACTTTATTGTATTTTCAACCATAACTAATTAACATGAAGCTACTAGCACAGTGGGTAGATCATAGATATATAATATTTCTGTGTTGACTGAATAAATGAATGAATAATCTTCATTATCCTTATAAGAATTTAGAAATGGGCACCTTTTTGCTTGACTTGGGAAAGATCAGTGAGACAAGAGAATTAATTCCAGAGTTTTACCACTGTCTTGCTGCTACTCAGTTCAGTTCAGTTCAGTTGCTCAGTCATGTCTGACTCTTTGCGGTCCCATGAATCACAGCATGCCAGGCCTCCCTGTCCATCACCAACTCCCAGAGTCCACCCAAACCCATGTCCATGAAGTCGGGGATGCCATCCAATCATCTCATCCTCTGCCGTCCCCTTCTCCTGCCCCCAATCCTTCCCAGCATCAGGGTCTTTCCAAATGAGTCAGCTCTTCACATCAGGTGGCCAAAGTATTGGAGTTTCAGCTTCAACATCAGTCCTTCCAATGAACACCCAGGACTCATCTCCTTTAGGATGGACTGGCTGGATCTCCTTGCAGTTCAAGGGACTCTCAAGAGTCTTCTCCACCACCACAGTTCAAAAGCATCAATTCTTCGGCACTCAGCTTTCTTTATAGTCCAACTCTCACATCCATACATGACTACTAGCAAAACCATAGCCTTGCCTAAATGGACCTTTGTTGACAAAGTAATGTCTCTGCTTTTCAATATGCTATCTAGGTTGGTCATACCTTTCCTTCCAAGGAGTAAGCGTTTTTTAATTTCATGGCTGCAGTCACCATCTGCAGTGATTTTGGAGCCCCCCAAAATAAAGTCAGCTACTGTTTCCACTGTTTCCCCATTTCCCATGAAGTGATGTGACCAGATGCCGTGATCTTCGTTTTCTGAATGTTGAGCGATAAGCCAACCTTTTCACTCTCTTCTTTCACTTTCATCAAGAGGCTCTTTAGTTCTTCTTCACTTTCTTCCATCAGGGTGGTGTCATCTGCATATCTGTGGTTATTGATATTTCTCCCAGCAATCTTGATTCCAGCTTGTGCTTCCTCCAGCCCAGGGTTTCTCATGATGTACTCTGCATATAAGTTAAATAAGCAGGGTGACAATATACAGCCTTGACGTACTCCTTTTCCTATTTGGAACCAGTCTGTTGTTCCATGTCCAGTCCTAACTGTTGATTCCTGACCTGCATACAGGTTTCTCAAGAGGCAGGTCAGGTGGTCTGGTATTCCCATCTCTCTCAGAATTTTCCACAGTTTATTGTGATCCACACAGTCAAAGGCTTTGGCATAGTCAATAAAGCAGAAATAGATATCTTTCCCACAATTCCTAAACTGGACAAACTGGAATCAAAGAGAAAAAATGTGCTAGGCCAACAGGGAAGGGTACTAGCAAGGAAGTGAGGCTAATGCAGACTATGCTTTTCTCTCCTGCAGCACCAGGGCTCTGAATTGCACCCTGGTCAGCCAGCAACAGAGTTCATCCAAAATGACACCCATTTTCATCTTAGTAGCAAGCAATTTTTAAATTCTGGAATCAAAGCTAAGAGTTCTACATTTGATAGTTAAAAAAATAAGTGAATCTTAAAGTATAAGCGAAGATCTAATGGTCAACATGGTGATGATACTTAATGATTCTATACTATGTACTCATATCTACTAACAGAGTAGATTTAACATGTTACTACACACACACACAGAAGAACACAAACGTTACCTTTGTGAGTTAATAGATGTGATAACTAACTTATGTATGCATTTCACAGTATATATGTATGTGGCTCAGTGGTAAAGAATCCTGCCAATGCAGGAGGCTCTGGTTCAATATCTGTATTGGAAAGAATCCCTGGAGAAGGAGTGGCAACCCACTCCAGTATTCTTGCCAGGAAATCCCATGGACAGAGGAGCCTGGTGGGCTATAGTCCAAGAGGTCACAAAGATTGGACATAATTTAATGACAAAGCAATAGCAGTGTATGTCAAAACACCACATTTTACAATTTAAATATACACAGTTAAATGTGTCCATTATATCTGAAGAAAGCAGGGGGGTGGAAATTATGATGTATCTAATCAAAGAATATAAGATAAATGGTGACAAGTCCAAAAATAATGAAATGTACCCCTACAGTTTAGTCACTAGAATAGCATTCATGTACATTTACTGATTAATTAGCACACAATATACATGACATGGTAAATTTCTGAAGCTCGCACACTGACTGATTGTGAGAACTAAGGACTGTATCATGATCTTTCATCTAATTTGGTTTTTGATTTATTACTAAGGCAGAAATTTGGAAGCAACTCTAATTTAAATTCATTTAAGTCTACTATTTACCTCCATGAGTATTTTCAGAATCTTTTATTTTCTCCATATTATATCCTTTATTTAAAGTAGTTATGAAGCACATAACAAAAAAGAAAGATGCGGGAAGGGGTGCAGATGAGGACAGTTAAGTGGTATTGATAAAATGGATAAGAGAATATTGTGAGAACAACACAAATGCATAATGACCCTATACCCTCCTATAGTCTCCCTTCTGGTTGGGTGAGACAATGAGACCCTCCCAATGAGAACCACAGGGGATGAAAAATCATAAGCTGGATGAAAGATTTACTTGGCAAGAGTTTTGGTTAAAAGACATTGCAGCCCTCTATGCATTTGGGTGCCCAGTGCCTCATTTCCCTTCCTTCACTGACACTCTTTTTCTCCAATTTTGTATGAGAGATCATTTTCTTTAGGCAGCACCTTTAGGTTCAGCAAGTCAAGAAGGTCCAGAAGTGATCCTTTATGCAAGGAAATGTGAGCTCCCTTCATGGGACTTAGTTTAAAGTGAGAGAAAACAGGAGCTACTAAGAAGTAAAGCTAAGAAAAAGAAGTACAAGTCAGAATAGAAAGCTCCTTGAATAGATCTTCTGTTCTATTTTAGACATCCTAAGTAAGCTGAAAAAGGTTTAGAAGAGTAACTGATAGCAAAAATATTAATGCTGGGCTTCCCTTGTGGTCTAGTGGTGCAATTCAGAGGACACCCCTTCAATCCCTGATCCTAGAAAATCCCATATGCCTGAGGGCAATTAAGCCTAAAAGCCACATCTGCTGAGCCCACACACTGTTAACTCCTGAAGCCTGTGCACCTAGAGCCCGTGCTCTGCAACAAGAGAAAGCCCTGAAATGAGAAACCTGTGCACCACAACGAAGAGTAGTCCCTGCTTGCCACAACTAGACTATGTTTTTCAAGACCAAATTTGGTGGATTTTTCCCTTTTCTTTCTAATGATTAATTTTGTGCTGTTAGCTTTCTCTTGTTGTTATTTAAGTGCTAAGTTGTATCAGACTCTTCTGTGATCCATGGGCTGTAACCCACCAGGCTCCTCCATCTATGGGATTCTCCAGACAAGAATACTAGAGTGGGTTGGTACGTCCCCCTCTTCAGAATTTTCCCGACTCAGGGATTGAATCAAGGTCTCCTGCATCTCCTTCATTGGCCGGCATTTTTTTGTTTGTTTTAACCATTAGTGCCACCTAGGAAGCCCTGCTATCCACATGATGAGCCTATTGCCTATGTTGCATCAGATTCTCATAAAATACTTTCTAAATAATGATTCAAGGAGTAAAAGCAAGGGTTCTTAACTCTGATTAATTTTGCCCATCCAGAGATGCTTTTGGTAATGATATCTGCAGAGGATGAGGCAGCGGGGAGAGTGATACTAGAATTTAGTTGGTAATGGCCAACGATGCTGAGAAATACCCTGTGATGAATAGGACACTCTCTTACGACAGAAAATTATCTAGCCCAAAATGTGAATAGTGATGAGATTGAAAAACCCTAATTAAAATGCGAGAGTGAGAGAGATTAGAGGAATAAAAATAAAATGGAAAGTTTTTGCAAATATATAGCAAAATCCTCTCCTGAGGCCATGTGCATGCACATGCCTTCAACAAAGGACTCAATTAAAATGGGTAAAATGGACTGCGATTATTTGATAAAACATTGTTTATCACCATTTCCATTGAGTTCTTTTAAGTCGGGGATTCAATCTTGTTCATCTTCACTGCTATCATTGCCTGTTGGCAGTGGCACCTGCTCCTGATATTCCCTCGGTTTGAATGCTCTAAACTTCAACCATATATCTAATTATTTCTAGCATATATACATCAAAGAGGTATTGATTATCATATTTGGGAATTAAAGAGCTTAGTCTGAAAGAAAACACACTAGACTAGACTGAATCCAAGGATGGTGTTTTTCTTATTGTTAAATACTCTGTAAAATGTAACACATTAAACTGATTTTTTGAACTGTATCAAATGTGATTCTATTGCAGAGACCTTTAAAAAGTGCTTGGATTACAAGATTTATGTATTTCTTACTTTGCTGGTATCAAAAGGTCAAAGTTAGATCCTTATTAAATTGTGTACACAAACACACACACACCTAACTTTTATGCTATTTTTCCTGTAATGCTATTATTGTGCTTTATTTACTGGCAAATTAAATTTTAGAAGCACATAGTAGATGTTTAATAAATGTGGAATTAACTACAATTGCTACCAAATCCCTACCTGGTGTTTATTTAAATAAAATTAATCACTGTATTTCATCCCCATAAATGAGATGATACATATTCAAGCCCTGAAAAATAATAGTGCCAAACAACTGCATATTGTTTTATAATGAGTATCTCTCTTAAAGATAGTTGTTTTACGTTTAATATTAGGAAAATGCTAAATCTAAAGTTGGTGATTCCATCAAGACATCTCATTCTCTGTCGCCTCTTTCTTCTTTGACCCTCAAACTTTCCCAGCATCAGAGTCTTTTCCAATGAGTCAGCTCTTTGCATCAGGTTGCCAAAGTATTGGAGCTTCAGCATTAGTCCTTCCAAAGAATATTCAGGACTGATTTCCTTTGGGATTGACTGGTTGGATCACCTTGCAGTCCAAGGGACTCTCAAGAGTCTTCTCCAACACCACAGTTCAAAAGCGTCAATTCTTCAGCGCTCAGCTTTCTTTATGATCCAGCTCTCGCATCCATACATGACTACTAGAAAAACCATAGCTTTGACTATATGGATCTTTGTCAACAAAGTGATGTCTTTGCTTTTCATATGCTGTCTAAGAAGCATTATTACCAACAAAGCTGGTGGAAGTGATAGAGTTCCAGCTGAGCTATTTCAAATACTAAAAAAATTATGTTGTTAAAGGGATGCACTCAATATGATAGCAAATTTGGAAAATTGAGTAGTGGCCACAGAACTGGAAAAGGTCAGTTTTCATTTCAATCCCGAAGAAAGGCAATGCCAAAGAATGTTTGAACTAACACACATTTGAGCTCATTTCACATGCTAGCAAAGTAATGTTCAAAAATCCTTCAAGGTAGGCTTCAGTAGTACATGAACCAAAAACCTTCAGATATACAAGCTGGGTTTTGAAAAGGCATAGGAACAAAATCTTAAATTGCCACTTGGATCATTAAAAAAAAAAAGCACGAGAATTCCAGAAAAACATCTTCTTCTGCTTCATTGACTATGCTAAACCTCTGGCTGTGTGGATCATAACAAACTGTGGGAAATTCTTCAGGGACAGGAATATCAGATCACTTTACCTGTCTCCTAAGAAACCTGAATGCAAGTCAAGAAGCAACAGTTAGAATCAGCCATGGAACAACAGACTGGTTCCAAACTGGGAAAGAAGTACAAGGCTGTATATTGTCACCCTGCTTATTTGACGTTTATGCAGAGTACATCATGGGAAACAGTGGGTTGGATGACTCACAAGCTGGAATCAAGATTGATGGGAAAAATATCAATAACCTTAGGTAAGGAGATGAATACCACTTTAATGGCAGAAAGTGAAGAGGAACTAAAGAGACAGAGTGAAAACATTGGCTTAAAACTCAACATTCAAGAAAACTAAGATCATGGCATCTGGTCCCATCACTTCATGGCAAATAGAAGATGAAAAAGTGGAAGCAGTGACAGATTTTTTTCTTGGGCACCAAAAGTCACTGCAGATGTGACTGCAACCATGAAATTAAAAGACACTTAACTCCTTGCATATTCATTGGAAGGACTGATGCTGAAGCTGAAGCTCCAATACTTTGGCCACCTGATGTGAAGAACTGACTCATTGGAAAAGACCTTGATGCTGGGAAAGATTGAAGGCAGGAGGAGAAGGGGATGACAGAGGATGAGATATTGGATAGCATCACTGACTTGAAGGACATGAGTTTGAGCAAGCTCCAGGATTAGGTGATGGACAGGTAAGCTTGGAGTGCTGCAGTCCATGGGGTTGCAAAGTGTCAGACATGATTGAGTGACTGAACAGAACCGAACTCCTTGGAAGGAAAGCTATGACAAACCTAGAGAGCACATTAAAAAGACATCACTTTGCCAAGAAAGGTCTGTGTAGTCAAAGCTCTGTTTTTTCCAGTAGTCATGTACAGATGTGAGAGTTGGAGCATAAAGAAGGCTGAGTGCTTAAGAGTTGATCCTTTTGAATTGTGGTGCTGGAAAAGACTCTTAAGAAACCCTTTGACTGCAAGGATATCATACCAATCAACCCTAAAGGAAATCAACTCTCAATATTCATTGGAAGTTCTGATGCTGAAGCTTAAGGTCCAAAACTTTGGCCATCTGATGGGAACGGCTGACTCATTGGAAAAAACCTTGATGCTGGGGAAGATTGAAGGCAGAAGAATAAGGGGTCAACAGAGGATAAGATGGATGGATGGCATCACTGACTAATGGGCATGAGTTTGAGAAAACTCAGGGAGATAGTGAAGGGTAACAAAGTCTGGCATGCTACAGTCCATGGGGTCACAAAGAGTCAGGCACTACTTAGCATCTGAATAAGGAAGAAAGTTAAAATCATTCAGAATTTCATGGACTATAGTAACTTCCTTTTTGTTCCTCTGCCCTAATTTATATTCCAGATAAATGACTGTTTCTAGAGATGAAGTAAGATATAAGAACAAAAGGATCATCTAAGGTAAGCATTTAATCTGACCCTACTGAGGGCTTTATGGTTATTCACTAAGGTAATAGAGTTTGAATAAAAAGTATATAGGAAATATGATATAGTATGTCTATTATATGGAACTAGTAGGAATATATATACATGATTTTTTTGAAAAATAAATTATTAAGTATGTTAGAATGAGAAAAGTCACTATTTCTTATTTCTCAGCTTTTTTCTCTGCAGGAATTATTCTTAGTCATACTTATATGCACTGTTTATTTTAAATAGCTAGGCAGCAAGAGAGACTGAATATTTTGAGGGTCATTTTAATAGTACTTTAATTTAGTTTGATGTTAATTTGCTTTTGCATGATTTTAATTGTTGTATCTAAAACATATGTTTTTGTGCATGTGTTTGTGAATGGTTAATAGCTGAACTAAAGTAATAACAGTATGTAACTACTGGCTTCAAAAGCTTATGCTTGGATTACTATAACATACACTTGATTTTTAGCTAAGTGTTTTAATGAAGAAAATGATGACATTGATGATTTTACTATAGTGATGTGATAACAGGAGAGTAATATTCTAAATATTAATTAAAGTTTGGCTTTGTTTCCATATTAACATAGTTTTCTCATTAGAAAAATTTAATAAATGTAGTTTCCCTATAAACAGTTACCATCAACATAGAAGCTAAGAATGCAATATTATTTCTTTTCAGTGGTTTTGCTTACAATTTTATGCTAATCTCTGAAAGCAAACTGATGCATTTTAAAGCATTTGCAAGGGAATGATGATGACTTTTAGCTCAGTGCTTTTCCATTGAAAATAAACAGGCACTATTTTAATTTATTTGTATCTATTAAACTCCAACTCTCTCCACAAAAGCAGCTTAATACAGAAGCCATAAGGACCAATAAAACTTCTGTAGTGGTGAACTGGGAAATAAACACATTTAAGCACAAGTTGTGGAGCCAGAGCTTGGGTGAGATGCCAGTAATACTCCATATATACAGTATGACCTTACATTGTTATTTACCCTTTACGAGCTAAGTTTCTCAACAATGACAAGGTAGTAAAGTATATATAAGGGCTTCCCTGGTGGCTCAGATGGTAAAGAATCTGCCTGCAATGCAAGAGACCTGAGTTTGGGTTAGGAAGATCCTCTAGAGAAGGGAATGGCAATCAACTCTAGTATTCTTGCCTGGAAAATTCCATGGATGGAGGAGCCCGGAGCACTTTACAGTCCATCGGGTTATAAAGAGTCAGATACAACTGAGTGACTTTCACATGCACACACACAATTATATTTAAGTAATTGAATTAAATAAACAAATATATGTAAAGCATTAAATACATCCTGGTCTCACTGTATCAAATATGTCTGAGATCCCTGACTCTCAAGATAGGAGAGAGAAAGTATTATTATTACTGTTATTTTCTGAATGAGGAAGAATACCAATTTCATGAAATTAAAAAATAATTCCTAGCATTGAATTACAAAATAAAATTGTTCCTTGTGGGTTATTATATAAGAAATATCAAATAATTTAGTGGAAAACTACTTTTACTGGGAGACAGTAAAAGTGCTATATTAATTATGTATAGTTTTGTTTATATGGCAAGACTATAAATTTGTGAAAAGTTCATTTAAAAATGTCAACAGTCTTTGAGAAAGACATACACTACAATATTTGATGTAAAAGTACTTTGTGGACATACAAACTTAAAAATAATTATTTTACCCTGAAATGCAAAGTCATAGCTGAGGAAAAAATAATTATGCTTGAATGGACCATTAAATGAACTTTGTATTTTAGACACATATTCAAAAACAAAATTATATGTTTAATGTGTTTAAGCCCAAAGTTATTTCACTTAAATAGGAGCAATAGTTGATGAATTTGGTAAATTATATAAACACTTAATATATAAGTAAACATTCTTACATAAACAATATATAAATAAATATTCTTATAAAAATAAACATTTTTAGATGAACAATGAAAAGAAATAGAGGAAAACAATAGAATGGGAAAGACTAGATGTCTCTTCAAGAAAATTGGAGATACCAAGGAAACATTTCATGCAAGGATGGGCATTATAAAGACAAAAACTGAAGGACCTAATAGAAACAGAAGAGATAAATGGATAGAAGCAGAAGAAATAAATGGAAAAACAATAAAAAAAGAGGAAAAAAAAAAAAGAAAAAAAAAGAAGCAGAAGAGATTAAGAAGTGACAAGAATATACAGATGAACTATTTAAAAAAAAAAAAGAAGTCTTAATGATCCAGATAACCATGATTGTGTGTTCATTCACCTAGAGCCAGACAACCTGGAGTATGAAGTGATGTGGGCCTTAGGCAACATTACTATAAACAAAGCTAGTGGAGGTGATAAAATTTCCAGCTGAGCTATTTCAAATCCTAAAAGATGATGCTGTTGAAGTCCTGTATTCAATATGTTGACAAATTTGGAAAACTCAGCAGAGGTCACAGGACTGGAAGTCAGTTTTCATTCCAGTCCCAAAGAAGAACAATGCCAAAGAATGTTCAAATTACCATACAATTGCACTCATTTCACATGCTAACAAGGTAATGCTCAAAATCCTTCAAGTTAGGCTTTGGTACTACATGAACCAAGAACTTCCAGATGTACAAGCTGGGTTTAGAAAAGGCAGAAGAACCAGAGACCAAATTGCCAATATCCACTGGATTATAGAGAAAGCAAGGAATTCCAGGAGAAAAAAAAAAAGCATCTACTTCTGTTTCATTGACTACTCTAGAGACTTTGACTATGTGGATAACAAAAAAGCTGGAAAATTCTTAAGGAGAAGGGGATACCAGACCACCTTACCTGTCTTATGAGAAACTTGTATGCAAGTCAAGAAGCAACAGCTAGGCATGGAACAACTGACTGGTTCTAAATTGTGAAAGCATTATGATAAGTCTGTATATTGTGATCCTGCTCATTTAACTTATATGCAGAGTACATCATGAGAAATGATGAACTTAATGAATCTACAGGCTAGGATCAAGATTGCTAGGAGAAATATCAACAGTCTCAGATATGCAGATGTATACCACTCTAAAGGCAAAGAGAAACTAAACAGCCTCTTGATGAAGGTGAAAAAGGAGAGTGAAAAAGCTGACTTGAAACTCAACATTAAAAAACTAAGATCATGGCATCCAGTCCCTTCATTGCAAATAGAAGAGGAAAAAGTGG
Organism: Cervus elaphus; assembly: GCF_910594005.1. Classification (NCBI taxonomy): domain Eukaryota; kingdom Metazoa; phylum Chordata; class Mammalia; order Artiodactyla; family Cervidae; genus Cervus; species Cervus elaphus. The sequence goes on along the minus strand of NC_057829.1, from coordinate 49,277,356 downwards.
AAGCAGTGACAGATTTTCTTTCCTTGAAATCACTTGATGGTAACTGCAGCCATAAAATAAAGACACTTGCTCCTTGGGAGGCTGCTGCTGCTGCTGCTAAGTCGCTTCAGTCATGTCTGACTCTATGCAACCCCACAGATAGCAGCCCACCAGGCTCCGCCATCCCTGGGATTCTCCAGGCAAAAACGCTGGAGTGGGTTGCCATTGCCTTCTCCAATGCGTGAAAGTGAAATCACTCAGTCGTGTCCGACTCTTCATGACCCCATGGACTGCAGCCCACCAGGTTCTTCTGTCCATGGGATTCTCCAGGCAAGAATACTGGAGTGGGCTGCCATTGCCTTCTCCTCCTTGGGAGGAAAGCATATTAAAAAACAGTGACATCACTTTTCGACAAATATTCGCATAGTCATAGCTATGGTTTTTCCAGTAGTCATGTATGAATGTAAGAGTTGGACCATAAAGAAGAGTGAATGCTGAAGAATTGATGCTTTTGAATTGTGGTGCTGGAGAAGATTCTTGAGAGTCCCTTGGACACCAAGAAGATCAAACCAGTCAATCCTAAAGGAAATAAACCCTGAATATTCACAGGAAAATCTGTTGCTGAGGCTGAAGCTCCAATATTTAGGCCACCTGATTCTAACATCCAACTCTTTGGAAAAGACCCTGATTCTGGGAAAGATTGAAGGCAAAAGGAGAAAGGGGCAGCAGAAGATGAGAGGTTCAGATAGTGTTACTGACAAAATGTCATGAATTTGAGCAAACTCTGGGAGATAGGGGAGGACAGAGGAGCCTGACATGCTGCAATCCATGGGTTGGCAGAGTCAGACATGTCTTAAAAACTGAACAGCAACAAAAACAAAGAAACAAGCCAACAAACAAAAAGATTGTATCTTGAAAGTGCAATGTACTAAGCACTTGAAAAAATATATTGACTGTAATGACTAATGTTAAATAGGCAGTCTTGAATCATCATACATGTCCCTAAATACACCCGATAGCCCCTTCCCATACCCACAAATACTCAACAGAAAACATTACATTTTTTCTTCTTGAGACTTTATAGCAGTTTTGTCGAAAAAGGTAGTATAAAATTCATTGAGAAGAAATTAATAAGTCAACTCTGGCTTACCATATTTTGACAGAAAGAAAGGGAAATGCATTTTTCTTTTTTGTATATATTCTCTGTATTAGTCCTTGTGCTGGCTCTTTTGTTTACATGATCTCTTTAAAATCTTTTAAATCATCCATGAAGTAGATTATCATTTCTGCTTTTCAAATAAATTAAAAGTTAATGCAATTAAGTCCCTGTAATAAGGAAGAGCCAGACTTCATACCCAGACTTGGATAAAATTCATACTCCAGTCTCTTTTCATAATAAAAATAAGATTTTTAATAAAAATAAGACAACTGTCCATTAGAGACCAGAGATCATTTCCCACCAGTTTCCAGAATACAGGCAAGGAGATGATAGAAACCAAATAAAATGTTTTTGAATAAACAGATAATTCTATTTCAAAGGGCAGGCTATCACAGTCAACCCTTCTATGTCAGTCTGAATAATGAGTAATGATTTGAAGGATTTATAAATGTCTACAGTGCTGCTGAAGAAAAAGAAAAAAAATAACATTTTGATAATGTTAAATCAGCACAGGGAGAAACTTCTTTTTGATTCAAAGAAAATATGAGCATCACATTAGTTTTCTATTGCTTTTATAAATTAGTGGCTTAAAACAATATAAATGTATTATCTTAGAGTTCTATAGACCAGAGTGGTATCATTGGGCTAAAGTTAATATGTGAGCAGGTCTACACTGATTTCTGGAGGCTCTAGGAGTATATCTGTTTTGTTGCCTCTTCTAGCTTCTTGAATCTGCCTGCCTGCACTCCTTGGTTCATGGTCTCCTTCCATCTTCAAAGATAGTGATGGCTAACTGAGTCCTTCTCATGCTGCATCACTCTGACCCTGACAGTCCTATCTTATGTCAACTATAAGGACTTTTGCAATTACATTGGCATCACCTAGATAACCCAAGATAACTGCACCATCTCAAATCTTTAATCACACCTGGGAAGTCCTTTGACCTTTAAAGGTGACATATTCAATTAATTCCAAGGATTAAGATATGGGCATGGAGAAGGGAACATTTCTTCTGCCTGCACCAGTCATATTATTGCTTTTGTTAAAAAATGTAAAATTCAGAGAAGACTATATTTATGAAACAGAAAAGTTTTAGGATGCTTAGAGATGACAAGTTTAGGGAAAGCAAAATTCTGTGATATGGCAAACATGAGAGTTTTTTGTAATTTTCTTTTATGCACAAACAACATTATTGACTCTGGTAACTAACGGTGGTTATGGACCAAATTGTGTCTTCCCCACATTCCTATGTGGGGACTTATTAGCTCCTAATATGATTTCGAGACAGGACCATTATGGAAGTAATTCAGGTTAAATGAGGTTGTGAGTGTGGGGCTCTGATCCAAAAAGACTAGTATCCTTTTAAGAAGAAACACCAGATAGCTAGTGCTCTTTCTTGCTCCCTTCCTCTCTCTCTCTGTCCCTGTCTTTGTCTGTATTTCTATTCAACTCTCTCTGTGAGGACACAGAGAGAAGATGGTCATCCACCATCCAGGAAGAGAGGTGACACCAGAAACCAACCCTGATACACCTTGATCTTGAACTTCCAGCCTCCAGAAATGTGAGGAAAAAATTTCCTTTGCTTAAGCCATATAGTCTATGGTATTTCCTTATGGCATTCCAAGCAGACTAGCACAATAATAATACTAGTTACTTAATAATTGAGAAGTTCCCGAGCTAAAAGTTTTCAGTGCATCATTTCACCTTATCCCCTTAATGCTCAGTCACTTCAGTTGTGTCCAACTCTTTGAAATCCCACGGATTGTAGCCTGCCAGGCTCCTCTGTCCATAGGATTTTCCCTCTAATGATACTGGAGTGGGTTGCCATGCCCTCTTCCAGGGGATCTTCCCAGTCCAGCAATCAAAGCCACGTCATCTGCGTCTCTTGCATTGCAGGAGGATTCTTTACTGCTGAGCCACTGGGGAAACCCTTATCCCCATAATAATCCAGTGTTATTGATTATCCACATTTTATTGATGAAGAAACAGGAGTTGGAAGGATTAAATGATACGTCTAAGATTACACAACTAGGAAAAGGCAGAAGACTCTCATCCAAACCTTGTCTTCTTACCAGAGACAATACATATTCTTAACCATTTCACCTTGGCAAAAACATCACAATATTGTAATATCCTCCAATTAAAATTAATTAATTAATTAAAAATAATTAATTGCAAAATGATGCTGAGCATCTAAAAATGCAGGAGAGAAGCCATTTGAAAAAAAAAAAAAATCCAACATAATCCTGGGCTGTGCTGTGCTAAGCTTTGTCACTCAGTCATGTCCAACTCTTTGTGACCCCATCAACTAGCCCACCAGGCTCCTCTGCCCATGGGGATTCTCCAGGCAAGAATACTAGAGTGGGTTGCTATGCCTTCCTCCAGGGGATCTTTCCAACCCAGGAATCAAACTCAGATAACATAATTCTAAACCTCTCTAAAGTTTGTGATTTGTGGGGAGTGGGTCAGGACGGTGTGTCAATTAGCATAAAACTTTTCTTTAGGTATTAGGTTCTTAGAAACTTCTATGTGTAAAACCATGAGAAACAAACATTTTACTAGGGGATTTCTACATTTTAATAAATTCCCCGGAGGCCGAGAATATAGGGTGATAGATGGGAAAAGGGTAATCAAGCCTACTTTTTAACTGCATCAGGAAATCATTGACAGACTGTGTAGATAATCTGGTTTAGACTAAAACTGCTCAATGAAGTGCTTCTATATATCCCTCCCTCAAAATATCCTATCTCCTTATTTCATGAGAGCTTGAGGCAAAGTAGAAACACCATGGATTTAAAAGGAGAATTCTTTTTTTTTCCCAAATACTTTAGTACTTTGGACTGATTTTGAACAGGGACATAGGCTTGCCTCCTTATCTATAATCTATAAAAAAAAACAATATTATTACTTTGGTGATTAAATGTTAAAATGAACAGATTATGTGCTTATCATCACCACAAAAATGTAAAGAATTAGAGTTGTCCATAAAAATTAAAAAGTGATTTGGCATTCATGCTATCTTCAAAACATTTGTATGGTGAGCAAACTATGTCAAAGTATACACAATAGTACCCATGTATACAATATATGTACATGTTAGGATAAGTATATGTGAGATAATAAGAAAATATAGATATATAGATCAATATCTGTGCCTGGTTCCTGATGCAGAACTCCTAAAATTCCTGTAAGTAGAGGTACTAGGAGAATCTTTTGTTCTAACGTCTAGTCTTTGATTTTGGTACCTGACAGACAGCTCCTAAGACCCCTGTAATTTTCTGAGTGATAGGAGTCTCTGACACTGAATTCCTAAATCCCTTGGAATTTTCTAGGGGATAAGCGATAGGAATCTCCATTGGTTCTAATGAGGTGACCTTGGTGGGCTCCTGGAAGGATGCTCATCATCAGACAGACCAAGCCATGATTAGAAGCTTGGAACCTAAACCATCATATACACAAAAATGTAGGGAAAAAAAAAAAGTTGAAATAAACTTCATTGCTTCCTTTCATCTCTTATATCTAAAACATCTGGAGAGATACCATGTGAATCTACTTTTTCTGTCTGGATCATGCTTGTTAAGTCTATACTTTTCCCCCTAAAATCAAATGAATATGCTTACTTGTTTGCTTGTTTATCTATGTATTTCTCCAGGCACTATGTGACTTAGTTGTGAAGACTTAACCAAAAAGGAATGATCAAAAAGAAAAGTGACCTTGCAAAAGCAGAATCTAATTATTCTTTATCTGTATATCTTTGCTTAGTTTATTAGCCATTTGGTACACAATATATTTAATAATTAGATTTTTTCATAAGTTGTAGAGGTAACATAAGGTGAAACAATTTAGCTACAACTATTTAGTGCAATGAACAAGCTAAATTTAGCCCTTAGAAAGTACTTGATAAATATGTGTCAAACAGAGGGTCATAGTTCTTGCAATATGTCACTAAATTCAAGCATTATAATCTTCTCCAAAACATCTGATAAGAAAAGGTAATTTTTGATGCCACATACATTCGTGAACTTTCAAAGTTCAAGTAATCAAACACTTAAATTTTTAAGCAACACTCAGAGTAAAAAGCGAAAATAAATTTTTGTTATGACAGAATGTGAAATCTTGCTCTATAATATGTGACTCCTCTATACCTGTCCTTACACTGCCCACCTTAGCATTTCATTTAACCACATTTGGGCCCAAATTGATTTTTTAAAAGGTTAGTAGAATTTTCTTGATTTGTCTGCCTAACATTCCCTTCCTCCCTTATTTGAACGTTGAACTCCATCTTTTTCCCCTTGGATTACTGTACCTTCATTTTCCATGTGCTGTTAGTGGAACTGTCAACCACAGTGCTCTGCACCCTAGTTTTGCTCTAGTCTCAACTCAGGTTAATTAGATTCTCCCCTGTAGACACTTAATCTTTGAACTTCAAAGTCCATGGTCCCAGCTGTCTTGATGATACTGCTCAAAATATAGTGTTTTGAGTTGCTAAGACTGCTGAAGCTTATCTTTTTTGGTCCTTTCTTAGATCTCATTCAGCTTTTAAGTATTCTAATGAGAAGTCCTTTTTAGTATAAGTCAGTAAGAGGTGTTTCTGTTGTTTCTAACCAAGTAACCATTCCAAGTACAAGTGGAAAGACCAATTTAGTCCATATCAGGGGATGGGGACCATACTTCCCTACCTACAGAAAAAGTTTGGATTTTCCAGCCCAAGGTACCAAAACACATTATAAACTGTAAATTTTCCTTGCTACCTACAGAAACACTGTCAATCAAATTAATGGTACTCAAATCTAGAGTCCAAAAGAAGTCATGACTGTGATTCTAACAGTCAGGACTACAACCATTGTTTATACAAAGAGCATAGAAACATGTGAACTCTGTGTATACAATAATCTGTAGGAGGAAATGAAGTACTTTTAGTATGTGATCCCTGTATTTTTAAGTGTCACTCAAATATCAGTGCTACTAATGATAAAATAATAATTATAGCTTTTTGATTAGGTGTTTCTAGTGTTCTCATAAGCCAACTACATTGCAGACATCATTTTGCTTAAAATTCTCAAAGAACCTAATAGGCAGAGACATATTTATCTTCATATAATGTTGAAGATTCTAAAGCTTAGAAAAGTTAGTAAAGATCAAAGATATGTCTGGAACCCAGGCCTGCCTTATACCAAAGTCAGGAATCGTAAGCAATTTATTGTATTAGATTTTTAGGTATCTGCCTTTTTTTCTGCTGCTCTACTAAGGTTATTTTGAGATGTTTAATTGGTAAATATCTGATTTCTAATGTTTTTCTTACTAAATATTTTTTCAGAATTTCCATTTACCTCTTGTCTTTTAATTTCATGTACATCTTAACACTTATGGAGTATCACCTAATAGGAATCTTCCACAAATGAAGTTGAGCTGCTGGACTGATTAGAGTCTCTGTCTTTTGCATTTTAACGGAATATAAACATAGAAATCTCTATCAGGAAATCTTGATGGCAAGCATACAACATAAATTAATAACTGGCAACAGACTTACAAAATTGAAAGTGACAGCACTTAAAATAATGATTTCCTTTAAATTGTTTGTCTGTAATTATTTTTAAGATATTACATAAGGGACTAATTAGGTACAATATACCAAGAGGGAGAAAAAACAGGAACCAAGATAGATTAATTGAACTTATAAATGTTCCTGGGGATAAAAAATAAATTAGCTTCAGGAGAAGAATTGACTATGAAACTTGTGTTTTGAACAATGATTAAAAAGAATGACAGGCTAAATTTATATTTCTTACATCTGAAACAAAATTCTCAGTTTCTGCTTTTAAATTTATATTCCATGTAAATTAAACTGAAATGGATACCTCATAAAACATAAATATGAATAAAATCAGGAATATTTAAGAATATACTAAATTTTTAAGTTATGTTTATTGTGTAGATTTTACCAAGAAAGCCTTGATTTATTACAGTTTCATTTTATTCACATACAGGACTCCTCTACTTATTTGATATTAGCTATAGTCATTGTGTATCCCAAGTAAGTGCCATCCAATATATTTTTATTAGCCATGAATTTCCTTCAATATCTGTAACATTCACAGTTTTTGCCAGTTTTTACCTTTCTTGAAATGCTTTTCCCTTGAACAACCATGATTATATAAATTTTACTCCTTTCTCCACAACCTCTCCAAAGGCTCTTCCTTTCTCTCACTCACTAAATGAATGACCACTCTCAAATTCAGTCTTTTGATCTTTTCTCTTGCAAGTGTCTCAGAGAGACAAGGACAGATGGCCCTGGAGTATAATTAACTCTCCTCTTTTGCCAGATTAAAAAATGATGAGGTCATTGGATCTGGATTAACTTGACCTAGGACGGACCCAGCAGGATTGAGAATCCCACAGAACTTGAGACACTGAAAACATCTGATAGTTCAATCTATTTACAATCTTCCTATGTGATACTCTCCTCCATATTTCTTTCTATTATTTAAATATAATGCTGAAATTAACTTTTTCTAGTTAATGGATGGGAAGTTTTACTTTTTCCTCTTCAATGTAGTCAACCAATAAGGTTGTTTTTTTGCTAAAGCTGTCAGAATAGAACATGTCACGAAGAGAAAATAACATTTACATTTTTTTATAAGAGATATAAATAAGTAAAATCAATATAACAGCTATTTAAATCTTTAGTAAAATATTAAAAAGACTGTGCTGACAACCTACAGAGAAGACCTGATCTTGATTATATAACAACAGAATGTCAAGGGCCAATAACTGCACTCATCAACAAAATGAAGACAATGTGTTTAACTGCAAATTCTGACATTTTCCCACATTTTAGATTTTTGTTAAAGTATGGTGGATTTATAATGCTGTGTTATTTCTCATGTTTTAAATGACTAACATGGCCTTTATGCTTATGTTATATAGATAGTGGCTTGTTACTTACATCTATATAGATGTAAGTTAAGAACTTTTCCAATTCTGGAAACATTGATATTTATATGATATATATACATGACTTGACAGATTTTACTTCTGTGCATAGTTTCATTTGTACTTTTATGGCTTAGATGCCTCTGTTGAAATGTGGGGTGTTTTGAAGCAAAAGGCATCGAGTTTCTGTTGCATAGTTTTGGAGCTTCCTTATTAATCAAATGAGAGCTGCTCCAAGAAATAGACTATAAGGTTGTAAAAGTATTTGTGGATGATCAAATGCAGATCAATTCCAATTAAAATTCAGACTTAAAAGGCAAAAAAAAAAAAATCTATATTAATTCTCATGAAGAAAGGAAATTATATCTTCTGCCTTTAAGTTCTGGTACTCAGTCATAGATGTAAGTTAAGAAGAACAATTTTATGCACTCTCAGACTATTAAATTGATAATAAAAGCATTATAAAATGTTTTCCTCATGAAACATGACTTTTTATGCATAACACGTGTGAAGAAAAACATGTAATCTACATTTTAATTTAGAAAGCTTGACCACATATCTTTGTTATCATTTCAACAAGTCTTTTTTGGGATCAATGGAAGAACACAGCCCCAATGCACTTAGCTTCAGAAATGTACTAAAATTCTATAACCATTTTAAAATCACATTCCCAAGCAAAGCTATTTTACACAATTCAATATTTTCTTGAACAGCTAAATTTTTGTTTCTTTAAAAATATAATTGTTTCAACTGTATATTTATATAAAATGCTTACGGTGTTTGAGACAAAATAACAAAGGATTTATGGCATTCATTTTCACATAGTAGTCTCTAAATTTGAAGTAAAAAAGCATGAATACAGTTTCAAAACTCTGGTCATATATTTATAGTACAGATACAAGGCCTTGAACATACTGGGATTTTAGGACTGAAAAAGTAACATGTGACATGCTTCAGTGTTGTTACCTAAGTTATATGAGGAATGCTTTTGCAAGTCAGTCAATCATGAGTAAAGAGTCATTAACATTATTTGTCATAGACCTTCTGTTTGGAATCAGAAAACCAGGGAAATGTAACATATTACAAGCTTGTACCCTAAAGCAAAATCATAAAAGGAAATCAAGAGCATGTGAGTTGTTTTAATACTAATTTAAGGTTTATATTAATTGCCCTGTCATTTATTCCTGATTAAAAGGATAGTTATTGCATCAAAACACAATGACATATTTATACAAAGCTACATTGTTTCTTTCACACTTAAGGATAATTACAATTTTATTATATAAGAAAAATTGCATTTAAATTGTGGCATTCCATATATCAAACTCAGCTATAATAAAATTGCATATTATGTATTATTGCTTTTGTTTTAATAAAGATAAAAATGGTAATCACTTCGTGGCAGAAATATTGACATAACATTCTGTTGCAGTTCTCCTGGACATAGGCTCCTGGAAATCTCCTTGGAACCAATAACTGTCATCCTGAAGACCCAGGAGAGATTGAGTTGGTCAAGGGAGATAGAGAGTTTATATAGTTCTATATGTCATTATGGGCTTCTCACATGGCACTAGTGGTAAAGAATATGCCTGCCTATGCAGGAGACACAAGAGATGCAAGTTTGATTCCTGGGTTGGGAAGTTCCTTTGTAGTAGGAAATGGTACCCTATTCTAATATTCTTGCCTAGAAAATTCCATGGACAGAGAAGCATGGTGGGCTACAGTCCATGGGGCCACAAAGAGTCAGACATGACTGAGCGACTGAGCACATGTCAATTATATCTCAATAAATGTAAAAGAAAAACATTTTTTCAGATACATTATGCTCTCCAAACTTACCTAAATGGTGAGTTTAACAGGGACATATAGAATTTAGTTATAAAACCCTATTTTTTCTTTTCTGCTCTCCCTTTCATACTGCTGACTTGAGGTGGTCTTTTTCCTGCTGTTGAATAAAACCTCAAGATAGCATAATTTAAAAAAAGACATAAATTTAGTTAATAGAAAGAACTATTATCACATTGTTTTTTTTTTTTTTAAAGATTCTCTAGTTAAACATATTAATCAATACTTAAAAATTCCTTTAAAGATAAAACTTTTTCTTCCTTCCCAGCTAAGATCCTAGAAAGTGTCCTGCCTTTGGAGAAGAGATTTCTCTATTAATTACCTCTTCGTCTATGCCTTTCTCCAGAGGATCTTTGCAAGTCAGGAATTGAACTCAGGGATTGAACTCAGGTCTCCTGCATTGCAGGCAGATACTTTACTGTCTGAGCTACCAGGGAAACCCCACCTATTTACTAACAGTTGTTTTTTTAACATTATGAAACATATTGGAATAAATAATCCAAATTAACAGAAAGCATTTGTTAAGGAGCAAATTCAACAAACCCTAGACTGTATAGTACTGCAGTATTCATCACCTGTTATTGGAAATTGAGGAGGAAAGATTGGTAAGGTAGGCAGGAGATTTTTTACTTATTATTGATAAATGGTTTGAACATTTCTGGGTCAGACCTGTGTTTAAAACAGACTTTGTCAATGGGGCACTTTCAGCATCAGTGTGGTCTCCTGCTGTAACTTTAGTTTAGAAGTGTTTTTCAATTACAGTTGACCTTTGAACAACATGGGCCAGAACTGCATGAGTCCACTTATTTTTCAATAATAGATATTTTGTAATAGGAAATACTACAGTACTATATAGTCTAGGGTTGGTTGAATTTGCTCCTTAACAAATGCTTTCTGTTAATTTGGATTATTTATTCATCTTGTATTCATTCATTTGATCATATATTTATTATATTGCCCACTACTTTCAGAGAAGATTAATGAAATGTAAAAGATAAAAGTTGGTAGGTAAGAGATGGGGAAAAATGTATCTAGAAGCCCTGGATGAAAAATCTAAAATATTTGAGGGAAAATTTAGTCCTAAACTTGATAAGAGTTAACACAATGCAAAGATCTGAAAGGGCTACATCGTGCCAATTCTCTTACATTAATTGATTGTGAAAATGATTCCCCCGAGTCAACAAGTACTTCAAATATCCTTGGATTAAGATATGCATTTACGGATTTGAGGAAGATGATTAAGGTGACAATGTAATATTTGACTATTCCTGAATCCTACTCATTAATAAAAGACAGTTTTGCAGAGTCAGATACTGGGAGAAAGTATCCCATGCAATTGGTAATTTTAAAAAGTGACTTAATGTCTTGCAGGAATGTCTTCCTTTTGAGAAAGGCTTGCTGCCACTTGTTTATAAAAGTGTCAGGCCTTCTAAGCAAAGTTCCCTCCTGTAATCCACTCATGTGCAGGTTTTACCTGGCCCTACACAGTGTAGCCTTGAGGCTTGAAACTTAGGGAGCTGCATTGCTTTACTTATTGCCATGCTGTTGTTTTGTTGTTGTTGTCACTAAGTCGTGTTCAACTATTTGGGGCCCCATGAACTTCAGCATGTCAGGATCCTCTGTCCTTCACTATGTCCTGGAGTTTGCTGAAATTCGTGTCCATTGAGTTGATGATGCTATCTAATCATCTATCCTCTGCTGACCCCTTCTCCTTCTGCCTTCATTCTTTCCAAGCATCAGGGTCTTTTACAATGAGTTGGGTCTTTTATAATGAATTGGCTCTTCACATCAGGTGGCCAAAGTATTGGAACTTCAGCTTCAGCATCAGTCCTTCCAATGCACGCTCTGGGCCGATTTCCTTTAGATAGACTGGCTTGATCTCCTTCCAGGCCAAGGGACTCTCAAGAATCTTCTCCAGCAGCACAATTTGAAGGCATCAATTCTTCAGCACTCAGCCTTTTTTATGATCCAGATCACACAACTGTACATGACTACTGGAAAAATCATAGCTTTGACTTTACAGACTTTTGTTGGCAAAGTGATGTCTCTGATTTTGAACACACTGTCTAGGTTTGTCATAGCTTTTCTGGCAAGGAGCAAGCATCTTTTAATTTCATGGCTGCAGTGATTTTGGAGACCAAGAATTTAAAATCTGTCACTGCTTGTACTTCTTCCCTTTCTATTTGCCTATGCTGATACTCCTGCTAATATTTTTGTTGTGGGTAACAGGGTCCTTGACTCTGACCCAGAAGTTTGTTTATTATCTTTTATAAACATCCACAGAACTATGAAAGTGAAAGTCACTCAGTCATATCTGACTCTTTGCAACCCCATGGACTATACAGCCCATGGAATCCTCTAGGCTAGAATACTGGAGTGGGCAGCCTTTCGCTTTTCCAGGGGATCTTCCCAACCCAGAGGTCAAACCCAGGTCTCTTGCATGCAGGTGGATTCTTTACCAGCTAAGTCACAAGGGAAGCCCAAGAATACTGGAGTGGGAGCCTGTCTGTTCTCCAGGGGATCTTCCCAAGCCAGGAATCAAACCGGGGTTTCTTGCATTGCAGGTGGATTCTTTACCAACTGAGCTATCAGAGAAGCCCGACAGAACTATAGTGGGCTGAATTATTAACTCCTATAGTTATATTTGTGAGTATTCTTCTGCTTAATATCTCTTCTCCATTATCAAGCTTAAGTAGGGTAATAGAACATCAAACCCAAAGTCCACAGATAGTATCTACAATAAATAAGACAACAAGCCAGCCCTCAGATCACAGAATATGAGCTGTTAGGAAAACAACTGACAGAAACAAGATCACTGTACTAAGTGTGTGATAAGTGTGCACATTAAGTGTGCAAGTGTGGTAAAAACTACTTTTAAGGGAGTTCAAAGGCTAAGGGTTTCTGTTGGCCCCGAGAGCTGTTGAAGCTCAAAGTTACCAGCATGCACTAAGTGGAGAAGTTAATAAGTTCTATGAGCACAGTAGCAGTACAAAACTTCACACTAAGGAGAAAGGGACAGAATGGCGAAAGCAGAATAAAAATTGAACAGAACAGGCACAATAGGGGACAAGAAAAGGAAATGTCTTCAAGTCCAATGGGAGTGCAGAAGAAAGTGAATTGACTTCCAAAACTGAAGGATAATTTTTAACATTTATGAAGATGACTGAAACAGGTATTCTAGATCTGGAAATTAGGAAAGCTATCCTGAAAATATTCTAAAAGATGAAAAAGATAAAAGACAGAAAGACACACATTTCAAAGATTAGAAAAAGATCACAGTAACAAAAGCAAAATAAACACAGAAGAATAAGCAAATTAAAGTGAAGTAAAGTGAAGTCGCTCAGTCGTGTCCGACTCTTTGCGACCGCATGGACTGTAGCCTACGAGGCTCCTCTGTTCATGGGATTTTCCAGGCAAGGGTACTGGAGTGGGTTGCCATTTCCTTCTCCAAGGGGATCTTCCTGACCAGGAATTGAACCCCGGTCTCCTGCATTGTGGGCAGGTACTTTACACTCTAAGCCACCAGGGAAGTCAATTAATAGTTCTTAGAAGATAAAGGCATTTATTCAGTTCAGTTCAGTATCACAGTCATGTCCAACCCTTTGCAATCCCAGGGACTGCAGCACACCAGGCCTCCCTGTCCATCATCAACTCGCAGGGTTTACCCAAACTCATATCCATTGAGTCAGTGATGCCATCCAACCACCTCATCCTCTGTTGTCACCTTCTCCTCCCACCTGCAATCTTTCCCAGTACCAGAGTCTTTTCAAATGAGTCAGTTCTTTGCATCAGGTGACAAAATTATTGGAGTTTCAGCTTCAGCATCAGTCCTTCCAATGAATATTCAGGACTGATCTCCCTTAGGATGGGCTGGTTGGATCTCCTTGCAGTCCAAGGGACTCTCAAGACTCTTCTCCAACACCACAGTTCGAAAGCATCAATTCTTCGGCACTCAGAGTTCTTTGGAGTGTAACTCTCATATCCATATATGACTAGTGGAAAGGCCATAGCCATGACTAGATGGACCCTGCGTTGACAAATTAATGTCTCTGCTTTTTAATATGCTGTCCAGGTTTTTCATAACTTTTCTTCCAAGGAGCAAGCATCTTTTAATTTCATGGCTGCAGTCATACTCTGTAGTGATTTTGGAGCCAGAAAACTAAAGTCTGTCAGTGTTTCCACTGTTTCCCCAACTATCTGCCATGAAATGATGGGACCAGATGCCATGATCTTAGTTTTCTGAATGTTGAGTTTTAAGTCAACTTTTTCACTCTCATCTTTCACTTTCATCAGGAGGCTCTTTAGCTCTTTTTCACTTTCTACCATAAGGGTGGTGTCATCTGCATATCTGAAGTTATTGATATTTCTCCTGGCAATCATGATTCCAACTTGTGCTTCATCCAGGCCAGCATTTCTCATGACGTACTCTGTATATAAGTTAAATAAGCAGGGTGACAATATACAGCCTTGATGTACTCCTTTTCTGATTGGGAACCAATCTGCTATTCCATATATAGTTCTATCTGTTGCTTCTTGACCTGCATACAGATTTCTCATGAGGCAGGTCAGGTGGTCTGGTATTCTCATCTCTTTCAGAATTTCCCATAGTTTGTTGTGATCCACCCAGTCAAAGACTTTGGCATAATCGATAAAGCACAGATAGATGTTTTTCTCGAACTGTCTTGCTTTTTTGATGATTCAATGGATGTTGGCAATTTGATCTCTGGTTCCTCTGCCTTTTCTAAATCCAGCTTGAACATCTGAAAACTCACGGTTCACAGATTGTTGAAGTACAGCTTGGAGAATTTTGAGTATTACTTTGCTAGCATATTAGATGAGTGCAATTGTGTGGTAGTTTGAGCATTCTTTGGGGTTGCCTTTCTTTGGGATTGGAATGAAAACTGATCTTTTCCAGTCCTATGGCCACTGCTGAGTTTTCCAAATTTGTTGGCATATTGAGTGCATCACTTTCACAGCATCATCTTTCAGGATTTGAAATAGCTCAACTGGAATTCTGTCACCTCCACTAGCTTTGTTCATAGCGATGCTTCCTAAGGCCCATTTGACTTCACATTCCAGGATGTCTGGCTCTAGGTGAGTGATCACACCATCGTGGTTATCTGGGTCATGAAAATCTTTTTTGTATGGTTCTTTTGTGTATTTTTGCCACCTCTTCTTAATATCTTCTCCTTCTGTTAGGTCCATACCATTTCTGTCCTTTATTGAGCCCATCTTTCCATGAAATATTCCCTTGTATCTCTAATTTTCTTGAACAGATCTCTAGTCTTTCCCATTCTATTGATTTCCTTTAGTTCTTTGCACTGATCACTGAGGGAGGCTTTCTTATCTCTCCTTGCTATTCTTTGGAACTCTGTGCTCAAATGGGTATATCTTTCCTTTTATCCTTTGCCTTTGGCTTCTCTTCTTTTCATGGCTATTTGTAAGGCCTCCTCAGACAATCATTTTACCTTTTTGCATTTCTTTTTCTTGGTGATGCTCTTGATCACTGCCTCCTGTACAATGTCAGGAACCTCCATCCATAGTTCATCAGGCACTCTGTCTATCAGATCTAATCCCTTGAATTTATTTGTCACTTCCACTGTATAGTAAAGAAATTACAATAAAATACTTCTTTTGAAATTTAATATTTCAAAATTAATTCTGTTTATTACCTTTATTCATAGTAGAGCTAAAGGTAATAGAGTAGTTGATTCTAAAGAAGAGATGAAAAAAAAAATAAAGAAGAGATGAACCTTTAAATGATTAATTAATTAACCTCAATTTACATAATTCCCTTATTATTTGCATAGTTAATGAGCAGAGTTTGATTATAGGTCATTAACAGTTATTAATAAGTGAAACTGTGTTAGAAATACTACTTGGGTTTGTATTTCAGACTCAAGAAACAAAGGTCAGTCATGAAATGTTAATAACAATATTCAAAGCATTAGGCATCAAAGTAACATTTTGCTTTCAGGCTTCACAGATTTCTGAGAGGATAATTCATGAATTTGCTAACTGGTCTCACTCTGCATGAATATAGGGCACATATAATTATACATGAGTATATAAGCTAAACTTTTATTCATCTCAGATTTCCATTTAAATTACAGTAGTGAGAACTAGTTTATTATACTCACATATAAGACATCAATATGTTTTTATTCTTATTTCTTGCAAAATGCTAGGTTCTACAACTTAAATTCTTTCAAAGAAAGATGACAGATGGTTTTCAATTAACTTTTACATTTATTTTTGTTTGCAAAGGCAGGTTATGTTATGTAATTTAGAATTATTCTAACCTTTCAACTTTTGATTTAGTCAATTCAATTTACAATTTGAGGCATTCTCTATATTTTCTAAAAATGCAATTGCCTCCAGTTAAAGATTTTAAAAACTCAAATAACTGGACTGCTATTTTTAAACGACTTACTTATCTAGTGATGAATAATCACTGAAGACCATTTAATGCCTTTAATTTCAAAGACATACTATATGTAATCTGATTTTTCCAATGATTTGGTTGTGCTTTTTACAAACAACTGTGCAGGCCTCTACATTAGACCAGTGAGTGAGATTTGAGATAATGAACAGATAAATGAATTATTTTATGATCATCTGTTCAATTACAAATGGATACAGAACATTCTATAGTACATCTTTTGCTCTTCCTCCCACTTTGTTCACTTTTCTCCTACACTGCTGGGGTGCTCTCTCTCTATCTGACATTCCTAGGAGTACTCTTGCTCTGTCTCAGGGTCTCTTCTGTTTCCTCTTTCGTCTTTTAAGATGCTAACTGATGGAATGCTGTGAGAGTATGTTCACAAGTGGGCTCAGAGTAAAAGGTAAATATTTTATTACCTGTTTTGTACTTTATACCTTCTCTGGGCATGTATCTGCTAGTGGTTAAATTAAATATAGTTTTCTAGGCTTTTCTGGCTTCTAAAAAAGTTTCCCATTCTTTATAATAGTTGATATATGACAATGTTAAGTGACGAAAAGATGGATTGTTTAACTTGCAAAGATGTATAATCTCAATCAATGGAAAAGAAAAGCGCTTATCCCAGTGCAGGAGACCCGGGTTTGATCCCTGGGTCTGGAAGATCCCCTGGAGAAGGAAATGGGAACCCACTCCAGTACTCTTGCCTGGAGAATTCCATGGACAGAGGAGCCCGGCAGACTACAACCCATGGGGTCAGAAAGAGTTGGACATGACTGAGCAACTAACACTCCTTACTCACAGCTCTGGGCACAGAGTGAGCACTTAACAAAGGAGAGATGTTGCTATAAATAAGCTTAAAATTTGAGAAAAAAAGTCCTTTGTCAAGCCATGTGTCTTGATTACAGTAATTACAGCACTTCATGTATTCTCTCCTCACCATCCTATTCCATTATCGGTAACATCTCTCAGAATCTATGCTGGTCCTCTTCATAAATTGGCTTTTACTCAGTTTTCTGTATGCATAAACTATATTACACTGAAATGCTGAAGAAAGATTTGGGAGTCAAAAGATAGCTTAAATCTCCCACTTTTCATTTACTGACAGTGACATTTTTTTAAAAAATCACTTAACCTTTTCTTGTCTTTGTAAAATGGGAATAATAAATCTCATTTCCTAGAAATGGATGTGAATTAAATATAATGCTATGTATAAATTATAACAAATGTTAGTCATTCTTTTTGAGATGCATTTCCCTCTGCTCTCAGAAAATACAAAGTACCAGAAGCCACACAATTCAGGGAATATATAGTAATCCTGTGCCCATTAAAAATATACACTTCAAGGGGTTAAGCTTCACAATGTGATTAAGGTTTCGTTTTTTTTTTTTTTTTTTAATGAAAATATACTGACAATGATAGCATTTCAATAAGATTGTACAAAATTTGAAAATATTGTGTTATTACCTTGACATTTAAGGAGTATGAAATCATTTTCTACATTGTGATCCTTTTGTTGTTTTTATAGTGGCTGAGTCATACTTGACTCTTCGCAACCCCATAGGCTATAGCCCACCACGCTCCTCTGCCCACGGGATTTTTCCAGGCAAGAATACTGGAGTGGGTTGCCATGTCCTTCTCCAGGGGCTCTTCCCAACCCAGTGATCAAACCTGTGTCCCCTGCATCAGTAGGTGAATTATTTACTTCTGAACCAGTGGGGAAGCCTGAATGGCCATGTATCAATTCTTAAAGTGAATGAGCAATCATCTTCAAGTGTTAATGAATGTTTTGTAATCTCCACTGAGGATTTTATTTTAGATATTTGTTATTTCGCTAGAAAATAAGTAAAAACACCATAAAATTCTTGTCAAATTCTTAAGTAATACAACTTACTTTTTGAAGGAACTCGGAGATTGGCGAGGACCACTTCTAGGGAATCAGCTTGAACTCGAAGTACATAGCTTGTCCTTGTTTCATAATCCAGAGGGGCATTCACGTAGATTACTCCTGTGATGTTATTGATTCCAAACTTATCTAGAATCAAAATACAATTCCTTTGTCACTCTCTTCATACTATAAGGGAAAATAATTCTCTTTAAAAATCACAGTGATTTCAAAAACACATATAATAAGAGTAACACATCAAAGTGACAAAATGAGGGCTTTGGGAAACTCTGTTTCAGCTCTAGAAATTATCAACATTTAGTGTTTCCCTAAATGCATGATTTGAAATTCTAGGTTTTTTTTGTGATTCTCCTGGAAACTGATGTTTCTCTGGTCAATTAAGTCTGTGAAACAATATATACTGCATTCTTCACCATAGATACACATTATCTTCTACCATGGCAAATGCTTCTAGAAATCTTGTTTTAAAGAAATCCACTTAATTTTGTTTAAGCAAGTATTTTATGATGCTGTTGGATTATTATACTTTTTATGATTTAATATATCTTATTATCCTGCAGATTTAGTGTTCTGTTAAGAATATGAGGGAACAAACATAATTTAATATGTTAGTTATTTTAAAAATATTATTTATTACTTTAAATATCTTAAAATATTTGGCCCTGAAGTGTATTTTTTAGAATAAATTTGGTCATACATATTTGAGTGATGAGCAGAGCACATTGGCAAACTTTATAATATCCTACCTCTTTCACTCTCTCTTTTCCTCACTTTGGTTTTCTCTATAGCATTATAACTGCCTAAATACTAAATATTCATTAGCTTGATCATTGTTATTGTCAAGATCCTTTTATTGGATTGTTAAAGTCTACAGTGATGATAACGTGTGTACTCATTTGGGTCCAACTCTTTTGCAACCCCATGGACTGCAGCTCACCAGGCTCTTCTGTCCATGGAATTTTCCAGGCAAGAATACTGGAGTGGGTTGCCATGTTCTTCTCCAGGGGATTTCCCCAACCGAGGGATCAAAACTGTGGCTCCTGCTGCATCTCCTGCATTGCAGACAGATTCTTTACCACTGAGACACTATTTTGTTCACTTCTTTCTCCTTAATTCTGGAAGGTACTGAGTGCATGATAAATGCTCAATAGGCTTAGTAGACTAAATTGACAAGCAAATGAATTGAATGTAAAAATAATCATTGTGGTGGAGTGAGGGTAATAAGTAGAACCACCTGTCTATATTCAAGGAAGAGAACAGATAAAATCACAGAGAAAAGTCATAAGAACAAATTGAGAAAACCATAGCTTCAGTCAGATGTAAGTTTAAGGCAAAAGGAAAGTCAGTAATATTTAGGGAGGAGGCATAACAGCCCAGGTGAAACAAAGAAAGTCAATAAGAAAAGTACAATATTTAGCACTTGCTTTAGGGGCAATAACTTTTAGTAATGGTTGGTCACTGAATTGGTTTTATTTATAAAAGTTGAAAACAACTTTCATAATTTCCTTGCAAACTGCTTTACAATATTAACATCTCCTAATTTAATATTGAAATGCATTTGTTTATGAAACGTATATTAGTTTTTTTTTTTTTAACCATCTACAACATTCCAGGCCATTTAACTCATAAAAGGGAAAACCAGAGGACAACTAACTGTGGGTAATAGGAAAAAAAAAAAGAATCAAAATGCTAATATAAAACCGAGTCACAAACTTATTCCTATAGGCTAGCAAGTCAATCTGTTCTCTGTGAAAAGTGATTGGTAGACAAAATCAAACTATTTTTTTACTTATAACTGTTGATTATATGTTTGCTTCACTGAGGAATCACACAAAATGCACGTGAATTTTATGAGGCATGTGGCTCTTTGGTCATCCACAGTTATTTTTGTTCCTAAAATTTCTTCAGGATTAGCTAAGGTATGACATGGGTTAAGGGTTATAGATGGCACAGAACGGTGGTGAGAGACTACTTTAGGCAACAATTGTGATCAAAAGCTGAAAGTACACATGCATTAATGTTGAATAAATGTCATTAAATATCCCTAAGTCAGGGAGAGGTGAAGGCTTTCAGAACTGGATATTGAGTATTCCCTAGTGGAAATTAATAACCTTTGTCAATATAACTGGATTTTTAATCAGATTTAACACATAATTACATTTAAGTTAGACACATCTTACTAGAAACATAAACAGTAATGAAATCTGAAATTTATTCCAAATCTAAGTTTATTGTTTTATGATGAAAAGTGTTAGTCACTCAACTCTGTGCAACTGTGTGCAACCCCATGGACTGTAGCTTACCAGGCTTCTCTGTCCATGGAATTCTCTAGACAAGAATGCTGGAATGGGTTGCCATTTGACTAAACATATACTCACCCTCTTCATTTCCTGCAACAATGGAGTATACAATGCTCTGATTGATGGCTGCAGCAGAAATTACACCCACCATAGTCCCTCTGGTTGCAAGTTCACTTACTGGAGGAGGTCTGCAGGGTGCAAGAGAAGATAATTTATTTTTATTGTCCATTTCCTCATGGTGGAGCTTTGTATTTAATAGTAGAATATGTTAATGTTGTATTTGTTATTATTTGAATAGTACTATTTTTGAACTTTTCAGCAAAATACTACATTCAGACCCTAGGCCTAACAAACTGTGTTCAAAATTATGCAAATGTTCTTCATTAAGAATGTCTTGTCATCTGTACATTACTGCTTCAGCATCTCCAAAATATTGTATAAAATTCATTTTGCTTGTCTCTGAAAAAACTTCTGAATAGAATGCAATAGGTAGATACCACTTGCTATCTCAAGTTGCTGAAGAAAAATATGACTTTTACATTGGTAATATTAGCATATTTAAGCAAATGACCTTCAGTTTCTTTCTAGTCTAGTCCTTATCCTTGCTCTACTATAAAACTTTAACTGTCCTAAAAATATTTGAATGGATGACATTATAAAATTAATATTTCTTTTGACTTCACTTATTTTACTGAACTTTAACCATATTATGCCCCCATTCAGTGATACTTAATTTTATTTATTTAAAACATTTTATTGAACTATAGCTGATTTACAATGTTATGTTAACTTCTGCTACACGTAAAAGTAACTCATTATATGTATATAGTCTTTTTCATGTTATTCTCCATTAGAATTTATTACAGGATATGGAATATAGTTCTTTGTGTTATATAGTAGGACCTTGTTCTTTATTCATTCCATAGTTAGTAATTTGCATGATACTTAATTTTAAAAATATGTTTTCAACAACACACTATCTCATATTCTAAATCTCCATTTTATTTTACAATATTGGTCACTGCAACTAGGCTATTAGAACTTTATCTTCATAAACCAATGAAAATAATCCCACTCTTATAATTCACAGATACTGATAACATCCAGCTTCAACAGATTTAGAAAATTCTTAAACATAAAGTTCTGAATCTTGTTATAGTCCAGTCAATCTATCTAAGCCATCTGAATTCTATAAGATTTAGCCTCTTTTCTCAAACTGATAAGATAAATCCTACTGTCACTCTTTCATGTGGCCTTTTATCTTTTATCCTTCATTTTTATCACCATCTTCTGAGTTCTTCTAATCTAGATTACATTACACAATTGTATATTGTACTTAATGAAGCCTTTTATAACAAATTCTGAGTTACCAATATAGTATGAAAAATTAATTACATACAATTCTTCATAAACATCTTGTCCAAAATATTATGCTATTTGCCACTGTACTCCATATACTGGACAGACTAAAATTACCTAAATGTAAAGTGACCTATCTTACAGATAACTACTATAGCACCTAATGGAGGTCCACATCTCCACTGCATGGTCAATAACTATTTCTTGATAAAGTATAAGAACTAATCTGTATAATTTTAATAAAATTAAATTTATCCACTTATTTATTTAATTTTACTTCTCTGCATATTTTCTGTCTTCTTTTTTAATAGCATCCAGGTATAGTTTTGGATAACTATATCTCCTTAATTATTAGTCTAACTGTTTTGGGTAGAACTGACTGACTCAATGGACATGAATTTGAGAAAGCTCCGGGAGTTGGTGATGGACAGGGAGGCCTGGTGTCCTGCAGTCCATGAGGTCACAAAGAGTTGGACAGGACTGAATGACTGAACTGAACTGACCAAATCCCCAGGGTATATGCATAGACACATTACCCAGCTCTGGCTAATGAGGGCATTTTATGTTTATTGCTCATATTCATGTGTGACAAATGTCTTATGCAAACTCAATGAAAGTCTTGACCAAGAATGTTACTGTAACCAATAAAACATACACACAAAAAAAGTTTTGTTGTTGGCTAGAATTTTAATGTTTTTCCCTATAAGAAGGTTCTTGTTAATAATACCAACACAAATGGAATAACTAAAGGTTGAAAACATATCCACTACACTTTGATTAGTATTCTAAATGCTGTTATACTTGAAGCTGGGTAAACTCATCATTTCAGTTACTATTAGTAAAACAAAATTCTCCTGCATTTCTCCTTATATCTAGTATTTCAGTCCCTTGAAATCAGGAGTTCCAAGTAATTAAAAAAATGTTTAGATAAAAAAAGGATACATTCACCTATGTAGGCACTTTTAAAGAAAGTTATGTCTGAGATAACACAATTTTATTTTATAAGCAATTCATCTAGACATTGTCACAGTGTCACTTCAGTGAAATAGGGGTGACTTTTGTAACCTTGAACCTAAAATAACAGTTGTCTAGCACAAAAAAGTAAGGCACTTAGAAAAGTGACACTAAGATTATTTTGACGGACTAATTTGATTATGAATAGAAATCTTTTGTATGATATTTTAGATTATAAACAGACATTGAGACTGATGGCTGTTTGCCACATTGGCTTGTGGTTGACCTCAGTGACTGTGAAATCATTAAACCTGGAAAGGATTAAAATTAGAGAGCTATGGAAACACATTATGATCCTCCATAATCTTCCACCTTGGTAGTCCTACTACCCTTGTGTATCCCTTTCTTTTTGTTGGAGGGTCAGACTGTGACTTGTCTCTAATGAATAGAATACAGCAAAGAAGATGGGAGGTCACTTCAGTAATTATGTTACATAAGATTATAACCTTTCATTCTTGCTAGTAGACTCTGACTACCTCCCTTGCTGGATTTAATGAAGCAAGTGGCCATGTGAGATGGTGAGTTCTGACCAATATCAGCAAGCAACTGAGACCCTCACTCCAACATCCATGTGGAACTGAATCCAATCAACAAAAGCATGAACTTGGAGGTGGACCGTTCCCTTGTTAAGCCTCAGTGATATTCTAGCCCCAGACAACATCCTGACTAAAACCTGTGTAAGAATGTGAAAGGTTCTTACAGATAACACATTCCTGATCTACAGAAACTTAAAGATGCTAAGTGTGTTGTTTTAATTCATTACATTTTTTTTCAAGAATTGAAAATCTTTTTTTATGTATAACAAAAGCTCCAAATGATACCAACAGTCCACTTTATGGACACACCAGACTAGGAGGAACTCCCCCATATGTGCCCAAGAAGTTAAGATAAAAATATTTGTGCCAAATTCTACTAGCAAAACATTACATAAATATTTAATATCCATCACAAGAAAAATCAATACATTGTGGCATACTGTCACAGTAGAACTTATAAGTGGAAATTAATAAAATGAAGCTACATACATGAACATGAATAAAGCAAAAAAAACAAAGAACAAAAAACTGTGTTGAGTATAAAAAGTAAAAGTTCCAGTAGGTTATATATAGTATGATAATATTTATATAAAAGTTAAAACATGCTAGTAATATATATTGCTTAAGGATTTATACATATGTTGTAGAAGTATAAAATTGTGATTGATTTTATGAATACCAAATCTAGTGCAGTAATTTTGAAAGGGACAACAGATCATAATAGCAAAACATTAACAGTCTGCAAACATAGCATGGTAGGTAATTACATGAATATTTTTATATTATAAATTTCAGAATAGAAAAATGTTATTCAACTTAGTGATTTAAAATACATGTGTGTTAAAATGAAGTCACACTTGCAAAAGCTCTGGATGAAAGTAAAAAGTGCTCTGAAATTAAGTATTCATGATCAGGGGCACGATGGAAACCTGTTTTCTTTATCTACTTGATTCTCTTTGGAATGGAGGCAGGGTCAATTTGAAGCTCAGTGCCTCAGGGCCCAGACATTCTGGATCAACGTGATCAATGTCCATCCTTGACTCAATTCCAAAGGTCAGAGAAGGAACATAGGAGGGTGTATGGAAGGCAGTGTGTTCATGATGGAGGTGGGGAAAGCAGAGTGAAGGGCGGGACATCTTGAGTCATCTCTGGTCCTTATAGCTTCTTTCCACTTGAGCCCCTTGCACAAGGAGGGAGGCAGTATATCAGAGAGTATGCAGGACCTGTTACAGTTTCCACCACCTGTGGAAGTAAGTGACTATGAAACTGATCACCAATACCATTTTGAAGCCCAGGAGGAAAGCCACAAAGGTAAAGGCAGGCATTTTCTGGACCTGTGCTCCCAGTGGGTTTGTATATGTCCTGCTTGCTGTGGACACTATGAGGCTGGCCTGGATGGGAGGCTCGGTCTCATGCTGCACCTTGTAGGTAAGTACACATTCAGACTCCTGCACTGAGACAGTCAACAAATGCAAGCTTTCCAAGGTGTAGGTCCCATCACTATTCTGCTTGGACAGAGGTTGAACAGCTCCCTTGAACATATGGCAGTTCTCCAACCAGCTGAGATGTACATTCTTTGGGTAGAATCTCTGCACATGGCAGGTAACTGCCACTCCATCCAAGGAGTGTGAAGGTTGGGACACAGTCACTATAGAGGGGATTGTCACAGCACAGAGAAAGCAGAAAATTACCATAGGAAGTTCACCATGGGAACCAGCAAGCTCCCTAAAGATAGGGGACCTCTGCCCAGGGCCTGCCACAGAGGAGTTAGGTGTTGGTTAACAAATACATGCATAAGTAAGTGCATGAGTGAATGCATGCTTGGATGGAAGCAAAGAATGATGAAGCCATCTTAATCTTTCCTTTCTTTTCTACTGTGGACATTCAATAGAAAAAGATGAACCTGAATTTCATTTAAGAACCTCTTAATCAGCTGACTTACTCTATAACTTGATGAAGCTTCCTAACTTCTAATCTTTTTAAAAAAATTTTTATTGAAGGATAATTGCTTTACAGAATTTTTTTGTTTTCTGTCAAATCTCAACATGAATCAGCCATAGTTACCCTCCGTTTTGAACCTCCCTCCCATCTTACTCCCCATCCGCCCCTCTAGGTGATACAGAGTCCCTGTTTGAGTTTCCTGAGTCATATAGCAAATTACCATTGGCTATCTACTTTACATATGGTAATGTAAGTATCCACGTTACTCTTTCCATACATCTCACCCTTTCCTCCCCTCTCCCCATATTCATAAGTCTATTCTCTATGTCTGTTTCTCCACTGCTGCCCTGTAAATAAATTCTTCAGTACCATTTTTTTTAGATTCCATATATGTGTTAGAATATGATGTTTATCTTTCTCTTTCTGACTCACTTCACTCTGTATAATAGGTTCTAGGTTCAGCCACCTCATTAGAACTGACTCAAATGCATTCCTTTTTATGGCTGAGTTATATTCTATTGTGCATATGTACCAATGGAGTTGTATGAGCATATATGCAATGAGTTGTATGAGCTCCTTGTATATTTTGGAAATTAATCCTTTGTAACTTGTTTCATACACTATTTTCTCCCATTCTGAGGGTTTTCTTTTCACCTTGCTTATAGTTTCCTTTGCTGTACAAAAGCTTATAAGTTTAATCAGGTCCCACTTGTTTACTTTTATTTCCATTATTCTAGGAGGTGGGCCATAGATGATCTTGCTTTGATTTATATCATCGAGTGTTCTGCCTATCATTTCCTCTAAGAGTTTTATAGTTTCTGGTTTTACATTTAGGTCTTTAATCCATTTTGAGTTTATCTTTGTGTGTGGTGTTAGGAAGTGTTCTAATTTCATTTTTTTACTCGTAGCTGTCCAGTTTTCCCAGCACCATTTATTGAAGAGGCTGTCTTTGTCCCATTGTATATTCTTGCCTCCTTTGTCAACAATAAGGTACCCATAGGTGTATGGGTTTATTTCTGGGCTTTCTATCTTGTTCCATTGGTCTATATTTCTGTTTTTGTGCCAGTACCATACTATCTTGATGACTGTAGCTTTGTACTATAATCTGAAGTCAGGAAGGTTGATACCTCCAGCTCCATCCATCTTTCTCATGACTGTTTTGGCTATTTGGGGTCTTTTGTGTTTCCATATGAACTGTGATTTTTTTTTTGCTCTAGTTCTGTGGAAAATGCCATTGGTAATTTAATAGAGATCACATTGAATCTGTAGACTGCATTTGGTAATATAGTAAGTTTCACAATATTGATTCTTCCTACCCAGGAACATGGAATCTCTCTCCATCTGTTTATGTTGTCTTTGATTTATTTCATTAGTGTGTTATAATTTTCTGTGTACAGTTCTTTTGTCTTCTTAGGTAAGTTTATTCCTAGATATTTAATTCTTTTTTTTTTTTTGCAACGGTGAATAGGATTGATTCCTTAATTTCTTTCTGATTTTTCATTGTTCGTATATAGAAATGCAAGTGATTTCTGTGTACTGATTTTGTATCCTGAAACTTTGTTAAATTCACTGATTACCTCCTGTAATTTTTTGATACTATCTTTAGGGTTTTCTATGTACAGTATCATGTCAGCTACAAACGATGAGAGACTCATTTCTTCTTTTCTGATGTGGATTCCTTTTATTTCTTTTTTTTTTTTTTTTTCTCTCTGATTGCTGTGAGCTAGGACATCCAGAATTATGTTGAATAATAGTGATGAAAGTGGACACCCTTGTCTTATTCCTGATCTTAGTGGGGATGCTTTTGGTTTTTCACCATTGAGAATGATGTTTGCTGTAGGCTTATCATATATGGCCTTTACTATGTTGAGGTAGGTTCCTTCTATCCCCATTTTTTGGAGAGTTTCAATCATAAATGGGTGTTGAATTTTGTCAAAGGCTTTTTCTGCATCTATTGAGATTATCATATGGTTTTATCTTTCAGTGTGTTAATATGGTGCATCACATGGATTGATTTGCATATATTGAAGAATACTTGCATTCCTGGAATAAACCCAACTTGATCATGGTATATGACCTTTTTGATGTGTTGCTGAATTCTGTTTGCTAACATTTTGTTGAGGATTTTTGCATCTATGTTCATCAGTGATACTGGCCTGTAGGTTTCTTTCTTTGTGTTGTCTTTGTCTAATTTTGGTATCAGGGTGGTGGTGGCCTGGTAGAATAAGTTTGGAAGTGTTCCTTCCTCTGCAATTTTTTGAAAGAATTTTACAAGGATAGGCATTAGCTCTTCTTTAAATGTCTGATAGAATTCTCCTGTGAAGCCATCTGGTCCTGGGCATTTGTTTTTTGGGAGATTTTTGATCACAGCTTCAATTTCAGTGCTTGTAATTGGGTTGTTCATAATTTCTGTTTCTTCCTGCTTCAGTCTTGAAAGATTGAACTTTTCTAAGAATATGTTCATTTCTTCCAGGTTATCCATTTTATTGCCATATAGTTATTCATAATAGTCTCTTACAATCCTTTGTATTTCTGTATCATCTGTTGTAACCTCTCCTTTTTCATTTCTAATTTTGTTGATTTGATTCTACTCTTTTTTTCTTGATGAGTCTGGCTAAAGGTTTGTCAATTTTGTTTATCTTCTCAAAGAACAAGCTTTTAGTTTTATTAATCTTTACTATTGTTTCTTTCATTTCTTTTCCATTTATTTCCGCTTGGATCTTTATGATTTCTTTCCTTCTACTAATTTTGGTTTTTGTTTGTTTGTTCTTTTTTTTTTCCAGTTGCTTTAGGTGTAAAGATAGGTTGTCTGTTCGATGTTTTTCTTGTTTCTTGAGGTAGGATTGTATTGCTATAAACTTCCCTCTTAGAATTCCTTTTGCTGCATCCCATAGGTTTTGAGTTGTCATGTTTTCACTGTCATTTATTTCTAGAATTTTTTTGATTTCCCTTTTGATTTCTTCAGTAACTTGTTGGTTATTTAGAAATGTGTTGTTTAATCTCTATGTGTTTTTGTTTCTTACTTTTTTTTTTAATTCTTGTAATGATCTCTAGTCTCATAGCATTGTGGATGGAAAAGATGCTTGATATGATTTCCATTTTCTTAAATTTACTGAGGTTTGATTGGTGAACCAAGATGTGGTCTATCCTGGAGAATGTTCCATGTGCACTTGGGAAGAAGGTGTATTCTTCTGCATTTGGATGGAATGTCCTGAAGATATTGAGATCCACCTCATCTAATGTATCATTTAAGGCTTGTGTTTCCTTATTAATTTTCTGTTTTAATGATCTGCCATTGGTGTGAGTGGGGTGTTAAAGTCTCCTACTATTATTGTGTTGCTGTCAATTTCTCCTTTTATGTCTGTTAGTGTTTGTCTTATGTATCAAGGTTCTCTATGTTGGGTGCATAGACATTTACAATTGTTGTGTCTTCCTTTTGGATTTTGATCCCTTGACCATTATGTAGTGTCCATCCTTATCTCTTGTAATGTTCTTTATTTTAAGGTCTATTTTGTCTGATATGAGGATGGCTACTCCAACTTTCTTTTGTTTCTCATTTGCATGGAATATATTTTTCCATCCTCTCACTTTCAGTCTATATGTGTCTTTAGGTCTGAGTGGGTTTCTTGTAGACAGCATATACATGGGTCTTGTTTTTTATATCCATTCAGCCAATCTGTGTCTTTTGGTTGGCACATTTAATGTGTTTACATTTAAATTAACTATTGATATATATGCTCCTATTGCCATTTTCTTAATTGTTTGGGGTTGATTTTGTATATCTTTTTTTCTTCTCTTGTATTTCTTGACTATGTAAGTCCATTTAACATTTGTTGTAAAGCTGGTTTGGTGGTACTGAATTCTCTTAACTTTTGCTTGTCTGAAAAGATTTTTATTTCTCTATCAATTTTGAATCCTTGCTGGGTACACTAATCTCGGTTGTAGATTTTTCCCTTTCAGTACTTTAAATATATCCTGCCATTCCCTTCTGGACTGCAGAGTTTCTGCTGAAAGATCAACTGTTAAGTGTATGGGGGTTTCCCTCTATGTTACTTGTTGCTTCTCCCTTGTGGCTTTTAATATTCTTTCTTCGTGTTTAGTCTTTGTTAGTTTGATTAGTATGTGTCTTGTTGTATTTTTCTCCTTGGGTTTATTCTGTATGGGACTCTTTGTACTTTTTGGACTTGATTATTTCCTTTTCCATGTTGGGGAAATTTTCAACTATAATCTCTTCAAAATTTTTCTCATACCCTTTCTTTTTCTCTTCTTCTTCTGGGAACCTATAATTCAAATGTTGGTGTTTGATATTGTCTCAGAGGTCTCTGAGACTATCCTCAGCTGTTTTCATTCTTTTTACTTTATTCTACTCTTCAGAAGCTATTTCCACCATTTTATCTTCCAGCTCACTGATTCATTCTTCTGCTTCAGATATTCTGCTATTGATTCTTTCTAGAGTATTTTTAATTTCATTAATTGTGTTGTTTGTCTCTGTATGTTTTTTCTTTAATTCTTCTAGGTCTTTGTTAATTGTTTCTTGTATTTTCTCCATTTTGTTTTATTTCTCATCTTTACTACCATTATCCTGAATTCTTTATCAGGCAGTTTGCCTATTTCCTCTTCATTTATTTGGACTTCTGTGTTTCTTGTTTGTTTCTTCATTTGTGTAGTATTTTGCTGCCTTTTCATTATTATCTTTTTTTTTTAACTTATTGTGTTTGAGGTCTCCTTTTCCCAGGCTTCAAGATTGAATTCTTTCTTCCTTTTGATTTCTGCCCTCCTAAGGTCAATTTCTGGGTCAGGAAGATCCCCTGGAGAAGGAAATGGCAATCCACTTCAGTACCCTTGCCTGGAAAATCCCATGGATGGAGAAGCCTGGTAGGTTACAGTCCATGGGGTTGCAAACAGTCAGACACAACTGAGCTACTTCACTTCACTTTAAGATTGGTCCAATAGTTTTTGTAAACTTCTTATAGGGTGGGATTTGTGCTGAGTTTTGTTTGTTTGTTTTGTTTTTCCTCTGATGGGTAAGGCTGAGTGAGGTGGTAATACTGTCTGCTAATGACTGGGTTGTATTTTTGTTTTGTTTGTTGTTTAACACACCTGCACAGGGTGCTACTGGTGGTTGGGTGATGCTGGGTCCTGTATCCAAGTGGTTTCCTTTGTGTGAGTTCTTACTATTTGATATTCCCTAGGGTGGAAACAGTGTCAGGCTTTATTTTTGGGGGCTCCAAAATCACTGCAGATGGTGATTGCAGCCATGAAATTAAAAGACGCTTACTCCTTGGAAGGAAAGTTATGACCAATCTAGATAGCATATTAAAAAGCAGAGACATTACTTTGCCAACAAAGGTCCATCTAGTCAAGGATATGGTTTTTCCAGTGGTCATATATGGATGTGAGAGTTGGACTGTGACGAAAGCTGAGCACTGAAATATTGATGCTTTTGAACTGTAGTGTTGGAGAAGCTTCTTGAGAGTCCCTTGGACTGCAAGGAGATCCAACCAGTTCATCCTAAAGGAGATCAGTCCCGGGTGTTCATTGGAAGGACTGATGCTGAAGCTGAAACTCCAATACTTTGTCCACCTCATGTGAAAGTTGACTCATTGGAAAAGACCCTGATGCTGGGAGGGATTGGGGGCAGGAAGAGAAGGGGACGACAGACGATGAGATGGCTGAATGGCATCACTGACTCGATGGACATGAGTTTGAGTACACTCCGGGAGTTTGTGATGGACAGGGAGGCCTGGTGTGCTGCGATTCATGGGGTCGCAAAGAGTAGGACACGACTGAGCAACTGACTGACTGAGGGTTAGTTCTCTGGTAGTCTAGGGTCTTGGACTCAATGCTCCCACTCCAAAGACTCAGGGCTTCATCTCGAGTTTTGTACAGTTCTATATATTCTTTTCCACTGGTAAGGTACTCCTGTCCGCTCTCAGCTGGTGTTCTGCATGCACTTCTGTCTGTTTTAATTCATTACATTTATAGTAGCATTGTTATGGTGCAATAGAGAAGTAATACACGTGGTTTGAATGAAAAAGCAATTATTGTTGACTTACTATAGATCAAATTTCATACAACTTGTTGATATAACATACATTTGTCATAGTGTGATCATTTTCATATACTGAATTTCTTTCTGTGGAAATAGACACTGTTTACTTATCTATCTTGTTACTACATGAGGTAAGAACTAAATCTTATACTTTCCATAATTAATTTATAACTGGATCCTTATAAAGTACATAAATATAAAAAGTCTACAGTTAATTTTCCCTTAGCTTTAACATTATAAAAAATACCATTTCTCATTACAAAGTCTAAATAGGAAATATTTTATGCATATTTTTGTACAATCAGGATGAAAATAATTAATACTAGGAAAAAGCTACTGGCATAGTTTCAGAAGGAATTTAAATCTTATGTCCACCACTAAAATCATTTAAACTTCTATTTGTTAGTAAAGGTTTAAAACAGATTTACTTCTGGGCAAAATATCTCATTAACCTTTGTCTTAATTGTGTCAACACACTTCTTTCTATCAGAATCAAACATACTATAAAAATTCAGTTTTCCCCTAGCTAGGATTAAAAGAACCTTTATAATAATGAGCATTAGATCACAAAATTTCAACTCTTCTATTTATTGCCAGACAGAGGCCATTTTATTTTTGTTTTATGCCCTAGTAAGTACCAGTTACACGATGGGGCAAATTATATATTCCCTTTGGAGTCACATATAACTTGAATATAAAATGTAGTATGTGTGCGTGCTTAGTCACTCAGTCCTGTCTGACCTTTTGAGATCTTGTGGACTATACCCCACCAAGCTAATATGAAATATAGAAATTGGTGTAAATCAGGATGCATAAAATCAGATGTCAGAAAGGATAAGAAAATAACAATATTGAATGAAATGGACATAAATTAAGGGGAGAAAGATGAGAACCTGAAATTCAAGAATTCTACTTTTTAAAACTAGATTTACTGCCAACATAATTGAAACAAAGCCATCTAACTCTAAAAGACACTTGAAACAGCTAGGGCTCAAAAGTGAAAATATACAGCTTACTGATGAAGCTTAAGAGTCAAAAGAGCAACTGGGTTCCCATTCCTCAGAAAAATGATTGTTGAGAGGATGCTAAAGGAAATGGTTATACCTTAGATAGGCACACAAGTTGACCCTGGAGAGATTAATGGTTTTACATTTTTAAAATGCCTTAAGGAAGGGCCTTCAGTAAGTTTGTTCGTTTGTTTGTTTTCACAAAGCTTGAGCTGAATCAGGCTTCATATCCACATGTCCTAACATTTTCCTGATGAGAACACTGGGTACTATTTTTCCCTCAAGTGCAACACTTTGGCCATAGTTTACATCAGGTTTTTTTTTCTCTTTTCTTTTTTTTTCTTTTGGCCACTCTATACAACATGTGGTATCTTAGTTGCCAGGCCAGGGACTGAATCCCTGCCAGCCATAGTGAAAGCACAGAGGCTTAACCACTGGCCTGGACCACCAGGGAAGGGTTTCATTCTTTATGTTGTACAGTTCTGTGGGTTTGGACAGAGGTAAAAAGTCATATATTCACCATTATATTATCATACAGAATAGTTTCAATGACTGAAAATCTGTTCCTCATTTGTCTATCCCCATTGTTGATGTTGTTCAGTCGCTAAGTCATGTCCTACGTTTGCAACCCCATTGACTGCAGCACATCAGGCTTCCCTGTCCTCTAATATTTCCTGAAGTTTGTTCAAATTCAGTCCATTGAATCGGTGATTCTATCTAACCATCTTATCCTCTGCCACCCTCTTCTCTTTTTGCCTTCAATCTTTCCGGGCATCAAGATCTTTTCCAATGAGTTGGTTCTTCGCATCAGGTAGCCAATGTATTGGAACTTAAGTATTGGAACTTCAGCTTCATTTGAAACACAGTGTTCCTAATGAATATTCAGGGTTGATTTCCTTTAGATTTGATGGTTTGATCTTCTTGCAGTTCCAGGGACTTTCAAGAGTTTTCTCTAGCGCCACAATTTAAAAGCATCAATTCTTAAGCACTCAGCCTTCTTTATGGTCCAACTCTCACATCTGTATATGACTACTGGAAAAATCATAGCTTTGACTATGTGGACCTTTGTCAGAAAAGTAATTTCTCTGTTTTTTAATGCACTGTCTAATTTCCTTCCAAGGAGCAAGCGTCTTTTAATTTCATGACTGCAGCCACAATTCACAGTGATTTTGGAGCCCAAGAAAACAAAATATGCCACTGTTTCCACTTTTTCCACTTCTACTTGCAGTGAAGTGATGAGACGGGATGACATGATCTTATAATTTTTTTTTTTAATGTTGAGATTTAAGCCAGTTTTTTCACTCTCCTCTTTCATCATCATAAATAGGCTCTTCAGTTCCTCTTCAATTTCTGTCATTAGTGTGGTATCATCTGTACGTCTGAGGTTCTTGATATTTCTCCGAACAATCTTCAGCTAGTCATCCGGCCTAGCATTTTACATGATGTACTCTGCAAATAAGTTAAATAAACAGGGTGACAATACACATCCTTGACGGACTCCTTTCCCAATTTTAAACTGGTCCATTGTTCCATATTCAGTTCTAACTGTTGCTTTTTGATCCATATACAGATTTCTAAGGAGACAGGTAAGGTGTTCTGGTATTCTCATCTCTTTAAGAATTTTCCACACTTAGTTTTGATCTATACATTCAGGGGCTTTAGTGTAGTCAATGAAGCAGAGTAGATGCTTTTTTTGAACTCTCTTGTTTTTTCCAGAATTCAACAAATGTTGGCTATTTGATCTCTGTTTCCTCTGACTCTTTGAAAACCAGCTTATATATCTGGAAATTCTTGGTTCACAGTTTCCTGAAGCCTTGCTTGAAAGATTTTGAGCATTACCCTACTAGCATATGAAATGAGTGCAATTGTATGGTAGTTTGAACAGTCTTTGATATTGCCCTTCTTTGGGATTAGAATGAAAACTGACCTTTTCCAGTCCTGAGACCAATGCTATGTATTCCAAACTTGCTCATAGGTTGAGTGCAGCACTTTAGCAACATCATCTTTTAAGATTTGAAATAACTCAGCTGGAATTCCATCACCTCCACTAGATTTGTTTATAGTAATGCTTCCTAAGGCCCACTAGACTTCACACTCCAGAATGTCTGGCTCTAGATGAGTGACTGAACCAGGCAGGCTGTTGTCCATGGGGCCTTACAGTCAGACACAACTGAGCACACATGCATCCTTTAAGATAACTGCATCAGAAACTGGCTTAATTTGGAAAATATAGATTATAATAAATCTCTCAATTAAATATATTAAAACATCTGAGTCATCTGAATAATGACAATACTAAAATAACAGAATGTATAGTTTCCAAATTTTAGCTCCAAATTTTACAGTAAAAATATAGATAAAACAATTATTCTACAATTTAAAATTTACTTTTATTGTCAGTTTCAAGAAGTGACAATAAAAGTAAATGTTATACGTGTTACATAAAGCTCCTAATTATTTTAAATGCTGTGCAGTTTAGGATATAAAAGTGTTTGTAAATAGATGCTATAAAATTTCACTGGGATTCAATCTAGTTCTATTGCTTTCTTTCTACTGAGAGACAAATTAATTTATTTTGACATGTTTGAACTCAATATATTTGCAAATCAGTACCAATTAAGGAACTGTTTTTATATCTTTTATAAGGGAATTTAATGAAAATGGGAAGAAAAAAAATTACCCACCAGAACTCCTATTATTTGTAACCTTGGAGTAATTGTATCAGGGTAATCTAATTTTACATATTTAACTGAGAAAAACAGTTTAAAAAAGACGTGAATCAGGAAAGAGATGTCAGCTTTCCCAGAGTTCTTAGGCTGGACTGTAGATAAGAAAATGGATAAAAGACCAATGGTTAGAAGTTGTTTTTTAAATCTTTTCTGAAGTATGCTTTCTATTGTTAGGAGTTTTGCTTCTATTCAGATCCACAAAGTGTCCCCATTTGGAAGACAAGAAAACTGAGGTCCTGAGTAGTAAACACTTTCTTTTATAAAAGGCCCCCAGGGGATCCAGATGGGAGTGGTTTGAATGTCATGCCTTTGGGGGAGAAGGGACTTTCTTCCTGCCACCTCCCTCTTTCTTTTTCTTCCCACACTCTACTCACCAGGCTTTAGTCTTCATCCTACAGCAATGAATGTCCTTTCATGGACTAGAATTAAGTTGAGAAAACTCTCCTTTGATTCTAATAGCTCTGAATTTAAATTCTGACTCCCTTTACTAGTTATGACCCTGGGAAAATTCTTAGTTTCTCTAATCTTAGTTTTTATCTATGAAATGGGGACATTAATTGGATCAGAAGATTATTGAGTTTACTAAAGGATATAATATGTACAAAAAGTTTTCCTTACATTTTGCGTATAATAGGTACTCCATAAATTATAGACATAAATTAGTACATTATTTTATAAGCTATGCTTCTGAAAGTTTACTTTCAATATTGCAATGACATATAGCTTTATTTCATAGACAGTAGAAACAATAAAAATAAAATTGGAATATGTGTAATTATTAATATCTATCTTGGCTAATATTGTAGACGATGTTTTATGCATTCTCATTTTGCCTTTTAAGTTCTCAGTCACACACCAATTTTACATCTAAAATGTGGATAATATTTTTCTTTTTACTATTTTTACAGCTTTAAATTCATAGACATTTTGGTGTCATTCAAAAACAACTAGTGTAGGGTGGGATTGGTATAGGCTGCCTCTGAAACTTAAAAACAATGACAACAAAATCAATTAACATGTAATGATTGTATGCAGAGACATTTCTTCATTCATTCAATAAGTATTTATTGAACATGTACTATGTGCCTGACACTCACTAGGCAATAAAAACACAAAGGCAGGTTAGAGGAAGTGAATTGTGTGGTCATGGAGCTTATGGCTTCACAAACAAACCAAACAATTGTTTAAACGGTTATAGCTAAATGTAGTAGACACATTAATATCAGATCCCTAGTTAGAAATTAGTGGTAAACAAAGCATGCACCACTTATATTTTATATTACCCGCATTCCTACAAAGTTACTATACATAGAATCAGGGGTCTGTGTGGTTTGATGAAATGACTAGACCAAGAATATTCATTTCTGGCTAATTGATTTACTTACCAAAAATAGGTCATAATGTATTTACATACTTAGTAATGACCTCTGAGAAAATAGTTTTGTATTTTGGCTTATTTACCTACATAAGAATGTCTCCTTTCTCCTTTACAGAGGAAATTGTACATTTGGACTTTCATAAGGGTGTGACAGTATACTTTTGAAACTTTTAGAAGGGCGTGACAGTAAACTTTTGACGCATTCTCTAATACTTTTATTTTCTGTTGATTCCATTAGAGTCTATGCCTTTAGGTATATATGAAATTGTCATATAAAGATGAGAAATCACCATAGAATCTTGAAATATATTAGTGTAGTCATACACATAACATCAAAAAAGAGGAAAAGGTACTTTTGTAGAATATTTAACACTTCAATTCAAATTCTACGTTTAACCACCTGCAATGCAGAAGACCTCAACTTGATTCTGGGTCAGGATGATCCTCTAGAGAAGGGATAGGCTACCCACTCCAGTACTCTTGGGCTTTCCTGGTGGATCAACAAGTAAAGAATCCACCTGCAATGTGGGAGACCTGGGTTCGATCCCTGGATTGAAAAGATCCCCTGGAGAAGGGAAAGGCTACCTGCTCCAGTATTCTGGCCTGGAGAATTCCATGGACTGTATAACCTATGGGGTCACAAATAGACATGACTGAGTGACTCACTTTTACGGCATTTTCTACATTTAACAGTTGAATGAATGTACTGCCTCAAAAGTAACAATAAATGTAGACATTCAAATTCTGCTAGAATTTCTAAGAAAGAAGGAGATAATAAGTCATTTTTCATTGTGTCAATCATACCCTAGAAAGATAGTAAACATTTGCAATCATACCATCTAGGTAGGAAGATATAAAGTCAGTATTCACTACCATAAGATACATAAATTCATCATTATTTTAGAAAGTCGGTATATTTCACTTCCATTTAAAAATTTTGTCAAAGAAGTTGCAATTAATACATTAATTCTACATTTAGTTTTTATCATGATGCATTTGTATATATGTAAATATGTATAATATTATTCAATCATAAAAAAAGAAGAGAATCCTGCCATTGTGACAACATGGACAGACCATGAAGGCCTATGCTAAGTGAAATAGGTCAGTGAAGGCAAATACTGTATGATCTCACTAATATGTGAAATCTAAATTAAAAAAAGGAAATTCACAGAAACAGAGAACAAGTTGGCGGCTGCCAGAAATAGGAGGAGGGATATAGGGGATGAGGAAACGGAGGTAAAGGCAGTCAAAAGGTACAAGCTTCTAGTTATAAGACAAGCAAGTTCTGGGAATGAATGTACAGCATGCCAACTATAGTTAAAAATGCTATATTGTATGCTTGATTGCTAAAAGATTAGATATTAAAAGTCCTCATCATGAGAACAAAATTAGCTATATGAGGTGATGAATACTAACTAAATTTATCTCAGTAATTATTTTGTAGTACATACATTTTCAAATTATTGTCTTGCATAGTTTTAAATGAATATAATGTTGCATGTCAATTATATCTCAATAAAGCTGGAAAAAATGTTATAGTTAGATATCTTCTACCCAGTTTTTTTAATCTATAATATGGCATCCCTAGTTATTAAATTTTGAAAGAAGTTTAAAAAACCTGAGAGGTTGTTCTGACAAACCAGACTCAGCATCAACATTTCCCCTTAAATAGGGTAATTTATTATTTAGAATCCATTAGATAAAGATTTAAACATCAGTTTTCTAGAAACTGAGTCACCAGGCTTACTATGTCTGATTGGCAATTTTATTTTCCCCTCTTTTTTGTATAATACCATACATTGAGAAATGAAACTATAGAAATAAAATACTCATGTAAACACCTCTTACTCCTGGAATAATTTTTTTTTAGTTTGAGATGTAAATGTTATAAAATTAGAAATAATGCACAATAACATTCTTGAAGACTTTTTTTTAATGTTGATTTGTTTAACTTTATTTTGATGTGGACAATTTCTAAAGTCTTCACTGACTTTAATATTATAATATTGCTTCCATTTTCTATGTTTTGTTTTCTTTGGGATTCAAAGTCCAGCATGCACCATAGAAATTACATGCTTACCAGGTTTTCAATGTCTTCCCAATACTCATAGGACAAAATTCAAATCTTTAATATGCCAAATTTCTGCCTCATCTTACAGTAGCTTATTTTCACTCTTTCTTTCTCAGCCATACAGACCTTTTTTAAATCTTGGAATGTGTTTTCTTCCTTTTCAATTTAGAAGTTTTATAGAATCTATTTCTTTTTAACTCCTGAGCCCACTATATTCCTTCACCTACAAGTCTAATTATTACTTATTTATATCTCAACTCCTGTTTTTTCCAAAAAAAATTTGCTCTGATATCCCCCATTGCTGTGTTGTATAATTTGTTTTAAGTGCTCATAAAACTATGTTCCTTTCTTCAATGTTACTTATAAATTTGTATTTATAATCCATTTCTTATGATCTTTTCATTAATTTCTGTCTACTACTCATAAGATCTCTGAGGGTATAAATCATGCATACTTTGTTCAGTGTTACCATTTCTACTGCAGTTATGTGTTCAATCAATATCCATTGATAGGATGAGAAAAGGAAGTAATGCAACTTGAATATGGCAGTACTTTTTCATCATTTTAAACATTTTCAGTGTTTGTGTTTTCCTATGAATTATACACTTTAGAGAGAGCATGAGTTCCCTATTAATTGTTCTGGTTTATATTCTGTGCATAGCATTGTGCTGACATTTTAAAAAATCATTAAATTAGTGGACAACTATACTGGGTGAACTAACAAAATTTAAGGTAAAATAGCTTTGATTTTCCTGCTTCATCCTTCTCATCCTACTCTGAACTGAAATTCACAGCTCAAAGAACATTCTGAGAACTTCTGTAAAAAGACAAGTAAAATATACCATCAGTGAGATAGAAATAGGCTTCACAAACAATTCTGTAAGGGACCTGGACATCTTAAACTTGACTCTAAACTGTGGGAATATATCTCCATATGACAATTGTTGAAGGAGTTATTTCATTTATAAAGATGATTAGAAGATGATAACAAGAATAACAAACCAAATTTGGTAACAAGAACCATATATCTCGAACTATCATATATATATATATATATAATATTAAATATTATTATTTAAACATTCAAATTGAGTAGAAACCCACTCCCTGCATTGCATCTGCACTGATAATTCCTTAGAATTCTTTTTTATCAAAAACTGCTAATGATCTAATAACAAATGAGGGTAAAGAAATTTAATTGTGACATTTTGATTTACTTAGCATCTGCTTTTTCTTCCTCATATCTTTATTTACTTTCAGGCAATTATTTATTCCCACTTCTCTTGCTTTGAATATATGGTAAATGCATTATATTCCAGACACAGAAAGCTTTTTGTCCCATCATCTGGGAGTAGCCAGAAATCAGGAAATTAAGATTGTTTCTTTTCTTTCTATGCATAAACTCTTGAAAACAAAACTATTAAAAACAAAAACAAAAAAACTTTGGATGGCCAATACCTGGCATGTCTATTAAATAATGATATCACAACTACTTTCTTAAGCATGTTTTCTGAACCTAGTACTGTATAAAGTTCTTTATCTCATATATAAAGTAATTATTGGATCCTCAGGGAACTTAGGTAACTTGTCCAAATTCAATGAATAGAGGATAAGTGTTGCAGCCAGGATTTAAAACTTAGGACCCTATTAATTATGTTATTTTGCTTCTAAAAAAGTTTACATTTACTATCAACAAAATAAAAGTAAGGTACCACATTATATGTTGTACTTGAACCAAAATTTCTCATAGGCAGAAATGCAATGAAAGAAGAGAATTTATAGTAACTCTTTTTATAGAGGAGCTTGCTTTAAATTCTAAACAGTGTATTTAAAATGAACTGTTAGAACTCGAGTCCTTTTTTGTTGGAAGGCTTGCTTCACTCTGCTCTATGAGTAAATGTCAAACTATACATAACCTTGAAAATCTGAAGGAGAAATTGAATTCCATGTGGATACAGAGAAAGCCTGTGAAACCTGAAATGAAGGATTGTCCGAGTTACTCTTTCAATAGTTTCAAGAGGCAAAATCTATTATCTTTGAGGCAAGATATTAGTAGTGCCGTAAAAAGACAGGAAAGGTTATCTTTAAGTAAAGTCAGCTCTTATATTGAACGATAAATCTAAATTAAAATAGAAAACAATGTTAGTAATCAAATGATGCTCTCTGAATGTCAGTTTATTTTATATTTATAGTTTTCATGTGCTTTTTTTCTATTCTTTGAAGTCAAGACCAATAGTTTTCAATTCTTTTTACTGTATTTATTGATTAAAAAATTTTTTTTCAAAATTCCCAAGTACAAATTTGTATGGTTTATATAAGAATAATGCAATGTTCCTCAATATATGGCAATTTTAATTATCTTGAATAATAAAATAACTAGAATTGCTCACTCACCATTTCCTTGACCATTATGATAGCATTGTTTTCATTTTTCATAGTATATAAATATGGATTTCTGGATTTTAAATTATGCCCTTTCTCTATTTTTTTTATATCAGGAAGTAGACTTTATTTTTTAGAGCTCTTTATAAAATCTACTCTGTCTTTATTCAGTATAAAACCATTTGAGAAACTTATCTTGGATAAAAATAGTACAAAATGTTTTGTATTTCATTTGTTATAAGATTAATTCACATTAATCTGCAAACTATCAATTTTTACTTTAATAGGAAAACTGATAAGATTATTTTCTTCCTTAAAGGGTATTTTAATTTTTTCTAAAAAAAGATAGGATATTTATATGTATGTTATTCTTAATTTGGATTTGATATATTACATTTGAATAATACTAAAAATTGAAAATGACTTATGATATTTTTTTAAGAGTTAGCAAAGTAACAGCTTGTTCAAGAGGTTAATAAAAAGACCTTAGGAATATTTACTCCTTCTGTTTCCTATATATACAATATAAATTTTGAGTTTCTATTTTGTGGAAATTACATTTTAAATACATAAATCCCTAAAAATTAATATAAATATGACATTAAATCATGCAAAGTTTAATAGCCAATGTTGATGCACTTCCATTTTAAATAAATATCAAAATATGTCTATATGGGTAACATATTTTTTCAGGAAATTTGTAAACAATTGTCTCTGGTAAAATCTTTGATAAGTTGTATAGAATACTGCATTTCCCATTCAAAATCAATATTCACATTTAGACTCTATGATCTATTCCAGACATGTTGACCTTTCCATGATATTTACCTCTAAAACTCATGACAAGTGAATCCCAGTGTGTTTAAGTCTTAGTTCATCATCTTGAGAAGGCCAAATGTCATTCTGCTAAATGCTAACTCACTTGACCTACAGGAGTCAATCTATTCTCAAGTAATGCTATGTGTCTGAACTACTATTGGGATTTTGATATTTCTGTTTGGATTAAATGAAAGGTGTATAAAATGTGTTTTCTGACTAGGACAGTAAAAGTATTTTCCAGAAGATCCAAGTAATAATTGGCTGAAAACCTCTTATCAGTCATGGAGAGGTGTGGTAGCAATGAGAGTGTGCCTCAGATCTCCGACTATAGGAAGCACACTTAACCAAGCTTCGAGTTGCTGTGCTCCGCTCTATTTGTTGTTGTTCAGTCACTAAGTCATGTCTGACTCTTTGTGACCCATGGACTACAGCACGTCAGGCTGCCCTGTCCTTCACTATCACCAGAGTAGCTCAAATTCATGACCACTGAGTCGAAGATGCCATCCAACCGTCTCATCCTCTGTTCTCCCCTTCTCCTCTTGCCCTCAGCCTTTCCAGCATCAGGGTCTTGTTTAATGAGTTAGCTCTTTGCATCAGATGGCCAAAGTATTGGAGCTTCAGCTATACTCCTTCCAATTAATATTCAGGGTTGATTTCCTTTAGGATTGACTGGTTTGATCTTCTTCCTGCCCAAGGGACTCTCAAGAGTCTTCTCCAGCACCACAATTGAAAGCATCAATTCTTCAGTGCTCAGACTTTTTTTCCTGGCTAATACTTTCACATCTGTTAATGTCAATGGGAAAAACCATAGCTTTGACTATGTGCACATTTGTCGGCAAAGGGATATCTTTGCTTTTTTAAATATGCAGCCTATGTTTGTCATATTTTTTCTGTTTGTAAAAAGATCATTTTCCTAAGACCTGCTTACAGATAATGATAAAATCAGAGATGTTGAGGCAATTCCCTTCCTGGGAAACATAGGATATCTCTACTATGGTTTCACTCCCCAGATATCATGCAGAAACTTACTAAAATGATACGTTAGTCACTCAAATGACACAGTAGGCTAGGATGTTTATTTATGAGATTTTCTCCCTGTTCTTCACTTGAGGTCAGAATGTATGTGCTTTATGTGTTCTTCTAGCCTTACTCTGCTTCCTTCTCATTTCTCTCCCACAGGCTTTTCCTCTAATAAAATGCTTGCTAAATCTCATCTTGATGTCTAATTGTTAGAAGACAAACCTGAACTAACACATGAGCTTAAGGGGATCAGAATTTAAAGGGAGCACTAGTATTTTGAAATATATAAATTAAATTCAAAATATTCATGAACATTTACAGAAAAAGTTCTAGAAACAAAGATGAAAAAATTTAAAGCATTTAATTTAAAAAGATTTAAAATTTAAAAGAATTTAATATACATATTAAAGTATTCATATGTTGACATATTAAAATGAAGACGAATAAATTGAATGCTTAATATATATTAATATACATGGGGACAAAAAAGAAAAAAGAAAGCCCTGACTGTGATAGTTAACCATTATTAAAAATAGCAATGTAGAAGAGCTTGCCATATGAATTTATTTAACTAGTATGAGAAACTGGAATTTATATTTCTTTCAGTTCAGCAACTATATGGTTACTATCATCTTTTTGTTGTTGTTGTTCCATATTAATAGCAGGCGTTACCATGTAGCAGAGTTCTCTTTCCCAATAAGTACAACCCTAATCAAGATACCTGCTCATAATTAAGAGGAGAGTATTATTTGTCAAAATTCTGAAAGAGATGGGAATACCAGACCATCTGACCTGCCTCTTGAGAAACCTGTATGCAGGTCGGGAAGCAACAGTTAGAACTGGACATGGAACAACAGACTGGTTCCAAATGGGAAAAAGAGTATGTCAAGGCTGTATATTGTCACCCACCCTGCTTATTTAACTTATATGCAGAGTACATCATGAGAAACCCTTGGCTGGAGGAAGCACAAGCTGGAATCAAGATTGCCCGGAGAAATATCAGTAACTTCAGATATGCAGATGACACCACCCTTTTGGCAGAGAGTGAAGAGGAACTGAAAAGCCTCTTGATGAAAGTGAAAGAGGAAAGTGAAAAAGTTGGCTTAAAGCTTAACATTCAGAAAACGAAGATCATGGCATCTTGTCCCATCACCTCATGGGAAATAGATGAGGAGACAGTAGAAACACTGTCAGACTTTATTTTTGGGGGCTCCAAAATCACTGCAGATGGTGACTGCAGCCATGAAATTAAAAGACGCTTACTCCTTGGAAGGAAAGTTATGACCAACATAGATAGCATATTAAAAAGCAGAGACATTACTTTCCCAACAAAGGTCCATCTAGTCAAGGATATGGTTTTTCCAGTGGTCATGTATAGATGTGAGAGTTGGACTGTGAAGAAAGCTGAGTGCTGAAGAATTGATGCTTTTGAACTATGCTGTTGGAGAAGACTCTTGAGAGCCCCTTGGACTGCAAGGAGATCCAACCAGTCCATCCTGAAGGAGATCAGTCCTGGGTGTTCATTGGAAGGACTGATGCTGAAGCTGAAACTCCAATACTTTGACCACCTCATGCGAAGAGTTGACTCATTGGAAAAGACCCTGATGCTGGGAGGGATTGGGGGCAGGAGGAGAAGGGGACGACAGAGGATGAGATGGCTGGATGGCATCATCGACTTGATGGGCATGAGTTTGAGTAAACTCCGGGAGTTGGTGATGGACAGGGGAGGCCTGGTGTGCTGCGATTCATGGGGTCGCAAAGAGTCTGACATGACTGACCGACTGAACTGAACTGAACTGAACTGATTATTTGTCACACCTCTCCTTAAGGAAGAAGTTTAGCTCAGTTTTATTTGAATCGTAGCAAAATATGCCACCCCAAAATAGACTGCTTTGGTATATTGATTATTTTGGGCAGTAGATACTTAGAAAATAGCAAATGCAGTGAAAAGCTTTTTCTGAGTTCCCTTATCTATCTAAAGACAGATCTTCTAAAAGGAATTCAATCACCATGA
Organism: Cervus elaphus; assembly: GCF_910594005.1. Lineage (NCBI taxonomy): Eukaryota > Metazoa > Chordata > Mammalia > Artiodactyla > Cervidae > Cervus > Cervus elaphus. Next base: position 49,232,470 of record NC_057829.1, on the reverse strand, counting down.
ATTCTTTTCAAGGAGTTTCACTGACCAGGAAAGATTGAATCTTTTCACAGGAGAGGAGACTAGGATTGGATAGCACATCCAGGCAAACTCTGCCTGAACTATTATACATTCCACCTGTTCTAAGGGTTCCATTCATATTTCCTAAAATTATTTACTATCTCCCAAGAGGCCTGCATCTCCCTCCCCATTTCCTATTAAGATTGTATTTAATCCAGAATTCTAAATCCACCTCTTCGAATTATCCATCTTCCTGTGTATATCTCATGCATGAGATACATGTGTTTATAAACTTGTTCACTTTTCTCTTGTTAATTTGTCTTTTATGACAAGAATCTCAGTTAATAAATCTGGGACACATGAAAAGATATTTTTCCTTCCCTATATAGTTATACTACTTGAAATGACTAAATTATAAAATTGATGGAAGTTCAGAAAAAATGCATTAAAATAATTTAAAGGAATAAATATACTGATAATAACCTCAGCATGAAGAATAACTTCCCAACATTCATAGCTATACAAAGACTGAAGAGGCAAATTTCTCACAACTGTAAGTTTTTTAGACGAACCCAGTCAACTTTGTGGCAAGGATATTGGAGGAATAAAAAATTAAATTATTAGCCTGAATAAATGGTCTTTATGGTCTTGAAATTTCATTCATTTCATGGTATGACTTTGAGAATAGAATTTTTATGAGTAGGATTAACCTACTTTTCTGTCTTCCAATGAAAATCAAATGGTGAAAAATGGTTTAAATTATATAAGACTGAATATGTTTTAGAGAAACTTAATTGTCTGAATGGTAATAACTGAAAATTTATGATTATTTGTGTAAAGTAGTGGCTAATACTTAGGCTTATTCATTGGGGGAAAAAAAATGAAGTTGCATGATTTTGAGAAGGGTGGGTTGCTTTGAAACCAAAGATAAAGAAATGCCATTAACTATAAGAAATTTATTTCAAGGGAAGGAAGGAGAGGGAGAATAAAGAAGGGTGATTTGTAAATCAAATATATTCCAATAAAAATTAAAATATAAAAACATATACAGGAAAAATATAAGATGAACAAAGATAGGCAACTGTGGAAAAGTAATTAAACAATGTGATGAGACTAAAAAGAAGATACACATTATTTTATCAAAGTCTGTTTTTATATAATTATATTAGATTTCACTTCCCATTATTATTATTATTATTATTTTTTCCCCTAGTACAGGGAAGGCATCTTTCACACTGGGAGTTTTTAATTGCCTGTTTTCAGGGGGAAAAGGTAAGATTAGAATGCCTTTCTTGCATCTACTATTTTTTTTAAGTGCTTTCACCTCCAAATTAACCTATGTCAAGTAGCATATTCTGCCATTCTTTAGCTCTAACAAAAAGGATAATTAAGGATAAATTACATTTCTTAGCATCTCTGGAAATCTTGTGCATTCAACCAAGGCAGTAATTGAACCTGAAAAAAATAAATAAATAAAAAAAAGAGGGAAGGGGACATATGAGGTTTACACATGTCTGCCTTTATTTATTTCTCCTTCCCTTTCCTTCTCCCTTCTTTCTCTTTTTCTTTCTTTCTCTCTCTCTCTTCCTCTCTCCTTCCCTCTCTCTCTCTTTTTCTTTCATGAAGGGAAACTGTGTCGGTCTTCACAGCAATTTGAAATATTGTAGGCATTTTGACAAAGATGCTGGTTGACCATATAAAAATAATATACCGTAAAAGAATAAAATACTCTCTCACAAATAGTAGCTTTAAGATGACAAACTGGAAAATATTGTAATATATAATTTTTAAAAAGCTTCTAAAATGATTAATATATTATGGGATTAATCAAAACTAGCTAATATGATAACAAATCTAAATTTCTTGCTCACATAACAGTTTATTGAGGGCTTCCTAAGCAGGCAACTCTTCTCTAAGCTGAGATTCAGAGACCTAGGTCCCTTTTATCTTGTATTTCTACAACTGTCAACACATGGATCCCAAAGTTCCCTGGGTATTGTTTCCATTTCACTCACCCAAGGGAAAAAGGTTAAGTCAGGCCAAGAAATGGTGTAGATGATATTGTTCCACATTTTATTGGCCAGAACTCAGTCACAGGGATCCAATAGCAAGTGAGGCTAGGAAAAGTGCTCTAGCTGTATACCCAGGAGGGAGAGGAAAGGATTTAGGAAGTATCCAGGCACTTCTGCTGTGCACTATTCCAAAAATCTTTAAAAGAATGGAGAGATAATTGATAAAGAAAATAATCATCACACTTAGGTTTCTTTTTAAAAATAGTTCATTCCACATTTTACATCAAATTTAAGCATATGTAAATATTTAATTTCAAAGGAGAAGGGGGCCACAGAGGATAAGATGTTTGGATGGCATCATCAACTCAATGGACATGAGTTTGAGCAAACTACAGGATACAGTGATGGACAGGAAAGCCTGGCATGCTGCAGTCCATGGGATCGCAGAGGTCAGACATGACTGAGAGACTGAATAACAACACAAAATTTACATTTATTCATAATGCAGCATTTTCTATCTGTATTTGACATGACTTTTGTATTATCTAAGTTATCTGGCTTTCTGACAGAAAACAAAACAATCCTGTTTAGTATCTAAGTACTCTTAAGTCCATTATGGCAATTGTACTGATTCTTATATAGAATTTTCTTTGTAAACTGTAGGATGCAACAAGATTACCCAAATGCCTTTATGTGCCAGAATAACAAATGAAATTGATAGTCAAGGGCACTATTTGCAATTGTTAGAAATGTTCTTCTGGAAGGTCAAAGAATTCTTCCACATATACTAATGTGACTGCTTTTAATTTTAGCACCAAATAATTGGCTAGCTTTTCTTCTCGGTGAACAGCTTTATTAATGAAATCTATTTGCAGTTAGTAGTTCTATGCAGAGAAGATAAGAAATGGTAAATTATTCATTGAACAAAACATGCGTATTTTTAAGTGACATTAAACAAAGACACTTAAAAAAAGAAATTGTTGGAGCAATGCCCTGATGCAATCCATGATCTTGGCCTTAATGCACAATATTTTAGCTAAAAGAGTTAATGAGCACTATAATGGAGAGGTCTGGAGGGAAATATCTATTACTAAGGAAGTGGTTCCAAGTGAAAGCACAGGGAAAAAAAGAAAAAAAGGACATCAATTACTGAGTTTATTTAAAGGGAAGGTGTTACACATGACACTTGATTCCCCCTCCCCCTCTTTGGGAACTTTCAAAGAAAGACTAGACTTGAGGTGAGAAGCTTTAGAGAACAAGAGTGGGAATTTTGTTGAGCTGAAGCTGAGGGATATCTGAACTGATCTAAAATAATAGGTACAATTTTTGTAAGCATCTGATCTAGGTAAGTGCAGAAATAACTCCAGAAAGAATGAAGGGATGGAGTCAAAGCAAAACAACACCCAGTTGTGGATGGGACTAGTGATAGAAGCAAGGTTTGATGCTGTGAAGAGCAATGTTGCATAGGAATCTAGAATGCTAGGTCTATGAGTCAAGGCAAATTGGAAGTGGTCAAACAGGAGATGGCAAGAGTGAATGTTGACATTCTAGGAATCAGTGAACTAAGATGGAACGGAGTGGGTGAATTTAACTCAGATGACCATTATATCTACTACCGTGGGCAAGAATCCCTTAGAAGAAATGGAGTGGCCATCATAGTCAACAAAAGAGTCTGAAACACAGTACTTGGGTGCAATCTCAAAAACGACAGAATGATCTCTGTTTATTTTCAAGGCAAACAATTCAGTATCACAGTAATCCAACTCTATGCCCCAGCCAGTAATGCTGAAGAAGCTGAAGTTGAACGGCTCTATGAAGACCTACAAGACCTTCTAGAACTAACACCCAAAAAAGATGTCTTTTTCATTATAGGGACTGGAATGCAAAAGTAGGAAGTCAAGAAGTACCTGCTGTAACAGGAAAATTTGGTCTTGGAGTACAGAATGGAGCAGGGCAAAGGCTAATAGAGTTTTGCCAAGAGAACACACTGGTCCTAGTAAACACCCTCTTCCAACAACACAAGAGAAGACTTTACACATGGACATCACCAGATGGTCAACACCCAAATCGGATTGATTCTATTCTTTGCAGCTAAAGATGGAGAAGCTCTATACAGTCAGCAAAAGCAAGACCAGGAGCTGACTGTGGCTCAGATCATGAACTCCTTATTGCCAAATTCAGACTGAAATTAAAGAAAGTGGAGAAAACCACTAGACCATTCAGGTATGACCTAAATCAAATCCCTTATGACTATACAATGGAAGTGAGAAATAGATTTAAGGGACTAGATCTGACAGACAGAGTGCCTGATGAACTATTGACAGAGGTTTGTGACATCATACAGGAAACAGGAATCAAGACCAGCCCCAAGAAAAAGAAATGCAAAAAAGCAAAATGGCTGTCTGAGGAGGCCTTACAAATAGCTGTGAAAAGAGAGGAAGTGAAAAGCAAAGGATAAAAGGAAAGATATACCCATTTGAATGCAGAGAAAGCCTTCCTCAGGGATCAGTGCAAAGAAACAGAGGAAAACAATAGAATGGGAAAGACTAGAGACCTCTTCAAGAAAATTAGAGATACCAAGGGAACATTTCATGGAAATATGGGCTCAATAAAGGACAGAAATGGTAAGGACCTAACAGAAGGAGAAGATATTAAGAGGAGGTGGCAAGAATACACAGAAGAACTGTACAAAAAAGATGATCACGACCCAGATAATCATGATTGTGTGATCACTCACCCAGAGCCAGACATCCTGGAATGTGAAGCCAATGGGCTGTAGGAAGCATCACTATGAACAAAGCTAGTGGAGCTGACGGAATTCCAGTTGAGCTATTTCAAATTCTGAAAGATGATGCTATGAAAGTAGCTGCACTCAATATGCCACCAATTTTGGAAAACAGCAGTGGCCACAGGACTGGAAAAGGTCAGTTTTCATTCCAATCCCAAAGAATGCTCAAACTACTGAACAATTGCACTCATCTCAGATGCTAGTAAAGTAATGCTCAAAATTCTCCAAGCCAGGCTTCAACAATATGTGAACCATGAACTTCCAGAGGTTCAAGCTGGTTTTAGAAAAGGCAGAGGAACCAGAGGTCAAATTGCCAACATCTGCTGGACAATTGAAAAAGCAAGAGAGTTCCGGAAATACATCTATTTCTGCTCTATTGACTATGCCAAAGCCTTTGATTGTGTGGCTCACAATAAACTGTGGAAAATTCTGTAAGTGACGGGAATATGAAATCACCTGACCTGCCTCTTGAGAAACCTGTATGCAGGTCAGGAACCAACAGTTAGACTGAACATGGAACAACAGACTGGTTCCAAATAGGAAAAGGAGTACGTCAAGGCTGTATATTGTCACCCTGCTTATTTAACGTATATGCTGAGTACATCATGAGAAACGCGCTGGGCTGGAGAAAGCAAAGCTGGAATCAAGATTGCTGGGAGAAATATCAATAACCACAGATATGCAGATGACACCACCCTCATGGCAGAAAGTGAAGAAGAACTAAAGAGCCTCTTGATGAAATTGAAGAGGAGAGTAAAAAGTTGGCTTAAAGCTCAACATTCAGAAATCTAAGATCATGGCATTCGGTCCCATCACTTCATGGCAAATAGATGGAGAAACAGTGGAAACAGTGGCTGACTTTATTTTTCTGGGCTCCAAAATCACTGCAGATGGTGACTGCAGCCATGAAATTAAGACGCTTACTCCTTGGAAGGAAAGTTATGACCAACCTAGACAACATATTGAAAAGCAGAGACACTACTTTGTCAACAAAGGTCCATCTAGTCAAGGCTATGTTTTTTCCAGTGGTCATGTATGGATGTGAGAGTTGGGCTATAAAGAAAACTGAGCACCAAAGAATTGATGCTTTTGAACTGTGGTATTGGAGAAGACTCTTGAGAGTCCCTTGGACTGCAAGGAGATCCAACCAGTCCATCCTAAAGGAGATCAGTCCTGGGTGTTCATTGGTAGGACTGATGTTGAAGCTGAAACTCCAATATTTTGGCCACTTGATGTGAAGAGCTGACTCATTTGGAAAGACCCTGATGCTGGGAAAGATTGAGGGCAGGAGGAGAAGGGGACAACAGAGGATGAGATGGTTGGATGACATCACCTACTCAATGGACATGGGTTTGGGTGAACTCTGGAAATTGGTGATGGACAGGGAGGCCTGTTGCAGTTCATGAGGTTGCAGAGTCAGACACGACTGAACAACTGAGCTGAACTGATCCAGGTAAGTTGGTGAGAGACACAAGTGAGTTTGCATCCACCTTGGTTCTTAAGAGGACCAAAATGAACACATTCAGGGATGTTCTTAAAAAGCAGAAAACACAGCAAAGTATTAGAGTCCATAGATTACCATGTCAACACAAAAGGAAAGAAAATAGGTAATAAGCATAAGGAATAAAATGATCTTTAACACAGGATGAACAAGACTTATTGTTTTAAATTCATTTACGTTTCAATGGTTTACATATGTGTCATTAAAACATTTTCTCATAATTATATTGCATAATTTAATTTAGTGCTTGAAAATCATCAAGACAGTTTTCATGGAAAGTAAAAACTACTTGGTTTAATCTGGCAAATGTTCCCAGATACATCACCTAGTTCCTCCCCCAATAACTTATTCCTTGTTCCAGCTTAAAAATTTTAGGTAGTTCTTAAAAACATCATGAGAACAGTAAAACCCAAATTCTAGAATATGATAAAATGTTCTATTATATGAATCTTTATTTTTCTGGGCCTCAATTAATACAACTGTTTAACTTTAATTTTCTCTAGACAGATGGAACTGTTACATTGTTAGAATAGGAAACAGGAGTCCAGAATGGCAGTGGCTAAAAGACAAGGAAGGGAAAAGCCCATGAAAATAGAACAAAGTAATGCCCGAGGACCGGAGTGAGGGCCTCAGGTAGAACAAACAGTACTTCTGGATAGCCCAATTTACATAAGGTAGGCCCAGGAGGAGGGAAAAAAAAAGACATATAAAAAGAGGAGCCAAAGGGCCAGGGGTCTCTCTCTTTCCCATGTGTGTGCCCTCATTTTCTCTCTGCTTCTCTCTCTCTTTTCTTTGCATATTTTGGGTCAGCATGCCCTCATGCCTCGAGGATGCATTTTCCCTTATTTTCTAAATAAAACTGATCTGTCCAAGAACTATAACATGGACTGTCCAAGAGCTGTGATTCTCCGAGGACTTTAACATCATTGCTTCAGATCTTTGTTGTGACAAGACAGAGCCAAGGAGATTACACGCCCCTAACAGAACTAAAATAATCTATTAAATACCTTCCCCTATATCCCTTATTTATACTTCTGTATATTGTGATTCTTTGTCACAGAACATTCTTCCACATTTGGGGGGATGGCTAAATTCTACTCCTCTGATGGAGAAGGATAAGCTTCTACAAGCTTCCTGATGGGAGAGACTGACTGAGGGAGAAACTGGGTCTTGTTCTGATGGGTAGGGCCATGGAAGTGATAAATAGATTCAGGGGATTAGATCTGATAGGCAGAATGCTTGAAGAACTATGGACAGAGGTTCATGACATTGTTTAGGAGACAGGGATCAAGACCATCCCCAAGAAAAAGACATGCAAAAAGGCAAAATGGTTGTCTGAGGAGGCCTTACAAATAGCTATGAGTAGAAGAGAAGCCAAAGGTGAAGGTGAAAAGGAAAGATAAACCACTTGAATGCAGAGTTCCAAAGAATAGCAAGGAGAGATAAGAAAGACATTCTCAGTGATCAGTGCAAAGAAATAGAGGAAAACAATAGAATGGGAAAGACCAGAGAGCCCTTCAAGAAAATTAGAGATACCAAGGGACTTTTTCATGCATAGATGGGCAAAATAAAGTACAGAATTGGTATGGACCTAACAGAAGCAGAAGATATTAAGAACAGGTGGCAAGAATACACAGAAGTATTATACAAAAAAGATCTTCATGACCCAGATAATCATAATGGTATGATAACTCACCTAGAGCCAGACACCCTGGAATGCGAAGTCAACTGGGCCTTAAGAAGCATCACTACAAACAAAACTAGTGGAGGTGATGGGATTCAGGCTGAGCTGTTTCAAATCTTAAAAAATGATGCTGTGAAAGTTCTGCACTCAATATGCCAGCAAATTTGGAAAATTCAGCAGTGGCCACAGGACTGGAAAAGATCAGTTTTCATTCCAATCTTAAAGAAAGGCAATGCCAAAGAATGCTCAAACTACCACACAATTGCACTCATCTCACACGCTAGTAAAGTAATGCTCAAAATTCTCCAAAATAATCTTGAGAAAGAAGAATGGAACTGGAGGAATCAACCTGCCTGACTTCAGACTCTACTACAAAGCCACAGTCATCAAGACAGTATGGTACTGGCACAAAGACAGAAATATAGATCAATGGAACAGAATAGAAAGCCCAGAGATAAATCCACGAACCTATGGACACCTTATCTTTGACAAAGGAGGCAAGGATATACAATGGAAAAAAGACAACCTCTTTAACAAGTGGTGCTGGGAAAACTGGTCAACCACTTGTAAAAGAATGAAACTAGAACACTTTCTAACACCATACACAAAAATAAACTCAAAATGGATTAAAGATCTAAATGTAAGACCAGAAACTATAAAACTCCTAGAGGAGAACATAGGCAAAATACTCTCCGACATAAATCACAGCAAGATCCTCTATGACCCACCTCCCAGAATATTGGAAATAAAAGCAAAACTAAACAAATGGGACCTAATGAAACTTAAAAGCTTTTGCACTACAAAGGAAACTATAAGTAAGGTGAAAAGACAGCCCTCAGATTGGGAGAAAATAATAGCAAATGAAGAAACAGACAAAGGATTAATCTCAAAAATATACAAGCAACTCCTGCAGCTCAATTCCAGAAAAATAAATGACCCAGTCATAAAATGGGCCAAAGAACTAAACAGACATTTCTCCAAAGAAGACATACAGATGGCTAACAAACACATGAAAAGATGCTCAACATCACTCATTATTAGAGAAATGCAAATCAAAACCACAATGAGGTACCATTACACGCCAGTCAGGATGGCTGCTATCCAAAAGTCTACAAGCAATAAATGCTGGAGAGGGTGTGGAGAAAAGGGAACCCTCTTACACTGTTGGTGGGAATGCAAACTAGTACAGCCGCTATGGAAAACAGTGTGGAGATTTCTTAAAAAACTGGAAATAGAACTGCCATATGACCCAGCAATCCCACTTCTGGGCATACACACTGAGGAAACCAGATCTGAAAGAGACACGTGCACCCCAATGTTCATCGCAGCACTGTTTATAATAGCCAGGACATGGAAGCAACCTAGATGCCCATCAGCAGATGAATGGATAAGGAAGCTGTGGTACATACACACCATGGAATATTACTCAGCCATTAAAAAGAATTCATTTGAACCAGTCCTAATGAGATGGATGAAGCTGGAGCCCATTATACAGAGTGAAGTAAGCCAGAAAGATAAAGAACATTACAGCATACTAACACATATATATGGAATTTAGAAAGGTGATAACGATAACCCTATATGCAAAACAGAAAAAGAGACACAGAAATACAGAACAGACTTTTGAACTTTGTGGGAGAATGTGAGGGTGGGATATTTCAAAAGAACAGCATGTATACTATCTATGGTGAAACAGATCACCAGCCCAGGTGGGATGCATGAGACAAGTGCTCCGGCCTGGTGCAGTGGGAAGACCCAGAGGAATCGGGTGGAGAGGGAGGTGGGAGGGGGGATCGGGATTGGGAATACATGTAAATCCATGGCTGATTCATATCAATGTATGACAAAACCCACTGGAAAAAAAATAATAATTAAAAAAATAAATAAATAAAAGGTATTGAGTATATAAAAAAAAAAAAAAATTCTCCAAGCCAGGCTTCAACAGTACGTGAACTGCGAAATTTCAGATGTTCAAGCTGGATTTAGAAAAGGCAGAGGAGCCAGAGATCAAATTGCCAACATCTGTTGGATCATCAAAAAAGGGAGACAGTTCCAGAAAAACATCTACTTCTGCTATATTGACTACACCAAAGCCTTTGACTGTGTGGATCACAACAAACTGTGGAAAATTCTTAAAGAGATGGGAATAGCAGATCACCTGACTTGCCTCCTGAGAAATCTGTATGCAGTAAAGAAACAACAGTTAGAACTGAACATGGAACAACAGACTGGTTCCAAATCAGGAAAGGAGTACGTCAGGTTGTATATTGTCACCCTGCTTATTTAACTTATATGCTGAGCACATCATGTGAAATGCCGGGCTGGATGAAGCACAAGCTGGAATCAAGATTGCCAGGAGAAATATCAATAACTTCATATATGCAGATGACACCACACTTATGGCAGGAAGCAAAGAAGAAATAAAGAGCCTCTTGATGAAAGTGAAAGAGGATAGTGAAAAAGTGGGCTTAAAACTCAACATTCGGATAACTAAGATCGTGGCATCTGGTCCCATGGCAGTGGATGGGAAACAATGGAAACAGGACAAACTTTGCTTTCTTGGGCTCCAAAATCACTTCAGATGGTGACTGCAGCCATGAAATTAAAAGATGTTTGCTCCTTGGAAGAAAAATTATGACCAACCTAGACAGCATATTTAAAAGCAGAGACATTACTGTGCCAACAAAGGTCTGTCTAGCCAATGCTATGGTTTTTCCAGTAGTCATGTATGGATGTGAGAGTTGTACTATAAGAGGGGTGGAGGGGGTGAGATGTATGGAAAGAGTAACATGGAAACTTACATTACTATATGTAAAATAGATAGCCAAAGAGAAAGTGCCATATGGCTCAGGAAAAACTCAAACAGGGGCTCTGTATCAACCTAGAGGGGTGGGATGGGGAGGGAGACGGGAGGGAGATTCAAAGGGAAGGGGATATATGTATACCTTTGCTTGATTCATGTTGAGGTTTGACAGAAAACAGCAAAATTCTGTAAAGCAATTATCCTTCAATAAAAAATTAATTAATAAAAAAAAAACTGAAAAAAGAGAAAGAAAGCTGAGCACTGAAGAATTGATGCTTTTGAACTGTGGTGTTGGAGAAGACTCTTGAGAGTCACTTGGACAGCAAGGAGATCCAACCAGTCCATCCTAAATGAAAGCAGTCCTGAATATTCATTGGAAGTACTGATGCTGAAGCTGAAACTCCAATACTTTGGCCACCTGATGCGAAGAACCGACTTATAGGAAAAGACCCTGATGCTGGGAAATATTGAAGGTGGGAGTAGAAGGGGAGGACAGAGGATGAGACAGACGTTTGGATGGCATCACCGATTCAATGGACATGAGTTTGAGTAAACTCCGGGAGTTGGTGATGGACAGGGAATACTGGCATGCTGCAGTCCATGGGGTCGCAGAGTGGGACACAATGGAGCATCTGAACTGAACTGAAACTCTACTCTTTCTTCAAGAAGCAGCTCAAAATTATGGTCATCATATTCAGACACCATTAAGTGTGTCTCTAACATGCTTCCTTAGTATTTTGACCTTCTATTATTGTGTTTTTACAATGTATTATGCTTTCCACATACTCCTTTGTTTCCAACCCATATTGTGAGCTTCTGGAGTGTAACAACTAGCTATCTTTTAAGTCTATGTCCAGAACGAGTAAATAGAGAAATACAGTATATAGTAAGTCTCTTTCAAATGTTTTTGAGAAAACTATCTCCAACAGGTCCTAACACACTAATAAAGCACATTAATATTTTAACTTAATTGAATTTTGAAAAATCATGAAAGAAATTATGCTATATTTGCAGGTGAGCATTACAGAATATCCTTTCACTTACATCCAATCATGAAGCAATCATGAACATATAGTGATTTTAGTTTCTTTATTTTTTCAATAAATTTTCTTTCTAACACACAATGAACTGAACTGTGTTCCCCTAAAATTCATATTTGACATCCTAACCTTCAGTGGGATGTTATTTGGAGATTGGGCCTTGGAAGGTATCTAGGTTTAGATGAGATCATGAAGCAGGGGCACTTATCTTGGGGTTAGTGCCTTTGTAAGAAAAGACACCAGAGACCTGCTTTCTTTCACTTTCCTCTATGTTAGATTATAGCAACAAGGCAACAGTCTGTAAGCCAAGTAGATACCTTTCACCAGAACCCGATCATGCTGAATCCCTGATTTTGAACTTCTAGCCTCCAGAGGTGTGTGAAAATAATGTCTGTTGTTTAAGACATGAATCCTTGAAATTTGTTATGACAGCCTCACCTGACTAAGAGTATATATACTGACTCTATAGCTGAAATATATACTATACATATAAATGTAAACACACACACATTCTCTCACTTACTGATTATATAGGAAATATCATTTCAGATATAACTCAGAATTAAATGATATAATGTAACTGGCAGCAACAAGAAACTAAATATCTAATTTTTACCACTGAGATAATTAATCAGTTGCAATTTAAACCACAAAACGTAATACTGCATTTTTCAAAGCTAACTTTAACTATTTTAAAGGATCCATTATTCATCAAAGCATTTCTAAAACTGATACTTATACTAGATTATCATTTAAGTATATTAACTTTTAAAATAAATATTATGTTAATTTAGGAAAGCTTAAACTAAAATTAGGTCTGCTTCACTGATAAATTCACATCACATCAATTTTGAGAGGCTAAAAGAAAACAAAACAGAATAAAAACCTTTGTATATTACAAAACCTGATAGTAATCAATACCTGTATTCCTCTTGTGTAAACCGTGGGATTTCTCCTGGATGTAAGACAAGAATCTTCACAGTGGCACTGCTGGACATCACAGGCTCACCATCATCAAAAGCAACAATGACCAACTTAAAAAGTAATAAAAATTCTAGTTAAAGATGATTTAAAAGAAGAAGACAAAAGCATAATTTTTCCATTAATGTTTTAAATTATTGAACTGCCTGGTTCCAAAAGGGGGAGCAATATTAATTTTCTCATTGCCTACCAAGTAGAAGACACATGCTAGGATATGCACAACAATCCCACCAGGTAGATGTTATTATTCCCATTTTCCAGGTGAGAAAGCTCAAAGAAATTCAGTTAACAGTTTTATGATATAATGAAACAGGGCACTCAAAGACAGTGCACTGGGACAACCCTGAGGGATGGGATAGGGAAGGAGTTGGGAAGGGGGTTCAGGATGGGGGAACACATGTACACCCATGGCTGTTTCATGTCAATGTATGGCAAAAAAACACTACAATATTGTAAAGTAATTAGCCTTCAAATAAAATAAATATATTTTTTTTAAAGCTAGCAGTAAAACGGGTATAAGATACTACATCTCTCAAAACCTATTCTCTCTTTCACAATTCCACTGGTGCCTACAGTAAAAACATGAAACCTTTATAAGTTTGAACACATTTTAAAAGTATTAAGTTCAGTCTCATCGATAGCAAAAAGCTAATTAGCTTGCTTATAAAAAGAAATTAATTTTTTCCAGTGAATCAATTGTCTGCAAGATTATACAGAAGAAATACTTCACTTTGGAAGATAAAATTGGAAATCTTCATAGTTTAACACACTTTGATATGCACTCTCTTAAAAATAATTAATTATAGAAAACCAAGTTCATACTGTAGAATAAAGAATGTTCAAATGATGTGAACTAAAGAAAAAGTTTTAGTCTTAAGATTAATATCTGTATATTATTTATTACTAAGATAGTTTTTATAATCAATCATTTTTTTGACTAACTGTATTATGTCAAGAAGAACTTAAGTTTAAGAAATATTAAAGTTCAAAACTATGTATTTCTCTAGAATGTATATAATGTTGGATACTGCAGGTGACTAAACTAAATCAAACTAGATCACGGAACCACAATCAAGAGTCATCCTGAGAGTCACAATTTGCCTTCAGGTTAATACTTACAAACAGAATAATTATTTCAAATGGAGATAAAATTATGTGAGACAGTGCTCACTGATATTCACAAGGTTAACTGATGAAAGTATTTCCCCAATGTATGGTCAAAGGCTTTATTCTCAGAGACAAAATTTTTCTAGTAACTACAGAGAATGGAAACAGTCAAACATTTAATATAATGGGTTATTTATGATAATAGGGAAGGGTAATATTATTTCAAATTTTCTAAAAGTATAATGTATCAAGAAGATATAAACTTGAACCAACAATTGCCTCTAGGTACTGATCTTGAGGAAAAGAAATATCAAGTGGCAAATTATATCTGAACAAGGAGTTTTGCAACAGTAAAGATTGTTGTAACAAAAATGGAAACAGACTAATTATCCAACAACAAGTTATTGGACAAAAAAGTAAAAACAATATATATTCATACAATAGCATATTGTCTAACCATTTAAATATCATTAATAGTATTCATATACTTAAATTTTAAAAAGTATTATAAATAATAAAATCATACAGTCATTCTATTTTTTAAAATTTTGTATGCTTTCATTTGCAGGGAATTTTATCACAAAGATAGAGATAAAATGGTAAATTTTAATTTCCAAGAAGAGAAATACCAAGCATTTTTTTTTCTTTTTACTTAACTGTAGTTTCTAAGTGCCTATGCAGTAAAAATGTACTGCTTTGTAACTTTAAAATATTAAAAAGGAGAAAAATGGGAAAATGTATGGTTGTTTGTTAAACCAAACTCTAAAACAAAAGTTAAATATCAAATAGACACTATAGAGAAAACACTGAACTGACCTTGAAAATTGTTGTAGGTTCTTCATTAAGATTAACTCGAGTTATTACTTTTCCAGAATCTTCTTCTACATCAAAAATACTTGCAGGATAGGGAAATTGGACATCATCTACCCTATACCTCACACGGCTTGCAGGTAATCCCTAAAATAAAATTATATATTATTTCACAAAAGGAAGACAAAATGTAGTGATAATGCAAAATTGATTTGTAAAATAAATAGTCATTTAGAAATAAAAAATGATATTTTAACTTTTCATATTTTCAGGTTTAAAATGTAGCAGAACTTTTATTTCTTTAGAATAACAATCTGAATCAGAGAAGTGTCTTTATTACATGTTATTTAAAATTATTTATGCAAAAGAATAAATCAAAGGTTTCCTTGGATGTCTTCCCTCCATATTTCTCTAATTATATGAACTTCACATTCTTTCTTGAACATTGTTTCTCTTTAATATTTCATCATATGAGATCATTATAAGTTATTTTCCTTGTTAGAACTCTGTGATGCTCAGAGAAGATAAAGTGTGAAGGATTAAGGTAAACCGGACAAGTGGGTATGAAAGTAAAAGAAATATTATTTGCCATCTGTTCTATGCTATTTACTAGGCAAGGTTATTTTCATAAATCAATTCTCACAACAATCCTTTAGGATAACATTACTACAATGATGATAGTAATAATAGTAAAATAATGATAGTTAATATCTGTTGGAAGCTTATTACATGTGAGAATCACACTAAAATTTTTACATATATAGTCTACCAAACATTTTTTAAATGAACTTGGAGCTTATATGGTATTTAAAAATGCTGAAATGTCCCAGACATATATCAAGATAAGTTGGAATAGCAAACAAAAAAATTTATTTGTAAAGTAAAGCTAACATTTGATAATTTTGAAAAAGAGTCTGTAACTAGAACAGTCAAAAATACATTGAATGTCATCACTTATATTAGAATTAAGACTGGCTTTACTTTTAATTATAATGGGGTGGGCACTCTACTTTTTCTAAGTGCTTACAGCCAGTAAATCTCATCAGTCCTAGGAGTAAAATAAACACCTCAGACTCAGAGTTAATATGTGGTCAAGTTTGATTTCAAACCTTAACAAACACTATATTATATCACAAAACTCTTTAGAGAAGAACACCTCTATTCAGCATTATCCTGATGTGATATAAGGGTGTAGCACCAATGTTACCTCATAGGCTCATTTGGTTAATGAGGCTTGTGGGATGATGGTTCTGAGAACATTGTTCTCGATATTGTTGACCTTCTTCATGACTATCCTTGAACAGTATGTATTGCTCATGTTGATTCCTGAGTCACATTGGGGTTACAGGACAAATATGTCAGCCTACAGAACTTGTATAATCCCCTTATTACTAGCTGTAAGTCCAATCCTTTCATTCATGCCATCTTGGTTTATCACTACCTCCTTGAACACCTGATGCAACTCTTTTCACTCTTTTGTTTTTCCTTCTTCCTATCTTGTGACTCCATCTCAGATTCTGCTTGTTCCCACTCTTCTTAGAGTGTCCCAAGGCTCTGTGACAGGCACTTTTATCTTCTCTACCTCCACTCAAGTCCTGTATAACTTCTTTTAGTTCATGATTTACATACCTCCCATTTGTTAATAATCCTAAATTTAAATTTTTGGCACTTTTGTTCCTAGAGAAAAATTACAGCAAAAACCATTTCAAAAACAAATTTTCAGTTTCTACTAACATCAATATCCATTCAGTCTATAGTATTGCGATTCTTTGGACTATCATGACTCAGTTATCAAGAAACGTACAATATGTCAGTTATACTGGGCATCTGTCTAATAATGTCAAGGTATTAGTGATACATTTGGAATTTATAGCTTAAACTGATAAAACAAACAAACAAACTTAAAGCAAACAACTTTTAGTGTTACAGAGTGTTATCCTGAAGATGCCTACAATATTTTGCTATCCAGAATATCTTACAATCTTCCTGGAGGATTGCTACAAACAAGGTTGTATGTAGAAGAACATATATGTTATATATTAGCCATATCAGTAGGTTTGAATTTTGATGTCACAGATTACTATCACATAAAGAAAATGTGCCCCTAAGATGACATTTTAAGCCCATAAAATACATTTTAATTGTTTCTTCCATCACCCTGTTATCAAGAGACAACATTTCATTTCATAAAACATAATACAACTAAACATCTAAAATGATTTAGATGTTCTTTGAATATATTCAAAAGTTTTTTCTCTTTCTTCCATTTTATCCCTTTCTCTCTTCTCACAACCTTCTTCTCTTCTTCACTCTATTTTCTCTTTCCTCTCCTTTTCTTCTCTGTTTCCTTCCCTCTCTTCCTAATTTTCCTTCTAAAATATATATATTTTTAAATAATAGCCTTGTTTCAGTTTGTTAATGTGAAGTATCACATATATTGATTTGCCAATATTGAAGACTCCTTGTATCCCTGGATAAGGCCCACTTGGTCATGATGTATGATCTTTTTAATATGTTGTTGGATTCTGTAAAAACCATATGATTATCTCAATAGATGCAGAGAAAGCCTTTGATAAAGTTAAACATCCATTTATGATAAAAAACCTTCCAGAAATCAGGCATAGAAGGAACATACCTCACCATAATAAAAGCCATATATGATAAACCCACAGCAAACATTATCCTCAATGGTGAAAAATTGAAAACATTTCCCATAAAGTCAGGAAGGAGACAAGGGTGCCCACTCTCACCGCTACTATTCAACATAGTTTTGGAAGTGTTAGCCACAGCAATTAGAGAAGAAAAAGAAATAAAAGGAATCCAGACTGGAAAAGAAGAAGTAAAACTCTCACTGTTTGCAGATTACATGATCCTCTACATAGAAAACCCTAAAAAAAAAAAAAAAAACAAAAAAAAACAGAAAATTACTAGAGTTAATCAATGAATATAGTAAAGTTGCAGGGTATAAAATGAACACAGAGAAATCCCTTGCATTCCTATACAGTAACAATGAGAAAAAGGAAAGAGAAATTAAGGAAACAATTACATTCACTGTTGCAATGAAAATAATAAAATACTTAGGAATAAAGTTACCTAAAGAAACAAAAAACCTGTACATAGAAAACTATAAAACACTGATGAAAGAAATCAAAGATGACACTGATAGATGAAGAAATACACCATGCTCATGGATTGGAAGAATCAATATACTGAAAATGAGTATATTAGCCAAAGCAATCTATAGATTCAATTCACTCCCTATCAAGCTACCAATAGTATTTTTCAGAGAACTAAAACAAATAACTTCACAATTTGTATGGAAATACAAAAAACCTCAAACAGCCAAAGGAATCTTGAGAAAGAAGAATGGAACTGGAGGAATCAACCTGCTTTACTTCAGGCTATACTACAAAGCTATAGTCATCAAGACAGTATGGTACTGGCACAAAGACAGAAATATAGATCAATGGAACAAAATAGAAAGCCCAGAGATAAATCCACACACCTATGGACACCTCATCTTTGACAAAGGATGCAAGAATATACAATGGAGAAAAGACAATCTCTTTAACAAGTGGTGCTGGGAAAACTGGTCAACAACTTGTAAAAGAATGAAAATAGAACACTTTCTAACACCATAAACCAAAATAAACTCAAAATGGGTTAAAGATCTAAATATAAGACCAGAAATGACAAAACTCCTAGAGGAAAACATAGGCAAAACACTCTCTGACATAAATCACTGCAGGATCCTCTACAACCCATCTCCCAGTGTAATGAAAATAATAGCAAAAATAAACAAATGGGACCTAATTAAACTTAAAACCTTTTGCACAATGAAGGAAACTATAAGCAAGGTGAAAAGACAGCCCTCAGAATGGGAGAAAATAATAGCAAATGAAGCACCTGACAAAGAATTAATCTCAAAAATATACAAACAGTTCCTGCAGCTCAATTCCAGAAAAATAAATGACCTGATCAAAAATGGGCCAAAGAACTAAACAGACATGTATCAAAAGAAGACACACAGATGGCTAACAAACACATGAAAAGATGCTTAACCATCACTCACTATCAGAGAAGTGCAAATCAAAACCACAATGAGGTACCATCTCACACCGGTCTGAATGACTGCTATCAAAAAGTCTACTAACAATAAATGCTACTGAGGGTGCGGAGAAAAGAGAACCCTCTTACACTGTTGGTGGGAATGCAAACTGTTACAGTCACTATGGAGAACAGTGTGGAGATTCCTTAAAAAAACTGGAAAGAGAGCTGCCTTATGACCCAGCAATCCAACTTCTGGGTATACACACTGAGGAAACCAGAATTGAAAGAGACACATGTACCCCAATGTTCATCACAGCACTGTTTACAATAGCTAGGACATGGGAGCAACCTAGATGTCCATCAGCAGACTAATGGATAAGAAAGCTGTGGTATATATATACACAATGGAATATTACTCAGCTATTAAAAAGAATGCATTTGAAGCAGTTATAGTGAGGTAGATGAAACTGGAGTCAATTATACAGAGTGAAGTAACTCAGAAAGAAAAACACCAATACAGTATATTAATGCATATATTTGGAATTTAGAAAAATGGTAATGATGACCCTATATGTGAGACAGCTAAAGAGACACAGAGATAAAGAACAGACTTTTGAACTCTGTGGGAGAAGGCGAGGGTGGGATGATTTGAGAGAATAGCATTGAAACATGTATAGTAATGTATGTGAAATAGATTGCCAGTCCAGGTTTGATGCATGAGACAGGGTGCTCAGGGACAGTGCACTGGGATGACCCTGAGGGATGGGATGGGGAGGGAGGTGGGAGGGGGTTTCAGGATGGGGGACACATGTACACCCATGGCTGATTCATGTAAATGTATGGCAAAACCCACCACAATATTGCAACATAATTAGCCTCCAATTAAAATTAACTAATTAATTTTTTAAAAATTAGACAAGAAGGGAGATAAGACAAAAAATATTCAATCTACGGTCACCCTTTTAAGGCTAAGTTTTCAATTCTACTAATTATTAAAATGTGTTAGAGAATTTTTTCTTTTTAGTGAAGCCTGTCCCTGAACTCATCACAGAAAAGAAGATCTTGCTGATACAGGCCAGTATTTCCTTTTGTGAATATATAACATGATTATATGGTCTGGGTGTCACAGTTTTTAAACTACTTATAGAATAAATGTTAACAGGTAGTTTGGTTGCAACAAACTATAATTACTAGCTAGAACTATTTCCACACAAACTTTTTAAGCAAATGAATGGCTCTCTTCTATATTTAAGAATAAAACTGAGATGAAATGTTAAAAAAAGCCTTGCTTTTATAGTTAAATAATTAAATTTTGTAATAAGTGAATGTAATTGGCTTGGGGAACAGCTTCAGTGAACTTGCCTAGCATTGTCCCAGGAGTATTTACAACATGAATCAGGTCAAATGCATGTTTTTTTAGAAATTAATATAAATTAAAACTATTATGGCTTTAATCAGGGATTTCCTGGTTGCTCAACTATTAAAGGACCTACCTGCAATACAGGAGTCCCCGTTTCGATCCCTGGGTTGGGAAGATCCCCTGAAGAAGGCACACGCTACCCATTCTAGTAGTCTTGGGCTTCCCTGGTGGCTCAGATCTGGGTTTGATCCCTGGGCTGGGAAGATCCTCTGGAGAATGGCATGGCAACTTACTCCAGTATTCTTGCCTGGAGAATCCCCATAGACAGAGGAGCCTGGTGGGTTACAGTTGATGGGGTCACAAAGAATCGGATATGACTGAGTGACTAAGCACAGCACATGGCATTAATCTTAATAATGTGCAATTCAGAAGTACAAAACAACTAAAAAGAGATCATTATAAACTTTATCACTAAAAATTTTTATCATTTGGTTCAGTTCAATTCAGTCACTCAGTCATGTCCAGTACTTTGTGACCCCATGGACTGCAGCACTTCCAGGCTTCCCTGTCCATCACCAACTCCTGGAGCTTGCTCAAACTCAAGTCCATTGAGTCGGTGATGCCATCGAACCATCTCATCCTCTGTCGTCTCCTTCTCCTCCTGCCTTCAATCTTTCCCAGCATCAGGGTCTTTTCCAATAAGTCAGTTCTTCGCAGCAGGTGGCCAAAGTATTGAAACTTCAGCATTGTTCTTCCAATGTATATTCAGGACTGATTTCCTCTAAGACTGACTGGTTTGATCTCCTTGCAGCCCAAGGGACTCTCAAGAGTCTTCACCAACACCACAGTTCAAAAGCATCAGTTCTTTGGCACTAGGTTTTTTTATGGTCCAACTATCACATCCAAACATGACTACTGGAAAAACCATAGCTCTGACTATATGGAACTTGCTGGCAAAGTAATGTCTCTGCTTTTTAATATTTATCATTTCAATTATTACATATTATTTAATACCTGATCATAGTAAAATTTAATACATATCACAGTATAGTATTATACAAAATTCACTAATTATATATTTTAAAATGGTCCATTAAGCTTAGGAGTTACACATTTTTATAGCTATGAGATAATGAGATATAAATATTCAAGTTACCATTTATGCAATAAAAATTTACCAAATATTTATTCCTTTATTTTAAATTGCACTAGAAATAGAGTGATCTTTCTTTACTCTTACATATTTCCAATAAGTTGATATTTCTTTCAGTTGAATACATTAGTTAATCATATTTATTATTATTTTTTAAAGTAAATGAATCTATTAAAACACACTTAAATTGAAATATTCTTCATCATTGTTTTCTATTTTGGTTTATGATAACATAGTATATAAATTATACTTTATCTTTACATGTATTTATAACTATAATAAGAGAGATATTTTTGGACCTTCAATATTGAAGAAAGTGCTATCTTTTCACAAAAGAAATCTTAATCTTTAAAAATTTTAGTGCTATGCTTTTCTCTGTGCTCTTTTAACCTGCCATAGTTGTTTAGGAAATGTACTCAAATTGTGGATTCAAGTGTATAAGATGAATTATCTTATTGTTTTAGGTCACCATCAAGAAAAAAAAATCTTAGTCACTTGAAAGTGAAAGTTGCTCAGTTGTATCTGACTCTTTGATACCCCATGGGCTATACAGTCCATGGAATTCTCCAGGCCAGAATATTGGAATGGATAGCCTTTCCCTTCTCCAGTAGATCTTCCCAACCCAGGGATTGAACTCAGGTCTCCCACATTGCGGGCAGATTCTTTACCAGCTGAGCCACAAGGGAAGCCCAAGAGTATTGGAGTGGGTAGCCTATCCCTTCTCCAGCGGATCTTCCTGACCCAGGAAATGAACCCGGGTCTCCTGCATTGTAGGTGGATTTTTTAACCAACTGGGATATGAGGGAAGCCCTCATAAGATATCCACTTAGTGGAATCTATTTAATTTTATTCTTTAATTCAATAGCTATATCTTTATGTATCATCCTTAGAGTACAGATATTTTAATCTCGTGCAGTGAAATATATTTTGCTGTTTCAAGACATATTTTGTCATTTACCAGGAGACTATAAAATAGACTTTGAAAGTGTTAGTCTTTCTGTCATGTCAAACTCTTTGCAACGCCATGGACTGTAACTCACAAGGTTCCTCTATCCATGGAATTCTCCAAGCAAGCATACTGGAGTGGGTAGTCATTCCTTTCTCCTGGGGATCTTCCCACTCCAGGATCAAACTCAGATCCTCCCCCATTGCAAGCAGATTTTTACCACCTGAACCACCAGGGAAGCTCTAAGAATACAAGAGTGGTCAGCCATTTCCTTCTCTAGGGAATCTTCCCAATCCAGGGATTGAACCCAGGTCTCTCACACTGTGGGCAAATTCTTCACCATCTGAGTCACTAAGATACAACACAATCTATGAAACATTAGTGCATAATCTCATAGTATATGTAATATTACATAGAAAATAAGACTATTTAAGCAATTTTGGAATTTTTCCATATTTATCCAGCCATTTTGAAATGACATTAATAAAGGCAAGAAATTTAGACAGAACTAACCAAGACATAAACATTAATTTAACAGTAAAGTGAGGAGATTGTCTGTGAAGATTCTCAACAGGCAGTGGTGACAAAGATAGAGTTTCCTATCACTATACCTCTTGGAGTACTCTGAAGGGTAAATAAAATGAGTTTCTTTAAAAAATAATGGAAACTGAGGACATGTAAGAAACATAGCAGAACAGATTGTTTTAAACCTCTTCATTTAGCTTGGCAGCTATTTGTATAAATCCAGCAGACCTCATTATCTGAGCAAGCATTACTTCAGATAACCATAATTTTAAAAGACTAATGAGATGCCTCTTGAGAAATCTGTATTCAGGTCAGGAAGCAACAGTTAGAACTGGACATGGAACAACCAACTGGTTCCAAATAGGGAAAGGAGTAAGTCAAGGCTGTATACTGTCACCCTGCTTATTTAATTTTTATGCAGAGTACATCATGAGAAACTCTGGGCTGGATGAAGCACAAGCTGGGATTAAGATTGCTGGAAGAAATATCAATAACCTCAGATATGCAAATGACACCACCCTTATGGCAGAAAGTGAAGAGGAACTAAAGAGCCTCTTGATGAAAGTGAACGAGGAGAGTGAAAAAGTTGGCTTAAAGCTCAACATTCAGAAAACTAAGATCATGGCATCTGGTTCCATCACTTCATTGCAAATAGATGGGGAAACAGTGAAAACAGTGATAGACTTTTATATTTTGGGGGCTCCAAAATCACTGCAGATGGTGATTTCAGCCATGAAATTAAAAGATGCTTGCTCCTTGGAAAAAAGTTATGACTAACCTAGACAGCATATTAAAAAGCAGAGACATTACTTTGCCAACAAATATTCATTTAGTCATAGCTATGGTTTTTCCAGTAGTCGTGTATGGATGTGAGAGTTGGACTATAAAGAAAGCTGAGCCCTGAAGAATTGATTCTTTTGAACTGTGGTGTTGGAGAAGACTCTTGAGAGTCCCTTGGACTGCAAGGAGATCCAACCAGTCCATCCTGAAGGAGATCAGTCCTGGGTGTTCATTGGAAGGACTGATACTGAAGCTGAAACTCCAATACTTTGGCCACCTGATGTGAAGAGCTGACTCATTGGAAAAGACCCTGATGCTGGAAAAGATTGGAGGTGGGAGGAGAAGGGAATGACAGAGGATGAGATGGCTGGATGGCATCACCGACTCAATGGACATGAGTTTGAGTAAACTCTGGGAGTTGGTCATGGACCGGGAGGCCTGGTGTGTAGCAGTCCATGGGGACGCAAAGAGTCGGACATGACTGAGCCGCTGAACTGAACTGAATGAAGTGCTAGCACAGCAATCCCTCTTAATCCCAACTCCGTTCACCAAAATATCCTTTGATACTTCTATTGAATTTTCAAATGAATGAAACTCACTTTTAGAGAGATACATTTGCCTAAATAAAATGTTCAAAATAAGAATCATGATATGACTGGGAACTTAATCATTCAAGTGCTGAAAACCTTAACTTGGCATCAGGGAGATGACAGAAATCAACTGCAGTTTAGAACAAATCCCAAAGGACTTTTTATTTGCCATTAGATAAAAATTATTTAACACAATACAGGATATAAATGGTAAAGACCTAACAGAAGTAGACTAGATTAAGAAGAAGTGGCAAGAATACACAGAAGAATTATACAAAAGGATCTTAATGACCTATATAACCACGAAGGTATGTATAGTCATTCACCTAGAGCTAGATGAGGGAACTCAAGTGTGGCTTAGCAAGCATTACTATGAACAAAGTTAGAGGAGGTGAAGGAATTCCAGATGAGTTATTTCAAATCCTAAAAGATGATGCTATTAAAATATTGCATTCAATATGCCACTAAATTTGGGAAACTCAGCAGTGGCCACATGACTGGAAAAAATTGAGTATTCATTCCAATTCCAAAGAAAGGAAATGCCAAAGAATGCTCAAACTATTGCACGATTGCGCTCATTTCACGTGCTAGCAAGATAATGCTCAAAATCCATCAAGCTAGGCTTTAGCAGTGCATGAATCGAGAAATTCCAGATGTACAAGCTGGGTTTAGAAAAGGCAGAAAACCAGAGATAAAATTGCCAACATCTGTTGTATCATAGAGAAAGCAAGGAAATTCCAGAAAAACAGCTATTTCTGCCTCTTTGACTATGCTGAAGCCTTTGACTGTGTGGATCATAGCAAACTGTGGAAAATTCTTAAAGAGATGGAAATGCCAGACCATCTTACCTGACTCCTGAGAAACCTGTATGCAGGTCAAGAAGCAACAGTTAGAACCACACATGGAAAAATGGACTGGTTCAAAACTGGGAAACACGTACATCAAGACTGTATACTGTCACCCTTATTATTTAACTTCTATGCAGAGTACATCATGCAAAATGCTGTGTTGGATGAATCACAAGTAGGAATCAAGACTAAAATAACAGATGATACCACTCTAATGACAGAAAGTGAAGAGGAACTGAAGAGCCTCTTAGGACGGTGAAAGAGACAGTGAAAAAGCTAGCTTAAAACCAGCATTCAAAAAGCCAAGATCTTGGCATCTGGTTCCATTACTTCATGGCAAATAGATGGGGAGAAAGTGGAAACAATGGCAGATTTTATTTTCTTTGACTCCAGAATCACTGTGGATGGTTGACTACAGCCATGAAATTAACAGACACTTGCTCCTTGGAAGAAAATCTATGAAAAACCTAGCAAGGTATTAAAAATCAGAGACATCACTTTGCTGACAAATGTCCATATGGTCAAATCTATATTTTTTCTAGTTTTGTATGGATGTGAGAATTGGACCATAAAGAAGGCTGAGCACCAAAGAATTGATGCTTTCAAGTTGTGGTGCTGGCAAAGACTCTTGAGAGTCTCTTGGACAGTGAGGAGATCAAACCTGTCAATCCTAAAGAAAATCAACTCTGAATATTCATTGGAAGAACCGAAGCTAAAGCTGAAACTCCAGTACTTTGGCCACCTGATGCAAAGAGCCAACTCATTGGAAAAGATTCTGATACTGGGAAAGATTGAGATCAGGAGGAGGGGGTGACAGAGGATGAGATGGTTTGTTGACATCACCAACTCAATGGACATGAGTTCAAGCATACTCTGCAAGGTAGTAATGGAGAGAGGGAAGCTTGATGTGCTGCAGTCCATGGGGGTCACAAAAAGTTGGAGATGACTTAGTGACCAAACCAAGAACCTCCAGATATACAAGTTGGATTTAGAAAAGGCAGAGGAAGGAGAGGTTAAATTGCCACCATACATTGGATCATAGAAAAAGCAAGAAAATTCCAGAAAAACATCAATCTTACTTCTCAGCCTCTGTCCTATTCTGTGTTACTTCCTTTAATTATATCTAATACAGTCTGTTGTTACATCAATCCTTTAAAATAAAGACACAATCCTCTGGATTTTCCTAATAAATTAATACTTCTGTGATCTATATTAATAGAATTATAGACATTTTCTTACACTAGCTATACTAAACAATGTGCTAAATCAGAGTTACACACTCAAACTAATGTTGAACAAGATTGATATTTCTGAGTATACTATGGGTAATTGCAAGAATCATAGCTACATGGGTAATTTTCTATATGGTTTAGAGGACCTCTAGGAATTTACTTACCTCAGCATGTGGCTAAATTGTTGGCAAGTTTTTAGTTTAAGACCCACCAGTATCTGTTCATAGATACATATCCATAACTACTCACATCCATCTCTCATGATCATAGACCAATAATGAGAGAGACAGACAGGCTTTTGTACTCATGGGACTTATGTTCAGTCAGATGGGGGAGACAAAAGGTACGTAGATAGATATAATTTATCTACTAACGTTTCTGATAAGAGCTACAAAAGAGAAACATAAGCATTACCAAATGAAGGTTCTAGAACTGGAGCACAGACCTTCAGATTTATAGTCATGTGGATTTTATACCTCACTGTGTAGGTACCTCATGTACCTTAAAATGTATTTTGATTTATAAACTGGCAATGACTTGTTGGAAAAGACCCTGATGCTGGGAGGGATTGGGGGCAGGAGGAGAAGGGGATGACAGAGGATGGGATGGCTGGATGGCATCACGACTCGATGGACATGAGTTTGAGTAAACTCTGGGAGTTGGTGATGGACAGGGAGGCCTGGCGTGCTGCAATTCATGGGGTCGCAAAGAGTTGGACACGACTGAGCGACTGAACTGAACTGAACTGAGTGATTGTGTTATATGTGGAGTCCAATCTGTCATGTAATTTGAGTATTAAAATGACAAACTAAAATTTATGTGTCAAGATCTTGGACATTTTATCTTAAACTCCAAAAGATAAAAGTAGGCATGTATTGTTCTGAAGTGATCTAAATTAATGATGTCTATTTAAGCAAAATACCTTGCTAATTTGGAGTAAGAAACTTAAAATATGTACACATTTTTTTGTGGGGATTGTAAACACCCTATTAGCATGGTGTTTTATGAAAACGTTATTCCAAAATTTTACAGTGTCATTAGTGACACCATAATTACTTCATGAGTCCAGATACTGACATCCAAAAGTTTACACATGATGAGTATGTAAGCATTGTATCAAACCAGAGACAAAGTTAGGCATATCTGCATCACCCTGAAAGCAAGGATGAGGAGGAGGAAACATTAACTAACATCTATGTGACTAGCATTGGCTAAGTGTTTTCATTCTTTATTAAATCTGGTAATAATCCAGTGAAATGGTTTTATTATTCTTATGTGAAAATAAGTTAAAGAAGAAACTGCAGTATAATGTCATTTTTCCTAGTTACACACAGATGCCAACACTAGTGACAGTATTCGATAGCTTTGAGGGACTCTGTGGATGTCTGCTAACCCTAATTGCCCTCAGGAAGGACTTGATTTATGACATCTATGAATGAATGAATGAATTTATTTGTTTGCTCATGTATTAGGCTTCTTTCCAAATATGATTTGAGATAGTATGTGACTTATTTAAATATTGTATGACTTTCCAAATGTGAAAGGTATGATTTGAACTTTGTGATGTTATTTTATCTGACAAATTTGACATGGGTAGAAGTCAATAAATATTAATATGGGACTACACTACTGAAATAGTCATTTTATCCAGTACATACATAGTTATATGGTGCTACAGTGACATTCTGATGAGGCAATTTTTCTAGATGATGGGAATATGACAGACAAAAATCCTGTTGTGATCATGCTTACATTATAATTTTTAAATTAAAAAGTAATGTATTTATGCAGATTGAAAAAATATATAAAATAAATATAAATTTATGTAAAAAATAAAACCTTGAGATATAAATTCTTTTTATCACTCAATACATTTTTATTTTTTTATTTTTATTCTTTCAGTAAGTGCTAAACATAATGTCTTGACTTTATGATCATAAGAAGGTAATTAATTATTACAGAAGGTAATTGCAGATCTGTACAAAAAATGTTCTAAACTTGCAAACATAAGGAATTTTAATAAGACTATAATGGACCAAACTAATTAAGTCCTCAATATCAGGGGATATCTTGAATTAGTCATTTTTCTTAAATACATAATTATCAAGCAATTACTTACTCAGATCCACATAATTTTCTCATAATAAAAGCAATCACATTATGTCAGGGAATACTAAACCTATTATTATCATTACACACAAATATTAAGTAATTTGTTTTCAAGTACATAAAGATTTTCCTCCCTGATGTGATTTCCAAAGTTCTTTTTGCCAGTGTCTTTGAAAGAAACTAATCTGATTTATTTTGTAAGAGTGCAATTCACAAAATCTCCCAAGTATGGTTTACCATGAGGGATTACTGTAAAATGGTTTATATTGTTTTTGCAGCAATAGAAAGTTAGGCTTTTTGTTGTTGTTAAGTGAATCTTAACTGCCTGCTAAGGTATCTTCAAAAGAGACTAACAAAAACTACAGGTCAAACTCTCCATGTAATCACTGAAAAGATCATGTGCTTTTCTTTTTCCCTCTCCCCTTCCCTGATTTTTAACACCTGGAGTGATTACTATGTTTTGACAACATAGTGAGTCAACAATCTTTTAGGCAAATTCCTTATGCCAGATGTCACTGATCTAATGTAAATGTCTATGCATAATTCAGTTCCTGAAGATATGGTATTTAACAGAGTCATTAAAGATCCCAAGAAATGTTTGCTACCAGATTATTTACCACTAACTCTTTTAGGAAACATGTTTTTCAAAGGTAAACAGATTAAATCCCTAAATACATCAATAACAAATAATTTTTTAAAAAAACTTTGTAAAATTTCTTTATATAGGTAAGTCTTTATAATTTTTTTAAAGATAACAGTGGGCACACATTCAAATTTCCTTATAAAAATCAACTCACAAAACCAAAGAAACATAAAGACAGGGGTAAACTCAAGTCAGAGTTAGTAATTTGTGATCCTGTTTCCTCTATTTTGAAACCGTCTCACTTTTCTAATCATGATGTAAGAAATCTTGGAACTATTTTCATGCCTTCAGACTTCATAGGATCTGACTCAAATTTACCTCTCCAGCCTCTTGACAAAATTGCTCTTTTTTGTTTTTTGAAACCTATATTTTGTTTTTCTGCTTTGGGGCATAAATTTTCTTCCATGGTTCTTTGCCTGGAAACACTTCATTATCTTTCAGACCTCAGGTCTGAACCATTTCTTCCAGAACTTTCCTTGATGATTTAGGTTTTACAGCACCCTAAAGATTTATTTCTTAGAACTTTTCTAAGTTTGTCATTTCTATATATTTGATTGATTTTCAATTAATTGCTGTCTCTTTAAGTTTGCAATTCTAAGGCTAGAAAACATTACAATTTCAATCCTTAATACCTAATGTGACAGCTTTAAATAATACTGGATACACACACATATTGAAGAATATCTCTTTTGTTTGGACTACAGGGATAAAGATTTAAGTTTAACATAATGCATAGTTTATCGAACATTTTTATCAATAGATCCTCTGGTAATATTTGCATCTCATTTCATATTCACATTTAGATTCTACCTCGTTTTTCTGTCAAAATCAACCAGTGTAAGTGTCTTAACTAGACTGTTGTGGTATCATTGCTCAGTAATATGCACTATTTTCTGCTCCATTGACTTTAGGCTTGGCCATGGGACTTGCTTTGGTCAGTGGAATGTGAGCTACTGTGACATACAACAGGAAGATTTACCTGTGACCAGGGGCTTTGGTAAATTCTCTTGTGGTCCTGTCCCTCACTGTGTGAAGAGCAGACATACTTAGTCATGGATCCCTGAAGAGGGAGGTGTGTCATGTCAAACTGACGTGAATCCAACCCAATCATCAGCCCAAAGTCAAGGCCAGCCAGCCAATCCCTAAGTGTATCAAAACCCATTAATAAAATCCTAATTTTTAATGGTGAACTAGTGATATTTTAGTATTGTTAACTATGCATATTTTGATAGGAAAACCCAATTGATGCTATTGTATGCATTTTTGTCTTCTATTTTTTTTTTTTTAAACTGTATCATCTGCAGTGCAGGAGACACAGGAGATGAAAGTTTGATCCCTGGGTTGTAAAGACCATCTGTTAGAGGAGGGAAGGGCAACTCACTCTAGTATTCTTCAATATTCTTGCCTCAAAAATCCCATGAACAGGGGAGCCTGGTGGGCTATAGTCCATAGGGTTGCAAAGAATTGGACATGACTAATAGTATCAGCATCAGCATAATTTTCTTTTTCTATTTTCTTTGAGTATTAGGCTCTTACATTCCAATATTGTTTTACATGTTCATAAAATCCTGTCATGCTAGAAGTTCACAGGATAATTCCCACTTCTATGTACAAATCTAAAAACAATTGAAGTCAGAATCTTGAAAAGATATTTCCACTACCATGTTCATTCTCAATAGCCAAGAAAAGGGAATAACCTAACTGTCCATCAGTGGATGAGTGGATAAAGAAAAAGTGGCACACACATACAATGGAACATGAGGCAGCCTTAAAAAAGAATAAAGTTCTGCAATTTGTGACAACATGGATGAACCCTCACAATATTCCTCTAAGATAAATAAGCCAGTCACAGAATGACCAATACTACATGATTCCATGTAGATGAGATATTCAAAATAGTTAAGCTGGAAAAAGCAATGAACAAAATTATGGTTGCTTGGAGGAAGGGAGTAGTGAAGAGTTGCTGTTAAAAGTGTATAAAGTCTCAGTTACATTATTTCTTTCTCATTTTATAAATGTAAAAACTAGGGGACAGAGTGACTAAGCAAACTGTCCAGGACCACAAGAACAGTCAGTAGCTTCAGAAGTTGAAACCAACCAGAGGGTTCGTCCTCCAGAATCCACAATATTGAAGTCATGTAAATCTTTCTTGGACTATGTACATAAGTTTTCAGATTGAAAACAGCTATCATATATCAGAAATAATCAATATAGGGCAAGGAATATCTAAATATATACTAATGAAAAAATTTTAAGCTCTGGAATCAAGAGTCTCATAAACAGAAACAAACAAAAAACCTTAAAAAATGTTTAAAACTTTAATATACCCACACACTGCTAAAATGTTAGAAGCCAGAAAATATTAGAAAAGACTATGTATGGTTTTTGTTGCTGCTCAGTCACTCAGTTGTGTCCAACTCTTTGGGACCCCATGGACTGCAGCATGCCAGGCTTCCCTGTCCTTCAACAATTCCCAGAGCTCACTTAAACTCATGTCCATTGAGTTGGTGATGCAATCCAACCATCTTGTCCTCTGTCGTCCCCTTCTCCTCCTGCTTTCAACCTTTCCCAGCATCAGGGTCTTTTCCAATGGGTCAGTTCTTCATATCAGATGGCCAAAGTATTGGAGCTTCAGCTTCAGCATCAGTCCTTCCAATGACTATTCGGGGTTGATTTCCTTTAGGATTGACAGATTTGATCTCCTTGCAGTTCAAGGGACTCTCAAGAGTCTTCTCCAACACCACAGTTTGAAAGCATCGATTTTTTGGTGCAAAGCCTTCTTTATGGTCCAACGCTCACATCCATGGGGTTGCAAAGAGTCGGACATGGCTGAGCGACTTTCACTCACTCCCTCACTCACATCCATACATGACTACAGGAAAAACCATACCTTTGACTATACGGACCTTTGTTGGCAAAGTAATGACTCTGCTTTTTAATATGCTGCCTAGGTTTATCATAGTTTTTCTTCCAAGGAGCTAATGTCTTTTAATTTTGAGCCCAAAAGTCTAATAATTTGTCAAGTTGTTATGTTCTTTGTATAAGCAAAATACTTTTATACCTAGAAAACCTCACATAACATATATCTTTCTAAAAAAGCTAAAGACATATATGAGTAAACCAAGAGATGCAACAAAATGAAGAACTTAAAAATGGTTAACTCAGAGTATAAAAAATTGGCATATATCATATATAGGCTTAAATACATAAATATGTATAAATATTTATAAGTATGTCCAGGAACTATAACATAAATTCCATAGATCATTTCTATGGAGAGTGCACATAAGAAATTCAAAGAAAAATATAAAAATAAACTATAAAAACTATAAAACTATATAACTGTAAAAATATCAAAAAATAAACTATAAAAATAAACTTTTGATAGTCTCAAAAACAAACAGAAAAAATTGATCTCTATATAAATGTCACATTCCAATGTAACTCAGACACATGAAAATTAAAATGTGAGCAAGTTGTAGAAGAGAAAGGCCAATTTACCATGAAGGTTACTCATGAGTTTCTAATCAAAAGAACTAGGGTCCTTCACTTAGCTTGACTGCATTTTCTTTGCCCTGTCTGAAAAACAAAAACAAACAAACAAAAACAAAACTCTTTACCATTTAATTTCCTTTTCTGCCTTGAAAATTTCTTCTTTTCATTGGCACCACATCACTGGCAGATTTCTCTTTTACCCTCTTAATTTTTTGTTTTGTTTTTGTTTTTTCCCCTCTGATTCTTTCCACACTTCAACTCCCAGCCCATCCTCAAAAGGGTAGGAATAAAATCTGAGGATTTATTTCCAAGTTCCTCTTTCATGGGATTAAGCTTTGTCTCTTGAAGCATTTTATTTACTCTCATCGCTTCCGCTTCTATTTAGGTGTCTCCTCTTCCATAATTTTTTCCCTGTGCTTGTACTTGCTTGTTTTCTATCTGTTCCATTCTGGCATCAGATCAAAGCAGCTGCAGCAACCCATATCTGCCTCAGGACTCTTCATGGTATTATTTACCTGTGCAAAGAATTCTTGGCCTTATCTTGCCATCTACCTCCAGCCTCTTCTTAGCACTAGGTGCTGTGCTTTCTTTAGCTTAATGAACCTATAATTCTGGAAAAGTGATGAGCCTCCTGCTGGCCCTGGCACTATGATTCTTGGGCGAGTAATAGTATCCACTGCACCACTAGTGGTGAGTAGGACTCCTTCACTAGCCATGTCCTGACTTAGTCCTCTCAGCTTCCTTGCTCAGGGAAGGAAATCAATTTCTATCTGTAGATGACTGCATTTAGATATCTTGAAATTATTTCAAATCACTTTAATCTGTCCTAGTTCTATTTCATTATTTTCTATCTTAAATAGTTTTCTTTTCTATCTGCCTCATTTATATTGACTAATATAACGAATATCTTTATCACTCCAGCTAAAAACTCTTGATTCACTTTTCATTGTGTTTTTATTCTGTCTGTGATCTTCAACTTCCTGCCCAATCACTATTAATTCTTTCATTTCAATGACTTTTAAGTATTTTTATTTTCTCAATTTCCATTGTCCACCTTGTTTTTTTAATAATGAAATGAAAGCAATAGTTGCTAATTTATCTTCTGGTTTTCATTTATTATCTTATCCAATGAATACTACATAACACAGGAAATACATTGTTTTAATATGTAGCTTTGCTTTCTCATTACCCTGTTTGTAAGTCTTCTTAGTAAGCTTCCATTTTCTACATAATAAAATGAGTTTTGTAAAACCAAATCTGTCATATTTCCCAACTACAGATGAGTCTCTAAGATGATTCTAACATGTTACTTTAAATAACTAATATTTATTGAATCAGACATAGTTCAAATCATGTTACACAAATTCAAGAACACATGAAAAATATTTTTAACTCAAATGTTTGGATCCATTTCCTCTGCCAACTTCTATGACCGTCACTTAAATGAATCTCCTACATTTTAAAAAAGTTGAGTTCCAGTTCAGAGCAGGCTCAGACCACCCCAGGTCACATCCACCTTCCTGTTTCTGGCATTTATTTTACATACTGTTGTTAGGGGAAGCACACTGACTGAGACCGCCCACCCTGGCCAGACACCATGGTAACAGCTCATTTGCATGAGCTGTTTTATGACAGGTGGTCCTGGTAAGGAACATGGAACTCATAAGCCACCACCAACTGGAAGAGCTCAGGAAAGGTCAAAAGGAGACACCACATGTCCTACCACCTCCCAGAATCCTCACTGGCATCCATCTAGGCTGAACAAGGTGTCAATCACCGGGAAGGACTCAGAGTCAGGATGATTGGTTAAAGACAACCTGGAAACTAACCCCATCACCATAAAACCGGAGGCTGCGAGCCACGTGGCAGAGCGGTTCTCCTGGGTTCCCTTACCCCCCTGCTCTCCACCCGGGTGCCTTTTCCAATAAATCTCTTGCTTTGTCAGCACATGTGTCTCCTCGGACAATTCATTTCCGAGTGTTAGACAAGCGCCCAGTTTTGGGCCCTGGAAGGGGTCCCCCTTCCTGCAACACTGTAATGGCTCTATCTTGTCATATTCTTATTTGTTAAGTCCACCATAAATGTTTTCTCATTAATCAGATGATTCAACAGTACTATGAAGTGTCTATGTTGTGCCAGGTGCATGTTTGACTGCAGGGCTACTGCTTACACATTCAAGGACGTGGAGGAATTGTAAACTAGGTAATGAAGGGAAGTAAAGCAGAATGGCTTTGAGGGTATTAAAGTCAAGAATTCAGATTATAAGAAGTTAAGATACTCTTTCAGAGTATCTCTCCCCATTTCCTCTGGCAAGTACTTCAAAGTAAAACACATTGCTTAAGTTATAAGGGAGACTTATGTGAGCCAGAGAACTTGGTGTGTGTGTGTGTGTGTATGTGTGTGTGTGTGTGTGTGTGTGTGCACTTGCCCAGTCATTGCCAACTCTGTGAACCCATAGACTGTAGCCTGCCAGGCTTCTCTGTCCATGGAATTTTCCAAGCAAGAATACCGGAATGGGTTGCCATTTCTTACTCCAGGGGATCATGAGAGCTTGACATATTTCAGTCAATTCCCTTGGGAACCTCCTTTGTTGCAGTGTATTGGGATCCTAATCCCCTGAGGTTTATTCTCACACACCCACACACACCCACACCCACACCCACAGACACACACACACAAAAGCAGATGACACTTTTTTACAGGTTAAAAAACCCTTAATTTTATAGCTATTACTACTTATAACAAAAGAAAAATGTCTTGTTAGCCCTGGTATGCACGGCAGTTTCTTAATTAGAAGAAAAATATTTGCAATCAAAGCAGTTAAATCTAATATTGACCTCAAGTAAAGTTAAGAATATAATTGTTCTTAAAAAGAAACTAAAATGCACAAGGCAGAAGAAAATTACAGAGTCTTAACACACTTAGATAAGTCTTTTCTAGACATTAATGGATATGCAGATGATACCACTCTATTGAGAAATCAAAGAGGAACTAGAGTCTTTTGATGAGGGTGAAAGAGGAAAATGAAAATGCTGGATTAAAACACAACATTCAAAAAATAAGATCATGACAACCAGTCCCATCACTTCATGACAAATAGATGGGGAAAAAAATGGAAACAGTGGCAGATTTTATTTTCTTGGGCTCTAAAATCACTGTGGATGGTGACTGCAGCCACAAAATTAAAAGATGCTTGCTCCTTGGAAGAAAAGCTATGGCAGTATTAAACCTAGACAGTATTAAAAAAATGGAGACATCATTTTGCTAAGTCTATGTAGTCAAAGCTATGGTTTTTCCTGTAGTATTGTACTGATGTGAGAGTTGGACCATAAAGAAGGCTGAGTGCTGAAGAACTGATTATTTTGAACTGTGGTGCTGCTGGAGAAGACTCTTGAGAGTCCCTTGGACTGCAAGGAGATCAAACCAGTCAATCCTAAAGGAAATCAATCCTGAATATGCATTGGAAGGACTGATGCTGAAGCTCCAATATTTTGGTCACCTGATGCAAAGAGCCAACTCATTGAAAAAGACTCTGATGCTGGAAAATATTGAGGGCAGGATGACAAGGGGGCAACAGAGGACGAGATAGTTGGATGAAATCATTGACTCAATGGATATGAATTTGAGTAAGCTCCAGGAGATAGTGAAGGACAGGGAAGCCTTGCATGCTGCAGTCTATGGGGTCACAAAGTGTCAGACAAAACAGTGACTGAAGAACAACAGCAAGACTTTAATCATGTATAAACTGTCTCATAAACCTTTCCCTTTGTATTCATTTACCGCTTAAAATCTAATTATAACCCATTGTCATTCTAAAGATCAAGTCCCAACTGTTTCATTGTATGAGGTTTTTTTTCTAATTAAGTATGTGAGACCAAAGGGACTCAAGCTAGGCTACCTCATCTCAATTTTCACAAGCTGACATGCATTGTGAAAACAGTTCTTGATTATTTCCCTTACAGCTTTGCTGTGAAGGAAAAAATCCCACTGAGCTGTGTACATTCCCCTGACATGCTCCAGGGTCAGCAAGTGTGGTTAGCAAGCACTGATCTTTAAAACCCGAGTTTCCACTACATTGCTAGCAATAACCTAAATCAATAGAGCAAAACAGCACCAACCAGTATGTGGTGAGTGATGACAAACAGATCTGTAGAGATATAAATGGAAAATGATACAGAATAGCCATATTATCTGGTGATAAAAATACAATCTTATAACACTCCTAGCCTTGAATAGTTTTAACTATTGCACACAAAGCCAGCAAGCAGCAAATCATGGATAAAGACAGTTGCTGTTTTCATTTTACTGTTTGATTTCTGCTAATAGATTGCAACAGCATGATTATGTGGAGGGTTAAGCATTTGGAGAAGATCACCATAATTACCTGGCATTATTTGGTGACATGATGACATTCTAAGTCACACATCATAGAAAAGAAAAACTGACCTGACCATCTTTTTTACTCTCTAGAGATCAACAAAAGTGTCCTCAGATGATTGAAAAGGATATTAAAACCACCTGTGAAATCACTTTAAAAATAATTTCTCAGGTAGCTTGTCTGAACTCTGAAAGGATAATATAGCTCTCACAATCTCAGCAGAAGGGAAAAATTTGCCTCACAGATGCAATTATTTTCTCTTTATAAAAATACCTTCTGAGAAAATAAAAGTGTAGTGAGAACACTCACTGATTAAAGCTGGTTACTATTGAGAACTACAAGATTGTTTTTCATGAAGCATATTAACTTTGTATATTGATGTCAAAACCTAAAAAAGAAGTCTTCAATACATAAATATTTCTCACATGACTATATGCAAATAAGAAAGTTTGTCAAAATTGCTACTATTAAACATGATCCAAATACTGATTTACTTTAAACAAGAATGTTATAAATTCCTCAGATGTATTAAAAGGAAAGAATTGACACAACAATGAGAAGATGCTCCTCAGCGGGTTCCTCATAACTTCTTGGAAATGAACAAAATGTATGCATTCATATTTTTCTGTGTCCACTTGCTAATGAAGGACACTATACTGTGAGACATGTACCCTGTCCAGAAAGAGACTCTTGTATCATGTGGTTTGGCCCACAGCTTCGGAAAGAATAAAGATATGCAAATGAACACTACACTTGGAGTATTGTCGTGTGACAGTTTGGAATGAGAAATCTCTGGCGAGCAGAAAGAAAAGGTTAGCAATTTTTAATATCCAAAATGATCAGTCATTCACCATACACGTCTCTGGTGAACTACATGATGTCAATGCTGTCACAAAAGCAAGACAGAAAATAAAAGTCCTAACAATTTTAATTCAAGGGAAAAAAATTCCTAGAAGACTTTTTTTTCCTCTCTAGATCACTTTAGGCTTGCACAACACGCATTTTATAATTCTTAATTTATATTCAGCAGCAATGCTCTCTCTGGCTTTAAGATCTTACCCATTTCTCCATCTGATACTTCAAAAGATTTTACAGTTGCTATTTCTAGTTTAAAATGGGTGATTCTCATTTCATTCACAAGAAACATGATGCCTTGAAAAGCATGTTGCCAACCTCTAGAGACGCAAATTATCATTGCAGAATTGTAACAATACCTACTTATATGAGAGGGCAGAAGCAGCACCAAGCATTATATTTGCCTTTCTTCACTTAATTCTCACAGACCTCAAATGGCCATACTTGGGCCTGAAGACAAGAAGAAATTTGTCCAGGTTCACAAATAACTAAATTTCTGAAGATCTGGCACATTTTGTCAATTCCGAAGAGCATAGAAATAACTGATTATTTATTCAACAAATGTTTCTACTAGGTACCAAACATAGTTAACTGTGGGAAAAAACAAATTGGATTAAGTTTTGATTCTTGCCCTCAAGGACCTTACCCTCTTGTTTGGAAGAGATATCATTAAATAAACATAGTGTTACCTATAGCTAATCACAGCCCTAAGTAGTGAAACTGACTTAAGAGCCCAGACAGATATGAAACTGAAACTATCTTCTTTTAATGAATAAATATTTATAATACTAACAGAATAGAAATACTTGGCAAGTTCATCCAAAAAATACTTATTCTGTATTTATGGCACTGATATAAAATAATAAAAGTGAAAATCAATCATAGCATTTTGAAAGATGTATAATTTTTATTGATATTTTCTAAAAAATTCCATGGAATTATCTTTTATTTCAGATTGTTGTAGATACAGCCAAATTGTAACTAGGCTAATTTAAGGGACACCATTTGTAGCAATGATGGAAAATTCAATGCTGAATACTAGTTATGCCAATAGCTGAAACTGTTTCCAGGATCAAAACCAAGTCTCATAAAATAATATATTTGCTAACTGAAAGATACATGCTCAGTATTCCAGTTGGACAACTGGCATCCATCTTTCATCTACTGAAAAGACAGCATTAGATATTAAAAGTTAAAAAAATACTATTGGGAATACAAGCCTAAGAGCTTCTTTACTATGGCAGTTGAGTCTGGTAAATTTCCATAAACAGGTTTTAGGAAGTGAAAAGGAGAACTTCTTTCTATGTAAATACTTTATATAAGTAATATGACTTATTTAGAAAATAGACAACAGAACAAGACAGCTTCTTTCACATCAGCACAGTGACTGAAAGTCATTGCAAAGTCACAAGTGACAAAAGTGAAGTAGGGATTTTGCCACCCGCACTAAGACTTTGAGGTCTGTCCCACATAGGTGAGTAGCAGGCCTACTTTTAGAATCTCATCATTAATGTCAGGAAAATTAACACTATCTTGAATTCTGTGCTAATGAAAATTTCTTAGAAATATAAGTATTTTAAGATGCTGTATTTGCTTAGGAGAGGGTTCAGGGCACTTTGCCCAAAATATGTCACTTGGGCATGTTGATTATTTTGAATTAAAGTTACTTAAGAGACAGTCAGTATAAGGAGGACACTTCTACTCTTTTGTCTCCCTGAAAGCAGGATATAAATCTCCCACGTGAAAGGTATCCTCTCTACACCAAGAGAATGAGAAATCCTTACTGCCAGAGACAGAGAATTCAAGGACGACAAGGCTATGTAAGCAAATCTCATTACTTCTTTACTAAATGACTACACCAAGCCCAAACCCATCATCTTGTCAGTTCTTCACAGATGTATTAGTACTTGGTCTAAAAGATAAAAGCTGTCTGCTCTAGTCACGTCTTCAAGCATTTTATTTTTATGAGCTCCTGTATGTACTAATTTAAATTTGTTTTCCTCTTGCTAATCTGTCTTATGCCAATTTAATTATTAGATCAGCCAGAAAACTTAGAGGGGAAGAAAGGAAAATTCTTCCTCCCCTACATTTACATAGTGCTTTATAGTTTCTATGTGCAGTTCTGTTTTCCCTACGAGACTGTCAGTTTCTGGACAGCAAAACCTGGTTAGCACAGTGATCACTATGGAGCTGGTGCTCAAAACACATATCTTGAATAGAATTGAACTGTATTCCTAATTTTAAAATATTTTGTACCTCTGACAGTTTACTTAAACAGACAAACCACAATTTCACATTCACCATCTCTATTGGTGTGTTCAAGGCTCTGAAGTTTTGCCTATCATATTTCCCAAGATTCAATAAATCAATTTCAAGGACATTTTAATACATTTGAGAAAAGGAACTTCTGAGTGAAAGGTCATTGCTTTCATGTTAACATTATTATTTCTTAAGACCTCACAGTCACAAAAGATGATATGGCTTGTCATAACTGAAGCTGAAAAATGTTATGACTGCCATTCATATGTTATTAAATAAATAGCATTACATAAATACTGCTTATATTAGCAACACAAAACAGAAATTTTAAGTCACTTATAAAATTGAGGTCTTTTTCTATTTTCTTACTTTTCTAAAATGGTTTTA
Organism: Cervus elaphus; assembly: GCF_910594005.1. Taxonomy (NCBI): domain Eukaryota; kingdom Metazoa; phylum Chordata; class Mammalia; order Artiodactyla; family Cervidae; genus Cervus; species Cervus elaphus. The sequence continues at coordinate 49,192,137 of NC_057829.1, read as the reverse complement.
TTTAATACCTTTAACATTTTTCTAGAATTTATCAGCTACTGACTTATACTACAAGTTCACCCAAGATAAAAAATTCAAATCTTCATCATCCAACTATTATGAGAATAAATAATTAATATGTAAAATACTAAGTTATTTCTAGAAAGCATTTTTATACAAGTACTATTAGTTTTATATGCTATCTTCAATACATTAAGAGATGATATTAAGGAAAATTTACCTCACTTCTGCTATAATTTAATTAGAAACCCTCTATCTTGAAAGGCAATTTAGGACATCTAAGAGAATCTATGAAATATGTTCTAAAAGCAAGACAATTTTAGCTTACCAAAATTAACACATTCAATGTAATATTGTTATATGTTGATTTAGTGTTTGCTAATGAAATGTAAATAAGATGGAAAACACTTAAGGATAAAACTTATCTAGGCTAAACTAAACTTATGATGTTCCAAATAAAGAAACTGAATTATACTTATTGCAAATGTAGATAATTCTTTCTATATTACATATTTATCATTAGTATTAGATAAACTGACAAATACTAAATATTGAATTACAGTGACTATCTAAGTTTGATAATAATCACTTGAAATATGGTCTGTACCTATGTGTGCAACAGGCAAGAGTGCATCAAATGTGAAAGAGTGGATAGAGTGGAACACCCAGATTCATTGTGCTATCTTGGGAACTGGGTCATTTATAAGTTTTAAAATTGTCTCCCTTTAGTTCAGAGTATTAATCAGTGTCTTCAACTTACAGGAGGGTCTGCATCTTCAGCATAAACAGTTGTTATCGGTGTACCCTTGACAGCATCAGGAGCAACCATTCCTTTGTAGATTCGTTTACTAAACACTGGAGGGTAATCATTCATATCCTGTAGGATAAAATGAAGAGTTTAGTGCTTCTGTTGAAACCAGGTTACCTCTTCATATCACACAACCCATTTGCCACTGTCAGACTTCCATCCTCTCAATTCCATTACCCTCACTTCAGAACGGCACACCAGGGGAAACTCCTAGAGTCCCTATACAATATTGAGGAGTATGATGCCTACCCCATTCTATCAAAGCCCATCCCACTCAAGTAAACAGCCTGTCTTACAATCCATGTGCCTCCAGAAAAAGCTTTCAGATATTGTAATGACACTTGAAATTTTCTCTAAAGATGCTTCTAATGGTATGATGTAGTTTTGAACTTTGAAAAGTAGGAACACATTTCATAAAAAATACCCTTCTGTGAGAGAGGTGTAGAAGATGGCATATATATACATATATATACATGTATATATGTATATATATTGTTTTGTTGTTGCTTTTAAAAAAGGCTCTTTGGACACGTGCACCCCAATGTTCATCGCAGCACTGTTTATAATAGCCAGGACATGGAAGCAACCTAGATGCCCATCAGCAGATGAATGGATAAGGAAGCTGTGGTACATACACACCATGGAATATTACTCAGCCGTCAAAAAGAATTCATTTGAACCAGTCCTAATGAGATGGATGAAACTGGAGCCCCTTATACAGAGTGAAGTAAGCCAGAAAGATAAAGAACATTACAGCATACTAACACATATATATGGAATTTAGAAAGATGGTAACGATAACCCTATATGCAAAACAGAAAAAGAGACACAGAAATACAGAACAGACTTTTGAACTCTGTGGGAGAAGGTGAGGGTGGGATGTTTCAAAAGAACAGCATGTATACTATCTATGGTGAAACAGATCACCAGCCCAGGTGGGATGCATGAGACAAGTGCTCTGGCCTGGTACACTGGGAAGACCCAGAGGAATCGGGTGGAGAGGGAGGTGGGAGGGGGGATCGGGATGGGGAATAAGTGTAAATCTATGGCTGATTCATATCAATGTATGACAAAACCCACTGAAATGTTGTGAAGTAATTAGCCTCCAACTAATAAAAAAATTAAAAAAAAAAAAAAAAAGGCTCTTTGATGTTTCCATTGCAATTGCAAATTCTTTATGTATTTAGCATAATAGGATGATTAGAGCATTTCAAATGCAAATTGTGAGATATCCTTTGATGCCATTTTACATTGTTACAAACATAAAATGATTAAAAGATGTTTTCCCTATAGCACACTACAATGACACATAGGATTAGATGTTCTTAGTCAGAAATCATGTTAATTTATTTAAGGATTTTTTCAAAGTGATTTATATGTATCTTTTAAATTTTCACAATTCAGTGATATGAGTTATTCATGTTTATTCATTAAATGACATTTATGATGTTCCTCCCATTTTTATGACCCAATGCTAGGCACTGGGGATACTGAGGTGACTCAAAAAAAAAAAAAAAAAGATGTTCTTGAATTTGTCACTTAACTACCATTTGGCAGGTAAAATTACTGATTCTGAAGATAGCATAGTGACATCTGCCAAACTAATCTACTGGTTTGGCAAAGCCACAAATTAATTTGGTCTCTTGAGAGCCAGGTCATTTTTTTCTCAAAAATTTAAGGTTTTATGGAGAATTGCAAATCCTTTTTTCTTAAAAATAATGCTTATTAACCTGGAGGATTTATCTTTCTCAAATTTACTTTAAAAAAATTATTATTATACCCTGCATTGTTCTGGATACTCTGACTCAAGCATGTTTGAGCTCAAAACTAAATTTGTTAGGTTTTTTATTCCCCAGGTCATCCTTTTGTCACTTGATTTTTCTATGCAGTCTTTGGCATTTGTTCTGACACAAATTTTTTTTGCACAATGTAAACTGGAAATATACAAATTAGCTGATTATAAACACCCTTTTTTGCAAAGAGGCCAGGATAATTGGATAATAAACAACTGCAATCAAATTGAGCTTGCTTTTCACAGTAGAGCTAACATCTGAGTTGTATATCTGAAAAACCCTGCAGACTCTCATAAAAGTTGGAGATGTTGAACTATAAGCAAAATAAAAATTTTAAAAAAGTACATCATTTACCCGTTTTGACATGCAGTATTCACAACCTCTACAATGAAGAAGACTCCCTTTATATATGATGAGCTTTAGAATCTGAACAAGTAAATAAACCTAGGAAGCTTTTTCTCTATAATGAGGACAGTGGAAGGTATTGATCTTCAGGTTCCAGGCATGGGGTAAATATATAAAACTTGTGCATGCACATTTCCTCCTGCTATTTTCAAGAGTGCTAACTATTTTAATGAGTGAATCTTATAACCAAAGGGGTGGAACTCCTCTTGTGCCCCCTAAATCATAGTTTCTGAAGGTTAGAAAAGGAATCCAACTTTGTGATTTTTCTGTACGTGAGTTTCCTAAATCACATAAACTCAGTACGTTCCTATGAATTTTCTTCTTCTTTATTCTCCAAGGGGATATGAAAAATCTTAATGTTACAGGTATGTTTTGGATTAATTTGACTGTTACAGGGAGAAAAAAATATGTTTTTTCTCAATTATGTCAATACAGCTGCTAACAGTGCTGAGTACAGTAACATCTTTTTCTTTTTTGTTGTCTTGGAAAACAGTCACCAGGTCCCCCACCTCCTAACTGAACACACAGTGGACATTTTTATAATCTGACTTCATAAATTGATTATACAGAAACCTAAGTTTGTAAATTGGTATCCCTCCTTTATCTGCCTGCCATTGACAGGATGGAGAATAAATCAATGCTGTCACTGTAGCTGTATATCTTTTTTCTGGCACGCTGTACATGTTTTGAGGTTACAATCCTTCACCATGGCTAAACTGTGTAGCCAGTGCACACAGTTCTTGCACAATGCATTATTTCAGATGAGAGAATTTATTGAAATGCACAATGCCAAGTAGCATAATCAATAGTTCATTATATTTATGCTCTAGGGATGTTTGAAGAAAAATGTATATAAATCTGCCTCTGTACAAATGCTCTACTATGCAGAAAATTAAGGATAAGCTCCACTCTCCAAAAGCAAGCTCTTTTCTGTTGTCAATCATTCCACTAGAGGGCATGATTGGCAAAAAGAAAATTTCCTTTTCTGTCCTCGTTAGCAATTTATCAAGACCTATAACAGTTTGCTTTCTGTGATTATAATTTTTGTTGTTCTGAACAAAAAATTTCTTTTCATGTTTTTAAAGAGTATTCTGAATGTTACCATGGTTCTCAACTGGAACGGAGCCTTGATCATCTTAGAAAAAAAATAGTTGTATGAGTTAGCATAATTAGCTCCCACATATCAAGCAACTGAAACTGCACCTGAATGTACAGCTATCTAAGAGGAAGAAAATACGTTTATTTATTTTCTAAATTCAAGTTAAAATAATCACAGAAGCCATTTCTGCTTTGGCAGACCACAGAGTAGATTTTAAGCAACCTTTTCTAATGAGTATAACAGGAGCATAAGAAATTGCTGGTGAGCTTACAAATTAATGGCAGGTTCTCTTTTTAAAAACAAGAGAGATGATACAGTTTTTGATGTCTGGAATCATGGGTTAAAAATTCTTCTAGATGAGAGGCTTGGGCTTGATAGAAGAGTACTAACAAGTGATACTTCCATCATCTTTGTTAAATGATGATAATATAGAGAATGCCAGCCCTCATCTCAAACTCTTATGCACACTCTGTAATGAGATCAGCTGGTGAGGTGGTGTGTGCCAGCGGGTGGAATGGCTTCTGTTAGTCCTCCATTAACGGTCTAGCATTAGCTCTAGAACCATCGGCTACCTTGCCTCTGAAATCCCTTAAGGCTTATGGACCTGATGCCTCCTCTTCCTTGGCAGAGGACACAGTCGATTTTTTCCCTTTGCCTGTTACTAGTTCTGTTTCCAGTACCAGACACACTCTCTTTGTTGTTCCTGTTGCTGTTTCTTACATTATATGCCTTCTGCATTTTCTTCTCCCTTGGTTTCTTTGTTTTTTTCTGACTCCTCTCCCTTCTCCTTTGATTCTGTCACATAAGGTCAAAAAGGCCCCATCTCCAAACAAACAAATCTTTTCTTTTCTATTTTGCATGGGGTTCTCTTAAACACAAGTCACAAACTTATCTCAACCATTTTTGGCGAGGTTGGGGGAGGGGGGATAAAAACCTGTACTGGAAGTTTCTTTGTTAGCTACCTAAAATTGTTTTGTTTTGCTTTTCTTTTTAAGTTTGAAGCTTTTCTAGAATCTTGGGTGGTAGTATTATTCCCAGTATAAGGTAATCAATGGTACACTTGCCACGAAAAGCAAAGTGTACACTATAGTTCTCAGTATCACAAATATTGATGGAGTTCCCCTGTATCAGGTAGTACATTAGATGCTGGAGATACGCTTGCTACCAAGAAAGATAAAGTGCCTGCTGGTACTGAGCTTATAATTTAGTGTGGAAAGCAAATAAATAAATATTATCAAGTGTGATGAATGCTATGAAGGAGGAAGTATAAGGATGTGATGGGAAAACATATGAAGGAGTTTAAGTTTCACATAGGATGTATTCCTGTTATCTGAGCAACTGCCTCGTTACTTATGCACGTTGGCAGGTAAAACAGTCTTTCAAGATTGATGGTTAAATTAGAAGATACTAACTGTGCAATGTTGACAAGGCACTAATTTAATATAAAATTCCACTCCCCATCTAATTTCTCTGAACTGGAATGATAATGTAGGGGGAGGCAGTTGATAAGTTTCTGGAATTTTTTCCAAGTCATGACACTGGTCAACTGAGAGTTGTTTTTCGGTCACTAAGTTGTGTTCGACTCTTTGCGACCCCGTGGACTACAGCATGCCAGGCTTCCCTGTTTTTCACTATCTCCCAAAATTAGTTCAAACTCATGTCCACTGACTGAGTCAATGCCATTCAACCATCTCATCTTCTGCCATGCCCTTCTCCTCCTGCCCTCAATCTTTCCCAACATTAGGGTCTTTCCCATCCAGGGTCTCTTTGCATCTAGTGGCCAAAGTATAAGCATGTATATTCAGTATTCTTGCCTTGCAAACCCCATGAACAGCATAAATAGGCAAAAAGATATGACACTAAAAGATGAACTTCCTAGGTCAGTAGGTGTCCAATATGCCACTGGGGAGGACTGGAGAAATAGCTTCAGAAGGAATGAAGAGGCTGAGCCAAAGCAGAAACAACACTCAGTTGTGGGTGTGTCTGGTGGTGAAAGTAAAGTCCGATGCTGTAAAGAACAATATTGCATAGGAACCTGGAATGTTAGGTCCATGAATCAAGGTAAATTGGATGTGATCAAACAGGAGACAGTAAGAGTGAACATTGACATTTTAGGAATCAGTGAACTAAAATGGACGGGAATGGGTGAATTTGATTCAGATGACCATTATGTCTACTACTGTGGGCAAGGATTCCTTAGAAGAAGTGGAGTAGCCTTCATGGTCAACAAAAAATTCCAAAATGCAGTACTTGGGTACAATCTCAAAAATGACAGAATGATCTCAGTTCATTTCCAAGGCAAACCAATTGGGAGAATATGTATCTATTCTGAGCCTGAATCTATGAGAAGATTCTAATCATACCACCCTATCTCAGACTTTCTAAAAACTGCATCATAATTATATATGTGTATGCGTGTATGTATGGTTTATTTTTCACTGTATATCAGACATTATGTTAAGTATGTTAAATTTTATCATTTCAATTAGTTTGTCTAAAATATATGTTAGTTATTATTATTTCTAATTTATAATAAGGAGCTGAAGCTTAGAGAAATTAAGTTGTTCATAATTATCCAGCTAATAAAAGATAGACCTAATGTTTAATTCTGGTATGCCAGATCCTGAGTTTCCCTGGCAGCTCAGATGGTAAAGAATTTGCCTGCAATGCAAGAGACCCAGGTTTGATCCCCTGGGTTGGGAAGATCCCCTGGAGGAGGGGATGGCAACCCACTCCAGTAGTTGCCTGGGGAATCCCATGGACAGAGGAGCACAGTCAGACACGACTGAGCGAATAACACTTCCTCACATTTTTCTTCTCACATCAGATTCTAAAGACATCATTCTGATACTTGGAGGTGAGAAAAAGGGGAACTGGCAAAGTCATCAGAAAAGTATATATAAAATGACTTGAGTAGGATTTTCATTAAAATTCCACACATAAAATTTTAAACATCTCTTTCCAAAAATATTTTACAGTTTTAAGAACTCTTCTAACTAGTTACTATACTTTTATCTTGGCAATCTGGCAAGCTTCTAAACATTGCATAATTCGAACCTATCTCCCTGAAGGTAATTTTTAAAGTTTATTTATAAAGCCTTTTTTTTTTAAAGAGTTGTAGCAGTTTTATTTGTATATTTTAAATAACAACTTTTTCAGTATTTAACCCCACAAATAGTTGTTTTCACTAAAACCTAATAAATTTTTTCCTAAACTGCATTCTTTGGAAAATTAGTTCTATCAGAAACTTTACAAATTAAGAGAAATGCAGTGATAGATTGTGGGAAATTACATTTTATTTTCTTGATATTTGCAACATACGCTAGTATATTAATACTCAAGTCTCCTATACAAAGACCTACAGTACAGAAACATTTATTTTTACACATACTGGTGTTTCCCAAACTAATTTGTCCGTGTTATTCTTTGTATATGAGACACCCAGACACCCCTCAAGACACCATCTTGAGGGGCTAGTGCTCTATAAAATAGACCGTGAAGACAATATATTGAAGGCACAAATTATTAGTGTTTGGAGTACCATATGACTTTGGTGAATTAAAGTTTTCAGAGTAGTAGTATGTGTTGAGGATTTCGCATATCAGGAGTGTCCCTGCTCCCAGTATGTAGCAGCCAATTCATCAGGGTAGAGATAGCAGCTGATAGTCATGATGGAATTGGAAAACGGTGACATTGCTTAGCAGTAACTAGTATAGACAAGGCTTATCAGCGTGTGTTACCCTCACTGGGAGATGCGTGGCAGCAGCAAGCCTGGTCTCATTTGCCTTGGCAGCCAAGGAAGAATGTGATAAACACTGAAGGGTAAAATTACTCAATTGTGTATGTAAGTAAAGCATTTTCTCAGGAGTCCCAGAAATCAATGGGTGACTTTTGGGAAGCCATGAGAGTCACAGATATAGGAATTATTACTATTTAAGATACTATTTTGGTCTCCAGGCTTGTAGAATTTTTGTTTCCTCTGGTTTTGTTTTTTAGTAGAAATATATTACATCTTAGTTTTATATCTGTACAACAGCAGAATAGACAGATGGTTTAAGAAATTATCTGATTCAGTCCCATGACACACCCTTTTTGATGTATTCATATTCTTTAAACATGGAGGTGCATATATATTAGAAAGAATATACTATTAAGAATCTGATAGTATAGAATAGAGCAGAGGGTAACATTTGAAGGTAATGGTCCTTAAATGGGTATTTTCTTCAGGCTAACCAATCTCAAGAGGAACAGTAGAAAGTCATAAAAAATAATGACCAGTCAGGAGGCAGGAAGAAGGATAAATTAGAAGCATAAAATTAACAGATACACACCACTGTACATAAAACAGATAAACAACAAATATTTACTGTATAGTATAGGGACTATATTTGGTATCTTATAATAATCTATAATGAATTTAGAAATTATAATTTAGAAAAAAATATATATATAATTGCAACCCAAAATTAACAATGCTGCAAATCAATTATGTGCTGTGCTGTGCTTGGCTGTGTCTGATTCTGTGACACCCTGGACTGTAGCCTGCCAGGCTCCTCTGTCCATGGAATTTTCCAGACAAGAATACTGGAGTAGGTTGCATTTCCTACTCCAAGAGATCGCCCCAAACCAGCATTTCTTGCATCTCCTGCATTGGCAGGTAGATTCCTTACCCTCGAGCCACCTGTCAGTCGGTTCAGTTGCTCATTCGTATCCTACTCTTTGCGACCCCATGCACTGCAGCACGCCAGGCTTCCTTGTCCACCACCATCTCCAGGAGCTTGCTCAAACTCATGTCCATTGAGTCAGTGATGCCATCCAACCATTTCATCCTCTATCGTCCCCTTCTTCTGCCTTCAATTTTTCCCAGTATCAGGGTCTTTTTCAACGAGTCAGTTCTTCGCATGAGGTAGCCAAAGTACTCGAGCTTCAGCTTCAGCGTCAGTCCTTCCAATGAATATTCAGGACTGATTTCCTTTAGGGTTGACTGATTTGATCTCCCTGAAGTCCAAGGGACTCTCAAGAGTCTTCTCCAACACTACAGTTCAATGCTACAGTTCAACACTACAGTTCAATTCTTCAGTGCTCAGTTTTCTTTATAGTCCAACTCTCATATCCATACATAACTACTGGAAAAACCATAGCTTTGACTAGACAGACCTTTTTAAGCAAAGTAATGTCTCTGCTTTTTAATATGCTGTCTAGTTGGTCATAGTTTTTCTTCCAAGGAGCAAACATCTTTTAATTTCATGGCTGAAGTCACCGTCTGCAGTGATTTTGGAGCCCAAGAAAATAAAGTCTGTCACTGTTCCCATTGTTTCTACATTTATTTGCCACGAAATGATGGGACCAGATGTCATTATATTAGTTTTTTGAATGTTGAGTTTTAAGTCAGCTTTTTCACTCTCATCAGAAGGCTCTTTAGTTCCTCTTCACTTGCTGCCATGAGGGTTGTGTCATCTGTGTATCTGAGGTTATTAATATTTCTCCTGGCAATCTTGATTTCAGATTGTGTTTCATCCAACCTGGCATTTCACATGATGTACTCTACACATAAATTAAATAAGCAGAGTGGTATATACAGCCTTGATGTACACCTTTCCCAGTTTTGATCCAGTCTGTTGTTCCATGTCTGGTTCTAACTGTTGCTTCTTAACAAGCATCCAGATTTCTCAGGAGGCAGGTAAGGTAGTCTGGTATTCCCATCTCTTTAAGAATTTTCCACAATTTGTTGTGATCCACACAGTCAAAGGTTTTAGCATAGTCAATGAACCAGAAGTAGATGTTTTCATGGAATTCTCCTGTTTTTTCCTGTGATCCAACGGATGTTGGCAATTTGATTTCTGGTACCTCTGCCTTTTCTAAATCCAACTTGAACATCTGGAATTTCTCAGTTCACATACTGTTGAAGCCTAGCTTGGAGGATTTTGAGTATTACTTTGCTAGCATGTGAGATGAGTGCAGTTGTGTGGTGGTTTGAACATTCTTTGGCATTGCCTTTCTTTGAGATTGGCTTGAAAACTTACCTTTTCCAGTCCTGTGACCACTGCTGATTTTCCAAATTTGCTGGCATATGGAGTGCATCACTTTCACAGCATCATGTCTTAGGATTTGAAATAGCTCAGCGGGGATTCCATCACCTCCACTAGAATCATTATGAACAAAGCTTGGAGCCATCTGAAAATCAATCTATTAGACAACGCTGGTCCATTGAAGTTGTCTTTTACTCAATCTCCTCACTCCAGAGCAACAGAAGGAAAGAGGCTGTAAACACTGAAATGTTTAGAGTTTCTGATTTGTTTGAATCCTGAACTAATTCCTGGTCCCTCATGTCACAGCTCTTTTGACCAAATCAAAACAAGGACTCTATTAATACTGTCACCATAGAATATCAGCGGCAATTCACTGCCTGTCAGGTGTCCATGATTTAGCAAATGCCACCTTTGGACTGTGAAGAAGGCTGGGTGCCGAAAAATTGATGCTTTTGAACTGTGGTGTTGGAGAACACTCTTGAGAGTCCCTTGGACTGCAAGGAGATCCAACCAGTCCATCCTGAAGGAGATCAGTCCTGGGTGTTCATTGGAAGGACTGATGTTGAAGCTGAAACTCCAATACTGTGACCACCTGATGCGAAGAGCTGACTCATTGGAAAAGACCCTGATGCTAGGAGGGATTGGGGGCAGGAGGAGAAGGGGACGACAGAGGATGAGATGGCTGGATGGCATCACCGACTTGATGGACATGAGTTTGAGTAAACTCCGGGAGTTGGTGATGGACAGGGAGGCCTGGCGTGCTGCGATTCATGGGGTCGCAAAGAGTCAGACACAACTGAGTGACTGAACTAAACTGACTGACTGACCTTTGTACTGGGCATTGGATTTCTATCTATCCTCTTTCCTATATTATTTTGGGATAGGACATTTCTTTCCTTCTCAGAGGAAGAAATCACTCTGAAACATGAACATGCTAGCTTTACATTCCAAGACTCACTGAATTTCCTAATAACTTCAGCCCTTGTAGATGGACATTCATTTCTGGTCCTTCCATCTGTTCCTGCCTACTCCCATACCTGTACCCTCCTTTATAGGTAAACACACCAGGGGTGAATACAGTCCCCTTCCTTCATAGGAGAATCTCCTTCACTCTCTCTTCTACTTGTGTGCAAGACATTCTATCTAAAACTACAATCAGTACATGACTTAAGTCATCTGTTTATTCTGGACAAGTTCTTTAAATTCTTTTTAATGCTATCCAGAATTGTATATACATTTAAGTATTTCAAACTTTATGGCTTGTATTCAGCTTTTGGCTTACTATAGAAAACAGATCTTTTATTTCTATGTATTTTCTATGTTATATTATTATAACTCAGTTTGTAAGAGCATGCTTTTCTCTGGATTTTATGTTTAAAACTATTTAGAATTTTCAGGTATTTACCCATATCCTGTAATTCACTATGATCACAGATTCAATTCTTATTCAATATATATATATACAACCAAAAGACCTTGTTTCATCAATATTCTGCAAAGCCTTTGTAACAAATATACATATTGTTCAAGTGATCATGATTAGTTTTGTTTTGGATCCTTGAAATTTGACAGTAAGAAAGCTCTTTGCAGGTGTCTGTGATAAAATTCAATTTTTCTTCTATTGTGAAAATATTTTTCCTTTGAAATAAATATTTATTTTTTTCCATTATCACTCCAATCTTAAACAAATTTGATGGATTAGATATTAAATACTGAATCTTTCTTTTTTCCCCCTCTCTTTACAAAAGAAATTATGTTTTTGCTCATTTTCAGAGATGTCTTCAAGATAGTTTCCCCATGGTAACTATTTTGTGTAGAAATATCTCTTGGCAAATACCATGCAATTATGTTATCAGCTAAATAGCTTGTCAGTACTGCAAGTAAACAGACTGATAGCAGAAAATTTGCAAGCTTGGGAAAGATTTATATTTGTTGAGAAATGAGAAATATACTTCACTCTTCCCTTTAAGACAAACAAGCATGATACTTTTATGGATCCCAATAGTACGCAATACAGTTTTAAAATTCTCTTTGTGATAATATTATCCTGAGTGATTAGGTGAAAGGAAAGCACATGTCAGTCTGAATTTGGGGAAATGTTCAACAAACTTTATCATGCTTAAATAACCTTGAATAAGAAAGCAAAGTGTCACTGAAAAATGTCTAGAATTAAATATTGTTTTGTTTTCAATGTATAATTATCCAGAAGTAACTCTGAATAAGTAAGGAAGTCTTAACCAATGAAATTGTTTGACTTCTCTAAATAAGAGAGCAACTGAGGCAATAAAAATTAGATCAATACTCTTCTGTTTCTGAAGAAAGAAGAGCCCATCAGTGAGCAACAATTCCCACCTTCTGATTTTGACTCCTTGAGTGAATCCCATGTATTAAAATAAAGGGGTGGTCAGAGAATGTGGAAGACATTTTAAGAGACGTGAGTCCCAAATAGAGAATGAGGCTTATTGAGTGCACATCCTGCTTGCCCAGATGATAGTTTTGGACTCATTTTGACACCAAAGACTTCTATAAAAAAAAAAAAAAATCCAAGCAAATGTATCTAAACTGAAATTATAGCAACCAAGCTAGAGTTTATGAGGGATTATAACTCTCCATTATCAATCACATCTAACTTGAGAGAATTAACCAGAGAAAATAAGTGAAGATAGTAGTTTCAAATATGTACATTCTTCCCCGACCAAAAAAAGATACATAACATGTTTATAAAAGCACTTTTTTTATGTCATCAAAGATAAAAAAGTCATTTGAAGTCATTTTTTTTTTTTAACATTGAAGTCATTTTTAAGTACTAACACTTTTAGTAAAGCAATTTGAGGATCATTTGTGTGTATATTTGTAACTGAAGTATGTTTTTCAACATCTAATACACAACCTGTGTAAGAATCATCTATGTACTCTTCAAATATACTGATAACTCAGATGCTCTTCTGGGAAAGGCATTCTTCTGGGAAGGAGCAGAGGGACCTGAAAGTTTACTATTTAGTTCAGATGACCTCTATATACACTAATATTTGAGAAATAATAAATCTTTCCTCATGTCTTATTTTAAACCCATACTTTAAAAATCACAAGAAACCCTAAAGGTTGAGGATGACGTACCCTTCCAGGCAATCAGTTGGTACAGAGTATTTGATAAAATGAGATGGTAAACCTAGAGAGTCTAAGAGAGTTCCCAAGGTCATAGAACTTGAAAAGGGTTGAGCCATAAATTAACCCCAGTTCCATCTGATTCCAAAGCTTATTTCACTGCAGAATCTTGGGTTCCAAGCTAAGCTAAACAAACTAGCTCTGAGAGCCTTAGACCTCTTACTCTTTTTATTTATTATTTTAAGTTGAAGGGTTTGGATGAAGTTATTACCTCTGGTGCTATGGGATTTGGACTATTGTGTAATCTAGAGAAATTATGACTTGATTGAAGTCACAGGGCTAATGGTGGAAAGGGAGCAACAGTATTTGAACTCTTATTTAGTGTTTTTTTCAAATTTATCTTTTATAAATAGTTAACTAGTTCAGTTATTTCTCAAGTCTTTGTTAACACTTTACATTTAAAAATTTATATTCTGGCTTTGGTACCATTTATAATTATGGATTGCTGCCCCCAGATATTATACTACAGTATGGATTAAAAAAAAAACAAAAAACAGAAACTACAGATGGAGAAAACAAAGTAAGCAGCCAGAAGTCATCTATATTCCTTACCTTTACTATCACTGTGACAGTAGCAATACCAGGTGGCATTGTTCCATAAATATCAAAGGCCTCCACTAGAAAAGTGATACTTGCTTCCTGGTCTGGAAATGACTCATAGTCCAAACTCCTTAAAAGGGAGAGTTCTCCTGTAAATGGATGTAGTGCAAAAAAGTGCTTCACTTCTGGACTTCTTATCCGATAAGACACATTTGCTCCAAGGTCAACATCTTTGGCCTGTAACACGTTAAGAAGAAGAATGGTTATATCACTGCCATTTTCAAAACAAAGAAATGCAGGACTGATGGAGTTCATGTGTCAGTACCTAGAACAACATGTTTCAGAGAGAAGTATTTCTTAAAGTAATTTACCAGATAGAGGGAGAGGGAGAGAAAGAAAGAGATCAAGTCAAAGACCGAGACTCAGGAGATTTTGTCATTGTTGCTCTTGTTACTATATCTATTTTATTTGAACTATCACTGATGAAAAGAATCATACCACAGTAAAGAAATATTGTCATCCCTTATATGTGAAATCTAAACAGAAATGATACAAATGAACTTACAAAACAGAAAGAGACTCACAGACTTAGAAAGTGAACTTATGGTTGCTGTGGGAAAGGGGTAGTCAGGGATTTTGGGAAGGTCAAATACACAGTTATATTTAATATGGATAACCAACGAAGACCTATTGTATAGCACATGGAACTCAGCTCAGAGTTGTGTCCAGCCTTGATGGGAGGGGTGTTTAAGGGAGGGTGGATGCATATATATTTATGGCTGAGTCCTTCTGCTGTTCACCGGAAACTACCACAACATTGTTAATCAGCTATATCCCAATACAAAATAAAAAGTTTAAAGTTAAAAAAATTAAAATAAAAAGAGGAAAAAGGAAATATTGTTGTAAATGATTGTTTATTATTTTCTGCTGACGGTATAACAATGAAAAATAATATCCTAAATATTCACAAAATGAATAAAGACAAAATACCTACCCTCCAGATAGGGGGTTCTCAAAGAAAATGCCAAAATAAAAGAGAAATGTGTGTGGACCTAGAGATTGTCATGCTGAGTGAAGTGAGTTAGAAAAAGACAAATATCATATATTTCTTATATGTGGAATTAAAAAAAAAATGGTACAATTGAACTTATTTACAAAACAGAAATAGAATCATGGATATAGAAAACAAACATACAGTTGTTACCAGTTGGCAAAGGATGGGAAGGGATAAATTGGGAGATTGGGGTTGACATATAAACACTACTATATATAAAATAAATAACTAATAAGGACCTATTGTATAGCACTGGGAATTCTTCTCAATATCTGTAATCACCTACATGGGGAAAGAATCAGAGAAGGAGTTGGATATAAGTGTATGTATAACTGATTCACTTTACTGTATAGCAGAAACTAACACACCATTGTAAATCAACTATATGCCAATATATTTTTTTAAATTCTCATTTCAAGAAAATAATTCCCCAGTCATAAAAACAACACACACACACACACACACACACACACACACACACACACACACACATATACACACACAAAGACAAAACAAACAAAAACAACTGAAAAAGCAGGTTTCAATGGAAATTTTATAGATGATTTTTTCTTTCAGTAGTAGAGATTAGAAATTCCTACACTGGTAGGAAATGGAATGGAGCAAAGATGGAATGCAGAAGGTCAGGTTTTGCTAGAACGTGTATGCAGTAAAGCAAACACCTCTGTGAACTTCAGTCTTGGCCCCCCCTCCAAGCAATTATCAACATCACAATGGGAACGATACTGTTAAAGCACAGATTTTATGATGTCACCTTCCTACCTAAAAACTCTTCTTTTCCATTTCATTTTGGATCAACTCCAATCTTCTTAACATGGTGAGGACACATATATTTTCTAGCCCTTTAGCCCCTCAGTGAGGGGCTTTCCTCTCCTCCAGGATTTTGAGTGGGTTTTTCCACTGCCTTGAATATTCTTTTTCCCCCTTGAACAACTCTTATTTGTCCCTCAGTTCACAATTTAGAAATAAGTTTTCCCTAGGAAACGTTCTCTTTGTTCTCAAGATTATGTTAAGAGTTCCACCTGTGATCTCCCAGGCTCCTTGTATTGAGGACTTCTGTGTTAATTACCAGTTACTAGTCTGCTTGCTACACCAGACTGAAAATTCAATGAAGGCAAGAAATCTTGTTGATCTTTGAATCCTTGGCCTCTAGCAGAGGACTTGGCATCCAGTAAATTTGTTGACTGAATGACTAGGGGAATAAATGGAGAAATAATAGCCTTCTCCCTGGTCAGCATCTGCCTTTTATAGATTTCGTAATGTGTCTTCCCAGATGGCGCTAGTGGTAGAGAACCCACCTGCCAATGTGGAAGACATAAGAAATGCGGGTTCAGTCCCTGGGTTAGGAAGATCCCCTGGAGGAGGAAATGGCAACCCACTCCTGTATTCTTGCCTGGAGAATCCCATGGACTGCAGAGCCTGGCAGGCTACAGTTCATGGGGTCGCACAGAGTCGGGCATGACTGAGCGACTGAACTGAACTGAACTAAGTAAACATATATCAAATTAAATAATAGAAAAACACAAGCTCTTAAAATCCATGCTAACAAAATTCAAGTTGTAGATTGCAGGTTGAGAAAGAGCTATATATTTTTCTTCTAAAATATACTTTATAGAACACCTATGTCAGAATTAAAGGGTTGGTAATTAAATGGAGATTTCTAGGCTAATCTAATTTACTGAATCTGAATATCCAGAGTTTCTGGTAATAATTTGAGAACTAAAAGAAAGAAGTTTAGATATAAAGACACTAATAAAAAGGAGAAATAGACTTCTGGAAGTATGCCAGTTATGTATAGAAAGTGAACAAATATTACAAAATAGTAAGTATAGCAATCTATTTCTGTAAGATACAGGGTGATTCTATACATTTGTATATGTGTACGAAAGAGATGTGCATACCAGACCATCTGACTTGCCTCTTGAGAAACCTATATGCAGGTCAGGAAGCAACAGTTGAACTGGATATGGAACAACAGACTGGTTCCAAATAAGAAAATGAGTATGTCAAGGCTGTATATTGTCACCCTGCTTAGTTAACTTATATGCAGAGTACATCATGAGAAATGCTGGGCTGGAAGAAGCACAAGCTGGAATCAGGATTGCCGGGAGAAACATCAATAACCTCAAATATGCAGATGACACCACCCTTATGGCAGAAAGGGAAGAGGAACTAAAAAGCCTCTTGATGAAAGTGAAAGAGGAGCGTAAAAAAGTTGGCTTAAAGCTGAACATTCAGAAAACTAAGATCATGGCATCCAGTCCCATCACTTCATGGCAAATAGATGAGGAAACAGTGGCAGACTTTATTTTGGGGGGGCTCCAAAATCACTGCAGATGGTGATTGCAGCTATGAAATTAAAAGACGCTTACTCCTTGGAAGGAAAGTTATGACCAACCTAGATAGCATATTAAAAAGCAGAGACATTACTTTGCCAACAAAGGTCTGTCTAGTCAAGGCTATGGTTTTTCCAGTGGTCATGTTTGGATGTGAGAGTTGGACTGTGAAGAAAGCTGAGTGCCGAAAAATTGATGCTTTTGAACTGTGGTGTTGGAGAAGACTCTTGAGAGTCCCTTGGACTGCAAGGAGATCCAATCAGTCCATCTTAAAGCAGATCAGTCCTGGGTGTTCATTGGAAGGACTGATGCTGAAGCTGAAACTCCAATACTTTGGCCACCTCATGCAAAGAGTTGACTCATTGGAAAAGGCCCTGATGCTGGGAGTGATTGGAGGCAGGAGGAGAAGGGGATGACAGAGGATGAGATGGCTGGATGGCATCACTGACTCGATGGACATGTGTTTGAGTAAACTCCGGGAGTTGGTGATGGACAGGGAGGCCTGGAGTGCTCCGATTCATGGGGTAGTAAAGAGTCGGACACAACTGAGCAACTGAACTGAACTGATGCATGTATATGGGCTTCCCAGGTGGCTCAGTGGTAAAGAATATATCTGTCAATAAAGAGACAAGGGTTCAATCCCTGGGTTGGGAAGAATTCCTGGAGAAGGAAATAGCAACCTACTCCAGTATTCTTGTGTGAGAAATCTCATGAATAGAGGAGCCTGGCAGGCTATAGTCCATGGGGTCACAAAAAGTCAGACATGACTTAGTGACTAAACGGCAACAATACATGTGTATATATGTACATACCTGGATACATATATATTTAGACATGTGTGTAAATAGTTTATCTGATATTTGTGTGAGCAGAAACATAAAAGAAACATAAATGTAACATAATACACATAAAAATTTAATACTGAGTAACTTCGGAGGTACAAGTTGAGAGATTATTAAGTTTTTAAAAATAGTCTAATGTATTGTCAATTGTTATAATAAATATTTGACATTCATTACTTTTGTAAATTGATAATGAGTCTATTAAGAAGTGTTATTCAATTTCTTACAATGGTAACTTTTCTCTCTTCTCTCTCTAAAATAAGCTAGTTAGATAAAACAGTATGTAGTATTTGAGTAATACATACATTAAAATTTACTTACCATTCATTTGAAATTTAACTGCATGTGTGCATTTTACTAAAGTCTGGCAGACCCATACAAATACCAAATTTTATACAGAATTCATGAAACAATTGCTTCTTCCACACACCTCTATTTGAAGGAAAGTGGTCCCAGCTGGCAGGTTCTCTTCAACAACAACAGTGTATGTTGAATTGGTGAACACAGGACTATTATCATCAATATCCAAAACCTTGATGGCCAGAGTAAGAGTTGAGTGACGAGGGTGAACTGCTCCATCGGTTGCCACAACAACAAGTTCATAGTAGTCCCTGACTTCTCTGTTAAGCTTCACGGCTGTGTAAATGCTCCCATTGGATGTGATGCGAAAAAGATTGTTGAAGTTACCCAAGCTGTAGTGCACTTGGCCATTGATTCCAGCATCAGGATCTGCTGCCTAAACAAAATGAAAAACAGAGGAATTCACATAGTACTCTCTGTTATAATATTTTAGAAGGGACAGTTAAAGAACTATGGCATATTTCTAATCAAATGTTTTTTTTTTTTTTTAGAGAGAGCAAAGTAAAAAGATAATGATAATGTAGTACAAAAGTCTAGAACACGAAAATAAATTTATAATAGTTTAATGATACTCAATTCTAAATGAGCATAAAATTAATTTGTATCAGTAGCAATAACAATATTACATTACTACAGAAAATTCACATTACATAAATACTGAATTTTTCCTGTATTATCATTTAATAGATTTTGAACTCTAAAATTTAAAAAAGTTTTAATTAAACATAATTGAGTGATAGCTTAAGATCCTATATTTTTTAATTCAAGCTATATATTATATATCTATAACACATAAAAGCATCATATATTGATAAATATAGATTACTGCATTTAATTCTCCTAATGTTCTTATGAATAAATATCAT
This sequence comes from Cervus elaphus, assembly GCF_910594005.1. Classification (NCBI taxonomy): domain Eukaryota; kingdom Metazoa; phylum Chordata; class Mammalia; order Artiodactyla; family Cervidae; genus Cervus; species Cervus elaphus. The sequence goes on along the minus strand of NC_057829.1, from coordinate 49,172,822 downwards.
TGGTTCCATTCTACAAATGACAAAACTGTGGCTTATGGATTATAACTTGCTTAGAATTATGAAAGAAATAAAAATCTGTGCCTCAATTATTAGTATAATGCCTACATAAAACTACTTAATAAATTTGAGAGATTAATTCATGTTAGAATAAATTAATGCAAGCAACTGAGGTTTAAAACTAAACATATTCCAAACCCCAAACAGAATAAAGTTTAGTAACCATAAAGCAACTGCAAAGGGCTCTTCAATATTAGAATACAGTCTCTAAATGATAATAGAATTGTTGATGCAATAATAAGCCTTTTGCAATTGGAAATTTTAAGTTATATTAAATAACTTTGCATTAAATAAAATAAGTAAATTTTGAGTGGCTATTCTTCGAAGGAGTGTTATGAGAATTAATATAATCTAAAACTTAATTGAAATAGAAATTATGACATCTCATTATCAAATACTGTACATTTTGTACTACATAGCTCTATCTCATTGTTCCTCACACAAATTGGAATAAATCTTAGAAACCATAAAATGTTACATAACTATGCACCAAATGGCTGCTAAGGAAAGGAAGGAAAACAAGAGACTTGGCTGCATTATGAGTGAGGGACACAATAATCAACTAATATTCACAAAGCCTGGGATGGAATATGATGTATTTGAACAGCATATAAGCAGATGTACATCCACCTTTACAAACACTGGGGAAGCAAGTGGGTTGGGTTTGCTGGACACTTTTGCCTTGTTTGAAATGATAAAGCCCAAGATGTGAAGTCAAGTTTATAACCATGCACCCTATGAATGCCAGACTTTCCAGCAGGGTTTGTCCCTCTGATTCATCAAAACACAAATGTCCCTGGGAAGGCATTACTTCTGAAGTTTGAAGCCTGAGAAAAGATGAGGAACTGCAGGAGTGTCTGAAGAGGAGAAAAATACTGTAAAATAGTTGAAAAGCTTACATACACATATTTTCTTCTACTTTTATATCTTTCATAGAATTTGTCTTACAAATTATTGACAAATTAGTCAAGCTGGTCATCTTAGTGAAAACAAACAAACAACAATATTGTCAACTCCCCCACAAAAAAACAACCTAACAAAAAATACTCTGTTTTCTCTTAAATCACTGCTTAAGTAAATAGAAAAATAAAATCTGGTAACATCAGTAGGTCTTATTTCATTAAATCAACACTATTAAACATTTCAGTGACTTTTTCTTATGTGGAGATTTTTATGTAATTTAAATGATTCTCATTCAAGGTGTGTTTTTATCTATCCCAATATTTGAAAGGTTTATTATGAAAGAATGATTCAATTTGATTAATGTGGCTGTGTATGCATATGTGTGGAGGGACAGGGGATATTAAGTATGTACTGTTCCATGTATGTCCAGCTACTGAACTGATATCTCCACTAGGACTTACATATCACAAGTTTATTATTTTATAGGTCTATAAAACAGAAGTTCAATAAGCATCTCATCTGGCTAAAATCAAGGTATGCATAGGGCTGTGTTCCTTTCTGGAGGCTGTAGGCAAAGATCCATTTCTTTGCTCATTCCAGTTATTGACAGATTACAGTTCCTTGAGGTTGTAGGATTGAGATCCCCACTTCCTTTTTACTTGTCATGCAAGGACTATTCCCAATTTCTAAGACCAACCACAAACCTTGGTTCTTGTCTCATGGTATACTTTTTCCGTCTTCAAAGCTAGCAACAGTGGGTTAAGTCCCCCTCACATGTTCTGAATTTCTCCTTCTATTTTATCTCCCTGATCCACTCTGCTACCATCTTTGTTCACTATTAAACAGTTTTGATGACTACAGTGAGCCCACCTGGACATCTAGGATAATCCTCCCATCTCAAGTTCCTAAACCTCATTACATCTGCAAAATTTCTTTTGCTGCTTAAGGTAACATATTCACACGTGGGATGTGTTGGGAATCATAACTCTGTCTGCTCTAGAATCAGAAATTTAACATGTCCTTAACTAAACCCTTGATTATATTTGCCCAAATCTTTTTCATATCTAATTCCCTTATTTCAGTAAATGATTCTTCCACTGACCCAATAGATTACATAAAAACAAAGAAGATATTCCTGAGATCTCCTTCTATCTTCTGTGATTCATTTATTCAATAATTTCAGAAAAGCATATTTAATGTGATGTATGAGGCTCAGCTTCAAGTTACAATGGTGTATTAGGTAACAAGGTCCAATATATCATGGAATTTACAGAGAAAATTCCTATTCTATTTGTAATATGCTGTTTACACCTGTATACAGTATCTCAATCCTAACCACTTTGGCCCAAATTATCATCAACTGTGGCTTAGATTACTAGATTACTTGTTAATTATTTTCTTTTTCAGTTATTTCATTTCAGAGAGGTCTTCTATAAAAGAAAAATGACATTATTTATCTTAATGTCCTTTAATGATTTCAACTGTGTTCAGCAACATTCAAACAGTTAACATCGTCAAGACGTCGCCTATTGAATGCTACTTTCACTATGTTCTGGAATAATGCAAATCTCTCCAACCTCCAAATTTCTCTAAAGTCTCTGCCTAGTGGGGGCTTCTGCTATTATTTGCCAGGCTAATGCCCACTCATTTTTCAAAAGTCAATTTAAACATCACTTTCTCAAAGCAGTCTTCTCTGAATCATGACATATAAATGAGACCCTTCTGTTATACATGCCAATAACTCCATATAACTGTACTTTATATCATATTTAATAATTTTAAATTATATATTTATTTCTAAGATACACAAATGAATTGCATTTATTAACATATATAAATAAAGATATTACTGTTGTTCATTGTTCAGTCTGCCAGCCATATCCAACTTTTTGCGACCCCATGGACTGCAGCATACCAGGCTTCCCTGTCCTTCACTATCTCCCAGAGTTTGCTCAAAGTCATGTCCATTGAGTCAGTGATACCATCCAGCCATCTCTGTTGCTCCCTTCTCCTCCTGTCTTCAATCTTTCCCAGCATCACAGTCTTTTCCAATGAGTCTGTTCTTCGCATCAAGTGGCCAAAGTATTGGAACTTCAGCTTCAGCATCAGTCCTTCCAATGAATATTCAGGATTGATTTCCTCTAGGATTGACTGGTTTGATCTCCTTGCTATCCAAGGGATTCTCAAGAGTCTTCTCCAACACCACAGTTCAAAATTATCTATTCTTTGACTCTTAGTCTTCTTTATGGTCCAACTCTCACATCCACACATGACTACTGGAAAAACCATAGCTTCAACTATACAGACTTTTGTTGGAAAAGTGATTTCTCTAATTTTTAATACACTATCTAGGTTTGTGATAGCTTTTCTCCCAAGGAGCAAGTGTCTTTTAATTTTGTAGCTGCAGTCACCATCTGCAGTGATTTTGGAGCCCAAGAAAAAGAAGTCTGTCACTGTTGCCATTTTTTCCCCATCTATTTGCCATGAAGTGACAGGACTAGATGCCATGATCTTCGGATTTTGAGTGTTGAGTTTTAAGCCAGCTTAATGAATATGCTACTACTGCTATTTATTAACATATAGCTATATAATTCTTAAAATATATATTTAATCATTATGCATCTATTGCTTGGTTCTATTTTGATTTATATCTCTTCCATTATCAGCCTCTATGCTTTTAATTAAGAATACCAAAACAAACACTGTAGAATTATCAGAATTTCATCTGGGACTCTGATTACCTTGGTAGAACTAATGAATCCAGGTCGAAACTGGAAAGTATCATTTTTAAAAACTACAAAGTAGTATTTTGTTATGATTTAAATGAGTGTGATGATAAGTAAATAGCTTTGTATTTTTAATATTTTGTAGAATGACAAAGAGGGCCTATGTAGTTTAAGACCGAGAACAACCTTGATATATAAAATGATTGCTACATTGTAGAAGTGCTGATTAGTTTCAGTGTTTCCAGTATATATATTTTTTATATCATTAACTTTGGTGTGTTCCCTCTAGGTATCAGATATCTCAACGATAAAATAAAAGATGTGAAATCAAATAGCAATTTTGAATCTCTTTTCCTACCATTATACATGTCAGAGATGAAATTCACAAATGTGGCACAGATCATCAATTATAATATGAATAAAATAGATGATAGTTATTGCATAATTCTCTGTAATCTAGTTGCAAAGTCATTTGTCTGTTTCACTGAATAAAATATATAAAAATTTAAGTGAATTGTCATTGCCATAGATAATATAAGCCAATAACTAGTATTAGAATAATGCAGATGTGTACCTACACTGGTAACAAATGACTCGGAAAAGACCTCGCATTTGATTATTCAACTCATGTTTGAAAACCACTGGGCTAGCGGATTGTTAAAGGAAACTTGCTCCAACAAGAGACTGAGATTTAAAAAAAAAAAAGTTTATTTCAGAATGAACCACCTACAGTGCTTGCATCATGTTGATATTTCCCAAGTCAGTGCATTAATCATATTTTCCCTTGTGAATTTTCCAATGTTCAGAGAACTGTTGCATTGAAAGGTCCTTTTTTATTAAGGATTGTGGAATGGTAACTTACTTTCTCCAGGATTCAACTTGCCAAAAGGAAGGACATTTTAGCAAGAAAATTGTCCTTTCTCTGCTCCCTTATTCAGTCATGAGTGGTGAATTTGATAGAAAGAATTGGGTAAACACACTGACTTCTTTTAACATAACATCTGATGTTTATAAGGATGTCATATGAGTTGTTTGTTTTGCTATATGAGCTCTCTCCCTAAGACTAAGACCTACAATTTCAGTTCTGTCTGAGGCTGTGTAGTTACCTTTAATTGTGGGGTAGCATTTACTAACCCATTTGGCTCTCATTACTAAACCTCTTTCCCCTCAATATCAATTTCACCTATTTGCCAGAATTTCATGTCTCTTTCTGAATTTTTTTGAACCTGGGGAAGGTATAGGATGTTATCTATTTATAATTCCAAATCCTTGGAAACATCAACACCACAGTTTCCAAACAAATTTAATCATAGATTTTTTTCATTGTTATTTGTTTAGAAAAATATTTGCTAATATCTTGAGGGACATATAGTTTGTTAAATACTGTTGTAATACACTGAGCAACACTGGGAATAAGGCCTCTTTTTAATAATCTGTCCATGACATTTTCACATAATATTTCCACTTTATACTGTTTGTTCCCCATGATCGATCACTTGAAAATAACCATCTTAAATTTATAGAACTAGTGGTTCCCACTTTCTACCACGTTGGGGTCCTTAACAGAGTCCACAGTAAGACAATAAATGGCAAGCAAAAGAAATCAGAAAAATATATTCTTTCAAAAGGTTCAACGAGAGATTTTTTAATGGCTTAAATTGATAGGAAAGGCCATGGAGGGAGAAGCAAATATTGAATTTTTGTTATGGCTGTGGTAAACTAACTCTAGGTGCTACATTTCATGGAATGTTAGCTTTGTGCCAGGATTTTTCTAAAGGAAAAATTGAGGAGAGATGGAGAGAGCAAGGGAGATCTTTGTTAAAATAAATAAATTTGGGAAATTGGGATTAAAGAAAAATTTTAAAGTTTTCATTACTTCCGAACTTTTCATGTGCCATTATTTCAATGAGGAAGGCAAAGTTCTCAAGGGGAGTAATCTATGCACCAGATTTAAAAATCCCAAGTAACAGAAATCTTTTCAACATGTTGACTGAACTATAGAAAGAAGTCCAGACTCCTATGCATGAGTTAATGTCAACCTACATTTTCAGCCTTCTCTTACTATTTACTGTCCTGTATAAACTTTCTGCTCAAGTCTAATCAATTTTCTACATTTCCTTACAACTCAGAATACACTTTTTGACATTTCCTTTAAGACTTGCCATGATGATTCTTTATTCACTTCTGAAATTCCAATCCTTAATCCAGTCTTCAAATTCCAACCCCAGTTCAATCTCTCCTATGAAAATGTCTAGCATTTACAGATAGATCATTTTATACATCAGAATTCTAGGCTTGACAAATACTTCTTCACATTACTTATTATTTACACCTTTTCCCCACAACCGTAAGTCCTCTGAGAAGAGAAGCAAATCTCATAACTTTATTTATTGAATTTTTCAAATTTACAGAAATCCTTATCTTACAGTGGGATAATTTGTCGAGAGAAAATATTCAAACACATATTCAATAGGGATACTAAAAATAAATATTAGATGAAGCATTTTTATTAACAGGGTTTCATAATTTCATCAACTTATGTATAAAATGTTAATAATACATTCAAAGTCAAACACACACATACACACACATTCTGATACACATTTGCTACAACCTAATTCACTGAAGGACTAGTTTCCATGAAAAGAAGTATATTTTATGCTCATGGAATGAAAGACCAACAATCAATAAGAAAATGCTCTAAAAAATTTAAAGTAACTGAGTAACACATCTAATAGAGACAAAGGAACTAGAACACTTATAAAATGCAGGATTATTTGCTTCCTTTTCTGACTCCTAATTAATTGAGAAGCATAAATAAAGTCATGGAAGCTAAATAATATGGGATGGCTAAGCTAAGTAGTTTCATTTATTTACTATTATAGATGAGTATGTAGATGTTAGAAAAGGTAAGCAAACATAAAATTCCCTATTATCAGCAATACTGTCAAGAAGTCTGCATTGATGTTTAATATCTAACCAAGGAACTCAGTGTGTGATGATGCAATGAAACCATTCATCTTCCCAGAAATCAATTAGAAGTTAATTAAAATTGTTAATAAGAAAAATCACACATCTCTTTTCATCTTGTACTACCTCAAAGAAATAAACAGTAATAGCTGCAACTTTATAATCATCTCTCCATGGTTAACACATTTTGTAATATACACCTTACTACAGGACCTGATTTGCAGCTACTTATTTGTGAATGCATATTGCTGGGACATCAGCTGATAGTTTGCAGTCAAATAAAGATTTCATTGGACAAAACTTTGAATATATGCTAGAAAAACTTTTGAATAGCCTTAATCACTGAAGTCAAAGTTAAGAGTCAGCCAGTTAACATTGCAGTCAGCCAAATAATTACCTAATAAGGACAACACATCATGCACAAGGGCTTTTATTGACTATACCATTTTATAGTACATCATTTAAAAAGGAAGCTGGAAAATATATTTCTTACACATTATATCTATGCCTTTTGCTGCTTCATTATATTTTAGAGAAGTCTATCATACATGCTTTCTCATCGATAAAGGTGGAAACCCATACTGGGATACCTACACTGGGAATTACAAATTCTATAGAGATGTAAAAGCATGTCTTTATGGGTACAATGTACTGGGATAAGACCTTGAAGGAGAGCATGAGGCCTGCCCGCCTTCCATTGAAAACTCCCTGCCTAGATTACTTATGCATTTTCAATGATTCATTCATATTTAAAATGTTTTATATTCATACCCATTTGGATTATTTAGATATAAAATGATTTTTGTTTATTTTCATAAAAGTCAGGTCTATATAAAGAACTTTGAGGACAAACAGAAAATATAGCTATGAGAAAGGTGTGAACTGCCATGTAGCACCTCATCAGCCCAGTGCAAAACTCAGAGGGAGCTTAGCTCTAGTTTTTGCTTGTCCTTCACTGCAATTTTTGAGGCTGTGCGCTTCTCTCTCACCTCGAAGCCGGAGCCATAAAAGTTGTTGAGCAGGGAGGTCAGAAGAAGTTGGGCAGTGCATCCATAATGACATTACTAATGGAAGTACATTTTTAAAATTATCTACGAACTTCAAAGAGACATAAAATAGTTGTTATCTTTATTTCTTTAAAGAAGCTGAGTTATTTCAAGGGATGTGATTATCAGTGTAAAAGGGGAAAAGCAATTTACTGACTCATGATACTGGTAAATGTGTCCTCTCTCCATACCTATTCATTATTGAACAATGGCAACCAGACTTACTAGCTAGAAGGTAACAAGTGTACTTGAGCTCAAATCACTAAAAATATAAGGAGAGTAAATAGTTTTTTTCTTTTTTTTTTATCAAATACTGAAACTGTCACATATTTAATCCTTAGGAGTCTAGAAAACCCATATGTAAACTAGAGATTCCTTAAGGGCTTAAGCTCTAGGTTAAAAGCCCAGCTCTTTCCCATACTAATAATATGTCCTTGGGTGAGTCAGTCACTCTAAGCTTCCATAATTCATTTGTAAAAGTATGATGATAGTATTTATCTCACGACCTACTATGAGGATGGAACAAATTTAATAGCATGCTTAGATCATCAGGTATGTTTATTGAGGTTTTCAACACCTACTTAGAAGCTATTATAAAGCTCAATTTTTGTCTAAAGTTCTTCATTTTTTTAAATTAGAATAAAGTAGTCTAATTTTATTCAGTTTATATATACTTCATTTCACTTAAGATCACGTTTAACTCTGGTACAGTAAGTCTATTAGGCTCTTTTGTGGCTCAACAGTAAAAAATCTGCCTACAAGGTGTAATGCAGGAGACCTGGGTTGGAGACCTGGGTTGGAAAGATCCCGTGGAGAAAGAAATGGCAACCTACTCCAGTATTCTTGCCTGGAGAATCCCACGGACAGAGAAGCCTGGTGGGTTACAGGCCATAGGGTCACACAGAGTTGGACACGACTGAAGTGACTAAGCTTCAGCAGCAGCAGCAGCAGTGTGTCTATTAAGTTCCATTGCTTTGTTTTTGTCAAGATCTGAGAATTTGGGTGCCTGTATTAATTATAGAAATAATATGTGAAAAATCTTAAAACCTGTCCATGTTGTGTTTTTAGTGTAACAAATAAAAATATGAGGAAAACTTGTATGATGAAATTACATATAACAAAAAGGAAAGCACACTTTAGCTATTACAAGAAACAATAATGAAGATTTAAGACACTTGAGGCATAAATTCAGGTAGTATTGGACATATGATAGAGAAACTTCTATGAAAAATTACACCTGATCATTTTATGGATATTGTCACATTGAGAAATGTTTGCTACATCTCGCCTGAGAAAAATACTGAATTTTTGAAAAATCAAAAATGTATAACATTTGAAAGTAGAAGAGAAGGCAACTTCCAGTTGCATTTTAAAGTAATTTCATCATGGGTTGGGAAACAAATGTATGTCAACAGGTGAGTGGTCAGGAACTGATCATAAATTGTGAGGCTCTTAAGATCATTATAGTGAGAACTGAAAGGGATATAAGAATTATTTCACACTAAACATTTCTTAACTTGTCATAACTACTGCAGACCATCCTTCCAAATCTGAAAGATAAATTCTACCCAGAGAACTCAGTAAACAGTATTTCCCCACATAAAAGGTTAGACAGCTACCCATATTTTTCTCCAAAGCTCTGTCTTTTTCTAGTGATCTTAAATTCTTTCTATTCTACCAAGGAGCAGACTTCTACTAAACTGTCTTTCAGGGCTTGGACGTTTTTCTAGGATGCCTCTCCTGGTTTCCCCAAATCAAGACATTGTCCTTCCACTAACGCTCCTTGCCATTTTGTTTTCATCTAGTTCAACAATATAATGTAGCTGCCAGCTCACCTGCTTGTCTTCTACACTACACTTTCTGCAAATTGAGGACAAGAAAAATGCATTACTCATAGCTTAACTTCTAATGCCTTTTCTGTATTAAGGTTCAGTGAGTATTTGCTGAATAAATACTTCATTAAGGACTGCTTCTTATGAAGCAGTAACTGCCTTAAATAAAAATTTTGTTGAATTCACTAATGATAGCCAAAACAATCATTTCTAGTTTACACAATAAATTACATTTTATTATAACACTCAAGGCTCTATGTGATCTTTTTGTAACCTATCCTTATACACCTACCTCTCACAACTAACTCTCTGGCATAAACTCTAGGTTGTAGTCAAAAGAGTTTATTTATTATGCCAGACAGCTTTTAAATAACTCCAAAATCTCAGTGGTTTGCTCTCACTGATGTTTCTTTCTCATTCGTGCAGTATCTACCATGAATTCCTTGTAGCTCTGTTGTCTTTACTCAAGGAAGGAGTCTGAAGGAGCAGACTTTACTGGAACATGTCATTCATGTGACTGGGCTTCCCAGGTTGCAGTGGTAAAGAATCTGCCTGCCAATGCAGGAGATGCAGGTTTGATCCCTGGGTTGGAAAGATCCCCTGGTGAAGTAAATGACAACCCACTCCAGCATTCTTGCCTGGAAATTTCCATGGACAGAGGAACCTGATGGGCTACAGACCATGGGGTTGCAAGAGTCAGACATGACTGAGCATGCACACATACATATGTACATTCATGTGACCAAGGGGGAAAAAAGAGATAATAAAGCCACAGCTCTTATTCTGCTTCAGTGTGGAACATATCACCTACAAATCTTATATTATCATGGCTGATGTCATAAGGTGGGGAAGTGGCATACTTTTGGAGTGTGGGGCAGCAAAAACCTGGAAACAATAAGAGTCTAGTAGTACAGTGGTTAGAAATCTACCATTCAATGTAGGAGACACAGGTTCAACTGCTGGTTGGGGAGCTAAGATCCCATGTGCTATGGGGCAACTAGGCCCACATGTTGCAACTAGAGAGCCCACGCACCACAAGTAGAGAGCCCACATGCTTTAGAGTCTGTGCTCCACAAGAGAACCCTGTGTGCCGCAACTAGAGAAACTCCCCCAAGCCACTATAGAAAGCCCATGAGCCACAACAAAAAGATCCAGCAGAGCCAAAAAAAAAAAAACAGTCTACCTGCCTTGTTGTCCTTCAAACACACAATGCTCCCTCTTACTTTCACTTCTAGGCATCTGTATTTAAATTCTATCTAATTCTTCAAAACTTACCTCCAGTTTCACTCAATTTCTTTCTGGGAAACCTCTTCTTTCCATCTAGCCTTCTGATCCCTTTTGCACTCAGCACAAACTACTTTCTGTATCTTTATGTTGTGCAATTAAATATTAGGTCTAAAAGTCATGCTCATCCATTTTTACATAATAAGAGGCATTAATAGGGAAAAAAACCTGTGGAATATCTGGCAACAGAAATTGTGACAGTGTATGAAAAGTGGAAAGTTGGAGCAAGGATAGAAATAAGGAAGGGAAGCAAAAGCTCTAGACAGCAAGTCCATGCAAATAACATGCCTTCCTTGATTGGGGTTATACTTAATGAAATAAATTGTCAAATTAAGCAAACCAGTTTAAGCGGTTACAACATAGTCTAAAGTTCTCTTAATGTTTGAATGTAAATTAACTCCAAGTGGTTTATTAAGTAAGTATTAGGAAGAAGCCTGTACTACAAGTTTTTACTTACTCATTCATCATATATATACACATATATATGATATATATATATTCATTTATTTTACATATATATTATATCATATATATTATTATATATCCCCTAATATATATCCCTTATTATACTAGAAGATATATATACCTTTGTATATATTATTTATATATAGAAAATATATTATTTATTTTATATATTATAAAATATATATTATTATATCCCCTATTATACTACAAGGGCATGGGAAAATTTGGGATTACTCATTCAATGATTTTTATTTTTTCCTAGCCTCCTTATTTGCATTTGATAAATTTGTACTATGGGTTTGGTGTATATAACATCTTTTTGTTGATGGTGCAAGGTCACATTCAAATTGTATTTTGTGTTTGCTCAGCTCTTCTCACTTTACTCCTCCAACATCTTCAGTCCCATATTTTTTCTATGGACAAACATGTTCTAAACCCTAAATCTAAGTGTATTCTGCCAAACTAACTATGCTGTCTGTTCCCTGCTTTTTCTAGCTTGAAGTCCTCCCCCTACTTCACAAACTGATTATTCTAAGCCCACCTGTCACTATGCTCAGAAACATCTAAGTTAAAAGTCTTATCACTATGCTCCTATAGCTCACTGCTCCTTTACTGAAGGCATTATTACTTTTTTTATAGCCCTCACGAAATTAAGAGTTTCTTCAGAGCAGGCTGGCTTGTTCATATCTGAGCCATGCATGTTGTTTGCATTGACAGGCAGTAAATAAACATTTTCTGCAAGTATTTCATCTGAAGCTATTTCCATGATGCCACTGTTACATATCATTCCTACTCTAAGCACTCAATCACATGAACAAAATAAAATTGCATTTAGTATATATATATTTTTTTAAAAAAGGAAAACACAAGCTTTCCTTTTCATATGTGAATTAAGTGAGTAATCATGTCAACAATTATTTCAGAATTTTGTCCTTATGCTTTTGTTTTATCACTTTCTTTTACTTCAAGTCAGCTAGAATCCCATAAGCAAATTTGTTTTTAGTTCAGTTTAAAAGTGTTGTAAGTATACCTTCAACTTTTTGTGGAATTAAATACGGTAGTTTTATTTTCTAATACTCTGTTCCATTGTTTCTTAAACTTTTTTCACTATAACCCACTTAAAGAGGACTTTTAGATATTTTCTTCTTCCTGGTTGTACCTCAATGAAATTTTATTACTACAGATTTATTATATATCTGTTTATGTATATGTGTATCTGTGTTTTATATATAAAGAATATATTTTTGCCTCTCAAAAGCTGATTTTTTTCTTCCATTTGGGGGTTAATGTGTCCCAGTTAATATTGAATAGTCAAACAAAAGTCTTTTCTAACTTCCTAATATAGCATAAATAAATACTGTAGTGTAAACATTATCCCTCAACACTCATTATAATGGCATCCCTTTCTGAAACATTTGTCCAAACTCTCATGCAGGATGACTCTTTCAGGGCATCTCTAGAGCAATCGTCAACAGTCATCAGTTTTTAAGTATGTAGTAAGAGAAGACTATCATTGTCATAGATTGCACTTTATATAGTCTGCTTACTCAGGCATTTCTCGTATAGTTGTGCTTGCCTTGTCTGTGAAGTTCTGACACTATTGTTTTCTTTTTTGTAAATTTTAAACAGTTTCCTCTATGTTTATTAAAGATGTGCTATTTGCTTATCAGATGATCCTTCCTGCTAATCCCAAATTTTAATTTTATTTTTACGCAATATTCTTTTATGTTAAATATAAGCATTCATATATATTTCTCTAAAGAGCTAAGAATAATCTATGCCCTAAGTATTGTCCTTCTATCTATCACAGAACATTTGCTGTTATAGGTCTCACAAATGATTTGCTTGTATCAATGGCAGAAGAAAATTGTAACTGAAAAGTGGGGGAAAAAATGTGACAGCCAGGTTGAATTTTCTGTGAAATTCTCCATTATTGCATTTTATGGAGAGTATTCAAATATTAGATTATCAGATGCATATCTAAGGCAAAAGAAATGAACAAGGCCTTTGGCCAATATGACATCCATTTAATGAGAGAAAGTGTTAGTCACACAGTCATGTCTGACTCTTTGCGATCCCATGGCCTCTAGCCTGCTAGGCTCCTCTGTTCCTGGAATTATCCAGGCAAGAATACTGGAGTGGGTTGCCATTTCCTTCTCCAAAATAAGAGAAAAGTATCTCCTAGAGCTCAAATACTGTGAATAATACTTTAGGTTTGATAAAAGCACATACTGCTTCCCAAATGACAACCATAAAATTAAAAGGGCTTTCTCCATTTTAAACATATTATTGCAATCTTATCATAATCACCGACCCTGATAAAGCCACTGAGGTAGAGCAAGATACAGATTTTGAACTTTTGGTTTTATCCTATCTGCCCTCATCCCTTGAGGTGAGGTTAAAATGTAGCAGTTTTTAGTTGCATTCCATTCCCCCAATCTGAGCTGTCATCAAATTGGTTGACCTTGAAATACATGTTTTATATTTATTCCTGTGCCAACAATGCACTGAAGTAACAAAAGATTACATTTCCTGTTTTGTCTAACATATTCCTTTAAATTAGTGAAATAAAATTAATTGGAAGAAGTAACTTAGCTTTCCTTATTTACTCCCAAGGTCTGATTCATGGGACTGGGAAAAGAACTGAGATGTACAAAATGTAGAATTTTCTTTCAAATCAGGAATTTTGGATTTATATTCTGCTTGTTCTTCCTTTTTTAGTTGATTTCCTTCCAATTCACTTTCAGAGGACATCCCTATGTGTGTCACTGACTGTGTAAACAGGTGACAGCTATTTTAGAATGATCATCACGTGGCAGGCACTCTGCAAGGTGTTTTTTGTTTATTTCCTTAAATTCTGGTGCAAAATGACACTGCTGTTCACCTTAATGTTAGAAATATGCATAGATTTTTTAAAGTTATAGATTTATAAAAGATACAGATATTTTATCAACATTTTTAAGTTTTTCTGGTTAAATGAGACAAAATAAGCCCAATGGGAAATAAAAAAATATAGTGGGGAAAAAAACTTCTCTTCAGTTCAGTTCAGTCACTCAGTTGTGTCCAACTCTTTGCAACCCCACGGACTGCAGCACACCAGGCTTCCCTGTCCATCCCCAACTCCCGGAGCTTACTCAAAACTTGTTTTGAACATACATTTTTTTATTGTTGGCACATCCTCAAAAATAAGATTTTGATACTGCCCAGTCTAGCATACAATTTCCCTGAATACAATGGCATTTATTCTATTGAATTCTGTTGATGGTTAGAAGTGGTCTAGTCAATAAAAGAAGTGGAGTCTGGCATTAAAAAAATAGATATAAATCAGGAGTTAAAATGAAGCATATTATTCTGAGAAATCGAAACTCTATATCTACCAAGAATCTTTGCAGATAATAAAGAAGAAAGTTATTGACTTATTTCAAACTTAAAATCTAAAGACTTGGAGACTGAAACTACCCTCCAACATGACAGGTGCAAACACTTTGATTTGGTTTGCCCAGAGGAAGCATTACTCTTGCTACTTTCATAAAGACTGATTGATTTTGACAGAAGTCAGTCTGTGCAGACTTGGATAAGTATGGTACTGAAGAGTCATAAAACCATTAGAGAAAACTGTAGGCTCAGAAGAACTCTCCATAAAAATGTTGAGGTAGAAGGAATATGACGGTGAAAAAGAGACTATATTTGCTGTATATCCACATCATGAGTTATGATAACCATAAGGAATATTTCCAGCCCTGGGTTTCAGAATCTCAATGAACTAATCCTTCTGAGATAACATAAACTGAATAGGGAGAAAACAAGCCAAAGAAATATTGCCTTCCTTTATTTATTTATTTTGCAGACTAAATCTAGATTGAAAAATTTTTAAAAAGCCTCCTATCTTTGATTCTTGCATGGCTTGAGGGAAAATATTGTGCTATATAAGGGTTTTTGCTTGCAAACTGGGCTCCCTGTGAAGGAGACAGTGAGACAGGAATCAGATCAGATCCATGCACGTGGAAATCAGAGAAAGAAGCAGGATTGTATTAAGAGAAAAATCTAACTACACAGGGTCAACAACAGTTTTGGCCAATTCCAGAAGAAGCTCTGGAATAAGAGCTGCATGTTTGAGTTATTCCAGATTGGGTCAAAGTGAGAAGGTCTTTGCACTTGGCCATCAGTCAGTGAGCTACAGTGAGAAAGGTATGACCCTTCTCTCTGCAAACAAATATTCTGGGAAGTGTCTGGTAGCTGAAGGACATCTTCCTACATCACTGTCAGAAGTCAGAATGTCTTTTCTTGAAGGGGAACCTGAGTAGTGTATCTCATTCTCCGTCACAAGCCAATATCTGTACTATCTTCATTAGATTAAAAACCCCTTGCTTAACAGAATATAATAAAGCACATGTGTGTGTGTTAATCACTCAGTCATGTCTGACTCTTTGCGACCCCATGAACTGTAGCCTGCCAGGGTCCTCTGTCCTTAGACTTCTCCAGGCAAGAGTACTAGAGTGGGTAGGCATTCTCTTCTCCATGGGATCTTCCCAACTCAGGTATTGAACCGATTGCAGGCAAATTGTTTACCATCTGAACCACCAGAGATATGTGTGTATATGCCCTTAGAATCATTCCAAAGTAAATTGTTCATTGCCTCCAAATAAAATAATCAGTTCCAGAGCTATGATTGTCCTGATCCAAGCTAATAATGATCTATTTCTATCTTTATACTCAGAGATGCGGTTCATATTTTCATTTTTATATTTAATTCTCCTTTAAGAGAATTCTCCTGGATATGGTTAGCTTTACATTTTTTCTATCTTTTAGTTCTTACAAGCACCCAACAAGACAGTTATTATTGTCCTATTTTACAGGTGAGAATACTGCAGAAAAGCTAAGAAACTTTTTCAGGTTCTTATACTTGGCATATGAGAGAATATGGATTTGAGTTTAGGACATTAATATATTATCTGCTTGTGATCTTTGTTCAGGGAAGGAGGCTATTATAACTGGTGCAGCATCATAAATTATTCTAACGGTATGATAGATTGGAGTCCAGAGATAAGCAGCAATTTGACTTAGAAACATTTTAGAATTCACTCTGAAACAGTTTACTTATTTTAATTATGGAAATTAAGAGCCATATCACAGAAATCCATGCCTTGCAGATTAGTATTACATAGTAGCTCTGAATTTAAATACATTCAATGAGAGAATAAAAAACTAGGTTATAGAAAATTGTCAATGGTTCCCCTCACATTATTCCTTGCTCTGCCTCAATCTAATCTGGAGTGATACCAGAGGGGAAAAAAATTCCATGAAGGCAATGGAAGTTGCATGAAATCCTGGGAAATACAATATTCAATGTACCCATAGCTATGAATTTCACTGATTATTTTGAGATATGGAGGTAATCATTTCAAAATAAATCTATAAACCTCCCACATCTAGTCCTGTCTTTTCCATTCTCCTGGTACTGAACCTGAGGAGAATTTCCATCAAAGTATTCAATACCCTCCTACATTCCCAGGGGCTATGTTGTTTCTTTTTTCAGCATCTTCCACATTCTTCTTATTGAGACTATTTCCATCAGTCTCTCTTTTATCACTACCAAAGAAAAAAGTGAATGAAGAAGTAAAACATAATCACGTCCTACTGTATCTGTTCTCTTGCTACAATTCCTGCACATCCCAATCTTTTAGGGGAAAAAAGGTCAATATACATTATCTCCATCACTACCCTCATTTCTTAGTGAGTTATTTAGTTAGCCAGCTATTCAGTTAAGCCAAGTTATTTCTTTTTCCATTTTAGAGTTTGCATTTTCTTTTACTTAGAGAGTCTTCCACAGTAGTTTACTTATCCTTCAGTTCTCAGTTTACATAGCTTTCCTTCACAGGAAACTTCCCAGAGCCTCCCAGCACATAGGAAGATACACTCAGAGTACTCACTCTCTCCCCTCACAGTGTGCATGGCAATTTTTTATTTTCTTATCTAACGGCGTGTTTATGGATTTAATGGCTCACTGTGCTGTGAGATTCATGACAATGATGACCTGTCTGTTTCTTCCAGATCTGTGAGTCCGGTGCTCTGTGCATACCAGACACTTTATAAATATTCATTCAAGGATTGGATGAATGAAAGATAAAAGTGATCATAGCCATTCAACTAAATCTGGAAATATATCAAGGCAACATATAATCAAGTAGAAAAACATATTGATAGATTTTCCTCCTTTTCAATGTGAGAGAGAATCTAACTCTTCAAGAAGAGACAGACATTATTATTTACTCTACCATCAGAAGCACTTGTAAATGTTGTCTTTGTGTTACTTGAGAAACAGTATTCTGATCATAACATTCTTACAGGCTTTAAATTTTTATCTTAGTATAGTACAGTTAAAAGAATATTAAACTTGTGGGACTTCTCTAGCAGTCCAGTGGCTAAGACTTGCTTCCAATGCAGGGGACACAGGTTCTCTTCCTGGTCAAGAAGCTAAGATTCCACATGCCTCAGGGCCAAAACCCCAAAACATAAAACAGAAGAAATATTGCAATAAATTAAATAAAGACTTTAAAATGATTCATATCAAATTCTTAAAAAAAAGAATATTAAACGTTTAGTCTAAAAAATTCCCTTTTGTATTCTTTTATTCATTAGCTATGTTACATTCATCAGCTGTGTACTCATTTGCTTCTACCTGAGATGCCATGCCAGTGAAGTGGGGAAGTAATTTAGGCTTTAAAGTACTCTATAAACACTTAGCTGCTACAAATCATTGTTGGCAATTAAACTCTAAATTTAGAAACGGCAACCCTTAACCTAATTGATGGGGACTGAAAGTTGCTACCTGCTCTTTGTTCTTAAAATCAGAACTGTTGTTTTAATTATTCACCTAACCAGCATGTACTAAAACATGTAATATTCTCCAGGTGCTATGTTTGATTCTAGATACACCCAAGCATTAGATATGTTCCCTGATACCAGTTACTTAGTTGCTCTTAAAAATGACACAATTAGTTATTTAAAAAATAAAGTTAAAAAAAAATTGTCAAGTCTTTGCTACAGTCAGTTAGTAAATGAATAAAATTGGAATAAAATTGGATGTTGAGTGCAATAAAATTGGATGTTTGTTGCTAACAAAGTGCTTCATGTCACTTAGATATAATCATTTATATGGGCAGTATATATACATAGAAACTGATTGTTGTTTAGTGCTTTCTAGTTTGAATGCTTTTATGTACGTTATCTCTTTTTATAAAACTGTAAATAAGTTATTATAGGGGAATTCTCTGGCTGTCCAAGGGTTAGGATTCTGTGCTTCTACTGTAGGGGGCCCAGGATTGATCTCTGGCTGGGGAACAAGGATCCCCCAAGCTGAGTGATGTGGCCAAAAAAAATAAAAATAAAAAAAGTTATAATCACTTTCATTTTACTGATGAGAGAACTGATGTTATATAAGCTTAAACATATTGACCAATTTGTACAGCTAGTAAGTAGCAGAATTAAAATTTCAACCCAGATTTCCACTATAAATCTTTTGTACTAAATCAACTTTCCTCCTCCTCGTTTTCTTTGTTCTCTCTATTCATTGCATTAATATATGCAAATCTACATGATAATTAATGCACTAAGAAATGTACATTACCGCATACTATACATGCTTCAAATCTTACATTTCATGTCAATCTACTTGCATTATCTAAATTTAACTTCATTAAAAAGTGATATAATCATCAAAATAATTATAAACTTTGCTTGTTTATAAAGTAATGAGCACTGTGTGCATTTTGTGCTTAGTGGTGTCCGACTCTCTACAGCCCAGTGGACTGTAGCCCACCAAGCTTCTCTGTCTGAGGAATTTTCCAGGCAAGAATACTGAAGCAGGTTGCTATTTCCTACTTCAGAGGATCTTCCCAACCCAGGGATCAAACCCACGTCTCTTCATCTCCTGCATTGGAAGGTGAATTTTTTTTACCACTAGTACTAAATATCAAATATAAAGTAAAATTAAGATTCATCTGTCTTCAAAAGAATACTATTGCATCTAAAATAAACCAAGGTAATCTTATCTTTTTTCTCCTAATTGGTTTATGTATATAGCACACAAAGCATGGCCTATCAGGCTCTACTACAGGGTAAAGAGAGATGCTGGAAAAATATACCACTACACAAGCAGTCATATTTCAGATCTGGATTTTGAGTTCTATATAAAATTCTTAATAATCCATACACAGCATGTAGGTTTGTCCAGTTATAATGGCAGACTTCATAAATGCTGAGTGTGTCAACATATGAAGATTTGGATGCAAGCTCTGAAACTTAAGCAGGGTTCTGTTGTTGCAGGTTAATTTTTAACTAGGCCTTCCGGGATTGAAACAGGCAGGAAATATATTTAAAGGAGGCTTGAAGCAAAACTTTCCCCTTAATACTAAACTATGCTTGAGTATATAGAGAGGAGAAATAAACACTAAAGGGATAAAGACTCAAGAAATCCTTTTTTTCCTTTTAGGAAATCGTGTTGCAACCAAAGAATATTTTCTCAGTGGAGCATTCTTCAAAAACATGTCTGTGTAGACACAGAACCAATGTTAGTTTTATCAAATAAAACCAAATGAACACAGATAAATAAAAATGTATATTTATATAATCATTTAAATGCTGAGAGCTAAATTAGTCCCCACTTTTTGATCCTATAGCACTTTGTATATGCCTGTCTCAGCACTTTTCATATTGTATTGTATATAATTATTTGCATTTATACCTCTGTTAACTAATGTACATTCTAAAAGAGACAATGTGTTTTGTCCACATTAATGCTTTAGTGTAGAATTGAGGTTTCATCTCAATATATGTTAACTGAATTTTTTTGAATCATGTAATTTTTCTTACTTTTATATTAGAAAAATATAGCAATGAATAAAAATATAAAATACTTATTTTTAAGTTTGGTTTGAAATCAGTCATATATGTTTTCATGCATTTATTTATTCATGTATATTTACTGTCAAATTTGTGCTGGACAGCATTTTAGGGGCTGGCCTGTAAAGAAGGGTAAGAGCAAAGTGCTCTTTGATGTTATATCACTTAAACTATACTGAAAAAAGTAGATGTTAAAATAATTGCCTTTAAAAATCACTAGAGCAATAACCTCCAGTAATAAAGATACACAGCAAAATCACACCATCTAGGAGAGCTTCTAGCCTGCCCTTCTGGAAATGACATTCTAATAGGGAACATACAGGTTTAAAAAAAGTTACACAAATAAAAAAAATTCAAATTTTAATGAGTATTGTGAAAAAAAGTATAGAGAGTATGACAGCATATATATCAGTTCAGTTCAGTTCAGTTCATTTCAGTTGCTCAGTCGTGTCCGACTCTTTGTGACCCCATGAATCGCAGCACGCCAGGCTTCTCTGTCCATCACCAACTCCTGGAGTTTACTCAAACTCATGTCCATCAAGTCGGTGATGCCATCCAGCCATCTCATCCTCTGCCATCCCCTTCTCCTCCTGCCCCCAATCCCTCCCAGCATCAGGGTCTTTTCCAGTGAGTCAACTCTTCGCATGAGGTGACCAAAGTATTGGAGTTTCGGCTTCAGCATCAGTCCTTCCAATGAACACCCAGGACTGATCTCCTTTAGGATGGACTGGTTGGATCTCCTTGCAGTCCAAGGGACTCTCAAGACTCTTCTCCAACAGCATAGTTCAAAAGCATCAATTTTTCAGCACTCAGCTTTCTTCACAGTCCAACTCTCACACCCATACATGACCACTGGAAAAACCATAGCCTTAACCAGACGGACCTTTGTTGGCAAAGTAATGCCTCTGCTTTTTAATATGCTGTCTAGGTTGGTCATAACTTTCCTTCCAAGGAGTAAGCATCTTTTAATTTCATGGCTGCAATCACCATCTGCTCAACTAGAGCCAGACATCCTGGAACGTGAAGTCAAGTGGGCCTTAGAAAACATCACTACGAACAAAGCTAGCAGAAGTGATGGAATTCCAGTTGAGCATATATATATAGAGGTGCTTAATCCAATCTTGTGAGGCCAAGAAAGCAAATGACATTCAGTTTACATCCATCACTCCTAAACTGTAGGTCTAATAAGGCCAGAAATCCTCATGATGACTTTCACTTGTACTAAGTACAAATCATGACAAAATCATTGCCCTTTTTTCCCCTTAGGAAAAATGGTAATAGATATCGTACATCTTGATTTTAGTAAACTTCTTAAGATTTCTTTTCATTCCATTTTAGTTGTTAAAATAGGGGGAGAAATGCTTCCTAGATGATGACATAATGATTTAGATTTGGAACTAACTGAAGAAGCATCCCCAAGTTGGACTTTAAGCTTGACAAGACTCTGATGGCAGCCTGCAAGCTTCTAAGTAATTAATAATTGGTTCCACATTCTCAGCCATTTTTTGAAGGCATAAAAGACATGACTTTGAAATGTATTCATGGTTAGGAAGTTTAGCAAAATGGGTCATACCATAGACCCATTTGTTGAATTAAAATTAAAATATATCTCAATGAAAGTCTCAAAATTCAAGAGCATAAGATGTTACTGCTGCTGCCACTACTGTTACCATCACATTAGCTGTTAGAATTAGCCTGGACAATTGTGACTTCTCTCCTTCAAACCTTAAGGAAGTCTATAAACTAGACTTATTCTCTCCATTTTGTAGACAAGAACACTGAGTTTCAAGTAGACTAGATAATTTGCCAAAGTCGCAGAATTACTAAGTTGTAAAACTAGAATTCAAGAGACTGTCTAATGTCAGTATTAGTGTTCTTATCCAGAATTTCAGGCTGCTTCCAATGAAAGTAATTATGGATTCTTTAGGATTTCACAGCTTGATGCAACTGATTCTGCCACTTGCCAATTACATAGTCCTGGCAAAGTAATTCACCTTCTAGAGTCTGCAGGTGTAGAGAAAATACTAGTGAAGGGAAGTGAATTGAAAGTTGCTCAGTCATGTCCAACTCTTTGTGACCCCATGCACTGTAGCCTGTCAGGCTCCTCTGTTCATGGAATTCTCTAGGCCAGAATAATGGAGTGGGTAGCTGTTCCCTTCTCCAGGGTATCTGCCCAACCCAGGGATCGAACCCGGGTCTCCTGCATTACAGTAGGCTTCTTTACCATCTGAGCCACCAAGGAAACCCAAGAACACTGGAGTGGGTAGCTATCCATTCTCCAGTGGATCTTTCTGACCCAGGAATCGAACCAGGGTCTCCTGCATTGCAGGTGGATTCTTTACCAGCTGAGCTACCATGGAAGCCTATTATATTAGAATTTGTGGCAATTGAAAGAGCTAATACACAGAAAGCACCTGGAACTGTATCTGGCATGTAACAATCAATATGTTAGTTAGTAACACTGCTACTATTTTTTTAAATTTTATGATAAATATCTTACTAGATTTATAACCATGGCTAAATGCCTACAGATCTGAGTGGAACTGAGATAACCACTCAAAAATTTATCTAGCACTTATTCATTGCCATTTGCTTAATTTTCAATAAATTTTCACAAGGTCCCAGACAGTCTTCTCACCTACTCTTATTTCAACAGTAAGCCAAATATAAAAAAAATAAAATAAAATAGTAAGCAATACATGGTACTACTGTCTTAAAATATTTTCTCTGAAGATTTTTATCTGTACCATCTGTTTTGAAAATTTTATTTCTGTATGTCCTTGTGGTTACCTATTTTAAATATAGCAGTGTGTACATGTCAACCAGAATTGACATGCATCATCTCTTTAAAATAAAAATTGAAAATATTAAGTGATCCACATTAAGTCTGTGGAAGATGTTATGCACTTGCGAATTATTCTTTAGCCCATGGGATTTGTGATTTCCAGTTGAGTGACAATCAAACAGAAAAATCATAAAGGCGAATTTGCTTACAAAAGTCAACAATATTTACATAACTGATGAAACTTTGTTGAGCTGTGTTAATTCATTAGTTCTTCCTGTGAATGACATAATTTCAATGCAGTAATATTGACATGTAGTTTCTTCAGACCAAGACTACCTGCAATTTTTAGTGAGACCAAAAGTTGAATACAAAATTTTTTGGCATAAATATTTCTACTGAAATGTATGTCCCATTAATTAAAAGAAAGTATGTCAATAATCCAGAGTTTCAAGGTGGGAGGAGATAGCTTTTCTTACTTTTTTGGAATTAATAAAAATCCCTTATTGAAGGGACAAAGTAGAATCTTCTCATTGACACTTTCTTACCTTTCTGTATTTCTATTTTACCTTGATTTCTCTACCACTACCTCCTCTGTTTCTCCTATCAGCATTAAAGTTTTCACTGCTCAAAAAAAAAAAAAGAAAGAAAGAAAAGAAAGTACTGTACCTAGAAATTGTTCTGTACCACAGAGTTTGATGAAGAGCTTAATTAAATGAAAAGTGAAGCAATTCATAAGTAACCAATTTTGTAGTAATTTTATTCTACTGGCCTATGCTTTCTTTTTATCTATAATGAATGGTAAGAAGTATCTAGATTTGATACTTTCACATTTTCAATAAAGTTAATAATTACCCTCATATAGAAACTCAGACACATTCTCTGTGTACCAGGAGAAATCATATTAAAAAAAAAAGAAGTACAGCAGGATTTGTTATAATAGCCTTAAACTAGAAAACACTCAAACATTCATCGATAGTAGAATGTGAAAATGAATGTGGCACAGACTTACATAGAAAATAAAATGTATGAATAAATAAGCAGAAATGTGGTTGAATCTTCAAAAGGACAAAGATGAATGAAAGAAGGTAGATACTATAACATGCATTCTGTTTATACACATTAAAAATAGAGAAAAGTAAACTATATTACTTGGATGCTTATTTAGTTGCTAAACCTGCAATAGAAAGCAAGAAACTGTCAGAGTGGTTCATTGCAGGTGGAAGAAAGTGATTAGGGCTAGGAAGAAGCACACAGGGTCTTTCCTGATGATGCATTATATGCTAGGGTTTTACTTACACTTACATTTACTCTATAATAATTTATTAAATTTTGCATTCATGTTTAATCCCCGTCTATATATTACAGATTTTTTTTCTTAAAGTATAAATGACATAATTTGGTCTTAATAAAAGGCTTCAGAAACATTTTCCCTTCTTGTGAAACCAAAAACTGATTGCCAAGCTTCTTTCTCAGTGAAGCAGTAAAGTAGTGCAAGTGATTGTAGTGAGCTATAACATTTGTAGAGAAGGATAACTAAATCCAACTAAAGTGAACAGGCCATGAATTCTCATCAGTCTATAAAACATAAGTGCAATTTGTATAAAGTTGGATCTCATAAATAAGTAATGCAGCATTAAAAGGCAAAGCAAGATGAATAGAGCAAGGGTTTGTGAAGCAAAAAATAGTTGGTATTTCTTCTTAGGCAAATATTAAATAATTTAAATAGGTATATATTTTAAATGGGTGAGTGAAAAACACAACTCCAAATATATGACCCAACAAGCTGGGTATGTGTCTGTTACTGTTTTCCTCCTTGTAATCTAATACCTGGAAATGTCCCTCATTATCATTTCCTGGTCTCACAGGTGATAAATACTTTGTCCTTTTCTAAATATAAGTTTCCTTACCTTGGACTTTGGATGTGGGGTAGCTCCCCTCAGCAGCCGCCCCTGACCTCGGAGGTGGGGTAACCCCTCTCGGTCGCCGCCACATCCAAGGTAAGGAGCAGCGGCTGCGCTTTGCTGGAGCCGCCGTGAAGAGATACCCCATGTCAAGGTAAGAGAAACCCAAGTAAGACAGTAGGCGCTGAGGGAGGGCATCAGAGGGCAGACAGACTGAAACCACAATCACAGACAACTAGCCAATCTGATCACACGGACCACGGCTTGTCTAACTCAATGAAATTAAGCCATGACATGTGGGGCCACCCAAGACGGTCGGGTCATAGTGGAGAGGGCTGACACAATGTCATCCACTGGAGAAGGGAATGGCAAACCACTTCAGTATTTTTGCCTTGAGAATCCCAAGAACAGTATGAAAAGGCAAAAAGGTAGGACACTGAAAGATGAACTCCCCAGGTCGGTAGGTGTCCAATATGCTACTGGAGATGAGTGGAGAAATAATTCCAGAAAAAATGAAGGGATGGAACCAAAGCAAAAAAACACGCAGTTGTGGATGTGACTGGTGATACAAGGAAGGTCCGATGCTGTAAAGAGCAATATTGCATAGGAACCTGGAATGTTATGTCCATGAATCAAGGCAAATTGGAAGCGGTCAAACAGGAGATGGCAAGAGTGAACATCAACATTCTAAGAATCAGTGAATTAAGATGGACTGGAATGGGTGAATTTGACTCAGATGACCATTATATCTACTACTGTGGGCAGGAATCCCTTAGAAGAAAAGGAGTAGCCATCATAGTCAACAAAAGAGTCGTAAGTGCAGTACTTGTATACAATCTCAGAGATCAAATTGCCAACATCCACTGGATCATAGAAAAAGCAAGAGAGTTCCAGAAAAACATCTATTTCTGCTTTATTGACTATGTCAAAGCCTTTGACTGTGTGGATCACAATAAACTGTAGAAAATACTGAAAGAGATGGGAATACCAGACCACCTGACCTGCCTCTTGAGAAACCTGTATGCAGGTCAGGAAGCAACAGTTAGAACTGGACATGGAACAACAGACTGCTTCCAAATAGGAAAAGGAGTATGTCAAGGCTGTATATTGTCACCCTGCTTACTTAATTATATGCAGAGTACATCACGAGAAATTCTGGGCTGGATGAAGCACAAGCTGGAATCAAGATTACCAAGAGAAATATCAATAACCTCTGATATGCAGATGACATCACCCTTATGGCAGAAAGTGAAGAAGAACTAAAGAGCCTCCTGATGAAAGTGAAAGAGGAGAGTGAAAAAGTCGGCTTAAAGCTCAACATTCAGAAATCTAAGATCATGGCATCCAGTCCCATCACTTCATGACAAATAGATGGGGAAATAGTGGAAACAATGGCTAACCTTATTTTTTTGAGCTCCAAAGTCACTGCAATGGTGATTGTAGCCATGAAATTAAAAGACGCTTACTCCTTGGAAGGAAAGTTATGACCAACCTAGACAGCATATAAAAAAGCAGAGACATTACTTTGTCAACAAAACTCCATCTACTCAAGGCTATGGTTTTTCCAGTAGTCATGTATGGATGTGAGAGTTGGACTATTAAAGAAAGCTGAGCACAGAAGAATTGATGCTTTTGAACTGTGGTGTTGGAGGAGACTCTTGAGAGTCTGTTGGACTGCAAGTAGATCCAACCAGTCCATCCTAAAGGAGATCAGTCCTGGGTGTTCATTGGAAGGACTGATACTGAAGCTGAAACTCCAATACTTTGGCCACCTGATGCGAAGAGCTGACTCATTGGAAAAGACCCTGATGCTGGGAAACATTGAGGCCAGGAGGAGAAGGGGACGATAGAGAATGAGATGGTTGGATGACATCACCGACTCAATGGACATGGGTTTGGGTGGACTCTGGGAGCTGGTGATGGACAGGGAGGCCTGGCGTGCTGCGGTTCATGGGGTCGCAAAGAGTCGGACATGACTGAGTGACTGAACTGACTGACTAAATATAAGTTTCAGTTGTTCTTCGCATTAATGCTGCTGCTGCTGCTGCTGCTATATCGCTTTAGTCGTGTCTGACTCTGTGCGACCCCATAGATGGCAGCCCACCAGTCTCCCCCATCCCTGGGATTCTCCAGGAAAGAACACTGGAGTGGGTTGCCATTTCCTTCTCCAAAGCATGAAAGTGAAAAGTGAAAGTGAAGTCGCTCAGTCGTGTCCCTACTCTTCGTGACCCCATGGACTGCAGCCTACCAGGCTCCTCCATCCATGGGATTTTCCAGGCAAGAGTATTGGAGTGGGTTGCCATTGCCTTCTCCTCTTTGCATTAATACTGCTTTTTAAATCAGGCCTATACATATTATTTTACTTGTTGAAATTCTAAAAGTAGACAGATTTCCAGGATCAATCCTTTCTCTCTATTTGTCAGTACAAGTTATTTAGCTGCAGGCATGTGTGTGAGGTTAACCAAATAGGTATTTTAGATTGTGACATATATCATACTTCTCTTTCTATAACATTCATGAATCTTCAGTGGAAAAATGTACTTTCAGCTCATTTTAATCCATTAGATCTAGTTTAATTTAGCACCTTCTAAGAGCCAAATATTGAGCTGGGTATTGTGATTTCTAAGATCAATACAACACAGTCTCTGCTTTCAAGAAATTTGAATAAGTGGAAAAGTCAATATACTTTAGTAAGCACCACCAAAATGTTATGCACTGAATAAATGGACCATGAGTATGAGACGTTTAGGACATAGAAAAGTTTAGAAAACACTTTTTCTGGAGGAGATTATTGTTGGCTAGAATTTTCAAGGATGAACTATCTAAATCAAGAATGAAAAAAGAAGAAACCAGGGCAGGGGGCATGAGCAGAGGCAAACAGACATGGGAGAGTTCTGAGAACATACATCAGTAATCACATGGAGAACAGTATCCTTGGAGGTGAAGCTCTATGAGCAGTAATGGGAAGTGTGCCTTGTTTGCTGCATTGATAGACATTTACTATTGAACTATGCTTGTTAACACTGAACTAAATGCTTGTTAACAGACATCTCAGCAGCTACATTGAGGATAATTATGAGGGCTTTTAAGATTACTGTTAGGATAACATACTAAGAGGTTGTAACAACAGGTCAGGTGACAAATAATGAGAGCCTGATTGTGATTCTTTTGGAGAGAGGGGAAATTTTGAGAACTGCTTGCAGCATGCAAAATTATCAAGATTGGTGATTGACTAGATATGGACAATGAGGGAGAAAGAGAAGTCTTGAGATGTCTCTCCAACTTGGCCTGGGAATAATGAACTGAAACACAGAATCCAGGAGAAGAAAACCTTACTGAGGAAGGTAAAAATAAGGTTTCAATTTTAAACATGTTGAATTTGAGGTACCCACAGGTCACTCAGTGGGTTTGTTTTACAGGCAAATGTCTATTTGAGGTGGTAGACTGAAGGAGTAGAAGAGGTTAAAGATAGCTGTGGAAGACATCAGTATCTAAGTGTAATTAAAATTGTGGGTTTTAATGTCAGTGGGATTTCCCTTCCAAAAAATGTGTAGGATTAAAACAAATGAGTAGACACCTCCAATACCCAAAGTTTCTTTTGGAGGCGATGGTTATGTTTATTACCTTGATTGTGGTGATGGTAACACAACAGTACATGTATATTCCCCAACTCAAACTCACCAAATTGTATACATTAATTATCTGTCCCTTTTTGTATACCTCTTATACCTCAATAGAGATATGGGGGGAAAAGGACTAATACAGTATTTATTTTAAAAAGGCTTATGAAGAAACAGATAAAGAAAGGCAAAAAGAACCAGATATGCTTAAACATGAAAACCAGGAGCAAACAGGTAGTAGAAATCTCATGAAGGAGAATGCAAGATCCATCTCAAATGCAACAGTGAAGTTATTCAGATAAAGATGACATTTAGCTATAAGGAGGCTGTTGATTACTGTGGGGTTGAGGATGGATATCATTCATTATGCAACTGGTATTATACAACTGTGAATTTTTATATGCACACACATGTATGCATGCATAAATATATCTATTATAATAGCTGACAGTAAGACTGAAAGCTGGTGAAAGGATAGATTCCAAGTAAACATTGTAAAAATATATGCATAACATTTTATAATCTATTTTTGAACTGCTAATTGAATATCTGAAAATTCACCAAGCTTCAACAATATTCACAAGCAATAGGTAAACCTCTACAACAAATATTTTAGGTATCAGCATTAAAATGGACATCATTAAGTTTTCAAATTGTGTGGGTTTCTTTTCTTTACTTTACTGAGTATAGTCTTTGCATTATATAGTTTGACTTGACAAGAGAACCCATAAAAATCCCCACTTGTGGCCCACTTGAAAAAGAAGTATTATAGTTTTAGGCACTGCTGAACATCACGCTGAGCTACAGAAAATAAATAAAATACCATAAAGCTCCCCACCTTTATTTCACTTTTAGATCACCACATTGAGATACAGCAAATACATTAATCAAAGGCAGACCACTGAGATTCAGATATATTTTGTTAAATATTAAATTGTATAGTTGAAGGAAAGATCAATTTCTTTTTAAAAATGACACTATTGCTACCCTTCTAAACACTGCAGTTTACTAATGATTTTAAAACTGCTTTAAGGGTTTAAAACTGAACCACTACCACTTCATCCCAGCTGAGATTTAGAATGCAAAGCTCACAATAGGAATACATTTATGTTTCAGGTTAAATAAATTCAGCCTCTTTTATTTTAGAACTGGAAGAACATTTTGTTGACTCGGAGCTCTATTTCTGTTACTTAGGGCTAAAAGAAGTCAGTTCAGCATAAGAATTTCTGCAAGGCATTATTTGGAAGTTCGCTGGGAAGAGGCACACTCCGTCTTGTATACAGTGCTGAGAACCATTTTTAACGTTAACAGGCAATGTTGTTTCCAAGTAAGCCTTCTTTGCTGCCTCTATGCAAGCATGCGTGCCCAGGGCTACTGTGAAAATGGACATGAAGAACTGAAAAATAATTCTAGCCCCTAAGACCTCAGTGAGATACTATCATGAAGGCTAGACATCATTAATGTGAGCTCCAAAATTTCTTTCAGGTGCCATCCCCTCAGTCTCCAGTGACCCAAAATATGCACACAGAGTGATGTGTTGAAGCACCGACAACAGCCAAGTACTTCTAAGTGAAAATACCCTCTCATTTCCCCTTGATAAGCTAGAGTTTATCAGAAGGTATAAGCACCATGATCCCCTACTTCCTAAGACCCAGGGTTCATAATGGGACCAAGCTCTTCTGCCTGATTCTTACATGTTAAATCCTTCCATTTTAAGAATAAATAGGATTTGGTCAATGCACCTAAGCAGTTTACCAAACTTGTTTAAAATGACATAATCCCAACCACAGATCCAGCTTTATCCTCAAGTATTCACCCTATTTGGGCTTCCCTGGTGGCTCAGAGAGTAAAGAATCCACCTGCAATGCGGGAGACCTGTGTTCGATCCCTGTGTTGGGAAGATCCCCTAGAGGAGGGCATGGCAACCCACTCCAGTATTCTCGCCTGGAGAATCCCAATGGACAGAGGAGCCTGGAGGGCTACAGTCCATGGGGTCACAAAGAGTCAGACATAACTGAGAGACTAAGCACATACACATTTACACTATTTAACAATAAGTAAATACATGCATACATACATGCGTGTTCAGTCGCTAAGTTGTTTGACTCTTTGAAACCCCATGGGCTGTAGCCTGCCAGGCTCCTCTGACCATGGGATTTTCCCAGGCAAGAACATTGGAGTGGATTGGCATATCTTTCTCCAAAATACATACAAACATATTTTTAATATTTCTTCTCTGTTGCATAATCTCTCTCTCTCTTATCTTCTGCTGGCTATCTGTACAGCCAAGGATTTGGGATCAACTGAGAATTATTCAGGAGCTGGTGTGAGGCCTCTTATATCTCAGCCCCACTCTGAAGATGACCTGCTGGCATGCTTGCGGTCCAGATTCAGATCATACCTACAGATCTAGATTCTATCTCCACTGAAATATTACAAAGGGTACTAAGCAAAACATTACACTGAGAAGTAAAGTCTTTTTATCAGTGGCTGTTTAACTAGGATTTCCTGATTTTCCTCACCTGAACTCAATATGTGCTAACCAATTTTCTAGAATTCCTCTAAGTAAATCTTCCCTTATTGACAGACTATTGACTTATTCTCAAATTGCCTCCTCAGCTCAATTCTGTCTTGTATCACATCTACATGATTTATTTATTTCCTTTTTAGAATCTTACTAATTTGTTAAATTACTGCAGATGATACATGAATGCAGATGATTCCCATGAATCCTGACAGAGTCCCCTAAGTCCTTTGTGGTGTTTTTCATTTCTTTGAATAAATAATCTGTATGGCACATTTGACATTTCACATACAGACACATAGTGTAATCTTACTGTGCAGTTTAGTTGGTAAAGAATCTGCCTGCCATGTAGGAGACCCAGGTTTGATCCCTGGGTTGAGAAGATTCCCCTTGAGAAGGGAATGGCTACCCACTCCAGTATTCTTGTCTGGAGAATTCCATGGACAGAGGAGCCTGGTAGGCTACAGTCCATGTGATCACAAAGAATCAAATGTGACTGAGTAAGTAACAATTTTAGTCTTATATACATTTTTGCCACATCTTTACTGCTACCATATGCATTTGAGAATATGGAAAAGATTCTCAAATTTAAGCGTGGTGAACTCCATCTGTGTATAGTAAGTTCTACATTAAAAAAAAAATCTTAGGCAGACTATCACTCAGTCATAAAAAATAGTGAAATAATGCATTTACAGCAACATGGATGGACCTAGAGTTCATCACACTAAGTGAAGTAAGGCAGACAAGAAAGACAAATATGGTATCACTTATATGTGGAATCTAAATAAAAAAAAAAGAAAAGAAATGATACAAATACACTTATTTACCAAAAAGAAATAAAATGTGGTTTCCAAAGAGGAAAGGTAAGAGGATAAATTAGGAGTATGGTATTAACATGCACATATTACTATATATAAAATAGATAACCAATAAGGGCCTATTATATAGCACAGGGAACTATACTCAATATTTTGTAATAACCTATAAGGAAAAATATTACCTAACCCTGACCTCTGACCACCTCCTAGAGATAGACAACTGATCTAAGCTGTGCCAATTTTTGAAACTTGAATGGACTGACACCAGTTGAAGCTGCTATCTTAACAGAAGTGTCTGTAATCTCCAGTTGCTGAGGCCTCTATGGACTGTGACCCATGGAGACCATCGTCACCATTAGGTCACAGAGGAGGGATGGGAGAGAGGTTCACTGCTGCCTCAAGGCCAGGATGTGGCCAGTGGGTGGCCATGGCTAGTGCTCTGGAGTTCTGAAGGACACAGCCCTCAGTCTGTTCCCATACTCCCAGCTGGCAGCCCCATGGCCAGAGGACCTCAGGGAGAAAGCAGTGACTTGCTTTCACCACACTCTCTGCCCCAGGACCACTGCCAGGCTGACAGAGCTGAACAGGACCTAGCACTAAAGATTCTGTGCTAAGCATCACATGCTGATAGTCATGGACTAATGGCTGAGAGCACATTCTGCCCTGTTACAAACATAATCTGGAAAAAAATGTGTATATATGTATAACTGAGTCACTTTGCTGCACAATTGAACCTAACACAGCATTGTAGATCAACTATACTTCAATTTTTAAAGCTTTATTTTTAATACTCTGATAAAACTTTTGCTCTGTGTAATCCATAAATATTGCTTCAGAAGTATTACCAATTAAATTAAGTTTGACACTACAATACTACCTTAACAAATAAAAGGTTCCTTCACTGGATTATTCATACATATGAAAACATTAGGGTTTCTCTGGTGGCTCAGATGGGAAAGAATCTGTCTACATTGCAGGGTTAGATCCTTGGGTAAGAAAGATCCCCTGGAGAAGGGAATGACTACCCACTCCAGTAAGCTTGCCTGGAGAATTCCATGGATGGAGGAGCCTGGCTGGCCACAATTCATTGGGTCACAAAGAGTAAGACTCAACTAAGCAACTTACAAAATATTAGAACAAAAACTGAAAGTTGGTAACTCAAATTGAATATAACTAAACATACATATTTTGGGTCTTAGTGTGTCTTTATAATTTTGAATAACAGTTAAAACTAAATTTTATACAGGAGGGATTAGATCTGATAGAGTGCCTGAAGAACTATGGATATAGGTTCATGAGGTGGCGAGTGATCTCCAAGAAAAAGAAATCAAAACAAGCAAAATGGTTGTCCGAAGAAGTCTTACAAATAGCTGAGAAAAGGAGATAAGCAAAAGGCAAAGGAGAAAAGAAAAGATATACCCATCTGAATGCAGAACTCCAAAGAATAGCAAAGAGAGATAAGAAAGGGTTCCTAAGTAATCAATGCAAAGAAATGTTTCCATTCTATGAAAAAATAGAGATGGGAAAGACTAGAGATCTCTTCAAGAAAATTAGAGATACCAAGGGAATATTTCATGCAAAAATGGGCACAATAAATGACAGAAACAGTATGACCTAACCGGAAATGGAAGGTATTAAGAAGAGATGGCAAGAATACACAGAACTACACAAAAAAGATGTTAATGACCCAGATAACCATATGGGGGCTTCCCTTGAAACTCAGTCGGTAAATAATCTGCCTGCAATGCAGGACACCGGGTTTGATTCCTGGGTAAGGAAGATCCCCTGGCGAAGGAAATGGCAACCCATACCATTATTCTTGCCTGGAGAATCCCATGGGGTTGCAAGAGTCAAACATGAATTAGTGAATTAGTAAACCAGCACCATCAGCCATGATGGTGGGACTCACTTAGAGCCAGATATCTGGAAATGTGAAGTCAAGTGGGCCTTTGGAAGCATCAACACCAACAAAGCTAATGGAGCTGATGGAACTTCAGCTGAGTTATTTCAAATCCAAAAAGATGAAAAAAAAAAAAGACGATGCTGTGAAAGTGCTGCACGCAATATGCCAGCAAATTTGGAAAACTCAGCAGTGACCACAAGACTAGAAAAGGTCAGTTTTCATTCCAATCCCAAAACAAGGCAATGCCAAAGAATGTTCAAACTATAGAACAACTGAACTCATTTCACATGTTAGCAAAATAATGCTCAAAATTTTCCCAGCCAATATTCAACAGTATGTGAATTGAGACATTCCAGATGTTCAAGCTGGATTTAGAAAAGGCAGAGGAATCAGAGATCAAATTTCCAGCATCTGTTGGATCATAGAAAAAGCAAGAGGATTCCTGAGAAGCATCTACTTCTGCTTCCTTGACTATGCTAAAATTTTTGATTCTGTGAATCACAACAGACTGTGGAAAATTCTTAAAGCGATGGGAATACCAGACCCCCTTACCTGCGTCCCGCAAAACCTGTATGCAAGTCAAGAAGCAACAGTTAGAACCTGACGTGTAACAACAGATGGGTTCAAAAATGTGAAAGGAGTATGCCAAGGCTGTATATTGTTACCCTGCTTATTTAAATTCTATGCAGAGTACATCATGTGAAATGCCGGGCTGGTTGAGGTATAAACTGGAATCAAGATTGCCAGGAGAAACATTAATAACCTCAGATATGCAGATGACACCACTTTTATGGCAGAAAGTCAAGAGGAACTAAAGAGCCTCTTAATGAAAGTGAAAGAGAGTGAAAAGCTGGCTTAAAACTCAACTTTCAAAAAACAAAGATCATGGCATCCAGTCCTGTCACTTCATGGCAAATATATGGGGAAACAATGCAAACAGTGACAGACTTTATTTTCTTGGGCTCCAAAATCACTACAGATGGTGACTGCACCCATGGAATTAAAAGACACTTGCTCCTTGAAAGGAATGCTATGACAAACCTAGACACCATATTAAAAAGCAGAGACTACTTTGCCAACAAAGGTTCATCTAGTCATAGCTATGGTTTTTCCAGTAGTCATGTATGGATGTGAGTTAAGCCATAAAGAAGTCTAAATGCCAAAGAATCGATGCTTTTGAGCTCTGGTGTTGGAGAAGACTCTTGAGAGTCCCTTGGACTGCAAGGAGATCAAACCAGTCAATCCTAAAGGAAATCAATCCTGAATATTCATTAGAAGGACTGATGCTGAAGCTGAAGCTCCAATACTTTGATCACTTGATGCAAAGAGCTGACTCATTAGAAAAGACCCTGACGCTGCAAAGATTGAAGGCTGGAGGAAGAGGGGATGACAGAAGATGAGATGGTTGTATGACATCACTGACTCAATGGACATGAGTTTGAGCAATTTTCGGGAGTTGGTGAAGAACAGGGAAGCCTGGCATGCTACAGTCAATGGGGATGCCAGTAGTCAAACATGACTGAGTGACTGAACAACAACAAAAATAACAACTTGAGCCACTTAATGAAATTAATATATTGTATAATTATCATTAGGTAACAACAGGAGACCATTACAAGGCATCAAAATCCCATTTTTTGAACATTACAACTTCTCTAGAACTGTGCTGAATCAGTTGGATGCACCTTGTTTGGTTGTCTTCCTTCTCCTTTGTACTTTCAAACTCATTTTAATCTTTATGAAAATATGCTATTGCCTAAAAATCAGGACAATTATTGCTTTATCAAATTGTGAGTGAAGTCTATATTTCAATTTTTAATGCTGAAAAGTTACAGAGATCATTTCATATCAAATTTAAGAACTAACAATAAAGAAAAATTAATGCTATAATTCTTTCAAGATAAAGAATCCCTAGGAAAAGTGGCAAAAAAAGTTAAAAGAAAGAAAAAAAATAAAATTAAAAATCAATCAGCATGCTAATATTTATGTATGTGTTATGAGCTGTGGGCTTATATGTGTTATTCCCTATGGGCTTTACTTAGCTCTCCAGTGCTAATTAAATTAAAAGAAATGGAAAGATAATTTTCCTAAATTTCCAATATCTGTTTATTTTATCTGAATACTTGCTAGATATGATTAAGAAAGTTTTCAATTTTCATCAAAGTGGCATCCTGGAGTGACAACTGCAATTTAATTTTCATTATGATTAGACACTTATATTAGTTCAAGCTTCAATGTCTGGATTATTATATTTGCCTTCCAATTCAGCTTTCTGGATTTATAATCTCCTATTACAATCTACTCAGGAGTAATCATTATAAAATAATAATCTAGTGGTGCCCCATCTCAGACCTTCTAGAGGTTCCCTCAGCACCATCTGCAATATGGCATAGACAAACATTTATGATATGGCATAATTTACTTAATGTAATTATGACATGTCACATGCTGCCATTTATCTGTGAGTTTATCCATTCTGTCACCTTTCTTTTGAAAGGAAACCCCTAACCCCTCCCATTTTCCTTCTCACCAGTATGCATCCTTCATGAGTCAACTTCAACATCATCCTCTTTCTCTGTTTTTGGCACATGCCCCTCATAGATTTAGTCATCTTGTTTGATTGGTGTAACAGAAGCTGTCAATGACCCACACATGTCCCTCACTCTGGTCAACTACCATCTGCTAGTAACTGCAGTCTCACTGAACAGCCGTATATCAGATTTGCAGAGAACTGGTTGCCTGGAGGCAGGAAGTGCAGAAAATACGCCCCCCATCCACAGCATCACTGACCAAGAACTCTCAGGTTTTAGTGTGTGAAATTACCAGTCCCATCACTCTCAGGATCAGTAATTCTGGGGAATGTGTTTGTGTCATTTCCCAGAATCTGCCCTGTGGATTAAGCTCTAGTTCTCTTAATTGCAGCTGGTTAACTGCAATTCCTTTATTGGCTTCCTTCTCTTCTCTGCATCACTTCCACTTCCTCACTTTCCTACTAGTAATACTTTAAGGTCTCAGAAAGAAACTATTTATACCTGAAACTTTGTCTGTAAGTTTTTTTTTTTTTCTTTACTTTGTAGAATCCACAGTAAAACTTTCATACCAGAAGTATTGTGTGGGATTCTGGAGTTGAATGGCTTGTCGGCCACATGATATCAAGACCACCTGGCATGTTGTGACAAAAATTTACAGGACTCTCTCTTGTGGTGAAGTAGAAAGGCATAAGGGGATACATGCCTCTCATCAATTTCTCCAGGATTTGAGAAATATAGTGACACTCATAATGACAATGACTATTGAGGTGACGGTTGTTGCAAGTATTGTCAGTGCTCTCAGAAAAAAAAAAAAAAACAACTGATTAGCCCAAGCCTAAATAATAAGTTCTCCATGACAGTATTTAAAGACACCCTCCTCTTTTAAAGTTAGAGAGGAGATTGGACTGAAAATGGACCTTTTGTTTGACTGTAATAGTAGTTGAATTGTAGAAATATACTGCAAAGCACTAGCAAATCTCTTTTTTATAACTCCAGGGTCTGAGAGGAAAGAGGTAGGATCCTAAAACCTGAACTTGGGAAAGAAGGTGTATTCTTTCTTTGTACAGAGACCACATAGATGCCTTATCTGAGGTCAACACTCCAAAATACATGTATGTTCCTTCAAAAATGTCCTTCATCTTATGGTTTCTGGACCACTATGTTCAAGACCAGGCATGCCCTAACTGAAAAAAGCATTGTCTCTGATTTAAGAAAAACAGGATTATTCATCAAAAGAGTAAAAAAACTGGCTAATATTTCCAGTTAGAAATTAAGAGAACATCTCTAGGAATGAGTGATGAGTACACTGGACAGGAATGTGTCTGAAATATAAGGTACACTTGTTATTTAGTCACTAAGTCATATCTGACTCTTTTGCAACCCTATGGACTATAGGATATAGCTCTATAGCCTATAGCCCACCAGGCATCTCTGTCCATGGGATTTTCCAGACAAGAATACTTGAGTGGTTTGCCATTTCCTTCTCCAGATTATCTTCCAGGAGGAGGGATTGAACCTGAATCTCCTGCATTGGCAGGTGGATTCTTTACCACTGAGCCACCAGGGAAACCCATAAGGTACACAGGAGATGCTAAAAATAAGTTTACACAAGCAAATGACTGTACATTTAAACATTTGTGTTTTGGGTATGCAATTCCAAATTTATACTTAATGGTACTACTAGCGCCACCTGGGAAGCCTGTGGATAATTCCATACTTCTCTAAAAATAATTTTAGGAAATAAAAATATATATTAAATAAGAAAATAATACTCTCAAATAAATCAACATTTAAATTACACAATGGTCATAAAATATAAATCAACAAGCTTAAAAACTTAAACAGAAATGCACACAATATGATTAATAAATAAAAAGTCTTGAAAGT
The DNA here is from genome assembly GCF_910594005.1 of Cervus elaphus. Lineage (NCBI taxonomy): Eukaryota > Metazoa > Chordata > Mammalia > Artiodactyla > Cervidae > Cervus > Cervus elaphus. The sequence continues at coordinate 49,134,669 of NC_057829.1, read as the reverse complement.
TATTCAGCACAGTGATCAAGGATGAATGCCTTCATTACCATTTTGCCTTAAACCCAAGTGATTTTGCTGATTGCTTTCAAATAATTCTGATGTCCATCATTTAACACACAGCATTAGTTGAATCTCTTTTCAAATTAAAGTGTAAAAAATTTACTCACTTATAAATAATATATTTAAGATACATATACATACTCCACTTACCCTTACTTGACCCACAAAGGCATTGGCTTCTTCTTCTACCACTGACAGATTTCTGGGCAGATAGGGATCAAACACTGGTGCATTGTCATTAACATCTGTCACCACCACGTTTACTGTGGCAGTTGAGGTCTTAAAGAAAAAAAAAAAGTGATTAAATGTGAGAGGGGTTATTTTTATTTTGATGTCAGTTAATTGGTTATCCGGGCATTTGTCTATCCGAAAAGCATTTCATTACCATTCCTATTCCTTAGCTTTCCAAAAAAAGACAAGGAAAAAAAAGAAGCTGGCAATCTTCAAACACCTCAAAAAATAAATAAATAAATAAAAGTCAGATGTGGAAAACAAATGATGACATTAAAGGGCAAGCATCTTCTTGAAAATGTCAAGTATTTCCCGGAGGCTTACTTTCAGAAAGTGCTTTTACCTTTATCTTGTTCACATTTTATGGATGGCAAGCTTTTGTTTATATACACGTGCACCTTTTTTCCTCTGAAATGTAACATTTCTGCAGTTTTTACCATGTACATGTTGCACTGTTCAAAAATATAACTAGTACATTATAAGGTAGCATGGTATATCAAATGGGCATTTTCAGGTCAGAAAATCCTACAGTAGTAATTTTCTAGATAAACATCTAAACCAAAAGTTTGAGTATCATACACCACTAATTTTTTTAAGAAAAGAAAACCTTATAGTTATACAGCCTAAGGAAATTGTAAGTGGGCAACCCTACCAGTGGTATGTGCTTCCTGGTTGAAAGGTGAAATCCCTGGCCTGATGCAACCTGAGAATAGAACTTAGGTCAATGACTTTTGCACAATCAAGGAACATCTTCATATGTGATGCAAATTGGAAACTGCTCTTTCTAATCAAAGCCTGAGTATAGTGTATGCCCTCCACCCATCTCTGTCACATGGTGGGGAAGATCACAGAAGGCTGAGACCAAAATTAGAGAAAGCAAGGATGCTAAGCTGGAAAATGAAAAATCCATTATGCTATGATGTTAAATATTTAATAACATGCAAATAAAAAGTAGGAGGAAAAAGCAGGATGAAACTATCATGGGTGAATTACTTACATTTCTTTTTTAAAAATACAAAAAAAGAATTATCCTACTCTGTTTAAGTGAGGTGGAGTGAAAGACTAGAGAGCTGAACATAAAGAAATGACTTAAAGGAAGTGAATCTAAAGAAATTTTGCAGTGGTAATGGGATTGTGGATGGGTCAAAAAACTGGATTTCCTAACTGCTAAGACCCAGATAACAACGATGGTGTGATAACTCACCTAGAACCAGATATCTTGGAGTGTGAAATCAAGTGGGCCTTGGGAAGCATCCCTTAGAACCAAGTTAGTGGAGGTGATGGAATTCAAGCTGAGCAATATCAACTCTTAAAAGATGATGCTGTGAAAGTGCTGTATTCAATATGCCAGCAAATTTGGAAAATTCAGCAGTGGCCAAAAACTAGAAAAAGTCAATTTTCATTTCAATCTCAAAGAAAGGCAATGCCAAAAAATATGTAAACTACTGCACAACTGCACTCATTTAACATCCTAACAAAGAAATACTCAAAACTCTCTAAGCTAGACTTCAACAGTTTGTAAACTGAGAACTTCCAGATGTTCAACCTGGATTTAGGAAAAGCAGAGGAACCAGAGATCAAATTGCCAACATCTGTTGGATCATAGAAAAAGCAAGAGAATTCCAGAACATCTACTTCTGCTTCATTGACTATGCTAAAGCCTTTGACTGTGTGTATCACAACAAACTGTGGAAAATTCTTGAAGAGATGGGAATACCAGACCACCTTATTTACCTCCCATGAAACGTGTATGCAGGTCAAGAAGCAACAGTTAGAACTGTCATGGAACAATGGACTGGCTCAAAATTGGGCAAGGAGTACGTCAAGGCTGTATATTGTCACCCTGCTTATTTAACTTTTATGCACAGTACATCATGTGAAATGCTGGGCTGGATGAAGCACAAGCTGGAACCAAGATTGCTGGGAGAAATATCAACAAATTCAGATATGCAGATGACACCACTAATGGCAGAAAGTGAAGAGGAACCAACGAGCCTCTTGATGAAAAGAGGAGAGTGAAAAAACTAGCTTAAAACTCAATATTCAGAAACAAAGATTATGGCATTTGGTCTCATCATTTCATGGCAAAGCGATGGGGAAACAATGGAAACAGTGACAGATCTCATTTTGGGGGGCCCCAAAATCACTGCAGATGGTGACTCCAACCATGAAATTAAAAGACACTTGCTTCTTGGGAGTAAAGCTGTGACAAACCTAGATGGCATATTAAAAAGCAGAGACATTGTTTTGCTGACAAAGGTCTGTCTAGTCAAAGCTATGTTTTCCAGTAGTCTTGTATGGATATGAAATTTGGTCTGTAAAGAAGGCTGAGTGTCAAAGGGTTGGTGTTTCTGAGCTCTGATGTTGGAAAATACTCTTGAGAGTCCCTTGGACTTCAAGGAGATCCAATCAGTCAATTCTAAAGGAAATCAAATGAATATTCATTGGAAGGACTTATGCTGAAGCCGAATACTTTGGCCACCTGATGCAAAGAGCCAGTTCATTAGAAAGCACTCTGATGTTTGAAAAAATTGATGGCAGTAAGAGAAGGGGACAACAGAGGATAAGATGGTTGGATGGCATCACTGACTCAATGGATATGAATTGGAGCAGGCTCTGGGAGATGGTGAAGAACAGGGAAGCCTGGTGTGCTACAATCTTCAGGGCCAGAAAGAATTGGACATGATTGAGTGACTGAGCAACAACAAAGGAGGAGAGGTCCTAGTAAATTCCCCATCCTTCCTGTTGGGATAATTGAAGTTCTATCCTCTATGAGTAAACAATCAGCCTTGTGTCTCTGATAGTAAAGAATCTGCCTACATGCAGGAGACCCAGGTTTGATCCCTGGGTCTGGAAGATCCCTTTGAGAAGTGAATGGCAACCCACTCCAGTATCCTTGCCTAGAGAATTCCATGGACAGAGGAGCCTGGTGATGGAGTCACAAAGAGTGGGATATGACTGGTGAATAATACTGAATAAGTTCTAGACCAGGCCTTACTCAGATCAAAACCCAATAGTCAAATTTTGGTTGGATTTATCTGATCTGTCCTTATTTTAAGAGGCGTATAATAAATCTTCTTTTGAGCAATATAATTTTATTCTCTCTATAAATTTTCATATATTATGTCCAGCAGTCATTAAAAATTTACCATGCATAGGAAGGAATTCTTGGGTATTAATAATAGTTTACTTGTGTACTAGCTACATTGATAGGTTTATTTTGTGAAAATTTATACAGTTATTCAGTATGCTTTGAACACATTTCTATATTTAAAACTCCAATAAAAGTTTTCCTTAAAGACATGTCAGAGATGAGGATAGGGCTTAGGGGAACGAAGAAGGGACTTAGGGGATGAGAAGCCAGCAGGCAAGGACATTGATGGAAGAGGGACAGAGCATCATCTCATCCAGTGCCCTGGGTAGAACAGAACAGCAATAATAAAAATGTCTTTCAATAAGAAAAAAAGAAAAAAAAAAGAAAGAAAGAAATATCGAAGACAAGCAGAACAGTGTCATAGAGCCAAAGCCAGGAAGCCAACTAAACACCCACCAACCATTATATAATATTTTGTGTTTTTTGCTAAAATTAAATAACAAGTCATAGTAAAAATGTATAAACTACTATTATAAGTAGTCACATCAATGAATTTCATGAACATAAGGTTGAGTGAATGAGGTCAGACACAATACGTACTACATAATTCCAAGTATATAAATTTCAAAGATTGGCACAAATTCTCCAGTGTGATAGAAGTTAGGATAGGGATCATTTTTGTGAAGAAGATAGAGTTGGGCTAGTATAACTGTAAGGCTGGGCTCCTGGGGTGTTAATTTCAGTTTCTCGCTCTGAATGGTGATTATACAAGTGTTTTCACTGTGTTAAAATTCATTAAGTTGCACAATTATGGTCTGTTCACTCTCCATGAAATCATTTAATTTAAAGGATGCATGCACACCAACTTACACTGGTGTGTAGATATATATGCATATGTATAAATTCAGATGTTACATGATTAGGTGAAATACAGATCGTGTTATCTTCTCCTTTTGACTTTTACCGATTTATTAATATATTCTCCAAAATTTCTCTAAAAGAACTACATTGCTTTAAAAACAAAAATCAGTTTAACAAATATTATATCTTGTTTAAAAGTTGTGTTACTGTTAAAGCCAGTAAAAAGATGTGTCTTTATGGTAGCAGTAGCTCCCAGTTTGCCTGAGAGTGAACGAGACATTAAAATGGACAGCCTGGACCTGAAATTCAAGAGCTGCCACATTAGAGTTTGCTGACCTTCTTTCTAACTGATTGCATAAAGTGCCAAACTATCTGTATTTCCCTGTCAATCTACTGTACTGATGTCCATCTTATTCTTTAAACTTCTGATTATTAACACTATGGAGTGGTACGATTTTAGATTATACTGGGTCTTGAAAGGCTGTGGTCTGTAACTGAGCGATATAGATGAGAAATGATCACTAGGTGAGGTAAAAAGTTAAATAACAAGTCTACCATTTCTGTGCTGATTCGGGCTGCAGTTTATGGACCATACAGATCTATTTATCCATATCTTAGAGACTGTATATGAAATAAAAAATAGCCATTTATCTGGCAGAAATGTAATCAACACATATAGAATAACTTCCAGCTTATGTATTTCTTGGAAAGTGGTTTGAAGATTACTTGAATCATCATTAAAAATACATTTCTGGGCTACCCATTAGAATCATTGACTCTATTCTGCAATATGCAAGTTATATCTTTGCAGTTTATCTTACATACATTGCTGTTGATTCTTTTGACTTAAGAAAATTCAATTGACCAGGGTTCCATGCTTATTAAATATCTTTCTTAAGAACAATCGTTATTAAAGTTAAAATATTAATTTTACTATAAGTCTACAAAGGACATACATTTAAATGCTTACATAAGGAAAGTGCTCTAAAAAATAAGATTATTATATTTTGTAATTATTTTATTCTTCAACTACCCACTATATGTGCACATGTATAAGTCAATTTCTAAAGTTATATAAATGATAAAGCTGACTGAAGAAGCTTTTGTTCAAAATTTAAATGTTTTTTTCTCTACTGATATAAACTTCTGTAAATAAAACAAATTTGCTTAAAAGAATCAGAATTTTAAAACGTGTTCATTCTTATAGAAAGAAAAATTGGGGGAATTAGAAATGCTCAGTGTCCTGGCCAAGAAGAACTGAAATTAACAAGAAAATAAATGAAAAAAAAAAAGTTCTAGAAAGAACTAAACCACTAATGTTAGCCAGAATTTATTTTCAGTTTTTGATGTGGGCAGTCATAATTAGTAGACTGATATGATGACAGATAGCTTAATAAATTTATTTTCCACCTTTATTCTTGTCTAGGAAATCTTCCTTTTAAAGTCAGTGGTAGAAGGTCTTAGTGTTAATGGTATTATTTCCATTAATTTATGATTCATAACATGACATATATCAAATGGTTGAGCTAAAACCTCCTTATTATGTTTACTTCACTTTAACTATACCCCTTAATCTATGCTGAATAATTCCTCCCTTTCCATAGAATTTTCCCCCTCAGTTATTTCCCAGCCAATTTGCCCATCAATCTTTCGTCATTAAGTCAAGTTTCCAATCATTTTCTTCTTAAGACTCTCACTGACTTCTTTACATATGTCTTACACAGACACATTATATTAATTAAGGGAATTGAATATGTAAAAATTAATCTTAGATTTTATTTTTACTCAATTGTCTAATCTCTAAGTGCTTACACTTGGATTTACTATTTACTAAAAGTGTTGTGCATATTTTGTATTTCACATATAGTTGTTATCTAATGTTTGAAAAATAACTTATTATGGGCAGACTGCAATTACCAAATTTAAATAATTATCATTATCTATTTTTGTTAATTTTAATTAAGATGATAAAACTGCCTATTATCAATTTGTATGTTCTGACCATGATAAACTTTCCACAATGATTCTCTACAAATAAATGTGAGGAGAGTATTATATGCTCCCTCAGTCTATTTTGTGATCAAAGAAGTTACGTCAAGTAAACTGGAGATATGCTGCTATTTGGGTTGGGTGAGTATTGCCTAGACACTTACACTGAATTTGAAATTATTTCCAGAGAACAGCGCTGAGTTGACCCATAAGTGAAAGTAAAAGTTGCTCGGTTGTGTCTCTTTGCAACTCCATGGGCTGTAGCCTGCCAGGCTCCTCTGTCCATGGAATTCTCCAGGCCAGAATACTGGAGTGGGTAACTGTTCCCTTCTCCAGGGGATCTTCCCAACCCAGGGATCAAACCCAGGTCTCCCACATTACAGGTAGATTCTTTACCATCTGAGCCACCAGGGAAGCCCATAAGCATTTGACTAAAGAAAAAAACCACTTTGTGACACCAAAATGGTGGGAGAAAAGACTAATAAATCCTTGCCAACAAATGCATTATCATATTACTTAAAAATCAGAATGGTTGTAGTTCTGGATAGGTGGATTGAATGCAACCAAATGATTTTAAAATACCCCTGCATAAGCAAACAATTTATTTATTTTTAATATTGATTTTCAGATGCAAAGGAAATGAAGTTTATCTTCTCTAGAATTATGGTCCCTTTTAAACCACTTCAATCATCAAGGATTAGTCAATATTCTGCAATATTGGTCATTATGCCACAATAACCTGTGGAAACAGTCAACGTGATTTCCTAAGTGCTTCACCATATTTATACACAAATGACCTTCCATCCACTGTCCCCTGCCCTCAAAAAAGTGACACCAAGGAATTTGATTCCTACATGGTCCAACTGCCAGACCTGCCAGGCTAAGCTGGTGATGGACACAATGAAATACTTCTTACACTAAGTTAGATTTCACTTTCCCCATTAATTGGGTAAGAAAGCTAATCCCAAGTGTCTATTATTCTATCAAGTCAAAAGTTTCAGCTCCATAACAAGTTCAGAGTATAGTTTCATCGATTAAAAGAGCTCATTCAAGAGGAAAAACACTTCAAGTAATTCTAAGTAGCTTTTCCAAGTGAAAAAAAGATTAATTCACGAATTAATGGTTGTAACAAATCATTTCAGAGTTTTTCTCAATTTCTTTAGTACTATTTTTAAAACCCTTTCCCCAAGGGAGTACTCACCCCATCTGGCCTGCCGTCAGAAGCAGTGATGATCAGAATGTAGCGGTCAGTGCTTTCCCTGTCCAGGGCTTTCCCTAAGGTTAGAATTCCAGTACTAGTGACAGAGAAAACAAACAAACAGATGAGGCACAGAAAGATATTACATCACTGGGAGTCTTCCTACTATTGTGAGCTAACCTTGATAGTTTCTTTTTATCCCCCTTCCACAAACATAGCTTGAGTATTTAAGACGTTTGTTTCTAGGATTCATGCTGAAAATTGAAAAAGGCTTTTAAAGCTGTTGAGCTTCTTAGCAATAATGAAAAATTGCCAAACTAAATGAGGTAACTGGGTTAATTCTATAGCCTCCAAGGTGGGGGGCGGGGAGCAGAATATTGCCTAATTCATCCCAGGAAGAAAAATATCTATCTTGTCTGTGATTATTTCCAGGGTAAAAGAGTCCATTAATCTTTAGTTGTTCCAAAATCCTATGAGTAAAGAAGTGGTTTCTTTAATCTAGCAATAGCTCACCATTCCCATTCATTGTCATATATGTGACCACTATGGAAATGCAAACATCTACATTTCATCTTTGATAAAACTTAGAGATTAAAATTTATTTTTCCTTTTTTTTTTTTTTGCAAATTTCAATATGACTGAGGCTTATTGTAGAAAATTGGAAAATACACAGTGGAATTATCAAAAATTTCACAGATATTGTGGTTATTCTTTAATATTTCTTTTTTATTTTCTATTATAACCGTATTTAAATACATTATAATTGCTTTCAAAGGAGCACTTAGGTTTCATATTTACATTTTTTTCAAGACAATATAATTTTATCAGCATTCATCCTCTCATATTTTATAAAAACAAATGCTTTAAAAAAATGCTTTTGTTGATATACTAACAATTTAACCATTTTGTTATTCTCTTGCGATTTAAACATTTCTTAAGCATTATGTATAATGGGACATGAGCAGCCTTTGGGAAAATTCTCATACTTAGAGTATTTTTAAATCAACCTTTTCACTGTTTAGAATACATACTTTGAAATATTTAAGATTTTATCCTTCCAAGTAATTTGTTTTATAACAGTTTGTCACTTATAATGTTCTTTAGAACAAATTCTACATTTATGTCTTAGATATTCCAGTCTAATATTGTGTATGACATTTTAATTAAGGTCTAATAAGCATCTACTTTGAGGAGAGGTTACATTGATTTAACAAAACATTAAAATATTTATCAAGTATAAAAGCACATTATTTCTGATAGATAAAAAGCTTTCATTTAATGCAAGTGCTTTTGCCCCTACAGTGGAATTTAAACAATTCACACCACATATGCTAGTTGAGTACAGAAAGTCAATGCCAAGGAATCAAGATCAGAGTTGCAGTTATTCTATTTGTTTTATTGTTGTTATTGATATGGACTAAAAGAAAAGTTTTAAACATATGGTATGACTATAAAAAATTGACTTTGCTTCTGGTGCATTTTAAAATGTTTTGTTAAATAACTGAAAACCAATTCCCAGATTAGTTCATAACAATCAGGTTTGGATCAACTTCCCACACTGTAAATGGTTTGAATAATCTCATTCTAAAATGACATTCAAAGAGAAAAGTAAGACATTTATTACTTCTGAGACTTATTCACAAGTTAACTTAAGAAATAGAAAACCTGAAAACTTATCCACAGTACAATGAAAGGAAGAAAAAAATTGAGTTATTGTTTTCCATTTTCCTCCTCAAAGTTCAAGACTATATCATTCCTTGTATATTAAATTAGAAAATCACTAGAAATTTATATTTTATAAGAATTTAGAGCCATATTATACCTAAATAGCTTATTTTTCATGGTCTCATGATTATTATGGAAATAGTTATTTGCTTAAGATAATATGTGCCTTGTGTTACAGTGTAATATACAGGATACTTGCAAGATGGGAAAACAGAGAAAGAATAGGTAATTGTCTTTTGGTGTTTATAGCTGAAAGACTAGCTTATGAGTCCACACAAGCATCCTTTCAAGAAATTCCAGAAATAACTGGATAGGAGGACTCTGCTATCTGCTGGATGGAAGCTATAGGGCACAATACATTAGGCTGCATTTAGGAATGGCGCAAATCCTATCAGTAACATACTAAAAATATGTGAGACTCCCTCCTGGTAAAACATCAATAATAGTGCTAATTGAATTTTACATAATTTAAAATCTATTGCACAGTACTGAGTTCAGTAAAAGGGGTGACCCAGACAGCTTGAAGAGGTGATCTCTCCAAAGAAGTGTCAAAAAATGAAGCAACTTTGATATGACTCTGGAAAATAGTCAAAGGTTGACAGCGCGCAAATGGAGGTAGATTTAAGAAAAAGGCGACTTTAAAAATTGCTGATAATAAAGATTTGTTCCTTTTTCTTATCCTTGCCCCATCTCTTCCTGACTTAGAGTGGTCTTAAAAATGGTGATCAACATCCCCAGTGTGATACTCTAGTCCTGTGTCTGAGGCAGCAAAACTACCCTTATTCACAAATATTGGGTTTGTCTATTCCAGCTGGTCTCAAAGGCTGCCTGAAGGAATAACATAGCTTTGTCTTTGTTTTGTCTAAAAAACCAAATTCACTCAAGGTGAAAAAGCAGTGGGTATTCCTGGAAAACAGTATGTCAGGGAGCAATCTGCAGTCACCTAAGGCAACAGATTGTGTTTGAAGCATAAAGTGGAAAACCAAAAGCCTGGAAGGGAAAACTAAGTAGAGACTTTCTTGGAAATTTAGGGCACTCAAAAATGACTAAGTATACTGGTGAATAGAATTGAGAGTCTGTCAATGAACCTATATGTCTGTGACTAACTGATTTTCAAAAGAATTCTAAGATCTTTCAATGGTGAAAGAAAAGTCTCTTCAACAAATGGTTGTTGGGACAACAGGAGATCTACATGCAAAAGAATGTATTAAAAAAAAAACCATATTAAAAAAACTCAAAATGGATCAACAATCCATGTGTAAGTACTGAAACCATAAAACTCTTAGAGAAAAACATAGAGATAAATCTTCATGATTTGGAGTTTGACAATGGAATCTTAAATATGGTAACAAAAGCATGAACAGCAAGAGGAAAAAATATATATTGGATTTCCTCAAAATTAATTTTTTGTGTATGAAACTACAATATCAATAAAGTGAAAAAATCCTACAAAATAGGAGAAAATATTTACAAATCATATATCTGATAAGAGTCGGTTCTCCAAATACATAAAGGACTTGGTACAACTCAAAAACAAAAGAAACAAACAAATTCAATTAAAAAATAGGCAAAGGATTTGAATAGATATTTCCCCAAAGAAGATACACAAACGGCAGATAAGCACATGAAAACATGCTCAACATCATTAGTCATCAGGGAAATAACAAATCAAAATTACAATGAAATACTACTTCACATTCACTATGATGACTATAATTAATAAAACAGGTGAGGAAAATAACGTGTTGATGAAAACATGGAGGCATCGAAACCCTTCTACATTGCTGGTGGGAATGTAAAAAGGTCAGTCACTATGGAAAACAGTTTGACAGTTCCTCAAAAAGTGAATACAATATTATGACCCAGAAGTTATAATTCTGGGTATATATTCAAAAGAACTGAAAAAAAGTGCTTAGTATTGCAAAGTACATACACACACAAACACACACACACACACACACACACACACATATATACAGTATCAACAATAGCCAAAACAGAAAAGCAGTCCAAATTTCCATCAATGTATGGATGGATAAACAAATTGCTGTGTGTACAGGTAACAGAATATTATGCAGTTATAAAAAGGAATGAAGTACAGAGATACACTTCAACATGGAAGAACTCTGAAATCCTTAGGCCTAGTGAAAAAAGTAAGACACAAAACGTCACCTATTGTGTCATTCTGCTTGTAGGAAATATCCAAAATAAATAAATCCACAGAAGTTGAACATAATTAGGTGATTGCCGGTGGCTGAGGAGAAGGGCAAGTAGGGAGAAACTGCTTAATGGGTTTGTGCTTCCTTTTGGGATGCTGACCATGTTATGGAATTAGACAGAACTGATAGTTGTAGAACATTGTGAGTCTACTAAATGCCACTGAATTTTTTACTTTAAAATAGCTAATTATATACTATGTGAATTTAACCTCAATTATATTAACTATGTTGCACAGAATCCCCTCACCAAACACTAAGGCTATAGTGCTAAAATATACTGTGTTTGAGAAAACCAAGCTCTTTTAGACAATGAATTGGTTTGCCAAACCATAAAAATAGTGTTCAAAAGTTATTTAAACAATGTAGATTAAAAATAGTAGAGGGTATCTACTGCCAAACAAACCAACCTGCTATTTAAGTGTTCATTTTCTCCAAATGCATCATTTATTAGGAACTACTGCAGCAGCATAATTACGCATTGAAAGAGATTGTCTCACAGGTTTCATGCTTTGTGTTCTATTCTTCCTTTAATCTTTTTCAATATATTCCACTAGTTGTGATTGATATTATTTACACTTACAAGTGTCTGTCTTTCACAGACTTATCATGCAGATATGGGCATCATTTTTTCAGGCCTTAAAATGATAGAGAGGTTAGAATGTACTTCAAAATGTGTGATTGTTTCTAGTTCAATATGGCATTCCATGTTAAGCAGCAATTAGTGATTAACAAACACAGACCAATAGAAAGAGTTAGATACTGGTAGTAGTTTAGGGAGAAGATGATGGAGACATGAACTAGTAGTGTGAAAAGGATTACTGAGTATGTATTTTGAGAGTACAGCTGACAGAAAAAAATGCATATCATATTTTTTATATATTAATCTTCAGTGTAGTTTAAACTGACATGAAAAACATAATCAAGCTTTAAATTTAGTGTCAAAATTAATTAGTCACAAAGAAAGAAATAAAAATGCCGGTGAAGATATAAAATCTTCAAAGAAAATTCTAACAAGGGGCAGAAATAACTCTGGGTTCTTCTGTTTAACACTTAGCCTTTAAGTGTTACATCACATGCCTTATGCTACAATGATGATAATCAATAAGAATTCCTCAATCTCCTTTAATAAATAACTTATATATTGGTCATAATAGTTACAAAGGAAGTTTCTCTACATCTGGCTTAAATGTTTACTTAATAGTGAATGCTTACTGAACAAATATTTGATGAATAATATACAACTATTAGAATAGACATAAAGTTATTAATATATTATGCTAGAGAACCATAAAGATCTAACCATTTAATACATGGTGCTAAGTGATCTGCATAATGGATGATTGTTCTCTTTAAGGAAGAAGTATTTTTCTGTAAAGAAGAAGTTTTTTCCCTGGCCATATGACTAATCCACTAATCTAAATAAAGCGCATATAACAATTCAACACTTAGTCAATCCATACTAGCATCTAAATGATTTATTCATTACTACTAACGTTTTTTAAAAATTATGAAAATGTTTTGGTATATTTTTATTTCAATGGAGAAAAGGTAAAGTAATGATATCATAATGATGATTATTGCTAACTCTGGTATTATGGAATAAAATAATATAATGTTTAATATAAACAATAAGCATGTATTTTTTTTGTTTTAAGAAGGAAAATGTAACCAAGATCACTACTTAGATGAATTGAAGCATCTGATAAGAGAGAACATCAATTGTTTTCTATTATTTTTGGAGAGAGCACCCGAATTACTCAACTCCTTAAAACGAACACAGAAGTGGTGATGCAAATTTGCACAAGTATCCCAGAAGTATCGAAGGAAGCAGGAATTAAAGTATCAATTTTCTTCTATTTCAAATGTGTTGAAATATATTGCTAAGGGTCTAGACCAGCCTATACATATCAGTGGGAACAAGAGCAATGTGTTGGCTGAAATAAAATCACCATAAGATAAAAGGCAATGTGCTCAGTGTACAGACCCTGAATCAAGAATGATCATTGAAAGAGACCATGCAATCATCACAGAGACCTGACCTATTCTAGCTGTCTGGAAGCAGTTTGCATTCAAGGATATTTCTGTCTGATTAGCTCAATTCAGACAAAGAGGATGCTGCATTGGTATCTTTCACACCTTAAAGAACCTCTGATTCCCAGTTAGGTTTTTGTCTGTTTGGCTTCAAAATCATAAATGAGAAAGTAGAAGAGAACCACTTGCTAGGGTAGCAGCACGAGTGAGAACGTCTTTGACAAAACTGGTAGCTCATTAGATTTCACATCCAGCAGTTGTAAAATCCTTCATCATCCAGAGAAAAACAGATAAACACAGGAATGGAAATCCTCAACAGAGAATAGTGGTGAAAGTTTCATTATTTTCTTATTTGTATCGCCTTTATTAACATATAATTCACATATCATTGAATTCACCCATTTGAAGTGTAAATTCAATAAATTTAGTAGTTTAAGTATCACCAGAATTAATTTTCTAATATTTTCACCACTGTATCCATTAGTATCCACTCCCTATTCTCTGCCATCTCCCAGCCTCAGGAAATGTGTAGTCTACTTTTTGTCTCTATAGATTTGCCTATTTTGGACAATTAATACAAATGGAATCATACAAAATGTGTTCTTTTATGTTTCTTTCATTCAGTATCTTATTTTCAAGGTTCATGCATGTTTCAGTATTTAATTCTCTTTACTGATGAATAATATTCCACCACATGAATACACATTTTGCTAAATTATTTCATCTATAGACAAACATTTGGGTTGTTTTCCACATTTTGCCATTTTAAATAAATCTGTTATAAATATTTTTTGTACAACTTTTTAAGTGGACATGTGTTTTCATTTGTCTTGAATAGACACAAATGGAATTGCTGAGTTATATGGTAACTCTAGGTTTAACTTTTAGAGAAAATGAGAAACAGTTTTACAGAATGTACATATTACATTCCCACCAGAAATATATGAGAATTTTGATATTTCTACATCCTCACCCATATATGCTATTTCCTTTGTTTGTCATTATAGCCATTCTGAGTGGATGTGAAGTGGTATTTCAAGATTCTAATTTGCGTTCCCCTAGTGACTAGTGATTATGAGCATATTTCATGTGCTTATTGACTATATACATATCTTTGGATAAATGTCTATTTAAATTCTTGTTCATTTTTATTTAGGTTATTAATCTGTTTATTTTTGAGATATAGTTCTTTACATATTCCATATATGTCCCTTGTCACATACGTATCTAAAATATTTTCTTTCATTCTGAGGGACTGTCTTTCAAATTCATGATCATGCCATTTGAATCATTTTTTTTTTCTTCAAATTTTGATAAGTGCAACTTATTGGTTTTCTCATTAATCACTTTTGCTTTTAGCATCATATATAAAAAAGCATTGCCTAATCTAAACTATAATTTACTTCTGTATTTTCTTCTACATTACATAGTTTAACCTTTTTTATTTAGGTCTATGATTCACTTTGAGTTAATTTCTACAAATTGTGTGAGGTAAAGGTCCAACTTCATTCCTTTGTGCGCTGTCCCAACTTTATTTATTGAAAAGATTATTCTTTTCTAATTGGATTGTCTTGGCCCTTTCTTTTGGAAATCAATGGACTATAAATATTAGGGATTATTTTTGGACTCTTAAGCTTATCCTTGTTATCCAGACATATTCTTATGCCAGTACCATGCAGTCTCAATTACTGTCAAAATGTCTCTTTTACACAGTTTTCTTTCTTTAAGGATGATTGCAAATTATAACTAATTTATGATTTGTATGTACCTATCAGGGAAAATTCAAAATATCTGTCTTTCCATTTTTTAAATGGAAGCTTAGTCATCTGTGAAATCTAAAACTCTGGGAAATACTGTTTGCAGGCATACAAATTCATGGCTGGGCCATCCTTTTCAATGCAAAATTTCAGGTGTTTCTTAAAAGATCAAGTGACCATCCACAGTTCTCTTGATAACGTCATTGTGCACCACGTGCTCCTGAGACTGAAGCAGAGTTTGACTAATTTGCCAAATTTTTCACTTTATACTCATCAGCTACATTTAGATTTCCATCCCTTTCAGGGAGTAAAATCACTCAGGACCACAGAGAAAACATCAGAGAGATAACAAGAGCATCTCTTTGACAACCAGCCGCATGTGACAGCAGAACGGCCACTTTGCTATCGCAGAAGAGAAACAAAGCTGACTTCAATGCCTTCTTTAATGCCTGCTGTCAGTTTCCTCAATGGTTATGGCTGAAATTACCTCTGATATGTTCAGAGAGGGGAGTAGAATGACATGAACACAGACCTAAAAGAGGCTTAGAATGGACATGAAATATTTTTATCTTAGCTTTTCTAGAATATACCTGTTACTCAAAAATTGAAGGATAGACTTTGGTGACACTTTAAATGCATCTGAATTATACTTTGTCTTACAAATTCCCTTTGAATGAACAATTTAGTGCCAAGTTACTTTTTGTAGTATCTGACAACTTTAAAGGAATCTAATTAATCCCAGGTTATAACTGCAAATGAAATGTTTCCACTTCAGTGGATTCTACCTAGTACAAGCACTTAAAATAAATAAATAGTCTCCTGGGTATGATCTGGATTCAGAATTATCCACCCCCCCTCATCCCCAGTTCTCACTAATATATGTAGGAAAAAAAGTAAAAAAAAAAAACTACAGACAGCTGAAAGTCTTTGATTAAAAGTCTGTTCTCTTGCTACCAGTATATTGTTTAACACTTTAAAAATTAAAAAAGTAAATATTTAGAAATGATTAGCTTACGTTTCTGAAAGATTGAAAACTCGCTGTGGATCTCCATTCTCAATGGCATATGTTATTGGGTCTCCCTCTCGATCAGTTGCCTTCAGAGAGAAAACATAAATTTAATTATCAAGTAATTGATATGGCTTCTATTCAGTACAGTATAATACAGATACTAGAAACTTGAAACTAATAGCACAGAAGATCCATGATACTTTATAGAATAAAGATTAAAATATGTGCTAATGACTGCATGTAAATACCAGATCCCGGCATTTCTGTCATTCTTTTTCATCTGAAAGCTGCAACAGTGAATAAGAATAATATGCCCTGAATGTATACATAATCTTATCAGTGGGGGAAATATAGTAATGATTTTCATAGTTTATTTAATTTTATATGAATAATTCAAAGAAATATGTTAGACTCCACACATTGTCAAAATAATTTAATGCACTTTTTTTTCCTCTTTTTCTGCTCAAAATATATTGTCTATAAAACTTTATGGTTAAGACTTCTGAAACTGGAGCCAGAGAGCCTGAAATTAAAAATTGGGCTCCAGTTACTAATTGTATGATCATTTCTCAATTTCTTCATTTGTAAAGTGAAAACTAGACAAAAGTTAATAGATGTTGAGAGGGTTAAGTGAAATAATCTGTGTTAAAACACATAGACTAACCTCTGGCACATTGTTTCAGTAAATAGTAACCTTTTTTCCCCCCTTCTTAAGTCATAGAAAACAAAATCTACAGCTTCTGCCTTTGAGTTCTGAGTTTCTCTTACCCAAAATAAAGATATACATTCTATATTGTGGCACTAGATTCTGGGAGTTTGCCATCTAAAATATCCAATAATTTCCGTTTCAATGATCCATTACATTCCCTTATGGAAGAGGGGTGAATAAAGAAATCAGGATGCCATAAAAGGAATATAAGAGGGATCTGCCTAAGTATGACCCCAAGAGGAGGGGAACTACTATTTATTTATGTTAGTTGGTTGGCAGAGATCCCAACCTCTCTGACTGGTAGGCACTTCTCTGGAGTTGGCAGGATCTAAGAAAGTGGGGTTGTATGGGGTCCTTTCAAAGACTGGACAACAACTATCCCAGCCATGAGAGGTTGAGTATGAAATCCCATTACTAGACCAACAGGGAGCACTGTTTCTGCAGGTAGATCAGGTGGCTTGGACATGGATTTCAAGGCCCTGGTCATGGGACAGCCCTATCAGCTATCACAACAGATGGGTGGCCAGAAACCTCCGGGACCACACAAATTCCAGAGTCCAAGGACAACTGAATAATAATGTGTGTGTATGTGTGTGTCAGTAGCTCAGTTGTGTTGAACTCTTTGTGACCCCATGGACTGTAGCCTGCCAGGCTCCTCTGTTCATTGGATTTTCCAGGCAAGAATAATGGTGTGGGTTGTCATTTCCTCCTCCAGGGGATCTTCCTGACCCAGGGATAGAACCATGTCTCTAGTATTTACTGAACGCAGTGCTTTGTGGACAAAGTTTTGTAGAAAGAAAGAAAGTGAAGCCACTCAGTCATGTCCGACTTTTAGTGACCCCATGGCTCCTCCGTGGAGCCCCATGGCTTGTCCATGGGATTTTCCAGACAAGAGTACTGGAGTAGGCTGCCATTTCCTTCTCCAGGGGATCTTCCCAACCCAGGGATCAAACCCCAGGTCTCCCACACTGCAGACAGCCACCATATGGCGGCTCAGATGGTGGCTCAGAGCTTTGTAGAATTAGTTAAAAATGTCACCTTGATAGAACACTTCCTTTGCATGACTTTCATAACTTCATATTCTCCTGCTTTTAATTCTATCTTATCAGCTACTACCTATTTTCTTTGACTGGTTTTTCCTCATCTATAAGAGATGCTTACATTGGATGCTCCACAGGTTTGTTCTTGGACCTCACTTAGTCACTTCATCCAACTGTAGAGCTTTAAAACTATCTCTATGCAGAAGACTCTCATATCTCTAAACCAGTCCTGTCTTCTGAATTTTAGACCTATTTCCAGTACCCTGTTTGGATCCCAATAGATGAACTATCAGTTCAGTTCAGTTCAGTTGTTCAGTCGTGTCTGACTCTTTGTGACCCCATGGACTGCAGCACGCCAGGCCTCACTGTCCATAGCCAACTACCAGAGTTTACTCAAACTCATGTCCATTGAGTCGGTGATGCCATCCAACCATCTCATCCTCTATCATCCCCTTCTCCTCTCACCTTCAATCTTTCCCAGCATCAGGGTCTTTTCAAATGAGTCAGCTCTTCGCATCAGGTGGCCAAAATATTTTAGTTTCAGCTTCAGCATCAGTCCTTCCAAATGAATATTCAGGACTGATTTCCTTCAGGATGGACTGGTCGGATCTCCTTGAAGTCCAAGGGACTCTCAAGAGTCTTCTCCAACACCACAGTTCAGAGGCATCAATTCTTCAGTGCTCAACTTTCTTTGGAATCCAACTTTCACATCCATACATGACTACTGGAAAAACCATAGCTTTGACTAGATGGACCTTTGTTGGCAAAGTAATGTCTCTGGCTTTAATATGCTGTCAAGGTTGGTCATAACTTTTCTTCCAAGGAGCAAGCATCTTTTAATTTCAGGCTGTAGGTCACTATCTGCAGTGATTTTGGAGCCCCCTAAAATAGTCTGTCACTGTTTCCACTGTTTCTGCATCTATTTGCCATGAAGTGATGGGACCAGATGCCATAATCTTTGTTTTCTGAACATTAAGCTTTAAGCCAACATTTTTACTCTCCTCTTTCACTTTCATCAAGAGGCTCTTTAGTTCCTCTTCGCTTTCTGCCATAAGGATGGTGTCATCTGCATTTCTGAGGTTATTGATATTTCTCCCGGCAATCTTTATTCCATCTTGTGCTTCATCTAGTCCAGCATTCCTCATGATGTCCTCTGCATATAAGTTGAATAAGCACAGTGACAATATACTCTTGACGTGCTCCTTTCCTGATTTGGAACCAGGCTGTTGTTCCATGTCCAGTTCTAACTGTTGCTTCCTGACCTACGTACACATTTCTCAGGAGGCAGGTCAGGTGGTCTGGTATTCCCATCTCTTGAAGAATTTTCCTCAGTTTGTTGTGATCCACATAGTCAAAGGGTTTGGCATAGTCAATAAAGCAGAAGTAGATGGTAGGTACTGGAGTGGCGCTGGAAGGACTGTGAAGAGATACCCCATGCCCGGGGGGAAAAGGAGAAGCCCCAGCAAGACAGTATGAGGGACAAAATTGTGTTTAGAATCAAACCTGATACCCGCCAGAGATGCTCACACATGCCCTGTGCACACCAGCACCCACAGAGACTGAGACAGAACTGTGTTTGAGTATCTCCTGAGGAGGTATGGGTCAGCAGTAGACTGTCACAGGGGCAGGGGCTCTGGGTGCAGTAGACCTGGGTATGGCATAAGCCCTCTTGGAGGGGGCTGCCATTAACCCCACCATAGAGCTGCCAGAACTTACACAGGATTGGGAAAATAGACTCTTGGAGGGCATACAGACTCTTGGAACCTTGTGCACACCAGGACCCAGGAGAAAGGAGCAGTGACCCCACAAGAGACTGTCCCGGACTTGCCTGTGAGTGTCCAGGAGTCTCTGGCAGGGGCGTGGGTTGGCAGTGGCCTGCTGCAGGTTCGGGGCACTGAGTGTAGCAGTGTGTTGCTGGGCCCTTTTGAAGGAGGTCGCCATTATCTTCATTACCTCCACCATAGTTTGCTCTCAGGTCAAATAACAGGGAGGGGACACAGCCCCACTCATCAACAGAAAATTGTATTGAAGATTTACTGAGCATGGCCCCACCCATCGGAACAAGACCCAGTTTCCCCCTCAGTCAGTCTCTCCCATCAGGAAGCTTCCATAAGCCTCTTATCCTTCTCCATCAGAGGGCAGACTGAAAACCACAATCACAGAAAACTACCCGATCTGATCACATGGACCACAGCTTTGTCTAACTCAATGAAACTACGAGCCATGCTGTGTAGGGTCACCCAACATGGACAGGTTATGGTGGAGAGTTCTGACAAAACGTGGCCCCTTGGAGAAGGGAATGGCAAACCACTTCAGTATTCTTGCTTTGAGAACCCACTGGACATGAACTATAGACACTGCCAATTTAGAATGTTAAAATCCCCAATCCTGATCTCTTTGCTACTCTCCCACTGCTGTTTTCAGTCTTCATTATCTCAGTAAATAGTAACTACAACTTTCTACCGCTTGACCTTAACTGAACATTCTTAATCCCTAATGTAACCCATCGGCAAATCCCACTGGGTCTATATTTAAAATATCTGCAGTATCTGGCTGTCTCTGAACTCCAAATACCACCTCCCTCATGGATTTAAGTAATAATCATCTGACTAGTACTTCTGTCTTCTTCCTTGTACCTTCACCATAGCCCATTTTAATTAAGCAGACAATGTGATCATTTTTCCCAGGTCAAGATTCTAGTTTATTTTTTAATAAGGTTATTGCATTATTATGCATTATTACATACACACACTCATAGACACACACAAAATGGAATATAATAAAATAGCAAAATACAAAGAAACAAGCTACTTATGATAATATCTTTGAAATATTCCAGTTAAATCTAAATCTAAAATTTTAAAATTCATTAAATTAATTATAATGCAAGTGCAAGTGTAAAGGCTAAGAAAGAAAATAAACACATACACACAGTCAATTGAATTGACAGCATATGACTGATATGTCCCCTTTGTTTTTGGTTCTTTCCCAGATACATATTAGTGAGAAAGATAAAATGGAATTACAAATGATACTCCCTCAAGAAACACAGAATTAAGCTGTATCTGGAGATATATTTTAGCACTAAAAAGTTCACACTAAATGTTTTCTGTTGTTTTTCCTCTTTCAGTCAGTCATTTTTACCTATCATATTGTTACAGATTTATCAATGTCTCTTTGTTTTTGGCATGTGGTTGTTATTGTTTTTGAGATAAAATTTATTATATTGTATTTTCATAAAAGCCAGAACAAACAGATTCTGAAGTAAGATAACTTTGTGCAAACAATTTTAAATCCAGATGAATGTTAAGCCTTGCTTCTAATGTATCAGATCTACTCTAATATTTAATATTATTTTCATCAGATTAGAACACTGTGAATGTTGTGTTACTTTATTTATATAAGCCATTATTTTGTTAAGTTACTAAAGTAACAGAGGAATTCCTACAGAATTCTCAGTGTTTTTTTCAGCCAAATTAATTACTTTCAATCCCTGAGGTACTGTGGAATATTTCTTCAGTTTTGTTTGACTATGAGCCAGTTATTTGCCTATTTCATTCATATGTGAGGTTGTGCCTTTATTGGAAACTTTGAAAACCCAGGATTTATAAGAAAATCCTTATTTGATTGTTTTCTTCTCCTTATCCTCTTAGCCAATCCTTTGCTATTGTTTCAGGATCTGTGGCAAACAGAATAGTAATTAGGGAGGATTCATAAATTCTTGGTCAACTAAACAAGGGGGAGTGGTGATATCTGGATTTGAATTGTGAAATATATCCATTATTTCTGTTAACATTTTTTAAAGTATCATGTAGTTTACCATGTTAAACTACCATGGTGTTGGTATCTATGTACCAACATCAAAGTGGAGAAATAATGAATAATAATTCAAAAAATCAGCAGAAACAATTATTCTGGGAGGATTAAGATTTGATAATGTACATGTGTGTGATCTAACATATATTTCTAAAAACATTTTTAAATATATGAGTCTAACCAGCCTTCTCTGGACTTCCCTGGTGGCTCAGAAGGTAATCTGCCTCCAATTCAGCAGACCCAAGTTCCATCTCTGGGTCAGGAAGACCCCTTGGACCCACTTCAACATTCTTGCCTGGAGAATTCCATGAACAGAGGAGATTGGTGGGCTACAGTCCATAGGGTCATAAAGAGTCAGACATGACTAAATGACTAACACATCACATCACACAGCCAGCCTTCTCTACATGATGAACAAAAATTTATATATGATATAGAATAGTGAATCCTTACATTAAAAGTTACTGACTACTTACTATAATATCAGAACTTATATTTGCATGCATTATTTCATTTAAGCCATGCACTAATCTTATAGGCAAATGGGAAATGCAAAAGACTTCAATTATATTACTCTTTCTCTCATCACTCCAATTAGGTTTCTTTATAATTAATTGGAAGATATTTCTTATTTATTTAGAGATAATAGTGACTGTTTCATCTTTAAAAAGGAGATTCTACTATTAGTTAATATTTTCCATAATATAACAGATAGGAATTAGCCTTAGCACAAAAACATTTCCTATGCTTTTATTTTTGATCAATCAATTTCAACATGAGTCTTTTATTCAAGATCTAAGAGAAGTATGATAGCAGTCATCTTCCCTGGATTTATCATAGGGTTTTTGGATAGGCTCTGGAGCCAGGAACCTAGGTTTCAGCACTCACTATACTATTGTCTCTTAGGCAAGACACCTAACTTCAAAACAAAGCTAATGACAACATTAACAATATGCTTGCTAACTCGTTTCGGTTTTGTCTGACTCTTTGTGATCCCACGGACTGTAACCCACTAGGCTCCTCTGTCCACGGGATTCTCTAGGCAAAACTACTGGAGGAGGTTGCCATGCCCTCCTCCAGGGGATTGTCCCAACCCAGGGATCTAACACATGTCTCTTATGTCTCCTGCACTGCAGGTGGGTTCTTTGCCATTAGCGCCACCTGGTAAGCCCCAACATTAACAATATTCACTTATTAATTCAGCAAATATTTATTGAACATTTACACTGTATTCAGCACTGGAACTTCAAGAACCACACAAAAATGCTTCCTTTGTGCAGTTTACAGATAGTGAGGGAGACAGAGAAAAAAGAAAAATAATCAATGTATAGGTACTTATATACAATATATTATGTAATTACATATTTACATATGCAATATATCAGATTGTAATACATAATTTATATATAAAATTATATATATATAATTAACATATATTTATGTAAAACAGTTTTCAAATCCATATGAGTGCTATAAAAATATAAAATAATTCAGGAAGGAAATATGGGAAGGCAGAGTGAAAATTTACACTTACATTGAGGTTTTCAGGAAAGCCATCAGAAAAAATGTGAAAATTTGGCAACATTTGTAAAAGGTGAGAGAACTATTCATGCGGGGAAGGTCCCTCCAGGAATAGAGTCAAGCAAGTTAGAAGACCTCAGGTAGATACATGCCTAATGAGTTTGTGAAAGAGCAAGCAAGTGGACAGCTTGCTCCTGTTCTGTTGGCCTCAGGTAAGCAACCCAAGTTATTCAACCTGGATAGCTTGCAAGTAACGGAGTTCAGTCAGAGGTTCGCTGATATGCGTTTAACACCATGTGAACTAAAATAAAGCTAGCTTTTCTTTATTTTTCCTTGACAAAGAATATCTTTAAAGATCGAAGCAACTTTTCTTTCTAGTCTTCTCAATAGATTACTCACTGCATGTAAATTCAAGTCACCCATTTTTCAGAAGCACCAACAGAAACCCAACAAGATTTATCTAAATAAGCAATGTGCTTAGACACAGGAAAATAGGAATTTTGAAAAAGAAAGCATATCTCTAAACTCCTGTTCATATTAAGATGAACACAGCCCTCAATACCATTTGATAGAGTGCACTTTATGCTCACAGAATGATTTTACACATTTCACAGGACATTAAGGCAAAGTACCTGCCCTTAGGGTTTTTAAAATAAATAAAATCAACAGACTTAGATGGTCTTTTCTTTTGTGTTTAGGCAAACAAGTCCTGATTTATGTTATTAAATTGCTTGAGAGCAGGAACTGAAGCTTTCAGTTCAGGACAGCAGTGTTTCCAAAAATGTATGTGCACTCTTGGGATTAAATTATTGGTCCTTTAACAAAGTAACAGTGTTAATGAATATATTTCAATATGACTTAATCTTCACATTTTTAAGTCGAGTTTTATCATTTATGATTCTGATAAAAATTTCCTTTTTGAGATAAGTTCATTTATGTAAAAAAGTCAGTTTATTTGATTTTAAAAAATTAAATAATATGACAAATTATATGCAATATAGCATATCTGAAACTTAAAAATGCCCCTAATCTAGAATGATACTCTGAGCATGATCATACCTTAAGAGTGTTCACCCTGTCCACCTATTGTACTATAGTTAGCTACTTCAATCACTCTCCCTCTTTCCTATATGATTATTAATACTTTCTCCTCAGGTCTCCAACTTATCCTACCACATCTTTATTCTCATCTGATGACCCTGATTATAGTTTCACTGAGAAAATTGAAGAAATTTTCTGCAAATTCTTCTAATTTCATATATGTACACTATATATATGCATATATTTATATATATGTTTCATATTTATCATCTTGTAACCACACACTATATCTTTCCTCCTATTACTGAAAATGTTCTATTTGATCAGGTTTCCCTAGTGGCTCAGTGGTAAAGAATCTGCCTGCCAATGCAGGAGATGCGGGATCAATCCCTGGGTCAAGACCATCCCCTAGAGAAGGAAATGGCAACCCAATCCAGCATTATTGCCCAGTAACGGAGGGATCCAACCATGGACAGAGGAGCCTGGCAGGCTACAGTTCCATGGGGTCACAAAGATTTGGACATGATTGAGCGATTAACTCTTTCACACTATTTCCCTAAAACTACTTCAATTATACCTTTAACCTTCCCTCAATTACTGCACTGAAAATGCTCTTTTCAACATCACCAAATAAATTCATTATCAATAAATTCACAATCCTTGATTTGCTTGTTTCTTAGTTTTGTTTACTTATTTTTCATTTTATCTGGCAGTAGCATTAGACAGAACTGATTTCTCACTTCTTGATACACTTTTTCCCCTTAATTCCCAGGCACATGTTCCTCTGGATCTCCATTCTTGGTTCTCTTATCCTCAGCAACTTAAAATTAATCTTTGAATGTCTTATACATTCACTCCCTTAAGAACCTCATGTAATCTTAAAGTTCAACATGGTATTTAAAAAGCTCAAGACTTCAAATGTATATTTGTAGTCCATATCTTTTCTCTAAAATCACACCCAATTGCCTACTCAATAGCTTTAATTAGATGCCAAAGACATTTCAAATTTAACATGACCAAACTTCTTGGACATTCTTTTGATTCTGGTTAATGGAAAATCAACCCTTCTATTAATAGTTCCTCACGCTATATATTAACATCCATTGTTAAGTCTTCTTTCTACATCCAGTCATCAATGAATCCGGTAGTTTCTACCAGACAAAATATAACAAGGTTGAAAGCTCATTTCACTATTTCCAGAAATAACACATATATGTGTACCATGTCTGTAGTTTATGTGTGAATATATAAACATACACATACACACATTTCTGCTTCAATTATATATGACCATGATATGATGCCCCTGGTGGCTCAGACGGTAAAGCATCTGCCTACAATGAGGGAGACCGGGGTTCAATCCCTGAGTCGGGAAGATCTCCTGGAGAAGGAAATGGCAACCCACTCCAGTATTCTTGCCTGGAAAATCCCTTGGACGGTGGAACCTGGTAGGCTACAGTCCATGGGGTCGCAAAGAGTTGGACCGACTGAGCGACTTCACTTTCACTTTCTCTTTTCGTGATATGATGGAAAAAAATATCAAGACACAGATCAGTTAAAATGAGTTATATGATGAGGAAGTGCCAAAGAGCTAATTGGGGTAAAGAAAACAGAGACCGAGAAATAAAGCCAAGATAGAAAAAAATTTTTTTAAAAAAGCTGCATAAAAAGAAACCAATATAATGTGTAGATATGATTGCACTTATGAATATATGCATATTAATTACATAAATCAATCAAAACAAAGAAAAAGGAAGCATAAACATCTTGGGCTTTTCCACTTGCTATTTTTATCACATATTTTTACTCACAAAGGTGACCTCTGATTTAAAATCACCCAGCACGTGCTGTTTAAGTTAGGGGAATTATAGTGGCAATCAAATTTTGCTGGTCTGTCTAACTATTTGGTTATCAAAATTAAAACTGAACTACTTTTATATTGTATTGGATAGGTGGTAGGGAATAAGGCTGTTTCAAAGCTAATTTTTATTGTTAAATCATTCTGCCTTTATCTTTGAATGATGTTTCTTTTTTAATTAATTAATTATGTTTTGACTGTGCTGGGTCTTTGTTTCTGCATAGACTTTTCTCTAGTTGCAGCAAGCAGGGACAACTCTCTAGTTGCAGTGTGTGGGTTTCTCCTTGTGGTGGCCTCTCTTGTTGTGGAGCACAGGCTCTAGGGCTTGGACTTCAGTAGTTGTGGCATACAGGCTCAATAGTTGCAGTGGACAGTCTTAGATGCTCTGTGGCATATGGGATCTTCCCAGATCCGGGATCGAATCTGTGCATTGATAGGTGGATTCTTTACCACTGAGTCACCAGGGAAGCCCTGAAAGACATTTCTTAATGTGAACTTTTTTAAACTTTTTTTTTCTCTTCTTCTTTTGTATGTGTGAGGCAGGTGTGTGAGTGGAGAACATAGAAAAATGTAAACTGTTTTTCTTTATTTTTTTTAAACTGTTATGGGATTTTGTGAATCCATGTGAAATAGAAAGTATTCAAAACTAGAACAAAAGATATTGAATTCTTCAGTTTTCTTAGGTAACTATTCTAATGCAAATGTTCCTTTTTTTTTAACCTAAAATAAATTATTCTCTTAGCTCCAAATCAACCAGTTCCTGGTAGTTAAGCATAGAATCACCATCAATACTTCTCAACATGAATCGGGTCTCCTGTTGTTCCTTCTAGAAGACATGCAATAAACTCTGAGGTTTATTTAAGAAACAGCACAGTGAATCATTTATTGCCAAGCTACTAAAGGTAGTACTGATTACTGCTATTAAAATACCAGTAGCTTTCAAATATTTGCCCAAACCAGTATTCCACATTCATTCCCAGATTTCAAAGTAGTCTTTTTTTAAATTTAACTTTTAGAAAGAGCAGATTGGTTACTTCTGGTTAATTAAAAGGAAAAATAAGAAGCCAACAAACAAACAAACAAAACCCTGCTTTATCAAGCAGGTTTAGAAATTGAAAACTTTTCTTTGGATCATACAATAGTCTTCTGGCATGAAGTAAATGAAAATCACTTTCTACTATAGTCTTAAACTATTGTTAAAAAGTTGTCTATAAAAACAAGTTGATAAATATAGGTCTTCACCATTTCCACAAATTCAATTAAAAGAGACCAGTTGACTATTATCTAGATAGTCCTCCATGGCTTTAAGAAGAGACATGATAGAAATAAGTGTAAAGATTAGAAATACAGTTGTAAATAGGGACTAAATGTCAACTTGAAATGTCTCTTGACCAGACCTGGCTTTATAACTACCACAAAATGGTTTTACAATTGTCCATAAAATTCCATTAAAGATAAAGATCTCATATTCCACCTTATTGCTCTCGTGACCATATTCCTTTAAGTAAGGGTTTCTCAGTTTCAACACTACTAAGATCTTAGGCTGGTTAATTCTGCATTACTCTACCACTCACATCTTAGTTTAGAAAATCACAGCAGTAAACCATTTGTAAAGGCATAAAATTATTGGAACCACCTCCCTCCCAAAAAAAAAATCTCTAGAGGAAATGCTAAAATGAATCTTCTTGAAATTTGTCTAAATATATGCAAGCAGTTTTTTAAAAAAATATCTTTTAATATTTTTGGAATTTCTAGGGGATGTGTATGTACTACATTTCATCACGTCATCCTCTTTTCTTTCAGAAGACTCTATCCATTTGTTTATTTCCCTTTAATTCATCTTAAGACTGTACTACCCCAAGTCTTCATTTCAGATTTAATCAAGAATAAAATGATTTTTCTGTCACCTCTTTGTCCTAATAACAGACTGTTTGAAAATAAAGTCTATACAGAGGTAACCAACAGAAAGAGGGGCAAAAATACTGATGACATTTGTCTGAAACCTTGGTTCAGGCCTTCCTTGAAATCAGATCCACCTGGCATTCAACAGATCTTTATGGATCGCATAGTATATATTCCAAGCACTGTTCTAGCTACTGAGGATACAGTAGTGAGTAAAATAGAGTCTGTCATTGTGAACCTAATGTAACATTTGACACAGTAACAAAATAAATGAGTGCACATAGGGCAAAAGCAAGCAGGGTAAAGTTGGTATGAAGCGCAGGAAGATAGTTATTTTTATTTTCTATAATTAGATCAAGGAAGACCATTTTGCTAAGGAAGAAGCAAGCAGAAACATACAGGAAGGGGAAAAATGTGAATGTCTGAGATAAGAGAACTTCAGACAATAGAAATGTTAAGTGAATGGACCCTGAGGCAGGAGTCAGGCTGTGTGCAAGGAGGTCATGGGCCAGATTAGAATTGCTGAGATGATGAGAAGTAGGAGTTCAGGTCATGCAGGTGTCACAGGGACATTGTCTTTTATTCTGGGTGACTTGGGAATCCACTGGAGGATGTTCACAAAGAGGTGAAGCTGTTTTATGTAATTTTTCAAACAATTACCCTGTCTTTTGCATGAGTAATAGACCAAAGAGGAGTGAAATCAAAGTCCAAAAAAAATCTGCTGCAATAATCTGGGCAGAAGTTGTTAGTGACTAGTATCAGGAAGAAAGTAGTAAGAGTAGTAAGAAATAGTGAAACTCTGGAGATATTTTAGTATTGACTGGAAATAAGAGACGGATATGGAAAAGAAAAGTCAGAGATGATTTGAAGGGTTTTGACCTGAGGTTTTGGACAACTGAGGTTGCAGTTTACTAAGAAGGGAAAAAATGAAAGAGGATCAATTATTACCTTGGAATTAGGGGGAGTAAGTACCAGGTGTTAAGTATAGAATGCATTAATTTTGAGATGCTGTGATAGCAGTATGATATGCCTCCCAACTTTCCATTCAAAGAAAATATTCCACTATATGTTGGAAATGTTGCCTACTGAGAGGCTTTAGCTATTGGTCCTATTCAGAGAATGCCTTTTTTTCTTTATTTTTAATTAAAGTGTATGTGATTTACAATGCTGTGTTAATTTCTGCTGACAGCAAAATGATTGTTACACACACACATACACATGAAAAAAATATGTAAATACATACATATATCTGTATATATATATATATGATTTCCCTTGTGGTTCAGTGGTAAGAAATCTTCCAGCTAATATAGGAGATGTGGGTTTGATCCCTGGAGAGATCCCCTGGAGAACCCACTCCCAGTACTCTTGCCTGGGAAATACTATGGATAGAGGAGCCTGGTGGGCTACAGTTCATGGGGTCACAAAACAGTTGAACATGACATAGTAACTAAACAATAACAACAGAAAAAGTGTATATACATATATGTGTGTCTTTTTTTGTATTATTTTCCAAGAATGCCTTTTCTGAAGAAAGCTTCCTTGCCAAGGTCAAGTTGCTTTTTGAGGCAAACTGCATCTGACTTACTCACGCAAGTACATAAAAGACCTACTTTAATGTAAAGGACTATCTCAGTTCTAGAGCTTTGCAGGCGGTCAGTTATTGGGACTTCATTGAAGCTCAAAATCTCCCTAAACTTGTCTGCTTTCTTTCTCCCCTTTCCAAAGGAGTTGATTACAAAACAATTACTAATAAACATCTTACAAGGGAAACTTTATCTCTAAGTCTGCTTCTCTGGTAACTCAGCCTAAGACAGATGCTTGTCTAATACCCTATATATATATATATATATATATATATATATATATATATACATATATATTGACCTCACAGTTGGATATGTGTCTAGAGTTTTAGAGCAGTGAGCTAAACTGGAGATATGAGTTAGAATTTATGAGCATATAACAATTTAAACCCATTAGAACACATGAGATCATCTTAGATATGTCTATAAATAGAAAAAGAAGAGTGAAAAGCTTGAGCCTTCATGCATGCCATCTTTTAAGAGTCAGGGAAATGAAGAGGAACCATTAAAATAGACTGGGATGCAGCAGTCAGGAAAGTTGAGGGAAAATCCCAGGAGACTGGTATAATCGAAATCAAAATAAGTTTTTACATAATAAAGGAAATATTAATTCTATCACATTTTACTGATGGATAGAGTAAGATGATTTACATGAGGCTAAGTTATTCTTTGGGAAGAGGAAGATACATATACATATTCTGTGAATACAGAATACATAAAGAAATACATTTTCCTCACTTTTGGCAGCTTTGCATGCCTAGAGATGAAAAATCATCCCTAGATAATAAACATACCACAGTGTCAAGAACAGCAAACTTTTTTTTTGAAACTTAGACATATCAGAACATCTGCTTTAAAGGAGAAAAATTTGCACTACAAATTATATTTAATTATTGCAAAAGCTGATTGCTTGGCATTGAGACATCTCTCTCTCTAAAATATATATCTTACCATCTTCTAACTATCTATGTATCTTCAGTATAAAATATAAATTATACTTGAAATCAGGTAATCAATATCAGTGTTCAGTGTATTTAAACTTCTGTGACACTCTTCTTTTGAGATAATGTTAATGGTGAAAGAGTTATCTGAAATCCATTAATATTAGGAGGAAAGATGAAACAATGTATTTTCTACTACATGAAGTAAAAATATAGAGGAAAATGAATGATTTTTATTCTTCACACTTAGCAAAATCAGAACAGCCTACTAAATAGAATGTCTTTCAATACAATCTACAATGTCAATCTATATACTAACATGTTAATGTTTAAAAAAAAGCTTCTTTGATGACAGAAGAGCAAATCTCCAGATGATATATCCAAAATGATCCCCATAACATAAATGAAACTGCATAGAGTCTATGATTCACACACATTTGGCTGTAAAACATTCATGAATCATAAAACCCTGCATCATCTTCAGGGGAAAATATATCCTATTTTATAAAAAATATTCATCAATAAAAGGAAAAAAAAGAAAAAACTCTTAAAACTTCTAGAACAGCTCAAAGATATCAGAAAAACAAATAAATACTTCTCATATGATGGATTAATTAATATGAATAATAATATGAAAATTAATATGAAAAATAGTGATATTAACATGATGTATTAATGTAGTCATTGTGGTGTTTATTTGCTAAATCATGTCTGATTCTTTGCAACCCCATGTACTATAGACTTCCAGGCTCCTCTGTCCATGGAATTTCCCAGGCAAGAATACTGGAGTGGTTTCCACTTCCTTCTCCAGGGGATCTTCCTGACTCAGGGATTGAACTCCATCTCTCCTGCACTGGTAGGTGGATCCTTTACCACTGAGCCACCAGGGAAGCCCTACTGTATGATGGCTTGCATTTCATTCATATTGTTCCAGAAATGGATCAATTCTACAGTGAGATTAAGGCAGGGGGAGTTTTCCTTCAGGATGAAAAATACTAATTCTTCGAGGCACAGAGTTAAAGTTCTACAGCTTTCTGAAACTATTTTAAAAGAGAGTAAAATGAAAAAAAGATGTCAAGTAAATAAATGCATGCCACAAGCTGTCCAAAGCACCATCTTATGCTTATAACCAAGCAGTTTTATTAGTAAAATGTATATATATATTTTTTCTCAGATGATCAGAGATGTCAAGATCTTGTTTCTAATGTACTTCACACCACTTTCTAGTTTTTTTCCTGCTAAGCATGTCTGAGCTGTTTTACCTGCTTTACAGTCTTCAGGAAAGAGAAGTCAGGGGTTAAAAACAATGGCTCAACCTGCCAGAGGCCATCAGAGATCACTGATAAGTAGAACCAAAAGTTTAAAGCAGTGGCTAAATTAAGTTTTCCTAGTGTCAATAGACATTACATATTTTCCTTCACTTTTGTAAAGAATCAAGAAGCGACTGCAAGAAAGTAAAATTGAGGCTGATCAAGCACACCTTAGAACAAAAAGAGTGATTAGCCTTGTGAGGAGATTTACTCTGCTCTTAAGGGGATGGTTTGCAAGTCTGAGTACAACTGAAAGAAATAAATGAACTTCAGTCTCTAGGAAAGGCAGAGTAGAATAATGAATAATAGCACACAGCCTTTAGATCAGAAGAGATGGAATGCCCACTCTGCAACAGGGTTGTGTTTGACATTGGAAATGTCATTGCTTTGCTGAGACTATAAAAGATGAGGAAGCTTTCAAGTGATTGGTGTAGTTCCTGCCTGATAATAGCATTCAATTAAAATTAGATGTTGATGCTATTACTATTAATGTTGATCTCTTAACCACATATCTCTTGGGCTTTCTAAGTGTCACTTTGTTCTCTAAAACACAAGTGATCATTCTTTCTCAATGGAAGAACAAACAAAATAATAAAGTAATTGAATATATTCTTTGGATTACATCTGTTGCCAAGGCTGTTTCCCTACAACCCCCTTGAATGGAAACCAATTTCTCTTATCTAAGTTTCAGGAGGAAGCTGCAAAGAGAAAAGCCAGAACTGTTCAGAATCAGTTAGCCCCAAAACGTAGGAAGGCTCACCTTCAGTAGACTTTGAGTCTCATTATATGCTCACATAATACATTAGTGTGGTAAATGACACTCCCATTAGCACCAGGACAGTTGTCAATTGCCATGACAAATGGAAAAGCCATACAAGGGCTGAAAAGGATTATTGCCTCAGTTCCAGGTCCAAACCACACTCCTGTTCTTGGATAAATTGAGAATATTCCTCCCACTCTTTCCAGTCCCCTCCCTTTCATCTTGACCCTTCAATATATATGGTGGCTCTGCTCAAATTGGCTTGAGAAGCTGATTTAAAAACTAATTTCCCCTTCTCCATTCTTTGGCCATTGAAAAACTTGTGATGTTCCAATTTCAGCTTTGTTTTCTTTATTGGTTATGTCAATTTAATTGGAAAAATAATCTCCTTGGCCAAGACAAGGGGTCTAAGCTGGGCTAAGACCCCAGCATGGATCCAGAAGACAAGTTTGGTAACATATACATTCCTGCACATTTGATATTTCACTTTTCTATCCATTATTCCAAGTGCCCAGTACCATCTTATTCACCTTTAAAGTCTTAAATCTAGTTAACTAAAAAACAAAAAAAAAGCAGTGTTCATTCTTCTGGAGATTAGGAATAAAAATGAACTACTTTTTTCTTTTTTTTCATTTTAGGCACTGATCTATGCAATCAACACGTTTATATGCTGTCTCATTTAATCTCTGCTTCGCTATCCAAAAGACAACAATTTCCCTCCTGTTTCCCAAGCTCTTAAAATTCTGTCTTTTGATTATACCAAAGGATAAGTTAATCCTTATTTTATGATGCCTTTGAACTGTGGTGCTGGAGAAGACTCCTGAGAGTCACTTGGACAGCAAGGAGATCAAACCAGTCGATCTTAAGGGAAATCAACCCTGAATACTCATTGGAAGGACTGATGCTGAAACTGAAACTCCAGTATTTTGATCATCTGATATAAACAGTTGACTCAATGGAAAAGTCCCTGATGCTGGGAAAGGTTGAGGGTAGAAGGAGAAGAGGGCATCAGAGGATGAGATGGCTGGACGGCATCACCAATACAATGAACGTGAACTTGGGCAAACTCCAGGAAATCGTAAGGGGCAGGCAGGCCTGGAGTGCTGCAGTCCATGGGGTTGTAAAGAGTTGGACACAACTGGGTGACTGAACAACAACAGCAATGTATTGACCTAATACATACATATATATGAACTATACTTTAATAACTAATGTGGCTCCTGTTTTCAACTAGCTAATGTGAGACTCAGAACAGATAACAGAGAATTTTGACATAGCTTAATTAAATGATTCCTTATTTCAATTTAATATACTTAATGTTAAGAGTGCAAAATATTTTTTACTTCTTTTTTATTTTTTAGATATTCATATTTACTTTATTTAAACATATTGGACTTTTTGCTACTTTGCTTGCCTGTTTCATTTGTTTATAATGGTACTCGATCGTATATTATAAGGGTCAGAACCCTTTTTTCCCCCTTAAAAAGTAATTAAAATATTTATAAGGCTACCTGTGACTTCTTTGTATATTTTTTTTTGTTTTCTAATTTCATTTTTGTTTATATTTTCTGAAAAAAACTTTTAAAATATAAAAACCATTTTCAGTTTACCAGCCATATAGGCTACTTTGCCCAGAGGCTGTTTTGTCAGTCTGTGCTCCATTATATCTGTTATTTATTTTTTTAAAAAATCAGCACTGACACTGGCATCACTTCAAGTCACTTATTTTTCTACCACCATTCATTTTCAGAAGTAAGTCCATGTGTAAATAAGAGAATTAGTAGCAAAAAAAAAAAAAAGATGACAGGGATAAAGATATTTTAAATCAATGAACAATTGTCAGCACTTATTTTCCTCTAATTTCAAAACTTCACCCTTACAGGGACACATTGTGCAGAGAGGGTTATATCTTTACTGTGTTTCCCATATATGCGTTTGCTATCTATTTTGCAAAGGGCAGTTGAACTTTCCTTAAGGATATCCTTACCAACAATAGGTAAATGGATCATTTGATACAAAATTTGTTCATAACTGACATTTGTTCTCTACAGGCAGGTGTAAACTTACTGCTGATAATGGATATTTTGATTATTGTAGAAGCATGAAAGGAACTGAGTTTTCCATCTTGAATAACACATGTTAGAAACAATGTCAAGGCCTTGAGAATAATATACTTTATCACTTTCAGTTCAGTTCATTTCAGTCACTCAGTCGTGTCCGACTCTTTGTGACCCCATGAATCGCAGCACGCTAGGCCTCCCTGTCCATCACCAACTCCCGGAGTTTACTCAAACTCATGTTCATCAAGTCGGTGATGCCATCCAGCCATCTCATCCTCTGTCATCCCCTTCTCCTCCTGCCCCCAATCCCTCCCAGCATCAGGGTCTTTTCCAATGAGTCAGCTCTTCGCATGAGGTGGCCAAAGTACTGGAGTTTCAGCTTCAGCATCACTCCTTCCAATGAACACCCAAGACTGATCTCCTTTAGGATGGACTGGTTGGATCTCCTTGCAGTCCAAGGGACTCTCAAGAGTCTTCTCCAACACCACAGTTCAAAAGCATCAAGTTTTCGGTGCTCAGCTTTCTTCACAGTCCAACTCTCACATCTATACATGACCACTGGAAAAACCACAGCCATCTTCCAACAACAAGAGAAGACTCTACACATGACATCACCAGATGGTCAACACCAAAATCAGATTGACTATATTCTTTGCAGCCAAAGATGGAGAAGCTCTATACTGTCAGCAAAAATAAGACCGGGAGCTGACTGTGGCTCAGATCATGAACTCCTTTTGCCAAATTCAGACTTAAACTGAAGAAAATAGGGATAACCACTAGACCATTCAGGTATGACCTAAATCAAATCCCTGATGACTATACAGTGGAAGTGAGAAATAGATTTAAGGGACTAGATCTGACAGAGTGCCTGATGAACTATGGACGGAGGTTCATGACATTGTACAGGAGACAGGAATCAAGACCATCCCCAAGAAAAAGAAATGCAAAAAAGCAAAATGGCTGTCTGAGGAGGCCTTACAAATAGCTGTGAAAAGAAGGGAAGCAAAAAGCAAAGGAGAAAAGGAAAGATATACCCATTTGAATGCAGAGTTTGCTCAAACTCATGTCCATTGAGTCAGTGATGCCATCCAGTCACCTCAGCCTCTGTCATCCCCTACTCCTTCTGCCTGCAGTCTTTCCCAGCATCAGAGTCTTTTCAAATGAGTCGGCTCTTCTCATCAGCTGGCCAAAGTATTGGAGTTTCAGCTTCAGCATCCAACGAATGTTCAGGGTTGATATCCTTTAGGATTGACTGGTTTGATCTCCTTGCAGTCCAAGGGACTCTCAAGAATCTTCTCCAGCACCACAATTCAAAGGTATCGATTCTTTAGTTCTCAGACTTTATAGTCGAGCTCTCACATCTGTACATGATTATTGGAAGCAGTCATGCCTCACTAAGTCCCACATAAGTGTTATTATATAGCTATTATTATTAAATGAGTATGAGGATGATGGCGATGGTACAAGGAGAATCCATGTGTAAGAAAGGATTATACTAGTGGTAACAGGGATGTGTCAAACAGTCAATGAGAATGTGAGCCATAAATTATAAGGGTAATTTGAAAGCAAAAAAATGCTTTTACATGTATTAAAAAAAGCTGAGACCTATTGTATTTGAGTATAATATAGAGTCACATTTGGAAGCATGGCTCTCATCTTTAAAGTGATGGAAGTAGATCAAAATTTCAGAGAGACAAAGATGCAGAAAGCTGCTAAAGTCAACACATTTTAGTGATCTGAATCTTGAGAAATTTGCTCCAAATCCAGTGGTGTGTAAGCAAAAGTTGAACAACTTATCTGGACTGGAGGGTACTGATTCATTGCATTTGCTAATTTTGATGGCATAAAAACACCCACCATGGCCCATTTCAAGTTAGCGATGTGACATAACCAAACACAAAATCAGGGAGAGAGGCACACAGCCTGCTTTCAGGATCCCAGTGTATGCTCTTGCACCAGCACACCAGTCTCACAGGCTTCACTGGTAGTTCAGAATTACAAAGAAGGAACATGCTTTAGATCAAGATCCGGCCAATTCTGGAAGAAGAAGTCCCACCTAATACTAATGCTGATCAGCACAACAAGTTTGAAAAATAAAAGCTCCCGGTAACATTTTCCTCCACGAAATGCCATCAAAACAGCAGCTAGGCAAAATATTGGTATTTTGAGGAAAATCACAACCTCCCAAACAACTTTTAGAAAGAATGAAAGGAAAATACTTACAAGAGGAAAGGAAAGGGGCTGGGGAGGGAAACAAAGATTGTTGTCTGAAAAGAAACCACTTTGATCTCAGTCAAAACAGATTATTTTGAAGTCAGTCTCCTATTATCTTTTAAAATATATTTCCCCATAAATCCTGCCTTTCTAAATTGAGCTGTGAGTCAGCAGTGGGCAGTGCTGTGGGTGAAAAAGACAAGAATGTATCCAGAAGTACCTCTAATACATTCTTTTATTAGAAGTCTTTGCGAGAGTAATTTGACAGAGCTTTTCAACTTTTAGGTCACTAGTTTAAATTCAATCTCAGTTGATCATGAGCAAAAGTGTATGGTTGGTGGCTTATGAAAAATGCCTTGATGGTGTCACCCCAGTTCTTTCTAATAGAGACTGCCACTGCAATTGGCATCCTTTCTTTCACTTCTACCAGAAGTACAAAGGGTGAATAGAAATGTCACTTCAAGTATTTTCTCAGCTTTTGTACTAGAGAAATTTGAGATATGAAAAAGGCCAACTCCTTTTCATCTTTAACTCACAGGTAGAATTATTCTCCTGTACTATGGTTCCCAGATATTTCTGGGATTTGAAATGAAACTGGAGCCATTTTAGAAGTAAAATTATATCTAACTTACAAAAAGTTAAATTATACAAAGGCACATTCTTAAGAAATATTTAAATGTTAAACATGTACAATTTCTTGGCCTGAACTTACAAATCTAAGATTTATTTTTCTTTAGTTTTTGTTTAAACAAAATAAATTCCCATGATAGGTAAACAAAAATTTTCATTATTCTATAAATGTAACTATTTAATATTTGGTTTTCCATATTTTATCATTTACATGACTCAACTAAATGTTTTATTTTTCCTAAAGAAACTACAGGATTTTTTTTTTTTCTTTTGTCATTGTTGTTCAGTTACTCAGTCATGTCCGACTCTTTGCGATCCCATGGACTATACAGCAAACCAGGCTTCCTTGTCCCTCATTATCTCCCAGAGTGTGCTCAAATTCATGTCCATTGAGTCAGTGATGCCATCCAACCATCTCATCCTCTGCCGCCCGCTTCTCCTCCTGCCCTCAATCTTTCCCAGCATCAAGGTCTTTTTCAGTGACTTGGCTCTTTGTATCAGGTGGCCAAAGTATTGTAGCTTCAGCTTCATCATCAGTCCTTCCAATGAATATTCAGAGTTGATTTCCTTTAGGATTGACTGGTTTGATCTCCTTGCAGTCCAAGGGACTCAGGCAAGAATACTAGAGTGGAGAGACTTTTCATTCTCCAGGGGATATTCTAGGACCAGGGATCGAATCTGGTTCTCCTGCATTGCAGGCAGATTCTCTATTGTTTGAGCCACAAAGGAAGTCTATTTTATCCATTAAAATCCCCCAAATTTCCTTATTACTAATATACCTACTTTCATATAATTTTATTTCCCTATGTTTTAGTAGTAAATGAACAACAAAAGTAAAGTCTCTCTAGTTACCTAGAGAAAAAGCAACAAATAGAGACAAGAGCAGAGGTAAAAAGAAGTATCTGGTAATGCCAGCCAAAATTTTAGCAGTCTCAGAAAATGAGTGGGATATAACAGAATGAGCCTTGTTTTGGAAATGTTCATAATTTCATCAACTGATGTAGGCCCCATTTACTTTCTATAAGATTAATTTCCCACATTTAGATAATGAGGTTGATATGTTTCATTATTTTTAGCATTCCTTCTAGTGTAAACATTCTATGGAACCTTTACTTTTATATCATCAGGGTTTGAGAGAGAGGGTGTTTGTATTCAAACAGGATTGCAAGATGCCCCATGTCGTCTCATTTTATGACAAATATCAATGCTGGGATTTTCCTAAATTATCACATTTGAAAAAACAACAACAACAACAAACCTCTCCTAACCTTCAAGGCCAGCTTCCTGAATTCTCATGTCAGCAACTCCTGCTATTCCCATATAACACCAGGAGATGATAAATTCTCTGTCCTCTGAACATCCATAGATAAAATAATGTCATGTACTTATGATTTTTATAGCAAGTGACAGTTATCATCAACACCACAAGTAGCCCAACTCGAAACTGTAAGTTCAGTTGAAAATATAGCATTTTCTGGACAAATATGCTTTAGCTAGGAATATATAAATTGTGAAAATCAAGCTATCATTCTGCAAGTAACTCATATGCCCAAGTATCAAGAGTTGCGAATGGAAATATAACCTAAATCTACCCCCTTCATCTAAACAAATAGACTGAGGCACAGCAATTACAAGGTTTTCCCATGGTCACAAAATAAAATTGTCAGCCTCTGAATTAGAATGCCTACCATCAGTTGGTGAATCTAAAGTCATTTTCTATACTGAACACTGCAGCAAAAATAAATCCTGTCGGGGCAAAGGAATCCTAGACAGAACACAAGAGTCAGCTGCAAACTCTTTGGATGCAAAGTACAAGATATTCAAGTGCATGCTTCCAATCCTTTCATTCTCCCTTGTAATGATTGCAGCTAATCCCTGCCAGCTAACATGAGTGCTTCAATAGTGGCAATCAATAGAATAGATTTGCTGTGGAAACCCTCCATCCATATTATCCCTGCTTTCCTTTCCAGATGGAATTGCCATTCATCAGAGTGTAAGTGACATGTGAGGCTTTCTCCCCTCTTGCATGGATATGAACCCATTAGCCTTCAAGGTTGTTGCTAGAATTTTATATGTAAACTAAGGAGCATACCTGTAGATTTAATAAAACCGCACCAATCCTCATGGCCTCGCTGATTTCAAGGCTATACATCAGCTGTGGGAAGCGAGGAGGGCTTTGATTATTTGGAGGAAGCACTTCAATGTACACAGTACAGATGGAATGCCTGCAGAGAAAGAGAAGCGACCAAGATGGGTAAAAATCTGCATCACATTTAATGACAGGCTGCATTTGATATTCTGTTGTTGGGTTTACAGGAGAGAGAAATTCTGAATTTTTATGGGAAATAATAAAGCAATCCAGAATAAAAGGGTGGAAAAACAAAAGCTACCACCAAAAAATGATGTTTTTATGAAATTATCTTAGCGAAAGGAAAAGAAGAAAGTCTCAGGTACAGATTTTTCCTACTTAGATTAATAGTGTGAATTAAGTAGAAATAGCTGTGCAAATAGAGGTAATGAATTAAATTGCCTTGACTTTTGACTTTATTGTGTAATGCTTCTCTAGTAGCAAAACAAAACTCTGTAAATATTTGGTAATAAGAGCTGTCCTTGGGGATTTCTTCCTATTAAACCAGCAGAGGGAGTATTGATTAAAATAACACAGAAAACAAAATATGGGTTGTGTTTTATTAGCTTTTTTGCTGACATCAATGGCTTAATGAAATGCATGTCAAGAGTCAGGGTCATAAAGTAAGAGTTGTGTAAAATAGTTGCAAACAATACCAAATCTGTTTTTAAGTCTTTTTTAAAGAGTATAATATAAAAATTTGGAAGTCAGATTTAACCGAAGCCTTAGATTGATGGGCATTTGTTTTTTTCTTTTTTTTTGGGCATTTGTTTTTGAGGGGCAAAATGTATTCTACTATTAGAAGGACAAAATCATTAGCATTGATATAATCACCTTTATTGATATACCTAAACTCTGAAATTTCCTTAAGTAGCAAAACCCGAAGAAACAAGATATTCAAGACTGGTACAGAAGAAACATTGGCTAGAATATATTAATGAGACCTGGGGTTTACAAAGTTAGTATTCTATCTTGAAGAACATACCACCACTGCCTGAGTTGTATGCTTTAACTTATTTTAACAAAATCATGCCTTTTTATTCAAAACACATTTCTTATAATTTCTATTTGGGGGCTAGATTTTTTTTTTAAATAGCCCAAAGTTCTTTACATTAAGTGCATCAGTTAAAGACATGTTACTGAACACATTTTTCTGAGATTATTATTCTATATATGTTTACTTTGAAAATCTCTTAAGAGAAATACAGATCATAGGCACTGAAAATGCTTTCTTTAGCTTATCACCTTATAATATGCCTTAGTCCAAATTGTTTCTGACAATATTCTCAGTAGAATAGATATCTATAGAATACTAAGCACCTCTAAAAGTTTGCAGTGACTTAAAAATATTTCATACTTAAATTTACCACAATATTATTCTAAAGCAATCTCAATCTAAATTAAAATCTCTTAGACATCATAATTAGTTAATGCATCTGCATTATTTCTTGTTCTGATATTATCTCATTATTAAAATTCACCAATAAAATTAATCAAAATATAATTGCTTTTCTTTTCAATTTTTTTTTTTACAACTCGTGTTTTAAGGGTAAGATGTTTAAAGTAGGTTAAAATGGATGATGAAATGTTGCTTATAAACTTAGAAGTATCAAGTTTACCCTTATCAGTACTGTAACGGCAGGCTTCCCTGGTGGCTCAGTGGTATGGAACCCACCCGCCATGCAGGAGACACAAATTCGATCCCTGAGTCGGGAGGATTCCCTAGAGAAGGAAATGGTAATCCATGCCAGTATTCTTGCCTGGGCAATTCCATGGAGAGAGGAGCCTGGCAGGTTATATATAGCCCACGGGATTGCAAAGAGTCAGACATGACTTAGAAACTAAACAGCAACACTGATGGCTAGATGAAAAGGAGCCCCACTTTTCATATTGTGGGAATAAAGTAATTGTCACCATGGGTGGGCATATTAGTCTCCCAGGTGATGATCTCTTTCCAACAGCCATCCCAAGATAAACATTACTGCTAATATTACCCTTCATCATTCTTTTTTTTTTTCTTTAGTGTTTGTTACATATAAAGTGATTCACACATTTTACTATCTTTTCCTTTTTGCTGCCAGCACATCCTCTGTGCATAATAAGTCCAATAACATTTACCCTACACCATATTGATAATAATCCTAGCTGAGCAATGTTGAGCACTGGATTTTTAACCACACATTCCTGGGTTAAAATTTTGATGCTATCAGATGTGATCATAGGCAACTGACTTTCTTCAGTTTCACTATCTTCATCTGATAACTAAATATAATAATAACATTAAGATTAGCATAAGGATTAAATATGTGTGTGGGTGTGTGTGTGTATACATGTATGGGTATGTGCAAATGTGTATGTATGTATAAATATATGAAGTCAAGTGAAAGTGTTAGTCGCTCATGTGTGTCTGACTCTGGGATCTCATGGACATAGCCCATCAGGTTCTTCTCTCCATTGAATTCTTCAGGCAAGAACACTGTAGTGGGTAGCCAATCCTTTTTCCATGGGATCTCCAAGACTAAGGGATCAAACCCAGGTCTCCAGCATCACAGGGAGATTCTTTACCATCTGATCCTCCAGGGAAGTACATACTGAAAAACATACATATATCAGTTATTATTGATAACTATTCAAAATAAGGTTTCTTATTCTATTCTTTGGAATGGAATTAATAAGCTTGCATTTATCTTATTCACATCTCTTTAAATATTTTAGACATTTTAATTGCATTTTTTCACTTTTCTAAGCTAAAATCTACAGGCACAGTATCCTCTCTTCCTTCCCCAGACTGGACTATGGTGGTGTTAGGGTTTGGACATACTGGATCCTAATCTTTTGGTGTGGGACTGGAAATCTACATTTTCCATGAATATACAAGGTTTTTCTTACACAAATTTGATCTAGAAGACACGGTCCCAGAAGTTCATGGGGATTTGCCTGCTTTTTAAGTTAGGAGTCCAGGGGATTCCTCTACAAGCTGACCTAAAACTCTCCTTAATAACCCTGGAGGCAAGAGAGTCCCTCACTTTTTTGACCTAGAAAACATCTGTACCCTAAATTCAAAGTTTCCTTTAAAAAATCTAGAACCTTCAGCTTCAAATTACTGGTGTGGAATACTTTATAAAAGTTTCACCTGAACATGGGTCTCTTTCTGTTCTTAAAAGTATAATTTATACTAAACTTATTGTACTTTGCATATTTCCTTATTCTTCCCCCTTTGACTAAACTGTTTACATCCACAACACTACAGTAATGACTTCTAATTCATAAGAAGCCTGTGTATTTGGCACAGAGA
This sequence comes from Cervus elaphus, assembly GCF_910594005.1. Taxonomy (NCBI): domain Eukaryota; kingdom Metazoa; phylum Chordata; class Mammalia; order Artiodactyla; family Cervidae; genus Cervus; species Cervus elaphus. The sequence continues at coordinate 49,091,693 of NC_057829.1, read as the reverse complement.
AAAAAATTAATTGCAAAACAAAAAAGACTCTATTTCTCAAGGCAGGAGACAGTGAACACCAAGGGCCAACATGACTGTCTCCTTCATCTGTACTTACTCCTTGCTTCTTTTGTTCCTCTCCAGTGATTCAAGTGCTAGAATTGCTAATCATTCCCAACGCCTTCCCCTCACACACACACTTGGATTTTAGAGTTATTTGAATACGATCATATTTCAAGGTCTTAAGTTCTTCATCTTTAACATCCTGGCACCTCCCTACAATAAGTTGAAATAAGCGCCGACATTCTTGATGGTTATGGCCTTCTAAAACACTATCCTCCTTTTAGCCCTGATGTCAGCCGAGTGTCAGAGTTAGCTTTCTAAAATTGAATCCCGATAGTAATAACAATAAAATATATCATTAATGCTGTCCCAGTTCAGTTCAGTCCAGTTCAGTCGCTCAGTTGTGTCTGACTCTTTGTGACCCCATGAATCACAGCACGCCAGGCCTCCCTGTCCATCACAAACTCCTGGAGTTTACTCAAACTCATGTCCATCGAGTCGGTGATGCCATCCAGCCATCTCATCCTCTGTCGTCCCCTTCTCCCCCTGCTCCCAATCCCCTCCAGCATCGGGGTCTTTTCCAATAAGTCAGCTCTTCACATGAGGTGGCCAAAGTATTGGAGTTTCAGCTTCAGCATCAGTCCTTCCAATGAACACCCAGGACTCAACTCCTTTAGGATGGACTAGTTGGATCTCCTTGTAGTCCAAGGGGCTCTCAAGAGTCTTCTCCAACACCACAGTTCAAAAGCATCCATTCTTCGGTGCTCAGCTTTCTTAACAGTCAACTCTCACATTCATCCATGACCACTGGGAGAACCACAGCCTTGGCTAGATCGACCTTTGTTGGCAAAGTAATGTCTCTGCTTTTTAATATGCTATCTAGGTTGGTCATAACTTTCCTTCCAAGGAGTAAGCGTCTTTTAATTTCATGACTGCAGTCACCATCTGCAGTGATTTTGGAGCCCAGAAAAATAAAGTCAGCCACTGTTTCCACTGTTTCCCCATCTATTTCCCATGAAGTGATGGGACCAGATGCAATGATCTTAGTTTTCTGAATGTTGTGTTTTAAGCCAACTTTTTCACTCTCCTCTTTAACTTTCATCAAGAGGCTCTTTAGTTCCTCTTCGCTTTCTGCCATAAGGATAGTGTCATCTGCATATCTGAGGTTATTTATATTTCTCCTGGCAATCTTGATTCCAGCTTGTGCTTCTTCCAGCCCAGTGTTTCTCATGATATAAAGATTAGTAATTCAATATCATTAATTAAGCATATAACAAAACAAGACAATCACAAGGTAAATAATAACATTCTACATGAACACTTTGTATTACATTTTACAGCTAGTCTTAAATGCATAAAACTGAGAATCTATATGATATAAATTTTATTTTTATAGTATAGTCAGTATAATGTAGATAAATCTATAAACATAAAAATCATAAAGTTTTTATTTCTCATTTGGTAATGAGTTCAAAGTAGAACAAGAAAGGTGATGTAACTTCTCAGATAATCATATGATTTTAAAAGACCCTGGAAACCATCTAGTTTAACTCTCATTTTATGAAAGGATATTAGAAACTCAGAAAGATTAAGTAATAGAGTCAAGGTTGTGAAGATAATTAGCAACAGAAGACAAACTCAAAGGCAAAACTTATGAATTTAAAATTTGCCTGCCTTTTCTCCCCACATTCTACAAGAACAAAACTGGGAAGTAAACTGAAGACTTTTTATCTGATGTGTGTGTATATGTTTCTCTGTGAGAGCATAAAACATCTGTGGTTTGCAAGGAAGGATACTTTCTTACAGAAAATCACAGATTTCAAGTATTTGGATCAGACTATAATATCACAATCAATTTTAATTGTTATATTATGAATGAAACTTCACCATAGTACTTTGTTTTTAAGAACAAAATAAAATATGAATAAAAAGAGGTTGTGAAGAGAGGCCTAAGAAGCTTTAACTTCAGAAATGGTATAATTTTTAAGAAGATAAAAAGCAAAATTTTTTGGATATGACAATAGTACTCAGTGGTACTGAGAAAATGTTCTTGACATTTAGAAGACTGCACAGTCTGTATAGTAATTTTGTTTTAAATGTGTCAACACATGCTGCATGGTATTTATTTGCAACTCTATATTTCTACCTTGTTTCTAAGAGGATCATCAAAATAAAAGCTTATCTTTTTTTTTTTCCTTTGTCTTTACCAATAGCACACTAAAAAAGCTGTATTTACATTTCAGTGTTCATAGATTCTGCTTTATTGTTTTGGAAATACATACAGGGATCCATATGAGTAACACTTCCAGATTTAAAACTAACATAAGACTTCAGAGAAATTTTTCAGGGAAAGTTACAGGGACAAGATGCATGTAGGTGTAAAAACCACAGGGCATTACAGGCAAGGAAAAATACATGTGCAAATTCAGAGACCAATAAATAAGAAAATAATACCTTTTGTACAATTAAAGAAAAAGGTATAATTATGACAATGGTAGGAATTAAGACTAGAGAGATGAGCAAGAGTCATAGCATTCAGGTACTCGTGTGCTCTACTTACTGATTTAAACTTCAGCTTAACAACAATGGGGATTGGTTTATAAATTTTAACAACTCTCACAGCAGACAATACTTTGCTGGGTCTCTGTATCTTTGCTGTTATTGTATATTCTGCTAGGGTACCTCATTTTCCTTCCTGTCCAAGTTAACCTGCACTTGTAATTATACTACGCTATATCCAGATTTACCTGTGCCTCTATACGAATGCTGTGAGGGCAAAAAAACTCATCTTGTCTTATATTTCTAGTGCTTCCCAAAAGGACAGGAATTGTGGAAACTCAGTAAAATTTTGCTAAAATGAATACTTCCATAATTTTTTATTATTAATGTTAAATATGTCATGTGAAGTTATTTTAAAATATATATGTTCACAGTTGAAAAATAATTTTATGTGAGAATGGGTGATTTAATATTGTGTTAATTAGATACAACCTTGAATTCAGTGAAAATAGATTATCAAAAAAGTATGCCATGCCAGGCATCAGTTGTTTAATCATGATTTGTTTATATTTGGGGGAAAGGACTCAATTTTATCTTTACATTTTGATAAATACTTAATAGTAGTACTTCAACTCCTATTAAGATTAAATATTTACTTAATTTAATGCAGTTACATATGAGAAGACTTAAAGACAAAAAATAAATACTATCTAACATACCTTACTGCTTTTTAAAAATGTTTTGTTTTAATCCTCTTCTGTTTATCAACGACTAAAAAAAAAAAAGATTCCCCCAAACAAAACCACTATAGACTATGGTTACTTTTACTCTCTTAATTCTTTGGCTAGTTTAATCAATTAGAATAACAAGTATATAAACAGTTAATTCTTCTGCTAGTTAATTCATAAATCCTCATTTTGAGAGTCAGTGTTATTGACATTTAGAATTGAGGTTGCTTATTAGAAAAGAATAAGACAGAAAATCATCATTGCTCTAAGTGTGATCATTTAATTAGGTTTACATGTCACTGTTGTCATCTGGGTCAGCTTGTAAAATATGTCACAATCTATATTTTTATGTTCATAATTTTCTAAGGGCATCTTTTTCTGAAAGAAATACTGAAAGCAAAGCCTCACAACTCTTTGGTTCAATCATCAACACAATTTGAAAGACTAATTTTCCTCCAGAAAATAGAAAGTGTCATTATTCTAGGGAAACATGACATTATTGTGGCAGGTAGGATGGAGGTATATAGATTTTATTTGCTGCAGGTCCCACTTGATATTTAATCAACCATCATAAGGTGGTCTTTTAGCACCCAAACCATTGTCTATAAAGAAAGCAGTGAGACTAAGTCAAAGAAATGCCTCATATCACTGAAAAGACCTGTATATTCAAATTCTGAAAATGCCACTTTGTTTCCAGGGGTAGAATACAATTTGACTTAAGTAAAAACCAGTTGGACTACAAATTCTTGTAAACAAAGGCTTATCAAGGCAAATCAGTGATATGACTTGCAAACTGGAACTTCAAAGCAAATTTAAAATCTCACTTATTAAATAATAAAGTTGTCTAAAATATATCATGCATACCAGACCACCTGACCTGCCTCTTGAGAAACCTGTATGCAGGTCAGGAAGTAATAGTTAGAACTGGACATGGAACAACAGATTGGTTCCAAATAGGAAAAGGAGTACGTCAAGGCTGTTTATTGTTACCCTGCTTATTTAACTTATATGCAGAGTACATCATGAGAAACGCTGGGCTGGAAGAAGCAAAGCTGGAATCAAGATTCCCGGGAGAAATATCAATAACCTCAGATATGCAGATGACACCACCCTTATGGCAGAATGTGAAGAAGAACTGAAAAGCCTCTTGATGAAAGTGAAAGAAAATGAAACAGTTGGCTTAAAGCTCAACATTCAGAAAACTAAGATCTTGGCATCTGGTTCCATCACTTCATGGCAGATAGATCGGGGAACAGTGGAAACAGTGGCTAACTTTATTTTTCTGGGCTCCAAAACCACTGCAGATGGTGACTGCAGTCATGAAATTAAAAGATGCTTACTCCTTGGAAGGAAAGTTATGACCAACCTAGACAGCATATTAAAAAGTAGAGACATTGCTTTGGCAACAAAAGTCCATCTAGTCAAGGCTATGGTTTTTCCAGTGGTCATGTATGGATGTGAGAGTTGGACTGTGAAGAAAGCTGAGCACCGAAAACTTGATGCTTTTGAACTCTGGTGTTGGAGAAGACTCTTGAGAGTCCCTTGGACTGCAAGGAGATTCAACCAGTCCATCCTAAAGGAGATGAGTCCTGGGTGTTCATTGGAAGGACTGATGCTGAAGCTGAAACTCCAATACTTTGGCCACCTGATACGAAGTGTTGACTCATTGGAAAAGACCCTCATGCTGGGAAAGATTGAGGGCAGGAGGAGAAGGGGACAACAGAGGATGAGATGGTTGGATGGCATCATCAACTCGATGGACACAAGTTTGGGTGGACTCCGGGAGTTGGTGTGGACAGGGAGGCCTGGCATGCTGTGGTTCATGGGATTGCAAAGAGTCGGACATGACTGAGTGACAGAACTGAACTGAACTGAATATATATGCACATATAGATTAGACATCTATTCAGCACAGCACTATTTCCAATGAAAATAATTTACAAAATAAATAGATGACTATTATCGGGATTTAGTAACAGTTTAAATAATAAAGACAATATATATTTATGTTTATAATTAGCATTAATATTATTACTATCTTATCATTTTTTTCCCCAGAATAATAACTACTAAGGGTTATGGATGTGGAACAGAATGAAGGGGAAGATTTTAGAATCTAAGAGTCCTGAGTTCAAATTATGTTTCTACCTCTTGTTTACTATGGTTATCAACACTTTTTTTATGAAAGTGGGGAAGGGGTCATGTACCCAAATAAGTTATCCTTTTCAGTTTCTATTTTTGGTTTATAAAAATAAATAGAGCTATGCAAGAGTTACAATTTTGTTGTTAAGATTAAAAATTATATATAAGGGTCACTAGCATGATGTCTAGCCCTGGTACATTAATTAAATAGTATTAGTCATCTTCAACTTCCCTTCAGAATAACCTAGCATGAATGACACTATTATTTAAAATTCATTCAATCTCAGACTCTCATTTTGGATTCTGTAACTATTCACTGTAGAAATGAATTCTATTTGTTTCTACACAAGATATAGCCCTTGAATGTCTTCTCACATTCAGGCACATATATCCATTTTCTTTTTGAATATATTAACATATTTATTCCAAGTAAATCCAAGTAAATGTGTATGAAATTGAGCTCTTCCCTTTCACTCAGGTATGTGTGCCTTATTGACATTGCTACCAGTTGGTCAGCTTAGATAAAAACCTGGAGGGTCTTTCAATTTTTAATAATTCCTTCTCTCCATTTTTCCTTACTGATGGCCCAGTTCAAACCATCAGCAACGATTTTTTTTAGTGGAGGTGTTCTGCCTCACTTCTTTACCTACAGCTTTTGCTGTTTGTTGTTGTTGTTCAGTTGCTAAGGCAAATCTGACTCTTTCTGACTCCGTGGACTATATAGCCCACCAAGCTCCTCTTTCCATGGGATTCTCCAGGCAAGAATACTGGAGTGGGCTGCCATTCCCTTTTCCAGGGGACCTTTCTGACCTAAGGATCAAACACGAGGCTCCTACATTGGCAGGCAGATTCCTTACTATTCAGACATTGGGGAAGCCTGCCTCCAGTTTCATCATTCCTCAAATCTCTCTTCTGTAGGGGCACCAGAGAGATTTTCCTGAAACCAAACTATCTCAGATGAATTTCTGTTTTAAAGCCCTTCCATTTCTTCCACTGACTAGCTAACTCCAAGCTTCTTAAGAAACAAATTAAATTTTCCATGATATGACCCTTAACTACTGACCCTCCTTGAATCATAGTTAATATACCAATTCGCTGACTGACTTGCAATTATCCAAAATACCAAGTTATTTCAGACCTCTCCAGCTGTATAAATAATGTGATAGGCTTTATTATTATTATGTTTTTAATGTGGTCAACCTCTGCTCATTCTCCTAAACTCATTTTGTTTAGTAGATCTTCGAAATACTGCCCTGTTATGAAAAGTACCCTCATCAATGTCCCAGAAAGCTGAGAATTTCCCTCAATCTCAACTTCACCATGGCAAATTGACTTATTTATAGTTCTACTTTCTATAATTTACTGCAATTTTTCTTTTGAACTGCAAATGACAATTACTATGTTTATTCTCTTTGTATTTTCATAAATGGCAGTTATGCAATAAATGGTGTGTTGGACAGGGTAGAAAATCTTACTGTCACAGACGCCAATATATATTTTTTTAAATTTAATAGGGACTAAGAGAGAATTGGTGTATACTTTCTGGGAAGGCAGAATTTCAAATCTAACTCTTTGTTTGGGAAATGCTAAAAAAAAAATGAGTTTTGTATCATATCATCTCTTATTCTAATTCATCTATTTTAAAACCCAAAATGACATTTGTTAAAAATCTAGGAAAAGAAACAAAAAAGATGCTTGTTTAGAACTTAGGGCATTCAGAAATTGTTTTGACTTCTGGGGAAAAGAGAAAACCAAACCACAATGATTCTTATCCTTTTGAACTAGCTCTCTAGTAGAGAAGAAGCAAGGCAGACAAATGAAATTCATTCTCTAAACAAAAATGCATACAGCGCATTTCACGGTGACAACTTCAGTGCATCAAATAATACCAGGAAAGGGGTATAAAAGCATTGAGAGCTTGTTGTAATTGCAAACAGGTTGTTAGAAAAGGATTCACAGACAAAGTGATGATTGAGTAATGACCTTGGAGGAATTAGGCCACAAAGAAATCGGAGAGTAAAACCACTGCAGGCTGAAGGGAGATGGAAGTCAAGTTCAAAGGTTTGCAAGTGGCTGCAAGCCTCACGGACAGAGAGGAGACCAGTGAGATAACTGGAGGGGACTGAGAGAAACGACACAGAGCAGAAGGCCAGGCAAGTGTGAAGAGGTGACGTGAGGAAGTGTTCTGTGGCTGCTCCCAGGACAAACTGGGCTGGGCTCCACGGGCCCTTTTAATGATGCTGCCTTTTACACAGGTGAGATGTGAGGACTCTAGAAATCTATGCAAAAGGAAGAGATGTGTTCTTTGTTATCAGAATCACTCAGGCTACTGTACTGAGAGGAGACTCTGAAGGGGGCTCAGGCCGAAGTCTAATTAGACTTCTCATTAGAAGAGGTTTTCAACACTATAGACTAGAGAGAACAATGGCTTAGACTGTGATGTTATTAATGAAAGTAGTGGGATTTCTTGTTTTCTGATTATTTTTAGATTAAAGCTTAGATTTGTTGCTCAAGATTATATTTGGAGTTTGAAAAATAAGCATTGAGGAGGACTCCAGAGATCCTGGCCAAAACAACTGCAAATTTGGAGATGCTTTCAACCACACTGGACAATGAAGTCACTAAGCATTTTGACAAACATACTGTTGAAGTGAATGCCAAGCAGACAAGAACTAAACTCTTCCGGAGTGACCTGCAGGTCACTGTTGTTTATATAACAGTGGGAGAAAATGGAGGAGGGATCTGTCACCTGCAGATGAGAGTAGCAAGGAGTACGGGATAGTGCATCCATTCTTATGCAATGAGATTAAAAGAGAAAATATTGAGAAACAAGAGAAAGAACAGTCTAGACATATCAGTGAGGAAATACGGGGTCCTGTGAAATGTCTATGATTAATGATAAGAGAGATGTGAAGAGAAAAGTCTCTCACGTGGTTATGCTGCAGGGAAAATAATGTCCTATTCTCCGCTCTGGAGGGGTTTTAATGGTCAGTGGTTTTGTTACAGTTTTGTCAAACTTCCTTGCCGTGCTATAGTTTGGGGTAGTATTTTCCTCTACAGAATTGATACCTTAAGAATTCTTAATCTTTGACATTGATTTTGGTAAATTATACCTTCTTGAAAAACTATTCGTTTTATCCATGTTTTCAAGTTTTTGCATCTATTTAAAGCAAAGTGGTCTCAATGATTCTTCCAATTTCTTCTGTTTCTATGTCATTTCCCTCTCAGAATTTATTAGGCAAAGTTCCACTTTCTCCCACTTTTTGACTGGGCTAGCTGATAGTTATCAATTTATCTATGTTTTTATTTAATTTTCAGAGGATTTATTCAGAATTTGGATTTATTGACTTTAGAGATACAACTAATTCATATTGTTGTTGAACTTATTGATTCATTTTTGTGTTCCTTTGTATTTTTATTTCATCTATGAAGTATCATAAAAACTATACAAAGCCTTCACAAAAGCTTCTCAAAAAGAGAAGCATGAATGGATTTCACTAAATAAAATACAAACAAACATAATCCAGAAGTTTATTTCAAGATTAAAACACCAAAGCCTAGTGGGATTTATACCAGGAATGAAAAATAGATATATTTGAGAACTGTATTAAGATCAGTCATCCTAGCATTAGCTCAAAAAGAAAAGTCATTACTGCTTTCATACTTGATGGATTATTTATTTGACTTGAATAAATGACCATTCTTATTTTTAAAAAGTCAATAAAATAAAAATAGATGAATGCTTTATTAACATAGTAAAATGTTTTTTAACTATAAACCAACATAATAGGGAAACATGGGAGGCCTTCCTACTTAAAATCAAGACAAACATTTTTATTGGAAATACTATCAAATGAAATTAAAGGGAACAAAATAAACAAAAAGAAGGACATCAAAGTATCACTACTTATAAAATATATTATTAGATAATATAAAAATATGAACTGGAAAACTATAAAAACATAAGAGAATTAAGATAGTGTGTTAAAATTAATATAGGTTAATAACTTTTGTATGCGTAAATGTCAGCTAATTAGAAGAACAAGAAAGAAAGAATCTATTTACAATAACAAAAAATGAGAAACACCCTAACAAAAAAAATGTATAGGACATTTATAAAAAATTTTTTGAAAATAAAATCTACTAAAGGACACAAAAGAAAACATGGGCAAATGAAGAGACAAAGTTCCTAGAAAGGTTCAACAATGTATTAATATTAAATTCATATTTTCTTAAAATGCATCCTGAAATCTGGAACAAACAAGAAATAAATAAAAGGAATATCTCAGGTGGGGGAACAAGTAAATGTAGTTGTAATAATTGAAAGTCTTTTTACTTTGCTTTCTCTCAATGTTTCTCTCTTATACATATATGTATACATGTATATGAGGTTATATTATATATAGATAATATGGATATATATAATTTAAAAATAATTATCCAGACACTGAGGGATGGCTTCAAATCCCTCAGGCATCACCTGTTGCATGTTATCTATGAGCTCTCAGTAGCAACCTCTCTTTTCACTAATATATTGGACACAGGCCTCTGATATTTCCTAGTTCCCACTCCCCCTCCCAACAGAGAATTGCATCCTTCACATCTGTGGAATCATAGTTAATTATTTTGTGGTTTAATCTTGGCTTTCTCATACTTTTTCCACAATTTGACAAAAGAAGAATATGCAGTTCCTAAGAAACTAGTCTCTCTGATTTTCTGATCTAATTTAGATGTTTATAAGATAAAAGAATGCTCGCTGCGCTTCTTAAACTTAATTATGGGGTTAAACCGGAGCGATGAAAAGACTGCATTGGTTTGATATAAATTACCTTCTCTCTGCTGGAGGAGCATTATCCGCTGCTTGGACGGTAAGCGCGTAAGTCCGTCCAACCATTAATTCCACCCCTGGAGCGATGGTGATAAGCCCTGTTGTTTTATTGATGATGAAGTCTCCCTGGGCCCCAACCAGGATTTCATATGTGATCTCCCCGTTTGACCCTTCGTCTGCGTCGACTGCAGTGAGCTGGAATTGAAAATCACAACATAAATCCTCTGGGACTCAACTTTTCACCATCACATCATTCTTTCCCCCCAACAAAAGAAGCTTGCTTTCAAACACACACACAGTAAGCAAAGAAAGTTCTCTCGTCATATACACTCTTGTTTTCTTGAATTTCGGCTACTGTGTTCAAATACTGAAGCAATCTCATCAGAAAAGTTTTTTATTGTTGTTGTTCTTGTGAGAGTGTTAAAAGGCTTTGAATCTTGAAAGCTATCTTTATTTTAACTTACTAAACCAAAAAAGAAAGAAAGCCCTAACAGCAAATCTAATGTCACTATAGGATTTTTTTTTCCTATCTCATCACCTGCTTTCAACACATAAATACACATTACTAAGGACTGCTGCAGCTGCTAAGTCACTTCAGTCGTGTCCGACTGACTCTCTGCGACCCCATAGACGGCAGCCCGCCAGGCTTCTCTGTCCCTGGGATTCTCCAGGCAAGAATACTGGAGTGGGTTGCCATTTCCTTCTCCAATGCATGCATTCATGCTAAGTCGCTTCAATCATATGAGACTCTGTGCGACCCTATGGACAGCAGCCCACCAGGCTCCTCGGTCCACGGGATTCTCCAGGCAAGAATTCCTTCTCCTTACTAAGGACAGAGGCCTGGAAAAAATGAAATGGCTGAAGTTTGCCTCTATTGCTATCATCCTTCCTTTCGCTTTGATTTTTTTTCTTGTCATATTGTTTTCCTTCCCATCTTCCAGAGACTCTCTCGTCCTGGAATCCTTTTTATTTACACATGGCTCTAAGAAAGATTCTGATAAGCTTGTTCACATTGACTTATAAAGACTGATAAGGTTTAGAGTATTACCTTTTGAAAAGCAAACAAACACATCTCCAATTGCAGAATATCTAATTAGAAAATTAGAATATCAAGCTCAATAATTTTTTTTTTTCTTTTTGGAGAAAAAGGATTCAATTCAAAGTCCCTGAAATAATACCACATGAACATTTGTAAGGCTAATTTGGACATATTCATAATCATTTTGGAACAAATGGCATCCAGCAGTTAAAGACTACTTTGAATCATTATATATGAAAAGAGAAAACCATTATTAACTTTACAAACCAAAATTAATGTAATCATGATTTAATATGTTAAATAAGGCTCCTTGACTTCCTGATAAGTATCAATTCACTTAAGGGAACAAAATGTAAGATTCTACTGGGAAATCTTATATATTTTACAGTCACAGAATTTATTGTTTTCATCCTTTGACAGATGAAGAAAGAAAAAGTGGCCTTGGTTTACACCTAAGAGGAAAACATGGTTTTCCTATTAATGAAGAAAACACACAGGGTTGTAGTAAATATGTTGTAGGAAAAAAATTCCTTATTTACTGACATTTTCTTATGTATCTCTAATCCATGAGTTTCATGTCTTTAAAGTAGCAGTTCTTGGTCATCCACAGACTCCTTTCGGTGGCTATTAGACATTCCGGTGCACTTTCTTAGACAAAATGTGAGTATACACAATTACCTTGAAATAAATTCAATTTCAGGAACACTGTGTTAATTAATGGCCATTTCAAAGTATCATGTTAACCATTTTAATGAAATGTAAACAAAATTCTTTACCCACCACATCATGCTTAAGAGGGTATACTGGGCAGTCTATATCTATTTTTATTATCCTTCCACTACATTTAGAATGATTTTGGGCAAGGAAATAGCAGCAACAAAAATAATTGAGAAGAAAAAAAGGAAATTTGAAACAGGGGTATAAATTCAGCTAAGTCTGAGAGTGGGTATTTGGGAGTGAACAGATGTTGTTGCCAGAAGGAAAGTCTTTCCATGAAATGATTCTGGGACTTATGTGAGAATGACAGACAAAGTCCTAAAGGCAAAGAGAAGGAAACAATTTGTAGAAACAGTCAGAATGAATGATATATATTTGGAGAAATGAATAATGGAGAATTATTCATGCCAGACAAGCTCATTTTCTTTTGTGTGTGGATAAAATTAGAAAATTAGAGGACAGGGGTAGCAGAGGAGATATCAATTTTGATTATAGTAAATCACTTAACACAATGTCTCAGGAAATCTTAATTAAAATTTAGCTCAAATTGGATTCAATATTAACATTCTTCCTGGGACTTAAATTGGCTAAAGGAATTTAATGATAAATGGCAATGAATATAGTTAAGAAGTGTTGAGGAATGTGCTTTAGGGATACAGGTATTGTGGTTGCTCTTATTTAACATTTTCATAAATAATATTGGAAGACAGGATAAGCTCAATGATAATTAAATTGAAAAAGGCATCCATCTGGGAGGTGCTATAAATACCAAACAGTGCTACAAAGCATAGGTGATACAAACAATCCTCAAACTGCACAGCCAGCCAATCACAGATGAGATAATATATTCAGGGACTACAACTAGCACCACAGAAACCATTAGCAAGTTGGAAGTTTAATAAATATGCTAAAAATGAATTCAACATTTGTTATCTAAGTAACTTAATACAAATTTTCAGTCTTTCAGCAATAAGTAATAAAATAGTTGGTCAAGAATTCACATAATTGTGTCCCTAGACATGGAAACAAAAATATTTTAAAGGAATTATTAGTGGTTCAAGATTAGAAAAGAGAGCTGAGACACTGACTCTGAGAACCCTGAAAATGATAGCACTTCCTAAAAAAAAAATCCTGAAATTAAACTGTGGTGGAGATTAACAAATCAATGATCTTGTGATCAGTGGTCTAGGAAAGTGGTTTCCAACCTTTTTGGCACCAGGAACTGGTTTCATGAAAGATAATTTTTCCACAAACCAGAAAGAAAGAGGGATGGTTTCAAAATGATTCAAGTGCATTCCATTTATTGTGTACTTTATTTCTATTATTATTACATCAGCTCCACCTCAGATCATCAGGCGTTAGATCTTGGAGATTGGGGACCCTGGTCTAGGATATTAAAGGTATATGAAGCCCATTCCTAATTTAGTAGGAAAATCTACCTCCTAAACAAAAATGGGTTAGTTTACATGGGGAAAGCAAAATGTCACTCACATGTTATCAGATGAAAGTAAACTAAAATATGTGACTTTTAACTATTTTACCAAAATGTAATGATATCTAAATGGTAAGGAACACTAAATTGTTTAATATATTTCTTTTTTCTAATGTATTACAGTCCTTTTCAGGAAGTTTAACCCTACCCTGACAAAATTCCTTCCTCTCAGTATTCCAATATGTACATATTACAAATATCCTTGTCCTCAGACACCCTAACATCCCACAAAAAAAAAAAAAAAAAGGATTTGCCTATTAAGGACCCTGAGATTAAGAAAATAAATAGCACTCTCACAGAGGCCAAACATGATGAAAAAGGCAAATAGAAGCAAGATGATGAAGGTTTTATGGGCGATAATAAAAAGTTTGAGAATCATTGTGTGACTCAAGTAATTAATGACAAGATTAATATATATCTGATATTGAATATGTAGAGTAGTTCCTGAATTCTTTTCTCTCTCTCTCTTTTTTTCCCTCTGTTTGTTTTGAGGGCACGAAAAACCAGGGAGAATGATGCAGTTTTAGATAAGAAGGTTTTAAGGGAATGGCATTAAATTATCTTAATGGCTCCCATTTATAATAAAAATTATAATAGAACTGTGATGGACTCTAAAACATGGACAGAAACATTCCGTACTTGATACATAAAACAAAATAATTTCTTAATGTTTTTACTAACAGTGTAAATAATAAATAATAAAGAATAAAGCTACACCGCTTTCTTTGGTACATGTAGGCTACATTTATACCATAGTCTTCTGCTATTATAAAAAGGGTTTTTTTAATTTACACAGACATAATTTGGCATTCTTAATAATAAAAAGTGCTCTGGAAACCTCACCAGAGGTTTTGTTCAATGTTTTTTGTTTGTTTGTTTGTTTCCTATTGCTAAGGGAAATATTGTATTAGTAAGGTATTTCTCTGTATTGTAACTATATAGTTAAAACTTTCAAATTTCACTTAGAGAATATAAAGTGTGAGAAGTTTGCTGTGGTGAGGATTTTCTTAAGAAATATTCACTGAGGAGAGTTTCCAGAATCTCAGTTATTATCTGAAGCTAGGTTTGTTTTGATTTTTGGCTAAGGTAGAAAAGAGATTTCACTCTTTCTAGACATTCACTTCTATTTTCTAGTGTGTCATCCTCATTCCTTTTACTTTGTATTTTGCATTTAATAAGCTAGATTTGTTCCGTTTCTTTCTTGGTCTGTTTGTGAAAATATAAGAAGCACACATTTCTTATTGTTCAGTTGCTAAGTTGTGTGTGACTCTTGGCTACCCCATGGACTACAGCATGCCAGGCTTCCCTGCCACTCACTGTTTCCCAGAGTTTGCTCAAATCATATCCTTTGAGTAAGTGATGCCATCTAACCATCTTATTCTTTGTTGCCCTCTTCTCTTCCGGCCCTCAATCTTTCTGAGCATCAGGGTCTTTTTCAATGAGCCTGCTCTTCACATCAGAGGTCTAAGTATCAGAGCTTAGGCTTCAGCATCAGTCCTTTCAATGAATATTCAAGGTTGATTTCCCTTAGGATTGACTGGTTTGATCTCCTTTAGTTCAAGGGACTCTCAAGAGTCTTCTCCAGTAACACAGTTCAAAAGAATGAATTCCTCAGCGCTCAGCTTTCTTTATGATCCCACTCTCATATCCATACATGACTACTAGAAAAACCATAGCTTTGCCTAGACAAACCCTTGTTAGCAAGGTAATGTCTCTGCTTTTTAACATTCTATCTATGTTGGTATTAGCTTTTCTTCCAAGGAGCAAGTATCTTTTAATTTCATGGCTGGGGTCACTATCTGCAGTGATTTTGGAGCCCAAGAAAATAAAGTCTCTCACTGTTTCTGTGTTTTCCCATCTCTTTGCCATGAAGTGATGGGCCTGGATACCATGATCTTAACTTTTTGAATGTTTAGTTTTAAACCAGCTTTTTTGCTCTCCTTTTTCACTTTCATCAAGAGGCCCTTTAGTTCCTCTTCACCATAAGGGTGGTGTCCTCTACATAGCTGAAGTTATTGATATTCCTCCCTGAAATCTTGACTCCAGCTTGTGCTTCATCAAACCTGACATTTCTCATGATATACTCTGCATATAAGTTACATAAGCAGGGTGACAATATACAGCCTTGACGTACTCCTTTCTCAATTTGGAACCACTCCGTTGGTCCATGTCTGGTTCTAACTGTTGCATCTTGACCTGAATACAGGTTTCTCAGGAGGCAGGTAAGGTGGTCTGGTGTTCCCCTCTCTTTAAGAATTTTCCAAGTTTGAAGTGGTCCACACAATCAGAGGCTTTAGTATAGTGAATGAAGCAGAAATAGATGTTTTCTGGAATTCTCTAGCTTTTTCTATGATCCAGCGGATGTTGGCAGTTTGATCTCTGGTTCCTCTGCCTTTTCTAAATCCAGCTTGAACATCTGGAAGTTCTTGGTTCACGTGCTGTTGAAGCCTAGCTTGGAGAATTTTGAGCATTACTTTGCTAGCCTGTGAAATGTGTGCAATTGTGCAGTAGTTTCAAAGTTCTTTGATATGCCTTTCTTTGGGATTGGAAGGAAAACTGAATCTTTTCCAGTCTTGTGGCCACTGCTGAGTTTTGCAAACCTGCTGGTATATTGAGTGCAGCCCACTTGACTTCAACTTCCAGGATGTCTGGCTCTAGGTGAGTGATCACACCATTGTGATTTTCTGGGTCATTAAGATCTTTTTTGTATAGTTCTGTGTATTTTTGCCCCCTCTTCTTAGTATCTTCTGCTTCTGTCAGATCCATACCGATTCTGTCCTTTATTGTATCCGTCTTTGCATGAAATGTTCCCTTGGTATCTCTGATTTTCTTGAAGAGATCTCTAGTCTTTCCCATCCTATATTGTTTTCCTCTATTTCTTTGCACTGATCACTTAGGAAGGTTTTCTAATCTCTCCTTGCTATTCTTTGGAACCCTGCATTCAGATGGATATATCTTTCCTTTTCTTCTTTGCCTTTTACTTCTCTTCTTTTCTCAGCTATTTGTAAGACCTCCTTTTTGCATTTTCCCTTTTTGCATTTCTTTTTCTTGGGGATGGTTTTGATCACCATCTCCTGTACAGTGTTAGGAACCTCTGTCCAAAGATCTTTAGGAACTCTGTCTATCAGATCTAATCCCTTTAACCTATTTGTCACTTACACTGTATAATCATAAGGGATTTGATTTATCTGGTCTCATCATTACTATCTGATTGAAACTGCTTTACTAAAATGCAAATAATTGGAGCTAGGAGGCAGGATTTCTGATTCCAATGATGTAAGTAAATCAGATAGTTTGTTTTCCCCAAAAGGTAAGTAAAAATCTAAGCAAAAGTGTCAAGAAACATTTAGGGCTCTAAAGATTCATGAAAGCAGACAAATCAGGAATAAAATTCATGAATAATTCTGTGACTTTAGGTAGGAAAAGCAGGAGCTAGTGACCTTGTTATTTCAGCGGCACCTTATCATCCTTACCATTCTCAATCCCAAATATAGTGGGCATATGGGTGTTATAAGGATGGGACTCGCCATGAAAAGCAGCAGATGTTCTTCAAGAGGTGCCATAGTAAATTTGATGTAGAGTTAATAAAAGAATCAATTTAGTGAGAATTGAGTGAGGAACAGCCTCAGGTCTGTCAGTGCAAGTTGTGATCCCAGTTGGTAAGCTGAGAACAAGCCATAAATTTAGAAGAAATAAACAGAAAATGAGAGTCCAACAGAAAGGCTGGATAAGCTTTCCACACATCTCTGATACTACACATGTGCATAGAGAAGACATGAAAAGGCCTCAAGGAATGCAAATGCCAAAGAAAATCCTGAGAACTGCATGAACTTTCAATGCTCTCCCCAACAACCTCGACTTAGATCAACTGGCAAAGGTGAAGGCTTTATAGGACTTTTGAGAAAGGGTTATGGGGGATAACACTTTGTGTGTGGTGGAGAAAATTCTTAGGCCAAATAGAGTGTGTCTCTAGAATGAGACTTTTTCTAAATATTGAGAGCAAATTAATTGAGGGGATAAATTCAGTGAATATTTGGTGAACCTGTACTGTGTGGAAGTCACTGTGCCAATCATGGGTGGTTACAGATCACTAAAAGAAATTTATGGTTCAATAGAATAGAAAGAGATGTACAAGCTAACTTTAATGCAAGGTACAATAAAATGCATTGCAGATACACTTGCCTGATGGATATATGGAAGCATGATGGAAAGAACAATGAATTTTCTGACTTGCTATGAAAATAAAGACTTTATCTAAAAGATAACATTTGAAATATGTGTGAAAAAGAATGGAAAGGGTATAATTTGGATTAAATCTTAAAACCTGAGAGAGATGTCAGTAAGCGTAGAATGTTTAACTACGCTGGAGTTAAACAAAACAAACCCTCTGTATAATATCAAAGTTGGTTACATGCAGAGATGTAGCATGTGGTGAAACAAAAGAACTTGAAGTATTTCACAGCTGTTCTTGACTGCATGTGTGGAGATTAGGCTCTTCCTTCAGTAGTATAATGATCTGTTCTGACTCATGTCTGTGTTTTAGAATAATCATTGTATCAGTGTTGTGGGGAATCTGCAGAAATAGGTTGTCGATCAGAGTCTACTGTAGCAACCTAATTTATGGCAATGTACAGGCATGGAAAAGGAAATGGTGACAGACATATACATTTTGAAATAACAATTTTAGAAACCAGACAATCATCTCTATGTATGCAGGTGAAGGAGGAAGAAAATAAACGTGATTGTGGTTGCTGATCTGAAGCCTATGTAATCCAAGATTAATTGGGCTCTGCAAAGTATAATTGCCTCAAAAGATGACAGGTTATGTATATTTGACTTTTCTTACTGTAGACATACAGGCATGAAACTAAAAGACACTTGCTCCTTGGAAGAAAAGCTATGACAAATCTGGACAGCGTTATTAAAAAGCCGAGACATTACTTTGCTGACAAAGATCCATGTAGTCAAAGTTATGGCTTTGCTGATAAATCCATATAGTCGAAGCTATGGCTTTTCCACTAATCATCTATGGGTGTGAGAGTTGGACCATAAAGAAGGTTGAGCCCTGAGGAACTGATGCTTTTGAACTGTGGTGCTGGAGAATACTCTTAAGAGTCCCTTGAGATTCAGGGAGATCGAACCAATCAATCCTAAAGGAAAAAAACCCTGAATATTCATTGGAAGGACTGATGCTAAAACTGAAGCTCCACTACTTTGGCCACCCAATGCCAAGAACTGACTCATTGGAAAAGACCCTGATGCTAGGACAGATTGAGGGCAGGAAGAGAGGGGAGTGATAGAGGATGAGATAGTTGGATGGCATCATTGACTGTATGGAAATGAGTTTGAGCAAACTCAGGGAGATAGTGATGGACAAGAAACCCTGGCATGCTGCAGTTCATCGGGTTGCAAGGAACTGTACATGACTTGAAAGAAAGTGAAAGTGAAAGTCTCTCAGTCATGTCCAACTCTTTGCAACCCCATGACCTATACAGTCCATGGAATTCTCTAGGCCAGAATACTGGAGTGGCCTTTCTCTTCTCCAGGGGATTGCCCCATCCCCGGGATTGAACCAACGTCTCCCACATTGCAGGTGGATTCTTTGCCACCTGAGCCACAGTGGAAACCCAAAAATTATGGAGTGGGTAGCCTATCCCTTCTCCAGTGGATATTCCTGATTTAGGAATCAAACCAGGGTCTCCTGCCTTGCAAGTGGATTCTTTACCAACTGAGCTATCAGGGAAGCCCGTACATGACTTAGTGACTGAATAACAGCAACATGTATATTTGAGTCTGTATGTGTGTCCATGTTTCTGTATTGGAAGAAGGATAATATATTGTCAGTTTGTCTTGGAATATGTTAAATTTCTGCTGCCTGTCAAAAGTCTACCTTGCCTTGTCCAAAAATTTGGGTAACATGAGTACCTGAGCTTCTCATAGAAATAATGACTGAAAACTTGGGAATAGGTAAAAGAGAGGAAACCTATATATTGATTTTTGCAAACGTTAATACTGAAAGACTGAGGATTGAATAAGAAGCCAGCAAGAAAATCCCTCAGTTACCAGAGAACTAGGATGAGAATCAGAAGTTTCCTGTAAGAGAGTAAAGAGTTTTACATAGTTAAGTACTGAGTAATGCATACTATTTTATTTATATACTATTAGAGATACATACTACTAGAGATAGATGAATTAGATTTATGATTTTGTATGATTTTAGTAGTATGATGTGAGTGAAGGTCGGATTTATAACTATGCATTAATTATGCATAAATAAATAAATAAATAATAAATTATCTAAATTGATCAATTAATCCAGATGTCTAAATACATCCGAGCTGGAAATTCAGAGTTTTATAGTAGGCTTATCTGGTGGCTCAGTGGTAAAGAACTAGCCTGTCAATGCAGGAGATGCAAGTTTGATCCCTGGATCAGAAAGAATCACTTGGAGAAGGAAATGGCAACCCATTCCAGTATTATTGCCTGGAGAATTCCAAGCACAGAGGAGCCTGGCGGGCTACAGTCCAAGGGGTCACAAAGAGTCAGACAGGACTAAGTGACTAAACAACAGCAAAAATAGTAGCATGAAGTCTTATCTGGGAAAACTGTTTGTAGACTAGGGCATGGGAGGTTTATAGCCCAAAGGGAATAATCAGTAGAGAGAAAGAGATTATTGTAGTAAAACACAATAGAAAGAAATGAAATAATTAGTTGAGCGCTGGTAAAGGTGAGGGAAAGGATGGGCTTTAAAGTGGTGAAGAGTAAGAAACATGACCGAAGCAAGGAAGAACTGAAGAAAAAGAAAATAAGTGGGGTGAGAATCAAAGGACTCAGCTACCTACAGGATTCCATCTTAATACATTTAGACTCCATTTTTCAGAGAGTATAAAATATTGTTAAGTTCTCAGGCAGTTTTTTCTCAAGATTGCCTGCATATTACAGCTGCTTTGTTTTATTAGATAAGATCTCTCTAAGTGACTCTACTATATGTTGCAATATCATTCAAATAAAAATATCTCAGGGTGTAGTCCAGGCATCAATATTTTTAAAAGTTTCTCAGGTAAACTTCTAATACTCAGATAGGATTAAAAACCCATTGATTGAAGAGAACTGTAAAAGTCTAGGAATAACATCTTTGAAGTATAGACTGGATAGCTAACTACAGAAATTAAAATCTATATCTTATATATCCAAATCTGTATCTCTAATACAGAGCAATTGGCTTTTCAAAAAAACCAGCAATGTGTGAAATGAGACTTTAAGACAAGAGAGTGTGATATCCATTAGTGTCAACCTGGAAGATTTAATTGATGGTTGACAAAATTGTCTTTTGTCGACATAAAATATGCTCCCTGACCTAAAGAAAGAATCATACTCCCTCATGCTGGTAATTTCTCTCTAAACATAAGATGTGCTCGTAATCTGATTATCCTGCCAGTTATGAAAGACGCAGCTGCTGTTTTGTGGCAGTGTTCCTGTAAGTGTATTTCATGAACCACACATGTCAGAATCACCCTGCTCCTTTTTACAGTGATCAAGCATCATAGATATAAAGTCAGAAAACTAGTTTATAATTGAGAACTTGAAATAAGAGCCTGGATAATACATTTTTATGACTGATCCATGCATGTGGACAAGAATAGCTACCTTATAATAAGAAGATAGTGGACTCAAATAATTATGTACTTATATCAGGCCAAGATAGTCTCATGTCTACACTGAAAATGATCTGATTATAATACTTAAAAATCTGTTATCCAAGGCCCTCTTTGCTAGACAATTGTGTCCTTTATTTCTAATATTTTCCCTCTTTTGGACAACAGATTATTAACCAAGTGAAGTGAAAGTTGTTCAGTCATGTCTGACTCTTTGCAACCCCATGGACTATATAGTCCAA
This sequence comes from Cervus elaphus, assembly GCF_910594005.1. Classification (NCBI taxonomy): domain Eukaryota; kingdom Metazoa; phylum Chordata; class Mammalia; order Artiodactyla; family Cervidae; genus Cervus; species Cervus elaphus. The sequence goes on along the minus strand of NC_057829.1, from coordinate 49,070,309 downwards.
GGAATCCTCTAGGCCAGAATACTGGAGTGGGTAGCCTTTCCCTTCTCCAGGGGATCTTCCCAACACAGGGATCAAACCCAGGTCTCCCGCATTGCAGGCAGATTCTTTACCAGCTGAGCCACAAGGGAAGCCCAAGAATACTGGAGTAGGTAGCCTATCCCTTCTCCAGCAGATCTTCCCAACCCAGGAATTGAACTGGGATCTCCTGCATTGCAGGTGGATTACCAAAGAGGAAACTAATCAATCTTCTGTTGAGTTACTTAGGAACGGGGGGGTTATAGAAGGGTTAGTGGTGAATGGAGTAAAAAAACAAAAAAAAACATTTTATGACCCTTAAAAGGTGGTTGAAAATCACAGTTCTGAATTATTTTACTCCGTTTTAAACTTTTTCTCTCAATGGGAAATCTATTTTTTTTAAATTTCTAGACCCTTGGAGGATGTATTATAGCCACACCACTCTTTTTACAATACCCTGAACTATACCTTGAGATATTTTCATTTAAATAATATGGCAATACACAGTCGAGTCACCCAGAGAGATCTTATTTAATAAAACAAAGCAGCTCCAATATGCATGCCAGGAATAACATTAAAAATACTAATTAAAAAGCTTCATTTTTTGGCATTTAAATAAATTAAAAATTAGAAGCATGTAGACACAAATAACAATCTATGTTCAAATAGATTTTCAAAGGGAAATATATAAAATATGAATTTTAAAGGCAGGGCAAATTTGTTTTAAAAAGAGATACATAAGGGAAATTAACTTTTGTAGTCTGCAAATGCCAGAAGTAAGCTTTTGATCCCCCAGGGCAAACAATTTTGAGATACGGTTCCATCACATAATTGCTATCTTTCTCTTAGTTACACTTTCCAGTTCCCTGCGGGCTGTTTTTCTGTATAAACTTACTTTTATTTCCAATTATGTTATTATAGAGATGGGAATCAGATCTAATTAAATAAGAACATGACAGTAATTGTCATTTCTTTATCTCTACAAACCATAATTTTACTCCCTATGAAAGAATGCCTCAGTAAAGATAAATGTAGATCTGTAGGTCCATCAACTAACTAGAAATAAAGGCCAATATCCTTATTCTTCTCCATTCATTAAGATCTTCTTGTTTACAGATTTTCCTTTTTCTCATCCTCAAATAAACATTTATTATGCATCCATTAGTTTAGGCATCTACTATATGGATACAGAGTTTGTGGATATAGAAATAAACACATTTTAGTTGTGCCCTCAAGAAAAATGGATTAAAAAGATAGATTTCATCAATATGACAAGTGTCATTCCAAGATATGAATAAAATGTACTGTGGCTATTTGAAATCTTTTCCCCACTACGATATACACAGCAGAAGACATTCACATTACACGCATTTTCAGTGCTCAGTCTATAATGTTACCCTTTTCTCTATCACTGAAGAAAGCACATCTTAACCCAATAAATAAAATAGAGATGGCATTGCATTATTTCTAACTTATGTTAACAATTAGTTCATGGTAAAGAATCCACCTGCAATGTGGGAGACCTGGGTTCGATCCCTCGGTTGGGAAGATCCCCTGGAAAAGAGCTTTCACTTTAGTTCATGCAAAATAGATAATAATTTATCCTTTGAATAAATATTTACTGCGTGGCTAGTATATCTGGCATGTGCTGGTGTCAGAGTGGCAAACAAGAAAGATGGTCACTAATGGGGTTTTTAGTTTGGAGTGGGGACAAGAAGAAAAGATAATTTTAAGTGGCCCTAGTGGCTCTAAAAGTAGAGAAAGCAAGTTATAGAATAAGAACTGTGATGCGGGTTGTATGTGTATAGTGTATATTGGAAGGCTATTGACACTAAGCTGTTAGGAAAGCTTTCTCTGAGGAGGTGATATTTTGAGCTGGGTCCTGTATGATGAGAGTGGGTTAGCCTTATAAAAGATCAGATAAGAAGTGTTCTTGGTTAATAGAAAATAGTGTACAAAAGCCATGAGACATACAGTTAACTATTTCTTCCCAGACATTTCACACTAATGAAAACACGCTGTTGTATTATAGTATATTGGCTGCAAACAGGTGTGTTTTTGGTGGGTTGCAAGAACAGGAACTATTAATGAAGAAAAATTACTAGGAATTATCTACAGAAAACTACTAAGGAATGCTTCTTCAGAAAGAAAACCAGTCTAAAGAACAAAGAAAGTAATCAATTTATAAATAGAAGGGAAAGAGATCAAGGTAAAGGAAAAAATTGGAGAAAATGGGAATGAGCAAGATACATTCAGGTAACCGGAAGTGGTGGTTGAGTAGGACTGAAACATACATATATGACTAGCAGGCCAAAGATGAAGCTGGGAGGAAAGCATTCAGACCATGAAGACAGGTACATTGTTAAGGCATTTGGACTTCTGTTTTTTTACTCCTCTGAAATATATAATACTAAAGTATATGGATACATAAATTCATTTATTAGCATTCTTTATATACTATACTATTATATAATAGATTATATTCTATATAAACATATTATATCTCATATACTGTTACATAACATATATTGTATATAAATTTTAGTAATAATTTGGAGCCATTACAATACTCTAAAAAGTATATAGAATCATGACCTTCCTGGCTTGAGAGCAATTTCAAATTATTAAGTCTGACTCTCAGGTGTAGAGGAAAATAGAGATCAGTAGTCTTTACATTACTGGGCAACAGAAACCTTTTGGGTTTTACTTATTTATTTTTTTATTGATTACCTAAGTATCACATATGGAGCTTCGGATCCATGAAAGCTGAAGTGAATCTTGCTCATCTGTATTTCTCAGTAGCTACCTAGATGATTCTGATGTGAAATGGCAACCCACTCCAGTACTCTTGCCTGGAGAATCCCATGGACAAAGGAGCCTGGTGGGCTGCAGGCCATGGGGTCGCAAAGAGTTGGACACGACTGAGGGACTAACACACACACACACACAGTCACTTTGAGAAGTACTAGAGTTAACTATTTTCCAGAGTTCTAAAAACCTTCAAGGAAGAATATTACTACTTCTTTACAATTTATACACAGAATATTTAAAAAGCAATCTGAGATAACCTGCAATTCACTTAAATGTAATAAGTACAGCTAATGATAAAAATAAGACAAATCAAGGATAAAGATTTTGCCAGATTTCTGTGTTTTCAAAGATACCATTTATTATAGAATCTTAATGTTTCCTGTTGTAGTGATTCCATTTTAGGTCCAAGTAATCAATGTCTAAGAGTATTGTCCAATAATATAGTTCTTTGTGTTTACCACTAAGGGAAATTTGGGCTTCCCTGGTAGTTCAGCTGGTAGACCTCAGTTGGATTCCTGTGTTGGAAAGAGCCCCTGGAGAAGGGATAGGCTACCCTCTGCAGTATTCATGGGCTTCCCTGGTGGCTCAGATGGTAAAGAATCCACCTGCAATGCAGGCGACATAGATTCGATCCCTGGGTTGGGAAGATCCCCTGGAGGAGGGCATGGCAACCCACTCCAGTGTTCTTGCCTGGAGAATCCCCATGGACAGAGGAGCCTGGCAGGCTACAGTCCATGGGGTCACAAAGATTTAACCCATTTTCACAATAGTTTAAAATAATTTAAAGTTTTAAACTACATGTTTAATGCTTGAAACTTCAGTATAAAAAAAAAAGAAAAAGAAACTTCAGTATATTACTGTATTCACTTTATTATGTTCAACATATAATGTTAAATTTTAAAAATCAATTTATAAATAGGTCAAATTGCTATTTGTATATCTAGTTAATTCTACTTTAAAGTGCATACGGGTACACTTTCATTCAAGAAGTAAACATAAATGTAAATCTTTTTAAGCTAAATTATGCCATAGGATAACCCTGAAATTCACTTTCATTTTTTAAGCAGTTTCTTAACCAATGCATTGTAAAATACCTAAGGAAATAATTGTTTCAAATATATCCTCATATTATATAGGTAGTTACCTGTATGACACTGTCCCCAGGATTCATATCTGTATAAACATAGACATCATAGGATATTTCAGGGAAGGTTGGAGTGTTGTCATTTGCATCCAGCACCCGAATATTGACAATAACTGGCTCACTTTCTTGAACACCATCAAATGCTGTTATCTTTGGGGTAGAAAAATAAATTTAATAGAGAAGTCATGCAAATATAAGCAGTACATAATTCACTCCTACAGTTTGAAAATTTTCTCATATGTAATTTACAGTTTCAAAAGGATGCTAAAATGTTTGCTGATAAAAGGAAGTAATAAAACCATAATAGTACATATAATCAAAGTGTTTTAATGTGCTAGGAAGCAATTATGGAGGGTTCTGCTTGATTTTTATATATTGAATTCCAATCACATTTTCAATAACCTGATATATAAAATGTTCTAGAGGCTTGAAATGGGCCAATAACATTGCTAATTCTTAGGAATTAACTACTATTTAACCTTTAAAAAATGAATAGGGAAATACTCTTACATATTTTGTATATAATGCAATAGTTGCTTTTACAACAACATGCTTATATAATCAAGAAAGTAGGTGCCCTAAACATGTAATATCACTTTCTAATAATTCACGAAAATCACAAATTTTAAAGGACCCATTGGCATTCATTAAGAGTGACATCTTAGCTATATTATTAACTTTTAAAGAAAGTCTCACAAAAAGTCAGGTCTCTAACAACACCATTGTGGTCCTGAATGACTTCTGAGGTCTACTCTGTATCTAAGTTTTAACTGTAGATTTTAGGTCTTCTGGAACCTCTGAGTCTGCTGTATAAGTTTCTCCAGAAAAAACAAACAAAATTCTTACATAAATTCCATTTCCTATATTTTTCTATCAGCTCATTTTTTCCCCCTATATTTGAATAAAATCTAGCTCAGAAATTTGGATGATAAATAGAACTCCCTTTTTACCTCTATTCAGCCGTCAATCTCTCTCTGTTTCTTTCTCTTTCTCCTCCAGGTTAATCTAACCTAAGAATTCTTGCGGGGGCCTGTCCTGTGTATTATGTCTCAGTATTGAAAGTGTCTACCCCCCAGATGCCAGTAGCACTTTTTCATAAGAATAATAACCAAAAATCTCTCCGAAATTGCAAAATGGTTCTGGGCAGGGTGGTGGGAGCAGGAATCTTCCCTAGTGTGAACCACTGGCCTAACCTGAAAATGCAATAACAATAAATATATGAACAAATGTTAGAAAATAATTTTTACTTTGTTGATTCTACTTTATAATAGCTCAATTTAAGTCAATCGTGAGTAGATGGTGAAGACAGAGACTCCCATTTTTTTGTTTTCATCTCAAAATTTATCTTTCTTCCATTGGAAAGAATAGTAATAAAACTATATAAACTGAGAAAAAAGAAATACTTTTGAGGAAAATTTTATTATTTATATTCTCTGTTATTAATTGAACATACTGATTTTTTCTTTTCCAATCATTGACCTTTTCAGTTTTAAACAAACATCTCTTCCTCTTGCATACATATACATTTATATGTGTATATATGTATGTGTGTATATATATATATATAAAATCCTTTTACCGAAAAGGTGTAAGTTTGCTGTTCTTCCCTGTCCACCGGTTGAAGTAAGGTGAGGTATCGAGTGATTCCAGTCTGTGTGACAGTGAAGACTGAAGTGTAATCATTCAAAAAAAGATGAAGCTCTGGGTCTTTCGTCTTAAAAAAAAAAAAAGCCAATATTTAAAATGTTAATAAACAATATAGTTATTAGTTCATTACCTGGAAATTCATTTTTCAAATTTATTACAAGTATAACTACATTAAGAATTTTCTAAAGAAAAGAGAGATTCAACTAGAAATTTGTTCAGAGTTGAATAAAACTACCCAAAGATAATGACTCATTTGTGGAAAATACTTAAATAACTAAGTACTGGTATAATTAATGTGAATAAAAGCAAAAATAATAGGAAGAAGAATAAGACATAAAACAGTCTAATTGAATACATTCTTACTGATTATTTAATATCAATATTGTCCAGAACTTCACTGGACTTGAGAAATAAGAAATAAATGCAAGAAAAGGAAATTAGAGCCCAGAATTTTAGCTATATAATTTTACAATTACTTCATTTGTAGAAATAAATTGCACACATGCATATTATTATTCTGTTCTCATGTTTAATGTAAATTAGAAATAAAATTGGCTATGTATAATTCATTATAAATATTATGCTTGTTCTTTATTATTTTAATGTAATATTTATTTTGATTAAAATATTTCTGATGATTAAATTCAAATATTTGAACTGACACATTTTTGATAAAATGGTTTAGTAAAAAATGATATATACATAAAATGAAAGTGATTGCAAAAGTTCAAAACACAGGTAATTAACTAGGCATTGGAAATCCTTCGCAATCTTATTGCCATCTCTGAAAGATAAGGTATTAATATCTGCAATTCAGAGAGAGAACAAAGACATACAATGGGAAGGCTTGGACTGCTGTCTGCATGGTGGATAAGAAAGGAAGGTGCAGAGAACAAAAGGGGATTATTGAGAGAGTGTGGGCTATCAGGAAGGCTATAAAAAATAAGAACATACAGGGAGGTAAGGTGTTTCATAAATTATGGCAACTTTTAAAATACTATGGTGTGAAATGTGATTTAAAATCGCAGGTTACTTTTCTATCAGATATCATCAAAGGCTGAGGGCAGAGTAGACAGTCCAGAATTGTTCAACATATTGTTGATTAAAAAAAATTAGAAACTCCCATTTAAAAAAAATTTCTATGTAGAAGTGAGAAAGTTGAAATGCATGCTGCTATATTAAAAGGTGTGCATAACTTGACCCACAGACACTTTACATCTACCTGAAGTTTCAATATGTGTATATTTCAAATAACCTTGGAGTGAATAGTTTCATTTGAACCTGACATGTTATGTATTTATAGTATCTCATTAGGAGACATTACTTAGCCATATCATGGCAGCTTTCTTGTCCACAATTTTGACATGAGGTCAGTGTGCTATATTTATCTTGGAATATTAAAAAATGCTATAGACAATAATTTTCCATTGATCCATTTATTATAAAATAATCAAAGTTTTTAAGAGTTGGAAAAAGTCAAGAGGCTTCACACTGACATTATATTCTAGTGGACACTTCAACTGTTTTCATTTCAGTATTATAATCTCAGCAGCTCAGCATGGATAGGAAGCATGGCTGGGGTATTTGGTTAAATCAAATAAGTTATTTAATAAAAGGCTAAATTATTTTAAAAGGTAAATTGTGAAATACACATGAAAATATACTTTAAACCACATTTTGGGGATTCTTATTATATTTTAGAGCCAATTTTAATAAATTCAATTATTATTTTTAAATGATCACAAATTTTAGTTAGCCTGCATTTTTAGTTAAAAGAAAACTCAATAAATATAAGTAACTGCTCTTTTTTTAGTGTTTACCTATCAAGGTAAAATAACTAGACTTTTAAATTCATATAGTCTTTTCTGTTCTCTGTACCAACAATGATGCCTACAAATATAGCTTCTTTAACTCATATATTTACACTATGAGTAATCTAAGTAGGGCAAGTTTTGCTACATGATTAGATTGCCAAATGTTTACTTCTTTTTCTTCATTCAAATCCATCAGTCATTCTCTATTTCCTTTATAACCAATCCTCTCTCACTGTCTCTTCTTCCTTTCAACAGTAACCTCTGTTAGTAAATTTGTTAGATATATTCATTCACATACTCACCACATTTTAAGCATTTGTTATGTCAGGTGCTGTGATAATGCAATGCTGTAATGAGTGCTGGGTTGTAAACTAGTGCATGTATGTGTGACTGTGGTATGATTGTGTCACAAATCACACTATTTTGTGTATTTATGAAAAACAACAAGATTTTCATCATCAAGTGCTTCCCATTTGAAGATGATATAGATACCAGGACTTCATAAACAGGCTCTCTCATATTTGATAACAAGAAATACTAAAGAATTTTTGATAATTTAATTGTCTCTATTTCAAGTCCTTTTATAATAACTGGCTAGAATACTAAAATAACATTTCCCAGAACTGCAGACTGTTTTATGTAAATATATACATATAACATAATGCATAATGTTAGCATTGTACATGGCATGTTACAGCTCATTCCAATCTGCCTTGCATAGTGAATTTTTGGTTAAAATATAACTTTTGAAGCTAATTAATATTCAAAATAGTAACCTTTTAGAATTGATATATGTATGAAGCATGCATAGATGCTATGGGTTAATGTCTGAGCATTTAGCTGACAATCATCCAGTTGTCATTCAAAGTTTAACACCTTAGATTCATTTGTAATGATAACACTAGTTTCAGGTGTGGTGTATAACGAATGTAAATGGAAGAGAATACTCTGGTTTATTACTCTGATAGGGACAGTGTATTTTATGTAGTCCTTGTGTCAATTAATTTATTTAAAGTAAATAGTAGTTTTCTAGATCCAAATATACACAGAGGGCTGATTATGACAACAACTTTTTCCCAATAAACAGTAATATTATTTTACTCTAAAGTATACATGCCATAGATAGCAAAAGCACAATATATTAGTTTGTTGATTTGTGTATTATTTTCTGGGAGGGTAAAATAAACTCCAATATTTATTCACAGCACAAATAAAATTAATGCAAAAGTAAGCACATACACAAACACAAAGGTAAACTAACACACGAATGTAAAATTTAAAAATCCCACCACATAGAAGAAATATGTTCAAATATGACAGTTTATTGGATTTAAAACTAATTTTGGGTTTCCAATGAGACTAAAAATATGATATAACAAATTCATGCACACACAAGAAAATATGCATCCTCATATATATGCACACACAACACAGAGATGTATATGTACATATATATATATACATATATACATAACTGCATACTTATGTGCATACATATAAATTATAAAGCATAGCAAGAAAATGCTAAAAATTTAATCTCATCTGTCAAATTGAATTAGTTGACAGTAGTTTTCTGAAGTACCTTGTTTAAAGTGTTCAACCCTCACATTAGGATCTTTGAAAGAATATGATGAATTGTTAATAGTTCATGAATTAAAAAAAAATAATAGTTTACATGCAGTTTGAATTCTACACAATTTCATACTACTATTACCAATAATATGTAAATAAGTTTAGATTGCATATATATCTTAATAATTTTTAATAAATTATAATGAAGTAATTGTCTAGTTTTTTTTTTTTTAGTGAAACAAAAAAGAACAAAGAAGTGAATCACAGCAATTAACATAAAAACAAACACAAAATTAACAACTAGTACCTACAGGAACACCACCCGGCAGAACCTATATGCAAATTAAACATTAAATGAAAAAATGTAAATGTAAATGACCACAAATATATATATGGCATACAAGTATAACTAGTAAAAAGCCAATAAACCTCCAAACAAACAAACAAAAACCATTTTCCAGTTCATCTAAACTAACAACTTTTTTGAAGGTGTATTTTTCCCTAATATTTTGATACATCATAACCTATGTATGATAGCATAGCAATATTTATAAAGTATATATGCACATTATACCATTAAAAGTGTAATGTATTAAACTTCAGGGATACCTTTATTTTGAAACAGTAGCACTATATAGAGATGCAAATTGATTTGGGATAATAAATGGATCACTGCTTTTCTGAAAGCTAAAGCATAACCTCTATTGATTATTATTGTGTTTTTTTAATATCTAGAATTCAATGAGCAATTTCAGTGGTTCTGCCAAAGAAAACCTGGTGGGTTCCAGACATGCCTCTTGTGCAGTACTCGCTCTATGTATATTCTGGACTATTATAAAACATTGGGTAAGAATGGTTAAAAAGAATCATAAATGTAATTCATATGTATATTACATATGTATATTACATACACACATATATTTACACATCTATGTATATGTTGATATCTATATATCTATAAGAAGGAACATTAGCACAAATATTGTTGTCTATGTTTTTTACTTTTCATGTGACTTAAGATTCCTTCTGACTCAACATCTACATGCTAACACTACAAACCACCAATCTCTGCTACTAGTTCCTAAAATTTTGTCTTTTTTTCTACTGAATTGAACAGATAAAACAACTTAATTTTTGGAAAAACAGACCTAAGTCTGTCTCCTTAGCATCTGCCCTGTGGCATAGCTGTGCTCAAGAAAACCAGCTCCTGCAATGACCACTTCTCTTCATGGCTGATGCTTTATCTCCATTCTGTTTGGCAATACCTGTATGAGGTGATGCATCTTTGTTTTTATTCTTAAATCCTTTATCCCTATGCTGATTAATTTCACTAATATTGACATTCAAAAATTGCTAGAATTTACCATGTAGTAAAATTCTTGCCTGCAAACTAAAAGTGCCTTTAAGCTTTCTTTTGTTAATACAGATCTTAAAATAGCCTAACAATAAATGTATTTTACTTCTGAGAAACAAAGAACACTTGGCTTGAGGGAAAACTCTGATTCAGAAGCAGGTAAATTCATCTTCAAACATATCACTGACTAGTCTAAAGATGTATACTGTGTACGGGCAAATGGAAGATATAAAGAATAATGGCCAAGTTACAAGAATGCTGGCTTCAACTTAATGTGATAGTTTTCTAGGAATTAGTTGTCTAACCATGGAATGAGCCATACTCTGAAACAGTTAATTCAACATCATTAGAATTGTTGATACATATACCAAGATATTATCATTCCTTTACTCATGCCTGGACTTACTAGTTCATTAAACAACTACTAGAACATACTAGTGGAGAAGGCAATGGCACCCCGCTCCAGCACTCTCGCCTGGGAAATCCCATGGACGGAGGAGCCTGGCAGGCTAAGTCCATGGGGTCTCGAAGAGTCGGACATGACTGAGCGACTTCACTTTCACTTTTCACTTTCATGCACTGGAGAAGGAAATGGCAACCCACTCCAATATTCTTGCCTGGAGGATCCGAGGGACGGGAGCCTGGTGGGCTTATGTCTATGGGGTCGCACAGAGTCAGACACGACTGATGTGACTTAGCAGCAGCAGCAGCAGAACATACTAGGGCTTCCCTGGTGAATCAGATGGTAAAGCATCTGCTTGCAATGCGGGAGACCCGGGTTCATTCCCTTGGGAAATGGCAACCCACTCCAGTACTCTTGCCTGGAAAATTCCATGGACAGAGGAGCCTGATAGGCTACAGTCCACGGGGTCGCAAAGAATTGGACACGACTGAGTGACTTCACTTCACAGAACATACTAAGTTCTGGGAACAGTGTAAGATTTTTAGGGTACAAAAGTTATTAAGATTTAGGATCTATCCTCAAGGGATTTAAATTCAATGAGGGAAAAGACACATGCAATGATGTAAATAGAACTTCAGAGAAATTCATCAAAAAGAGACATGCAACTCAACAGAGAATCATAATCTAGAAAAGATTCTTAAATGAGAGGATGTGTGCATGCTAAGTTGCTTCAGTCATGTCTGACTCTTGGCAACCCTATGCACTGTAGCCCACCAGGCCTTTTTCTGTTCATGGGATTCTCCAGGCAAGAATATTGGAGTGGGTTGCAACGCCCTCCTCCAGGGGATCTTCCCAACCCAGGAGTCAAACCCACATCTCTTGTCTCCTGCACTGGCAGGCAGGGTCTTCACCACTAGTACTACCTGGGAAATCCCAAATGAGAGGATGTCTGAGCTAAATTCCAAACACTGAGCATAAGTTATCCAAACTAATTTGTGTAATGGAAGATGAAAGATTTCCAAAAAGTGAAAGTAACAAACAAGAGGTAATTAGATACACAGCAGTTTGGTGTAACTCAAGAAACTACAAGCAGTACTTCCTCAGTGGTCCAGTGGTTAAGAATCCACCTGCTAATGCAGAGGACACAGGTTTGATCCCTAGTGCAGCAAGATCCCACATGTAAGGAGGCAACTAAGTCAGTGCGCCAAAACTACAGATCCCGCCCTTGAGCCTAAATTTCTGAGCCTGCGTGTTGCAACCTCTGAAGCCCGCATGCCTGAGAGCCTGTGCCCCACAGCAAGATAACCCACACCTTAATGAGACGTTCATGTACCACAACTAGAGACTAGCCCTTGCTTGCTGCAACTAGAGAAAGCCCAAGGGCAGCAAGTAAGACCCAGTGCAGCCATAAATAAATGAAAATTTTAAAAATAAATAAATAAAGGAAACTACAAATATTTGCTAAATGTAAATAGATGGAAGTTTTAGAAAATGTTCAGATATCAAGTAACAGAGAGCCATGCACATGAGCTTGAAATTTCTTCTGCAAAGAACTTCATGCAGCAAAGTCATGAAAGCATACTACACAGAGGTCTGATATAGTCAGACCTGAACTTTGAATAAATAACTTTAGTAGCTGAGTGAAAGATGGGTCTGAGTAAGAATTAAAAAAAAATAGAAGCAAGAGGATGAGGAGGCAATTTTAATAAAAGACAAATAGGTTGTAAGAGTGGAGAGAAAGAGAGTCAGGAAATATTCAGAGGACAAAACAGGAAGATTTTAAAGATTTCTTAATTGTCTCAAAGTGAAAGTGAAAGTCACTCAGTCATGTCTGACTCTCCATGGAATTATCCAGGCCAGAATACTGGAAGGGTAATTGTTCCCTTCTCCAGGGGATCTTCCCAACCTAGGGATGGAAGCCAGGTCTCCTGCATCGCAGGCAGATTTTTTACCATCTGAACCACCAAGGAAGCCCAGGAATACTGAAGTGGATAGCCTATCCCTTCTCCAGCAGATCTTCCCAACCCAGGAATCGAACCAGGGTCTCCTGCATTGCAGGCAGATTCTTTACCAGCTGAGCTAGCAGAGAAGCCCATGAGGTGATATATTTGCCTCTAAAAAGTAATTGAATTCACTCTAGAAGTTAAATCTTTTCATCTAATATTTTAGATGAAAATAATTGTTTATATTCATTTAGTATTTTGTCTCAAGTAAACAAAAATCAAAGACAGCTCCTACGTTTCAAGCTGGAGCGGCAACAATAAAGTGTAAAATCAATTTCTAAAGAAGGGACTTTAATAGAACATTTCACATAGTATAGGAAGTGGGATTAAACTATGTTTAATATTCTGTGGACCTAAGAGTATGGATCTAAATAATAAATATGACCAGATAGACATTGTTTAAGTATTTGACATTTCTATGAACCATATTAGTTATGTCTCTCTCCATGTACGTGGCTTCATTTCAGGGAAATTTTCTCTCCCTCTGCATTATCGCCAGCTCCAAGTGAAGGAGCTGGCCAAGGTAGTAGTGATTGATATCTTTTTGGGTCATTGGTGTTTGAACAAAAGGCAGCAACTAGTGAACATAAGGCTCACAGTATTTTACCAGCTATCACACGGAGGAACTACGAGTCAAGCCTGTTTATATAACTCCAGAGCACAGACTCTAAAGAACTACAATGTGCTGTCCCAACCCTTGGAAACATTCGAGAGTATTTAGCAGGCTAACTGACTTGCAAGTCTCCAGAGCAGAATTCTAAGTAGTGTTTTCCAAAAGTTTCAGAGTCAGGAGCTCTCTCTACCCTAACTCAGTAATAACTTGAAATCCCTCTATCCTTTTCAAAGTCCCTTTAACTCAACTTTAACATTTTAAATTTTAAAGTGAATGACAATCCAGGAAAGAATATGTGCAAGCAAGCATAGGGCTTAGTACCCAACCATTAAATAATATAAACACACCAAGAAACTACAAGCACATAAATTTTGCTATTTAGGGAAAAACTAAAGCTACAATTTTTTCAGGATTTAACTTGTGTTCATGTGTTCATGAAAGTGCGTCTTAAACTATTATGTTTCCAAACTGACTTATCACTGCTTAAAATGATTATGCATTCAAAATAAAAAGAAAACAAGGGAAAAAAAATCCACACCAAAAGCTGTGGGACATCACCAGGCCTAAAAAATATATATTAGCTTAGCCTGGATAACACTTCTTAAGTTGGCTCTGTGAATTTTCTAGTGAGTATTCACTAAATGACATGAGACTCATGAAACACATTGAACTTTAGGAGATCCCTAAACCTTCTCTGAACTGGGATGTGAAACTGTGTATGTATAAGCACTTTAACAGGAAGAGTTGAAAGCATTGACAGCTGTTAGCATAGTCAGACTACAGTCAGAATGTATAAAACCGAAAGGCTACTGATTTTAATCAGTAACTTTCTTTCCCATAGACCTTGACTCAAGGTCTAACTCCACCATTTACTAATGCTGTGATCAGAGTAAAGGCATTATTTAAAATTGCTTTAATTTCCCCTTCTGCAATATGTAAAATTGCACTATCATGTTTGCTGTGAGATTTAAGGGAATTAATGCAAGATAAAGCACTTATTAAATTGTCTGGCAGGTATTGCCCTTTCATGAGGCAGAGGAACTAAAGAGCCTTTTGATGAGGGTGAAAGAAAAGAGTGAAAAATCTGGCTTAAAATTCAGTGTTTAAAAAACTAAGATCATGGCATCCAGGCACATCACTTCATGGCAAATAGAAGGAGAAAAGGTGTAAGCAGTGACATTTTCTCTTCTTAGGCTCTAAAATCACTGCAGATGGTGATGGTGGGCATGAAATTAGAAGACAATTGCTCTTGGAAGGAAAGCTATGACAAACCTAGACTATCTATTAAAAAACAAAGATCATTTTGCTGACAAAGGTCCATATAGCTAAAGCTACGGTCTTTCCAGTAGTCATGTGCAGATGTGAGAGCTGAACCATGAAGAAGGCAGAACACAGAAGAACTGATGCTTTTGAACTGTGATATTGGAAAAGAGTCAAGAGTCCCTTGGACTGCAAGGAGATCACATCAGTCAATACTAAAGGAAATCAACCCTGAATATTCATTGAAAACACTGATGCTGAAGCTCCAATACTTTGGCCACCTGATGAGAACAGCTGACAGTGGAAAAGATCCTGATGCTGGGAAAGATCAAAGGCAGAAGGAGAAGAGGGAGACAGAGGAGTAGATGATTGGATGACATCACTGATTCAATGGACATAAACTTGGGGAAATTCCAGATGGTGAAAGACAGGGAGCCCTGGCATGGTGCAGTTCATGGGGTGGCATAGAGTTGTACATGACTTAGCGACTGAACAACCACGGGTGGGTATTAAGAACTCAATGTGAGTTAGCTATTGTTAAAACAACAAATGAGGGAGATTGAGAAGGACAAGAAAGCTAGGATGAGAATAAAGAAAGCGGAGAAAGACATAAAAAGTAAAATAAAACACTTACTGAGAAGTGGAGTGCATGCAAGAGTTGTCACAGACATTGCTAAGGGTTACAATTTTTTTCCAGAAAGAGAAAAGAAATCTGGAAGTACTCTTGTAATTTACTAAACTGTTGACAAAACTCCATGTTATGAGATTTTAGGGACATTCTAGAGCTATGCTGTCCAGTTAGCAGCATGTGGTTATTCACATTAAAAATAATTCAAGTTAAACAAAATGCTATAATTACATTTCAGTCTAGTTACATTTCCAATGCTCCATAGCAACACAGGGTTAGTAGCTACTGTGGTGGGCAGCATCGCTATAGAATATTTCCACCATCACAAAGTTTTATTGGATGCTATTGAAATGGGACAGTCCCTTGGACTGCAAGGAGATCCAACCAGTCCATCCCAAAGGAGATCAGTCCTGGGTGTTCTGTCCTGGGTGTTCATTGGAAGGACTGATTGCTGAGGCTGAAACTCCAATACTTTGGCCACCTCATGCGAAGAGTTGACTCATTGGAAAAGACCCTGATGCTGGGAGGAATTGGGGGCAGGAGGAGAAGGGGACTATAGAGGATGAGATGGTTGAATGGCATCACCGACTCGATGGACATGAGTTTGAGTAAACTCCGGGAGTTGGTGATGGACAGGGAGGCCTGGTGTGCTGCGATTCATGGGGTCACAGAGTCGTAAACGACTGAGCGACTGAACTGAACTGAACTGAAATGGGAGAAATTGCTAAGTTGGAATTTTTTAAGCCGCAAGTGACAGAAATGTATGTTAAAGAAAAGAAAGATATGTTGGGAAATAATGTGGTAGGTTAGAAAATAAAAGGAAAATCTTTAAGAATTAGTGTAAATCTGGGGACATTGTAACCTAAAAAATGGGGACTCTGGAAGGACTCCTTTTTGTGTGTCTCTGTCAGACTTCATTGTCTCCCACTGACCATGAGCTTTCTCCATGATGTCAGCAAACTGGGCTACAAAGAGTTCAGATTCATTTCCACTTTAATACATGAAGCCACAGTCCAATTCTTTTTTTTTTTTTTTCTTTCAATCCCTGGATGGACTCAGATTGAACTGGTAAAGATTTTCTGTCCATTCTTTGTAGCAGTCACTGTAGCTAAGGAGGTAAAATACTCTGATCTGTTCAGTTTGGATAATTTCCCACTGCCTTAGCAAGTGTCAGTACCAGAAAAACAGAGGACAATGATGCATGGAGTGGAACAGTGTTAGCATCACAACAGTCATTGGCGGAAGTGTGGGGGGGTCAGCTGCCCCAAATGTGTTTTCTTTAGTAACATAAATCTCAGAAAAGTCTCCCAAATCGCATCCCAGAGCTGCTTGCATGATTTTTTATTCTTATTGTATAATGCCATTATTTTTCCCTATCAGTAATAATGTAGTTTTCAACACATGTTAATTAAAAAGATTGCTCTGGTATTTTAGCAAACTGCAAGTGAAATATTCATTTCCAGTACCATACTGTCTTGATGACTGTGGCTTTGTAGTAGAGTCTGAAGTCAGGCAGGTTGATTCCTCCAGTTCCATTCTTCTTTCTCAAGATTACTTTGGCTATTCGAGGTTTTTTGTATTTCCATACAAATTGTGAAATTCTTTGGTCTAGTTCTGTGAAAAATACCGTTGGTAGCTTGATAGGGATTGCATTGAATCTATAGATTGCTTTGGGTAGAATAGCCATTTTGACAATATTGATTCTTCCAATCCATGAACACGGTATGTTTCTCCATCTGTTTGTGTCCTCTTTGATTTCTTTCATCAGTGTTTTATAGTTTTCTATGTATAGGTCTTTTGTTTCTTTAGGTAGATATACTCCTAAGTATTTTATTCTTTTTGTTGCAATGGTGAATGGTATTGTTTCCTTAATTTCTCTTTCTGTTTTTTCATTGTTAGTATATAGGAATGCAAGGGATTTCTGTGTGTTAATTTTATATCCTGCAACTTTACTATATTCATTGATTAGTTCTAGTAATTTTCTGGTAGAGTCTTTAGGGTTTTCTATGTAGAGGATCATGTCATCTGCAAACAGTGAGAGTTTCACTTCTTCTTTTCCTATCTGGATTCCTTTTACTTCTTTTTCTGCTCTGATTGCTGTGGCCAAAACTTCCAACACTATGTTGAACAGTAGTGGTGACAGTGGGCACCCTTGTCTTGTTCCTGATTTCAGGGGGAATGCTTTCAATTTTTCACCATTGAGGGTGATGCTTGCTGTGGGTTTGTCATATATGGCTTTTATAATGTTGAGGTATGTTCCTTCTATTCCTGCTTTTTGGAGAGTTTTAATCATAAATGAGTGTTGAATTTTGTCAAAGGCTTTCTCTGCATCTATTGAGATAATCATATGGTTTTTATCTTTCAATTTGTTAATGTGGTGTATTACGTTGATTGATTTGCGGATATTGAAGAATCCTTGCATTCCTGGGATAAAGCCCACTTGGTCGTGGTGTATGATTTTTTTAATATGTTGTTGGATTCTGTTTGCTAGAATTTTGTTAAGGATTTTTGCATCTATGTTCATCAGTGATATTGGCCTGTAGTTTTCTTTTTTTGTGGCATCTTTGTCTGGTTTTGGAATTAGGGTGATGGGGGCCTCATAGAATGAGTTTGGAAGTTTACCTTCTTCTGCAATTTTCTGGAAGAGTTTGAGTAAGGTAGGTGTTAGCTCTTCTCTAAATTTTTGGTAGAATTCAGCTGTGAAGCCATCTGGTCCTGGGCTTTTGTTTGCTGGAAGATTTTTGATTACACTTTCGATTTCCTTGCCTGTGATGGGTCTGTTAAGATCTTCTATTTCTTCCTGGTTCAGTTTTGGAAAGTTATACTTTTCTAAGAATTTGTCCATTTCATCCAAGTTGTCCATTTTATTGGCATAGAGCTGCTGGTAGTAGTCTCTTATGATCCTTTGTATTTCAGTGTTGTCTGTTGTGATCTCTCCATTTTCATTTCTAATTTTGTTAATTTGGTTCTTGTCTCTTTGTTTCTTAATGAGTCTTGCTAATGGTTTGTCAATTTTGTTTATTTTTTCAAAAAACCAGCTTTTAGCTTTGTTGATTTTTGCTATGGTCTCTTTAGTTTCTTTTGCATTTATTTCTGCCCTGATTTTTAAGATTTCTTTCCTTCTGCTAACCCTGGGGTTCTTCATTTCTTCCTTCTCTAATTGCTTTAGGTGTAGAGTTAGGTTATTTATTTGGCCTTTTTCTTGTTTCTTGATGTAAGCCTGTAATGCTATGAACTTTCCCCTTAGCACTGCTTTTACAGTGTCCCATAGGTTTTGGGTTGTTGTGTTTTCATTTTCATTCATTTCTATACATATTTTGATTTCTTTTTTGATTTCTTCTATGATTTGTTGGTTATTCAGAAGTGTGTTATTTAGCCTCCATGTGTTTGAATTTTTAACAATTTTTTTCCTGTAATTGAGATCTAATCTTACTGCACTGTGGTCAGAAAAGATGACTGGAATGATTTCAATTTTTTTGAATTTTCCAAGACCAGATTTATGGCCCAGGATGTGATCTATTCTGGAGAAGGTTCCGTGTGCACTTGGAACAGAATAGAAAGCCCAGAGATAAATCCACGAACCTATGGACACCTTATCTTTGACAAAGGAGGCAAGGATATACAATGGAAAAAAGACAACCTCTTTAACAAGTGGTGCTGGGAAAACTGGTCAACCACTTGTAAAAGAATGAAACTAGAACACTTTCTAACACCATACACAAAAATAAACTCAAAATGGATTAAAGATCTAAATGTAATACCAGAAACTATAAAACTCCTAGAGGAGAACATAGGCAAAACACTCTCTGACATAAATCACAGCAAGATCCTCTATGACCCACCTCCCAGAATATTGGAAATAAAAGCAAAACTAAACAAATGGGATCTAATGAAACTTAAAAGCTTTTGCATTACAAAGGAAACTATAAGTAAGGTGAAAAGACAGCCGTCAGATTGGGAGAAAATAATAGCAAATGAAGAAACAGACAAAGGATTAATCTCAAAAATATACAAGCAACTCCTGAAGCTCAATTCCAGAAAAATAAATGACCCAATCAAAAAATGGGCCAAAGAACTAAACAGACATTTCTCCAAAGAAGACATACAGATGGCTAACAAACACATGAAAAGGTGCTCAACATCACTCATTATTAGAGAAATGCAAATCAAAACCACAATGAGGTACCATTACACGCCAGTCAGGATGGCTGCTATCCAAAAGACTACAAGCAATAAATGCTGGAGAGGGTGTGGAGAAAAGGGAACCCTCTTACACTGTTGGTGGGAATGCAAACTAGTACAGCCACTATGGAAAACAGTGTGGAGATTCCTTAAAAAACTGGAAATAGAACTGCCATATGACCCAGCAATCCCACTTTTGGGCATACACACTGAGGAAGCCAGATCTGAAAGAGACACGTGCACCCCAATGTTCATTGCAGCACTGTTTATAATAGCCAGGACATGGAAGCAACCTAGATGCCCATCAGCAGATGAATGGATAAGGAAGCTGTGGTACATATACACCATGGAATATTACTCAGCTGTCAAAAAGAATTCATTTGAATCAGTCCTAATGAGATGGATGAAACTGGAGCCCATTATACAGAGTGAAGTAAGCCAGAAAGATAAAGAACATTACAGCATACTAACACATATATATGGAATTTAGAAAGATGGTAATGATAACCCTATATGCAAAACAGAAAAAGAGACACAGAAATACAGAACAGACTTTTGAACTCTGTGGGAGAATGTGAGGGTGGGATGTTTCAAAAGAACAGCATGTATACTATCTATGGTGAAACAGATCACCAGCCCAGGTGGGATGCATGAGACAAGTGCTCGGGCCTGGTGCACTGGGAAGACCCAGAGGAGTCGGGTGAAGAGGGAGGTGGGAGGGGGGATCGGGATGGGGAATAAGTGTAAATCTATGGCTGATTCATATCAATGTATGACAAAACCCACTGAAATGTTGTGAAGTAATTAGCCTCCAACTAATAAAAAAATTAAAAAAAAAAAAAAAAGAAATATTCATTTCCTTCTTTCTACTGAATATCTATAAACTGAAAAAGAACAGTTGCTGAGTCAAACAGTATTTTTTTTTTTCATAACCTTGATAGGGAATTGAATTACAACACTAAGATTTTCATTTATGCTGACGTTCTTCTCTGTTCTATAACTCATGCAATTATATCTTTATTATACCTCCTACTGGCATACATATACTAAGAGACGTGTTAACAAAATGAGAGCAAAAATCATGTTTAACTTACATCTTCTATATCCTTGTCCAGAGCTACAATTCTTAGAGGGGTGGTCAAATTCAGACTGTCTGAAATAGTTGCTCCCACTGGAGCAGATTCCAGAATATAGCCTTGATAACTGGGCATTGTGAAATACGGACTCTGATTGTTTTCATCCAGTATTTCAACATGTAGACTGGCAAAAGCGGGAAGAGGATGACCATTGTCCTGTTCAGCCTAAAACAAAGTAAAAAAAAAAAAGATTAAAACACATGTTACAGAATCCTTTTAGAGTGCCATTTTTCATACTATATATATAAGGATTCTCTTTTTAATTGGTGTCATTACAGAAAGAACCACTTTAAAGTTAAAGAACCACTGGAAAACACGGGGAAATGGAAGTCCAGAGAGGCTTCATCAGTTTTTGTTTTCCTGTCCTCCAACCCAGTGTATATTTTAAAAAGAAAAAAGAAATCACTGCAATGAACTTTCATTATCTGTCATTGCTTACTACTAGGAGAAATAATAGTACTTAAATAGTTAGAAAACCACAAAGTGAACACATTAACTGAATTGCTGATAAAATATTTAAATAAAAGACAAAGATTCATAACTCATAAAAACTATTGTTTTTATTTTTGTCTTTTTCATGTCTTCTTATTCCTCACTAATAATTAAATCCCCAAATAATTCAAAATTCTACATAAACTTAATAGATTAAGTCTACATTTGTTGCCCATGGAAAGTCCTCAGAAAACCCTTATAAAGGACAGGGACAATTTAAATAAAATATTTACTTTTAGTAGCAGTAGAAATTTCAATATTAGTTAACCATAAATATGTTATTCAGGTAAAATAAATGTTTCTGCATTGGGAACTTTTTTATTTTTTTCACTTTTCTTCTATTAAGTTTAAGAAATTGATGACAATTTATGGTTCCAATAAATTTTCCTAGGTAATCTCCACACACATGTTATAAATGGGTAAACATCAACCTTTAACATCAACTCTTGACATCCTGTGGTTTTTTTTTTGTTTGTTTTTAAGCATCTTACTATACATCTATACACATATTTTATAAGGAAAAATTTTACCACAACTGACCTCTATAAAATCTTCTCCAAACTTTAGAAGTAATCATTGACATAATTTAGTGACATATATATACCAAGAGATGTGTTTTATATATATATTTCAAAATAGATTCAAATTCTGTTATAATTTTTATTGATATGTTCCCCCCGTTTTTGCAGTAGTTGTATTTTGAAACCAAATAAGAGTTAAAGTTAAATCTTTTCTTTTAAATCTCAGAGTGCTTTCCTATGTGATACAGTGACATTTGGCCATGAAAGTTTATAAGCAGTTTGATGCATATCTCTGTTTAATATCAGGCCTCTTTTTGTCTTTGTTCAGTCGCTCAGTTGTGTCCTCTTTGCAACTCCAAGGACTTCAGCATGCCAGGCTTCTCTGTCCTCACTCTTATCCTTACCATTGAAGATAATTTTCTCTTTTTTCTCTTGTAATGTACCAATTTTATTCATTGGAGGGCAGGTGACAAATCACAGTGATGTTGGTAGTATCAGTGAGTTTGCACCAGGAAAAATCACTTCACATTATTATTATTATTAAAAATATTTGAAACACATTTATGCTAATTTTAACAATGAAATTATGATAATTAATAAACCCATTGTTAATCTTATATAAAGGATTGATTTAGAAGAAAAATTTCTTTGTTTTTTACCATTTTCATAACAATTTCAATATATTAGATTTCCTTTATAATATTATATAATTTATTTTCTGTATTTAAATTTTCATCTGAGAGTGGATTGTCAGAATGCTTCTGGGCATAAAATGTTTATGAGTCCCTGCTCTGCATTAAAGACAATAGTACTGGAAATAATGTGTAACCTTTTATGTAACATTGTATCCTTCTCTCATAACCATATGTGCTCCTGACACCACCAGCCTGGATAAATTCTTTTTGTATCCAGCTGTTGTGATTAATTTGTGCTGAGACTTGGATGTTCTAGAAATCCCCCCTGTGACTTAGAGCAGGCTTTCTGGACACAGCTGACCAGGGTAAAAGGTATAATCCCTGACTAGAAAATATCACCTTTCACTGTAGGAAACTAATTGGTCCACATGGGGTTCCAACCCAATGACCTTAATCTGATTGAAGCAGGAACAGTTCATACACAGAAGTCATTTTTGAACAAGACATTTGAAGAGACATTTTCTCTCTCCCTTTATTTTGTTTCTAATTGTTCTGAAAGTCATTATGTTATATCCTGGACACACTAGTAATGCTATGAAAAGTAACACATTTCATACACATACACAATTTATGGATGGTGAGGGGAAAAGAAAAAGCAAACTATATAATAATGAAAGATTTTATTTTACATTCAACTCATATGCTGCTAATTTTTACTGCCAGCTGTGAAGGCAGGAAAACATGTATTATTTGCATAATGGAAACAAAATGATCCAACAGAAAAAGGAAAAAAAAACTAAATTAGATCTCTGGAGACAATTGATTTCCCCATATCTTTAAAAATAACGTGTAAAGACTCTTTCTATTATCTCTCTAAGTTTAGTTTGCTGTTAATATGACTACTATCTTTGGATTGCTACTATATATTTTGCCCTCTTTGGGGTATTTCAGATGTGCCAACTAGGTTTCTGTCTCCAAAGTCCACATTCTTAATCTCTATATTATTTTGCTGCTCTAAATTGAAAACATATACTTTTATGTTGATGAAAAAACAAAAAGGTTAGTTTTATGTTAAAGGTCACACCACATCTAAGTCCCATACAGAGTAGGGCCCAGACTCAGGTCTCCTGATTTATGAGAGGCTATGCAGGAACATTCACCACATGATTCTCTTAATTTAGATAATGTAAATGAATATCCAAATGTAAGATTAATGGAAGGAGAGAAAATTAATAGATACTCCAGATAGAATTACAGTTAAAATATGTCGCTTAATACTATTATGCTTTTCTCTTTAGAGGGCTCATGCATGAAACCTTTCATCCAATCATCTCTTCTTCTATATAAAAAAAAAATAGGAATTCTCAGAAGTCTGACATAGTCTGCCCCTCTGTAGTTGCTAGTGAATGAGATGAGAGGCATGAAAAAGCAGGGTATGGTAGTATTTAAAAAATCACCTATTTTTCTGGAATTGAGCTGCAGGAGTTGCTTGTATATTTTTGAGATTAATCCTTTGTCTGTTTCTTCATTTGCTATTATTTTCTCCCAATCTGAGGGCTGTCTTTTCACCTTACTTATAGTTTCTTTTGTAGTGCAAAAGCTTTTAAGTTTCATTAGATCCCATTTGTTTAGTTTTGCTTTTATTTCCAATATTCTGGGAGGTGGGTCATAGAGGATCTTGCTGTGATTTATGTCGGAGAGTGTTTTGCCTATGTTCTCCTCTAGGAGTTTTATAGTTTCTGGTCTTACATTTAGATCTTTAATCCATTTTGAGTTTATTTTTGTGTATGGTGTTAGAAAGTGTTCTAGTTTCATTCTTTTACAAGTGGTTGACCAGTTTTCCCAGCACCACTTGTTAAAGAGGTTGTCTTTTTTCCATTGTATATCCTTGCCTCCTTTGTCAAAGATAAGGTGTCCATAGGTTCATGGATTTATCTCTGGGCTTTCTATTCTGTTCCATTGGTCTATATTTCTGTCTTTGTGCAAGTACCACACTGTCTTGATGACTGTGGCTTTGTAGTAGAGTCTGAAGTCAGGCAGGTTGATTCCTCCAGTTCCATTCTTCTTTCTCAAGATTACTTTGGCTATTCGAGGTTTTTTGTATTTCCATACAAATTGTGAAATTCTTTGGTCTAGTTCTGTGAAAAATACCGTTGGTAGCTTGATAGGGATTGCATTGAATCTATAGATTGCTTTGGGTAGAATAGCCATTTTGACAATATTGATTCTTCCAATCCATGAACACGGTATGTTTCTCCATCTGTTTGTGTCCTCTTTGATTTCTTTCATCAGTGTTTTATAGTTTTCTATGTATAGGTCTTTTGTTTCTTTAGGTAGATATACTCCTAAGTATGCCAGAAAGATAAAGAACATTACAGCATACTAACACATATATATGGAATTTAGAAAGATGGTAACGATAACCCTATATGCAAAACAGAAAAAGAGACACAGATGTACAGAACAGACTTTTGAACTCTGTGGGAGAAGGTGAGGGTGGGATGTTTCAAAAGAACAGCATGTATACTATCTATGGTGAAACAGATCACCAGCCCAGGTGGGATGCATGAGACAAGTGCTCAGGCCTGGTACACTGGGAAGACCCAGAGGAATCGGGTGGAGAGGGAGATGGGAGGGGGGATCGGGATGGGGAATAAGTGTAAATCTATGGCTGATTCATATCAATGTATGACAAAACCCACTGAAATGTTGTGAAGTAATTAGCCTCCAACTAATAAAAAAATTAAAAAAAAAAAATCACCTAATCCCATAAGATAACCTTATTTATATCTACAAAGCCTGTAGTTACAGGTTAAACATTGTATTTAAAAGCTAAGTTTTACTTGGCAAATTTCTGGGCATGAGTCCCATTTTCAGTAATTAAAACCAAAGTAAAACTAAAGCCAAAACAGAAGTATAAAAAATAGTATTTAGTTACTTTGAAGAGCAAACCATTAAGAGATGCAAGCTACCTAATTTTCATTATCAAAAGAAGCAAACATTGATAACCTCCTAGCTCCCTGAACCAGAGGACTGAGAATGCAGAATAACGATTTTCCCTGCTGGTTGGTGGCAAGCAAGGTAAAATTCCATGATCTCTAGTATGCATGCTTGCTAAGTTACTTCAGTTGTGTCTGACTCTGCAACACTATGGACTGTAGTGTGCCAGGCTCCTCTGTTGGTGGGATTCTCCAGGTAAGAATATTGCAGTAGGTTGCCATGACCTCCTCCAGGGGATCTTCCTGACCCAGGAATTGAACCTGTATCTCTTACGTCTCCTCATTGGCAAGTGGACTCTTTACCACTAGCACCACCTGAGAAGCCCTTGGATCAAAGATTATATTAATATTGCCAACTAATTAATAGTTAAAAATAAGTGCATACTGTTGCTTCTTGGCCTTTCTTATGCAATTATATTGCTTTAAAACCTAAGAAATTACTTTTATTTAGACTTCACTACTCTAAAAATTACAGAATTGAAATATAGAATACCGTATTACATAAAAAGAGCCTATTTATAACAATTATTAAAAATATTTGAGAACTTACAAAACCACGAAATATGTTATCAGATAAAACACAAAGTGTTGTTCTGTACATTATATGACTGATTTGTTTGTAGTGTCACAAATATAGTAAAGGAGTGCATTCCTGTTTGGAAATAAATCCATTTCCTATTTGACAAAAAAGAAAAAAGATATCTTTACCAGGAAGACTGTGAATAACACACTCCCAGAGGAGTTTATAATATGACAACAAAATCATATTGACACATTTTCCATCTAGAAAATATTTTTAAAGTGAGGTATATTTTATCTTCATTTGATGTGAGAATTTGCCCACTGTGTTTATAATTTATCGCAATGAAAACACAAATTCTTGGAGCTTCTGTATAACTTTCAGTAATAAAAAATCTTTCCCTTTGCTTAGATTTTGAGATATAAACTGACACTAGAATGACTAAAGCAATTTTGAATGATTTAAAGAAAAAAACCCAGTTGCTCTTGGGAAGATAACAGATTCAGAAAACTCCCACTAAGCACAAATATATCACACTATTTGGCTGATAGCTGAACATGAGAATCATCTTGGCCATAAATAGCAAGGCCAGGCAGAGACAAAATTATGATCATCATTGTGTAGTAACATTTTTCTGGAGTGCTTCTAACTCATGCTGTATTCCCCTTATTCTGCCCTGCATTCCGCTTCCCCATTTAGTGAAAGTCTAGGCTGCATTCTGATTTCATTCCCACAGACTATTCTCTCCACTAGGAGAAACCTCTCCTAAGGTGTTTCTGTGAAGCGGTTGACTGGAATAGACCATCTGGAATATTTGAATTTTTAAAAGTCATCAATATCAAAACATCTATCTCTATGTGGGTTATTTCTCAGAATCTAGAAAGTAATGAGTGAGAGTTTCTTATATGTACTAGTCCATTATTAAGGGGAAAAAAAAAAGACAAAAAAAAAACTAGTGAGAAAAATTGTTTAGCTTTCAAGTTTTTAGATATACCTTTTTAGTTTCATTTTCTACACAGCAACTGACAACTATGAGGAAAGGTTACTTGTGGATTACCATGTAGGAGGGTTAAGGTAGTTTCTGTGTGTGAAGGGCTGTGTCGTGGGGAGATATGGAAAGGACTGCTCAGAAAGCGGCTTTCATGTGAACATTTTTACAATATTTAGACTTGCTGTTGTACTCGGTGACCTTTGCAGACAAGAGGGCCTTGCCAAATTCAAGGGACTGTGACGAGAATGGATAAATTGCTTTTCTTTTTCCAAGCAGTTGCAGGTCACCTTCTGAAGAAAGAAAAAGGCCAAGTGAAATATAACCTCTGTGTGCCTTTTGTCAGCTTGAACATTTGGACAGCCACTATCTTCAAAAGCAATATTCTGTTTCTGTTCTAACCTACCCAGCTGAATGAATAACAACGTGACAAAGAGAACATCATATACTCTTTCCTTGTGGTGATTTTCATAATTGATATAATAGTTAATTGATTTAGTTTAGTACTTAGAACTTTTAAAAATGTGAACAACCAGTAGTAAATAAAAGGATACTGTGTTCTTTATTAGGAAGCAAAAATAGTGTGTTATGTGATAATCTACTAGATTGAAAAAAGTAGAACATAAAATTTAAAGATCAATATCTGGCAAATGTATCAAATATGTCAGTGGATTTCTGAAAGTGTATTATTCCTAGAGACATCCATGGAGGGGTTGCTATTTCATTACTGATAAGAACTAATACTTGAAATTTCTTTGGGGTAAGTTTCCTAAAATGTATATAGGACTTTCACTCTTTTTTTTTTTTTTTTTTAGAGGACTTTCACTCTTAATGGCCTTAAACTTCCTTACATTACAGATTTTGCTATTGGGCAGAGAAAGCGAGCTTACTTTTCACTTAACTGTTAAACTAAGATGTAGGCTATGTGTGTATTTTATTCATTCAACAGGAATCTGTAAAAACAGGGAGTGGCATGTATAGCTAGAATATTTCCAGAATTATGAAAGTATGTCATTTATAGAATTTGTCTTTTTTCCTTATGGCTGGACATCAGCTCTGATTTTTTTTTTTTCTTTTCATAATCCTGGCTCATTGAAAGTCCCTATTCAATCTTTCCCAAAGATAGCATCTAAGGCTTTCTTCTCTCCTCTTAATTTCTATCTCTCTTTTGATAAACTGACAATACATACACCATAGCAGAAAGATAGCGACTTATATTTCACAATCTCTGTAACAGATTTAATGAATTTTGGTAGGTCTCTCATGTTCATGGGAGTATCATCCTTTTGATTTTGAGAAGCGATGACTAATGATCTGTGACTTCATACTCTGTCTGCCTCTAATACCTGATCTTTAAAAACAACAAAGTTTTTCTGTTGGAAATTCATGTAGTAGGCAATGTTTCAATTGGCTTGAAGGCAATATGGAGCAACCTGATCTAATTTTTACTTTAGCAGTACCTATTGGCAATATGGGGAGATAGGCAAGATGCATGAAAAAGAGACTAAAACATTAGAGATCACTTGTGTGAGACTATGGGCCATGAGGATGAAATGCAGAGAACTGCAGGGGGCATGGAAAGTTGGGGAGACGTTTAAGAGAAATTTTGGATAGGACTTGAAAAGTGACTGGATAGGTCCATGTGGGATCTGGTGTCTCAGAAGTACTGTGAACTCCTAGCTTGGGTGACGGGTTGCTTGTCATATTATTAATTGAAAGAGAGAAGATGAGGTTTCAAAAGGACAGGCAGTTTACCACATTCTTAATTTGATTCAACTACAAAACACTCGGGGCAGTTATCCAGCCAGTAATTGGACAAATGGATGTAGAAATCAGAAGGGAAATACGTCTAAAAGCATAATTTTCATACTTGTGACTTCCTTGAGGCAGTGCTTTCATACATTTCTATCTCCTCAATGCCAAGCAAAATATCAGGCCCCTAATGAGCACTCAAAAGGATTTAGCAAACTGAAAAACTAGCAAATGTCATATGGCTTAAAGACAGTGAATCCTAACTTCCCATTGAACTCCTGTGAAGTAAAGTATAATCGATATCATTATTCAAATAGAGGCCAAATATTTTCTAGAGTTGTATTATTAGACATTCATGAGCAGGATCAAGAGTTCTAGTGGCTGTTCTTTTAGACCTAGTCATCTCTTGCATGCTATTTCCCTTGACTCTCAAATTACTAAAGCAATGTAACTCACCAGGAGAACTAGCACATTAATTCTACTACTTAAGCTTATCAGTTTCAATTCTGTGGCTCATTTTCTGTGTTATATATATATATGTATATATATATATATATATTTATGTATGTATCTGTGTAATATATATATATGTATAATATTTTTAGAAGGAGGATTGTTTGTTTATTTAAGTACAGTTATAAATATCTTTTAAGTGTTAGTCACTCAGTCATGTCTGACTCAGCAAACCCATGGAGTGTAGCCTGCCAGGCTCCTCTGTGCATGGGATTCTCCAGGCAAGAATACTGGAGTGGGTAGCCATGCCCTTTTCCAGAGGATCTTCCCAACCCAGGAACCAAACCCAAGTATCCCACATTTCAAGCAGATTCTTTACGATCTGAGCCACCAAACTGTCTTAATACAGATATAGCTCCCCGCCCCCCACCCCCCAGGATTTAATTTATTGGAGAAGTTCATTGCATTTCTATTCTGGACAGAGACAGGATAAAATCTGTCAAATACATACACTTTCAAATGTATGTATTTAAATGCAGTGAAGATGCAGTACCCATATCCAGCAGCCTTAAATTATTTATGTACCAGGGAGAAAACCATTATAAGAAATATTTATTGAGCACTTTCTATATGCTGTACATGGATAGGGGTATGCCTTGGGCTACAATGTTGAGGAAATATATTATTTAATACCCTCTCCCTCCTATAAAGTTTTGCCCTCCTCCTATAAAGTTCAAGAGAAAATAAACAGGCAAATCTTGTATAGACTGATCAAAGCTACCACATGGAGGGATTTCCAATCAGAGGCCATGCCTTTCTAGAGGGACTGACTGTCTTTTTAGCATCTGAAGCATCAATGAGTTATTAATGAGTTATCAATGTGAATTAGACTGTTGATTTTTAAAGAGAGAGAGAAATGACTTAGGAAGAACAGCAAATTCCTGGAAGTTAGAAAGAACATGAGGAATTTAGGACAGTGCAAGTAGCTTAGTATGGTTGGCACAGAAAATATACATGGTGACTGATGAGAGCTTAGTGTTAACCGTGCCCATTATGCGGAGAGAGAGGAAGTTAAAGGTCAGCCTGCTATGCAGTATAAGCTGGTCAATGAACAACAATATGAAAATCAGAAGGGCCATGATACAATGATATTTGTGGTAGCATCATGACCCTTGTTATTAGATGTTAATTAAAAAGATTTAATTCAAATTATGTTTGAAAAACTGAGAGACAGTGAATTATTAATAATTTATTCATTTGATCCGCAGATGCCCAGAGTATAAATATATGAAGTATAAAAATATAAATATATTTAATATTTTTTAAAAAACACTGCATTTATAAAGTGAAACTGAATGCTCTGGATTTTGCTAAGACACTCCATGCAAGAATTAATTCATTTTCATCTAGAATCTAAAATGTGTTTTCATGTTTCTATTGCATAGTTGTTTTTTTTGTTGTATAACAATGGTGATCACATAACCTTTCATCCAAACTGGGACACTTCTGAAGATGAAAGAAGTGTTACGAATAATTATACAAGAACAATAGGCATAAATATGAACTGTCCTGGGAAAATCCAGGACTGGCTATGATTCTTGTTTGAAATGTGTATTTTATTTTAAAGCATATGTAAATTATTGGAGTTATGTAAACTTTGAAATAGGATGTTCATTTTGGAAAGAAGCATCTTTGTCTCTTTGAATTAGATGTGTTTTAATCTTTTAATATTTTATAGTTGGTGAAATACTCCATCTTTTCTTCCTAGTTTCACCTATCACTGTTATTTACCACTATACTGAATAAGTCATTGGCAGAAATAGATAAAATGAAGATGACAAATCTCTTATTTGTGACATTTACTGGCTGTTAAATGTGCATACAGCTTTTTAAAGTAGAATTCTTCTTAAAAATCTAGAAGAGGAGATTTCATTTTATTTTTCTTTAGCCTCAAAAACAGAAATTGGGATCAAGTCCAATAAAAATATTTATGACCAATGAAAAATGAAGCATTATTAAAATAAGAAAAAGGGAAGAAATTGAAAGACTTACTACAGAGAACTACCAAATTGTAGCATTTCAATGGATCTTTATACAAAGACACAATACTCAGCTATTATTCAAGCAGGTGGCATATTATTATTCTTACAGATTGATACCTTTGCTTATTATCCCCTTGGTTGCACACAGAACAATAATTTGAATCTAATAATGTCTGTAGAAATTTCCATTAATAATATAAAATGTTATTAAAACATAAAAAAATTATCTGTGGTCTGTTCCAATTGATTTTGTTTCTATAATTGATGGACTGAATTTCACTATACCTGGGTACACCAGGACAACTGACTTTGATAATAAAGAAAAATAATTGATTTCAGGTTTCAAGTGAGGCAGTTTGGAAACAGTGCTTTGTCAAATTTCTTAACTCCCACAGAGTACAGCTCCACAGGGCTCCAGGTAGATCCAGAGGAGACAAGGGAAACACATTTTGTAGTTTTACATAGTCCAGTGATAATTAAAATAAAATTGTGCAAGGTGAATCTCATGCATGACTATTTCACACAAATGGTAAAAGAAGTCTTTCTTTGTTGAATGACTCCCAAACTCCTACTGAATGAAATCTAAGGAAATTGCAGTTGAACATAAGGTTCTCTCCATGGTCTTGCTCTATACCTCATTCCCTGTTAACTGCTTGTAGCCTGGTATGTCATGCCTCCAAGATTTCACTTCTGTTCTTCCTTATGTTCAAACACATTTCCCGGTTTTATTCATTAGCCAAATCTGTCCAATACAGCAAAACTTAGCTTGGGGTAATCTCCAGAAAATCTTCCCTGAGTCCCCAGATTAATTTAAATGTCCTTAATCTGTGCTTTGTTAGTGAGTTTTACATTTCCTTCCTGTTGGCAGTTGATGTATTATATTTGATTTATCAGCTTATATGATTTCTCCCCCTTCTAGATACACGTTCTTCACGGACAAAGAAACACTAAACAAATACAGAATCTGGAGTGTATAATATAATTGGGCCAACAAAATATGTCCTAATTTGAGCTAAAATCAAATGTATCTCTGTATTACTGTTTGCAGTTGCACTCACAGATAATTAAACCCAGACAACCATTTCTAAGCAGCTGCATTTTAGTGAAGTAAAATAAGTATGGCTTTAGCTTAGATAAGCTTAAATTTGAATTTCAATCCTGCTGCTTATTATTGATGTAATTCTGATTCAGTCACTTGCCATTTGACCTTTAGTTTTCATATTTGTACCAATTAGCAAAATACTAAGGTTGTGACTACAAATCAATGAAAAATATACATAAAACATCTATGACACACAAGCTCAGTAAGCTTCCTTACCTTACTTTCTTTTAACACTTTAAAAACATTTTTAATGTCACAGGGCTGCATATCTATTTTTTGTATGTGTAGCCATGAAAAAGTCA
The DNA here is from genome assembly GCF_910594005.1 of Cervus elaphus. NCBI lineage: Eukaryota > Metazoa > Chordata > Mammalia > Artiodactyla > Cervidae > Cervus > Cervus elaphus. The sequence continues at coordinate 49,037,921 of NC_057829.1, read as the reverse complement.
GACAACACATACTAGATTTACTGTGTGTCCTTGCTTATATTTGTTCTTTTACTTAGAATGCTCTTCTCCCAGCCCCTATCACTACTTGGTAAATTCATATTCTTCCTTTGTTAGGCAGCTCAAATATTACCTTCTCAGCAAAGTCTTTAAAAATTAACTAACACATCATGTGGGTTTCCACAGTACCTTTTTAAAGATTTTATTACAATATAGTAGATATTAAACCAAAACTGTAAACCAAACAGATTCCCTTAGCTTTGAAAATTTTTGTGGTCTAGGATCCTCATTCAAATTAAAGAAATAATGAGATATATATTAAAATAATTTCTGGACAAACGAGATAAAGCATAACACATTGTCGTTCAGTTGTGTCCAACTCTTTACCACCACACAGACTGTACTGTACCAAGCTCCTCTGTCCATGGAATTCTCCAGGCAAGACTACTGCAGTGGGTCGCCATTCCCTTCTCTAGGGGATCTTCCCAACCCAGGGATTGAACCCAGGTCTCTTGCATTGCAGCCTGATTCTTTACCATCTGAGTTGCCAGGGAAGCCCCCATTAAAATAAAATAATATGTATATATAAATCCAGGTACTTTTAATATATATTCATTGGTTAAGCTTTTGTGGTCAAAAGCTAAATCCACTTGGCGAAACAAACAGACAAAAACCAAAAACCAAAACCTAAACTAAATATTAGAAGATGTGATAAGTTATAGTATGTAAATCATATACCTTTGATCAGGGTATTTATTACATATAAAAATATTCAGTGTTTGAATAGCAGTTTAATATATAAAGTTATGTTAAAGAAAAGCACCACCATGTATTTATTCTATCTGTTGCTCTTCACCATTTTAAAGAAAAATTGGCTAATTGCAGTTCAAATTAATTTTCATTTTTATAGTATAAAAGCCTCTACAGTTGTCTCTACAGAATTTGTTAAAAAACACAAGAACATTAGAACATTAGTTATATTTATAAACACAAAACATTAAGCAATTAGTTAAATTTACCTTAATAACCAAATCAAACTTCTGGTGAAAGTCTCTATTTACTGCTTCCAGGAGATTAAGCTCTGCAGTCCTAGGATGCATATGAAAAAATCTTGGGTAATCCTCAGGAGTCCCTGAAAGACATTGACATTTCAGCACATAATTGAGAACAATAAGTAATATGTGTATCTGCTTTATCTATTTCTTTTCATTAACTGAGGAACAAATTCACAAAACCATTAGTAAATTAAGTTTCAAAATTATGCAGTCTAGGGAAAGCAGATGAAAATGTGATTTATCTCTAATTACTTTATGAATAAGAGGATGGCATTACTTCTTGTTTGGATGATTTTCCAAATATCTTTTATTAAGTGAAATCTTTAATTAATTTGAAGCTTCATTACATAAAAGAGATATTAAGTTCATTGATAATAAATTTTAAATTATAAAATTGTAATTTAATGGTACATACATCTTAATTATAACCTGCATGGTCTTTCAACATATAGCAAAAGATGACTAGTAATTTGTACCAAATATCAAGTTGCTTAAATATTAAAATGAGAATATTCTGTTACAGCAGGACAAACATTTTTCTTAAAATAAGTATTCATCTAATTATATCAATCACTTTAAATAAAAACATTAAAATGTTAAATAAAATATTTTGATTTACTTTAGTGACTAGAGAGGATATTTCTAAAATTCAGCCATTCTAGTGAACTGAATTTTTCTTAAATTGTATCATCTTTCTTTGTATAGTACAACATTCTTTTTCTCAAAATGAAGACAAAGTGGAAGTCAAATCATATAACTGGAATGTATGCATTTGGCTTAATGATAATAATAAGAATAAAATATAACATGACTGCCAATTATTGAATCCAACATTGTGCTAAGTGATTTATTTGTGTTTGTTAGTTGCTCAGTCATGTCCAACTCTTTGCAGCCCCATGGACCGTAGCCCAGCATGTCCCTCTGTACATGGAATTTCCCAGGCAAGAACACTGGAGTGGGTAGCCATTCCCTTCTCCAAGGGATCTTCCCAAGCCAGGGATCAAACCTGGGTCTCCTACATTGCAAGCTGATTCTTTACCATCTAACCCACCAGGGAAGCCCTTAAATGTTTTATATAAGTAATCATCAATACCACTGTAAATTGTTCTCATTGTACCTAGGAAGACTTAGGAGATTTGCAATATTAAGTAATCTGTCCAAGGTCAAAGAGACAATGTCAGACAGAGCTTGTATTCAAATCCAGGTTTAAAGATGTAAATTATATTCAAAAATGTGTCAATTGCTATAGTCCTCTGCTTCAACAAGAAAGAAAATTTTCCTGGGCTTATGTAAGGGGAGAAAAATGATGCCAGTTAAATAAGCTTAAAAATTCAGAAATAGTCAAAATTGCACATGAAAATTAAGTATATGATAAAGGAATCATCTGCAAAATTAGGGGAAAATAGATTTTTGGTTAGGAGCATTTACCTAATAGGAGAGTCATACAGAAAATGATAAAAATTTATCTATTTTTCATACAGTATACTAAAGTAAACCACAAATGGAGAAGGTACTTATGTACAATAAGCAATAAAGCAACAGAAGTGCTAGTAATAGATGAAAATGTGGATGGATTCTATTCTAATGTGAGAGTGGGCATATCTTTTCTATCTGTGGCTCATAATAAAGTATGAGTAAGGGAAAACAGCTATAAATTTAATGGCTTTACAAAACTGCACGGCAAGACGCAATAAACAAAGTAATGAAATTATATTATAATTATCTTTAAATTTAACACTTCGGACTTTTCACATGCTGCATTATCCAAATCATTTTTATCCCATTTTATACTTGAAAACTATAGTCTTTCTGCTAAAATAGCTCTTTCTAAGCAATTTCATAGATATCTTTAGTTCTCTCCTCCCATAAGATCACATGATATGAGGTTCATACATTGTAGTATTTAAAACCATGGTTTTTTTTTTTTTAAACCATGTATTTTAATGTATCTTTTGACATTTCTATCCATAGACTGTATTCCTGCCCAACCTAGACCATTTCTCCTTCATGTTCATATCTACATCATCTAGTATCGTAATTGCCATACTATCAAGTCCTCAGTTAATGAAATTTAAAAAAAAAATGTCTATTTTCTTTTATGCATGTCAACCTGAAAGTGAAAGAAAGTGTTAGTCACTCAGTTGTGTCCAACTCTTTGTGACCCCATGGACTGTAGCCCACCAGGCTCCTCTGTCCATGGATTCTCCAGGCAAGAATTTTGGAGTGGGCTGCCATTTCCTTCTCCAGGGGTTCTTCCCCACCTGGGATTGAACTTGGGTCTCCTGCATTACAGGTAAAGTTGGCTCTTTACCAACTGAGCCACCATGTCAACCCCCTAGGGACTTAAAACAGACTTATGCTCGTGTTCATAAGCACTTTTTAAAAAACTTAATAGTCTAACTCTACAACTTACTTATAATACACCAAAGCCTTGAAACAGAATTACTTGAATTTTCTCTATGGACAGCATTTCTAAGTAGGCTATAACATTATATTTTGAAATCTGTGTGGCATCTCTAGGTGATTATAATATGCATCTGTGGAGTGGGAAGGGGTTGATGATAAAGTTAAATTCCATTCAATAGTTACTTTGAAGCATACTTCAAAAGTGTCTCTTCTTCATTAAGAGATGTATTGTTTGTTTTAGATGTGTGTATCTCTCTGAATACTATAAATCATGCAAAACAGCTACACCCATATTTTAGCAAAAGCAGTTTAAGAAAAGTGACATAATGAGATTCTTATCAGTTTTGCTTTTGGTATGACCAACAAATATGCACAAGAATGGATTAAAATGACTTCTCTGAAATTCTTCAAGGAAAATTTAGCCAAAGGGTATAATTGTGTTATGTTTCCTCGGGGTAATCATAATCTTTCTTCTTCTTGGCTCCAATAGCCCTTATTTAATTATCACATACTTTTTAGAATTATTTAATGGAATCACTATTTTTAGAATTATGTAACAATAATGGTACTCAACCAATGATAAAATACTAGTAGATCAAATAGTGTAAGCTTCTAAATTGATTTTTTAAATTTTTTCTTAGAGAATTGTTTATGAGCTGATACAGAGAAAACTACCAACAGCATAATACATACTATTTTGAAGTTGTTTTGCCCCCTAATCAAAGTGTTTCTACTTATTGTTCACATTTCACTGAGACTAATTCTAAGGGAAAAATATTTTTAAATGGTTATTTTTACAATTTATTTATATATAAAAATAATTTCAATAAAATTTCTAAAAATAAAATCTTTGTTATTAAACTTTAAAAAAAATTGAAACTTTTTTTTTCCTACACAATTTTAAAGCTATAGTTGAGAATGTAAAATGTTAGAAGATACAAACCAACAAGGATGGAATAGAGGATGCCTGGCCTGTCTGATGGTGGCTGGATATTCCGGTCCTGATCAATGGCTTGGATGGGTGGCGTAACAATGATGGGGTTCAGTTCTTCCTGGAAAAAAAAAAATCAGAGAGTTTAGCTCAGTTTTATTCCCTAAGAGAGAATTGACACTCAGATATTGTTGTCTAGACAGCTAGATAACACCTGAATGAGTAAAGTTAAATTTCAAAATGTGTAATTTAACACCATAAATTAGTTAATTTTTTAATCTGAAAGGGGAGCAAGATGTCTTCAAAGTCAAATGAAAAGACTTAGTAACTTTGTACATAGAGCTTTATATCACAAATTTTTCTTAAAAGGAGAGCAAGGAAGAAGTATATTAATAAATTTTGAATCTTTCCTAAATAATTTAATCAAACATATAAGGTTATCAGGTATAGTATTTGTTTTTGGCTTTAGACAAGATTTGTAAATATATTTATATTCTTTTCTCCTTAAATGATGACTTAAATTTTCACATAAGTTATATTAAAATAAATGTTTTAAAATTTTATGTTTTAAGTCAATAGAAATCAATTGTATGTTTCATATAGTTAAACTTAATATGTATCATGTATATATATATACATGTAACTTATATACATATTATATATAACTATACATATTATATTCTTATCTTTAAGAATATTCTGTTTAAAGATATAATGCATTTCTGATGTCCAGTGGCATCAAGTTTTGCTATCAGGACCAGGTAATAAATATGCTTAGGCTTTGCTGGCCATGCAGTCTCTGCTATAGCTACTCAAGTCTGCCATTGTAACAGAAAAGCAGCCAGTAGACATGACTGTGTTGCAATAATACTTTATTTACAAAAACAGATGGTGAATAGGATGTAGTTTGCTAACCCTGTGCTAGATTATAATAGGTATGCTGGGAGGACAAACATTTACTCTGCAGAGATAGGTTTGGGAAACACCATATTAAATAACATTTTAAAAATGTTAATTCATTCTACTACTTGTTTCAGAGATTTAAGTGTATTAGTTTGCCTAACAACTGTCTAAGAAAGGGGCATTATTTGTACATTTTCTAGAATTACTTATTAACATCTTCTTGAACTAACACCCTTAGAACATAGTTTAGAAAATACTGCTTTAAGTTTGTGGAACTCTCAGTCCAAATATATAAGTGGTAATTCTGAATGGAAATAGAGTGTGCCTCAGTATCTCATACACATTCTAAGGAATCACTGCAATGTTCTTATATATTATTTCTTCTCAACTAACATAACCTTGACATGTATCATGCACTCTTGTACAAAATCTGTAGTTTCTAATCTCGGCAGAAATGTATAGTTGTGGCATTCTAAGTGAAAAAAAAAAAGCAATGATATTAATTATTATGCACAAAACTTAATGTTATGTTATTAAGTTACATTAGGTTTATAGGCATTTTAATAATGGAAGGTAACCATTGACCAATAATTTAGAGCTCATATACTTCTTAGAGGCTCTGTCCAAATCATTTTCTCTGATGGGCTCTCAGTGGTCTAAATACTATCAATATTTTCCTAAAAATAAAGAGCTCTTTGTGGGGATAACTTGTGTGTATGTGTGCACATGCCCAGTCATGTTTGACTCTCTGTGACTGCATGGACTGTAGCCTACCAGGCTTCTCTGTCCCTGGGATTCTCCAGGCAAGAATATTGGAGTGGGTTGTCATTTTTTTCTCCAGGAAATCTTCCTGACCCAAGGATCAAATCCACCTCTCTTAAATCTCCTACATAGTCAGGTGGATTCTTTATCACTGTGCCTTCTGGGAAGCCAGGGATAACTTACATTCCATTCATTTTTTTAATGTGGATTTAGAACCATGAAAATGTTAAATCAATATCAAAATTACTACATTAAATCCATTTGACCACTGTTGTTCTCACCCAATGTGCTCTGTGTCATGCTGTGCTTAGTCGCTCAGTCGTGTCTGACTCTTTGCGACCCCATAAACTTCAACCTACCAAGCTCCTCTGTCCTTGGAGATTCTCCAGGAAAGAATACTGGAGTGGGTTGCCATTGCCCTGCTCCAGGGTATCTACCCAACCCAGTGATTGAATTCAAGTCTCCTGCATTGCAGGCAGATTCTTTACCAACTGAGCCACCAGGAAAGACCCACAATTTTTCTTTCACTCCCTACTTAGTAAAATCTTCAGACTTGAGATGCAGATAACAGACCCTGTTTAAAATTTAAATATCCTTCAACTCAGCATTTGAGTGATATATTCACATGAGTAACATACATATAATATTATACTGAAATAGCTTAAGTGTTTAAAATTAAATCAAGATATTATAAAAATCTCCAAGAATGATCTATAGACAGTTTTCCCTGGTATGGTAGCAAAAATAAAAACAAATATATTCAGAGACAACTTTGGAAAGGTAAACTGAGCTCATAGAATGACTAGTATCTCTGGCTTATTATCTTTAATTATAATTCTTAATGTTGACTGATTCTAACATTCACCCTTCTATGTATATGATACTGGACTCATCATTGCTTAGTTTTGTGGTCTGTATTTTAATTGAATAATTTTATAGCATTTAGAAAGAGAATAGTTATGTTAAAATTGTAAAAACTTCACCATCAACTATAAATATATTCTAGCACTGATAATTAACTGATTTGAAATTTTAACAAATTATATCCTTTAATACCTAAATAATTGAAATTATCATTTATTATTAAATTACTTTCATTAAATTTGATGTGCTCTTTGTACTTAGAAACTTCTCTTTTCAATACCTTTCATAAAAATCTACTTAAATATCCAACCGGAATTTAAATTTGTTATACTCTTCCCTTAACAAAAAAGTTAGACTACATGAAAGAAAATTCATTACACAAATACTAACATCAATGGCAAAGTCAATTTGTGGATATTGTTATTCTCATCTCTTATTATATTTAAGTACACCATTTTCTCAGAAGTTTTTGAAAATATTTAGCTAGTTTCCAGAACCTCTTGATGAAAGTGAAAGAGGAGAGTGAAAAAGTTGGCTTAAAGCTCAACATTCAGAAAACTAAGATCATGGCATCCTGTCCCATCACTTCATGGCAAATAGGTGGGGAAACAGTGGCAGACTTTATTTTTGGGGGCTCCTAAATCACTGCAGATGGTGACTGAAGCTATGAAATTGAAACATGCTTACTCCTTGGAAGAAAAGTTATGACCAACCTAGACAGTATATTAAAAAAGCAGAGACATTACTTTGCCAACAAAGGTCTGTCTAGTCAAGGCTATGGTTTTTCCAGTGGTCATGTATGGATGTGAGAGTTGGACTATGAAGAAAGCTGAGCACCGGAGAATTGATGCCTTTGAACTATGGTGTTGGAGAAGACTCTTGAGAGTCCCTTGGACAGCAAGGAGATCCAACCAGTCCATCCTAAAGGAAATGAGTCCTGAATATTCATTGGAAGGACTGATGTTGAAGCTGAAACTCCAATACTTTGGCCATCTGATGTGAAGAGCTGACTCATTGGAAAAGAGCCTGATATTGGGAAAGATTGAAGGTAGGAGGAGAAAGGGATGACAGAGGATGAGATAGTTGGATGGTATCACCGACTTGATGGACATGAGTTTGAGTAAACTCTGGGAGTTGGTGATGGACAGGGAGGCCTGCCATGCTGTCGTCCATGGGGTTGCAAAAAGTTGGACACGACTGAACGACTGAACTTAACTGAACTGAGCCAGATTCTTGTCTGTTTACTATATGTTAACTAACATAGACAGGACAAACAAATCTAAGGTGTCCACAATACTCTCATATAGATATATATATACTCGATGTCTTCCTTAAGATCCTAAACCACCGTTTCTGTTTTTCTTTAATTAGTTTTGCTCTTTTCAAATGTCAAAAATATCAAATTATTTGAAAAAGTGTCATATATTTTGAAATATTCTCCTCCTTGTGAATATTTTTAAAATGTATTAACAAGGTGGGAGGCATGGGCCAAGTCGATTACTTTCAACTTTTTATGTTATCACAGAAACAAATAATATTTAAAACTCTACAATCTGCTAATAACCACTGTTACTAGTTTGAGGTATTTTCTATCAGAATTATCTATATACCTAGCATCTATCTATCTGTCTATTTCCACAGTGATATTTCACCACTTTGCATATCTAAAGTTTGTTGATTATTTTTACCCCACGTTATACCACTGTTCTAAACCAATACATCTGCTTTTCAAAAACACAATTTGCAATGATGCAACCTCCACTAATGTTATAATTATGCTGTATAGTTGTACATCGAAGTTGCTTATATTACTTCGCATGCTAAGTCACTTCAGTCATGTCTAACTATGTGAAACCCTATGGACTGTAGCCTACCAGGCTTTTCTGTCCATGGGATTCTCCAGGCAAGAATATTGTAGTGGTTTGCCATGCTTTTCTCCAGGGGATATTCCTGAACCAGGCATCAAACCCACATCTTTTACGTCACCTGCGTTGACAAGCAGGTTTGTGACAAATCTCTAATTTGTCATAAATCTACTTCCCAGTCCTAAACACACACACACACACATACTACAAAAATGCTACACTTTTTTATAAAATTTGAGAATTGAGAACTACACTAATTTTTTTTCATTTTTCATTTCCTTTAAGAATTATTTTATATTCCTACATTCAGTTGCATATATATTTATAAATATTAAATTAAATTTTCATTGATTTATATTTATATTTTATTTTTTTATTTTAATACACATAAATAAATACTTATATCATGATTTACTTATTTTTAAAATCTTTATTTTTATTGACCAGTCAACTGACATATGTCCTTGAATATTTTTTTCAGTGAGAAAATGTGAATACTTGTATATATGAGAATGCTAATGGCCGAATGAAAAGTATTGACTGAACATTAGGGTCTCCTTTTCACAAACTTTCTCTGTTCACAAACTTGACTCTATTTTTATCCAGTTTTGTTTCTATGGATCAGAAATCTGAGCTCTATCTAGTGTTTGGTTCCTTTACGGTTTTTCTTTATTGGTCTTACTGAAATTTGCTTGTATCTTAAAATAAAATAGTAAATCAGAAATTTTCTGGGTACAGGCATATCTCATTCTATGGCACTTTGGCTCATGTACTTCACAGACAGTGCATCTTTTACAAATTGGAACTTTGAAGCAAACCCGTGTCAAACAAGTCTATCAGAACCATTTTTCCAAAATCATTTGTTCACTTTTTGTCTCTGTAACATATTTTGGTAATCCTCACAGTAATTCAGACATTTTCATTATCACTATGTTTGTTATAGTGATCCACAATCAATAATCTTTAATGTTACTATTGCAGCTGTTTTGGAACACCACGAACTGTGCCCATATAGTAGATGGTGCAACTTAATTAATAAATGGTATATGTGTTCTGATTGCTCCACAACTCTTTGTTCCCTGGTCTTTCTCACTCATCCTGGGCCTCCTAATTCTGTGATACACAACACTGTTGAACTTAGGCCATTTAATAACCCTACAATGGACTCTAAGTGTTCAAGTAGAAGGAAGAATGGCAGTTTCTCACTTCAGAACAAAAGATAGAAATGATTACACTTAGTGAAGGTGGAAAGCCAAGATAGGTTGGAAGCAAGGTTTCTTCGGCCAAACAGCTAGCCATGTCGTGAATGCAAAGGAAAAGTTCTTGAAGGAAACTCAAAATGTTAATTTTGTGAACACATGAATGATTAGAAAGCAAAACATTCTTATTGCTAATATGAGGAAAGTTTTAGTGGTCTGGATAGAAGATTAAACCAGCTACAACAAATGAAGAGTTGCTTCTTATGGATAAGCAAAGAAAGTGGTTTCTTAAGATGGAATCTATCCCTGGTGAAGATGGTATGAAAATTGTTGAAATGACAACAAAGGATTTAGAACATTCCATAAATTAGTTGAAAAGCAGCAACATAGTTTGGGAGGATTGGCTCCGATTCTGAAAGAAGTTCTGCCACGGTTAAAATACTCTCAAACCCCATTACTTGTGACAGAGAAATGGTTCCTGAAATTAGTTAGTTTTATTATTGCATTTCTACTTTCTACTCTATCAATAGCTTTATTTAACCTTTAATCTCATGATTTATATATTTTATTTTTTATTTTTATTTGAAATTCAAAGGTTTAAAATAGATAACATGTTTCTTTTAATATCTGTTCTTAATAACATTTTTTTTTCTTTTTATCTTGAATATAAAATATTCTTCTCCTTCAATGCTCTAGAATATTTCTTGGGATTCACATGTATCTCAACCAGTGTTTTCATTGCTTGGTGCCTTTATGACTGTGAAGTTCCCATATTTCTGTGGTGGGAACCTGAATTTCTATTTTTATGTCTGTGGGGTTTTTCACTCTTTATTTCAAAACAGCAGCAATCTTATAGTTGTTGTTGCACAAACCTGACTTAGGTTCTTTGTTTCCAGTGTTGGTGCCACTTCTTATCTCTTTTTATGTTTTTACAAATATTTCAGCATGGTCATGGGTAAAGATAAATCCAGTACCTAAAGCTACCTGCCATTTCAATCCAGACCTTCCCACTATAGGTTTATGAGCAGGAAAATAAGAAGATAAAAGAGGTGTTAGATAAAACTATGTTTTCACTTATGAATAAGATTAACACACCAAGAGAAAACCTCTTTTCTAACTTTTCCAAATAGAAATGTAATTGTTCTTTCCTCACTATGGTCCTGGCTATAGCTTTAACCTTCAGCAGTCTATTGCTCAGAAGTCTGACTTCATTGTACATTATAGAGCAGTGAAGTGCAGAGGAAAGCACGCTGCCATCACAGCTGGAAAGACCAAAGTCTGAAACTGTGCTCCAAAATGTAGTATGAATACTAATTCAGCCTTCTAGGTGTATAATAGCAACATTAATTTACATCAAATTGTATCAATTAATTTCACATCAATTTAATCTTAAGACCATTTCTTGGCTTAAAAATGTAACTTTTGCAGTCCTTTGCAGTGACTATCTCAGGTTAATACTAAATATTAATTTTTAAATGTCTTACTTATGCATAATTTTTTTTCTGGTAGTAGTAACATAAACAGAAGGATTATTATTATTTCTTTCACTGTTAGTGCCTTACTTTGTGTCTTATACATTGCAGATACTCAAATACCATTTACTCAATGAGAAAATTATGGCTATTAAATGAATTTTGTGAGTAAAATGATTATAGCAAAATAAATCTGATAGGAAATTTCAAAGAAAGAGACAAATTTTAGAAAACCAATACTGGTGATAAGTTTTATTGGGAGTTGGGCACAACAGAAAAAAATATTTAGAATTAGAAAAAAATAAGATTTAAAAAATAAATGGAATTAATTCAGTGTTTTTATATTAATTTCAGATATTGATTAGACCTTTATTCTATATAAGTATATAAAAATAATTATTGCATTTTCCTGAATTTTTGAATATGTCTTATAAAACTAAACTACACACTGTATCCTTTACAGTTAGCATATTAATATACTATTATATGATGGGGCTTCCCCAATGGCTCAGTTGTAAAGAATTTGTCTACAATGTGGGAGTCGCAGTAGACGTGGGTTTGATCCCTGGATTGGGAAGATCCCCTGAAGGAGGGCACAGCAACCCACTTCAGTATTCTTGTCTGGAGAATCCCATGGAGAGAGGAGCCTGGCAGGCTACAGTCCATAGCGTCACAAAGAGTCCGACACGACTGAGGCAATTTAGCATGGCATATAATAGTTACTACTAATAGTAACTGGCTTCTCTGGTGGCTTAGATGGTAAAGAATTCACCTGCAGTGCAGGAGATCCAGATTCAATTCTTGGGTTGGGAAGACGCCCTGGAAAAGGGAATGGCCACCCACACTACTATTCTTGCCTGGAGAATTCCATTGACAGGAATTGATAAGGCTGAAGTTATCCTATTGGATGTTGGTTTGGAAAACAAAATACCATATACTTTTGATCTGTTTCTTGTTATTAAAAGTTGGGTGAAGAAAAAGAAGCATCTCTTGTTGCCAAAAATGCCCAAGGTCATTCTGTGTTACTTAACCAGTAATGAGAGGAACTTATAAAGATTAGGTGGGTCTCTTCTTGACATATAGAACATTTATAAAAAGAAATTTGGACAAAAAATGGAAATGTTCATCAGGATACACTAATATTAATACAATAAGGTTCTAATGCTTTATAAAGTTTTATTTTTTGATAGATAGGCTTGGTGGGCTTATGTCTGCCTCACTAACTAGTATATGACACTTGGCAATGCATACATAGCAACAGCCTAGATCACAGTTTCCCATGCATTCTTACCCAACTCATACAGGTAGTGCCTGAGTCACAAATAAAATAGGAGCTTCCCCACAAACTAAACCATTAGTGACATTTAAACCCCAGCATAAGAAGGACTCCGGAAGAATTTAGCTCTTTTTGTGGAAGCACGAAGTGAGACATTTAGTTTTAATGCTTGAAAAAGTATGACCCAGCCTGTTTTCAGACATCTATTTTGTCCCTGCAGTAAAGACTACTACTTTAAACCACAACAGGGGAGCTGTTGATAACTCTGGATGCGGATGCCTGCAGGGCACTGATAGATGCTTCATAAATCTTTCCCAAATGGTATTCTTGATATTTGCCCACAGGGTCTCAGGAAGCATTCATAAAACTTTCCAATTTTTCTCCAGAAGTTCAACGTAATAGTTTTTTCTCTCCCATTCCTGCTTTAGTAGCAGGTATGTCTTCTACATAGAATGTACTTATTTTCCACTACTGACATTTTTCAAAATGTGGATACCATTACAGTTGCACAAGAAGCATTTGATTAAAAAAAAAGAAAACAGTTGCAGTTGTTGGGTTTGATCTCAGAAAACAACTATAATCATGATATGTGTGAGAATAGTTTTAGGTTATCTTCATTTTGAAAAAAAAAAAAAAAACTCAGGATTTTTTTTAATGTATAATAAAGATTTATGCAAAATAATAATAATAATAACACTCTTCCAACCCTCTCTGGCAATTTACCCCACTTCCTGACCTGTATTTCTTTCTCCATATTTTAAAACAGAGAGATGGGCAATGTCTCAATGGATGTAGCAATCTCATATTACTTGCTTTGTAACTTTACTAAGACAACTCTTTGTATTGCATTTGAACCTACATTGCACTGGTCAACTCATGAAATAGGGCATCCTTAGGTGTTCTTTTGATTCTTATTGTTGAAAACTATGATTGTACTTTTGTGATAAAATATTTCCAAATATCAAAATTTGAATGACTGAGCAGCTCACTTTCAGAATCCTTTGTTGTTGTTTAGTCACTAAGTTGTGTCTGACTTTGCGACCCCATGGATTGTAGCCCACCAGACTCCTCTATTTACAGCATTTCCCAGGTAAGAATCCTGGAGGAGTTTGCCATTTCCTTCTTGAAGGGAACGTCCAGACCAAGGGATGGAATCTGTGTCCTGCTTGGCAGGCAGATTCATTACCACTGAGCCACGTAAGAAGCCCTTTAGAATCCTATTGCTGTTTCTATCCAAAAATATCAGTCAAAAGTAAAGTATTCAAACTAGAAAGGAAGTGTATGACATTAATGACCACACAACTTAGCTAAATATATATGTTACTTTTCTACTGAATTCAATTAGCTAATGAACCAGCACAGCAACAAGTAGGCTTGTAGCTAAATATGGGGAAAAAGTGGAGTTTCAATTAGAAAAACATTTGAACTCTCCAGCAATGCTCTAATAGAGAACAAGGAAATTGATAATTAAGTACTTTTTTTTAAGAAATGGGGAATCAGATGGTCAGCTGTTTACTTAGAAAATATTTGAACTGGTTATCCTAATCAATTAATTCACAGGTACTTACTGAAAGGAAACAGAAAAAAAAAAAAAAGACATAGGAAGTAGAATAATGTTCATTGATATTGTACTTGTCCCTGATTCTATATATTTAATTTTCAGAACACCACTTCTGTGAAACTCTGGGGACTTTCCCAGTGGTCTAGAAGCTAAGATTCTATGTTGCCAGTGTCGGGGGCCTGGGTCAATCCCTGGTTGGGCAACTAGGTCCTGCATGCCTCAACTAACACCCGGCATAGCCAAATAGATGACTATTCGGCTACCACAAGTGGTGCAGTGGTAAAGAATCCTTTTGCCAGTGCAGGAGATATGGATTTTACTCCTGGGTTGGGAAGATCCCCTGGAGTAGGAAATGACAACCCACTCCAATATTCTTACTTGAAAAATTCCATGGACAGAGGAACTTGGAGCCCGGTGGGTTACAGTCCATGGGGTTGCAAAGAGTCAGACACGTCTGAGCATTTCCACTTCCAACTATTATAAAATCTGTCAAAAACCTTGAGCAACAAGTGATTCAGTTTGAATAAAAATCTGACTCTAACTCCTTGCCTTTTGGAGTTCTTTGATTTTATATCATTATGGATGAGTAAGGCCACTTTTTCTCACTTCCTTATCTGACTGTCCCTTCCATCACTATTTTTCTCATTCCCTGAACTCTAGAACATCTGGCTTTATTCTTCTGATTTTTTTTAACATTTTTTCTTGACAAAATTTAATATATAATAATAAGAGCACTTTTTGGTAATATGACTCTAAGGAGAATAATGGAATGCTCTTTAGGGAGAAGATAAGATTTTACTTAATTGGGGTTCAAAATGAGTGTTCTTTATCATCAGATAGATTGCAATTGTTTATCTGTTTGAAAAAAAAAAATCTTTTCTCATGAGCCTAACAAAAACAAACATCAGTCCAGATTTGATCTGTGGGTCATGGTTTGCAACCCATGGCTTGATTTCTGAAGTCTATATTCTGAAGCTTGGAATGCAAAGGTTTTTCAAGATTTGGCTACGGTTTACTGTCTTTCCCTCCTGTTTCCCGATACTTCCATTATATACTGCTCTAGCCAAACTAAAATGCTTATCGTTCACTGTTAAACACCTATATCTCCCCAGATCCAGCCCTTTATCCATGCTGTTCCCAACATGAGCTCTCCATATCAAAATAGTTTAAGATTCTGCTCAAATGTCACCTCCTATTTTAAGTTTATTCCTGAATCTCCAGCTGGAATTGACCCTTTATTTCTTTGAAAACCCACAGGACAGGTGTTCCTATTTCAGATCACTTGTATGTTTTATGACTCAGATTCTAGAGCATAAGTGCCATGGTTCATTCATTTTGGTGTTTCTCTCGGCATATAGCATGAATAAATGTTCAACAGATAATTGTAGAATTCAAGATTGAACACAGAGGGAGAATTATTCATGTTAGAAGTTTCCTGATGTTTTCTCCATTCTGAGTTGCATCCCCTTCCCTTGTTTCACTTCCAATCCATTTGTGACTAGCTCCCTGTATTAAATTCCTTTAATTTAACCACAACATGAGCTCTGTTTCTCTGGCTGGACCTTGACAGAAATAATTAATATAAGCGCATAAAATATATAATCTATGTATCTATACACCATGAGAATTGGGCTACCTTGGTGTTTCAGTCAGTAAAGAATTCACCTGCAATGCAGGAGATCTAGGTATTATCCCTGAGTCAGAAAAGTCACTGGAGAAGAAAATTGTAACCCACTCCAGTATTCTTGCCGGGAAAATCTCCTGGATAGAGGAACCTGGTGGGCTACAGTCCATGGGACTGCAAAGAATTGGACATATCTTAGGGACTAAACCACTGCCAAACTGTGAGAATTAACTCCAAACCTCCATCAAAGTACACTTGAAGGAGAATACTGAAACTAAAATGTTCCTGAAGCAGTAAGATAGAGGTTTTCCACAGTGCTTCTTTTATAAAAATGTGCCGAACTTTTCTGTTTTCAGCTTTTTTATATTTGCAATTTCTTTAGCCTTCCATTTTATTACTCAGGTCTCAATTCAAATGACCTTCTTCAAAGAAGCCTTCCTTTGACTACTCTAGCCAACAAACCCCTTCATTCATTTTCACTCATATTACTCACTGTATGCTGTCTTCAGCATGTATGTATCAGTGCCTGAAATTATCTTATTTATGGAAATTTTAATTTTCTGTCTCACTACACTAAAATGTATGTTCCTAGAAGATATATGATCCCAATGCTTATATTCCTAGTACCCAAAACACTGTTGTAAATGTATCCCCTTCAGTCTTTGTTTATTTCTCTCTCTCTCATTCTGATAACAGATAGATAGAATGTTCTTATCTATAATTAATGAAATGAATCTTTTTGGTGATGAAAAATAAGACAAGATTTTCCTTGTTAAGCAGTCTAAATTGCAATTGCAAGACAAGATCAGTTACTCTATGACTCGACTAATAATTAAAAGCAGTGCATACTTTGTGGAGCTTTCCACTAAACTGTTTGCAAAAAGCAAAGGTTGGGTGATATCTATAAACATGAGGAATTTGAATATTACTTCTTGTTTTTTGCAGACTATTACACCCTATCATATATTTTATTTTATTTAAGTTATACAGGAGCAGTGTGATGTACAGAAAATTATCCAAGATTTTTTTTGCAAAGAGATTAAAGGATATTAAAAGTACAAATTCAGTGGTAAAATAAGGCTCCCTAAAGAAGATAGAAGGTCTTGTAGGTCATCATGAAACCATTCAACTTCAGCTTCTTCAGCATCACTGGTTCGGGCATAGACTTGGATTACTGTGAAATTTGAATAGTGTACCTTGAATTGAATAGTGTACCTTGGAAACAAACAGAGATTATTCTGTCATTTTTGAGATTGTATCCAAGTACTGCATTTTGGACTCTTTGGTTGACTATGATGGCTACTGCATTTCTTCTAAGGGATTCTTGCCCACAGAAGTAGATATAATGGTTATCTGAGTTAAATTCACCCATTTCAGTCCATTTTGGTTCACTGGTTCTTAAAATGTCAATGTTCACTCTTCCCATATCCGGTTTGACCTGTATGCAGGTCAAGAAGCAACCGAACATGGAACTACAGACTGGTTCTAAATCAGGAAAGGAGTACATCAAGGCTGCATATCGCTACCCTGCTTATTTAACTTATATGCAGAGTATAACATGCAAAATGCCAGGCTGGATGAAGCACAAGCTGGAATCAAGATTGCTGGGAGAAATATCAACAACCTCGGTATGCAGATGAACTACTTTAATGGCAGAAAGTGAAGAGGAACTAAAGAGCCTCATGATGAATGTGAAAGAGGAGAGGGAAAAAGTTGGCTTAAAACTCAACATTCAGAAAACTAATATCATGGCATCTGGCCCCATCATTTCATGGCAAATAGATGGGGAAAATGGAAACAGTGACAGACTTTTTCTTGGGCTCCAAAATCACTGCAGATGGTGACTGCAGCCATGAAATTAAAAGACCCTTGCTCCTTGGTAGAGAAGTTATGACAAACCTACATAGCGTACTAAAATGCAGAGACATTACTTTGCCAACAAAGGTCCATCTAGTCAAAGCTATGGTTTTTCCAATAGTCATGTATGGATGTGAGTTGGACTATAAAGAAAGCTGAGTGCCAAAGAATGGATGCTTTTGAACTATGGTGTTGGAGAAGACTCTTGAGAGTGCCTTGGACTCTGGTTGCCTGGAGCCAACCAGTCCATCCTAAAGGAAATCAGTCCTCAATATTCATTGGAAGGATTGATGCTGAAGCTGAAACTCCAATACTCTGGACACTTGATGCAAAGAAGTGACTCATTTGAAAACACTCTGATGCTGGGAAAGACTGAAGGCTAGAGGAGAAGGGGATGACAGAGGATGAGATGGTTAGATGGCATCATTGGCTCAATGTACATGAATTTGAGTGGGCTCTGAGAGTTGGTGATGGACAGGGAGGTCTGGCATGCTTCAGTCCATGGTGTTGCAAAGAGTTGGACATGACTGAGTAACTGAACTGAACTGAAAGAAGATAGAACTTGTGGAAAATACTACATTCTATTGTGTATTTTTCAGAAATATAGAAGTACTCTTAATTGGAGAAAGTAAGTCAAATGAGGAGTTAAAATAAAACACTGGTTACTATTAGAACATGTATGAAATTTTTTGATATATAGGTTGCTGGAAATATTATAGATTTATTTCCTAAAATAATAAATTTGTGGATTTATACTGTAGGGGTTTATAGACATACTCTCAGTACATCCCAGTAAATCAATGGAGTTAGAATAAAATGCCATACAAATATATTTACCCACTGGTTTCAAGTAACATCATACAGTGAAAACATTTCTTTTTAAGCATCATACTTGTGAAATTGACATTACATGGAAGGCATTCACTTTTGCTCCTTTTGTATGTACAAATAGTCAGTTAAAAGGTGTTGAAGAAGAAACAACTTCTGTAAATATATGCATTGTTCTGTGCATGAGACCTGGCCCAGAACTGAATTATCAGATGACATCTGTTCAGTTTTATAAGAGCCTAGATATAAAGACAATCTCAGATATTTCACATATAAAAGATAATTGGTAAATTGGTAAATTCACAACCTCTCAGTGATTCTTTTCCTTTTTGAGGGACATCCTCCTATGGTCTTATTCCAGAGCCATCTCTGCCAGTGATGAAAAACTAGAGATGGGGTTGCATACAGTAAACCCTGCATAGCCAAGGGGAATCTGAAGGTCAAAGTGTGAATTAAATTGATATCTTGTTCTTGTTTGAAAGTGGAATTTATATGTTTTGCTGACCAAGTAGGAAAATATGGACAGCAAAGAAAATATGGACTATATTTTTCTATGGAATTAAATTCACCAAGAAATAATAGATATCAGGAAAAGACATAGTGAATATCATTATAGTAATCCACTTAGAATCGAGAGGCTATGAACCAAAACCTGCAGTGTTTCTTCTGTCAAAATGGGTCGAGTAATAGTTTCAACTGAGGAAAAATCCCACACTAACATTAAATATAAATAACTGCTAAAGGGCAAACAGAATGACAATCTAATACTGGCTTAGGGGCAAAGCTAGAAATGCAATGGAGCTAAACCCTGAGTTGACTACATAAAAACAACTTTGGTATTAAAATGTCTCCTTAAATCTAATTTTGAAACACCTGCTTATGTACTTAATTTTTTTCTAATAAAAAATAAAATAATTTGATAATAAGAAATAAATATAAAACAATAATAATCAATCTGAATAAATTCTCATATGGAAAATATTTTTCAATGACTCTGACAGCCATACGTCTTCAAAATCTTGTCTAGAAAATACCATTATGAGGCACTAAGTATAATATGATAATTCACAATACAAAATCTTGATATAAAACTAAAACTTTTCTTATTTTCTATTTAGTGTGTGTGTGTTTTTAATTTCTACTTGGAATAAGAAATGTGGGAAGCCTTACAGGAGCAAATTAAAATGACACTTTTTCTTTTGGCATGCATTCTGTAAAACTTTCTTATTCACTCTCAATCTTATAAAATGTATGTAATATAGAAAAGCTTCTTGAAAAAATTATACAACTCCAGCATTTGAGGAGACAGTGACCTAGAATTACTTTAAAAGTAATCTTCACCATAATGGAATGCTGCAGGAGGGCTGAAAGTTTCACTTTTAGAAAATAACAAATTGCATGGCATTTAATAGGCCTTGACTAAATAGGCTAGAGCCTTGGAAAGAAAATCACTTTCAGCATTGGCCTTCTTGCCGATGTATTGAATTCTTCTATAATACTTGTCCCTGTCAGAGGTTGCCTAAGGTTTAGCTGGAGCTGTGTCCTGAGGGCCTGGAATGGGTTCAGAATCATAATGTACCTTGTTTTTGGTGGCAGCATAGGGAAATGAAAAGAAATATTATGAATGGTATAGGAGAGTCAAATCAAAGTAAGGGTATAGTGAATGTAAGCAATTTGAACTAGGCTAGACTGGAAGAATAGGAGTCAAAGTCAGATGAGATAGAGACAGAGAGGAGATGAGAAGGGACATAGTAGTAAGAAAGCAGAGTAGAAAGTAGAAAGCTGCATAGCAGAAAGCAGCAGTGTGGAGTAATCCCTGAGTAAATTTCAGGAGTGTTTAATTATAATTCTTATAATTTCCCATTACTGGGGTGGGCCATTTAAATAAGCCAAAGTGAACTGGACAAGGACATTACTGAAGATTATGTCTTCTTTGGGCGTTTCTTGAAACCTAGAGAAATCTGTAGGAAATAGACTAAATTTAGTCCTGAAAACTCACTCTGTATGTTGTATTCTTGAAATCCCTGGGCCACAGGGCAATGAGCATAACCACACACGTACAAAAAGCCTCAGCCATTTCAAAGAGAAAACAAGAAAATGGAAATGATGATTATTTTGATATAAAATATGACTTCAATCTAGATTAAAATAAAAAACCTGTCCTAAGAATTGCAAGGATTAAGATATATTTTTTTTATGATAGTATCAGGAACATGGCTGCTCATTTAATGCACTAGAAGCAAGGGAAATCATAGGAAAGAAAGAGCAACTTGAATTCATTTTGAAGAATTATTACTATGTAGTAACAGTAATGATAATTATAAGTAACAAAAAATCACAATATGCTTTTAAACAAATACTGATGATTATCAGGTTATCATATATCATATTAACTTTGTTAAAATTAATTATAGTTTTGTGATTATTATGCTCTATATACATCTCCCTTCCTAGGAGAGACAGTTGTTTAGTTGCTAAGTAATGTCCAACTCTTTTTGTGACCCCATAGACTATAGCCCGACAGGCTCCTGTGTCCATGGGATTTCGCAGGAAAGAATATTAGAGTGGGTTGCCATTTTAGTCTCCAGGGGATCTTCCCCATTCAGGAATCAAACCCACATCTCTTGCATTGACAGGAAGATTCTTCACCACTGAGCCAACAGGGAAGCCTGGGAGAGAGTTCAAAGCATATTCAGTTCAGTTCAGTTGCTCAGTCGTGTCCGACTCTTTGCAACCTCATGAACTGCAGCACGCCAGGCTTCTCTGTCCATCACCAATTCCCGGAGTCCACCCAAACCCATGTCCATTGAGTTGGTGATGCCATCCAACCATCTCGTCCTCTGTCATCCTATTCTCCTCCTGCTCGCAATCTTTCCCAGCAACAGGGTCTTTTCAAATGAGTCAGCCCTTCACATGAAGTGGCCAAAGTATTGGAGTTTCAGCTTCAACATCAGGCCTTCCAATGAACACCCAGGACTGATCTCCTTTAGGATGGACTGGTTGGATCTCCTTGCAGTCCAAAGGACTCTCAATAGTCTTCTCCAACACCACAGTTCAAAAGCATCAAATCTTCAGCACTCAGCTTTCTTTATAGTCCAACTCTCACATCCATACATGACCACTGGAAAAACCATAGCCTTGACTAGACAGACCTTTGTTGGCAAAGTAATATCTCTCCATTTTCATATTCTGTCTAGTTTGGCCATAAATTTCCAAGGAGTAAGCATCTTTTAATTTCATGGCTGCAATCACTATCTGCAGTGATTTTGGAGCCCCAAAAAATAAAGTCAGCTACTGTTTCCCCATCTATTTGCCATGAAGTGATGGGATCAGATGACATGATCTTAGTTTTCTGAATATTGAGTTTTAAGCCAACTTTTCACTCTCCTTTTTCACTTTCATCAAGAGGCTCTTTTGTCCTTCACTTTCTGCCATAAGGGTGGTATCATCTGCATATCTGAGGTTATTGATATTTCTCCCGGCATATTAAGTTTTTATTATTTAATTTTTATGCAGTGAAGGGTTATGAAAATAAAATTGATACACTCATTAATTGGACAGTTTTTTTAAATTTAATATAATCTTTTGCATATTCAAATATATCACCATAGCATTGGCGAGATTTGTCTCTCTATCCTCAATGTTTAGAAGAATTATTTTGATTTTTTTATCTTAGAAGATTCATAGGAACTTCTGAAACATTCTTAACAATTTTTTTAATGGGCATATTTGTGTTGATTATCATGTTCTTGTCTTTTTAAGTGATCTCAGGTTTTATTGTTTACAATGATTTCTACTATTGGTTTTGACAGATAACTCTTAATATTTAAATTGCTACTTTACTTATGAGCATGCTTTCTATCTAAATGTTGACTGTTAATATGGTCTTAAGCTTAAGACAAAACAGCTACAAAATATTTGTGAACCATTTAGAAAAACTATATAAAAATGCAACATTATAAGGGAATGTAGATCACTATATATAGAATATAAAATCTTTGAGATCTTACTTATATTAGGATAACCATTAGCTATCAAAATGGTAGACAGATTTTTAATTACCTAACATTTAAGCATCTGTATAAAAAGTATATCATTAATACAATCAGTGAATAATTTATAGATCATGGAACTTTATTGCCATATTTATCAAAATAAAGGCTGATACATAAAATAATACTAATGTAATCTTAATAATATTTCTTCAAATAGACAAGAAAAAGAAAAGATTCAAATTGAAAAAATTAACAAAATTAGGAATAGACAAATCACAGGTGAGTTAGCCACATGAACTAAAACATTTGAAAAAATTGTCAGATTCATTAGATTTTGGGATATAATGAATGAAAATATTTTTAAAATGGCTTTAGATCTATACCTAGGGATCTTTAAATATTTCTATCAAGTATTTTTTTAAATGAAAAAGCAAAGTACCTAAAAAATGTGTATATAATATTTGTATTCTGAAGAAACACATACACACACATAATAAACTTTCTATTATATGAGGGTATTGAGAATTGAATGTTAGAGTGCATATCAGTTAGTGTTGGGTGAAAACAAGAAAGAAGAAGGAAAGAAAGCAAAGAGTGAAAATAAGCATAATGAAAGATTTCCACAAATTAAACAACAGGTGTGAGTATGTGAGAAATCATTTAACTTTATATGAATAAATAAATGTAAAAATAGCTATCACTCTGTGGTATGATGTGAAGAAATTTTCATTTCCTTACTTATAACTGAATAAATTACATTACAGTAAGTATAATTAATAATAACAAATAATACAATATTGAAATAGTTTCCAACCAAAAGAAGGATAAATTACTTCATATTTCTTCTAATTTAAGCTAGTTTCTCAAATAAATCAAAGTAATTTACCCACTGTCTTCCTCAGGGATCTTAAGAACCCATATGCCAATGATGGTAAAACATGTCACCCCCTTTTCATTATCCTGCCCTTTATCTAGCATCGTTAGGTGGGGGGCGGGTGAAAAGGTGATTCTTCTCTTATGGACAAAATAGGGCGATGGGTACTTTGCATAGTCTGAGTCTTAGAAACAGACTAAGACCTTTCACATTGTTTTTTGATGTATTTAGCATGGTATTCAACTGATCAGAATGTTAATACTGACTCAGGAACAGTTCCTCCGTTTATCCTGTCAGGATGTTAGGTGTTGAGAATAAACCCCACTCAACCGAGGTACACGCCAGGGAGTCCACTAACTTATATTTTTCAATGCTGTCAAGCTGGTGAAAATCAAAGAAGGTGCATGTGACACGGGAAAATAGTGTCATTGATTTTTTTTTCTTTTCTATCAATCTAATGAATATCCCTTATCGGTTACGTTTATGTTCACTGCTGTAAAAGATTAATATCCAAATTCCTGTGGTCCAGAAAGGCTAATTTCTTACTCAGAGAAAGTGTTAAGTTCTCATTCACTGACTCAGGCAGATAGAGGCTCTCTTATTTTCTATTCGTGGTTTCCCAGATTATGCTAGGGAGAGAGTGGAATATTTTATAGGAGATTGTACACAAGAGAGAGAATTTAGTTCCTAACACTGAGTTTCTGATTCACTCACTGAATAAACATTTTGTTGGAATCCAGCATACTAATTACTGACCTGGATGTTAGGCTACAAGAAAAATCTTTAGCATGTGTCCCAGCTGCTCATCACTCAGTTTTATTGATGAAAGAGTTAGGAGCACACTGATTTTGTCTTGTGGTCAAGGAACTCTTTAACTGATTAAGCTACTCTTTGATCAATAGGATTTTCCAAAAACTAGCAGGAGTTTCCACGGTGGCACAGACAGTAATCCTCCTTCAGTGAAGCAGATCTGTGTTCAGTCCCTGGGATGGGAAGATCCTCTGGAGAAGGGAAAAGCTACCCACTCCAGTATTCCTCCCTGGAGACTTCCCTGGACAGAGGAGCCTGGCAGGCATGGGGTCCCAAAGAGTTGGACACAAAAAGCAACTTTTGCTTTCACTTTCAGCAGGGGAAGAACATTTATACTTATTTTTTAAGACTATTTCCCTAGATGCAATACTTAACACTTTTTCTATTCCCAACATCCTTAGAACATATTCTGCACTAAATTTGAGTACCTTTCAGTAATTTTTCTTGTTCTAGCAAGTGTAGCTGCATTCCCTCAATACCATAATGATGAAAAGGTGAGCAACTTTTGGAGTATATGTAGGAAACATTCAATTAATTCAAGTTATTGTTACACAGCATATGTTAAGCTTTCAGTGAAGGTGAACAAATGAAGATAAATGAGAGACTGAAAGAAAACAATCCAATATGTGTTCTTAAGAAAAAGTATTATTAAAGAGCATGTGTTTTCTCACGAACAAAGGCAACCAATCTTTTTCTCAAATTGATAGTTAGTGAAGTGTACCAAAACAACTTTGTAAAGAACAATGAATACAGTTTAATGAATCCGAGTGAAGAGGGAGTAACATACTTTATTCTGGCAATGACATTCTAAGCACTGAAAGTTGTTTAAAAAAGATGAAAAGAATCGCATATGTACCTGATCATGGTGGTTGTTAAATTGTTTTCTTTATATATGTCAAGCTTTACAGAATTGTCTCCAACAGAATAACTTTGGTGAAAACCATATGAGATGCATTATGAAATATTATTCTTCACTTGGTATTCAAGTATAATCTCATGTGCAATTCCAGCAAAAGTGAGGGATTCAATTGAAAGTTCCATTTGTTACAATTTGATGATTGTGATTAAAGAACCATAAAAATTTTCTCTTTGACATTCCATGTTTCCTTTACAAAAGCAGACAACTGCAGTTTATATAATTTTCTTTCCTCTTAACTATGGGGTTACCTATCAATTATTTTTTCCTTAGGAATAAGAAACCTGCAATCAACTATTTCTGGAGAACCACTTAATCTTATCAACAGGGCCCAGCAATATATTAAAAATTTAATATGTTATATAGGGATTTTTAAATTATATATATATACACACAAAAGTTGGGTATGATCATTATTATGATTATGAATATAATTCTAAAATACTTACCTAAAGTGAATTATTGTACATTTTGTATTAGAGGAATTCATTCTATCTTTGAATTCTTTTAACACATTGTATTGTGAGATTATAAAATTACCTGGTCTATTTGATAGTCATTTACATTTGGTCTTTTATTTACTTACAAGAGTATTATTCTGTTGAGAGAGGGAGGGCTTTCTCTCTATTACTGTATTCACCCGATCAGCACATTGCCCAGAGCATAACAGGTGTTTGGTTATCGTGTACTGAATAAATGAACAGGTTCAAAATTTTGACAGTCATCACTCTTGATATCCCTTTTCAAAAAGCACTTCTTGAGCATGGAAATTATTTTCAGAGTAGCCCCAGGAATTCATTGGAAGAGGGTGAGGATCTCTGAGGGGCTGAAGCTATAAAGGCACTGTTTTCTCTCTAAAAACTTTGGAATACTTTCGTTGCTGTTTGTTTTTAAAGGAGTCATAGCTATTGTATAATAAGAAATGTATCAGTTTGATTTTCCACAATGATTCTAACTTATGTAGTACATAAAAATAATAATAGATTTCATTCTATTGCTTTGTAAGTAAAACAGACACTATAAAGGATATGACTTTGTTTTCTCCTTTCCTGCTAATAATCATCACTCAATAAAGAATTATCTGGTGACTACTTAGTGCCAGGAAATATCTCACGCACTTGGGCTATACTAATGAATAAGGTAGGCCCTGCACTAATAAAAAGGTCATTTCAATGGATTTTATAGGTAAAGTCAGAAAATAGCAAACAAACAAACAAACAAAATAAACATATTATGCAATGTTAATGAGTGCTGTAGAAAAAAAAATGGAAGAAGAAGAAGTGAAGGGCATCCTGGAGAGTGAAGGATTGTTATTTTATACAGGTTGGTCATAAAAAGATTTTTCATAAAGTTAACATTTCAGAAAGTTCTGAAGAAAGTGTGAGAACCAGCCATGGGGATACCTGGGCAAGAGAGTACCAAATATCAGACAAAGGGACTGGAAGAAAGAAAACATACAAGTTATGCTGGGAGAACAGCAAGGGGTGTGGCTTGAGTAGAAAGAACAACAGGAGAATCATAGGAGATGAGGTCAGAAGTGATGAGCCAGGGGCAAACTCATGGAGGATCTGAGTTTAAGAACAGACAGCAAGCTTTCTTGTGTAGAAAAAACGATATTTCCTAGTCAAGCAGAATTACACTTCCTCTGGAAATGATTATAGTCTCCAACTGGTGGGCTCTTCAGTGACTCTTGTTTCCATGAAGATGGGCTAAATACTTAAAACCTGCATACATATCACCAAGCATTAGCTAGTTGATGTTTTGACAAAAAACACAACAGCATCAACTACTTCCACAGTGTAATCACTATGTATTGACGATTATATACATCATGATATTTAATTCTCACCTAAAACCTATATGGGGATTTCCTGGTTGCTCAGATGGTAAAGAATCCACCTGAGGTGCAGGAGATCTGGGTTCAATCCCTGGGTCAGGAAGATCCCCTGGAGAAGGGAATAGCAACACACTTCACTATTCTTGCCTGGAGAAATATATGGACAGAGAAGTTTGACAGGTTCAGTGGTAGTGTAATTTTAACAATACAGATGATAAATCAGTGAGTTAGAATGGTTTTAAAAATTGCCTAAATTTACAGCTAAAAAGTAGAATAAGGATACAAATTAAGTTTGTCTGAAAAGTGAAAGAGAGAGAGATGAAGAGAGGAAGAAGAGATTATGGACATATCATTTACTGACGACATCCTATATGTCAGATACTATGATAGAATTTTATACATATTATCTCACCCACCTAGGCTTGAATCTTTGAGGACTGAATTGTTCAGTTGCTCAGTCATGTCCAACTCTTTGTGACTCCATGGACTGCAGGATGCCAGGATTCCCTGTCTATCACCATTTCATGGGGCCTGCTCAAACTCATGTCCATTGAGTTAGTGATGCCATACAATCCTCCTGTCCTCTGTTGTCCCCTTTTCCTCCTCCCTTCAATCTTTCCCAGAAACAGGGTCTTTTCTAATGAGTCGGCTCCTCACATCAGGTAGCCAAAGTATTGGAGCTTCAGTTTAAGCATCAGTAATTCCAATGAATATTCAGGACTGATTTCCTATAGGATTGATTGGTCTGATATCCTTGCAGTCCAAGGGACTCTCACGAGTCTTCTCCAACACCACAGTTCAAAAGCATCAACTCTTCAGCACCCAGCCTTCTATATGGTTCAATATCCACATCCAAACATGACTACTGGAAAAAACATAGCTTTGACTAAACAGATCTTTGTGGGCAAAGCAATGTCTCTGCTTTTTCATATGCTGTCTAGGTTTGTCACAGCTTTTCTTCCAAAGAGGAAGAATGTTTTAATTGCACGGTAGCAGTCACCGTCTACAGTGATTTTGGAACCCAAGAAAATAAAGTTTCCCACTGTTTCCGCATCTGTTTGTCATGAAGTGATGGGAACCAGATGCCATGATCTTCATTTTTTGAATGTTGAGTTTTAAGCCAGCTTTTTCACTCTCCTCATTCACCTTCATCTAGCGGTTCTTTAGTTTCTCTTCGTTTTCTGCCATAAGTGTGGTGTCATTGGCATATTTGAGGTTATAGATATTTCTCTCAGAAATCTTGATTCCAATTTGTGCTTCATCCAGCCCTGCATTTCACATGATGTACTCTGTATAGAAGTTAAATAAGCACAGTGACAATATACAATCTTGACATACTCCTTTCCCAATTTGGAACCAATCCATTGTTCCATGCCTGGTTCTAACTGTTGCTTCTTGACATGCATAAAGATTGCTCAGAAGGCACGTAAGATGGTCTGGCATTCCCATCTTTTTAAGAATTTTCCACATTTTTTTGTGATCCACACAGTCAACACCTTTAGCAAAGTCAATGAAGGTGAAGTAGATGTTCTTCCATAATTCTCTTGCTTTTTATGTGATCCAACCGATGTTGGCAATTTGATCTCTGGTTCCTCTGCCTTTTCTAAATCCAGCTCAAACACCTGGAACTTCTCGGTTCACACACTGCTGAGGCTGAGCTTAGAGAATTTTGAGCATTATTTTGCTAGCGTGTGAAATGAATGCAATTGTGCAGTAGTTTGAACATTCTTTGGCATTGCCCTACTTTGGGATTGAGGAGTGAGAGTGTTAGTCTAAAGATCTGATCAGAAGCTACACACTGAATTTCCTATTAGCTCTCAGTCACCTAAGATTATTGGCCTACAATAGTGGTTCTCTAACTGTTCTCTGAGAAGTAATAAGATCTTTGCCAGTAGCCATGATCGTTGGAAAGAAGAGTACTCCCAATGACATAGGCCACTTCTGCTGCATCCACAGTAGTTTCATTTGATTCTGCTTTACATCCAGGTGTTCTTCAAAAGCTTTAATTAACAATATTTAAAAATATCTGGCTTATAGATTTTTCAAGATCTTATAGAGTATCATGTATACCCGCATGACTAAGGCTTCTCTCTTGTGATGAACCTGGATGGAGTCCTCGATGCAAAAATTTCCACTCAAAGATGTGCATTTTGTCAACACAGGCTGCCATATACAAACACCATACATTGAGTGGTTTAAAATACAGATATTGATTTCTCACAATTTGAGAGGTCGGAAAGCCCAAGAACAAGGTGCCAGATTTGGTTCCTGGTGTAGGCCTTTTTTCTGGCTTATAGATGGCCACCTTCTCATTGTGTCCTCACATAGCATAAGAAAGAAAGATCTTTTGTCTTTCTTTTTCCTCATATAAAACCTATTAGTGCATCATACGGCCCCTACCCTCATGACAACATTCAAACCCAAGTACCTTCCAAAGGCCCCATCTCCAAATGCTATCACCTTGGAGGTTAGGATTTCAAGGTATGGATTTTGTGGGTGGACATGATTTGGTCCATAGTACATTTAAGCAGAGTGCATGCCCTTTAAGATTATTAACAACTTCTGTGCATATTTGTTTTTTATAACATTTCCATTGAATAATTAAATTTTCAATTTTCTTTTCTAGCATTTTATTTCATAGTCTGCAATCTTTTTGGTTCATTTGAATATTCAGGTTGAATATAAATTCATTTTAAGTGATCCCTAAAAGTTAATAGATGATACTAAAAGGAACACCATTTAGATATAGTGTTTTGTTTTGTTTTTTTTTCTTGTTTGTTTCTTAATAAAACTACAGGCATGCTAAGTTGCTTTAGTGGTATTCAACTTTTTGCAACCCCATGGACTGTAGCCTTCTAGGCTCCTCTGTCCATGGAATTCTCCAGGAAAGAATGCTGGAGTGGATTGCTATGCCCTCCTCCATGGGATCTTCCTGACCCAGGGATTGAACCCTTGTCTCTTATGTCTCGTGCACTGGCAGATGGGTTCTTTACCAATACTGCCACCTGGGAAGCCCAAATAGAACTATAATTTGATATAATTTATTTTATACTAATATGTTATTGATAATGCTAGTGCATATTTTTGGTTTTAATTACACTGACAATGAATATATCAATTGGTTGACATCTGTATATTTGGTTCTAGATCATTATATATGATTCAAATGCCCCCTATATTATGGGAAGAAATAAGAGTTTATGATATTTAACACTGAAGTCCATGCAAACAGCTAAGTTTCTCCAAAAAGTGACATTTTGAGAAGAGAATAGTCAGACAATGGATTTTAATTTGACCCTCTCTTAAAACTAGCTATTTATTTAATATAGAAATTTTAATCATTTATATTTCATTCAAATTAACATGTGATGTTTTTATATACAAACATAAGATATTGATCAGATTTGCCTCTCCCCACCATTAGCATGTATATTTTCCCATGGGTGCACGTCTTTATTTTTAGTCAAGTATTAGACTTAGCAAGCATTATTTAGCAGTTCCTTGTCATTACCTAGTTAACCAATAGAGAAAGTTGATCAGATATAAATAAATCAAATGTAATGCTTCTCACACTCTTTTCTCACATCTCAAATCACATGCATCATGCTTCTTTATTGTAGAATACTATTTTAGGGTCACATGCCAACAGAAATAAAAATCCTTATCTCTGACAGATGCCCACCACACTATCTGATTATCATTCTTAGGGCCAGATTGTACCATTCTCATTCCAATGTAAAAAAGAAAACCTGCTACCATACTTCCTACCCAGTAGCAAAACAATGTGAATTGTCATTTAAAATCATGCCTGGTGATCATCACAGCATTTAAAGCCCATGGAACACTTAGAATATAATTTTAATTTTGTTTACAGATATCTACAGATATATTTTCTATTTATAGCTCACTCAGACTCAATTAAGTAATCTATTATTTGATTAATTATATAGCTATCAAATCATTCAGGGCTCTCACTGTTTCAGCAACAGTGGGAAAGTGTCTTCTTTCATCACGTATATATGCTACTGTTTGTAGTCTAATTTAATATTCTAGCAATTGATATTAAAATCACTGTATCAGATATGATAATTTATAATACATTCTTAAAGTAAAATCAATAGATAACTGCTACTGTAAAAGTGTTTTAAAATATAATCCTTTAACTCTAAAAATATCATTGTGGATGAAAGTGGGATTTTGTTGAATATTTTAAGACAACTCCCCATTTCCATGCAATTGGATTACCAATGCTTACAGAAATCAATTAAAGACATACAATATCTTTCTTGGAAGTTATTCTGCAGTATATTTCTTGGAAAATACTTTGGGGTATGCACAATGAACCTGGTATGATTTCAAGTAACTTTCATTGACAGTGGACAAAGGTATGGGAGGGGAATATTTTGAGAAAAAGGAGACAGTTTTTTGTTAACTTAATGATTACTCAAGGATGTTATCAAGTAAACACAATGTAGACCTCTACAGGAGATAGAATCTAAAATTAAGTAACACAGTAGTGTAATTCTGCAATAAAGTAATGCAGTACTATAAATTATATCAGTTTAGTATTAAGGACATTAACCATACAAGAAATGATAGATACAGATCAGAAAGAAAATATAAAACATCACTATTTATAGGCAATAATGTTGTCAACATTGAGATTACAAAGAAATTACAAAGTATTGCAGTCAAGAAGAGACATTAGCAAGTTTGGTGAAAACAAAATAGATGTTAAAATTGTCAGCATTTCTGACTCTGTAGTAACCATCAAAAATTAACATTAAAATATTAACATTAATTAACATTAACATTAACATGATAAAGAGTAGACTTGTGGACACAGTAGGGGAAGGAGAAGGTGGGACAAATTGAGAAAACAGCATGGAAACATATGCATCACCATATGTAAAATAGATAGCAAGTGGGAAATTGCTGTGTGTCACAGGGAGATCAATCCAGTGCTCTGTGACAACCTAGAGGGGTGGGATAGGGTAGGAGACGGGAGGGAGGTTCGAGAGGGAGGTTCTCTATAGATATGGCTGATTCACGTTGAGGTATGACAGAAACCAGCACAACACTGTAAAGTCATTATCCTCTAATAAAATATTTTTAAAAAACAAAATTGAAAACTAATAAGAACTTCTGTATAGAACAGGGAACTCTACCCAATACTCTGTAATGAAGAACATGGGAAAAGTACCTAAAAAGGAGTAGATATACGGATGTGTATAACTGATTCACTTTGCTCTACAGCAGAAAGTGATGCAACACTGTAAATCAACTATACTCCAATAAACATTTTTTTAAAAGGAAAAAAAATTAACATTGAGAAAAACACATATTTTTTTAATTGAAAACACACAAGGTAACACCAATAAGGTAAGCAGAGCAAGAGATGAGATACTAACCGTCATCTCCCCCACAAACCCCAATAGCCATCCACATATGAAGACTGCTCTGGGAGAACTCACGAGACCAGTTCAGAGCCCACAGCAACACAGTGGTGCAAAACATCAAGGATAACCTATGGAAAATACGGCAGGGGAACTGGCACGGCCGAGACGTCAGTGACAGCAAGGAAAAGTGAAGAAGAGTGGGAGCTGTGGGGGTCAGCCATGCAGTGGTGCCATCCCAGTCCCCAGTGGCCCATTCTGTGGAGGATCCTGGTAGCCTTTGCTGCTGAGGACCTCAACAGCCTCCATGACAGTTATGGATATTTAACAGTCAATATATAAAGGCAGCTTTCACTGAGAACTCCCTAGCATTTATCCATAATATTCATCAGCAGGGACCTCTGGGTGTGCTCTCCAAAAGACACCAATAGCTTTGCCACTGAAGTAACCAAAGGCCAATGCTGCTGCAGCCCCCTGGGAAGGAGACATTGCTGCCTCTCCCTCAGAGGGAGCTGCTGTGGTGGTGCATCACAGGACCCAGCGTAAGGACCAGGGCTGCTGAGGCAAGGAAGAGGGCTGGCCTCAAGGACTGCCACCTCAGGTACAGGCATTAGGCAGAAGGCGAAACTGCCTCCTTGTTCTGCACTTAATGAGGCCATGACACATGGAGGAATGGCGTCTAAAATAGAAACTTTGTCTGTGGGTCACACCACCACCCTGAACCACACTGTGATCTCACCTAACATAGAAACGTTGTAGCATCTGAACAAGTAACTCTGATCATGAAAACTGTGGAGGATGCACAATAAAACAGGCACAGAGACCAGTGGAACAGAATGAGAGCCTGGTACAAACCCACACACACATGGTCAATCTTTGACAAGGGAGTTAAGAATACTCATTGAGGAAATGATAGAATCTTCAACGAATGGTGTTGGAAAAACTGAATGGCCACACTCAAAAGAATGAAACTGGACCCATATCTCACACCACTCACAAAAATTAACTCAAATGCATATAAAAACTTAAATATAAGGCCTGAAACTGTAAAACTCCTGAAGTAAAACCTAAAAGAAGAGAACATAAGACACTCCTTCACATTGAACGTCACAGTGATTTTTTAATATGACACTAAAACATAGATAACAAAAGCAAAAATAGGTAAGTGAGGCATCAAACTAAAGTGTTTCCACAAGCAACCTAGATGCCCATCAGCAGATGAATGGATATGGAAGCTGTGGTACATATACACCATGGAATATTACTCAGCCATTAAAAAGAATTCATTTGAATCAGTTCTAATGAGATGGATGAAGCTGGAGCCCATTATACAGAGTGAAGTAAGCCAGAAAGATAAAGACCAATACAGTATACTAACACATATATATGGAATTTAGAAAGATGGTAATGGTAACCCTATATGCAAAACAGAAAAAGAGACACAGATGTACAGAACAGACTTTTGGACTCTGTGGGAGAAGGCGAGGGTGGGATGTTTCGAGAGAACAGCATCGAAACATGTATATTATCTAGGGTGAAACAGATCACCAGCCCAGGTTGGATGCATGAGACAAGTGCTCGGGCCTGGTGCACTGGGAAGACCCAGAGGGATTGGGTAGAGAGGGAGGTGGGAGGGGGGATCAGGATGGGGAATACATGTAAATCCATGGCTGATTCATGTCAATGTATGACCAAAAACCACTACAATATTGTAAAGTAATTAGCCTCCAACTAATAAAAATAAATGAAAAATAAATAAATAAATAAATAAAGTGCTTCCACAAAGTAAAGGAAACAATCTACAACATAGAAAGACAACCTATAGAATGGGAGAATATACTTTCAAACCATATACCTTATATGAGATTAATATCTAAAGTGGACTCCTAGAACTTTAGAGCAAAAATTCATAACTAAAAAAAATGGGTGAAGGATATGAATAGACTTTTTTTTTTCAAGTAAGATCTACAAATGAATACCAGCTACATGAAAAGTTGTTCATGTGAGAATATGAGCAAAAGTGAACCCTTGTGCACTGTTGGTAGGAATTTAAGTTGGTACAGTTGCTATGGAAAATACTTGGAATATATAGGATATACTATGCTATACTTGGAGGTTCCTCAAATTTAAAAGTAAAACTATCTTATGATCCACTAACCCCACTTCTGGGATTACATCCAAAGTTAAGTGAAATCGGAAACTAGAAGGGATAAGCACATTCCCGAGATGTCACGTTCCATGCCAAGCTCAGCCCCTCAGTCATGTGCAACTATTTGTGACCCCATGGACTGTAGCCTGCAAAGCTCTTCTGTCCATGGGATTTTCCTAGCAAGAATACTAGAGTGGGTTGTCATTTCCTCCTCCAGGGGATCTTCCTAACCCAAGGATGGAAACTGCCTCTCTTACCTCTCCTGCAATGCAGATTGTTTACCACTGAGCCACCAAAGGTACAAACAATAAGTGCTTATTAACAGTTATCTATTATTACTGTTATTCCCAATGGAAACTATGATCACTATTACAGTTTTATAATACTACAACTACTCTGATTAGGAGGGATTACATCCCCATTGCTTAGTTGCTCAGCCACGTTTGACGCTGCACTCCTGTGAACTATAGCCCACCAGGCTTCTCTATCCATGGGATTTTTCAGGTGAGATAACTGGAATTGGTTGCCATTTTCTCCTCCAGGGGATCTTCCTGACCCAAGGATCAAACCTGGGTCTCCTGCCTCTCCTGCATTTCAGGAAGATTCTTAACCCACTGAGCCATTGGGGAAGCCCCACTGTCATATTATTACAGCATTATTTACATAAATTATGATATGTAAGCAACCTGTCACATCTGCCGATGGTTGCATAGATTACAAATTTTAACTCTAATTACTAATATATCAG
This sequence comes from Cervus elaphus, assembly GCF_910594005.1. Taxonomy (NCBI): domain Eukaryota; kingdom Metazoa; phylum Chordata; class Mammalia; order Artiodactyla; family Cervidae; genus Cervus; species Cervus elaphus. Next base: position 49,002,596 of record NC_057829.1, on the reverse strand, counting down.
GACTTCCACGGTGGCTCACACGGTAAAGCGTCTGCCTATAATGCGGGAGACCCGGATTCCATCCCTGGGTCCAGAAGATCTTCTGGAGAAGGAAATGGCAACTCACTCCAGCGTTCTTGCCTAGAAAATCCCATGGACGGAGGAGCCTGTACAGTCCATGGGGTCGCAAAGAGTCAGACAGGACTGAGCGATTTCACTTTCACTAATATATTCTATTAAATATAATAGGATCACATTGATGTCTGTTTGAAAATAAAGAGGTTTCTGAATTTACAAGGCTATGGAAATAACACAGATGAGATTGGTGGCTTAGCTCTAGGTAACTTTTCTCATATTATTCTATTTGCTTAGAATGCTACAAGCTCTCTTTTCTACTTCAAAAATTTTACACTAAATTCTTTGTAGTTTTAGACTCATTTCAACATACCTCATTCATAGTTCTCTGCATTTATCTATTATATCTCAAGTATTGTAATACAGTAAGACATGACTTTGAATTTACTTCTAAGACCTTCTGTTTAAATATGTTCCTAGACTTTCTCTGCTAATGAAAGTTAGTGGATGGCAAAATAAATGAAAATAAAAAATTTACATTAATAAAATATTGATATTAGACACCAGGTTCACAATAAATATAATAAGTATAAATAGTACAAAATAAATGCATGTTAAAAAGAGCCAGGTATCCAAAGTTGGGCAGCTTTTTGTGGACGAACGCTTATAATCTCAACTTTAAATTCCATAACACAGCAGCATGTTCCATTGATAAAACCATTCCTTTTGTTTGCATGACAAAATCAAGTACATTGGTAAAAAGGTGATTCTAACTTCTAAATATGTTTTAAAAGTATTTAAATTATTTCGTCTCTGCCAATAAAGGTATGTAGTTTTATGCTATATTAAATAACTTTGAAAAATTACAACTTTAAAAAAAGGTTATAGTTGTGAGAAAATTCTGCAGTGGAGAAGAGTATTGAATACTATTAGTTTTAAATAATAAAATTATTTTACTATTTTAAGTCAATATTCTACTTATTTGCTATCCCAATATGGTACAGCATGAAAGACAGCTTTCATTTCTATTTCCATATAAAGCACACATTTTTTAAAGAGAATGTGGTACCGTCTACCTTCTCAAATCTCACTTAATTTCCCATTATAATTAGCAGTAGTTTCTTTTAATTATCACTGCCCTTCTTAGAACAGTCTCAGATATATAAAAATTAATTACCTGGAACTCACAGCTTTATAATTTTAACCTTTTTATGCTTCACTTGTTTACACTGACATTTATTTAAAACAGTTATCAGGCAACTGCATATAGTAGACATGTGATTAATCAAAAAAGGAGGGGAGAGAAAAAAGAAATATAGAACATTAAGCTTTCAATGGTATTTTGAGATTTTTCGAGAAATTATTAGCTCATCGAAACTTATTTTGACATGACTGAAAGACATATGTCATTACAATGATATTAATGCAAGATCACTGTTTCATTAAACCGTCACATCACTTATCACACATTTACATTGAAAATGTGTTCAAAGTTCCCATTCCCATACCATTTAATCATGACAAGGAACTTTGCAGATTATAGGCATTTGAAATTCAAAATAACAAAATCAAGGTCATCTACCTGATCACAAGATTTGATATCATCCTCAATTTGACTTCATTCTAAATAGCTTTACAGAATGAATTAAGAGTATCTATTTATGTGGATTCTATATTTTTGTTAGAAATTAATTAGCATGCTCCTAGCTTCTTTTTCTTTTTTTTAACTTCTACAGCAGCTCAGTGAAATAGAAGCCCTTTTCTAAGCTATGCCTTTAACCATAACTAGGCATCTTAAAAGACAGTTATCAGGTCTTTATTCCACATATCCTTCTCTCCTTTATTTCTACTGTCCTTACCAAGCCCTTATTTCTGACCCATGATCTCAACCCTTGACCCTTGATTTTCAAATTTCTTTCTTTTATTGCTAAATGTTGGGGTGAGTGGTCTAATATAATGCTGTTATCATTTCCACCTCTTGCTCTTTAGCGTCAAACTTATCTTTGCTTTGAAGCCATACATTACCATCATACTTAGGATATTTTTCTTCTTTTCTTACATTCCTATTCAACTTCTATATTCATATTTTATCTAGTATTCAACTCTATTGATCACTCCCTTATCCTCCTCAAGGAAGTGTCATTGTCTGTTTTTACAGATGCTCCTGAAGGAAAGGGGTCTTGTACCTCAGCATCTTAAGCTAAGTAATTGTCCTGTTCCTCAATTTTTGCTGGCCTATAGACATAACAAATATAAAAGTAATCATGGGATGTATAGTGCATATTCTGTGTATAAAAGCGTAGTGTTTGCCTAACCGAATCTTAATATGACCCCCAAAGTTAAGCGAAGTATTAAAAAGTTTAAAAAAGCCTTTGCTTAAAACAAGAATGGATGGTTTTCTAACTTTTAGAATATATGTTTACAAATTATTGAATGCTTCATGTAGATTTTTACCTTGTTGTTATGTCAGGTTTCCCAAAACTTAATTTACAGTTAATTACGTGTAGGAACACAAACTTGTCTTTAGTTGGGTAGAGAAAGTCTCCGCCTACTTAAATAAATTGCTTTCAGTTTGTGAAGTAAGGCTAAATTTCTTATATTAGCAACAGGTTTGTAACCTTCTTAAAGAAATTTGCTATAACATCACCTTTAATATTTTCCACAGTGTGAAAAGTAAAACAACAAAAATTCCGGAAACACACAATTAAAAACCACCACCTGGAATCATGACTAAAAATATATAAAAGAAATGGTTTATGAATAAGGCAGTGATTCTGCTTCCCAAACTTAATTTATACTCTTCATTTTAGCAAAACTTAACTAAATGAAAACATAAAAATTGATTCTATGAATATCCTTTCTTGAACATTTAACGTACTATTTTAAAGTAAAATTATTATCTTTGAAATATTCTCTAGGAATGAACTCCATGTTGTTGATAACAACACTAATTCATAATTAAATGCATTTAGGGTACAAAATGGGAATGGAATCTGCCTCTAGGAGAAGTTGACCTTCTGTTTTACAATTTATTTTATAATATTCTTCAGTGTAGTATTTTAAAATTGTAGTTAGCTATAACAAGTGCCAAGAAAACTGTATACTAGGAAGGATAATTTTAGTACTACCATCTATAAAAGAGACCAATAAATCTGGAAGGATGTTGCTCTATAATTTAACTCTTGCCAGTGCCAACACACAACTATTATGTAATTGCAGGTAACTATCAGTTCCTTAATCAAAAGTAATATTGCAAGTGTTAAAGAAATAAATTACATAGTAATACTCCAGAAATATTCTCTTATCAAGGTAATAAAAGCAATAGCATATACCCATGTCAGTCAAAAAAGTATAATTCAGTTTTTCAAAGGGGTTAAATTCACATTGTCTTAATCCAGAATTAAATAAGCCTATGTATTTATGGCCAATTAATCTACAACAAAGGAGGCAGGGATATCGACTGTAAGTGGAGAAGACAGTCTCTTCAATAAGTGGTGCCGAGAAAACTAAAGAGTTATTTGTCAAAATGTGAATTTAGAATATTCTCTAACACCATATTCAAAAGTAAACTCAAAATTGATTAAAGACCTAAATGTAAGACTGGATACTATAAAGCTCTTAGAAGAAAAAATAGGCAGAACACTCTGATGTAAATTGCAAAAATATTTGAGGGAATCTATCTCCTAAAGTAAAGGAAATAAAAGACAAAATAAACAAATGGGACTGAATTAAACTTAAATTCTTTTGCACAGTGAAGGAAACTGTTGACAAAACAGAGGCAACCTATAGGTGGGAGAAAATATTTGCAAATGATATGATTGATAAGGAATTAATATCCATATATATGCTCAGTGATGAAAAAAAAAACACATAATATTTCCATTTGTAGCAATATCCATGGACTTAGAGGGTATTATGCTAAATGAAGTAAATCAAACAGAAAAAGCCAAATACTATATGGTATCACTTATATTTAGAATCAACAAAATAGTGAACAGAAGGAAAAAGCAGATTCAGAGATAATAGAGAACAAACTAGGGGTTACAAGGATAAGGGGAAATACAGAGATACGGTAGTGAGTGCTATAAATTACTAGGTTTAGATTAGACTCAAGGTTGTATTGCACAATGCAGGGAACATAGTATTTTGTAATTACTGTAAATGGAAAATAATCCTTCAAATGACATAATATTTTTTTAAATACCCAACTTTAATTTCTTTTATAGCATCATTATATTACCTATCATTTCAAGATATACATAATAACATATTTAGATAAAATGATATAATATCTGAGATGCACTTCAGATAATGTGAACAAATATGAGAGGAGATACAATTGAACCAAGAATGCTCATGAATGTATAACTAAATAATGAGTTCATGGGCATCCATGATACTCTTCTACTTTTTTTATATTTTTGAAAATTCCTGTATGAAAGAAAATAAATACAAATTGTTAGGCCTCATCCTGGACATATGAATCAAAAATCCCTAGGGTTGATACCTCAAGTTCCCAGGTCTCATTCAAAGTATATGGGGTCAGAATTGTAGGGGCTGGAAATGCATATTAACAATCTCTGCATATTAACAATCTCTGTATATTAACAGCTGCTGCTGCTGCTAAGTCACTTCAGTCATGTCTGACTCTGTGCGACCCCATAGACGGCAGCCCACCAGGCTCCCCCATCCCCGAGATTCTCTAGGCAAGAACACTGGAGTGGGTTGCCATTTCCTTCTCCAATGCATGACATGAGTCTTAATCTGAAAGTCTTATCACACATGCTTTATAAGTAAGATATTTTGCAGTGTACACAGCAAAACACAATTTATAAGGACCTAATGTGAGTTGTCAATCTGATATACACTCTTTTAACACTCTGCAATGTAAAATTGTTTCTGAACACAAAAATATTTATAAATTTAGTGCATAATCCATGATGTTCCTTCTTTCTGACACATCAGATCAAAGCAGACTGAAAAATAAGCATTCTGATTAGAAACTAACATTTAAAATAATTCTTGAACATGACACATGCATACCATGCTGATAAATACAAACTTTTTTATATGACCCTCAAACCACATTAAAGAGACATTTCATGACAGAGACATACTTAAATCACTCTGTTATTTCCTCCTTTTTCTCTCATGTGAAAATGTCACCTTAAGAGTAATATTTTTACGAGTGTTTTTTTCATTTTATACACCTTCAGATAAGTTGATGGCCAAGATTTTTACTGATTAGGGTTTAGTGTTCTTTGGATGTTTAATACAACTCTTGGACAATATAATATAAATGTTTAAAATACCTGTAATAATTGCTTTTTTATTAACTTAATATAATAGTTTTTTTCAGTTTCATTGAAATGAAAAGTTATTTTGTGTATTATTTACTAACCTACATTATTGCCTCATCTTAAATCATCAACATTGCCATAAATTAGCTTTAAGCTTTAAGGAAATATCACTGAAAATATAACAGAGCTATTATCAATTTTATTTGTCTTTCTATAGCAACTGAAAAGAAATAAAATCCATCTATTAATCTATATGAATTTCTCATTGCTGTTTTTTGAAGATCAACCTTAGGAAGGGTTGTCAGGAAAAGTCTCTTTGAGGACATGCTATTTTTGCTGAAATTTGGATTTGGTTGATAAAAATGTGCCAGCCATTTGAAGAACTGAGACGAGTGTTTATAACAGAGTTAATAGCGAAAACTTGGACTTGAGAAGTCCCAAGGAACAAGATCAAAGTCCTGACAATACAGGAGCAAACAGGCAGGAATTAAATCATGAGTGGCCTTGTAAGCTATATTTTGCTATTGGGATTTTATTCTCACCATAATCAGAAGTCACTGGAGTATTTTAAGAAAGAAGCTAATTTGAACTGATTTATGCTTTTAAAAGAGTATTCTGACTACTGCAGGAAGAATGGACTGTAGGAAGCCAAAGCAGAAGCAGGGCCAGGAGTTGACCTTGGCTTATATAAGATTTCCTCCAAAGGTCTTGAAGGTATCTTGAACTAACATCATCTGGACAGTAAATAAATCAGCTGTTTTGCCCATGGTCTATTTCTTTCTCTACTTCATGTATCTTTGCAAATGATGCTAATAAACAAACTAAAAATCACAGAGATTGTAACAGACTTTCTATAAATCAAATTGGTATAAAGCTATTGTAGAGAAATAATATGCTTTCAGAAAAGATTCACCAAAAAGCCAACTCCATATACTTATAGTTTCTAAAAAATAAAGCTGTTTGTCAATAATCTTACAAGCTGTATTGATTGCTTTTCCTACTATATTTATTCAGTTTGGTATTTTTGTGGTGACCTCACTGAGTGGTACTACCCATTTTATTATTACCATTTGGCTACACATAAGTCTCAATATTGTTTAAAACTTTAAAATGTGTTGTTATATACTTAATTATTCATTTCAATCAAGAGAAACAAAACTAAGAAATAAATGATATAAAGTTGATTTTGCTAAAAAGAAAACATATCAGATGAAAATATATTTCTTACAGAAAAATAAATTTGATGTAGATCTTTTTTTAAACATAAGAACACTTTTCAAGTAATACTTTCTACAGTATTCCAAGATATAAAGTAGATTAAAAAAATAAGTACTTTTCTATAAAGACATACTATGCAGCTAATATTTCTAGGCAGCTATTCATAAAGTAAGATACATAATCATAAAAGGGAAAATTTCAATTTATTTTAAATAAGCAAATATTTACTGGGTATCCTACCTTTGAGGAACTGTTCAAGGAGTTTGAGATAAGAAAGGAGAAAAGAGAGGCAAGGTTCCTATTCATACGGTATCTACATTCCTGAGGAACTAGATAGATATTAATCAATTAAACAAACTCATGTACAAGAAATTTTTAGGTAGCAAACCTGCCTGCAGAAAATAAAACAAGTTTATTTATTATCAAATTCATGAGGAAAACAGGCTATATTCTTACCGACTGCATGTTCAGGGAAGGCTTCTCTGAAAAGGTAACACTTGAACCGAAACCAAATAACTAGAATAGCTAGTCAGGAAGCTACCAGAAGAGAACATTCCCCAAAGAAACAGATGAGGCATACAGTCTTGACTGAAAGAAAGTGAAGTCGCTCAGTCGTCTCTGACTCTTTGCGACCCCATGGACTGTAGCCTACCAGGATCCTCCGTCCATGGGATTTTCCAGGCAAGAGTACTGGAGTGGGTTGTCATTTTCTTCTCCAGGGGATCTTACCAACCTAGGGATCAAACCCGGGTCTCCCGCATCATAGGGAGACGCTTTACTGCCTGAGCTACCAGGGAAGTCCATGCCCTTGGCTGAAAGCCCATGTCATATAAAGGACAGGAAATAGAACAGGAAAGCTTACAGATATCAGAAATTCATTTCTTACAGTTCTGGAGGCTGGGATGCTTAAGAACAAAGTACTGGCCAAATTATTGTCTGGTGAAAGACTACTTCCTTACTCCTAGGTGCCTCTTCCCACTGTGTTCTCACTTGTAGAAAGGAGGATGGGTCTCTCTGTGGTCTCTTTATTTAAGGGCACTAATCCCATTCAGGCTTCTGCAATATATGAACCATGAACTTCCAGATGTTCAAGCTGGTTTTAGAAAAGGCAAAGGAACCAGAGATGAAATTGCCAACATCTGCTGGATCATCAAAAAAGCAACAGAGTTCCAGAAAAACATCTATTGCTGCTTTATTGACTATGCCAAAGCCTTTGACTGTGTGGATCACAATAATCTGTGGAAAATTCTGAAAGAGATGGGAATACCAGACCACCTGATCCACCTCTTGAGAAACATATATGCAGGTCAGGAAGCAACAGTTAGAACTGGACATGGAACAACAGACTGGTTCCAAATAGGAAAAGGAGTACGTCAAGGCTGTATATTGTCACCCTGCTTATTTAACTTCTATGCAGAGTACATCATGAGAAACGCTGGGCTGGAAGAAGCACAAGCTGGAATCAAGATTGCCAGGAGAAATATCAATAACCTCAGATATGCAGATGACACCACCCTTATGGAAGAAAGTGAAGATAAACTAAAAAGCCTCTTGATGAAAGTGAAAGAGGAGAGTGAAAAAGTTGGCTTAAAGCTTAACATTCAGAAAACGAAGATCATGGCATCTGGTCCCATCACTTCATGGGAAATAGATGGGGAAACAGTGGAAACGGTGTCAGACTTTATTTTTGGGGGCTCCAAAATCACTGCAGATGGTGATTGCAGCCATGAAATTAAAAGATGTTTTCTCCTTGTTAGGAAAGCTATGACCAACCTAGATAGCATACTAAAAAGCAGAGACATTACTTTGCCAACAAAGGTTCATCTGGTCAAGGTTTTGGTTTTTCCAGTGGTCATGTATGGATGTGAGAGTTGGACTGTGAAGAAAGCTGAGCACTGAAAAATTGATGCTTTTGAACTGTGGTGTTGGAGAAGACTCTTGAGAGTCCCTTGGACTGCAAGGAGATCCAACCAGTCCATCCTAAAGCAGATCAGTCTTGGGTGTTCATTGGAAGGACTGACGCTGAAGCTGAAACTCCAGTACTTTGGCCACCTCATGCAAAGAGTTGACTCATTGGAAAAGACCCTGATGCTGGGAGGGATTGGGGGCAGGAGGAGAAGGGGACGACAGAAGGTGAGATGGCTGGATGGCATCACCGACTCGATGGACATGAGTTTGAGTAAACTCCGGGAGTTGGTGATGGACAGGGAGGTCTGGCGTGCTGCGATTCATAGGGTCGCAAAGAGTCGGACACGACTGAGCAACTGAACTGAACTGAACTGAACTGAATCCCATTCAGGTGGCTCTTCTCTCATGACATGCCTCCCAAAGACTCCACACTTCCACATACCATCACACTGGGGATTAGGTTTCCTTGTATTAATGGGGTTAGGGAAGTGTGGAACAAGCATTCAATCTATAGCAGTGTGTAAAGAAAGAACCATGTAAAGATGGATAAGGCATTATAGGAAGACACTTAAGGAAATGGCAACCCACTCCAGTGCTCTTGCCTAGAAAATCCCATGGACGGAGGAGCCTGGTGCAGGCTACCGTCCATGGGGTTGCAAAGAGTCGGACACGACTGAGCGACTTCACTTTCACTTTAGATAAAATCATTTAATGAGATGCTATCAGAGCATTGAAGCAGAGAAACTGGATGATCTGGTATCTTCTTTTCAACACCATTTTGACTCAGTTTCAGGTAGACCTGATGGACAGCTATAGTAGGTCTCTAGATAAGAATTAGTGATGGCTTGATTATATATTTGCCTTACATATTTGGGTTTTCATTTGCCCAGAATACATTTCCCATTCTTAACAATATATCTGCTTTCTTAGAAAAATTACTTTTTGCCAATTAAACACAGTTTCATCAGGGACTCGGTATTAGGGTTGTCCTAAATAACAATACCAATATGATATGTGTGTATATTATCACATATACTGAAAGTAAGAGAAAGACAGAGATTGGGGGATTATACAGTTTTGTTTATCTACCTATCTATCTCTTCATCTATAGTGACACACAAAGATTGAGACAGAGATTTATTTTAAGGAATTGACTCAGGCTGCAATAGTGGAGGCTGGCAAATCCAAAATCTGCTGGGCAAGTCATCAAACTGGAGACTAAGGGAAGAAATGATATTTGAGTTTGAATCCAAAGGCCATCTGCTGGCAGGATTTCCTCTTTTTGTGGGGAATTCTTAAGACTTTCAACTGATAGAATGAGGACACCTCCTCCCATAATACGGAGAGTAACCTGTTTTACTCATAGTCTAATTAAAATGTATGTGTGCTCAGTCATGTCCAACTCTTTGTGACCCTGTGGACTGTGACCCTGTGACCCACCAGGTTACTCTGCCCATGGAACTTCCCAGGCAAAAATACTGGAGTGAGTTGCCATTTCCTACTCCAGGGGATCTTTCCGACCCAGGGATCAAACCTATAAAGAATGCCTGCAAATGCAAGAGAGCCAGAGATATGGGTTCAATCCCTGTGTACCATGGCCTAGACAAGGCGCCACATAAAATTAACCATCACAGGTTCTATTCAACTTAGTTAAACAGTAAGCATGTGACTCAAGAATACATCCTATCCCCATAGTCACTTCCAGACGACATTATCTGCACCTCCATCCACAACATGTAGTGATTTGTGTTTCCCAATTATGGATCCCTTTAAACAAGTCACCAGTAAATTCTGTGAGGCCCAGTGAACAGCTAATGCTTCAGCTTTACATAGGACAGAGTCATTTGGTTTGTTTTAAATTAAAAAAAAAAAAAATGTGATTGCCTCAAACAGGATCCAGTTATTGGAAAAGCATGCATCAAATTAATAATATAATAATTGTTTTCTTTGGGGACTTCCCTGGTGTTTCAAGGTTAAGAATTCACCTTTCATGCATGGGATGCAGGTTCCGTCCCTGGTTCAAAAATCAAGATCCCACATGATGCAGATCAACTAAACCCAAACACAATAACTACTGAGTCCCCAACAAGCAACTAAGACCCAATGCAGTCAAATAAATATTAAAAATAATAATAATAATAACTGTTTTCCTGGAAATTGGGCTTTGAGGATTGAAGGCTTCCAATTTTTAGTGTGCATAATTAAAAATTAATTATCTGTATAATTTATGATTAGTAGCTAATTCTTTTTTAAAATCAGAGTAAATAATTTTTTTCTAAATTAGTAAGTGCAAAAAAAGCAGAATTTTAAATATTATACAAAGCAGAGGTCCTGTCTTTAACTGTAGAAGAAGTCCAAGAGATGCCTCTATAGAGCTACAGGTTTTATGGCACAATCTGAAAAACTTTATTGAAATCATTTTTTAAAAATTAATTAATTTCTTTTAATTAGAGTTTAATTACTTTACAATATTGTAGTGGTTTTTGCCGTACATTGACATGAATCAGCCATGGGTGTACATGTGTCCCCCATCCTGAAGCTTCCTCCAACCTCCCTCCCCATCCCATCCCTCAGGGTCATCCCAATGCACCAGCCCTGAGCACCCTGTCTCTTGCATTGAAACTGGACTGGAAATCATTTTCACATATGGTACTATACATGTTTCAATGCTATTCTCTCAAATCATCCCACCCTCACCTTCTCCCACAGAGTACAAAAGTCTGTTCTTTACATCTGTGTCTCTTTTGCTGCCTCACATATAGGGTCATTATTACCATCGTTCTAAATTCCATATATATGCATTAATATACTGCATTGGTGTTTTTCTTTCTGACTAATTTCATTCTGTATAGTAGGCTCCAGTTTCATCCACCTCATTAGAACTGGTTCAAATGCATTATTTTTAATAGCTGAGTAATATTTCATTGTGTATATGTTCCACAGCTTTCTTATCTATTTGTCTGCTGATGGACATCTAGGTTGCTTCCATGTCCTGGTTATTATAAATAGTGCTGCAATGAACATTGGGGTACACGTGTCTCGTTCAATTCTAGTTCCCTTAGTGTGTATGATCAGCAGTGGGATTGCTGGGTAGTATCACAGTTCTATTTCCAGTTTTTTAAGGATTCTCCACACTGTTCTCCATAGTGGCTGTACTAGTTGGCATTCCCACCAACAGTGTAAGAGGGTTCCCTTTTCTCCACACCCTCTCTTGCACTTATTGCTTGTAGACTTTTGGATAGCAGCCATCCTGACTGGCGTGTAATGGTACCTCATTGTGATTTTGATTTGCATTTCTCTGATGATGAGTGATGTTGAGCATCTTTTCATGTGTTTGTTAGCCATCTGTATGTCTTCTTTGGAGAAATGTTTGTTTAGTTCTTTGGCCCATCTTTTGATTGGGTCATTTATTTTTCTGGAATTGAGCTGCATGAGCTGCTTGTATATTTTTCAGATTAATTCTTTGTAAGTTGCTTCATTTGCTATTATTTTCTCCCATTCTGAAGGTTGTCTTTTCACCTTGCTTATAGTTTCTTTCATTGTGAAAAAGCTTTTAAGTTTAACTAGGTCCCATTTATTTATTTTTGCATTTATTTCCATTACTCTAGGAAGTGGATTATAGAGGATCCTGCTGTTATATATGTCAGAGAGTGCTTTCCATGTTTTCCCCCTAGGAGTTTTATAGTTTCTGGTCTTACATTTAGATCTTTAATTCATTTTGAGTTTATTTTTGTGTATGGTGTTAGAAAGTGGTCTAGTTTCATTCTCTTACAAGTGGTTGACCAGTTTTCCCAGCACCACTAGTTAAAGAGATTGTCTTTTCTCCATTGTATGTTCTTGCCTCCTTTTTCAAAGATAAGGTGTCCATAGGTGTGTGAATTTATCTCTGGGCTTTCTATTTTGTTCCATTGATCTATATTTCTGTCTTTGTGCCAGTACCATACTGTCTTGATGACTGTAGCTTTGTAGTATAGCCTGAAGTCAGGCAGGTTGATTCCTCCAGTTCCATTCTTCTTTCTCAAGATTGCTTTGGCTATTTGCAGTTTTTTTATATTTCCATACAAATTGTGAAATTATTTGTCCTAGTTCTCTGAAAAATACTGTTGGTAGCTTGATAGGGATTGCATTGAATCTATAGATTGCTTTGGGTAGTATATTCATTTTCACTATATTGATTCTTTTGATCCCTGAACATGGTATATTTCTCCATCTATTTGTGTCATCTTTTATTTCTTTCATCAGTATTTTATAGTTTTCTATATATAGGTCTTTTGTTTCTTTGGGTAGATTTATTCCTAAGTATTTTATTCTTTTTGTTGCAATGGTGAATGGAATTGTTTCCTTAATTTCTCTTTCTGTTTTCTCATTGTTAGTGTATAGGAATGCAAGGGATTTCTGTGTTAATTTTATATCCTACAACTTTACTATATTCATTGATTAGCTCTACTAATTTTCTAGTGGTGTCTTTAGGGTTTTCTAGGTATAGGATCATGTCATCTGCAAACAGTGAGAGTTTTACTTCTGCTTTTCCAATATGGATTCCTTTTATTTCTTTTTCTTTTCTGATTGCTGTGGCTAAAATCTCCAAAACTATGTTGAATAGTAGTGGTGAGAGTGGGCACCCTTGTCTTGTTCCTGACTTGAGGGGAAATGCTTTCAATTTTTCATCATTGAGTATAATGTTTGCTGTGTGTTTATCACATATGGCTTTTATTACTTTGAGGTTTGTTCCTTCTCTGCCTGTTTTCTGTAGGGTTTTTATCATAAATTGATGTTGAATTTTGTCAAAGGCTTTCTCTACATCTATTGAGATAATCATATGTTGTTTTTTTTTTTTAATCTTTCAATTTGTTAATGTGGTGTATCACATGGAATGATTTGTGAATATTGAAGAATGCTTGCATCCCTGGGATAAAGCCCACTTGGTCACGATCTAAATCTTTTTAATATGTTGCCGGATTCTGTTTGCTAGACTTTTGCTAAGGATTTTTGCAACTATGTTCATCAGTGATATTGTCCTGTAGTTTCCTTTCTTTTCTGTTTTTTTTTTTGGTAGGATCTTTGTCTGATTTTGGTATTAGGGTGATGGTGGTCTCATAGAATGAACTTGGCAGTTTACCTTCCTCTGCAATTTTCTGGAAGAGTTTGAGTAGGATAGGTATTAGCTCTTCTCCAAATTTTTGGTAGAATTCACCTATGAAGCCATCTGATCCTGGGTTTTTGTTTGTTGGAATATTTTTTATTACAGTTTTGATTTCTGTGCTTGTGATGGGTCTGTTATGATTTTCTATTTCTTCCTGGTTCAGTTTTGTAAGGTCATATTTTTCTATGAATTCATTCGTTTCTTCCAAGTTGTCCATTTTATTGGCATATAGTTGCTAATGTAGTCTCTTATGATCCTTTGTATTTCTGTGTTGTCTGTTGTGATTTTTTCCATTTTCATTCCTAGTTTTGTTGATTTGTTTCTTCCCCCTTTTTTTCTTGATGAATCTGGCTAATGGTTTGTCTATTTTATTTATCTTCTCAAAGAACCAGCTTTTAGCTTTGTCTATTTTTGATATGGTCTCCTTTGCTTCTTTTGCATTTATTTTTACCCTAATTTTTATGATTTCTTCCCTTCTACTAACCCTGGGGTTCTTCATTTCTTCTTTTACTAGTTGCTTTAGGTGTAAAGTTAGGTTATTAATTTGATTTTTCTCTTGTTTCTTGAGGTAAGCTTGTATTGCTATGAACCTTCTCCTTAGCACTGCTTTTATTGAATCCCATAGGTTTGGGGTTATCATGTTTTCATTTGCATTGTTTCTATACATATTTTGATTTCTTTTTTTATTTCTTCTGTGATTTATTGGTTATTCAGAAGCGTGTTGTTTAGCCTCCATATGTTTGTATTTTTAACAGTCTGTGTCCTATAGTTGAAGTCTAATCTTACTACATTATGATCAGAAAAGATACTTGAAATGATTTATTTATTTATTTATTTTTATTTCCCAAGGCTAGATTTATGGTTCAGGATGTGATCTATCCTGGAAAATGTTCCATGTGCACTTTAGAAAAAGGTGAATTTCATTGTTTTCGGATGAAATGTCCTATAGATATCAGTTAGGTCTAACTGGTCCATTACATCATTTAAAGTTTGTGTTTCCTTGCTAATTTTCTGTTTAGTTGATCTATCCATAGGTGTGAGTGGGGTATTAAAGTCTCCCACTGTAATTGTGTTACTGTTAATTTCCCCTTTCATACTTGTTAGCATTTACCTTACATATTGTGGTGCTCTTATGTTGGGTGCATATATATTTATAATTGTTATATCTTATTCTTGGGTTGATCCTTTGATCATTATATAGTGTCCTTCTTTGTCTCTTTCCATGACCTTTATTTCAAAGTCTATTTTATCTGATATGAGTATTGCTACTCCTGCTTTCTTTTGGTCTCCATTTGCATGAAATATCTTTTTCCAGCCCTTCACTTTCAGTCTGTATGTGTCCCTTGTTTTGAAGTGGGTCTCTTGTAGATACATATATAGGGATCTTGTTTTTGTATCCATTCAGCCAGTCTTTGTCTTTTGGTTGGGGCATTCAACCCATTTACATTTAAGGTAATTACTGATAAGCATGATCCCATTGCCATTTACTTTGTTGTTTTGGGTTCGAGTTTATAAACCTTTTCTATGTTTCCTGTCTAGAGAAGACCCTTTAGCATTTATTGAGGAGTTGGTTTAGTGCTGCTGAATTCTCTCAGCTTTTGCTTGTCTGTAAAGCTTTTGATTTCTCCTTCATATTTGAATGAGATCCTTGCTGGGTATAGTAATCTGGGTTGTAGGGTTTTCTCTTTCATCACTTTAAGTATGTCCTGCCATTCCCTTCTGGCCTGAAGGGTTTCTATTGAAAGATCAGCTGTTATCCTTATGGGAATCCCTTTGTGTGTTATTTGTTGTTTCTCCCTTGCTGCTTTTAACATTTGCTCTTTGTGTTTGATCTTTGTTAATTTGATTAATATGTGTCTTGGGGTGTTTCACCTTGGGTTTATCCTGTTTGGGACTCTCTGGACTTGGACTTGGGTGGCTATTTTCATCCCCATTTTAAGGAAGTCTTCACATATTACCTCCTCAAGTATTTTCTCATGGCCTTTCTTTTTGTCTTCTTCTTCTGGGACTCCTATGACTTGAATGTTGGAGTGTTTGACATTGTCCCAGAGGTCTCTGAGGTTTTCCTCATTTCTTTTAATTCTTTTTTCCTCTCTGCTTCATTTATTTCCGCCATTCTATCTTCCACCTCACTTATCCTGTCTTCTGCCTCAGTTATTCTACTTTTGGTTCCCTCCAGAGTGCTTTTGATCTCATTTATTGCATTACTCATTATTTATTGACACTCTTTTATTTCTTCTAGGTCCTTGTTAAACAGTTCTTGCATCTTCTCAGTCCTTGTCTCTAGTCTATTTATCTCTAACTCCGTTTCATTTTCAAGATTTTGGATCATCTTTACTATCATTATTCTGAATTCTTTTTCAGGTTAACTCCCTATCTCCTCCTCTTTTGTTTGGTTTGGTGGGCATTTATCATGTTCCTTTACCTGCTGAATATTTCTCTGCCTTTTCATTGGGGTACCCTTTCTGTTTGCTGGAAGTCTGTGGTTCCTATTTATTATGGAGGTTCCTCCCTGTGGGTGGTGTTGGACGAGTGGCTTGTCAAGTTTTCCAGGTTAGGGAAGATTTTGTCGGTGTTTTGGTGGGTGGATTTGGATCTCTTCTCTCTGGAGTGCAATGAAGTGTCCAGTACTGAGTTTTGAGGTGTCTATGGCTTTGGTTTGACTTTGGGCAGCTGTATTTTAATGTTCAGAGCTATGTTCCTGCCCTGCTGGAAAATTAGTGTAGTATGTCTTGCTCTGAAACTTATTGGCTCTTGGATGGAACTTGGTTTCAGTGTAGGTATGGAGGCTTTTGGATGAGCTTTTGTCGATTAATGTTCCCTAGAGTCAGGAATCCTCTGGTGTCCTCAAGTTTTGGATTTAAGCCTCCTGCCTCTGGCTTTCAGTCTTATTCTTACAGTAGCCTCAAGTCTTCTTGAGGGAAGGGAAGGGAGATAGAGTCAAAAGGGGAGAGAGCAATCAAGCCAGTAATCACACCCCTAAGTAAACTGGGTACTGAAGATTAGATTCTTAAAGATATAAAATTGATAACAAATACTAAAAAACAAAGATTAAAAATCTAGAGTAGAGGTTAGACTCAAAAATACAATATTAAAAATACAAAACAAAATTAATCACAAAAATTATTTAAAAATATACTATAAAATTTGCTTTAAAAATAGGGTCTTTTTTTTGCAAGGTAGGTTATAAAAATGAAAATTAAAGGAATAATAAAGAACTTGAAAATTAAAAATTAAAAAATGATAGTAGTAAAAATATATCTAGGCATTTCACTGGAGCTGTTGAGGGTAGTGTGAGGTCAGCTCAGTTTCAGATAGTTCCTTGTTCCAGTTTATACTTCTTCTCAAGGTCTATAGGCACCTTCCAATGCTTAATCAATGCCAGCTACAGGGTTTTAATCTGTTGCACCTGTCATTTCTAAAGCAATTCCCTCTTTGTTTAGTTTGGCTTCCTCTGCTTGCAAGTCTCTTCAGTGTCTGATTTCTCCCCTGACACAAGGGGGCAAAGGTGGTCACTTCACTTGTTCAGTGGTGCTGTGGGGAGGGAGAAACCCTGCAAACAAATATCACTGGCATGTGTGGGGAGTGCTCACAGTGTATGAACCTCACTGGGTTTGCCCCAGCTCATGGCGCATGTGCTTTCCCGGTCTACACTGCTCAGGTGCCAGGTTGCTCTGAAGGGGAACAGTCTATGGGCCCTGAGTTGTGTGCACGTCCCAGGTCTAAGCTGCTCAGGTTCAGGTTCTCAGGCACTCCACAAAGGCACAGGCGCAGTTGGGCCTGAGTTTTGTGCCCTTCCCAGGTCTGAGGAGCTCAGGCGACCAGGTGTTTGGCAAGCGCACTGTCCCAGGTGAGCTGTGCCTTTTAATCACCTCCCTGGTCCCAGCCACTCAGTTTCCTGGGTGTGTTGCAAAAGTGCCATCTCAGGTGTGCCATGTGTCTCTTCTAGGGAGCTGATCTCAGGCTGCGACCCTCCTAGCAGATGTCAACCATCCAGGATCCCAAGAAGACTTGGTTAACAATTGGAAGCCCACTCACAGTTTGGTGGAGGATGCCATCTCTGGGGTTGAGATTGCCTCTAGTCTTCCAGCTCTGACTGTTGCCCACCTGTCTGTCTGCCTCTGGTGGGGGGAATGGGCCGGTCCACAGCCGGCTAGCTCCCCCTTGGAATTCACTCAATCCTTTGTTCTGTGAGTTGGCCAGGCCGTGCTTTAGGTTAGAGCTTTCGCAGGAAAATTCTCTCTTTTTTTTTTTCTCTCTCTCTCTCTGACTACCCCACAGTTTGGGTTGCTGGTTCACATTAGCTCCTTCAGATTGTCCTCAGGACATTCAGGCCCAGTCTTACCCTAAGCATGCAACCTGCACCTCCCTGTTCAGTCCCCACTTGCTGGTGGCAGACGCAAGCTTCTGGGCTATTTCTCCACTGGGAGTTGTGGTTAAGGCACGTATTCTGTGGGGTTTGTTTGTTTGTTTGTTTGTTTCCCTCTGGGTTATGTTGCCCTCTGAGATTCCAAAACTCCCCACAGACCCACTGGTGAGAGGGTTTCCTGGTGTTTGGAAACCTTCTCCTTCACGACTCCCTCCCCAGGATGGTCTCCATCCCTAACTCTGTTGTCTCTCCTTTCATCTTTTAAATTTTGTCCTACCTCTGTTTGAAGAGAATGGGCTGCCTTTCTGGGTGCCTGGTGTCCTCCACCAGTGTTCAAAAGTTGTTCTGTGCAAGTTGCTCAGCACTCAAATGATCTTTTGATGAACTTGTGGGGGAGAAAGCAGTCTCCCTGTCCTACTCCTCTGCCATCTTAGGACCGACCCTGAAACCATTGTTTTTATATTTATAAAAAGAAAACATGAGAGAGAGAGGGAACTGGAGCAGGACACTTACCTCCCCACAGACATTCAAAATTTGATGCATTGATATATTTTTGGCTCACAGTATTAGTTGTGGCATTTTGCATCAGCTGCTGCCTCTTCCCACAGCAATAATATATTGCATAATTAATTCAACACAAGAAGCGAGTGTGCCACAACTGTTACTCACTTGTGTCCAACTCTTTATGACCCCATGAACTGAAGCATGCCAGTGCTTCCTTGTCCTTCACTATCTCTTGGAGTTTTCTCAAACTCAAGTCCATTCAGTAAGTGATGGCATCCAACTATCTCATCCTCTGTCTTCCCCTTCTCCTCCTGCCTTCACTCTTTACCACCATCAGGGTCTTTTCTAATGAGTTGGCTCTTTGCATCAGGTGGCCAAAGTATTGGAAGTTCAGCTTCAGCATCAGTCCTTCCAATGAATATTCAGGATCAGATCTCCTTTAGGGTTGACTGTTTTGATCTTCTTGCAGTCTAAAGGACTCTCAGGAGTCTTCTCCAGCTCCATAGTTCAAAAGTATCAATTCTTTGGCACTCAGTCTTCTTTTTGCTCCAACTCTCACATCCATACATGACTGCTGGAAAAACCATAGCTTTAACTAAATGGACATCTATCAGCAAAGTGATGTCTCTGCTTTTAATTACACTGTCTAGCTTTGTAATAGCTTTTCTTCCAAGGAGCAAGCCTCTTTTAATTTCATAGCTGAAGTCACCATCTGCAGTGATTTTGAAGCCCAAGGAAATAAAATCTGTCCCTCTTTCCATTTTTTCCCCATCTATTTTCCATGAAGTGATGGGACCGGATGCCATAATCTTAGTTTTTTTAACCAAGCCAGCTTTTTCACTCTCCTCCTTCACCTTCATCAGGAAGCTCTTTAGTTCCTCTTCACTTTCTGCCATAAGGGTGGTGTCATTTACATATCTAAGGTTATTGATATTTCTCTTGGCAATCTTGATTTCAGCTTATGCTTCATTCAGCCCAGCATTTCACATGATGTACTCTGTATATACATTAAATTATCAGGGTGACAAATTATAACCTTGATGTACTCCTTTCCCAACTTGGAACCAGTCCATAGTTCCATGTCCAGTTCTAAGTGTTGCCTCTTGCCCTCCATTCACGTTTCTCAGGAGGTAGGTAATGCAGTCTGGTATTCCCATCTCTTTAAGAATTTTCCACAGTTTGTTGTGATCTGCACAGTCAAAGGCTTTCTGCTGAGTCCTAACCAGTGGGCCACCAGGGAATTCCAGGTATTAACATTTTTTTTTAAAGAACCAAAGTCATGCTGAATTAATTAGGAGTAGCACAATAAGAATAAATTAGGACTATCAATGTATATAACATTTTTTAAAGCTGGAATTTCAGTTAAAAAGTAATTCAATTAAAAATGAATTTGAAACAGCCACTTCGTCCCATGAGTTTCTGAGTAAATACTCAGTCAGGTGATGAAGTTCCATAGGAAATGACAATAATAATAGAACTAGCTAAATATTATTAAATCCTTAGTATTTGCTACGAACAATTTAAGTGTGCTTCACAAATCTTTAGTAGTGTTCACAAAAATCCCATATATTAGATAGTATGATCCCCACTTTATAGATGAGAAACCTAAACTGTTTTGAGACAGTAAGCAACATTCCCATCACACAGGCTTCAAGCTGTACTTTGAGTTCTTACAAATTCCCTTATATTGTTATAAGAAACAACTTTGCAAAGTATTTCTACATAATTTAGTAAGCCATCAGATAGTTCAAGAATAAATGCTTATGTAGTTATCAATATCAAGTCCAAGTCAAATGATTTTGTGTCTTTTCTCTTTTTCAGTGTTTCATAGGAAAACATATCTCCTATGCTAATTTGAAATAATATTTTAAACAAATTCTTCAACAAGAAAAGTTAGACTTCTGTCTTATTATTGCGAAGAATCATGACTTTGTCCCTTTAATATTAATAAACTTAATTCCCCTGATTATTTCTTATTCATTAACTGCTCCACAATTAAACATATTTTCACATTGTCTATAAATGGAGTTATATACAGTTGAGTCTATTCAAACATGAAGTTTGACCAAAGAGGAAAAAAGTGAATGATTCCTTTTCTCTCTTATAATTGCACATAACCTTTCAGAATTACCATAATACAATAATACACTTTCACTCTAGAATTCCAATTTTTATTTGTTTGCTTGGTGTTTAGCTATTGTTTCCCCAAGTTAATTCTGAAGTTTCTTTGATAATTTGCTACTAGTGGCCTATAGGTGTGACTGTTGATGGGAGGAAATAAATTGGCAGAAAATGCAATATTTTGACCAAGATATATTATTTATCATTTTCGCCTTCAATCTACTTTGACAGTCTTCTCATTAAAAGATTATAGGCAGTTTGAGAGTTGCCAATTGTTTCCTTATTTTTTCATCACTTTGCTGGCACTAAAAGAGCTCTGTAGGACTCAGTTTGAGAATAATTGGCCTAAAGGCTGAGAAGGATATAATTTAATATTTGAAACATTACTGAAATGAGAAGGAAGCATTGCAAACAATGTGCTGGGGCAACGGCTGTAAACAACTGTAATACCTCTCTATGGTAATTGGGACATATGCTTACTTTATCCAGACTACCTATTAGATTCCTACTTGATTAAACAATGGTTGAATAGAATATGCTTGCAATTCTAATTGGAAAACATTAAAAGTGAATTAAAAGGTTTATATACATACATATATATATGCACATATACACACACACATATATACATACCATGGTTAATAAGCTAATATTTGGATAAAACATATTTGTATTAAATAATTATATATTCTTTACATATGCATGCTTATGATAAACTCTCATTGTGAGTGAGAAGGCAGAAGCCATGTTTATTCCTATTTATATCCAGTATCTTCTCAGTGTACAATATGTGTTTCTTGAAATTTTCAGTTCAGTTCAGTTCAGCTGCTCAGTCGTGTCCAACTCTTTGCGACCCCATGAATCACAGCATGTCAGGCCTCCCTGTCCATCACTAACTCCCGGAGATTACTCAAACTCATGTCCATCAAGTCAGTGATGCCATCAAGCCATCTCATCCTCTGTCATCCTCTTCTCCTCCGGCCCCCAATCCCTCCCAGCATCAGGGTCTTTTCCAATGAGTCAACTCTTTGCATGAGGTGGCCAAAGTATTGGAGTTTCAGCTTCAGCATCAGTCCTTCCAATGAACACCCAGGACTGATCTTCTTTAGGATGGACTGGTTGGATCTCCTTGCAGTCCAAGGGACTCTCAAGAAGACTTGAAATTTTAATTCAATTCAAATAATTTCTGAACATTTACTATGTGAAAAGAATGGGTTATGCTTAAGATATAATAATAAGTAGGAAATTGAAGAGCTAATATACTAGTGAAAGAGAAGAGGGTGAATGACTGCAACACAATGGGGAATTCAGTGCTTATGGTAGAAACACATGCAGATAAGAGAGAAAATCAATTTTAAGGACCTATTATTGCATATTATTGATGAAGCTTGAATAAAAGCTATAAGTTTAATATATGAAACAAAGTGGAGAAAAGAGAGGTTAATTCTCAGAGAAATCCAGGTTATATGCAGAACTCTGTTTCTGGAGAAATTGCTTTATGCTATTTAGAAGAGAATGAAAATGGTCAGATGTAAAGTTTTAAAGACTATACTCAAAAGTTTTGAAACTCATTTGGCATATGATGGAAAATATTGAAACTTTATTTAAAGAGTGAAAAAACATATCAGAATGGTATTCTAATTTTATGGGTTCAGGGTTGAGGGTACGACTTTAAGGCGTATTTTGGCAATAAGCAGCAGTGGAACAGTGTTAGTTGCTCAGTCGTGTCTGACTTTTTGTGACCCTATGAACTGTAGCCCGCCAGGCTCCTCTGTCCATGGGATTCTCCAGGCAAGAATACTGGTGTGGATTGTCATTCCCTTCTCCAGAGGATCTTCCTGACCCAGGGATCGAACGCAGGTCTCCTGGATTGCAGGCAGATTCTTTACCATCTGAGCGCCAGGGAAGATCTTTTTGGTAGTAAACTAGGCATCAAACATAATGAAGTAACATTTCATAGATAACGCAGAGAATGTCTTTGGAGATTGAGCTGAGATGCAGGGGTCATTGAAGTCTAGGTCCAAATCAACCAAGACCTCACAAGTAACATGACAGTAGGTGTGGATGCATCAGAATGTACTAGAGAGGATAACGAGGCATCTGTCAGGTGTATAGGAAAACTATCCAGAAAAACAGAAATGTAAGCTTGGAAGTCAGGAGAGATTTCAAGTCAGAAAACCCTTCTACAACATCCGATCAGAGAAAAAAGAACACATTCTTTGCTCAGAGAGTAAAGAACACAATGGTGTAGGCTTAATGAATCTCAGTGAAAACTACAGTAAAAGGGGGGGGCAAAAAGCTTCAAAAGATAGAAATCTGGAATATTCCAAATATTTAAGAATAAATAAATGAATCCAAGCACAGAGATACTTTTTAGGGGGGAAAAAAAATCCAAAGATTTGAGAGGGGAAATCTATGGCCATCAAGAGGAGAAGAACCAGTAGTTTCATAAAAGACAAGAGAGGAGAGACTTCGCAGATTGTAACACATTTAATGAGTAGGAGCCAACAGGAAATTATAAGTGTCATACATCACTGGAAATAACCGCCACTCTTGTAATAATTGAGAAAGCTTCCCTGGAAGGGGAGAGCAGCATAAATAAAGTAGTAGAGCTCTCCTTGACAGTTACATGAAAAGTAGAGTTCTTTATGACAGAGATTATAATGGAAGCATTTGTGCTAAGATAGTCTTGGGACATAACCCAAGACTTTAAACAAGGATGGGGAAGAATTCATTAAAGTATGGATTCTAACTACTAGATGACTAAATCTGGTAAGCAACTAATGCCAAAATGCAGAACACTGCATGACACAATACATAAAAGAAAATATATATACTAAACACATAGTTAATATGTCAATATTATCACATTAATATTATGGTATTTCTAACCATTTGGTATTTCTAAACAATATGGTATTTCTAAACCATATAGTATTTCTAACCATTTCTGACAAAAAGTGGGCCACTGGGGAAGGGAAAGGCAAACCACTTCAGTATTCTTGCCTTGAGAACCCCATGAACAGTATGAAAAAAGGCAAAAAGATAGGACACTGAAAGATGAACTCCCCTGGTCAGTAGGTGCCCAATATGCTACCAGAAATAAGTGGAGTAATAATTCCAGAAAGAATGAAGAGACAGAGCCAAAGCAAAAACAACATGCAGTTGTGGATGTGACTGGGGATGGAAGTAAAGTCTGATGCTGTAAATAGCAATATTGCATAGGAACTTGGAATGTTAGGTCCATGAATCTAGGCAAATTGGAAGTGGTCAAAAAGGAGATGGCAAGAGTGAACGTTGACATTTTAGGAATCAGCAAACTAAAATGGACTGGAATGGGTGAATTTAACTCGGATGACCATTACATCTACTACAGCGGGCAAGAATCCCTTAGAAGAAATGGAATAGCCATCATGGTCAATAAGAGTCCAAAATGCAGTAGTTGGATGCAGTTTCAAAAAGGACAGAATGATCTCTGTTTGTTTCCAAGGCAAATCATTCAGTATCACAATAATCCAAGCCTATGCCCCAACCATCAATGCTGAAGAAGCTAAGGTTGAACAGTTCTATGAAGATCTACAAGACCTTCTAGAACTGACCCTCAAAAAAAGATATCCTTTTCATTATAGGGGACTGGAATGCAAAAGTAGGAAGTCAAGAAATACCTGGTGTAAGAGGCAAATTTGGCCTTGGAGTACAGAATGAAGTAGGGCAAAGATTAAAAGAGTATTGCCAAGAGAACGCACTGCTCATAGCAAATACCCTCTTCCCACAACACAAGAGAAGACTCTATACATGGACATCACCAGATGGTCAATACTGAAATCAGACTGATTCTATTCTTTGCAACCAAAGCTGGAGAATGTCTATACAGTTAGCAAAAGCAAGACCAGAATAGAACTGTGGCTCAGATCAAGAACTCCTCATTACCAAATTCAGACTTCAAGTGAAGAAAGTAGGGAAAACCACTAGACCATTCAGGTATGACCAAATCAAATCCTTATTATTATACAGTAGAAGTGACTAAAAGATTCAAGGGATTAGGTCTGATAGAGTGCCTAAAGAACTAAGAACAGAGGTTTATGACATTTCACAGGAGGCAGGGATCAAGACCTTCCCCAAAAAAGAAATGCAAAAAGGGAAAATGGCTTTCTGAGGAGGCCTTAAAAGAAGTGTTAGTATACTGTATTGGTCTTTATCTTTCTGGTTTACTTCACTCTGGATAATGGGGGAAGACCCAGAGGGATGGGACGGAGAGGGAGGTGGCAGAGGGGATCGAGATGGGGAACACATGTAAATCCATGGCTGATTCATGTCAATGTATGGCAAAAACCACTACAATATTGTAAAGTAATTAGCCTCCAACTAATAAAAATAAATGGGGATGAAAAAATAAAATAAGGAAAAAAAATAAAAAGAAATAGAAAGAAAAGAAGCGAAAGGGAAAGGATAAAAGGAAAAATATACCCACTCGAATGCAGAGTTACAAAGAATAGCAAGGAGAGATAAGAAAGCCTTCCTCATTGATCAATGCAAAGAAATAAGGGGAAACAATAGAATGGGAAAGACTATAGATCTCTTCAAGAAAATTATAGATACCAAGGGAATAGTTCATGCAAAGATGGGCACAATAAAGGACAGAAATGATATGGAACTAACAGAAGCAGAAGATATTAAGAAGAGGTGGCAAGAATACACAGAACTATACAAAAAAACTCTTCATAACCCAGATAATCATGATAGTGTGATCACTCACCTAGAGCCAGACAACCTGGAGTGAGAAGTCAAGTGAACCTTAGGAAGTATAACTACAAATTAGTGGAGGTGATGGAATTCCAGTTGACCTATTTCAAATCCTAAAAGACGATACTGTGAAAGAGCTACATCTAATAGACCAGCAAATTTGGAAAACAGCAGTGGCCACAGGACTAGAAAAGGTCAGTTTTCATTCCAGTCCCAAAGAAAGGCAATGCCAAAGAATGCTCAACTACTGCACAACTGCACTCATCTCACACGGTAGCAAAGCAATGCTCAAAATTCTTCAAGCCAGCCTTCAATACTACATGAACCATGAACTTACGTATGTTCAAGATGGATTTAGAACAGGCAGAGGAACCAGAGATCAAATTGCCAACATCTGCTGGATCATCAAAAAAGCAACAGAGTTCCAAAAAAACATCTACTTCTGCTTTATTGACTACACCAAAACCTTTGACTGTGTGGATCACAGCAAACTGTGGAAAATTCTGAAAGAGATGGGAATACCAGACCACCTGATCTGCCTCTTGAGAAATCTGTATGCAGGTCAGAAAGCAACAGTTAGAACAACATACTGGTTCCAAATCGGGAAAGGAGTATGTCAAGACTGTATATTGTCACCCTGCTTATTTAACTTATATGCAGAGTACAGAAATGCTGGAATGGATAAAGCACAGGCTGGAATAAAGATTGCTGGGAGAAATATCAGTAACCTCAGATATGCAGATGACACTTACAGCATAAAGCAAAGAGGAACTAAAGAGCCTCCTGATGAAAGTGAAAGAGGAGAGTGAAAAAGTTGGCTTAAAACTCAACATTCAGAAAACTAAGATCATGGCATCTGGTCCTATCCCTTCATGGCAAACAGATGGGGAAACAGTGGAAACAGTGACAGATTTTATTTTGGGGGGCTCCAAAATCACTGCAGATGGTTACTGCAGTCATGAAATTAAAAGATGCTTGCTCCTTGTTAGAAATGTTATGACCAACTTAGACAGCATATTAAAAAGCAGAGACATTACTTTGCCAACAAAGGTCTGTCTAGTCAAAGCTACGGTTTTTGCAGTGGTCATGTGTGGATGTGAGAGCTGGAGTTTAAAGAAAGGTGAGTGCCGAAAAATTGATGCTTCTGAACTGTGGTATTGAAGAAGACTCTTGAGAGTCCCTTGGACTGCAAGGAGATCCAGCCAGTCAATCCTAAAGGAACTCAGTCCTGAATATTCATTGGAAGGACTGAGGCTGAAGCTGAAACTCCAATACTTTGACCACCTGATGCAAAGAACTGACTCAACTGAAAAGACCTTGATGCTGGAAAAGATTGAAGGCGGGAGGAGAAGGGGACGACAGAGGATGAGATGGTTGGATGGCATCACTGACTCAATGGTCATGAGTTTGAGTAAACTCCAGGAGTTGGTGATGGACAGGGAGGCCTGGCGTGCTACAGTCCATGGGGTCACAAAGAGTAGCACACGACTGAGCGACTGAACTGAATGAACTGAACTGAACCAGGGACAATTACCTCATCAATAAATCCAACTAGCCAAAGTGTATGCAACTGTTCACCACTGAAAAAAATTATGTAAGGATTTACTGTCTTTGTCTTAAATAGAAAATTGAGACATTGAGCCATGACCCTACACTCTACAAATTCTGCAGTTTTCCATAATACTAGAAATCTTCAACCACATAGGCATAACAACTTTAAGAGAGTCAGAAAATAAGAAGAAATGTATACTATCAGAAGAATTTTATCTTATCCAAATTTACATCTCTATTAAAATAGAGTTTAGCACATACTAGGTCACTGTCATAAAGCATCTGCTTGCCTGTGCAGGCAACATGCGTTCAATCCCTGGGTCAGGAAGATCCTCTGGAGAAGGAAATGGCAATTCAACCCAGTATTCTTACCTGGGAAGTCCCATAGACTGAGGAGCCTGGCAGGCTATCGTCCATGGAGTACCAAAACAGTTGGGCACAACTTGGTGACTAAACAGAAGAGGGTTCAGTGGCTATTTACCTAATTAATAAATACACCATAACTAACTCAGGGCTACAAATTGCTTTAGTGCCCCTGAGACATCAAATTCATATTAGTTTTTATTATACCTTTATTCATGGGGCTAAACACTGTACTAGACTACCTTTTAAATTTTTTCTGAGCTGATAAAATCTGCTTACATGGTGGTAGAACTAAGGATGGTTTCTCAAGTCAGGAATACCACTGAGAAAATTAGAAAATTTCACTCAACCCAGAAGGTAGGCAGGTGTCAAAGCTTTCAAAATTTGAAGAATTAGTTCTGGAAAGGAACAGCAAGCATGTAATTAGAGTCATCATGTCCTGTTTAGCTGACATAAATAGTTAGTTCTCTTGCAAGATCTTATTTATTGAAATTCCAGAAATTTTAGCACAGCATGGAAACAGCAAAGAAAAATAGGAAAAAAAAAAAAAAGAAGAAGAAAGAAAACAGAAAAAATACAGACATAAACTTAGCAATTTGAAAGTGAAGCTTAAAAACTAGCTACGCTTCTTGACCCTAGGGATCCAGAGTGGGTCCAAAATGGCATATAAAAGAGCACATGAAACCTGATGCCACTACTAGCTGATTTTGTTTTCCTACGATGGTGACAGTAAAATGCCCTTTCCCTTATGCTCTTTGAACAGGATGACTTCTACAGTCTTCCCACTAGAACATAGCATATATTTCTACTACCTGAATCTGGCAGAGCTTTGACTACAGCAGAAGTGACCCTGCAAATTACAAGTCTAGTTCATAAACATTCTGTCTAATTATTTTGGGAAGCTTCTTCTTAGAAGCCAGCACCTTGATGTGAGGAAGCTCAAATAGCCCAGGAAAAACCTACATGGAGTAGAAATAAAGCCTCCAGCTCACAGCCCTCACTGAGCTGGAGCCCACAGCTAGAATCAACTTGCTAAGTTTACTATTTGGAAAGTGGTACCCAGCCCTTGGCCTTCCCAGATGGTGCTAGCGTGAAGAACCTGACTATCAATGTAGGAGACATAAGCGATGTGGGTTCAATCCCTGGCTCAGGAAGATCCCCTGGAGGAGGGCATGGTAACCCACTTCAGCAACCTTACCTGGAGAATCCCATGGACAGATGAGCCTGGTGGCCTACAGTCCATAGTGTTGCAAAGAATCAGACATGACTAAAACGATAGAACACACACACACACACACACACACACACACAGCCCTTAGCCAAAATGTCCTATCTGATGCTGTGCAGAGCAGGAATGAGGTGTTCCCTCAGGTCTGCCAGAATTGTGGCTTTATGAACAAATTTAAAGATTGTAATTTGCAGCCACTAAATTTTGGTGCTTTGTTATGCAGTGATTGATAACTAGAATAAGTGCCTAATTTTGCAACTAAACATATCTAATTTTTTCCACATGCCAATAAAAATATAATGTTTGATGAATAAATATTTGCTGTAAGTATTTAAATCTGTAAAACTAAAATTCTTATTTCACAGAATGTTCAAGAATGGATTGATCTGTTAAAAATGATGATGAAGAATAAAGTTTGGTCATTCTGTGATTTATAAAATATCCTTTAATTAAAGATATATGATTTCAAAAGAAAATATTGTTAATTTATTATCTATATAAGGCTAAGTCACTTAAATTCTGTATCCCAGAGATCTCATTTATAAAATGACCATTACAGTGGTAACTATCTGAAAGGATTTAAGTTCATATATTTGCAGAATTTAGCACAGTTCATGACAAATTGAACAATCTAAATAGTCATTAGTCATTATTATCATTTACCACAAATCTGGAAGATGGCCTTATCGCTAGCGTGAAATGGCATAGGAATTAGAGATGCTTAGTCTATAAGCTGGAGCAAAAAGGAAATGATGCTCAAAGATCCTTAGAAAGTCAATACACTTTGCTTCTCAAGCAGTAACCTCTGTCTTTACTTCTCTCATTACATCAAGTACTGTTAAACATTCATCACACTGGCTCATTGATTTTAGTCTTATTAGGTCAGTATTCCCCTTCTCTTGGGATCTCATTGATACACCAGCTACTTAAATTAGCTCAGAAAAATAGATTAATACTAAAAATATTTTTGTCATGATTTCAATTAAGCCTTTCAAAGAAAAGGTCAATGTTCACATCATTAAGTCTTCTCACTAATATTCGACAAAATAATATCATGACCTACAACTTTAGGTAACCTATAAATACTTGTCTACACAAACTTTCCATTAGCCTTTCTGTCTGCAAAATTCCTCCATTCAGCTTAAAAATAATGTTATTTTCTTCACTCAGTGCACATCATAAGGTTTATCCATTTTTTAGGTTTGTTTTTTTTTTTTCATGTAAACCAACTAGACCAGTAATCAATCATTTATTCCAGCAAACACAAAAGTGGTTTTCAACCATTTAAGAGCTATTGCTAGTAAAGCAAGTGGGTAAAATATTGGATCAAGTAATTGGTAAAATATTTGGTAAGAACTATTTAAAGTGACTGGAATGCAACCTAATTTACACTTAGAAGTAATCTGTGTTCTATACTTTAAAAAAAAAGAAAAAAAGTTAAACTACAGAGAAGATCCTCCAAACTGCACTTCTCAAATGTCAGAAAAAAAATCAAATATCTCGCAACAAATTCTGACATTACTAGCCATATTACTAACCCAGAAGCCTAAATACTTTTCATAGGAACAGCAAAAACTAATCGAATAGTTGACTCCTAGGAATTTGACTGCTCTAAATGAGATTTTTTTTTTTTTTTACATTTAAGGAAGAAACTGATATTTTAGCCTAGGGATATCTATTGGGCTTACCAGGTGGCACAGTGGTAAAAAAAATCTGCCTGCCAAGGCAGGAGACACAAGAGACAAAGGTCCAATCCCTGGGTTGGGAAGATCCTATGGAGTAGGAAATGGCAACCCACTCCAGTATTTATGACTAGAGAATTCTATGGACAGAGGAGCCTGGCAGGCTACAGTTCATGGGGTCCAAAGAGTGGGACATGACTGAGCACATGTGTGTACACACACAGAATATCTATTAGCCTTATAACTTTTATTCTTAGATATGTACACTTATCACCCAGGCAGGTCTATGGTGTGAATTTTAGGCTGATGCCAATTTATAGATTTATTAGAATTTTTTTTTTAAATGAAGAATTGAATATAGAAAATATGTACACATGACTTAACTTTTTATTTCTTTAAAATACATCTTTAATGAATAATTATTTACACTCAGGATTCATTAGCTCCCCCTCCAAACAGCCAAGCATTATTTCCAATAATATATCAGGATTCTAAAAGACAAAAGGGCATGCTGTTAATATATGTGTCCTCTGACTTAGGGCTGAATGTTGACAAGTGAATTTAAGAAAATGCTGGAGTTATTTCTTGGGGTTTCCAAGTATATGATGTCAACTGATCTTTGTTATGCTTTATACATGGAAAAAAAAAAATCAGAGTCAAATGGGCTGCTACTTCAGGTTGTTGTTGATCACTCACTATTGTGACACATTATTGTGTCTATTTGTGACCCCATGGACTGAAGCATACTAGACTTCCCTGTCCTTCACTATTTCCTGGAGTCTGCACAAATTCATGTCCATTAAGTTGGTGATGCTATCCAACCATTTCTTCCTCTGCCATGTTGCTTCATGACATTCCTTCAATGATATAATTAGACATTATGACCAAAAATTTACCCATACTGTCTCAACATGGTTTTGGACATAAACTTTTTTCCAATATCCATCTAGAAAAGCATACTATTTTCACCACATATGTGTTCAAAATATTTGAACAGGATCTCACTGGGGTCACAGAGGTGGAAGTGAAGAGGAAAAGATGAGAGTATGCTTACTGGAGTTCTCAGCTCAGGTATGGCAGCTTGATAGGTGAGTGGGCGACAGTCACGAGTATTTGGCACGAGGACACATGGAAGAAACATTGGACCCAGGTCATCTCCATCCAGAACGTCCACTGTGAGGGTGGTGGTGGTGGTTCGCCGTTCATTTAGGTTTTGTGCACGGTCCTGTGAGAGCAGGAAAAAAGAAAAAGAACATAAGATGTACTCAATGTTCCCTCCAGTTTGATGACACCATAGATACATTTGTTCCTGACTGTAGGCATCTGACCTCCTTTTTCGTAGAGCATTTACTTTAGAAAACTTGCATTTGTAAATACTTTCTCTGACCCTTTGAGATGTCAACCTCCTTCCACCTCAAACTTTTACCAGTTTTATACCCAGGACTCTTTCCAGGATTTAAGAATTATCCTTTTGAAATGTAATAATCAAGGAAGATAGAGCTTCTATTCATGTCTCCCAGTCCCTGTAGGAGGGTAGGAGCCTAACTTCCATGAAGGTTTTCTCCAAGTTGTGAAACCATCTTCCATCATGAAGATACACAAATGTTTACTTCTCTTTGAGAAAACAGTTAACAAACAAGTTAGCAATCAAGACGACTCTCGAGTCCTTCACTCCTGCCCCCACCCCAGTATTTTATTTTATTTTTTTATGATGCTTCAAGAAATTTAAGTTTATGAAATAAATGTTGCTTATTAAAAAAAAAAAAAAAAAGGTGGGGGAGAGAGAGAAGAAGAAGAGGAAAAATTAAATGAAGAGGTGAATAAAAGAAAGGAAAGAAGACCCACCAGATCTGCTATACACTCATGGAAAAATGTATTTGTATGTTTCACATAAGATTGCCTGTCACAAAGTATGATATTTTGAGAGCCTTCCTTCTCTCCATGTAGCCTTCTGGCATCACTAAAAAAACTTGTTTCCAAGTTTATAAATGACAGTTGTTTCATTTCTTTATTCTTTGAAACACTAAAAAGTACAATTTCTGAGAAGAGTATCCTTGTATCAGTAATGGGAATTACATTTCCATTTTTCCTCTTTTCTGCTAACCACAATATTGCCAGAGAACATGGATTCTATTTTATTTTATTGTCTGTTTTGTTTTTCCAATTTTTATGGGTTGCAAAGTGTTCTTTGGTAAGATCTTGGGAAGCAGAAGCTCTATTGATGCAATTTTGCAAGTGCAGCCTTTCTGGAATGCAATAACTTTATGACTCTGACACCAACTAGGACCTTGTGGGGCCCTACCAGGTACAAATCCTGTTCATGTTCGCAATTTCTTATTTGTAGGAAATAGATTTCATTCAGCTTCTTTGACCTTCCCTGAGTTCCAAAGGGAGATTCAAACAATTGCTAATTAGAAGAGTGAGGGAAATGAAGAAACAAAGGAAGAGCAATCAAGAAATAATAGTGCAGTGATAAAGTAAAATCCGGTTCTTCCTCAAGTAATATATATATAACAATATCTTTGAGTTCTTCTGCAGAAACTATGGCCCCACCAGGTGGAGAACTGTAACTTCAGGTGAGCACAAGATTCCTAGAATACCACCCTGTTACCTCACCACCAATCAATCAGAAAGAAGACTGCACAGAGTGGACAATAACAAAGACTCTGATCCCCACCCCAAAGGATTCTCTGTGATAAACTCCCCCTTTCTCCCTTTAAAAACTTTCATGGTAGAGCAGAATCTTTAGCACTGGTTCCTGGACACAACTCTGCCTTCTTCCAGCTTGCCAGACTCCTGAATAAAGCAACCTTTCTTTTCCTACCAACAACTGTCTCTTGAGCATTAGTTTTCAAGTGGCAAGCAGCAGAACATGAGTTTGGTAAAAAAATTCTTGTATTCTTTGATGTTTAATTTATCAAATTATTATTTACAAATTATTTTAAATTAAATTAAAGACATTAGAGATCGATCACACACAGAAAGAAGTCTTTTCAGAGTTTCCCTTAACTTATTAAAAGCAGAAACATTTGCAAGTGAAGCTGCCATAAAACTGTTCTCTGGGAGAGTTTTATAGCAATGAGTATAGAAACAAGAAGAAAAACACTAGAATCTATATAAACAAACATCATCACAAACTTTCTTTCAGTTCCGTTCAGTCGCTCAGTCGTGTCCGACTCTTTGTGACCCCATGAAGCGCAGCACACCAGGGCTCCCTGTCCATCACCAACTCCAGGAGTTTACTAAAACTCATGTCCATGGAGTGGGTGATGCCATCCAGCCATCTCATCCTCTCTTATTCCCTTCTCCTCCTGCCCTAGAAACCTACACATTCTTTAGCTGCTTAGGAAGCAACTTCACTTGCTTGCTATCTTACACATATAAAAATACTTTATTCTTTTCACTTGTTAATCTGTTTGGGGCTTTTAAATATATATATTTATTTATTTATGGCTGTGATGGGTCTTCCTTGCAGAAGGGGGCTTTCTCTAGTTGTGGAGAGTGGGAGCTACTCTCTAGTTGTAGTGTGTGGCCTTCTGGCTGTGGTGGCTTCTCTAGTTGTGGAGCATGGGCTCTAGGGCACTCAGGCTTCAGCAGTTTCTGCATGTGGTCTCAGTAGTTGCGGTTCCCAGTCTCTAGAGCGCAGATTCAATGATTATGGTGAGGTAGATGTCTAATACTTTGGCCACCTAATGCAAAGAACTGACTCAGTGGAAAAGACCCTGATGCTGAGAAAGATTGAAGGAAGGAGGGGAAGGGCATGACAGAGGATGAGAAGGTTGGATGGCATCATCGCCTCAACGGACACGAGTTTGAGCAAGCTCCAGGAGTTGGTGATAGACAGGGAAGCCTGGTGTGCTGCAGTCCATGGGGTCGAAAAGAGTCAAACATGACTGAGTGACTGAAATTACTGACTGAGAAATTGCTAGGCTATCATGGTACGGATGAGACTCCAGTTCTTTTTTAATTCTAACTTTTTCTCTCATACAAACATCTCACTCCATTAACCTAAAACTATACTCTTTGTTCCAATTTCCTGACTTCTAGAGGAAGGTTTCATTGGTCTGGTAGGTCATAAAACATCCAGACCCAGGACAAGACAATCAGAAACTGTTGACCAACTTACCAAGATGGAAAACACAAGGTGGAACATTAACTTTTAGTCCATACATCTGGTCCATATTTGGTCTTTAAAAGATGACCTGCAGTCATGAAAAAGGGTCATGGGATGATGACCCAATGTCTATGAAAACTCAAGGACAGGGGGATTAAAAAAAAAAAAAAGCCATAAAAATGACAGACTGGAAATAGGGACTTTAAAACTAATTGGTCAGAAATTACATACATCAGGGATGCGAGCCAATCAAAAATGAATAGATCAGTATTGGTAAAGATATAAACTGCTGTAGTTCAGTTCAGTCCCTCAGCCATGTCTGACTCATTGTGACCCCATGGCTGCAACATGCCAGACCTCCCAGAGCTTGCTCAAACTCATGTCCACTGAGTCAGTAATGCCATCCAACCATCTCATCCTCTGTCATCCCCTTCTCTTCTTGCCTTCAATCTTTGCAAGCATCAGGGTCTTGTCTAATGAGTCACCCTTCACATCAGGTAGCCAAAGTATTGGACCTTCAGCTTCAGCATGAATATTCAGGGTTGATTTCCTTTAGGACAGACTAGTTTGATCTCCTTGAAGTCTAAGGGACTCTCAAGGGTCCTCTCCAACACCACAGTTCAAAAGCATAAATTCTTTGGTGGTCCAACTTTCTTTATGGTCCAACTCTCACATCCATACATGACTACTGGAAAAGCCATAGCTTTAAATATATGGACCTTTGCTGGCAAGGTAAAATCTTTGCTTTTTAATATGCTGTCTAGGTTGTGAGGTAGAAATTACTAGGCAGTCAGTATAAAACTCTGAGACCTCAGTCTTGTTTTCAGTAAACATCCTGGTCCATTGTCCTAAATTCCTGGAATATGTCTTTAGTCTGATAGATTATCAGCACTCAGATCCAGGGAAGGGCAGTAATTAAGTTCTATTCCATATGCTTGGGGAAAAACAACTGGTGATCATTAATCTTAAGCCAATCAGTTCAATTCAGTTCAGTCATGGAAAAGTAATATCTCTGCTTTTTAATATGCTGTCTAGGGTTGGTCATAGCTTTTCTTCCAAAGAGCAAGCATCTTTTAATTTCATAGCTGCAGTCACCACCTGCAGTGATTTTGGAGCCCAAGAAAATAAAGTCTGTCACTGTTTCCATTGTTCGCCCATCTATTTGCTATGAAGTGATGGGACCATATGCCGTGATCTTTTTTTCTGAATGTTCAGTTTTAAGCCACCTTTTTGGGGTCATGTCACCTCTTCTCAGTGTCTGTGCTGGGAGCTTTATACTTCTCTCTCCTTTAATATAAACTCTGCTTGGGTGAGGGTTTGCATGTTCATGAAGTTCTCTATGAACAAGAACTCAGATTCCCGTTTCAGCAGTGCACAGGTTTAGTTGCTCTGAAGCATATGAGATCTTCCTGGATCAGGGATTGAACCTGTGTCCCCTGCATTGCAAGGCAGTTTTTTAACCACTGGACCACCAGGAAAGCCCTTGGGTTTTGTTTTATTTTTGTTTTGGTCAGTCTAATACAAAAGTCTCTGATTAGTAAATCTAAGAGGACAGAGAAAAACATTTTTCTTTCTCAAGAAGAGAATAAACATATTGAGATTGTACTGATAATTATGATTGGCTAAATTTTTATTTACTTTTTACAATTTATTATTAACTTTTGGCCTCACTGCGTGTCTTGTGGGATCTTAGTTCCCCAACTTGAGGTTGATCCCAGGCCCTTGGCAGTGAGGGAGCAGATTCCTAACCACTGGCCTGCCAGGGAATTCCCCTGATTGGTTAAATTTATAGAGTATATAATTTTATATAATTTTTTAAAGTCCTCCATTAACTGTTTTAAATTTTCTATGTCTGTTTATTATATCTAGTGCAGCTGAAAGTATATTAGGGGTAGCAAATGACATGTGAGATAAATTTGGTCTACAAATAAGAATTTTAAATTATACTTTCAACCTAAGAACTGAGTATAAATAGAAAAGTCTTAATTTAACTTTCTTTTTTTTTAAAACACATATCAAACCTACATTTTAAATTATGATTATGATATAGGGGAGTAGAATTTGCCACCCCCAAATATGTCTCTTTGGCATAAAGATTATTTTAGGCTGATTATTTTTAAGAAACTGAAGGCACAGAGGAAGCTTGGAAAACTGGGAAATAGTCAGCCTTTTGTAAGGGACATTTACATATACAAGGGAAATCTCCTTTTGTAAAGGTGTCTCCTTGGCTATACCAGGAAGAAGGAGATGATCTTATCACTAGCAACTTACATATGCATATCAACTTTTGTTGTTGTTTACTCACTAAGTTCTGTCTGATTCTTTTGCAAGCCTATGGGATTAGGCCTCCAGGATCCATGAAATTTTACAGGCAAGAATGGACTGGGTTGCCATTTCCCTCTCCAGGGGATCGACCCGGGGATCAAACCCATGTCTCTTGCAATAGTAGGCAGATTCTTTACCACTCTGCCACCTAACTTCCCTTAACTAAACTTCTACCTTCAATGTCTTCTGTGTTTAACTAAAGATGATACTTAAGGTGAGGGCTTCTGCCATGCTGGGGAGGAGTCACCCTGTTTCCCTGAGTCTTCCCCATGTACACAAAAGGTATGTGTATGTATTAGTTGCATCTGACTCTTTGAGGCCCATGGACTGAAAAGCCCCCAGGCTCCTCTGTCCATAGAATTCTCCAGGCAAGAATACTGGAGTGGGCAGCCATTCCCTTCTCCAAGGCATCTTCCTAACCCAGGGATTGAAACCAGGTCTTCTGCATTAGAGACAGATTCTTTACCATCCAGGCCACTGGGGAAGCCATATATGTGATACAACTTTGTGTTTTTTCCATTAATCTGTCTTATAGCTATGTGATTATTAGACCTACCAAAGAACCTAGAAGGGTAGAATGGAAACACTTCCCACCCCTACAATTGTGTAGAATGTAGTTTGCAAAAAGACAGTGTCAATTAAAGTTTAAGAAAGATAATGAATTAATACCATTTTATGTGATACTGGATGTGCCACATTCCAATGGTGATTTCCTTTGTTCTTATCTTTCTCAAGGGTAAGAATTCAGTCTAGAGGCATGGTGTTGTTGTTCAGTTGTTAAGTCATGTCCAACTCTTTGCAATACATGGAATGTAACAGGCCAGGCTTCCCTAACCTTCACTATCTCTTGAGTTTTCTCAAATTCATGTCCACTGAGTCAGTGATGCTATCTCATCATCTTGTTGAAGGCAGTCAGTGTAGTATCCTGAGACCTTGTTTTCAATAAATATATACCTCCATTAACCTAAAGTTATACCCTTTTTTTCCAAATTCCTGGAATATATCCTTAGTCTGATAAACTATTAGCACTCAGATCCAGGGAGGGCAATAATTAACTTCTGTTCCATATGCCTGAGGGAAAGGCAACTGTTGATCATTAATCTTTTAGCCCATACATCTGGTCCATTTCAAAATGGCCAGGGGGCATGAAAA
Organism: Cervus elaphus; assembly: GCF_910594005.1. Taxonomy (NCBI): domain Eukaryota; kingdom Metazoa; phylum Chordata; class Mammalia; order Artiodactyla; family Cervidae; genus Cervus; species Cervus elaphus. Next base: position 48,964,821 of record NC_057829.1, on the reverse strand, counting down.
AGGGTGATGCCTTAATCCGAGGATCAAGAGAAGCCATAAAGATTTTAAGCTAAACATTTTGACCTTCAAAATGATAGGTTAGAAATGATGTATTTTAAGGACAGGAGCCAATCAAAACTGTACAGATTAATACTGGCAAGGATATAAACTGCTGTAAGTCCCACTTTTGGGGGACTCTTTATCTCCTCTCAGTGTCTATGCTGAGAGCTTTGTACATTCCTTCTCTTTAATAAATCCTATTCACTTGTTACTGTGAGTGTTCTTTCTTTACTGTGAAGTTCTTTCTTAGGCTCTGTGAACCAAACTTTTGATTCCCATTTCATCATCCTCTGCCACCTTCTTTTCCTTTTGCCTTCATTCTTTCCAAGCATCAGGGTCTTCTCCAATGAGTCAGCTCTTTGAGTCAGGTGGCCAAAGTATTGGAGTTTCAGCATCAGTCCTTCCAATGAATATTCAGAGTTAATTTCCTTTAGGACTGACTGGTTTTGAAACTGTTTACCTCAGTTTGGGACTTGAACCCATTAGTCAGGACTCAAACCTAACCAAAACCTAGTTTGGTACTCAAACCCCCGTGGCTTGGACTTCAACTCAGACAATACCCACAGTCTTCCAACTGAAATCACAAACCTGGTTTCAGGACCTAGAGAAGCTTAGGTTCTTGATGTTTCATCACGGAAATGGAAACAAAGGGATAGGTAAGAAGCGGATTTATTCAGAGAGAAGCACACTCCATAGACAGAGTGTGGGCCATCACATAGGGTGAGTGCAGCTGCTTTGAGATATGGCATAATTAGTTTTTATGATCCAGGTAATTTAATAGGCTAATGAGTGGGAGGATTTTTCCAACCATTTGGGGGAAAGGGTATAGAAAATTGGGCCACCACCCGTATTTTGGTCTTTTGGTGCCTTGACCTGTCATGGCTCCTCTGGGTATATCATTTAGCTTGCTGATTGAAGATCAAGGTTTAGTTGATGGTCCAACTTTTACATCCATGCATAACCATGGAAAAACCATAGCTTTGATTAAACAGACCTTTGTTGGCAAAGTGATGTCTCTGTTCTTAATACACTGTCAAGATTTGCTATATCTGTCAAGGCAAGGAGCAAGCATCTTTCAGTTTCACGGCTGCAGTCACAGTTCCCAGTGATTTTGGAAACTAAGAAAATAAAATCTGTCACTGCTTCTACTATTTCCCCTTCTATTTGCCATGAAGTTATGGAACTGGATGCCATGATCTTACTTTTTTTTGAATGTTGAGTTTTAAGTCACCTTGTTCACTCTCATCTTTCACTTTCAAGAGACTCCTTAGTTCCTCTTCATTTTCTGCCATTAGAGTGGTACCATCTGCCTATCTGAGGTTTTTTATATTTTTCCTAGTAATCTTGATTCCAGCCTTTGATTCATCCAGTCTGGCATTTCACATGATGTACTCTGCTTATAAGTTAAATGAGCACGGTGACAAGATACAGCCTTGATATACTGCTTTCCCAATTTTGAATTTGTCCATTTTTCCATGTCCATTTCTCACTGTTGCTTCTTGTCAGGAGGCAGGCAAGGTGGTCTGGTATTCCCATCTCTTTAAAAATTTTCTACAGTTTGTTGTGATCCACACAGTAAAAGGCTTTAGTGTAGTCAATGAAGAATAAGTAGATATTCTTCTGGAATTTCTTTGCTTTCTTTACGATCCAGTGAATGCTGGCAATTTGATCTCTGGTTCCTCTGCCTTTTCTAAATCCAGCTGTATATCTGGAAGTTCTCCGTTCACGTACGGTCGAAGCCTAGCTTGAAGCATTAGCCTGCTAGCTTGTGAAATGAACACAACTGCATGGTAGTTTGAACATTCTTTGTCACTGCCCTTCTTTTGAATTGGAATGAAAACTGACCTTTTCCAATCCTGTGGTCACTGCTGAGTTTCTCAAATTTGCTGGCATATTGGGTGCAGCACTTTCACAGCATCATCTTTTATAATTTTAAATAGCTCAGTTGAAATTCCATTACCTCCACTAGCTTTATTCAGAAAAATGCTTCGTAAGGTCCACTTGACTTCACACTCCAAGATATCTGGCTCTATGTGAGTGACCGCATCATAGTGAGTATCCTGGGCATTAGCACCTTTTTTGTACAGTTCTGTGTATTCTTGCATCTCTTTTTAATCTCTTCTGCTTTTTTTAGGTCCTTGCCATTTCTGTCCTTTACTGTGTCTAAATTTGCATGAAATGTTCCCTTGGTATCTCCAATTTTCTTGAAGCAATCTCTAGTCTTCTCAATTCTATTGTTTTCCTCTATTCTTTACATTGTTCATTGAAAAAGGCCTTCCATATCTCCCCTTGCTATTCGTTGGAACTCTGCATTCATATGGGTTATATCTTTACTCTTCTCCTTTGCCTTTTGCTTCCCTTCTTTTCTCAACTTTTTGCAAGGCCCCCTCAGACAACTACTTCGCCTTCTTGAATTTCCTTTTCTTTGGGATAGTTTTGGTCACTACCTCTTGTACAATGTTATGAATCTGTGTCCATAGTTCTTCAGGTACTCTGTCTATCAAATCTAATCCATGAATCTATTTGTCACTTCCACTGTATAATCATAAGAGATTTGATTTATCTCATACCTGGATGGCCCAGTAGTTTCCCCTACTATCTTCAATTTAAGTCTTAATTTTGCAATAAAGAGTTCATGATCTGAGCCACAGTCAGCTCCTGGTCTTATTTTTGCTGACTGTATAGAGTTGCTTCATCTTTGGCTCCAAAGAATATAATCAGTCTGATTTTGGTGTTAACCATCCCATGATGTCTATGTATAGAGTTGTCTCTTGTGTTTTTGGAAGAGGGTGTTTGCTATGACCAGCGCGTTCTCTTGTCAAAACTGTTAGCCTTTGACCAGCTTCATTTTGTACCCTAAGGCCAAACTTGCGTGTCATTCCAGGTATAGATTGATTTCCTAGTTTTGAATTCTGTTCCCCTATGATGAAAAGGAGATCTTTTTCTAGTGCAAGCTCTAGAAATTCTGTGAAGTTGTCACAGAACTGTTTGACTTCAGCTTCTTAGACATTAGTGGTTGGGACATAGACTTGGATTACTCGATATTGAAAGATTTGCCTTGGAAAGGAATTGAGACATTTCTGAAGTTTTTAAGATAGCACCCATATACTGCACTTCAGACTCTTCTGTATGTTTATTATACAGACTTAAATGCAAGCCTTCTCCATTAAGTTTCTAGAGATTTAGAATCATCCTTTCCTTCTTGATACAGATAGAAAGACACCCTTTACAACTGGAGTTTTTACTTGTAAATGAAAATTCTTCTATTAGTTTTTACAGCTTCTTTTCTGTCTGCTATGTTTTTTGTTTATTACTCAGCCTAAAATAATTCTTATGCTTGCTGAATAAAATTAATAATTTAGGCAAATGAGAAAATTTCTTCCCCTTTAGTGCGTACTGTACATGTACATTAACCATACCTCTTTAGGAAATAATATTCTTTCTAATCTCATCAACGGTCAAAACTCCTTAGGAGATAACCCTCCTTCTTAATCATGTAAGGAATCATGAGGATCAATGGTCAATTACTGTATGTACCTGTAGATTGTGTAAATGGTCTATAATACATCATTTAATATACAGCCCTTTGTCCCAGAAACTTATATGTAACTGTGCTTTGATCTCTGATGGGCAGAATAGCTCTTCATGCTCTCTGAGAGGCTGTCCTTGGGTTATAATCCTCACTTTGGTAAATAAAATTTTCCATAACTTTCTTAGATTGACTGATTAATATTTTGTATACATGCTAAAGATACACATTTTGGGCTGACACATTCTGCTCCTTTTCACTATTACAGGTGAAATACATTAAGAAAACATACCAACCTGATTAATATATGCATAGATATTTTCCAGAATTTGTCACCAATAAATACAATATAAATAGACTTATGAAAATAGGCCTCGTGCACATTCCTAACTTGCAAGTCTCTGGAAGGTGCTTTTAATCCATAATGCTCTTTTCACAGTTCAGAACCAAATTTGATCTTAAAATATTGCCTAAAACAAAGCCCCCAACAATTATAATAAAAGCTAAAAAGACAGGAGCATTTTGCTCTTCTAGTAAAATGCTTGCTTTTTGTGACTCTTCTGAATAAAGGAAATAGCATTGTAAATTGGGAGTGGTATAAAAAAAGCATAATTATTTCCATAAATATTTTATGTGAGTTTATTAAGTTTACATTTTCATTTATTGCTATGTGAAAATCCAATACATATTAAAAACTACCCCCCTCAAGTCCTTCCTTCTATTCTATTTTCCTTCCCTCTTTCTTTCTACCATTTTAAAAATAAGATAATACTTTAAAAGTTTAAACATTTAAAAATATCATTAGCTTAGGAAACTGTGACTGTAACTGGCAAGCAAGGATGTATCTCCTTTAAGAGTTAATCAAGTTTGACTGTCTAATTTGTATTTTCTCAGTGTGCATTATTTCACATATCACTTATATAGTTGCTAACATTCAACATTTAATTATATGAAACTGTTACCAGGTCCAAGATCGATCTGCTCACTACACTACAGGCCAGTGAATCTGAGAGATGAGGTGTTGAGGCAAGGAAGAGACTTTAATTGGAATGCCAGCAGACTGAGAAGATAGCAGGCTAGTGCCTAAAAATAACCATCTTATTGGGGTCTGGATGCCAGGTTCTTTTATAGATGAGAGATGAGGGGAGGTGAGGAAGCAAAGTAAAAAGGCCATTAATCTTGTAAAACATTTCCTAGAATGACCGTGGCACAGACCATGAACTCCTTATTGCCAAATTCAGACTCAAATTGAAGAAAGTAGGGAAAACCACTAGACCATTCAGGTATGACCTGAATCAAATCCCTTATGATTATACTGCGGAAGTGACTAATACATTCAAGGGATTAGATCTGATAGACAGAGTACCTGAAGAACTATGTATAGAGGTTTGTGACTTTGTCCAGGAGGCAGGGATCAAGACCATCTCCAAGAAAAAGAAATGCAAAAAGGCAAAATGGTTGTCTGAGGAGGCCTTACAAATAGCTGTAAATAGTCAGAAGCAAAAGGCAAAGGAGAAAAGGAAAGATATACGGATCTGAATGCAGAGTTCCAAAGAACAGCAAGGAAAAGATAAGAAAGACTTCCTCAGTGATCAATGCAAAGAAATAGAGGAAAACAATAGAATGGAAAAGACTAGAGATCTCTTCAAAAAATACCAAGGGAACACTTCATGCAAAGATGGGCACAATAAAGGACAGAAATGGTATGGACCTAACAGAAGCAGAAGTTATTAAGAAGAGGTGGCAAGAATACACAGAACTATACAAAAAAGATCTTCATGACCATGATGGTATGATCACTCACCTAGAGTCAGACATCCTGGAATATGAAGTCAAGTGGGATTTAGGAAGCATCACTATGAACAAAGCTAGTGAAGGTGATGGAATTCCAATTGAGCTATATTAAATCCTAAAAGATGGTGGTGAAAGTGCTACACTCAACATGCCAGCAAATTTGGAAAACTCAGCAGTGGTCACAGGACTGGAAAAGGTCAGTTTTCATTCCAATTTCAAAGAAAGGCAATGCCAAGGAATGCTCAAACTACTTAATTCACAATTGCACTCATCTCACACGCTAGTAAAGTAATGCTCAAAATTCTCCAAGCCAGGCTTCAACAGTACGTGAACCGTGAACTTCCAGATGTTCAAGCTGGATTTAGAAAAGGCAGAGGAACCAGAGATCAAATTGCCAACATCCGTTGGATCATAGAAAAAGCAAGAGAGTTCCAGAAAACTATCTACTTCTGCCTTATTGACTATGCCAAAGCCTTTGACTGTGTGGACCATAACAAACTGGAGAATTCTTAAAGAGATGGGAATACCAGACCACCTGACCTACCTCCTGAGAAATCTGTATGGTCAGCAAATCTGCAGGTCAAGAAGCAACAGTTAGAACTGGATGTGGAACAACAGACTGGTTTCAAATAGGGAAAGGCTGTATATTGTCACCCTGCTTATTTAACTTATATGCAGAGTGCAACCAAAAAAAATTAGGGTTAGGGTTAGGGCTGGATGAAGCACAAACTGGAATCAAGATTGTCAGGAGAAATATCAATAACCTCAGATATGCAGATGACACCACCTTTATGGCAGAAAGTGAAGAACAACTAAGGAGCCTCTTAATGAAAGTTAAAAAGGAAAGTGAAAAAGTTGGCTTAAAGCTTAACATTCAAAAAACTAAGATCATGTCATCTGTTCCCATCACTTCATGGCAAATAGATGGGGAAACAGTGGCAGACTTTATTTTTGGGGGGCTCCAAAATCACTGCAGATGGTGATTGCAGCCATGAAAATAAAAGATGCTTGCTCCTTGGAAGAAAAGTTATGACCAACCTAGACAGTATATTAAAAAGCAGAGATATTACTTTGCCAAGAAAGATTTGTCTAGTCAAAAGTTATGGTTTTTCCAGTAGTCATGTATGGATGTGTGAGTTGGACTATAGAGCAAGGTGAGCGCCGAAGAATTGATGCTTTTGAACTGTGGTGTTGAAGAAGATTCTTGAGCGTCCCTTGGACTGCAAGGAGATCCAACCAGTCCATCCTAAAGGAAATCAGTCCTGAACATTCATTGGAAGGACTGATGCTGAAATGAAACTCCAATACTTTGGCCTCCTGATGCGAAGAACTGACTCATTGGAAAAGACTGAAGGAAAGATTGAAGGCAGGAGGAAAAGGGGATGACAGAGGATGAGATGACTGGATGGCATCACCAACTCAATAGACATGATTTGAGCAAGCTCTGGGATTTGGCGATGGACAGGGAGGCCTGGTGTGCTGCAGTCCGTGGGGTCGCAAGGAGTCAGACACGACCGAGCGACTGAACTGAACTGAACTGAACTGAATTGAACTAAAATGGCAAGCCTCAGGCAGGGTATGTGTTAATTTCTTCCTTCCTGTCATCCACAAGGGGACAGAGTTCGGAAGAAACATACTTTAACAGTCAGGCAGAGGGGCGTGATTCTGTGAGGCAAACAGTTCTGTTTGATTATAATAACAAAAGCAATGAAAGGCAAGTCAAAGGATCAGTTCCTACTTGGGGTCAGATTTGGCTTCCTCCCTACAACAAAACCTTTAGTTAGCTTCCACAACTCTTGTGAGTGCAGTTATGCAAGGAATTGCAGGGGATACAAAGAATAATCCAGCATAAAAACTGAGATGGAAGAATTTAAAAGCATACAGATGACTACAACATAGAATCAAGAGAGCCACAAGTAATATTCATCAGAGTATGATGATTATTGACCTAGCTGCAACTTTCTGCCAGTGCCTCGTAAGGAAGTTGTATTGACCTTGTCACTGAATACTTAGTGACAATCTTTATTCAAAGTCTCCAGTTCTCTGCTCCCACATGATCATAACACGGCTTATTATATCCTGATACCCAGCATATCAAAGCCCCTCATTGTTTTTTAATTAATTATTTATTAAATAAGTAGAAAATTTTATCAATGCATTGCCAGGAAAACTGGTTTTTGTGTTTGTCTGACTCAAAAATAAGATATATATGCCTAGAACTTCAAAATAAATTTTATGTTATAAATAGCTCAGAGACAACTAACTCAGTTGTCCATTCTTTCTTACAAAACACAATTTTATAAAACTGCAAATATTTCAACTATGAAAATGTTCAGGCAATAAACACCTCTAACCATCAAATGATAAGTAAGACTTCAATTCCTTCAACTCAATTGAAAGGCTTTCTTGCTGTAAAATAGTTTAATTGCCCACTATTCTTTGATCAAACTAGAGATAAATGCTAATTTCTAATTCATTCAGTATCTGCTCTATATTTAGAACTGTATTAAGTTAAATATTGGTTATGTGAAGTGGAGCCAGGAAAAATGTGAACTCTAACAAATACTGTGAAATTATACGAAACCCAGTTTTCTAAAGACTATGAGACAAAAATGCTAATGTTCAAGACAGAGGAGAAATATTGTATGACATCCCTTGTATGTGGACTCAAAAAAAAAAAATGATACAAATGAACTTACTTACATTACAAAACAGAAAGAGACTCACAGACTTAGAAAATGAACTATATTGCCACTGGAAGGGATAGTTAGAGAGCTTGAGGTGGTCATGTACACACTAATGTATTTAAAATGGATAACCAACAAGGAGCTATTGAATAGTACAATATTATGTGGTAGCCTGGATGGGGGAAGAGTTTAGTGGAGAACGGATACATGTATATGTATGGTTGAGTCCCTCTGCTGTTCACTTGAAACTATCACATTTAATCGACTATGCCCCAATACAAAATAAAAAGTTCAAAAGAAAAAATAAATGCTGATGTTTAGCATTTTTGGCAGTATCATAGGAGCCTTGGAATAAAGAGACTTTTAACACTTACACATTTAGTATTCAAGTAGTTTGAAGTTAACAAAAGGACTAGAGGCATCCACCAGACTCACTCATAGATACATATATTACACACTCTTTCATTACTTTATCAGGTATTTGCAGCAGAGAAAGAAAATTTTAAAAAAGCAAAATAATTAGAGTTGTCCTGAGTCTTTTGACCCTAACTCAGTTATCTAAGACCTTGGAGGTGTTTGTCTTGCTTCCCTTCACTAATGAAAGATGGACTATCACCAACTGGAATTGTAAAACATACCCTAGTAACTTGACTCTGTTGGATTTCTTTATTCAAAAATGAAAATAGCAGCAACAAGTTTGACTTGGTCTAAATCACTTTAGAAGTGTATTCTTTCTTTTCTTTTTTGAAACTTTTTTTTTTCTTTTTTGAGACATTTACCTAAATTTCCTGAAATTTTATGTGTACTAGTAAACAGAAATAGTATCATTACATGCCTTCATTACTTGAAAATTTTGCAAATAGTTCTTAAACCAACAACCTCTATCTTCCTCCACTTCAGTCCTACTCTCCAGAATATGCCCAAGAAACTGGCAGAAATAAAAACAACGGTTGTAAAATTAGCACTTATTCCACATATCAGTGTGAGGTAGACATGAGGAAAGGTCAGGATAAGGGTTATTCTGAAATGTAATTCTTATATCCAAATCTTTACAGTTGAAATGTTTTGAAGAAACGAAGGATATGTCACCTCATAATATGTCACATTGGCATACTGAGTATTTTATGTTAAAGTTTCTTAAGAAATAGCCAGTGCAAGGAGGACATTCTGACAACACATGTCTCCCTGAAAGCAAACCAGGACATGAATCTTCCATGTGAAAAGAACTCTCCCTGTCCCAGGAGGATAGAAACCATCATTATCACCAGAAATAGAGAATTTAGGGCTCATGAGGCTGTGTAACACTACCACATTACTTACTCACTAATTTGATATTCTCAGCCCACATCTCTTTGCTTTGCAAATTCTTCACAGATTTGTAGTTTTCTTGTCTAAATGACAGCTCACTTTAGTCATTTCTTTCAGTCTCTCTCTTTTTTTTAATGAGACTGCTTCACATGCATTATTAAATTTGTTTTTTTCTTCTGTTAAGATGTGTTGTGTTCATTTAATTTTTAGGCCAGCCAAAGAACTGCAAAATTAAATAGTGAGACCAGAAGCGGGAGTTCTCACCTTCTGCAAGAACAGCATAGCTCATCACCTCTTCTATTCTGGCAACAACTCAACCAATGAAAAGCCATGGTCTCTTTATTTACTATAACTCTCTCAACTTCTTTTTTTTTCCCCTTCTCTCTTCCTTCCCTTGCTTTGTGGGGACTTGCATATGGCTCATCATGGGTTGTAGACCCCAAACTTCTTATCCCAAATAAACCTATTTTTGTTGGAGAAGTATTTGGCAGTCTATTTATTTTGGTTCAACAAAAATGTATAATATGATATCTTGTTACAAAAGATAGCTAATGTCCCTTCTCAAGATTTTTTGATGTGAAAATGTGGAATAGCAGTGCTATTGATAGAATAATTCAAAACAATATTCTTGCTATGAGTCTTAATTAAATGTAAACCTTTTCTTTCTGACAATTATTTACAGGCTATTGAGTAAAAAAAACGAAAGGAGAAAAAGAGTTGGCTTAAAACTATCTATATATAGCAATGAGTCTGATTTTTTTATTTGTTTGTTTTAGGATAACATCAAAATTCTAATACAGAGTGTATCAGAAGTTTAAACAAAAGGAAACCCCTGATTTTTGTACTTCTCTGAACTTCCTTTGCTAGATTTTTTTTCTCCTTTTCTCTAGAATTTATCATTGCCTCATTGTCTATTCATATTTAAAATAAATGGTGTGGGTACTAATGTTGCAAAATTTCTAAATAAAATAAGTGACAAGTTTTTTTAAATGTGGGTCTCTCAAAACTCTTCCAATTTATTTAAGAATAATAACATGTTCATATGCATAAAAAGAAACCTCACAACTACATGAAATTTGAATGATTCCTTTTGCAAATCAATCAAATTTTTGTACTTTAAGCAAAGCCAGGCCAATGCTGAGTAATGTTTAGTAATTTATCATTAGATTTCTAGCCTCTTAGAAACCATCTATTTTGAAATCCAAATTGATGGCTCATATTTCAATTCTCCTTATGACTCTAAGAGAATATGTAGGGTTTTAATGGACACAGTTTACATTGCACATTAGTTAACATCAATACAATAATAAAAAAGACTATAAAAGAATAATTTTAAATACATAAATATCATTATTCTACATAAATATAAGAATATAAATTGTTTACATATAGAGAGATAGATCTATGATGTTTTAGTTTTAGTTGCAAAGTCATGTTCAACTCTGACTCTTTTGCAACCCCATGGACTATAGCCCACCAGGTCCCTCTGTCCATGGGATTGCCCAGGCAAGAATACTGGAGTGGGTAGCCATTTCCTTCTCCAGGAGATCTTCCCAACCCAGGGATCAAACCCATGTCTCCTGCATTTCTTTACCACTGAGTCACTAGGAAAGCAGAATTAGGATTTGAATTTGGACAATGTGGTTCTGAAGTTTATGGTTTCACCACTATACTACACTCCTTGCCTCTCATGAGAATCCTGAAATTAGCTATCAATTCTATGGCAAAAAACAAACAAAAAAAACTTAAGTACAGTTGAATAAATCATAACATACCTAAATTTTGATATATTATATATTTTTGAAAGGATATAATCTGAAAACACAAAAAATCATATAATTTCCTGTGTTTAGTATTCACATTTTGTATTGCATAATTTAAATTTATATAAACAGTGCTGTTACAGATAAAGGGCTTCCCTGGTGGCTCAGATGGTAAAGAATTTGCCTGCAATGTGGGAGACCTGGGTTCGATCCTTGGGTCAGAGAGATCCTTTGAGAAAGGAAATGTCAACCCACTCCAGTATTCTTGCCTGGAGAATTCGTATGGACAGAGGAGCCTGCTAAGGGATGCATTGACAGAACTAAGTGACTAACACTTTCACTTTCATTACAGATAAAATCAAAACTTCATTCAACTTCTCACCAATTCCATTCCTTCCTTTCAAGGTTCCATGTATATCCTGTTATTTCATAAGTTTATCCTTGAAATGCCAAAAATTTCTCAGTCTTTCCCAGTTATGGGTAGTCTAGCAAATTGGATTCAAATTGTCCCAGATGTCTTCATAAATAGTTTAAAGTAGACAGCAAGTCAGATGATTTATTTTATTTTATATTTCTTTTAAAAACTCATTTTAAATAACACAATAACAATTAGCTTTCAAATATATTCCTTAGCAATCTGACTTTTCTATAAACTTTAGTAGAGATTTTGAGTCAGAAAAGAAAATCGTATCTTTTCTTCACATTTTCCTTTACATAGAAAAAAAAAAAAAAGTTTCAATGTTTTTGAGGAATTCTGAGGGGTTCTCTTTAATAGATTTTACTTTTTCCTATATCTGCAGTTTTTACTCTATTCTCTGCTACTGAGCCCTAAGACAAACCACACTGAATTGGAAAACAAAGCAAAACAAAGCAAAACATTTTGAATGAAAGTCTAGAAAACTGTCATCAAGAACTAGATCTCTAACTATAACTACCACCGCAAGTATTCTACACACACACAAACACACACATTTATGTTCTTTCTACTGAAATATCTCTAAAAAAGAGAAAACATGGCCGCTTAGTGACACTTGGTTGCATATAAGCTTGTTAAGAACAACGGGTGGAGGATATGTTTCCTTTTCTTTCTTTGCTAAAACACTGTTGGAAAAACAACCAAGTTTCAAGGAAGGATAGATTTTAGGGACAGAAGGAATCTGAGTCTTTGGTGATATACTTGGACTGTCAAATCAACCCTTGAATGACATAATTTTAAGAATTTTATTAAAATAATGATGATGATAATGATAATAACATTATACAAGAACCGCTCTTCAGGTTTTGTTATTGCTGCCCACATATGAAGATCATGTTCATAGTAACTTATACATCATGAGCAACTAGTAATAAAAGATAAATGATTCAATAAGTGATTCAATAAATGATTCAACAGTTCTCTACTTTTAGTGTCCTTTGAAGTTCCCTGGGGAGCTAATAAAAATGCAAGTTTTCCACTTCTACCTTCTGAAATTTTTATTCAGAGGGTCTGAGGTTGGGTCTAGGAATCTGCAGTTTTAATGCGCTCCCAAGGTGATTCTGGAGAAGGAAGTGGAAACCCACACGATTATTCTTGCCTGGAGAATTCCACGAACAGAGGACCCTGGTGGCTAAAGTCCATGGGGTCACAAAAAAGAGCCAGACACGACTGAGTGACTAACACTAAAGGTGATTCTGCTGCAGTTGTTCAGTCAATCATGCTTTGAGAAATACTTCAGTATGAGCTAAAAACAAATCATTGAAGTGTTTGAGTGAGTCCAAGACTGAAGAATACAGTAAGTGGGAATAATCTTCCCATTCTATTCCACTCCAGACCTCATCCAGAAGAATATAATATACAAATTACACTGAGGGTGGGGCTATCTTGTTGAGTCTGTAAATTTATAGTGAGCACATACATTCTAGGTGAGTTCTGTATTTAATCAATTCAGAGGAGAGAAATAAGAGAAATTGATAACTCACATTAGCTTGGATGATGACAAAGTAGCGAGTCTTATCTTCATAGTTGAGCCTCTTCCTTAACACTACATTTCCAGTCAACATGAGTGGAATTTCAAAAGTGTCGTTGGAAGTCTGCAAATAAGATACACATCTGAGATCATTTGAACCTAAGATAGATTAGAGAATCTGATATTTCAGCTTAGTCCCCTTGAAAGTTATAGACAACATGTTTATCATCTAAAAACAGAATGTGAATGTCAGCTTCAGGTTTAATGTTCTTATTTCTGAAAACTTGTCATTCTAATCAGTAGGCCTTACTTTGATAATGATATCTAGGAACCTTACTTCTTGTGATAGAGTTACATATTATTAGAGTTACACATAAACAGCCCTGGGATATATCTAAATCTAAGCCCAGATGTCTGAAGATCTTTCCTATTACCATATTATCTTTTCACAATATTTTAATCACCAAAGAGTTCAGTTATTACAATTTATGATTTATCATAATATCCCTTTATGACATTGGGGTCCATCCTATATTCTCACATTTTCAAGTCTTGTATTAAAGATATATAACTATTAACTTGAAACATTGTGTTTTTGTGGAAAAGAATGTGGTATAGGTTGTTTTTGTTTGTTTTTCCAAGCCTCATATCTGCTGCCCTTACCCTAGTAGGGTAACATGTTACCTTTCTTGGTAACATGTTACCCTTCTTGGTAACATGTTACCCTTCTTGGTAACATGTTACCCTTCTTGGTAACATGCAGTTCATAAGGGCAATCTCCAAAATGCCTCCAACCAGTGCTGCTCTGGTACTAGCAAGCCTCACTGTAAGACAATACAGTCATTCTTCAAGAAGATATAATTTATAAGACCTGTCTCTTATCCTTAAAGAGATTTTACATCACTTTTGTGTTTTAGTGCCATTTTGAAGACTGATAAAATAGTCTATCATTTATGACAACAAATCAGTTTTACTTTTAGCACTGGAACTTATTTGGTTGACTGTTTTCTGTACTGGTAGGTGGGTGTGAGATTGTGGATACCAGATGAAATACTCAGATACATATTTCAGAAAAAGGAGTGGTGGGAGGAGGCGGGACAAGCAGGAGGAAGAAAGTATAAGAAAGGAAGGAAGGAAAGAAAGAGAGAGAAAGAAAGTATATGCATGTGTGTGGGGGGAGGGAGGTGTTGGTGTGTCTGTGTGTCTTTACATCCTCAGCTGACACAAGGGGAGTTACTTAGGAACTGAAATTTAATGTGAGAACAGTTGACTCAAATCTAATCTCCCATCTCAAGTTTATTCAGGGGAATGTAGGCAAATTATCCTTCAATATCTAGAGTCATGCTCTCTCCCTCTCCATCTTTACCTCCCTCCCTCCCTGACTTCCTCTCTTTCTGGTACATATACACACTCAGCACTCAATTAATACATATTTTTTAATGATTTACTCTTGTGCTCATGTGATTGACTTTGCAAGTCTTCTTGGATACAGTCATTTAAAGAAGTAACACTTTAAAATACAAATATAAAAAAAATGTACCAAGTAGGATATTCACAACTAAAAACAGACATTTGACATTTTCCCTACACTTTTGCCTATTTAAACATTGTGTGTGTGTGCTCAGTTGTGTCTGACTTTTGCCACCCCATGACTGTAGGACAGCAGGCTCCTCTGTACATGGAATTTTCCAGGCAAGAATATTGGAGTGGGTAGTCATTTCCTACTCCAGAGGATCTTCCCAACCTAGGAAGCAAACTCACATCTCTTGCATCCTGCATTGGCAGGTGGATTCTTTACCACTGTGCCACCTGGGAAGCCCTGTAGGACTCTAAACTAAGCCAGGGAGTGTAAAAATGGTTTAATCTAAATATCTAATTTAGTTATAGGGGACACTTCAGTTAATAATTGCCATATACACTCTAAAACACAACTCAATATGCTGTTACAAGGCTATCAACTGTCTAAGACAATTACTACAGAGCCATGTATCAATTTTTAGTATAGTTATGAAATATGTGGTGGGTTTCTTACCAAAAAGCCACCTCATTCTTGATGTCAGAACTTCATGAGTTCAGGTAACTGGTAGCTTTGTGCTTTAGGGGAGGCAATGCCTCTAAGCAGGGATTTCCAGGTGGCTCAGTGGTAAAGAATCCACCTGTCAATGCAGGAGACACGGGTTGGATCCCTGGGTCAGGAAGATTGCCTGGAGAAGGAAAGGCAATCCACTCCAGTATTCTTGCCTGGGAAATCTCATGGACAGAGGAGCCTGGTGGGCTACAGTCCATGGGGTTGCAAAGAGTCGGACAGGACTGAGTGACTGAGCACAGAGACATATGCCCCTAAGTAGAGTGAGTTTTGACAAATCTACTCCAACCATGGAAATTCCACACCTTGCCAGTGACTGTTTTGGAAATGTACATGAGATCTAATTCTAGATAATCTGAAGAACTTTTCTTAATTGTAAAGAGAGAGAGAGAGACAGACAGGGGAATTTTTTTCCCCTTTTTCTGCTTCTAGATGCTTCTATAAGGATATAAAACCTGGAAATGTCAGCATTTTGGAACTCCTAATACAGTTAATCTAGAAGTAAACAAAATGCTGAAAATGGAAGAGCAGAAAATAGAAAAAAGTCATTTCTGTGATATCTCTGAGTTGCTTAACAAATCCTGATGCCACCCCTTCTCTGAACAACCTGTTATGAGAGATAATCCATGACTTTGTTGGCAAAGTCACTTTAAATTGTTTTCTATTATTTGCAGCTGAAAGCACTTTGATACATGATTATTTCCTATCTATGTGTCCTCATCTTGTAGTCCCCTCTCTTTTCCATTTGTGCCACGACTCTTTACAGGTGACATTTGCTTTTAATTTTCTCCTGCCTAAACATCCTATCCCTCATTTCTCTGAGTTATAAATTCTATAAATCCTCCTCAGTAAAATCTTCTTTGTCATCCAATTTAGGATTAAGACTTTGATCTTATGATATATTGTTTTTTCCAAACAACATTTGTTATTTGTGTATTTTCTGTTTTCCTTTACAGATTTCTCAAGGATCGCAGTCTATGATCTGGAGATACTTACCTTGATGTTTCCAGTCAAGTAACATAATGGATGTTTGTGACTCTGTTTTAGTTGACAATCGTTATTTGTAGAATTATTATTAACATTACAGTTAGTAATTAGGGATTTTATTGCTAATTAGGGATTGGTGTTATTGTTCTGAAGAGCACTTTTTGGATGGAACATCCATCTTCACTGCAGCATGCAAAATCTTCTCAGTTGTGGTACATGGGCTCTAGTTCTCTGACCAGGGATCAAACTTGGGCCCCCTCCATTGGGAGTGTGAGTCTTAGTCACTGGGCCACCAGGGAAGTTCTTATGCTCCTATAGCACACTTTTGATTAAACCTAATTCTTATTTTCTAAATCACTCTTTTATAGATATCTGAGATTTTCCATGTGCTAGGAGTTCCATCAATACTTATGTTCCAAGAAACATAAGGAGACCATCGGCTTTAAGATCAATGATGTTTATAAATTATTGCATATGAAAAGCCTTTGTGTTAAAATTAGCTAACATATTAATAAGCAATTATTTATGAAGTGTACATTCTGTCTTGAAAAAATAGAATAATAATCATGAGAAAAAGCAGAAGCAAAATATAGGTAAATGCTTGGGATGCTCTTTATTTTTCCTCTAACAAAAAGAATATTGGAAGCAAAAAAAAAGAATAATATTGGATTAGATCAACTCAAATAAATGCCCTGCTCTAATGACATTTCTAGAGTTCTACCTAAGGAGGAAAAAAAAGAGCAAGATTTAGTAAGAAAATATAGTTGCTTTTTTTTTTTAATTGCTATATGATAAGGCAATGTGACAATGTTTTTCAAAGTTTAGAGTATATAAGGGTCGTAGAAATGTATCACTTAGATTCAGATTCCAAGCATCTATTCTTCCAAATTCCAGAATTCTCAAACATTCTGTATTTCTAACAAAATCTTGGATAATTCTCAAGTAGAAGGTTTAGATTTTATTTTGAAAACAATAAAATAGAAGATAAAAAGGATCAAGTTAAGTATATATGAGTTTTGGCATTTAATTGTAAACTCAACTCAATAGTGAGCTCTTGTAATACATTTTTAAAATATTTATTTATTTGACCACCTGAGGTCTTTGTTGAGGTATGTAAAATCATTTTAGTTGTAGCACATGGGCTCTAGTTCTCTGATCAGGAATCAAACTTGGGCCCCTTGCATTGGGAATGTGTCTTAGGCACTGGACCACCAGGGAAGTCCCTAAGCTCCTACAACACATTTTTAAGACAGACAATTCTTTCATTTTTCTTTATATTGGAGTTAGTTATGTTAAATTGGGATGGACTTTTAAATATACTTTGAGTGAAGACTGTCAAAGGTAATAACATGTTGAGCATTTAATGTTTCACATTTTTAATAATTATTAACACTGGTTTAGTCCTGATTCAATCTATTCCTATAATAATAAATAATATTATTTATTATTACTTAAAGTTTTTCTTTGTGTTAAATTTTGAACCCAGGTCTTTTCACTGAGTCTGTGACATTTTAAATTTACAACATATATGTACTTTTGAAGTCAAACAGACACTTCTAAATACAATTTCATAGGAAATTGGTTAGAACAAGGTGAAACAAACGACGTTATACTGTTTCTTGTATCTCTAAATATGCATATGCATATTTGTGTGTGTTTCTGTAGCAGGTAGGAATGAGTTTGTAGGAAACAGAGAAACAATGATTAGAGTGCTGGTATTTTACTAGGAGCAAATCAGTGTTGCTGTACTTCCCAATGAAACATACTTGTGCCTTGTTCCTGTCATTAGATCACCAGGAAATAGGATTCTATAACGTCTCAATAACTCTGATATAGATATATGTGTGTGTGAGCAGGCATACCAATAGTAACTCAGTCTTAGACTTTTGTCAAAGAACTGTTTGAGTTGGGAGGGGAAGAAAAGTCTATACCCTCCTTCCCTCTACCATTCGTTTTCCTCTCCTTTCATCCTTAGCGATTTGTTTCATCAACAAAGGAGAGGCGTGTAGGAGCCCTGCTGCTGCCGCTGCTAAGTCGCTTCAGTCGTGTCTGACTCTGTGCAACCCCATAGACGGCAGCCCACCAGGCTCCCCCGGCCCTGGGATCCTCCAGGCAAGAACACTGGAGAGGGTTGCCATTTCCTTCTCCAAGGCATGAAAGTGAAAACTGAAAGTGAAGTCGCTCGGTTGTGTCCGACTCTTAGCGACCCCATGGACTGCAGCCCAGCAGGCTCCTCCGTCCATGGGATTTCCCAGGCAAGAGTACTGGAGTGGGTCGCCAGCGCCTTCTCTGGTGTAGGAGCACAGTCATATCCTTTTCCTTAAGCCACATACATTTTTTGGAAGTAAGTCCCTGACCCACTTTCTGTTAATTTTGGACACTACTCTGTAAAGCACAAACTAGCACAGGTTTCCTTGGGTGATGAGGATGTAAATGCTGACCTCTACCTGCCTAGTGCTTTCCAATAGGGATTCCAATGATGACGAAGCTTCTTAATATCCACAGGCCCCAAGCATCTGGTCTCCATTAGGAAAGGTTCACTCACAACTTCCTGGCAGTTTAGTATCTCAGTAACTGCCAGACAAGTGGCAATTCTCCATTGAGTAAATGGGCATATATGGCAGTTTAAATTATTTTATCACTGCTGGAAGGATGAGAAAAAGTGTAGGAGGCATATATAATGCCCACCCTCGACACACATTATCACATTGACTTAAGCAAAGAAGGAGACAGAATGTTGACTCTATCAATTCCATGTTTCTCCAGAGTGCACTCCATTCCCCTACGACCCTCTTTATTAACCTGTGGGAAGCTGAATAAATACCAATAGAGATAAAATAACACCTCTCCCCTAGCCATTTAAGGAGGTGTTGAGCTCCAGAGACATAGATGATCTGGAAACAGAAAATGACATACTTTGCATTATCTGTTCTCAGCTTAGAACTCTGGTCATCCATCATTTTTTAATAATCAGCAAAGATTCTGTTTGGCTTCTCAAATTCATGCTACATTTACAAATATTGTTTTTTATATTCTTCATTCAACTGTAAGGACTAGAAATTCAATTTGAAAGCAGAGAGATTTGGTTTTGAGACCTGCACACACAGAGACACACACACACACGTACATATATATTTTCTGGTGATCTAATGACAGGACCAAGGCACAAATAAGTTTCACTGGGAATTGAACACCAATTTGCTCCTAGTAAAATACCAGCACTCTGATGATTGTTTCTCTGTTTCCTACAAACTCATTCCTCCCTGCTATAGAAACACACACAAATATCCATACGCATAGTTAGTGATACAGGAAAAATTACAATATACTGTATTTCCTTGTCTTAGGAAATTGAATTTAGAGGTTTCTAACTTCAAAAGCACATATATATTATAAATTTAAAATGTCACAGACTCACAGTGAAAAGACCTGGGTTCAAAGCTTAACACAAGATTTTAAGCAATAACCTAGTTAAACATGAATGTTCATTATTAAAAAAAATTAACATGACTATGGGGCCATGAGACTATCTAGTATAATATATTCCATAAAAAAAAGTATCAAAGTGTAAGGTAATATTTTTAGTAAACTATCTAAAAGTAAGCAATATTGCTTTTGCTTTACCCAGATATTTTAGTAATATCTGAAATTTGGACTTTGACCTATATGCAAAACTACTTCAAGATAATGATTTGCTAAACATCTTTTGCATTTAAAATGTGATTTTATCTTCCTGATTCCGGAAATTCAAAAGAATTACACCCCTTTACATTACAGAATAAATAATGGCTTTTTTTTTTTCCCTATTCAGTTCCTTCAAAATTTAAAGAGAATCAAGCATATTACAAAAGAAGGACAATCTACTGAGGAGGAAATAATGAAAGATGTTATAACCCTCTTAAAGACCACTCTGCTACCTCCAAGAAAGAAGTAGCCCAAGCATTTTACTTAAATGTCCTAAGTGTTTTTCTGAGTGTCAGTGGGATTTAATAAAAATGCTGTGCTGCTTTCAGTCCACTGGACACTGCCGTAAGGGATATGTCATCAGATCTCTCCTTACTACTTTTGGGAAAAGCATTTGAAATGCAGAATAAAGGCTGCTTAAGTCTGGCATAAAATAATAAAAGATCAAGATAAGAAAAGTGATATGATAATCTATTGTATGAACAGTCTTATCAACCTGTTAATAATAAGATTTATCAATAAACTATCAGAATGATACCTAACATAATTGCATTTTTCCAAGTAAGATAAACTTTCTAAAATTAAAAATTCCATAGAACATTTGAAGACAAATTCTTCTTTTTTTTTCTGAATTTTTCTTTTCACTTTTAAAAATACAATTAGTTCAGTAAGGTATCACTTCACATCACTCAGAATAGTCATCATCAAAAAATCTACAAACAGTAAGTGCTGGAGAGAGTATGGGAAAAAAGGAACCCTCCTACACTGTTGGGAATGTAAATTGGTGCAGGCGCTATGGAGAACAGTATGGAGGCTCCTTAAAAAACTGAGATAAATATGATTCAGCAATCCCACTCCTGGACATATATATGGAGAAAACCATACTTTGAAAAGATACATGCACCCCAATATTCATTGCAGCACTATTTACAACAGCCAGGACATGGAAGCAACCTAAATGTCCATCAGCAGAGGAATGGATAAAGATATGGTACCTATATACAATGGAATATTATTCAGCTATAAAAAGGAACCAAACTGTGTCATTTGCAGAGACATGGATCGACCTATAGACTGTTATATAGTGTGAAGTAAGTCATAAAGAGAAAAGCAAATAATGTGTATTAATGCATATATGTGGAATCTATAAAAATGGTATGTGCTGTGCTTAGTCATGTCTGACTCTTTGCAACCCCATGGATTGTAGCTTGCCAGGCTCCTATGTCCATGGAGATTCTCCAGGCAAGAATAATGGAGTGAGTTGCCATGCTCTTCTCCAGGGGATCTTCCAACCCAGGGATCAAACCCAGAGTTCGAACCCAGGTCTCCCACATTGCAGGCAGATTGTTTACCATCTGAGCCACCATGGAAGCCCAAGAATACTGGAGTGGGTAGTGTATCCCTTCTCCAGAGGATCTTCCCCAGCCAGCTGAGCTACCAGGGAAGCCCAGAAAATGGTATAGATGATCCTATTTACAAAGCAGAAATAGAAATATAGACGGAGAGAACAAACATATGGATACCAAGAGGGGTGGAATGAATTAAGAGATTGGGGTTGATGTAAATACTAAGTATTAAATGCATAACTAATGAGGAACCTACTCTACAGCAAAGTGAACCCCACTTGATGCTCTGTGGTGACCTAATGGGGAAGGAAATCCCAAAGAGAAGGGATGTATGTGTACATACACACTTTGCTATGAAGCACAAACTGACATAGCAGTGTAGAGCAAATATGCAAACAAAAATGCAAAAAAAAAATAATACTTTGCATTACAGTAGAGCAGAAGTTACATTTGTAAATTTCTACAAGGATGACTTGGATAATGTAAATGAGTGACACGATAGAGGTAAAGTGGATATACATATATTGTCTGTATGATAGAAGTTTGTTTATGGGAAAACAATTCAGCTCTAGCTGATTGTTGGCCTATTGGAAATCAGGACCAGGGTTGTCATATATATATATATATATATATTTTTTTTTTTTTTCTTAAGAGAGAAAAGCAAACTAAATTTGAATGTGAAATTGGGCTTCCCTGGTGGCTCAGATGGTAAAGAATATGCCTGCAATGTAGGAGACTCAGGTTCTATCCCTGCATCGGGACTATCCCCTGGAAAAGGGAATGACAACCCACTCCAATATTCTTGCCTAGAGAATCCCATGGACAGAGGAGCCTGAAGGGCTAGAGTCCACAGGGTCACAAAGAGTCGGACACTGCTGAGCAACTAACACCTTCAATTTTAAATAGACTAATTTTAATTATATAAAATTTATTAAAAAATTATATTGTGTTTGCAGAAGCCAGAAGGGTCCACATTTTGAGGTTACATATTTTCCCAGGTGGAACTAGTGTTAAAGAATCTACCTCCAATGCAGGAGACATAACAGACGTGGGTTTGATCCCTGGGTTGGTAAGATCCCCTGGAGAAGAGCATGGCAACCCACTCCAGCAATCTTGCCAGGAGAATCCCTTGGACAGAGGAGCCTGGTGGGCCACAGTCCATTGACTTGCAGAGTCTGACATGACCAAAGTGACTTAGCATGCACACGTTTGTAATACATACAAGTTTGGTTTGATACTAAAAAATAAGCTGGATAATATAATTATGCTCCTAATTATAAGCAGAATTTCTAGAGATTTAATAATTTAATAATATGAATATCATAAGAGAGTGCTCAAGGGATTTTACACAAGAAGAAACTGGTGTTGATCATTAAGTCTCCATGATGATTAAAGTTGGATTCACTCTGTAAGAATGTGATTTGGTTAATGCTTACTCTTTCAACACACACACTCTCAGTTAAGTACTGTCATGACGTCTCAATCTTTTGCCTCATCAATTAACCATGACCAGAGAATTTCTTTCTTTATTCCATAGTAGTGTTAGCTTGCTAAAGTACATTTTTTTATTTTTTGCAATTTGGAAACTGTATGTGACTTATTCTATCTGTAGGTAGTAAAAGTACATGATATTATATTCCATGCTGAGCACACAAATCCTTGAAAAGAGGAAGCATTCAGAAGGAATTATTGCACAGCTAACAAGGAATTTCAGCCTCACAAAAATTCTAAGAGATATCTTCCAAGTAACACATTTTTTTTTCTTCACACTATATCAAACCTTGGATAAGTTTCTTTCTTTTATGCAACATAATAAATATTTCCTTAAAATACATGACCTGACCATCCTCTAATTTGTAGGAGTTTCGTTTTTACAAACTGAGGAGTAAAGATTAGAAAATGACCCTCATAAAATATAAGCTAAAAACATGACACATGCATACAATTGATTACTCTAAAAAATCTAAATAGTAAGAAAATAAATGGTTTAGAAATATTCTATATAGTCAGCTCTATGTTTCTGTCTTTTAAAAAAAATGTTTCTCTTGCCCTCTTCTGTTTCTTTTATCTTTTCCACTCTTCTATGCAACACCTTATATCATTACTGTCCTTTTCTGTCACATTCTCATTATCTCTCCATTTCTTGGCTTCATTGTGTCTGCCTATAAACATGTGGAGGCATAGCTTTTAGGGGAAAAACAAAAATAAAATCCCCCTAAATCTTCCCTTGTCCCTGCTATACTCATGGACTTTTTGTGTTTTGCTTTTGATCTTCAATTTTTTTTTTTTTTTAATTTTAACACGAGTGCTGCAACTATTTTATTAGAGCAAAACAGAGGAAGAGTGGAGCACACACCACTCAGAAAGCAAGTCCTGACTCTCCAGCTTAGAAAGAGCTGTGTGTTAGACGGCATCACTGATTCAACGGACATGAACCTGGGCAAATTCCAGGAGGTAGTGAGGGACAAGCGGGCCTGGGGTGCTGCACTCCACGAGGTTACAAAGAGATGGACATGGCTTGATGACTGAACAACAGAAGCAACAACCAGGCGAGTCACTTCACCTGTGAACCAGTGTTCTCTCCTATACGATAGAAATACTGTTACTAACTGATTAGTGATGGTAAAATGAGAAACTGCATTCATAATTGACGATCAATTTGTGAGGCAGATCTTACTGAGAGTTCTTAGTATCTGTGAGCTCAACAGTTTTTTTTTTTTTTGAGCTTTTATAAGAGATATATAATTTAAAAACAAAGTCATGTTAATGTCACCACTTTTTATATTCCCAATATTAAACATAAAGGAGAAACATTCATTAAACATCACTTAAGTGATTGTAAAACCACTTTGAGGAGCTCTTTGTGTTCTGAGAAGCTGCCTTGGGGAAAAGAGGAAGAGAAAGATAGCAGGCAGAACTTTCAGGTCTAGTGTCAAGAAAACAATTCTTTTTTTGTATTATATATCCTATGTCTTAGAAAGAACTTAGCCTAGAGCACAAAATAGAAGCCCCATTGTTTAAAGCAAAAAAAAAAAAAAAAAGCTATCTTACAGGCTTTGTCCTCTTTTCTGTCTCAGGTTTCACTGGTGGAGAAGGGGTAGAGGTGGTATTAATTTGCAAGTTCCATAAAACATATGCATTACATTGGTAATAACACATGAAGTGATTTATTTAGAATGCTTAGGAGTCAACTAACATAATAGGGATTTAATAAAAATGACTTATTATACCTATGAAGACATTTAAAAACTTTTACTGACAAAACCCATCCAAAACTAGCCTATAAGTATAGCAAAAATATATCGTAAAATGTAATTTGGGATAGTTATTAATAATAGTACAATTACTAACATGGTTCTAGCAACTGAGCAATAGAAAAATATAATAAATATCAGCTTAAATAAATATTAATTTTACTCCTTATAGTGAAGTTACATTGCAAGTAGATATTTACATACTGGATCATCTGGATTATATTGAATAACATATTCTATCTGTCCATTTGGGCCATCATCTATGTCTGTAGCTCCATTGTCTCCTGAAAATCCTGTGAAGATTGTGGTGCCAACTGGAGTGAGCTGGAAAGAATACAAAAGACAAACTGTCAATTCTCATTTGATCAACAGCACACCAGAAATGTTCCAGCACAAAAGACACAATCATTAATCACACAAAGGAAAAAGTAGGCAGCAGCCCACAAACACAGACTCAAAGTGTTTCAAAAGAACGCTTGGAAAGGTTACTCAGGAGTTTCTACAAAGTCTGAAACTTTCCAACATCAGAGTCCTTGCTTTGCATAAAGAAACAGAAGCCCCTGATTCAGTGTGAAGCACATTTGGACCAGTTTACAAAGATTAGAGTCTTAAACTTGTGGAGAAAATGCATCTGTTGTTCCTACTTAAAAACACTTTGATGCATTAGATTATCTATAAGCTAGGATTTAAACTGTATGAAGGAATTATCAACAATCACTTTATTTTAATATTAAAATAAAATCAGAGAGATCAATGAAATCCAGGTTGGGTAATTGCATGCAGGATGCAAATTTGAGGAAGAAAGTTGGAGACTATGGATTCCTTGTCTGTCAGAGCAGAGAGAAAGCTGGGCTTTTCTTTAGTGATTGTAGTGCTGGTTGAGTAGAAAGCCATTGTCTGACAGAATTGGAGAGACAGTAATATCTTTTCATCTTGAATTAATACAACAATAAAACATAATGTGTCATATAAAACCATGATTTCACAGTTGGCATGAGTATCTAGCTTTATTTCTTATTAATCTCCATCAGAGAATCACCGTTGTTTTCTCTTACTTGTAAGCCTTTTCACAGTGTATTCCTACATCCAGAGTCTCCAGTTCTCAAGTTTTAGGTGGAATCCTTCTCATTAGTTATATTTCAGCTTAATTAGGTATCATCTTCTTCTAAAACATTCCTGACATAGCATTTCCCTACTCCGTGTCAGTACATGGCAACTTTTTCATTACCCTTACATTTTACACTTTATCTTCTTAATTATTGCAGTGTCAGTGAATAAATGAACTTAGTCAATAAACACAAGACCTGTGCCTCTACAGAAAATAGACTTTTACATTTTGTTCTGAGATATGTTTTGTTAGCTTTTAAATAGGATTCTTTCATGGAGAAATAGCTTCATAGAGGGAGAGGAAAGAAGCGTCATCTCATTTACTTCCGTTTTCAGGAGGTACAGACCTAGATATCTGTAGGGATCTATCAGGCAATGTCAAGGAGTGAAGCACATCTCATGGGAATGTGGTGACTAAAGAACACATCCTTCTCTAAATGGGTATCTGCTACTCGGCTTCAGGAAATTCTCATAATGGAATATGGAGCCAATGCTATTGGGTTGGTCAAAAAGTTCATTCAGAATTTTCCAATGATGTTGTGGATGTTGTGGAAAAGATGTTGTAGAAAAACCCTAATGAACTTTATGGCCAACCCAATACTATATCTTTTAATATTCCAATTTTATAAGAAATCTCTTGGTTCTAGAGTTGACAATAACTTGTAAAGAATTATATTATGAAATTAATGCCCCCCACATCCCCAGTACATCCAGTGGCACAGTAACCACAGTAGTTTGCAATCTCTGATTTAGAAAAATGATACAATTGCAATTAAAAGTGATTTTAAAACTCTGCTTTGGGGAGCCCATGGTTTGGGGAACTGTAAGTACGAAGTAGTGTATTTACAAAGTCAGTCCTCCTGGCAAGTAGCTTTTAAAGGTAAACTTTGACTTTCTGCAGCTCAAGGAGAACTGAGGATAAAGTGAGAGGAGACAGTTTTATCCACATATATGAACATGGACACACCATTGGAAATAGTTAACTAAAAGGCTTCCAAGCCAACATCTTAATATTTTTAATGTAGTCCCTGTCCCCAAATATGTCACTCTTTTGTAAAAATTCACCCATTCTAATGTAGTTGTGCCTTGATTTCTCTTAAAAAATTCACCCACTCTTAATATATTTAATTATGAAAATTTAAAATTGAATGGCAAAAATTTTCTTCTTGATATCTAATAAAGCAGAATATTTAAAGATCTTTGTTGCCAAAGTAGATAACTGTGCCACAGAGTTGAATTAAAAAATTAACCCCCCTTCCAAAAAAAAACACACAAAAAAGGAAAAAGCCAGAAAACTTGAACAGTAAGTGTCTAAAATTTTTGAAAATAGACTTCTGACCCAACTTTGGAAATGTGATATTTAGTTGTTGACTGCAAATGACTCAAGTAGTATGTCAAATTATTAGTTCAACATTTGCATAGACTAGTGAATTTTACTTCCTGCCATAGTTGCACATTTAGACCAAACATATTAGCATAGATTGTACATTTTCATTACTGGAATAAGTTAACATTCACACACAGACATACACATGTAAAATGTAATGTTAAAATGTATCAGTAATTGAGCTACACATATTTATTCATGATCTACCACTCAGATATGGACCTGTTCAGATATAAGCTAGGGTTTGGAATGTTTAAAGCTAATATAAGAGAAACAGCTAGGAAAAAAAGAGGATAAACATTTTGTTTTAATATGGAAGGTCTGGCAAGAGTCAAAGGGCTCCAATGAAATGGCCTATACTAGATTCAAACAAACAAAAGAGAGTTAAAACATGCAATATGGAGAGAGAGAGATATATATATACATAAAATGAATAAGTATATTATAGAATACAGTAATATATATACATCCCAACAAAAATATGTACATATCTATGTACATACATATATTAACATTATATAAATACACACATATTTCTAAATATTATGTGGGGGGTGAAAATCTTCACATGATAGGTTGTTTGTTAAAATGTATTTCCCTATACATCATTAAACAGAATTTTCAGGGCACATATGCCATACAGATGGTCGTATTCCATGTCCTTTAACACTTCAACAGTTCTCAGAAATATAAATTTGGTTTTCTGACGGGCATTCTATGTGTGAGATGATTATCACCTTGGGCAGCTGCCTGAGGGTGTTACTTGTTTATTTAGTTTGTGTCTTTTTCCACAAATGATTTTATACAACTATTAGGAAAATACAGAAAATGCACAAATGCACATGTAATAATTAAAGAAAATAAAGCAAGAAAATTCAATATTTCATGAAGATGTAACAGAAATGAATGTAAAATGTGAGTAGTTAACTGTTCAATTATCTTGTGAGCCATTGCTCCTTGAACCAACCTAAAAATCAGGAACAATGCTTGAAAAAGAAAATTTTTCTTACTCTTCTCTTGCAATATTCCTCACTGAAGCATTGTATCCATGTTTTATATAAATATAGTTGATTCTCATCACCCATGGTAGTTCTATACCACAAAGCCACCATGAACACTGAATTAACAAATACTTAACCATTGCTTCTAGGGGGATTACAGGGTTATTACATTGCTGAGGGGAATACAGGATTAAGTTTTTGCAAGCCTCTAGTTACAACATTTTTCAACAAATCAATACATAACCTTGTTTTATGTGTGTTTCTATTTAAAAACACTTTATTTAATATGTTTGGTCTGTTCTAGAAAGATGCTCTGTATTGCACTTTCCATTTTATTCACTGAATTACTCAGCTCCAGAATTTATTTGGTTCTTATGATTTCCATCTCTGCTAAATGTTTCATTTTATTCATATCTTGTTTTTCTGATTTCACTGAATTGTGTTTCTGTGTTTTCTTGTAGTTCATTTAGTTTTTTCAAAACCATTATTTTGAATTCTTTATCAGGTAAATTACCAAATTCCATACTTTGGTGTTTGATTACTGTAGGATAATTGTTCTTTTGGGGATGACACGTTCTTTGATTGTTCATGTTCCTTGGAGTTTTGCATTGGCTGCTTTTGCATTTAATGTAGCAGGGCATGCATGTGTGCTAAATCACTTCAGTCACATCTCTGATTCTTTGTAACCCTATGGACTATAGCCCGCCAGGCTCCACTGTCTACAGGATTCCCCAGGCGAGAATACTGGAGTGGGTTGCCCTGCCCTACTCCAGGGGATCTTCCCAACCCAGGGATTGAACCCACATCGCTTGTATGAATATACTTGCCCCACACAGGCTCTCCACACAGGCTCTTCTGTCCAGGGGGTTCTCCAGGCAAGACTACTGGAGTGGGTTGCCATTTCCCTCTCCAGGGAATCTTCCCAACCCAGGGATCAAACCCGGGCCTCCTGCATTGCAGACAGATTCTTTACTGACTGAGCTATGACGGAAGGCCCTGGTCTGGCTGAATTCTTAAGGCTGTCTTATTTTTTTTTTTTTTTTCTGGTTTTAAGAACACACTGGGTAGGCTTCTGGAAACTTTTGTTTGTTTTCCAAAAGGTGGCACTGTAGTTAAACTTGTGGTTTCTCCTTTGCCCACAGTCCCTGGTCTGATTTTCTGAGAACATTCACTATTTATCCAAGTTCATTCTCAGCATCTCACTTGAGAATGTCCATAGAGTAGGGAATTTTACAGGTTTAGCATTTGCAGTGTTGGGGATGACCACAGGCCAAATGAAGAGATCCTTGTATGAGGCTATCCAAGTAGCCTGTAGGCTGACTTCTAACTGAAGTTCTGAGCAAAGTCAGGAGGAACCTCAGTCTTTTAATACCTTTTGATATTCTTATCTGTCTCCTTCCCAATCTCCTCCCTCCCCAGAGTCAGGGAGGTCCTCCTCAATAATCAGGCTGCCACTGTGTCTGACCCAGCTAGGGTTGTCAGGCAGTCACCAACTGTTCTCCTTCCCTTTCTTATACAAGGAGAGCTTCCACCAGGCGAGTTTAGCCTCACACCGTGTTACCTTAGAGGGAGGGGTAACACTGGAAAGGCACTTCTCCCCTTTCTAATTCAATCAAACATTATTATTTGCTCCAAGACAGGGCTGGAATGTCTCCTTGGGAGGACTGGACTTTCACAAAATCTCTCTCATCCACGGGTATCTGCTTAAATCAGCATTACCCAGGTTTCCCCAGGCTATGGCCCTGAGAAGTTAGGGTCAGTTCCTTGCTCAGCAGGCCCAGTGGGTTCTGCTAACTTGAATTCCACACCAAGGTCTGTATACCTATTACCTAACACACAGGCTTCTACTTCCAGGTCTCTTTGCGTACGGTGTTGGATCCCACAACTAATATAAAGGTATTTTTGTTCATAATTGGCTGCTAGGTTTTATTTGTTCAAAGTGAGGACTTAAAGAAGGGACATCTTACAACATCATAATTTGTTGATATCACTATAGGCCAAATTTATACTTAGTGAAGAAATATCTTGCTCATTTTGAAGTACATATTGAGAAGGATGAATCTTGGAAAGCACTTCACAAATCATAATATTGTGCTAAATATACATAATTAGTGATAGAATAATGGCACTGGCACCAATGCCCTTGTACTGATGGGTAACAATAATCTCCTGATATTTTTGTTGTTTTTGTAGTCGCTAAGTTGTATCTGACTCTTTTGCGACCCCCATAGACTGTAACCTGCCAAGCTCCTCTGTCCATAGAATTCTCCAGGTGAGAATACTGGAGTGGGTTGCCATTTCCTTCTCCAGGGGATCTTCCCAACCCAGGGATTGAACCTGTGTCTCCTGAATTAGCAGGTGGATTCTTTACTACTGAGCCACCAGGGAAGCCGCCTGACATTAATACCTACTGAATATTTCTTGAAGTCTCATGTAATATATTTACATGAAAATAGACAATTTAGTAGAAACAAAGTGTTAAAATAAGCAATTGCTGAATATTGAATATCTAAAAATTTTTATACATATTTTAAAATAATACCTTATGATAGACTTTAATGGCTTTAACGATTAAAGAGAAAATGTATAAGGATACAGAAGAATATAGTATTTTTTATAATAAGCACAACTAAAATAATACCACTTGAACTGGGAAATAATTCACACAAATGATGATATTATCAAGTTGGAAACATTCTAAAAAAAAACTCATCCCAAAGGAATGATTTAAAATGCAATTGTAAGATACTACTTTCTTACACTTCATCAGGAATCCACGTGTTTAGTTTCCCACCTCCACTCTCTAAAGAAAGGATGGAATATCAGAAGGGTCATGTAAATTAGATTAGCTGAACTAGAATTCTCTAGACAATGATTGACATGTAATAATGATTTAATGACAGAACACTAACAATGGTAGTAGGTGCTATATTTCAACTCAAAGACAGTCTCAAAACAGAAACATTTTTAGTGGAGCAAGATTATGCATTAGTTTGCATTGGACTAACGCACATTTATTTTTCAGTTACAAATATTGTAATCTGATTTACTATGTACTAGACATCCAATTCAGTTCAGTTCAGTCACTCAGTCACGTCCGACTCTTTGCAACCCCATGGACTGCAGCATGCCAGGCCTCCCTGTCCATCACCAACTCCTGGAGTTTACTCAAACTCATGTCCCTTGAGTCAGTTATGCCATCCAACCATCTCATCCTCTGTCGTTCTCTTCTCTTCGTTCTCTTCTCTTCCTGCCTTCAATCTTTCCCAGCATAAGGGTCTTTTCAAATGAGTCAGTTATTCACATAAGGGGTCCAAAGTATTGGCGTTTCAGCTTCAGCATCAGTCCTTCCAATGAATATTCAGGACTGATTTGCTTTAGAATGGACAGGATGGATCTCCTTTCTGTCCAAGGGACTCTGAAGAGTCTTCCCCAACACCAGAGTTCAAAGGCATCAATTCTTTGGCGCTCAGCTTTCTTTATAGTCCAGTTCTAACATCCATACATGGCTACTGGAAACACCATAGCTTTGACTAGTCAGACCTTTGTTAGCAAAGTAATGTCTCTGCTTTTTAATATGTTGTCTAGGTTGATCATAGCTTTTCTTCCAAGAAGGAAGCATCTTTCAATTTCATGGCTGCAGTCACCATCTGCAGTGATTTTGGAGCCCCCCAAAATAAAGTCTGTCACCGTTTTCATTGTTTCCCCATCTATTTGCCATAAAGTGATGGGACCAGATGCCATGATCTTAGCTTTCTGTGTGTTGAGTTTTAAGCCAACATTTTCACTCTCCTCTTTCAAAAGTGATGGGACCAGATGCCATGATCTTAGCTTTCTGTGTGTTGAGTTTTAAGCCAACATTTTCACTCTCCTCTTTCACTTTCATCAAGAGGCACTTTAGTTCTTCTTTGCTTTCTGTCATAAGGGTGGTATCATCTGCCTATCTAGATTATTGATATTTCTCCCAGCAATCTTGATTCCAACTTGTGCTTCATCCAGTCCAGCATTTCTCACCATGTACTCTGCATATAAGTTAAATAAGCAGGGTGACAATATACAGTCTTGATGTACTCCTTCCTGATTTGGAACCAATCTGTTGGTCCATGTCCAGTTCTAACTGTTGCTTCCTGACCTGCATACAGATTTCTCAGGAGGCAGGTCACATTGTCTGGTATTTTCATCTCTTTAAGAATTTTCCACAGCTTGTTGTGAACTAGACTTCACACCAAATTTCTCTTAAGAACAAATGCCCAACAGAAAGTGACATCCTGTACAAATTTCACTACTAGTGAAACTGGAGCCTCCACTATCATATTTAATTAACAATAAGATATCAATTCCATAACTTTCTCTTACATTTTTGTAGCATAAAATCAGCAGTCACAGGGAGGTTGCATTCATACGTCAACTTGACTGAGCCATGAAGTACCTAGATATTTGGTTAAACATTATTCGAGTTGAGTCTGTGAGGGTGTTTCTGAATGAGATTAACATGTGAATTGGTGGACCTAATAAAACAGATTGCTCTACCCCCTAAACGTGGGTGAAAGTGAAAGTCACTCAGTCCTGTCTGACACTTTGCAACCCCATGGCCTATACAGTTCATGGAATTCTCTAGGTCAGAATATTTGTGTTGATAGCCTTTTGCTTCTCCAGGGGATCTTCCCAACCCAAGGATCGAACCCAGGTCTCCCACATTGCAGGTGGATTCTTTACCAGCTGAGCCACCAGCGAGCTCCCTAAACATGGGTGGGCCTCATCTAATCCACTGAAGACCCAAATAGGACAAAAAGCTAAGTAAGGAAGAATTCACTGTCTGTTCCCGACTGTCTTCAAGTTAGGACATCTGTCTTCTCTTTCCCCTAGACTTGGATTCAAATTGGAATTTACACAATCAATTCTCTTGGTTCTCAGACTTTGGTCTTTGGCTAGAATTACATCAGCTGCGTTTCTAGCTTGACAACTCAAATCTTAGAACGTCTTAGCCTCCATAACCTTGTGAGCCAATTCCTTATAATAAATCTCCCTTGCTCAGACTATTTACCTATCTATCATGTATCCCTCAGTTCTGTTTGACTAATATGTCCCTGGTGCAGTTTCTCAGTAGTGAAAAAGTAAAGCTGAGTATTTGATTTTGCAGACATAAAAATTGGTCTCACATGTTCTAACTCACAAGGTCTGTATAGCTACTATGTGAACTCTAAGGAACAATTGCTGATTTAACTGCAACAGAGGCCATGCAATCTTTTGGTATTTTGATTATACTCTATGATCCTTTGAGGGTTTTCCCAGCTGGTGCAGTGGCAAATAATCTGCCTGCCAATGCAGGAGACACAAGAGACTTGGGTTCAATCCTTGGGTCAGGAAGATCCTCTGGAGGAGGAAATAGCAACCCACTTCAGTATTCTTGCCGAAAAACACCATGGATAGAGAAGCCTGGTGGGCTACAGTTCATGGGGTCACAGAGTCAGACATGACTGAGCGACTAAGCATACACACACATGATCCTTTGAAGATTGTCTACAGGGCTTCCATAGTCATCTATGTAAAATATCGTAAACTTCTAATATTGTAGTTCTAGAAAACAGACCCAGTTTAAATGATTAATTACTGTCTTCTTCTCTCTTTACTTATTTTCAGGGTCTTTTCGATTGCACTGTATAGTCCGAAGATCATTTGCCATAAAAATAATTTTTCCAACCTGCAAGACATTCATGCTTTAGCTATAATTCAGCCTTTAACCTCCTCCTCTGATAAAGTAATTTTATAAATCTCTCTTGCAAATCATCCCTACCTTACAATATATGCCTCAGAAATAATGACATGTTTAAAAACCAGTGCGGTCTCCACAAACGAAATGGAATTATATATTTGTAAGGAGGTGGGCATTAGTGAGAACTTCAACTTTTTCTCACTATAATAACATTACACTATCTCCGAATCTGTGATTATCTATTGAAGCTTATTATGTGCCAAAACACTGTTTCTATGACCATTACATTGGTTTTATATTAACTCATTGATATAACATTTGTTTTGCTAAAACATTCATTCAAATCAAATGTTTATTTGAAGTTTATCTTAAAACTTTTAGAAATGTTATCAAATGGTACACATTTTGAATTCACATTCAGCAGATGCTATCTTGCTGTGATTTATTGAATCAAAAAGAAAAATATAAGAAAGGAATTACATATGTTCTTCAAGTTCCCTTTAACATAATATAGCTTTCACACCTGTGCATAAAATCTTTACTCCATTCTTTATCATGAAAGCCAGATAATTAATATTGAAAATAATTTCCTCTCAATAGATTATTAAAATCTAATTCATGTAGACAAGTATTTTCAAAACAAGAGAAAGGATTATTATTAGAGAAGTAATAACTAGCCTAGTATTTTTCTAAAAACTGAAGAGCAATCACACAAACTGAATTAAGCTTAAATCGAATATATATGTGTGCATATGTATTGACAGATATATATACAGAGACTATATATATATACACATATATACATATGTATATGAAAGATTTTATTGAAAGTTTTTGAATAGTAGCATACTTGAATATTTTAAAACAGGTGGAAGATTGATTTCCATTTATATGCTTAAATTAAAAAATGTATTTTTATGTGCTTCTTTTCTTTCCCTTAATATCATTTTTTTCCTCTCTTACCTATCTCCTGTTTCCCAAAATATACTTAATTCCTTGGAGGAGGAAAATAGACAAGAAAAAGGAATGAGGGCTTAGTCTTATTTCTTTCTTCAGAAGCTTTTGTGTGCTGTAGATTAAATGTTAGCATTCTCTATCCAAAGAAACTCTGTGAATGGAAATGGCTGTATAAGTCCAGTGATTTTTTTTCCTCGAGTAAATGCATCAGGTTTTCAATACCATGGACCATATTCTTTTTCTTTCTTTCTTTTTTAAAATAATTAATTTATTTGGCTATGCTTGGTCGTAGTTGTGGCACTTAGAATCTTCAATCTTCGTTGTGGCAAGTTAATACTTAGTTACAACAGGTGGTATCTAATTCCCTGTCCAGGGATTGAACCCAAGTGCCCTGCATTGGGACCACAGACTCTTAACCACTGGACCACCAGGGGAGTCCCATCATAGACCGTATTTCTTAAAAAAAAAAAAAAAAAAAAAAAAAAGACTTAATTTACCTGTATAAAAGAAATCACCTTATTATACTGGAAATTTTTTAAAAATTAAAAATAAATGACCAAACCAAACAAAAACAAACACATAGATATAGAGAATAGAGTCATGATAACTAAAGGAAAAAGGGGATAGAGAGAAAAAAATTGGTAAAGGAGGTCAGTAGTATGGTGATTGTTTTCCACTAAACTTTAGATGGTGAGCACACTATAGTGTATACAAAAATCAAAATATCATACACATGGAATATATAATGTTATAAACCAAAAAAATAGATTGTAAACTACTAATATACTCAACTCCTTGAGGGCAAGGACAATGTCTTCATAGAATATGAATTTCATAAATGTTTATAATTAATGCACTATGGAAAAGAGAAAGACATTATCTGGATAATTGATGGAACTGGAATGGTGACTATGGATTAGAAATAGTAATGTATCAGTGTTCATTTTCTGATTTTTGATGGCTGTATTGTTATGTGGAGAATATTCTTATCTATCAGAAATGAACATTAAAGTATTGATATTTGGGGATAAGCAGGACTCTTTTCAGTAACACCACAAATGGTTTAGAGAAAAAGCTTGTATAATTTTTATATTTTTGTATTTGAAATTATTTATGTGTCAAAATAAACCTTCCCCGGTTAAAAAAAAATACATAAGAAACTGTAAAGAAAACATAGAAAATGTGCAGAAAATATTCTTAACTATATATGGAATCTCTCTTGTTATGCTTCATCATGAAGACCATCTGTGCCTTTAGATCTACCAAAATGATTCTGAGAAGAACAGATGTTCAAAAATGCATATATTAAATGGAAAGAGATGATATAGTCACAATGAAATTTAAAAAAAATAGCACAGAGTTAAAAATTTAATCAGGAAAGCAAAAACTAAAATTGAATAGATTCAGATATTTCACCATTGTGAGAAAAAATTCTCAACATGTTGTTTAGTCACTCAGTCATGTTCGACTCTTTTAGGACCCCACGGACTGTAGCCCGTCAGGCTCCTGTGTCCATGGAATTTCCGAGACAAGAATGTCTCATTATTTATTTTGCATTTGGTTTTTTAAGATCAGCTTCATTTTAAAAAATAGTTATAAATTATAACTATTTCTAAAAAAGCATATATTCAGGGCAGAGCTGACCTGCAATTAAAGATGGCCATAACCTGTACTACATATTTTAAAAGCATTATCTCTTAAAATCCTCAACACAACTTTGTAACATTATTATTTTCTCCTATATTTATTTTATAGTTAATAATAGGCTAAGAGAACTGCTATCTCCTATCTTATTTCTAATAGCTGGTATGTAAA
The DNA here is from genome assembly GCF_910594005.1 of Cervus elaphus. Lineage (NCBI taxonomy): Eukaryota > Metazoa > Chordata > Mammalia > Artiodactyla > Cervidae > Cervus > Cervus elaphus. Next base: position 48,928,418 of record NC_057829.1, on the reverse strand, counting down.
GACTACGACACAGATTACTTGGCTTCAAAGTGTTAATTCACAAGCACTGTGACATACATTGTTTCAGAAATTTCATAATTTGCTATTAAGAAACTTTTGAGAAAAAAAGGAAATGAGGAAGGAAAGTAAAAGTCATTCAGTCATGTCTGTGCCTTTACGACCCCATGGTCTATACAGTATTTTCCAGGCCAGAGTACTGGAGTGGGTAGCCTTTCCCTTCTCCAGGGGATCTTCCCAACCAAGGGATCCAACCCAAGTCTCTCGCATTGCAGGTGGATTCTTTACCAGCTAAGCCACAAGGGAAGCCCAGCAACACTGGAGTGGGTAGCCTATCCCTTCTCCAATGGATCTTCTGGACCCAGGAATCAAACCAGGGTCTCCTGCATTGCACATGGATTCTTTACCAAATGAGATATGAGGGAAGCCCAATGAAAGAGGAACTAAATATAATTTGGCACACAACAGAACCAAGATATACACTAAACTGAAATGCAATTTGGATGATGCATTCCATCAAATATAGTTTATGTTTAGCCCAAAGGAAAAATAATTTTGAGATATTTTACATAAAGACAAAAAATTCAATTTAGTTCATGCCTGCATTTTAGAAAATTTGTTCTCAGCAAGCAAGCAAATTATTTGATAAATTCCTAAATTCCCCATCTCAGCATGCTAATGTTTTCATTAGTAATCAAATATGTATTACTAGTGTATTCCATAAAGTCTAAAAAAGCACATCAGTACATGCTCAAGGGGCAAAGAGAAGAAGGAAGAAAATATATCCAATCATTGAAATTTGTATTTTCATCAATGGTTTTTTAACAAATCAGTGTTTTATAAATCACTAATAAAAATGCTGAGTACAGGTTTGATGAGGAACAGGATATTTACAAGTTTTAAGCTTTTAATTACTTGTTAACTATTAAGTACAAAGAAAGAATAAATATAGAAGAAAAACCTTCTATGATAAAATGATAAAAGCTACCATTACCAGTAATGGGACACATTGATATTGTTAAGTCTCTTTTGTTACGTGCTCTGAAGAAAACATTATCACTTTTGTGGTATTCCTGAATAAAATCTATGATCATGAGGAAATACCAGCTAATTCTAAATTTAAAAATATTCTGTAAACTATCACACTGCTGGAAATTATTAAGGTCATTAAAGTTAAGGAAATATCAAGGAACTAAGATTGAGACTAAAAAAGACACAGCAAATGAATGTAATGTGTGACCTTAGGTTGAATCTTTGGACTATAAAGGAGTTTATTGGGAGAAAAAAAACAGCAAAATTTGTGGTCTGAAGATTACAGATTAATACTGCATGAATGTAATTTCCTGAGTTCGATGGTTATATTATATAGAAGAGTGTCTTTGTTTTTCAGAAATACACAATTAAATGTTACATGCTTAAGAGGTTTCTTATGTACAACTTGCTCTTCATTGATATAGAAAAAAATAGCTATATGTGATATATATATATATATATATATATATATATAAAACTATATGGTACATATACACATAAGTAATATAATGCATGCCATTTATATTTATGTGTATATACATCTATGTGTGTATGCATGTATATGCACATCTCTATTTATCTGTTTATTTATCTATTAGAAAGAGACATTATCTGGCCAGTACTCTTCAAGACTTTCAAGGTATTAAAAACAAAGACAGTAAAAAACAGATATAGTGTAGATGAGACTAAAGATTCATGATGATTGAAAGTAATATGGTATCATAGATGGGGTCCTGGGACAAGAAAAAACACATTAGGTAAAATTAAGGAAACCTAGATAAAATATGGATTTGAGTTAACAGTAATGTTTCACTGTTGGTTCACTAGTTGTTAAAATATGTACCATACCAATGAAACACATTAAGAATAGAGGAAAATGGATGTGGGTTATATGGAACTTCACTACTTCTATTAAAATGTTACTTAGGTCTAAATATTTTTTATGTTGCTTACGTAAATGGTAGAAAATATTAACATAAACAGACCATTTCCATAATCATTTTCATTATAACTAAGTCCAAGACTTAAACATATCATTTATTATAAAAATATTTTAAAGATAAAATTTTATATTACATGTAGTTCTTATGAATATATAACATACATTTGAACCAACGGTTAGCCAAAATATAAGATAGAAAAAGAGTGAGAAAAGAGAGGAAGAACAAAATAGAGAGAGAGGTTCCCACTCTTTTCTATGATTTAATTTGGCTGAAGTTCAGCCTTTAGTTTCTGCTGATGGGTTTGATCACTAAAATATTTTTAACCATACACATAAACCTTAAGGGAAAAAAATCATTTCAGAGTCCATTTTTCAAAAAAAATTAGTGAGTTCATTAACCTAATGGGTATTGTTGAAAGGCACAATCATGCTGTGTTAGAAAGAGATATGACAGCATTTAAAGTAAAATTTCTACCAGTTACCACGAAATACTCTTCACATGATATGTCTACTAATCTAGAAGTAGTTGGTATGTGCTCATCACTACATTACTTTTTGTAATTCATCATGAATGTATAAGTGTTCTATACAAAAGCTATAGTTCAAATCTGATACCACATCACGATCCTATAATCCATTTTATATTCTATAGTTACTATGTTACAAATAAGATACTTTACAGTGCCCATCATGGTGTATTAAAGAGGGTTTCAAGATTATTAATCTCACAAAGTTTGGAGAAAATATAAGAGAAAATCTTTGGTGATGTGAAGTTGAAAAAATATACCTTGAGGAAAGTGCCCATCAGTGAACAGAATGAAGTTTAGAACTATGTTTGTTAGTCTCAATGTTACATGGGATTCAGTCCTATTCATAATTTTTTATTTTTCTGCTACACTATTTTTTCCTTAGTTCAAAAAATATTGAGTACTAGCAATATAATTAGAATGAATATGAGATGTATAATTATTATCCCCAACAGATGGTAAAAACAAAAATGAAATTTTACAAAATATTCCAACTAAAAAACATCACATAATGAAAATATTCAAGTTTATTCTACTTTGAGAATTAAATTGTGGGAAGCGTGAATGGATAAAAGCAGAGATTGCTGGATTTAATTAGAAAGTTCACTGCCATTGCCATTCTTACCATTCAGTGAGTACCTAGAACATACCTAGAACCATTGGTTTCACTTTACATCTCTCTATCCTTCATCTTCAATAAGTGAATCAATAAATGAAATTAACACTATGTTTTTCCATTGAGGAAACTAAGTGTATTAGAAATTAATCAATTTTCTGTGATTGTGCAGAGAGGAAGCGGTCACACTATATCAGAGCCTAGGATATAGTGAATCCAAAGGCTTTGTGCCTTTGGAACTCTACCTAGGACTTCCCTGATGATCCAGGATTTAATAATCTGCCTGACAGTGTGGGGGACACAGGTTCAATCCTCATCTGGGAAGATTCCACATACTGCAGGTCAACTAGCCCCTGTGCCACAACTATGAGCCTGCATGCCTTGGAACCCATGCTCTGAAACAAGAAAAGCAACTTCAGTGAGGTGTAAACACCACAACTAGAGAATAGCCCTAGCTTGTGGCAACTAGACAAAGCCTGTGCACAGTGGTGAAGATCCAGTGTAGCCAAAAATAAAAATAATAAATTAGTAATAATACTATTCAGATTAATGGTTCTATTTATCCTTTATTTTTTATGTCTCCGAGCACTATCATTCTTTTGCTTGATGCATTTGTACAATATAGTGATCAAACACTCAGTTTTAGAGCAAAGCTGCCTGTGTTTCTCACTTAGATCTGCCACTTATTAGCAGTGAAATCTTAGGCAAATTAATAAATGCTTCTCTGTCCCAGTATTTTCTCATCTTATTGTGTAAAATGAAAAAAATATACAAATAATTTGAGTGTGTGTGTAGGTTTAAGTAAGTTTTAAACAAGATGTTTCATGGAAAAACAGCACTCATAAATGATAATTGTTAGAATGAATCTATCTTTATCATTGTAATCTGACCTAATTCCAGTCAATATCAGGAGATATGATGCCACTAAATTAGCAAGAAGGTCTATGCAGAAACCTGTGAACCAATTTTAGATAAGAACACATTTTAATGTGTCAAATTACTTACTAATGAGTATAGCTAAAATTAAAAGAAGAAAAATAAATACTAAAATTACTCAAAACTTAAAGCTTATAGACATTTAAACTGTTAACCAGGACATACTTTGTGATATAATTGTAATGTCAATAGCTATGAAACAACTTGATTGTTCCTGAAAACCAAGATTATTTCCACTGCTAACCTTTACTTTCCTAAATTATAAGTGGCATTTTATATTTAGATTTATGAAGTATCCTTTAAAGTTTCCTGTTGTTAAGAACTTAGAGACCTTGACCAAACACAATTTGTTAAATTGTGATTCTCTTAGTACCCTTTACATTTGAACTTCATAACTCTAGGCATGTAGGAAAACCTTGTTGAGGAAAATAAAGACATTTGGTTAAAGGGGAGTCATATTAATATTATTTAATATAACTTTAGCTTTGCTGGGACACGAAAGTGAAAGCAAAAGTGAAGTCGCTCAGTCGTGTCTGACTCTTTGCAATCCCATGGACTGTAGCCTACCAGGCTCCTCCGTCCATGGGATTTTCTAGGCAAGAATACTGGAGTGGGTTGCCATTTCCTTCTCCAAGAGATCTTCCCAGCCCAGGGATTGAACCCTGGTCTCCCCCATTGTAGGCAGACACTTTACCGTCTGAGCCACCAGGGAAGTCTGCTGGGACATGAAAACTAAGGTAAATGTTAAGTGGTGTAATAGACATATACGAATTAAAACATAATTTCTCCCTAGAGTTATGAAAAAAAGGGACTATAATTCACATAACTATATAACTTCCCCCTAGGGCTATGTAAAATATATTGCAATTCACATAGCTCATATTTACCAAGTTAAAAAAAAAAAAATCTGGGCTTCTTTTTCTGTCATCACTGTTTTGTCAGCCTATATAATTTATCACAATAATCTGGAAAACTTTTACTCCTTTCTTAAAACACTTTATCATGTATAAGCTTCTTCTCAAATTTAACTCAGAACAAACACACACACACACACACATACACACACGCACACACACACACATATATGAGTGTCCCCGGTGACTCACTCAGTAAAGAATCCACCCCACAATGCAGGAGATGCAGGTTTGATCCCTGATCAAGAAGTTCCCCTGGAGAAGGAAATGGCAACCCATTCTAGTATTCTTGCCTGGAAAATGCCATGGACAGAGGAGCCTGGCAGGCTACAGTCTGTGGGGTTACAAAGAGTCAGACACAGCTTAGAGACTAAACCACCACCACCAAACATATATCTGCACACTTTAAATCTTTATATCACTTATTTAAGCCTGATATTATACACACACATAAACACACATAAATATAATATCAAGTTTAAATAAGTGAAATAAAGATAACTCTTTTCAGATTGTAATTTAAAATTAGTTATAAAATATACAAGTAACACCCTGGAGAAGGAAATGGCAACCCACTCCAGTATTGGGCTATAGTCCACGGGGTCACAAAGTGTCAGACATGACTTGGCGACTAAACAACAACATACAAGTAACACGTTGTACACTAAAATCTGTGGACTTTTTTTTTCTTTTCTACTTTAAGATTTATTACATGTATTCATTAAACCCCATGAGGTAGGTGTCCTAATACTTTCATTTCTAGTTTTCACATGAGGAAACTGAAACACAAAGAAATTTTTATTTTTACAAGATCAATGCAATTAAAAATGGTAAGCCAGCTCTAACATAGTTGGACATTTGAGTTGTCTCCAGGTTTTGACTATTATGGAAATATTGTCAGTGAATATTCTTGTACATGTTACTTGGTGAACATACATAACACAAGGGCAGAATTCTTGAGTCAAAAGGTATCTTTTTGTTTATCTTTTGTAGAAACTACAAACAAATTTCCAAAGTAATTGTCCCAATTTACTCCTCTACCAACAATGTATAGAGGTTGTGTTTACTCTGTAGCTTTATCAAGATGTGGAATTGTACTTCCTTTCAATTAAAAGTTTAATTTAATTTAGAGTAAACTGATATAATTGAAACCTTCATATTGAAGGCGCTAAGATCAGGGAATGACTTGTTACAATTTGCTTCTTGTCTGCTACAATTTGCTTCTTGTTTGTTACTGTTTTATTAAAAAAAATTAATATTGACTGTCTTCAAATTTGCTAAGCTCATTTATTAATTATAATAATCTACATGTAAATACTGTTGGGTTTCTACATATGCAATAATACTAGTTAGGAATAATGAGAGTTTTATATGTCATTTTCAGAATAAGTGTGAAGTTTCTAATTTAATTCTGTGTTTTTATTGATTGTAAGCTCAATTGCATTGTGATTAGAAAACATACTCTGCTTAATTTCAGTCATTTGGAATATGTTGACACTTCCTTTATAGCCTAACATTTGGTAAATTCTTGCAAATGCTTCATGTGACTGGAAAGAATGAATTCTGCAGTTGTTAGGTATAGCGTTCCTTCCATAAGAACTTACCAGGTCATGGTGCTAATTCTATAGCTCAAGTCTATTTTCTTACTGCTATTTTTCCCTTACCTATTTTGTCAATTACTGGGAGTGCTTTTACATTAATTACCTATTGCTACCAAAATAAATTAATGTAAATTTAGTAGCTTAAATTAGTATTCATTTGTTATTTCACAGGTAATTTAGAAGTTGAAAGCAGGTCTCACCAAGTTAAAATCAAAGTATTGGTAGGGCTGGATTCTTTTCTGGAGACTCTGGGAATAAGTTCAATTCTCAGCTCTTTTTTATTGGAGGGCTTCATTCATCATTAAAACCAGCACAGTTGGCTTAATTTCTTCTTACTCTTTGATTCTCTTTGATCTCAACTCTCCTTTCTGTTTCATATTTTTCACTACTTCCTCTTCCTTTGATACTCCAGTCACAGAAATTTCTCTCCTTTTAAGAGCTCGTGTGATTAGATTAGGCCCACGGGGATAATCCAGCATAATCTACTGATTAGCATCCATAACCTTAACCATGTCTGTAAAGTTGTTTTGCCTGAGATTAGGATATGGACATCTTTGAGTGACTAATGTTCTACCTACCACAGGTTTTAAATGTGGTTTTAAATTATCTCTATGATAATAGATTTTTCTTTTCTCCTTTAAGTGTTTCAATATCCACTTGATTATTGCTGAGGCCATGTTATTAAGTGAAATTACATTCACAGTTACTACAACTGTCTGGCAGATTGAACTCTCATCATTGTGAAAAGTTCCTTTTATTCTCTATTTATATATTCAAATTTTTATTTATATTTCCTTGTTAGTTCTTTAATGCCTTTTTGTAGATATATTTATTTAATGATTTATTTTCCTTTTATTTATTAATTTGTATCTATTATTATTTATTTATATCTCCATGCCTCTTCTGGTTATCTTCAAGAGAATAATTAGTCCCAAATACCTAGTCTACCTCAATCAGAACCAGAGGATTTATATTTTGTATAACTGGAAATAATAGAGATTATATGAATCTAAACCTGCTTAAACAGCCATGTAGTACCACCTCTGTATATAGGGTGACAAGAATCCGAAAGCATATTATAGAAACATATTGAAGAGCGTTAAGTAAGAAAAGAGGGAAGATATGCAATTTCTTTATACATTTTATGTGTTATCTTTTAATTACACATAATAATATATCTTTAAATAATATGTTGGGGGGAAATTTTATTTTTGTTACTCATGGTCAATAATTCTCACAAATTAGCTATCCACATCATGTTTTTTTCTTTTTCATTGCAGAACTGAATAGACATGATGGTGCCTTTCAGGATCTGACCCAAAGTGTGTTCTTCAGTTTCATGTCCTTCCATTCTGTCCTTTCTTAATTTAAGCTTGTTGTGCAAAACTCCTTATATCTAATTTAGTGGCAATCCAGAAATAAGGACTACTACTTTAAACAAAAATTGACAGAAACAGTTCACTAAATAAATTCAAAACACCATCAAGAGACAATAGTACTGATAATAGACATGAAGTGTGCATTTTTGACTAGTATAAGACCACAATGTAAACACTGCAATAATACAGCAGCATGAATTTTTACTTAAAACAGTTTTTTTTTATTTATAGAACATGAATTGCCATTTTTCTAGGTCAAAAATAGTTGAACACTGGCAAATTCTTTGAGTCCAACCTTTCAGTTATATCTGAACTATATTTCTCTGAGTTCCTAGACACTTAAAGAAATGCAGTTCAGAAGCTTTATATATACAGTTGATCCATGAACAACATGGGTTTGAATGGTATGGGTCCACTTATATGCAGATTTTTTCAACAGTAAATACTATAGTACTACATAATGCATGCTTCCTCTCTTCCTTTCTCCTTTTCTTTCTCTTTCTTTCTTTCTTAACTGTATACCATCTACCTGTCAAGAGAAACGCAAGAGAACATTCTTCCAGAAAGTGCCAACAAATTATCTGCAATAAATCACAGCATGTCACAGATGCAAAGTACCTTTAGGGTGATATTCAAGGTGACAAAGAGAACAAATTAATATTGACTAAAAAAATTGCCCTGTCTGTAAAGAGATCATTAAAGACCAGGACAGATATAACCTTTCTATTACCCTGAGATTAATTCTTCACAAGCATAAGAAAACATGTTTGCCTTGATTTGTCCTTGTTTACTTTCTATTATGTCAAAAGGAATGTTTTGAAATGGGATGCATATGTTATCAAAGACATCACTGCCAGAAAATATTTATCTTCCAGAAATTACTTAAGAATGATCAGCAGCAATTAGACTGTACAACTTGTTCTTCAAACCAGCCAGACTAATTACTTAATGATACAATTGTCCAAAATTAATTGAGAGTCTCCAATTACCCAGAGAGAAAAAAAAATACTTGCAATATCTTATGTCTGACATAAAAATAATTTTAAACCTTTGTAGGCAATTCACGTGCTGTTCCAGGTCTCAGTTTTCTCACAGTGAATAAAGGAGAGTGACCAATCAGGACTTTAAGACGCTTTTATAAATCTGTGATGATGACTTTATAACTGTATTTTGAACTTTAATGAAGTATAAAATATTTTGACACCAACAGTCTCTTAAACCTCACATGGCTTTATATTTATTTTTAGGAAAGCATTTAGATCATTCTAGTCATAACTACCTTAATTGTATGTTTTGTACTAAAAGGAGAAACAGCATGGAAAATATCTTGCAATCTTTCACAGAGTAGAATACATTTTATTTAATTTTATTTTACAGGTAGCTCTGTAGTTGCAGTATATATATATAGTTGCAGTGTATATATACATATATATATACACACATACATATATATATATATGGGTATATATAAAATTGCAATATATTTGCCCTGATGGAGAGATAAATTTATAGATAAAGATATATAGATAAACTCATTCAAGGCAATTAAACTAAAAATTATTCAAAAATAGGATGAGAAAAATAGCTAAATTTCATTTTTTCTTATAATTATGCTTTGGTGTTTAAATAAACTTTGTATTCTTTACAAGAAAATTGATATGAGAGAGTACAAACAAAATCAATGAAGGAAAATATCAATTACACATGTTCCACAGAATCAAACCATAGAAAATCTGACCATAGTATCAGTGGGATAGGATTGACTCAATTGGCTTTGGGAAACACATTAAGAGAAAAACATAATTAGGCAGTTTTGTATAGAAATCCTGCCTCTCCAAATAATATTTAAGATAAAATGTTTAATGTTTCTACAAATTGTATCATACTAATTGCATTTAACCAGATGACATAGGAGTTTAGAGTTTGGAGAAACTCAAGATCAATGACTGTGTATAGCTCAGGATGAGTATAGAAATAGGAAATGGAAATGGGTCATGAGTTAAACTTTAAAAAATGAATAAAACTTGGAGACTTGCAATGTATGGAGGATTCCCTTCTAAGTAAATCGAACAGTGTGAGTAAAGCCAAAGAAATGAGTATATTTGTAAGACATGAGGAAGTTAATCTGAACAGAATGTGTATTGTCAGAGAGAAACTGAATTTAAGAATACATTGACAAAAGATCAGATAATAGAAGGCCTTGAAAGTCAGCTGGTGGAGTAGATGATCTTTATCTTGATAATAATGAGAAATCATACAATTTTTGAATAGGAGAATGGCACAATTAAAATAGTATTGGAAAAGTTAGTTATCACCAAGGTGCTGAAAAAAATTGGAGTAGGGGTAGAAGTAGTCAAATTACATAGACTACTTTGAATGCAAATTGAACTTTATAAATTTTGTTTTAGAAAATAAAGACATGTATCCAAGAACAGTTAAACATGGTACAAGACTGGATTTTAAAATTAGGTCTGTTGCTCAAGATCATTTATCTTTCAGTTTATATTCAAATAAAGCTAGCACTCAAACAAAGTAAAAACTCATTCAAAAAGTATAGTTTAGATGCTAAAATAAAATGCTACATAATTATTATGTAACATGGTTAATTACATTAATTAGCATTGTCTGTTTTAGCAGAAATCTGTTAAGTAAAAGGTAGCCCAAAATGGTTGAGCATTGACTGACAAGTAGTTTTGCCTGTTAAACTTTAAAAAGCTTATTTTTTTTATGTAATAAAATCTAGAAAGTCTCAGATTATGAGAAATATCATTTCTTTAAATTGTAGTGAACAGAAGAATATTGAAGTAAATAAGACACATTTTAAATAATTTCAAAAATAATGTAGAAGTTATAGGTACAATGCTGTTTTAATGCTCAAAGTGTACCGATTTCCTCTTGTAAAGTAGATATGTATTTTTAAGATAAAAAAAAGACATCATAGAAGGAATATGATTTGCTAAAGTAGAGGCTATTAAAAATGTGGTTCATTTTTTTGTGTCTAAATTACACATAATAGATATCAGAGATACTTTAGAAATATTTTATAATTTAATGGAATGCCCCCAAATTAATATAATATTCACCATTTAAAAAAATAAGATTAAAAGGATTCTTGGCTTATGGATTTTGGCTCAAAAGGAAAACAAAAGTAAACAACAAACAACAACAAAAAGCATGTTTTAGTGGTAAAGAACCTGCTTGCCAATGCAGGAGACATAAGAGATGTGGATCTGATCCCAGAGTTGGGAAGATCCCCTGGAGAAGGGCACGGCAACCCATTCCAGTATTCTTGCCTGGAGAATCCCATGGACATGGGAGGATGGTGGGCTATAATATACGGGGTCGCAGAAAGTCGGACACGACTGAGATGACTTAGCACAGCACAATAAAATCAGTAATACTACTTTTTAAATATTTTTTAGATAATTTGATGAGCATTTTTATAATAATTTAGTTTTTATTTATATTTAATTATTTTTAATCTGCCAAAATTTGATTTCAAAATTGAGGAAATAACTTTAAATTAATAAAATCTTAAATATGTATTTTCTTCTAGTACTTAATTACAGCTACCACCTCAAAGATACAAAAGAAAAAAATTAGTCTGTCTCATTTTACAATAAGAATAGCTGCTGATAAACCTTAGCAACCATGTATGTATATAGATTCAGACATTAAATTGTCCAAGATGATACAAATATCAATATTTTGATCATTATTATAAATAATTATTTTTTTCTGTAGCAAAGTGAATTCCTAAAACCATATTAGAAGTCACTCAGACCTTATTCTTCTAAAGTACTATTTTTGAAATGTTTTCTTGGTATTTCTAAACAGTTTATTATTTTATTATTACAGAGGGATGATTTCAAAATATTTATAATATGCAGTCAGTTACATATATTGATAAAAAGGAAACAGAGAAAGGTGGAGAGAAACTGACCTCATTTACTGTGGCATAGTAGCTTTCATGCTTGAATGTGGGTGAGTTGTCATTTCTGTCTCTCACCACAATTCGAACTTCATGGTAGATAACGGTGCCCACTTTTTTGTTGATGCACTGAACTTGCACCACAATAGAGTGTATATTCATTGGAGGCTGCAACACAGAAATTGCATCTTTAAAAAAAAAATAATTGAAACTGAAGTCTCTCATTATTGTCAAAGTACTTATTTAATAAAATCTTCTATACTTATTTACTTTTAAATTATAGTAATCTATAAAAATTGATCCATTTTGTACTGCTTTATGGATGAGAAGACAATCGTGATTACTTCATTGTTCAATTTTTAAAAAATAGAATCTCAGGTAGCATTCTGTTCACAATTAGAGGACTACCAATGAACACAATCACAAAAGTAATGGCTGAGATTTGCTGGGATGCCACAAATTTTGGCCTTTAAAAAAGTCAAAGAAGCAATGACATAAGGTTCTAATTTATAAAAGTAATGTATAAATGATAATATACATAGGGTAGAGAGATTGTATAACATTTGCATTTATTTATATTTTTCTAAAATATTAAATGTTCATATCTGATATAAACCAAAATATAGATAACCAGAAGAGAATCCATTCACAACCCAAATTTATTAAATGTATACAGTTAAAGTTTATTTTGCTAATCTTTTCTTTGCTCCAAAAATAATTTGTCTTATACACACACACACACATATGAGATTATCACCCATGTTCATGTCTGTAAATATAGATTTACTGCAGCAGTTTGATGTATACTAGTATGAATCTGCAGTATGTGCTCCATTATATAAATCTATAGCTCACTTGGTCTAAGTAAAAACTTATAATGATATGTTTACTGTTGTTAGTTTTTGTCATTTTAAGCAAGATTTCAATAAACATTTCATACATAAATAGGTGCTAATTTGTCTAATTATTTTACGATACAGTTTTACAAAGAGAGAATTTTCATCAAGGAGGCACTTATTACTCAGGTGCTATGACAAAGGGCTTGAAGGAGTATGAGACACACCTGCATCTCTGACTCTAGATACACAAAGTAATGACACAAAATATTTCTTTGTAATTTTCTCAAATCTTTTTGGAGTTTATAAAATTATCTTTGCATATAATTTTATCAGTGTGATCTATGCTGACCACCTTGTTTAGAACGCCATGCCTCCAATCTGCTCTTTCCTTTCAACTTCCCCTCTATTTATTTACTGTTTTTACCGCTTTTTTCATGCACCACATGGCATATTATACGTTTTATATATTCGTTGTACTTTGTCTCCCTTTACTGTATTGGAAGTTCCATAAAGCTGGGGATGCTATTTTGGTCATGACTTAATCTCCCTACACAGTAACTAGCACTGTGCCTAGAACACGTGGCTGAGCTATCAGAGCTGCACCACTTTGCTTGTAGTCGTGGCCCCATAACCTACGGATTACATGATCTAGATGCAAAGTCTCTCTGTGCTCAGTCTGTTCATCTCTAAAAATGAGGATAACAATAAACGCTGATATGATAGAACTATCATAATATCAATGTCTTATATGAACTTATCCTGTGCTAGGAACACAGTAACACATAAAATACAAACCCGCTTTTACTTATAAAATGCTAAATTTCCAAAAATATTAAAAAAAAAGAATTTATAAAATACAAACAGATCATCCTGGATTATAAAACAAAATATTAAATATTTGGGTTAAAACCAATTTGAAGATATAGCAGGCTTCCTAGGTGGCACTAGTGGTCAAGAACCATCTGCTAATGCAGGAGACTTAGAGATGCAAGTTTGATCCTTGGGTTGGGAAGATCCCCTGGAAAAAGGCATGGCAACCCATTCCAGTATTCTTGCCAAGAGAACAATGGAGAGAGGAGCCTGGCGGGCTACAGTCTATAGGATCACAAGAGCTGGACTGACTGAATCAACTTAGCATGTATGCACAGAAAGATATAGCAATAATTACCAGAAGCTAGAATTGGTTCATTAAAAATGTCACATTTCTAATGAGAAGAACATTGTAGAAACTATATCTAACCTGAAAAAAAACATTGTTTAATATCAGGATATTATTATGGCCAATAAAGTGAAAGGCAATTGAATTGTATTGTACCTGGTTGAATAATTGCATCTAGAAAGAGCAACTAGAAGCATCATTATCATATGGAGGAAGGTCTCTAATGAAGTGCCACACAGCTTTGGGTTCTAATCTAATGTCTTCTCTAATTCACTGTTTAAAAAGATTTTTGGCTATACCACACATCATATGGGATGTGAATTTCCCAACCAGAGATGGAATACATGCCCCCTGCACTGGAAGTACAGGGTCTAACCTCTGACCACCAGGGAAGTCCCTTCAAATCACTTTAAATCACTAACATATAAAAAGGTATTAAAGTCATGTGTATAAAAATCTGTGAATACCATGAATACCACAAGCCCAGAAGAATACATAACACATTTAATGATACAAAACAAGGTTCAAAATCATTTTAATGAGTCAATAATAAGTTTCAAAACCCTAAATTTTTATAACAATTAATTAATGATAATCAGCTTATTTGTATTAGGAAAAAAACTTAATTATCCAAATATAATAATAAATAGCTACAAACATTAACATGAAAATATAATTATAAAATTTGGATGAGTAAAAGAAGAGTTTACATGCCAACACTAAATAATACAATGCTGAATAATAATACAAATTACTTCATATGCATTAATAGATGAAAAAATAGGTGGATTACAATAAGTACCATTTTTAGGACAAATCAGATGTGAAGTTAGTTACACTGAGAATGTGTTATAAAATTCAAAATGTCTAAACTAAAGATCACAAGATTAGTCAGACATCTGAATGGTTGTTATGAAAAGATCAATTAGTTTATTCATTGTAGTCTCAGTGGGCAGAAATAAGAATAATAAATTAGAAGTATTACAAAGCATATGTTTCCAATGTAAACAGAGATTTTCTAATAATCCAAAGTGGGACAGAAAAGAATGAACTATCTAAAAAGTCAAGCTGCATCACTGAAAATCAGCACGCTTGAGGCTAAAACATAACTTAAAAGACTAGATCTGAGAAATTTTCTGGAAAGAATATGAATTAGATGATCTCCATCTTTACAGTGGAGTATTGGTTTTACAGTATTTATCTTAATAGACTTTTTAAAAACAATCCTCTCTACTTCAATTGTAAAGTAAATAACAGAATAAATAGTTGTACTATTAGCCTCTCTGACACACCTCTCGAAGACAATCAGGTGACAATTTATGTTCTGAAGTTATTTATCTTATAAACCTTGCAGAAGAGACCTATAAAACCATTCCATATCAGAAAGGTCAAAATCTTTGCAAGTAGAGAATCCAATGTAGTGTGCTGAGCCCCCGCTTAGTCCTGCTAAGTGCCCATAAATTAGATATAATCAGGTCACCTGGAACTCTTGTCGCTAACAACTTTAGGTCCCTATGCAACTGTGAGTAGCATGGATAGAACTTGGCTTGCAATAAATTCCAACCATAATGGATCATGATGAAGGCAAGAACTCCCTGTGGCTAATACATAACACTCCTTGTGATCTCACGTTGGAATAGATTCTATTCTGCTATATAAGATGGTTGTAAAAATACCAAATACATTTCCACCAAGCCTATTAGTGAGAGTGAAGGGACTCCAACAAACTTAGGAATGTTAGGAAAATTCTGGTGTATTTTTAATAACTGGTGGCAAAAATAAGTCATGGCAATTCTATCTTCTCTGATTCTCTTAATTTCCTTCATTCATGAAACAAATCAGAAAAAATAATGCTGTATATAAATTGTTTGAGGGTAATTATTTTAGAGTGATTACCATCATATTTCCCTAGACATGCAAACTATTTTTCAAGTTTAAAGACAATTGTTTAGTATGGTGTGAAAGTGAAAGGCACTCAGTCATGTCCTACTCTTTGTGAACCTATGGATTACATAGTTCATGGAATTCTCCAAGCCAGAATACTGGAGTGGGTAGCCATTCCCTTCTCCAGGGGATCTTCCCAACCCAGGGATCAAACCCAGGTCTACTTTAAATGTATACTCGCATATCCATATGTTAGTATACATGTGTGAATACATTTTAACACACACAGATAAAGTTCAGGAATGATATGTACCAACAGTTGATGAAAATGATCTTTGCAAAGTAAGGTTGAGAGTAAAACATAAAGGAAGAATTTTTCCAATATATATGTAAGATTTTTTTTTAATTTGAAAAATATTGTTGTACAATCACTTAGTTGCAACATGCAAGGTGAAGCATTTATAAATAATGTATTGATGTGAACAGTGTTGATTATAGCATACATATTCAGTCTAAGGAGAACTGAGATTTTTCTGGAAACAACAATATTTGGATTATTTAATAATTTAAATGGAAAATAAGTATTTAGCCAACTTGAATAGAATAATTTTATTTTTCATTAAACAAAGAAAAAGTTATTCACTCCTCATCATAATGAAAGGTTTTTATCATGATTTTTCTTCCTACATACATACTATTTTTACAAAATTTAAACAAAATAATTACTTCAAAAATTAAACTGGAAGATAGTGAAAAGAAAAAAGACGTAATGTGCTATAGAAATGTTTTTTAAATGATGAAGCAAAACTTGACATAAATGGCTGGCCAGAGTTAAAAGTGTACTTTACAAATTAAACTTTCATAATTAATGGCATATTTAAAGAAGTTGCCTTAAATAAAAAGTACCTACTTGAAAATATTATTAGGCATATATAATATATAGAAACTTGTAGGTTTTTCACAATCAACTATTAAGGACATTACATTTACTTAATTGTACTCATTTATGCAAAGTTCAACATGTGTTGAGATTAATATGACACAGTCCTTGTACCTTAAGCAAATTCTGTGAAACTGATATGAGACAAATATAGATAACTACAATGTGAGTCAAAAAAGAATTTTGAAGGAGTTCCATGACAGCCCAGTAGTTAGGACTCAGTGCTTTTACTGATGTGATCCAAGTTCAATCCCTGGTCAGGGAACTAAAATCCTGAAAGCCACATGGTGTGGCCAAAAAAAAAAAAGAGAGTTTCAAATGCTCTGGAGTTTACAATAAGAAATTATATATTGGTGTTACTATTAGGAAATACTTTTATGTACAGAGTAGCATTTTGAGACATGTCTTGGTAGTAGATAACATTCAACTGATGGTAATAGATAAAGGTCATTTCAAAGCATAGGTTCAAAAAGAGTATCAGGGAAGGTATGATAAAAAATTAGATTATGTTGAAAGTGAAAAAGTGAAAGTTTTTCAGTAATGTCCGACTATTTGCAACCCCATAGACTATACAGCCCATAGAATTCTCCAGTTCAGAATACTGGAGTGGGTAGCCTTTCCCTTCTCCAGGGGATCTTCCCAACCCAGGGGTTCAACCCAGGTCTCCCTCATTGCAGGCAGATTCTTTACCAGCTGAGCCACAAGGGAAGACCAAGAATAGTGGAGTGGGTAGCCTATCCCTTCTCCAGTGGATCTTTCTGACTCAGGAAGATTATGTTGAGAGAACAGTAGTTAGTTTAGTTTTCCTGGATTTGAGAATATGTTTCTAAATAAACGGAATAGATTGATAGAATTTAGGAAATCTCAAGGGCCAAATAAAGCAGTTTGCAATGAAAATTCATCTACTGAAAAGGCCAGAACTCTGCATTGAGACACTAAAACTGGATCAATTTGAATTGTGAAATATAGTAAGGAGAACTACTAGGATATGGTTCCAAAGTCAAATGAGAATTAAGAGGGCTTGTACTGGAGTTATGCTGTTGGTAAATGCAGAACATACTATGGAAATAAAAGTAAAAAACTTAGTAGTTAAATACATATTGGCTGGGAATAGAAGTCAAAGCTCTTTGTGTACCTACCAACTTTGGATCTAAAAGAAGAGATGTTAAGATGTCTGGATTGTTTCATGCCCTTAGATTGGAAGAATTAATATAGTTAAAATGGCCATAATACCCAAAGCAATCTATAGATTTAATGTGATCTCTATAAAATTACCCAAGACATTTTTCACAGAACAAAAATAAATAATCCTAAAATTAACATGAAACCACTGAAAGACCCAAAGCAATTAATAGGAAAAAGAACAAAGCAGGATTCATAACCCTCACAGACTTCAGACAATACTAAAAAGCTATAGTAATCAAAAAAGCATGGTATTGGCACAAAAACAGACATATGGATCAATGGAACATAATAGAGAGAGCAGAAACAAACCCACGCAACTATGGATAATTATCTTTGGAAAAGAAGGGAAGAATATACAATGGGGAGAGGCAGTCTCTTCAGCAAGCAATGTTAAGAAAGTCAAACAGGCACAAATAAATCAATGGAATTAGAATACATGCTTACACCATATACAAAAATAAACTCAAAATGGCTTAGACTTAAATATTCTTAAGACACAACACTATAAAGCTCCCGGAATAGAACACAGGCAAAACATTCTCCGACATAAATCTTACCAATTTTTTTTTTTTTTAGGTCAGTCTCCCAAGGCAATAGAAATAAAAGCAAAAACAAATAAATGTGACCTAGTTAAACTTGCAAGCTTCTTTACAGCAAGAAAAACCATAATCAAAAGGAAAAAGTCTAAAGACTAGGAGAAAATATTTGTGAATGACGTGACTGATAAGAACTTAATTTCCAAAATATACAAACAGTTCATACAACTCAACAACAAAATACAAGCAACTCAACCAGAAAATGGACAGATGACTTACATAGACATTTCTCCAAAAAGACATCCAGATGGCCAATAGATGCATAAAAGGATGCTTATCATCACTAACTATTAGAGAAAGGCAAATCAAAGCTACAGTGAGGTACCACCTCACACTGGTCAGAAAGGGCATCATTAAAAAGTCTACAAACAACAAACAAAGTGATTCCAAAAAGAAAGTAATTTACCAGTAAACAAGCCAATTATTATAATTATAGGTGATTTTAAAAAAGGGAACAAAATACAAAATGACAGTGGCTCAAATTAGACAAATATATTCTATAATTCTACAAACATGCTACATTATAAAATTCATATGACTTGGATATGAGTGTTCCTAATTAAAGCTAGTAAAAGATGCATTGTGGGAATGGGCAAACTAAATAGAGGGGGTCAATTGTATGGTGATGGATGACACTTAGATTTGTGGTGGTGACCACCCTGTGGTGTAAACAGATGCTGAACTCTAATGCTATACACCTGAAACCAGATATAATGTAAAAAAGAAGGGTGTCTGTGAGTAACACGGCTTGGGGAGACTCTTGCAGCTTGCCAATTTGTGCCATTATTCAAATTGTTTTCATAAAAGAAAGACTGAATATAAGATAAGACAAGGCAAGATAAATTCTAAGATAGCAGCTGTCCTTATTCCATTTTACACAGTCTTAGCAACCCACGCAAAGCTCTGATTTGTGGGGTGCAAAGAATGTCGCTATGATTAAAGGACACAATGAGTGAGGGCAATGGTAGAAATGAGAACAGCATCAGAGATGACTTTGCTCCTCTAAGTTGAACACAACAGATCCATTCCTATTCTCCCTTTGTCACCTCCTTTCACATCTGCCCCAACTGCTCAGTCACTGAATTATGGGCCTTCCCCACTGTACAAGGGCAGCCCATTCTGGTGGGAGAGCTCTATTACTGCCCACTTCACCACAAAGGTCTTAAAAAGTTTGAATTTAGATGTGAAATAGATTAGGGAGTCATACACTCCATACCATATTTGAAGTGGATCATAAATCCCAAACACTGGAGGGAGATGATTCAGGTTTACTAGGTTGAGGATCTGACATTTGAATTTTATAAAATGGAAATCTGGGAGTAGGCAATGTGATGTACTTCCTGAGTTTTCACAAGGTCTTGTACAATTACTGCCTGACACCCCCATATGCACATATTCACACATGCTTTACTCTGCACTCAAGACTAGAATGCAAATGAGTGAAAATAAAGTTGCTTTAGAGAGCTACTTAAGTCTACTCAAGTTTTTCAACTTTTTCAGAAAGAAGACATTTAACTTTGGTTATGTAGGTGTTCTTAATATCGAAATACTCAGGTCGTGCCGGAGAATGACTGGGTTGGGACATTGCCAGGAAAGTTGTGCTCAGCTTCTTTTAATTTGTCAGCTTTTTAAGCACATTGCCACTCATCTCTCAACCAACACTTACTACTTGTAAGAGCAGCCTCTTGTTAGCAATCCAAATGAACTTTCTGTCCTCAAGCCAACACGTAGCTGTACTCTCAAACTCTGCCATGAAATAGGCTGTGCTTATCCTACTTTTCCAAGGTTACCACCCATTTATTCTGAGCACTATGATGTCTCCTTATTCAGATATTTGATAAGCTTCCAGGATTTCAGAAGAGACAAACAATGGTTCTCTCAGACACAGATGGTCCTTCTTCCTTTCTTACTCTTCTTTCAAGGAGTTTTTAAACAATTGTTTTTGTTGATGAACATTGAAAATAAACTCAAATTATACAATGAAAATTTGATATATTAACAAACACATACAAATATTTAAATTATAATAGAGTTGTGATAGAGGGGCAAAGGGGAAAAAAAAATGTACTAACGTCTCTATCCAAAACTCTGCCTGTGCTGTTCAGGAAAAGCATTTGTTTGACAGGATCCAACAATACCCAGTAATCCACGTTGTCCTTTAAAGAGAGTTCTATGGTTGGGTCTGGTCCTCCAGCAGTCCCTTTGATCAGCATGTTATCCACCAGAATTGTACCTGCAAACCAAATAAAGTTATTTGAAAATACATTCTACATGTATGCATTCTTCAATAAGGTTCATAAACTCACACCCTGGCTGACTTGCAAATCTGTTTCAAAGCAGAAGATATTCAATTTTTTATCTGGCATGATATAGAAAATGCTCTGTTTCAAGAAGGCAAAAAAAAACAAATCTTTGTAATGCTATTTGTAAATGATATTTTGAGAAGATGAGGTGCAAGGCAGAGATTCAAACACTTGGTGAGTTTCACCATCTATTTCTTGTTTCCTTTTCAGAGCATCAGTGTGTTCCCCTCCCTGTCCATCACTTCTCACAGGAGTTATCACTGAATTTTATCCTGAACAAAAGAAAAAGCCTATAATAACAGAGATTGATACTTCAGTTCACTCAGTAAGACTTCTGATATGAAAAAAGATATCCTGAAAGGAAGAGAAAGGAAGAAAAAGGAAAAGATAAAGAAGTAGCAGAGACTCCCGTGGTGAGAACTACTTCTTTTCTCTTTTATCTTACAGCAAATCCATGAAACATAAATCTTAATGTGAAAGACAAAACTAATGTGCAGATACACAAGAGAAGCTGTTCTTCTTTAAGGCATATCTGGAGTACTCAACTAGAACAACATACTATTTTAATGTCACATTTCAGTGCTTGCTTTCTTATTATTCTTTCAGTGGGCTGAATTTTAGACATTTGGTGAATAAGAGAGTAGATTTCTAGTCTTCCCTACTCTTGTAAAAGAGTCCATATATTCTATAAGTTGAACACAAACAGCACTGATGCAATTCAAAACCCCCTTTTGCCCTCAAACAGCAATGATCCTTTCGACAAACAATAATGCAATATAATTTATAGCAATCATTTTCAGCTGATCCATTTTATTAAACTTACAGCATAAAGAAGAGTTGTGACTATGCAAATAAAAATGTACCCTCCTAAGGACATTTGAATAAATGGGCTTTATTTAGACAATTCACTGCTTTAGGATAGTATAAAAGAATACATAGATAATCTATAAATTTGAATCTAGCTCAAAGAATACTAATACAAAATGTATTTGCTGCATTTCCTTAAGGCACTAAATTGGCCTAAATGTTATATCATTGCATAATTATAAACAAAAGGGAGAGTCTCTTGAAGATTTTTCTTAGAAAGTTAATGATAGTAATAATAATAATAATCTGTAATGTTTATCATGTTATTACCAATGAGCTTTATTTCACTAAGGAATGCTGAAAGGTACCATTCTTCTTTTACAATGATATATCTAAATAATATTTAAATACTCCAATACTTAGGCCACCTGATGAGAAGAGTTGACTCATTGGAAAAGACCCTGATGCTGGGAAAGATTGAAGGTGGGAGGAAAAGGGGACAGAGGATGAGATGGTTGGATGGTATCACTAACGCAATGGACATGAGTTTGAGTAGGCTCTGGGAGTTGGTGATGGACAGGGAAGCCTGGAGTGCCGAAGTCCATGGGGTTGCAGAGTTAGACACCACTGAGTGACTGAACTGAACTGAATTGAACTGAATATTTAAATACACACACTCACACACTTTTCTAAATGACATATTATTTACTTTTACTTTTGCACATATTAGTGCACATATATTTAAATACATGAGTGAAGCTGATCGTTCTTCTTTTTCTAAACTGAACTGGCAAATATATAATCTACAGATAGTCAAAAGCACAGATCAGACAATGGTGGCATTTTCTTGTCTACAAATATGTTCTGTGCCTGAGTATATACTCTTTTACAAATGCTTCATATCACTAACCTTTGAAAAATTATTCAGTCTGTGTTTTCAATATGTAATTAACAAATTAAATAGGATTCTATTTTCTGACTAGAAAAATAAATGTATAATAAGTACATCAATTAAAAATTAACATTTATGCCTTGATTCAATAACGCATAATAGAGCATTAACAGCTCTTTCTCTAGTATACATATATACTATGAGGGACACAAAGAGAGGGCATAATAAAGCATGGTTAAAATCATAAGAAAGGAATTAACTTAGTTTGACACTCATATCATAGAGGTGAAGAAAGCAGACCTTGGAACTGACAGAAATAGAATCCAATCTATCTTGGATTCACCATATACTAAGCATGTGAAAGTGGATAGATTACTTAACTCCATTCACCTTCAGTTTCCCTCCTCTACAAAACCAAAATGGGTAAAATAGAAGAGGTAGTTTTTTATTATGACACCACATGCATGTACTTGGAAAAAAAATTGTGTACTAATATTGAAAGCACTAACAAAAGCTAAAACAACCCCAACAAAAATACTAACATGGGTAAATATTTAATGACATTTTCTCCAAGCACCATAGTCAATCTTTCAGCCTTAAATACTGGGGTTTATGCTTCTTCCTTCAAGAAGTAGTTATTGAGAGTCATTTGCTTCTAAATGGACTTCTTGGTGGCTTGGTGATAGAGAATCTGCCTGCCAATGCAGGAGACCAGGGTTTGATCCCTGGGTCAGGAAGATCCCCTGAAGAAGGAATTAGCAACCCACTCCAGTATTCTTGCCTGAGAAATCCTGTGGACAGAAAACCCTGGTAAGCTGTAGTCCATGGGATCGAAAAAGAGTCAGACACGATTTAGTGACTAAACAACAACAAAATGCTTCCAACTACAAACTTTTTTCAACGAAATTGAAATCTGATCCAGCACTTAAGCTTTCTTCATTAATCTACTGTTTTAAACTTGGAAACATAATTTCACAGCTTCTTCATCTGTACTCATACCTTCTTCCATATTAGCATAGTATCAATCATAGCCACCAATGTAAACCTTAGTTGCATTAAATAAAGGTGCTGCAGTAGATTTTCAGCTTTTGTATTAAGATCCTCTTACATACCTATTTATTTTTAACTATGATAAAATTGTGCCCAGAATATATAAAAACAGAAATATACTGTAAAATAACTTATGAATCAATAAAACTGCCTCCTTATACCAGCTCCATTCCCCTACTTACAAGGTGTATAAGGTAATTTGCATCAAAGAGGAGGCTGTTAGGTTGGTCTGGGGACAGGACGAAGTGAGATAATGCATGTGAAGTACTGATTGCAGTCCTTGGTACAGAAAAAAAAAAAAAAAAAACCCTGAAAAATGTGAATTATGGTTATTGCTGTTAATGTTATTAACTCCATCTTGGAAGAGAAAGCATTTGAAACTAAAGCAAAATGACTTATTTTATGTTCCAGAAGTTTTTATAAACCAAATCTTCATTTCATGCTACAAAGCTAAGATAGGTGTGGCAAGCTGTCTGGAGAATTTACATGGGCTCAAAAGATTTCAATGCAAAATATCACTCTGGGAAGTTAGAAGGAGGGGAGAAAATGCTCACTGTAGAGAAAATTATAAAGATAACTCCTTGTCTCCGGTGAATGGCAGTACATCCAGGCATTGACAGGTGAGCCATCCAGGCCTGCTCACTTGGGAGTGACTCACTCTTTCCATTTAGTAACATTAGACAGTTTTGATTTTTCTCAAAGAAGCTAAAATTAGATTTCATGGCAAGAAAATGATCCTATTCAACAAATTCATACTCATAGTGATCTTTCGATTGAATACCTTTTACTCATCCCCAGCATATATTTGGTTCTACTAGGGACTAAACACACACATATACACATATACATTATATATTATAGGGACTTAAGTCATAATTGGATATTTAATATTTTCCTGAAAATTGTGTTTGCTTCTTGAACTAGGCAGTTATAACACAAGTGTGTTAGTCTATAAAAATGTTGTGGAGGTGGCAGTGGTGAGAGGGGTTTGTTGCCTTTCTAATTAACCTAATTCAAAGATGCTGAAAGAGTAAGTTCTACAGGGAGAGAAAGTAATTGACTGTTTGGGCTCATTCCAAACATTAAAATAAGAAAATCACTCTGTGCACAGAATACAGTACTTGCCATAAAACAGTTAATTATGCAAAGGTGTATAATAATATGAACTGCATAAAATCTCTCACAACAATCTTTCTCTAGTTAAAGTCAGCTGGAAAGATGTTCAACTACAACATACAGTCCAGAGCAGTGGATGCTTTTCCTTGCATTTACCCCTTGTAAATGAAACCATAAACAAATTTCCCAAGTGCATTATTTAATTAAAATAAATTTTTAAAAAGTTGAAATTGTAGCTAATACATAGTTTTTCAGTGAGATTAATCAGTAAGCATGGCCACTGTATAGTTGTTTATTGAGTAAAATCTAGATTCCAAGATTACCCAGCTAAACAAAACGCTTCTCATGCTCAAATCCTCATCCTTGCCAAAAATTTCCTGGACTTTCCTAGACTATTTTCCTACTTTGATTTTTCATACTTCTTAGTTTACAATTATATAAATTGTAAACACATTTATAATGTGTAAACACATTTTAGTTAAGCATATGTTCATAGCATATCTAGATAACTAATTGGTAAAAGGAAGGAAATATATGTGTACCCTGAAACTTCATAAAGAAACTGTCAACATTGATTGAACTGTGCTTCAATGTTAGGAATATATTAATTACACACAATGTTTGCTAACAATGGAAAATGATATCAATCAACAGTGATTAAAACAGAAAAAAAAAAGACTAAACATATACTGCTTTGCAAAACTATGTTGGTTTTTAAAAATTATTTTATTTACTTCAAAAGAACAAAACTTTACAAAATGGACAGCTTTGTTCAAGTGTACTTCACTCATATTACTTAAGTAATAATACCTTTTCTTTACTTATATTTCACTTCATGATACATGATAGGTGATATATCAAGTATGACATAAACATACAACTGTAACACTTTAAGAATAAAGGGATTATTTCCCTCCTATTCTTTACTTTGCTCTTAGAAATTGACATAAATATCTTGACATTTAGACAATTGCTAGTATTTCTATTCTGTTGTAAATAAGGTAATAAGTAAATGCATACATGTTATGCACTTTGATGTAGAATGTGTGCTTATTTACTCAACTAAAAATAGGATGATAGAATTTTAGAACTTGAATAAAACCTGCCATCTCTTCTATAAATGTATATTATATATTTATGATATATATGATGCATATGTACACACACACACACACACACACATATACATGACAAATGAAGCAAATCATCTGGTATCTCCAAATTTCCCCAAGCACTAAAATTACCTGACCAAGGTGGTGTGGATAATAAACGCATTGTTGTTGTTGTTCAGTCACTAAGTTGTGTCTGACTCTTTGAGACCCCATAGACTACAGCACACCAGGCTTCCCTGTCATTCACTATCTCCCGAAGTTTGCTCAAACTCATGTCCACTGAGTCAGTGATGCCATCCAACCATCGCATCCTCTTTCACCCCCTTCTCCTCCTACCCTCAATCTTTCCTTGCATCAGGGTCTTTTCCAATGATTTGGCTCTTCACATCAGATGACCAAAGTATTGAAGTATATCTAAGACCAAATTCCAGGTTACTAATTCATAGTTTAGATCTCCTCTCCCTATATCTTGCTATCATCTTGGAAATACACAAACATTTTAATTTAAATATGAAAGTATAGAAACTTTGTTAGCTTTGTTTTGAGTTCTTAGGAAACACAGACAAATATCCAGTTGAGTCATAACCTCATTATTTAGAGTTTTGTGCCCTATAATTTGTTGACAACATTTAAAGGGGAAAAGTGGAAACAACTCTAAAGTAAGAGAATAGTATAAATTATACTATAAATAGCATAAAGTATAAAAAAAATAGCATAAAGTATAGGGAGAATTGTACAATATAGGGAGAATTGTACAATATAATTATCAACTACCTGACCTTAGAACTAATTTTCCCCAAATTATATCTGTAAGGATAGAGGAGCCTGGCAAGTTTCAGTCCATGGAGTTGCAAAGAGTTGGACACAACTGAGTGACTAACACTTCACCTTCCTAGATATAAGCATAGTCTCTGACCTTATAGCTAACAACTCATAAAAGAGGATAGTTGACATTAAGGATAGTTCAATTAAACTTCAGGTCAGCCTCGGAGTAACAGTTTAAGAAATGAACATACTAACCTAGCATCCCTTGGGACAGGGACTACTATTGTACCTCTCCTTTCCACTGTGGCAGAGGAAGCATTCTGAACAAACAAGCTGGATTCTGAGCTTAGAGAAGCTAAAATGGCTCCATGGTAGACTCTTAAGGCACGCCCGTGATACTTGTCTCCTAGTGAAATGGAGAAGGACCCTATAGTCCTTCCCCTCCTGTCTTTTGCCTGCCTTTTGTCTGTGGAAAAACTTTAGCCAAAGAACAAGCTTAATCAGAGAAATAAGGGCACACAGAAACGAAGGAAAACAGTCAAAGGAATCAAATATTAATAATGTCGTTATTAAGCATAGTCAAGGACCTCTGGCTCCTTCTCACAGGCTATAGATAATATTCTGAGCCACATCCTGTGACTTGTCTTATAGATAACTGAGACCCCCCACCAGGTGAAAGAAGTTAACTATATGATGACCAGACTGTAGCCATGCGATTTCAAGAACTGGCATCAAGAAATGGAAACAAAATGACCCTGAAACTGTACCTACAACAATCAAGATGATGCTGGCCAGACCACTGAAGACCAGTTTTTAAGATGACTGTCAGAGTTGACTGTGCTGTTTCTGCTTGTAGCCCCTTCCCTTCATCTACAGAAACCTTTGCCCACTTATTGTCAGTGGAGGGAGTCGGCCTTTGGACAGGCATCCACTCTCCCCTACACCACAAACCCCCCCTCCCAGCATCTAAAATAAAGCAAACTTTCCTCCTTTCCATCAACCTGGCCTCTTTTTTTTGGCTTTTCAGCAGTGAGCAGACAGATCCTACCCTCATTAACACTGGATTTATGTGATTCCCTTCTCCTGAGTGTGGGTGGGACCTGTGACTTGCTTCTAACTGAAAGAATATGGTAAAAGTTATGGGAAGTCATATTTACACGTATAATATGTGGCTACATTACATGAGATTCTAGTGACTGTCTTGCTGAGCCTTTCTCTCCTTCCCTTGCTGGCCTGCATAAAATAGCTATCATGTTGGGAAGCCCACATGGTAAGGAGCTATGACAGCCTTTAGGAGCTGTGGGTAGTCAGCTGACAGGCAGTCAGACACAGAAGACTTCAGTCCTACGACCACAGGAAGGTGATTTTGTCAAGCCTGAGTTACCTCGGAAGCAAACACTTCCCTAGCTAATCAAGTCTTAGTTGAGGCTACAGCCTTGGCAACAGCTTGATTATAGTCTTGTGAGGCCATGAGTATGACTATGCTATGCCTGGACTCCAGGTCTAAGAAACTGTGAAATGATAGATGTATGCTGTTGTAAAACTCTGTTTCAATACAGCTAACACAGCCCTAAAGGGAAAAGATCTAACTTCAAAATCTTGGACTCACTACTTACTACATCTACGATCTTAGGTAAGTCCCTCAGATTCTTGTAATCAGCAACATGCATTGCTATGAAAAATAAAGTAATGAATGTAAGTAAAGGCACATGGTTACTCAATAAATATTACTTTTTCATCTCACTCGGATGGGAGTTTGTATAGAGTGAAGTATATAAAGTTATTATTCATCTTATTAAATTAGAAACACTAGCCACATATTTTATAATTTAATATCACTTTTTAAAAACTGAGATGGAAGAAGCACATAACATACACAAAAGCCAACAGAAAAATAGGATAATACTGTGCATACACAAAACAGAAAATAAAAGGGGGGGCAATAATTTATTCACATTATCACTGAAAATTTATCATAAATCAAAGGCCACTTCTTCCTGGTGTAAATAAGAGTGAAGAAGATAGCACATAAGGGAGTCCATATTACTGACGTCAAAGTGTTTATCAATATGTGTTTACTCTATCAGCTGAGCTAACTGATTAAATATAAACTTTTAGTGAATTATACTATATCCAATTCACAGGTATATGAAAATAATGAAGGTTACTACTCTCAAAATACAGCAAGATCCTATTTTCAAACAATCAAAATGATACAGTTGAAATAAAGAAACAGGTCATATTGTATATATGTATATTTATTAAATATGATTATAAAAAAGTAGATTAAAAAAAAATGAACCAGACCACATATATGTCTCACCATTGGAAAGACTATAGACTCTAAAAGGGAAGTTGCTGTTCTCTCCACCTTAAGAAATCTTTTCTCTCAGGCTTAAACCAATCCCCAAACAACTTTATTGAGTGACCCCATAAAGGTCCCCTGCTCTCAAAGCTGATGAAAAATGACATTTATCTAATAAAAGCACATTCAAGACAGAATGTCCATTATATGACATGGCTGTGTCAGTAAATGAAAAATACATGCTTCACAGAAAAATTCTCAAAAGAGTAGCTCATAATCCTTTTGCCACACCTCACCTTACATATTTTTGAGAAATATTACTCAATGTTAAATTTATCCTATTGCTAAATTCTACATTCCAATCAGAAAAAGCTATCTGTGCATATAAATATGCGAGTGGGTATGTGCAGAATCATTTTCCTCAAACCTTAGAGATATATTGTTTTCCCTCCATGTTTGGCTCTCTTTGTTTTGTACACACACACATATACACACATGCCTTCTGATATGCATGAGCGAGAATTTCTCTACCATCTGAAACCTAAGAATAAAACTATTGGGTGAAAGAAAGAGATGATAAAATTTAGTAACTCTTTCTGGTACACATGGAGCCCATAGTAGGAGGATATTTCTAACAGAGACTCCTGGACAGATACAAAATGCATGTTGCTATACTAAGTACTATCTTAGAGTAGGTCTACTCTACTCATTAATGCTTGTTTCTAGGACTTTAATCTTTGTATAACCTTTTTTTTTTTGTGTGTGTAACCTTTATTTATTTATTTATTTATTTTTGATGGTCTCATCCAGTCCCATCTAAACTCTTGAGCCATGACTCCCAAATTTAAATCTCCAGTCCCAGAAAGACACAAGACTTGCTCTTTTATCACCTTCTGCTCTGTACTCTAATATCACTTTTTCAATGAAGGCTTCTCCAACCACTCTATTTAATGATCTAACATACCATATACAGTCATATAATTTATATTTTCCCACTCCCTCCAGCACACATTTCTCCCCCTCCCCCACAGATTAATTCCTGTGTAATCCATTAGGAATTGTAGTTCTCATAAGTGATGCATTTATTTTAAGCTTGTAGACATTTTGAAAATTGTGGAAGGACACAAGGCAATGGTACTAAGTTTGGAATGTGCTCGGTGTCTATCGCAGAAACAGTTTGTAGGCTAGTGACTAAAAAGTCAAAGCAGGAATTTTAGGATAAGTCTTTTATTTTCAGGGAGATAGGGAGCCACGAGAAAGTTTTAAGCTGACATATTTTAGAAGGGTAACTTTAGCCATTGTGTTGAATATGGACTGAGGCAGAGGAAGGTCTGAAACAGGAAGATCATCTGTAATTTTATTGCCGTATTCTGTTCAAGAGATAACAGTGACATAAAACAAGTTGATAACAATAAAGGTAGTAAAGAATAAAGGTCCAATGTGGGTATATTCTATATATAATAGTATTTCCTCATAAACTGGATATTGAACATGAGAGACTGTGAGTCAACAATGACTAATAAAAATTTGTCCTGGAAAAATTGTAAAGATGGAGTTTCCTTTATCTTAGGTGAGAAAGACACCATGAGGAACAGGCACATAAGTGTGTGGAAAGATTCAGAACTCATTTTGATCAGATCTGTTTCATTTGCTTATTAGACATATGAGTGGAAATGTGGAAGAGGCAGTTAGGATGTATGTTTTTGGTCCAGAAAAGAGGAAAAAGAGATCAGGACTGAAGATTTGAATATGAGAGTCATGAGTCAAGAGTTTAGATGGGACTGGGTGAGATTAAAAAAAAAAAAGTTAAAGATGAATATTTCTCCCCCATGTCTTCATAGCTGTACATGAGCAGCTGTTTTACATAGTCTAGTCCAATATTCATGGGCTCATCTGGGCATCTACCATAGAGTTAGCAATCAGAGAGATCTGTCCTAGACTTTCCATCCTAAAGGAAATCAGTTCTGAATATTCATTGGAAGGACTGAGGCTGAAGCTGAAACTCCAATACTTTGACCACCTGATGTGAAGAACTGACTCATTTGAAAAGACCTTGAAGCTGGGAAAGATTGAAGGTGGGAGGAGAAGGGGACAACAGAGGATGAGACGGCTGGATGGCATCACTGACTCGATAGACATGAGTTTGAGTAAGCTCTGGGTGTTGG
The DNA here is from genome assembly GCF_910594005.1 of Cervus elaphus. Taxonomy (NCBI): domain Eukaryota; kingdom Metazoa; phylum Chordata; class Mammalia; order Artiodactyla; family Cervidae; genus Cervus; species Cervus elaphus. The sequence continues at coordinate 48,897,424 of NC_057829.1, read as the reverse complement.
TGATGGACAGGGAAGCCTGGTGTGTTGCAGTCCATGGGGTTGACATGACTGAGTGACTGAACTGAACTGAACTGTCTTAGACTTGTGAATTTTAGTTATAGAAAGAAAGGTCTGTTCGTTTTAATGTGGTTTCAGCTTAAGTATAAACCTCAGGTCTCCTTTCAAAAAACAAACTAGCAAACAAACTTGTACTTTAAGGAAAGGAAAAAAAATTGATATGCACAAGATGGTGTGATGGTAAATATTTAACAGTACTAGTCAAGGCTATCGTTTTTCCAGTGGTCATATATGGATGTGAGAGTTGGACTGTGAAGTAAGCTGAGCACTGAAAAATTGATGCTCTTGAACTGTGGTGTTGGAGAAGACTCTTGAGAGTCCCTTGGATTGCAAGGAGATCTAACCAGTCCATCCTAAAGGAGATCAGTCCTGGGTGTTCACTGAAAGGACTGACGCTGAAGCTGAAACCCCAATACTTTAGCCACCTCATGTGAAGAATTGACTCACTGGGAAAGATTCTGATGCTGGGAGGGATTGAGGGCAGGAGGAGAAGGGGACAACAGAAGATGAGATGGCTGGATGGCATCACCGACTCGATGGGCATGAGTTTGAGTAAACTCTGGGAGTTGGTGATGGACAGGGAGGCCTGGCGTGCTGCGATTCATGGAGTTGCAAAGAGTCGGACACGACTGAGCGACTGAACTGAACTGAACTGAACTGAACTGAACTGAAGGAATGCTGATGAGAAAGAAGGACCTAAGAGTGTTTGAGACTACACTTTGTGTTATTCCTTCTCAGTGCTAGGTTATTTCAAGGATACTTTTGTATCTTTTCACCAGACTTATTATAACTTAGGCATATGTGTGCTTATATTGGGCTTCTCTGATAGCTCAGTTGGTAAATAATCCCCTTGCAATGCAGGAGTCCCCAGGTCGATTCCTGGGTTGGGAAGATGCCCTGGAGAAGGGATAGGCTATCACGATCCCTGGATTGGGAAGATCCCCTGGAGAACAGAAAGGCTACCCACTCCAGTATTCTGGCCTGAAGAATTCCATCGGCTGTATAGTCCATGAGATCCCAGAGAGTTGGACATGACTGAGTGACTTTAAATGTAAATGTAATTGCTTATATACTCCTGAGGAAATATTTTAAGATTTATGAAATAATTTTAAAAATACTTTTGTTGTACACTAAGCTAGAGGCTGTCTCTTTGATTATTTAAATAATTTTATTTGAAAATTTATTTAGATAATGCTATATGCAGGGGGTGGTCACAAAGGGTTGGACATGACTGAGCATGCACACACACACACACAAACACACAGATACACACATAAGCCCACTACTAGTTGGTGAGGAAAATAGCAGTAAAATGAATGGAAAAAGTACATACTAGTCACACTGGAATTTGTTAGCTTATTAACAGGAGGAACACACAGGAATCAAGAATAGCAAGTAAAAGATGCTACTAAACACTATTCATATTATACATAATCTATGTTTCTTACCCTTAGGCTAAGCATTGTTTGTATATTCCAATAGAGTAAAGAACTAGAAGTCCATTAACAGATGTTAGGCAATAACTCTACATGGTAAGTGAGTTTCATTTGCTTTGCGGATGTTCAGTGATAATCAGTCCTCTACTGCTGTTAAATTTCACACATTTTCCTCATCTCCTATCTCTGCTTAACATCTCAGGTATGGATGAACATTATTGCTATCATTGCAGTTTCAAAGTCCATCACTAGAACTCTGGACCCAGTGGTTTCCATTCCATTTTTAAACCCCTTCTCTTTTACCTTCAAGCTAAATAACTCATCAAGTAATGAAAAACTAATAATAACAGTACAAAATTCCCTCTATCTAAGCCTTAAATCTATACCTGAACATGAAATGCTTTAAGTATATCAGATTACGAGGATACATGTGTCACAGCTGAAATATATATACAAACATACATATGCATATGGGAAGAGAGAGAGAGTGGGAGAGAGAGTGCGGACAAATGAAGAAAGCTAAACTTCTTTTCATTACAAAGAAAATGCCAGAAAATGCCGTGAATGCCAACGTGGATGGCAATGTGACTAAGCATGAAAAGACATGAATGGAATTCTCACTTCCTCAACATAACAGTGAAGACTCAGGGTATGTTTCTAATCTTGCTGTTATCTTAAAAGTTTTGACTAGGCGGAAATGGTATCTTACTGTGTGAAGGAGGAAACATCAGAAGGTGGAAATTAAGATATCTTTTCTTTTTCCTATATGAACTTAACAATTTTATAAAGATATCAATCTTCTGCAGTTCTGTAATCTCACATGTTCTCCAAACTGACTTTTTTTAAATATAAAAATAATGACAGCATACTAAGTTATTTCTCTTGTCCCAGTGTCCATATAAGATGTAATGAGATATCTATCAAAAAATTGTGCTTTTGCAAAATGAAAAAGATTCTGATCCAGCCAGAGTATAGCTAAGACAAGTATATCATAACTTTTTATCATCAATATATGATTGAAATTCTTAACATAAGTTTTAAGTTCTAAGAGTAATTTCATTAATAATTTAAGATGTTTGGCTCATTTCCTTTTGAATTTAGGTTCAGGCACTCTGAAAGCCTGATTTATTCTGTCTATTTAAAATCTTTATAATATCAGCCTCACTGCATGCAAACTGGGAGTCAACTCTCTGCTCTAATTACACTTGAACAATGAAGTCAGAACAAGTAACCAAGCACTAGGTAAAAGTAGACAACTTATTTAACTATTGAATGGGGTAATAGAGCAGTCTCCTTAATTGTTACATTAAAAAATTGAAATACCTATCTTTTGAACAACTGTGTTAAGTGATAAAATTTTCTTTCTCAGGAATATTTCTAGTGAAATACAGATAATATCACTAGGACATGCTGTCAAGTTCTTAGCATTTAACACATTATTTGCAGAATGAGAGACTCAGAAAACTGAATGAAAAGTAGTGAAACGGTACAAACTGAACAAAATGGAGCACAGAAAAATAATATCAGATTCGGAGGTGAATTTTAGGAGACAACGATATAGGAAAAGCTGTCACTCAGAACATGCACCGTCAATCTATTTTTCAAGTTTTTTTCTTTCACATAAATTCTACAAACTTTATAAATAAAACCTTAGATTCTTCCTTTTGTTTTAAAACATAACCTGTATTTTCTTATTTCAATACATTAGAACAATAGCCATCATTTGTGATCCACACATGCTCCTTTCTCCATCAAGCTTAGCATCATATATTCAGTATAAAGAGCTCTCTCTCTTTGGAGACACAAATAACCCATAAAAGCAATTCTTAATGCTCTTATTATTTACATATACAAAAATACACCTATCAATATGCATGAGATTTCGGTTTCTAGGTTGCACAATTTTGATGGGAAGAACTATTCTAAAATATGTTGCATTCCTCTAGTATTACATTTGTACAGCTTGGCTTAATGCATGTTCTAGAATGAGAGAAAAGTAGAGAAAAAGGAAGAAAATAAGGATGGAAATAAGTAGGTGGAAGAAAGAAATAGGGATTTTAAAAAATAAAATAAAAATATGGGTAAGAAAGTCTAGAGCCGAGATATACTGTCAGTACAAGTCAGCAGTAGAAAACAGTTGCAGCAAAAAAGGATAACAAATAAACAGATTATAAAGAAAAAAATTTGAAAATATATATAATAATTTTGCCTTAATTTTAGCCTGTGTAGAAACTAAAGTCTAGTGTTAATACACAGAATTACTACTGTAAATTACATTAATCTTTATATTATTATTTCAATATATGATATTATATATTACATTATATGAAATGCATAATTCTTAGTAGATACACATAAATAGCAGGGGAAATATTGCTTTTAAATATTTTGTGACTATCACACAGATATTCTTGAGAATCAGTCCAGTTCAGTCGCTCAGTCGTGTCTGACTATTTGCGACCCCAAGGATTGCAGCATGCCACGCTTCCCTGTCCATCACCAACTCCCGGAACTTGCTCAAACTCATGCCATCAAGTCAGCGATGCCATCCAACCATCTGATCCTATCATCCCCTTCTCGTCCTGTCTTTAATCTTTCCCAGCATTAGGTTTTTTTCCAAGGAGTCAGTTCTCACATCATCAGGTGGTAATGGAGTTTCAGCCTCAGCATCAGTCCTTCCATGAATATTCAGGACTAATTTCCTTCAAGATGGACTGGTTGGATCTCCTTGCTGTCCAAGGGACTCTCAAGATTTTTCTCCAACATTACAGTTCAAAAGCATCAATTCTTTGATGCTCAGTTTTCTTTATAGTCCAACTCTCACATCCATACATGACCACTAGAAAAACCATAGCTTTGACTAGATGTCCTGCTTTTTAATATGCTGTCTAGGTTGGTCACAGCTTTTCTTCCAAGGAGCAAGTGTCTTAATTTCATGGCTGCATTCACCGTCTGCAGTGATTTTGGAGCCCCCCCAAACAAAGTCTGTCACTGTTTCTACTGTTTCCTCATCTACTTTTGTCATGAAGTGATGGGACCAGATGCCATGATCTTAGTTGTTTGAATGTTAAGTTTTAAGTCAGCTTTTTCACTCTCCTCTCTTACTTTCAAGAGGCTCTTTAATTCTTCTTCACTTTCTGCCGTAAGGGTGGTGTCATATGCATATCTGAGGTCATTGATATTTCTCCCAGCAATCTTGAGTCCAGCTTGTGTTCAATACTTGAGAATATGGTTATATAAAATATACTGTCTTATATTTTCTGTCTTTTAATGACATATGAATATTCCTTTCCATCCATGTAATTTGGTTATGATGATTTATTAAGACAGATAATATGTTTTAGCATACAAATGTTCAACACATGAGTGTAGATGGATATGACGTTGTGTGTGTTTGTATAGAGAGGAGTCATTTTTAAAATGGTTCTCACTGAACCAATATATATATTTAGTATTTTCCTGCTGGAAGAGCAATGGTATTTACATAGACTTTACAGTTCATTCTCTTTTTAGCAATGTTCTTTTGGTGCATTTGATTTTCATTCTTAAAATAAGTTTCCTTTTTAGAATTTGACATGAAATATATGGGGAAAGTCACTTTTTAAATTCTTGTAATTAATGTACAAATACAAAGTAGGAAAAAGGAGGATTATATCTTGAAATATTTTTTATGCAAACACAGACTCATTCTAAAAAAAAAAAAATTAAGAAATCCTTAGACTGATAAAGGTGATGTTCAGGGTTCAATGTATAGTTCTAATTAAAAGACAATCTAAATCAAGTATGGTTCTGTGAAGCCTCTTTTCCAATATGTTCTTTTCAGATACGTCTATAGTGGAAGAGGTTCACACATATAAAAGAGTAAGGAGAAGAATTTATGTACTAGGTTATTTTTCATATTTTTCTTACATATTTTTACATAATTTTATTCTGCAATATGGGCTTCCCTGGTGGCTCAGACAGTAAAGAATCTGCCTGCAATTTGGGAAACCTGGGTTTGATCCTTGGGTTGGAAAGATCCCCTCGAGGAGGGCAGGGCAACCCACTCCAGCATTCTTGCCTGGAGAATCCCAGTGGACAGGATATATATGGTGGGCTACAGTCCAAGGGGTCACAAAGAGTCAGACACGACTGAGCGACTAAGCACATTCTGCATTTGTGTGTATCTTTGCATTACTCAATAATTGCTTCTGAAACTCAAACAAAAGTCAAACTGACCAATACAACTTTAATATTCTCATTTCCCTCAGGTTGAGTAAACCATAGACGGGTTTCTTCCTAATTGCACACCCCTAGATCTCCCTTTTTTTAACATTTACTTCAGAAAACTTGCCTTCATACATTCTTTCTCTGTCTCTTTGCCAGGTAAGTTTTATCTCAGAACCTCTTGACAGTTCTGTAACCCAGGAAATTCTTTCTCAAGGATCTAGTAGCCATTTTAGTCTTGTGGGAAGTGAGGAACCTAACCCCCAAAGTCAAGAATTAGCTAACACAGTGACCTAATCACATGGAACACCGCCCACCTTTCTTCAGCAATTTCCCGTTAATTTAATCTCAGAATGTAAAAACAAAACAAAAACTCGTCTTTTGCTTCAAAACAGTGGAGTTATATGAAACTATATAAACATAATTTTATTTTTAGGAAAAGATTTTCCCTTATGCATACATATTCACTATGTGAAAATATTTCACTATTTTCACTATGCGATATGTATCAAGAAAAAGATGACTTTATAAGTGATACTTGGTTCAAATCAAAATTTTGATCAATATACCAGTTGGGCTATGGTTATATATCAGACGTTAATATCTGGTAAAATTTATTCTTCCAGTTCCCTCAATAAGGCTGCAGTGAGAATATAGTATAATTTGCTATTCTTACAGAGTAAAAAAATAATTATTTATTCATCATCAAAGTATTGTTCCCATGACAAAAACTGCATAAAAACAAACAAACAAAATTGAATTTTTGTTCATGTTTTTTCTAGGTATCTGCCAAAAAAAAAAAAAAAATCACCAAATTAAATGAGAGTATGAGAGAGAGAAAATACGTTCCACACAACTAAAAGTGAGTTAAATTCCTCCACCTATTCTTACAGAGGTCATGTATTTATTTTTCATGGTTTGTAGAAAATGGGTATACATAGTAAACTCTTGTTAATGATATTTTGGTCTTAAAAGTATTCAGTCATTTTCAGTGCAAGACATGTATATCTGAAACAATTGATGATTAAGTAGTTAACAACATTTAGTCATCATTGTGAAAAATAAAATGTCTTTAGTTCTCAGAGATATTTTCTGGCTTTTACAGATTCTTTCCATCTCTGCTCTATGCTAAAGCTTTACTTTTTATAAAACATGAACTCTATATGGTCATTCTCCTTGAAGGATTTTCTATACCCATGGCATAGAATTACAGAATAACAGCTTTAACATCATCTTGCAAGAAAATTTTTATATGAACTTTGAGGTGGGGGGATGACAGATTTGAAGCAAGAAAAATGAGAAAGCTGTATATTTGGGGCAAAAAGGCATTTTATGCTAACTGCATTTTCAATATTTTAATAAGAATTATAAAAATCATATATATGAGTATTAAGCACCTCATAAAAATAACTCCTTATTCTAACAGCAAAAAGAAAAACTAAATGTTAACACTGATACTACTAAAAATAGCTTCAAAAAATATCAAACTAGGAAAACTTTTTAAAATATGCTTAATGCCTCCAAATAAAGTACAAATAATAATCAATAAAACGTGTATAGGAGAAATTAAGGAAATCTTAAAAATTGGAGGGATATGTAATATTAATGTGTTGGAGAACTGAATATTTTAAGATGTTAAAATTGACTCAAATTAATTAATACATTTGATGCAGTACCAATGAACATATTAGTGATTTTGATGAAACTGAAGATTTCATCCTAAAATTTTTATAAAACTTCAAAATGCCAAGTAGATCTAAGATGTACTTAGATGAAAGTACAAGCTTGAAGAAAGCAAACTACTTTGGAGGGCTACACTATTAGATATCAATATTTATTCGAAAGCTACAGTAATCAAGGCAACATGGCATTTATACACTCCTGACAAATAGTCGAGGGGAACAAAATATAGTCTAGAAAGAGATTCAATCATAATAAATTCATGGTGCTGAGACAACTGAATATGGATATTTAAGATAAGTGAAACGACTGTTACCTCACAAAAGCACAAAGCAGTGTTACATTGTAGGCATATAAAATAATGACACTTCTAGGTGATAATTTAAGAGAATATTTTCAACATTTTGGGAGAGGTAAGAGTTTGCTAAGCAAAAAAGGCACTAAATTTAAAGTCTGTCAGTCAGTTCAGTTGCTTAAGTCGTGTCCGACTCTTTGCGATCCCATGAACCACAGCACGACAGGCCTCCCTGTCCATCACCAACTCCCAGAGTCCAACCAAGGTCATGTCCATCTAGTTGGTGATGCCATCCAACCATCTCATCCTCTGTCGTCCCCTTCTCCTGCCCTCAATCTTTCCCAGCATCAGGGTCTTTTGCAATGAGTCAGTTCTTCGCATCAGGTGGCCAAAGTATTGGAGTTTCAGTTTCAATATCAGTCCTTCCAATGAACACCCAGGACTGATCTTCTTTGGGATGGACTGGTTGGATCTCCTTGCAGTCCCAGGGACTCTCAAGATTTTTCTCCAACATTACAGTTCAAAAGTATCAATTCTTTGGTGCTCAGCTTTCTTTATAGTCCAACTCTCACATCCATACATGACCAGTGGAAAAAACATAAGCTTGACTAGACGGACCTTTGTTGACAAAGTAATGTCTCTGCTTTTTAATATGCTGTCTAGGTTGGTCATAACTTTCCTTCCAAGCATTAAGCATCTTTCAATTTCATGGCTCCAGTCACCATCTGCAATGATTTTGGAGCCCAGAAAAATTTAAAGATAGGTAAATTACACTGCATTAAAATAAAGTATTATCAAAATAATAATAGTATCAAAATATAGCACTATAAAATTAAAAATAAATCAAGCTACAGAGTATAGGATGATACATATATCTTACAAAAGTCTTATGTCCAGAGCATAGAAAGAATTAAATTCAATCAGAAAAATAAAGTAAACCCCAGGCATTTTTTAAAATGTCATTTTAATAGACAGTTGCAAAAGAGAATATCTACATTGTCAATAAACATATACAAGGAGGTTTGGCCTGTTTTTCACAGAAATGCAAATTAAATTCACAATAATATACTTACAGACACCTATCAGAATAGCTAGCCTTAAAAAGACTGATTATAGCAAGTAGGGATAAGAATGATCTGTTTATATAATACTAAAGAGACGGTAAATTTGGAAAATTATTCTGAGAAACAGTTTGGCTTTAAATACTAAATTTGTGCATAGACAAATCTAGTGATACATGTGTGTTATTGTTAGGTATATACCCAACTGAAATAGGTGGCATATAGAACAGGTCATGCAGAATTGGATATAACTGAACAACTGAGCACACGCACGCACGTGCACACACACACACACACACACACACACACACACACAAGTCATATACAAGAATGTTCCTTGCATGATTACTTATATTTGTTCTAAACTGGGAACAACTTTAACATCAGTAGCAGAAAGAATATTTTCATTTTGAAAATCATACAGTGGGGATATTATACAACAAAGAAATGAATGAAGTTCTATACATTATCATATATAAATCTCACAACATAATTTTGAGTAAAAGAAGCCAGACACAGAAAATGTATGACTCCATTTAAGTAATATAACTGTGATTAGAAAATCAGGACAGTTATTATCGTTGAGACAGAAAGAGTGAATATTTTGGGAAGAACAAGAGCAGGGCTTTTATCTACTTCCTGATATGAATGAGGTCATGTACATTTTCTAAAAACTCATTGATTTTTTGCATTTGTTCACATATAAGCTAAAATTCAGTATTCTTTTAAAAATAAAACAAGGTTTAGAAAAGAAGAAAAATGCATGTTTTGTATCTGTTATTGCCAAGTTACAATAAATTTTGTGATTTAAGTCAATAAATGATGATATGGTGATATTTGAAATAACAATGACCTGAATAATAAGTCACAGATTTTTTTACCATAATTATAGGACAGAAAAGCAAGTTATATGGGTATACTGGTTACAAAGCTAAGAATGGATTTGTATATGTGTTGAAAAAGAAATAAGGGGAAAACAGGTAAAACACATAGAATAAAGCAAATTTATTTTATATCACTCAATTTTTATATGATAGATTATTGCCAACAATCATGTAACTATGCATTTATTTCCTATTTACATCCTCTCAGAAAATCTTGCACAGGATAGGTGTTTAATAAATATTTGCTGAATGAATCTTCTAAGCAACATGTTTCAATTCAACCTGATTCCTCTCTTACAAATAACATCTGGATATCTAAATATTTCACCTATATCTCTAATCCTTGCCTATTATATGTATATTTGGCATATACATATAATATAAGCAGTCTAGAGAGTGGAAAAGACAATATCAAAGAATGTTCAAACTACCTTACAATTGCATTCATTTCATATGCTAGAAATATTATGCTCAAAATCCTTTAAGCTAAGCTTCAGCAATACCTGAACTGAGAACTTCCACATGTGCAAGCTGGATTTAGAAAAGGCAGATGAACCAGAGATCAAATTTCCAACATCTGTTGGATCAGAGAAAAAGCAAGGGAATTCCAAAAAAAGCATCTAATTCTGCTTTATTGACTACTCTAAAGCCTTTGACTGTGTGGGTCACAACAAACTGTGGAAAATTCTTAAAGAGATGGGAATACCAGACCACCTTACTTGTCTCCTGAGAAACCTGTATGCAGGACGAGAAGCATCAGAACATGGAACAATGGACTGGTTCCAAATTGGGAAAGGAGTATGTCAAGGCTGTCACTCTGCTTATTTAACTTATATACAGAGTACAACATGTGAAATGCCAGGCTAGATGACTCACAAGCTGGAATCAAGATTCCTGGGAGAAATATCAATAACCTCAGATATGCAGATGATATCAATTTAATGGCAGAAAGTGAAGAGGAACTAAAAAGCCTTTTGATGAGGGTGAAAGAGGAGAGTGAAACACCTGGCTTAAAATATACATTCAAAAAACTAAGATGGGCATTCGGTCCCATCACTTCATGGCAAATTGATGGGAAAAGAGGAAACAGTGACAGATTTTATTTTCTTGGGCTCCAAAATCACTGTGAATCATGAATGCATCCATGCAATTAAAAGACGTTTGCTCCTTGGAAGAAAAGCTATGACAAACCTAGTTGTCATTCAGTTGCTCAGTCACGTCTGACTCTTTGTGACCCCATGGAGTGCAGCACGCCAGGCTTCATGTCTTTCACTATTTCCTGGCGTTTGCTCAGACTCATGTTCATTGAGTTGATGATGCCATCCAACCATCTCAAAAGCAGAGACATCACTCTGCTGACAAAGGTCCATATAGTCAAACCTATGGTTTTTCTAGTAGTCATGTAAGGATGTGAGAGTTGGACCAGAAAGAAAGCTGAGCCCCAAAGAATTGATGCCTTTAGACTGTGATGCTGGAGAAGACCCTTGAGAGCCCATTGCACAGAAAGGAGATCAAATTAATCAACTCTAAAGGAAATAAACACTGAATATTCATTGGAAGGACTGATGCTGAAGCTGAAGCTCCAATATTTTGGCCACCAGATGTAAGGAGCTGACTCATTGGAAAAGACCCTGATGCTAGGAAAGACTGATGGCAAAAGGAGAAGGAGGTGACAGAGGATGAGATGGTGGGATGGCATCACTGACCCAATGGACCTGAGTTTGAGCAAACTCAGGGAGATGATGAAGGACAGAGAAGCCTGGTGTGCTGCAGTTCACGGGATTACAAAGAGTCAGACATGACTTAGAGACTGAACAACAACAAAGACATTGGTATATGTAAGCTGTCTTTTAAGTGAAAATCATCGACACTCCAGAGTTACATGTCTGAAGCACGTAACCTTAATGAATTCTATGATTCCTGTATATTCACAAGTACCAGCCTGGGATTTTCAACTACAAGAGTCCACCTACAAGGCAAGAGGAGGTTTAGGCTTCTCAAGACCATGGGAGAAATTAAATCTTAAGTAGAAAATGAAAGTCATTGGGAAACAAAGAACAGCCAAGTGGTATCTATTTTCAGTCTTGAGTTTATTGGTCAAGGCAAAGCCTTTGATGTAATCCTACTACCCAAAAAGATGCTTTGTAGTGTTTCTCAGAGAACAATGAACACTCAAGATCAACCTTAATAGCAGGGCTCTAGTATTTTAATTTATTTCAGCTCAAAGTCTTAGCAACCAGTTCTTTTCATTCATATGCAAAGATTTCTCAGTGCACAAGTGCTGCCTATGAGTATTGATCTACAAAGATCTAAATGCTGGTATAATGAGTGCTCAGAAATACTTTTACCTAAGAACAGAAATCACTGTGATATAAAATAAACAGTTATGACAAAAAACAAAAGCAAAATTTGATCAGTTAAAATAATATTGATAAACCACTAGTAAGACAGATAAAAAAATGCAAAGTACTTATATTAGGAATGAAAAAGACAACATTACTAGATCTCCTATAAATATTAAAAGATGAACAAGAGACTGTTGTGAAAATTTTTCCACCAATATATCTGACTCAGACAACAAAATTGACTGAAAAACACAAGTCAAAACAGGAGATCTGAATAATTCTATATCTTTCAAGGAAATTGAATTCTTTATCTGAAATTATTCCACAAAGAAAACTCCAGCCTGGATGACTTTACTAGTTAATTCTACCAAACATAAGAATAGAATTCTTGACTTGTTAAGAAGAAATAATAAACTTAAACAAACTCTTTCTAAAAATGAAGGGAAATGAAACATATCCCTTCTTGCTTTATGATACCAACCTGATAAAGATACATCAAGAAATGATAAATATAGAGTACTATCCTCATTATCTAGGGACAACTCTATTTAATAATGAAATTGTTACAAAAACATTAGCATATCACACCCAGCTGTATATAAAATGGATAATATCTCTCGATGAAGTTGGTTTTATATCAGAAATGCAAAGTTAGTTTAAAATTACAATAAACTAAATCTTATTAATGGAATAAAGGAGTAAAAAAAGAACTCAAGCAACATAGAAAATATATTTATTAAAATGACACTGATTCAATATTAAAAAACCCAACAAACCAGAAATAAAAGGTAACTTCCTCAATCTGATAAGTAACATCTAAAACAACAATGACAACTAACACCTACAAGATGGCAAGAGTATCCAGTTTTATCATTTCTATTCAGCATGGTGGTGAGAAATCCCAGCTAGTATAATACAAGAATAAATAAACATAAGATTAAAAAGTAAGAAACAAACTATTCCTCTTTATAGACACATGGTTATCTACATACAACATGTTAAATCATCATCAGAATAACTACAGACAGGTTGGGGAGATGAAAGAAACAGATTTAAAAGTACAGACTTTCAGTTGCAAACTGAACAAGTCACAGGTTTGAAATATGCAGTATAGGAAATATATTCTATAATTATGCAATATCCTTATATAGTGTTAGATGGCAATAAGACTTACATGAAAAGTATAGAAATATCAAATCACTATGTTGTGTAACAGAAACTAACATAGTATTGTAAGACAATCACACACCAAAAACAAACACACTCATAGTAAAAGAGATTATATATGTGGTTACCAGATGCACGGGATTGGGAGCAGGAAAATGGATGCAGGCAGTTGAAAGGTACAAACTCCAAGTTATAAGATAAATAAATACTAGGGATAAAATGTACATATAATAAGTATAATTAACACTGCTGTATTTTACATGTGAAAACTGTTGAGAGTAAATACTAGGAGTTCACAAAGCAAGGAAAAATTTTTTTTTCTATTTCTTTAAACTTTGTATCTATATGAAATGATGGATGTTCACTAGCTTATGTGATGATTATTTCATGGTGTATGTAAATCATATCAGTATACTGCACACTTTTAATTTATGTATGTCAAGTACATTTCAATAACACTGGGAAAAAAATAAAAGAAAAGAAAAGAATAATTACAGATATACCTTGTTCTACTGTGCTTTACTTTATTGAACTTCACAGACACTATGTTTTAACAGAAGGAAGCTTGTGGCAACCCTGCATTGAACAAGTCTGTTGGTGCCATTTTGACATTTTTTATAACTTTTACAATATTTCAAAGCCTCCACCAGCAAAGCAGGTTATAACATTTTACAAAGGAAGGCTCAGAAAACTGTTAGTATTTTTTAGCAATAAAATATTTTTAAGGAACATATAATGCTAATGACACTTAAAAGACAACTGTATAATGTAAACATATCTTTTAAAGATACTGGGAAACCAAAAGATGTGAGTGACTGGTTTTATTGGGATATTCACTTTATTGTGGTGATCTGGAACCAAACCCTCATGATCTCTGGAGTATGCCTATACTAGAATTTATAAATAATTTTATCATGATCTCAGGACACAAGGTAAATACTGAAATGTGAAAGATAAGGAAAGGTTAAAAATAAAATGAAATGAAAATTAAAGTATAAAATATTTCATTTATAGTGACATCAAGATCACTTAATACTTAGAAATACATTTAATCTCAATATTGAAAATTACAAAATATTGCTGAAATAAACTAAAGATCCACATAAATAGGGAGATATGCCAAGTTCTTGGTTTGGAATATTTAATATTGTTAAAATGGCAATTTATTCCATGTATTTAGAGATTCAATGAAATGTTAATTGTAATCTCAGCAATATTTTATAGAAATTATTAAACTGACTCAAAAATTTATATGGATATGCAAATAACCTAGAATAGATAAAACAATCTTGAAAAGGAAGATTAAAACTATAGGCTTTACACTGTCTGACTTTAATATGTACCATAAAGCAACAAAAATAGAGAGAGATGGGCAAAGGAGTAAGCGTAAATCAGTGGGATGGAGTGACTCAAGGATTGGCCAAGTTAGTCTGTAAAGGAACCAACAGTAAATATTTGAGCCTTTGTGGGGCACATGTGGGATATCTGTTGCTGCTTCATTTGACAATATTTTAAATATGCATTAACCATTATCAGTTTGTGGGTCATACATAAATAAGCCATGAGTCATAGTTTGGCAACTGCTGGGCTAGAGACAAGAAACAGACCCAGAGTTGCTTTATGACAAACACCTTAAAAGAATTCAGTGGAGCAAGGAAAATCTTTTAAGCAGATGGTATTAGAACAACTGGGTATCTGTAGGAAAAACAAAATTTAACCTCAACCAGTGCCTCTTTCAAACACAAGAATTAATTTGAGAAGGGCCAAAGTAAAACTACAAAACATTTAGAAGAAAACGGAAGAGAGTATCTTTTCATCCTAAGACAACAATTTTTAGGCAGGACACAATAGCAACAAGCATAAAAGAAAACATTGATAAATTTAGACTTCCATCAACATTTAAAACTTACATTTTTTAAAAGACATCTCTATATAAACCACATACGACTAGGTAATATTTGCAAAACGTATCTAGCAAAGAACTTATACAATAATATGAAACTCAATTCAGTTACATCCAGCTCTTTGCAACCCCATGGATGTAGCCCACCAGGCTTCTCTGTCCATGGAATTCTCCAGGGAAGAAAACTGGAGTGGGTAGCCATTTCCTTCGCCAGGGCATCTTTCTGATCTAAATTGAATCTGAGTCTCCCTAGTTGCAAGCAGATTCTTTGCAATCTGAGCCATCAGGGAAGCCCATTAAATTCAACTCAACAGTACAAAACTTTTTAAATGGAGTAAAGAATTAATAGAAATTTCATGAGTAGAGATGTATGAATGGCTAATAACCACATGCATTGCTCAATATCCATTAATATGAAATTCTTAAAGAAGTAAAGCTAATCTATATTAAAAGCCAATCAGCGGTTCCTTGGGGAAGGATGTGGGAAGGAATGGCTGCAAAGGGGTACATGGGAATTCTTCATAGTAATTTAAATGCTCTGTGTCTTGATTGGGGTGGTAGTTATAATGTATATATTTGTCAAAATCACATAAGTAAGGTTTCTACATTTCAATGGAATAAATTTAACATCAAATTGCCACAACAATAATCACATGATGGATGAGGAATAGGTGAAGGTATAGTTGAAAAAATAGCAGAATGCTGATCATTGTTGAAGCCAGATACTGGGTAGTTGAGGCTTCATTATGACATTCAATTTACATTATTTATATTTGAAGTTTTAAAACTCTGCATTTGAGAAGTATTGGTTATGCAGTTTTGCTAGAATACTAGATCCTTCTGGATTTTCACTCAAAAAATCCCCACAAAGGTGATATATCTTTCATCCAGAAAATGGTACTCCAGTTATCCACTTGCCTCACTAAGGAAAACAAATGATCCAGGATTATTTTTTTTTCTTCCCTGAATATGAAATTAACTTCCAATTTATTTTGCTAAAGAAGACAAGGAGCCAAAGAGCAAAGAAAACAGAAAACTTACTTTCTGGAAGATAACTCTAAGTAGTGCCCCTTCACTGTGTTTAGGAACATAACTAGCTGTGTTTAAAACTAACTCATACAGGCTTACTCTCTTTGTGTATGGAGATACATGATGTAGAAATTTTAATGATGTTTACAACATGATAATCTTTACCCACAATAGTATAATTTCCTCTTTTAAAACTGCTGTCATAAGGATGAGCATCACATAATGTCTAAATATATAGTGACAAACATATAATCTCATTACAAATCATGAAAATGATTACTCCATTTCTGTAAAATAGGCACCAGCATGATTTTGTGTGAAAACAAAGACTGTACATTTAATGTTAATAAATTACCTAATATTTTTCACAATCCAAAATGATTTTGAAAAGGAAATCTGTAATTTCCATGAGTGTTAACATATTGTTTCATGTTATTTGGACTCCAGTTGTATCACCATGTATGAGACAGATGACAAAATGCCAGCCTGTGTCAGACTTCGCTAATGCACATAGCCACATCACACAATATTTATTTTGACCACTTTCTTTGCACATGTTTCTAAAATGCATGATCTGGGAAGCTAAAAACTACACTTAAAATATTCAATTGCAGATAGAAATCTATATATGATTGGATTACCTCAACATGATATATTTTGGATCAGACATCGCTTGGAATAAATACCATCAGGAAAAGTAGATGTTAGACATTTGTTTTTGTAGGTATGGACTAAAGCAGAAATGAGTTAGTAACTGTGGCAGCAGCTTTCTGACTCCACTTTTCTGGATCATAGCAAAGACAGAATTTTCCATAGTGGTCCAGTTTTGTTATAGTTTTGCAACTTGTTCCTAAAAGGCCAAAACAGATTCTACCTTTCCTGTCTTTTCAATGATCATATGTGAGCTATTTCTAGTATCGAAGAAATTCCTCCTGCTTAAAGAAACTAGAGTGCATTCTATTTTCGCTTTTCTGTGTGTGTGTGGTTTTTTTTATAACAAAGGTCCCTGACCAGTATTATAGACTTCACACAAAACCATTTCGTTGAAGATTAAGTAGAGGTATAAAATTCTTTCCCTAGGAACATATGATATGAAACAAAGCCAACAATCTTGGCAAAGTACTGTCGGAGTACTAGGAGTAGTTGGCCCCTGCTGCATACATCCCAACCTCATACTCACAATTCTGTAGTACTATTTACTACAACCACGACGTGTAATATGTTCAACTAATTTCTTAGTCACAGTGAAGCCATCTTCCATTTCCTACCTCATACTCAGTTTTGTTCACACCTTGTGGGAATCCCACAGCTATAATTCTCCTATGTAAAAAATTAAAATGGAATTTAGACAAAATTTCAGCTATTAATTAGGAGAACAGGCCTGGGTTAATAATGAGGCCATAGTTTCTGCTACTCTGAGAATGTGAAAAGCAATGAGTTTGAAGAAGAGTTTTCTGCATGCATATCTAGTTCATGCTAATATACACACAGACCTGAGGGGTTTGGGCATACCTTTCCTTTTTGATTGCTTAAAATTACATCACAGTTCTCTAACTTACATTTCTTAACAAAACAAGTCAGGATGCAGAATGATCATGGCTTTGAATTTGGCCATAACATTTCATTTATTTCTTTTAGACTTTCCTTGACTGTGAGGCTCTGGCAGCTAGAGTTCAAAGGCAATCATGTGTTCAAAGAAATTACTTAGCTGGGAATATTTGAACAGAACTCGATGGGTTTAATAATTCTTGTAGATATTATAAAAGCTTTGAAATGGTAGCATTTATGTAAATAATTGCACAGAAACATGGTTCTTTTGCAATAAATTATTCAGAGTCCTGTTTTTATCTATTTCCAAATAGTCTTCTTCAGTTTTTGATGAAACTCACAATATACAAATTTTCTAAGGAAAATGGAAACAGGAAGCCTTCTGAAGATATAATAATATGATTACCTTTACTTTTAAACCCTGAAGGTAGGCTCCTGCAAGTTAGGCTAGCATGTAAATTTTAGTGAGGATTCTATTAGAAATGCAAAGGCAACAGTCACTTTCAAAATGACAGACTCATGGTGAGTAAAGAGAGAAGATAATGAGTCTGGCTGAGCTGGCATTGTTGAAACAGGGCTCTGATTTGCTGCTCAACAGTTGGCTCTGCAGGCTTCAGTTATTGGAATAGTTGGTATAGTGTCGCTTTACAATACAACTAGTAGAACTTTAAATTATATATAGAGTCTAAGTGTGTGTATTTCTGTGTGCACGCATGGGCATGCATGTACTATGAGAAACTTTGAAAGTCATTCAAAGGAAAATTTCCTGGCCTTATCATGAAGTGGATGATCCAGGTTGAACAATGCTAATTGCACAGGTTGTGGGTCATTAATAATAGACTATTTAACCATAAACATGCTTGCATTCCAATTACAGATAGGGTCTACTGTGCTTCTGAGTTGATGTACCGGACTCTATCTTTTGACAGACTTTAGACACCAGTTTCTGATATATATTCAGATCACATTTAATCAGAAAATCAAAATCGAAAGAAATATGATTACCATAGTCTCATTCATTTTTTAAGATAAAAATAGACTAATGAAACTATAGAGCATAGTTGAGAAAATATTGTTTAAGTCTATAAGATCTAGATTCAAACTGCTGGGCTTGAATCTCAACCCTATTAATCACTAGCAATGTGATCCTCGGTAGGTTACTTAATCTCTGTATCCATGGTGTTTATATTTGCAAACTGAAAATCATAACTTCATGCATAGAGGTCCTTCTCTTGGCACTATATCTGGCACAATACTTAATAAATGTTGGCTGTTATTATCATAATAAAATGTCAGTGTATTTCTGAATAGCTACCAAAAGTTTTCACATAAGACTAGACTGTAAGTTTCTCAATTATAAGAACTGCTGTGATTTTTTTTTTTCACTTCTGGATCCTCAGTAACCAAGAAAATGTCTCTTATAGCAGTCACACAAAAGGCTTAGCTGAATTGATATGACTCATTAGAGAAACCGATACTGAGTCCACTATGGCCATAGCTTCAGTTTACTCTGATTAGACCATTTATTTTATTCTCTTTTACTGTCTTCTGCTTCTACTTTAGCTACTGGTAACAAGAGAGTGTGCTACATTGACCTTTCTCCTCCTTGGAGCTCAATCTGTTGTTTATTTTCTGCTTCTGCTTAAGTTAGTGATAGTAGAGTTATTCTCCTGAATTGACCATTCAGTTCTTTGGGGCCAAAGCTTTCATTTATTCATGTCTAATGGTGGCCAAGGGGCATGACTGAAATGGTCAAACAAAAAAAGCTCTAAGACAGTAAGCAGAAAAGTGTTTTCTGGTGATAGAAGGCATGTGATTTGAAAAAGAAAAAAAAGACTGAGAAACTCAGAAGAGATAAAGGTTAGTAACTGAAGAACAAAAGTAAGTGAAAGTATTTGATAAAATTCAAAATAAATCTCTAATTTAAATATATATATGTGTGTATATCTTATATGGGTGCTTCCCTGGTGGCTCAGCGGAAGAGAATCTGCCTGCAATTCAGGAGACCGGGGTTTGATCTCTGGGTCAGGAAGATACCCGGGAGAAGGAAATGGCAACCTATTCCAGTATTCTTGCTTAGGAAATCTGATGGATAGAGGAGACTGGTGGGCTACAGTCCATGGGGTCACAGAGAATTAGACACACCTGAGAAGCTGAGCACAAACAAAACGTACATAGGATATATGCATCTCTTTAGTGAAATAGGAGTTACTAAACGAACTTTGGGGCTTCTCTGGTAGCTCAGCTGGTAAAGAATCTGCCTGTAATGCAGGACACCCTGGTTTGATTCCTGGGTTGGGAAGATACCCTGGAGAAGGGCATGGCAGCCCACTCCAGTATTCTTGCCTGGAGAATCCCCATGGACAGAAGAACCTGGCAGGCTACAGTCCATAGGGTCACAAAGAGTTGGACATGACTAAGTAATCAAGCACAAATGAACTTCCACCCTTGTGGGTCTGCTTTAAAGTCATATCTTTATTTATTTATTTATTTTTAAAGTCATATCTTCAAAATGATCTTCACCAGAGTTGTTTCACAGAAAAATGGATCTGTGCTATTAGAGATTTCTATAAAATTCCCCAAATTTAGCAAAGTATTCCAGACAAATTCAACCTGGGGGAGTTGGGTTAGCAAGACATCTCAGTTCTCCCCAACTCCTCAGGGGACATATACTGAAGTCAGTTGTGATAAATGGTGTTTTGACTGTCCAGGATGAGTTCCTTTTAGTTCTCAGATTACCTATTCTCTGATACCCCCAAACATCAATCTGTAAAACTACTATTAGTGCCTATTACTCGGAAAACTGCCTTTATCAAGCCACTTCTCCTACCTTATCCAGGTTCCAGCTACCAACATTATTGTGTTACATTGTCTGGATGAAGCACAAGCTGGAATCAAGATTGCCGGGAGAAATATCAATAACCTCAGATACGCAGATAACACCACACTAATGACAGAAAGTGAAGAAGAACTAAAGACCCTCTTGATGAGAGTGAAAAAGGAGAGTAAAAAAGTTGGCTTAAAGTCAACATTCAGAAAACTAAGATCATGGCACCCAGTCCCATCACTTCATGGCAAATAGATGAAACAATGGAAATAGTGGCTGACTTTATTTTTTAGGTTACAAAATCACTGCAGATGGTGACTGCAGCCATGAAATTAAAAGATGCTTGCTCGTTGGAAGAAAAGTTATAACCAAACTAGACAGCATATTAAAAAGCAGAGACATTACTTTGCCAACAAAGGTCCATCTAGTCAAAGCTATGGTTTTCCTAGTAGTCATGTATGGATATGAATGTTGGACTATAAAGAAAGCTGAGTGCCGAAGAATTGATGCCTTTGAACTGTGGTGTTGGAGAAGACTCTTGAGAGTCCCTTGGACTGCAAGGAGATCCAGCCAGTCTATCCTGAAGGAAATCAGTCCTGAATATTCATTAGAAGGACTGATGCTGAAGCTGAAACTCCAATACTTTGACCATCTGATGTGAAGAACTGACTCATTTGAAAAAACCCTGATGCTGAGAAAGATTGAAGGTGGGATGAGAAGGGGATGACAGAGGATGGGATGGCTGGATGGCATCACCGACACAATGGACATGAGTTTGAGTAAATTCCGGGAGTTGGTGATGGACAGGGAGGCCTGACATGCTGCAGTCCGTGGGGCTGCAAATAGTCGGACATGACCGAGTGGCTGAACCGAACTGAACTGTCCACAGCTTATAAAGACATTATAAAGATTAGGTCGTACTTATGTGCCATTATATTACGTACACATAAGAATGCACAACACATTGATACGCACCATATGCGCCAGGCCAAGGAAGAAATAAATTCAGACCTGGTCATGATCTTAATACTTGCTTACTGACTGTGAATTCCATGAGAGCAGGGACTTTCAGCATAAAATCACTAGGAATCTTGAAGCTTAACACACTGTCTAAAATACGAAATGTATTCTGATTACTTGCTGGATGAATGGTTTTAATACAATACAGCATACCTCTCTAAGCCAAAAACAAACAGCATTTTTAGTAGGGGAAGAAAAAAAAAAACCTAGGGGGTCTTCCAATTCAAATGAGAAATAATACATAATGACTAACTATTGAGGCTCTATGTATCTATTTTTATGCAAGTTTGAAGCCAGTGTTTTTCAAAGTGAAGCCCAAGAGCTGTTTGGTCAAAGGTTATCTGGGTTGCTATTTAAAATTTCAGATTTCTGAGACTCTTTGCCCATCCCTGATTTCTAGAAAACACATACATGTCAGTTCAGTTCAGTTGCTCTGTCGTGTCTGACTCTTTGCAACCCCATGAACCACAACACGCCAGGTCTCCTTATCCATCACCAACAGCCTGAGTCTACCCAAACCCATGTCCAATGAGTCGGTGATACCATCTAACCGTCTAATCCTCTGTCAACCCCTTCTCCTCCTGCCCTCAATCTATCCCAGCATCAGGGTCTTTTCCAATGAGTCAGCTCTTTCATTCAAGTGGTCAAAGTACTGGAGTTTCAGCTTCAACATCAGTCCTTCCAATGAACACCCAGGACTGATCTCCCTTAGGATGGACTGGTTGGATCTCCTTGCAGTCCAAGGGACTCTCAAGAGTCTTCTCCAACACCACAGTTCAAAAGGCATCAATTCTTCTGCACTCAGCTTTCTTTATAGTCCAACTCTCACATCCATACATGACTACTGGAAAAACCATAGCCTTGACTAGATGGACCTTTGTTGACAAAGTAATGTCTCTGCTTTTTAACACGCTGTCTAGGTTGGTCATAACTTTCCTTCCAAGGATTAAGCATCTTTTAATTTCATGGCTGAAATCACCATCTGCAGTGATTTTGGAGCCCCCCAAAATAAAGTCAGCCACTGTTTCCACTATTTCCCCATTTAGCCATGAAGTGATGGAACCAGATGCCATGATCTTAGCTTTCTGAATGTTGAGCTTTAAGCCAACTGTTTCACTCTCCTCTTTCACTTTCATCAAGAGGGTCTTTAGTTCACCTTCACTTTCTGCCATAAGGGTGGTGTCATCTGCATATCTGAGGTTATTGATGTTTCTGCCATACACATATATTTGCATATATATGCATAAAATATATACATATACACACATTAACAACTCAACTTCAACCCAAATCCTTTCAGAAGTCATACTGTATGCAGTACACATATTTCTCTCAAATCTTCTTGACTTTTCTCCAATATTGAGTCAGCACTTGTACATGTAGCTCTACCTTTAAGTCCTTCATTTATACTTGTTTTTGCTTTTGAACATTTAGATAGAGCAAGTAGGATTTGATGCTTTAACTATCTTGACCAGACTTGTTTTACTTGTTCAAATTTTATTTACTTTGCATAATTCAATATTGTTTTTTCAAAAATTTAAATGTGAATTCTTGTTCCATATTATGAAAGTGTTTCCCAAAACCTTAGTAAATTCCTGACTCAAGATATTCTACTTAGTAATGCATTTCTCTCCTTTAATATGATGGATTTGCATTCTGATAAACACTATCAACACTGTAATTATTTCTCTCCAACCATCAATTTCCCTTAAGCAGAATTTTACTAAAAACAGCTTTATCCTGCTGGGGATAATCAGAAAAAGTGGCGATAGGGGAATGAATAAAGAAAAGAATAGTAAAAGTAGATGGTAGAGCAGGAGTGCAGATTTTTACCCTACATCCTCAAAACAGAAAAAGGTGTTTGGGTTACAGCTAGTATGGACAGGCCTTCCTGTGGCTGTAAGGAGGAGGAGAGTAGAGGTACGTTTAGGGTGTTTAAAGAATGTTTCTCTTTGCAGCTATTTCTCTAGGACCAGAGGGAATAGCAGGTGTAACTCAACCATTGTGAGACATAAAATTAAAGGTTTGAACAGAATTACCAGGAGGAGTAACTCAATATGCATGTTGTTTACATGGAAATTTTGAGAAGCTTCTAGAAAATGATAAGTGGTAGGTACACAGAAAATAATTACAAGAAAGGTGTAAAATTAAAACATGTATAATTTTCTTTTCATATATTAATCATGTAATATTTTGCCCCAAATGCTTTATTTCAGAAAATAGCAATCTTTAAAAAAAAAAAAAAAGTTTCTACTTTCTGAGAGCTATCAAGAAGATTTCATTTAAGCTCAAACCTCAGGGGAAGTTAGCCAAAGGATTTGGAAAAACAATGTTTCTGGTGGAAGAAACAGCTGGTTCAATGTCCTAAAGCAAGACTGAGCCCAAGATGTTTGAGGAAGAATAAAAAAGACCAGTTTGCTGGAGAAAAGTAAATCAAGAGTAGAGATTGAGTGATGGGATCTGAAAAGGGTTCCTGGGGCAGATCACAATAGGGAGTTTGAGTGATATTCTAAGTAAAATGAGTAGCTTGAAATGGTTTTAAGTAGAGAACTGGTATGATGTGACTTATGGCTCAGCGGTAAAGAATCTGCTTGCAATGCAGGAGATGTAGGAGACAGGGGTTTGATCCCTGGGTGGGGAAGATCCCCTGGAGTGGGGGATGGCAACCCACTCCAGGCAACTTAGTATTTTTGCTGGAGAATCCCATGGACAGAGGAGCCTAGTGATCTGCAATCCATGGGATCACAAAGAGTCAGACATGACTGAAGAGACTAAGCACAATAGAACAAATATTCTTAATAGATCTTTTTGCTCTACGGAGAACAGAGTACAGAGGAGCAGCAATGGAACCTAAGAGAGATAGTAAGAGACTCACGCATTTATAAGCAAGAAACAATATTGGCCTGGATTTTCGTGATAATAGCAGATGGAGGCAGGAGGTAGTGCTGGGAAGAGTTAACAGGATTTGCTAAAATTCTCAGTATAAGTGGAAAACCAGCACTTTTTTCCCCTAAGAAACATTGCCTATATAAATATTTTAAATTAGCACTGTTCACATACCATCAGTGCGACACTGACGCACTTCAGGAAGGCTGCCAATATAAAGCTGTATGAACGTGGTATATTAAGCATTTGAATCTTGAAATACCACATATAAAGGAAAAGCACGTTGTTTCTCATGCTGCATTATTATTGTAGCCCTTCCAGTTACTTGATTTTATGTTTTGCCTCACTAATTAAGTATTGTCAATTATGAAACAGTATCTGTACTAATTATTATTGAAGCTATGAACACCAATATGCCATGCAAAGGGAGGTAAAATTCTTGGTTTTTTTTTTTAACATTAAAAAAGTGAGATTCTTGCTAACAAAAAAAGTTAAAATGACTTACATTGGATGAAACTATAAGTAAAGTATTTAGAAGTAGTTTCTGACTGACTATAGTTTTTAAGTGCCACAACATATGAAATCAATATTTGGATCCTGGTCAGAATTTGCCTCTAAAAATTATAAAACAAAATAAATAGCTTAATATCATTTAGGCATTCTTTTAAATTAAAACTTTAGACTATAAAAATAAATTCTATTAAGTTACTATTTAATTTTTACACACAAATATTATAAAGCAAATATAGTAGCAAATGTTACAATAAAATTTAAAAGAAGTAAATATTAGATTATTAGTTTAAAATGTCCACAATACACATCCCTACATTTTTTATCTGTGAAACTTAAACTTTAATTATATGAGCTAGAGGTTATATTTTCTTTTTTAATCATATTATTCAAAATCTGAATTAATCTGGATTGAGGAACTAGGAAATGAATCAGTTTTCTTTCAATTAAAAACAATAACGTCAGCAAACGTTTAATACAACTATGGTGGAACACGGCATACTGCGTAAAACTCTTTTTCTGAGACCTGGAATTAGGCCTTGTTTTGTAGCTTGAGATTCACAAAGGTCCTCTTCAAGCTACAAGAGCATGGAAAGAAGTAAAGGACATAAGACGCAGAATGTGATTCCTTTTACTACAGTAGCAGAAGAGTGGGATTCTGCCTGGTTTGAATCCCAGGTCTATCACTTACTACCTATGCAATTGTCACCAAGTTACATATTTTGTATCTCAGTTTTCTCATCTGTAAAATGGGGATTATAGCATGCCTTATTTTATAATGAAGAGAGGATAAACTGAGTTAATTCATGTAAAGTACTTAGAATGAGATAATAAATGCTCAGTATTGTTTGCTATTAGTTATGTGACAGACATTTCACATATAATATTGATTGAATAATGAAGTAAGACTCTTTAGATAATTTCTCAAAACTGGCACTAGCAACATTTTGGGGCCAGATAATTCTTTGCTGCAGGGAGTTGTTCAATGAATTACAGGATGTTTAGCAGCACTTTGGACTTTTACCTACTAGATGTGAGTATTGTCCCCCTGAAATATGTGACAATCACAAATGTCTCTAAACATTGACAAATATCCCCTGGCAATATCTCCCTCATTAAGAACTACTGAATTTAAAGTAACCATTCAGAGATCACATCCAACATCTGAGTGACTTTGCCTAGTATTATTGATAAGCAGAAGCAGAAGCTTTTAGAGTTGGTTTTGCTGCTTCCAGTTAGGGAAGAAGAGATTTCCAGTTCAGCAAAAACCTGCACGTATGTCAATAATCTACATTATTATCAAAACACTGATATTTTGCATTCAGTATCTTTAAAAACTAGGAAAAAATAGTTGAAATTATTGGTAGTATCCTATTCACTTGGTGGTATTTGTAAATTTAGGGTCTGACTCACTCAGGCCAGATGCTGCCCTGCCGCCAGATTATTGAGACATTATACACATTTCCCTTGGTTATTGAATTAGCCAAAGATTCTCAGCTATAAAAAGAGGAAAAGAAGGACAGCATAGTTCAGTATTTATCTAATAATGTGCTTATTCTTTACTATTTTCCTGTTTTGAATGAATTAGGAATCTGACATTAGCATAACTTGCTAAATTAAGGAGGTAAAAGGAGAATAAAAAGGGCAGAATAAAAAGAAGTAAATACATTTGAGAAGAAGATGGGAAAAGGCCTGGGGCTTCCCAAGTGGTGCTAACAGTAAAGAACCCAACTGCCAATGCAGGAGACATAAGAGATGTGAGTTTGATCCTTTGGTTGGGAAGATCCCCTGGAGGAGGGCATGGCAACCCACTCCAGTATTTTTGCCTGGAGAATATCTTGGACAGAGGAGCCTGGCAGGCTATGGTGTATAGGGTCTCAAAGAGTTGGACACGACTGAAATGACTTAGCACACAGCACACACATAGGAAAAGGCCTACAGAAAAGGAAGTGAGAAGAAAATGAATCATTCCCAAAGACTTTGTCTCTAGTGAGGTGGTCACAGGGAGTCTGAGCTTCTTAGAACCTCAGTCATAGCACATGGAATGAATCAGTTTGTACTCTGATCTCTGCCCAAGAAAGCCCCACCCTACCTCTGGGGAAGGAAATAGCTACAGATCTTTGATAGTAGAGGGATGATCTTTTGTTGTTGTTGGAACCCACCAAAAAAAGATACCTCACATCCAAGCACAAAGTTCTCCTTTGTGCAAAAAAGATGGTAGGACAGGCACAGTCACTTTTAAAATCAGTCCTCATACCTATCAGAGAGTCTAGGAGGCACAGTGTGTGGCCTAAGTCCTGTTGGAGGAGGTTGCCATTAGCCCCACCACAGAACCTCCAGGCGAGTGACCCATAAACTGGAGAGCAGTTAT
This sequence comes from Cervus elaphus, assembly GCF_910594005.1. Lineage (NCBI taxonomy): Eukaryota > Metazoa > Chordata > Mammalia > Artiodactyla > Cervidae > Cervus > Cervus elaphus. The sequence goes on along the minus strand of NC_057829.1, from coordinate 48,870,199 downwards.
ACAATAGAAGTTCTCGCACTGTTGCAAAATTTCTTGGCTCCACACCAGACTTCCCAAACTGGGGATCCAGCAAAGGGACTGGGAATCCCCAGGGATCCGACTTTGCAGGTCAGTGGGATTTGATCACAAACCTTTCATAGGTATGCAGAAGCAGAGACTCTTGGAGGGCACAAATAAACCTTGGGTGCACCAGGATCCAGGGGAAAGGAGCAATGATCCCACCAGAGAATGAGCTAGACCTGCCCGTGTGTGCCTGGGAGTCTCTGCTGGACGCGTGGTCAACAGTGGACTGCGCGGGGTCAGGGGCACAGGCAGCTGCAGTCCTGGGAGGCGCAGTGTGCTGGCCTAAGCCCTCGTGGAGGAGGTTGCCGTTACCCCACAGTAGAGTCTATAACCCTACTATAGAGACTGCAGACTTTAGGGCTAGGCTGCCTCAGACCAAACTACAGGGAAGGAGCACCGCTGTACCCATCGGTAGAAAATTGGATTAAAGATTTATGCAGCAAGGCCCTGCCCACCAGAACAAGAGCCAGTTTTCCCCACAGCCAGTCATTCTCATCAGGAAGTTCTCACAAGCCTCTTATCCTCATCCATCAGAGGGCAGACAGAATGATAATGGCAATCACAGAAAACTAAACAAATTGATCACATGGATCACAGCCTTGTCTAATTCAATGAAATTATGAGCCATGTCATGTAGGGCCACCAGAGACGGATGGGTCATGGTAGAGAGTTCTGACAAAACATGATCCACTGGAGAAGGGAATGTCAAGCCACTTTGGCATTCTTTCCTTGAGAAACCATGAACAGTATGAAAAGGCAAAAATATATGACACTGAAAGATGAACTCCCCACATTGGTAGGTGTCCAATATGCTACTGGAGAAGAGCAGAGAAATAGATCCAGAAGGTATGAAGAGGCTGAGCCAAAGCAGAAATGACACCCAGTTGTCTTATGTGTCTAGTGGTAAAAGTAAAATGCAATGCTGTAAAGAACAATACTGCACATGAACCTAGAATATTAGGTGAATCAAGGTAAATTGAAAGTGGTCAAACAGTAGATGGGCAGAGACTCCTCTGTCCCTGGAATTCTCCAGGCAAGAATACTGGAGTGGGTAGCCATTCCCTTTTCCAGGTTATCTTCCTGACCCAGGAATAAAACCTAGGTCTCCTGCACTGCAGGCAGATTCTTTACTATCGGAGCCACCAGAATTGGACATGACTGAGACTAACATTTTCACTTTTTTCAATAGCATAAGATATTCTACAAATACTGATGCTCTAGGTTTAACTCATAAAATATTATTTCCATTTTCTTAAAAATGAATTAGATTAATAAAGACAATGCTGAATTTGGTTGTATACATACATACATACATCTACATCTAATGCATGCGTATCAAACCATCTTATTTATCCAAGACCAGCCTTCTGACAAATTTACCTTCTGGAACAAAGTTCTGAAGTTATCAATATGCAAAAAGGATCTCCTTACATAAACATTATATCACAGTTCCCTTTCATGTTTTATTCTTTTAGGTCAAATACAGAAAATATATGTCTTCTTGTTAACTATTAAAGTCAATTCATACTGCTTATGATGCTATGTGTAGGATACCTGAGAACATATTAGTTTTTAGTAGGAAGAAATCTATGCAAACCATTAAAAACATCTGCAATAGGAGTATTGCATTTAGAAACAGGCTTTAGGAAGAGAAAACAGATTTATTTATTTGCAGCCCCTATGCTTTTTAAAATGTATAGGCTATTCTTTCTCTTTTTAAAACTCTAAAATTTCTCAATGATTTTAAGATTAAATGTAAATCTTTTCCACAGACTAAAAACTGAGTAACTTATATAATTTTTTCTCCTTTCTTACCTCTCCAGCTTCATCTCATACTATACATCTCTTAGCCCTCAATGTTCAGTCATGCTAGCCTTCTTAGAGGTTTTTTTAATGCATCGCAAAGTCTTTAACCATGATTCAGTCTGAGACTTTGCTCTCTTTATTCTTCTTCTCGTTAGAATTAGGTACAGCAGTGAAATATATTTCATTTCTGATGCGAAGAACTGACTATTGGATAAGACCCTGATGCTGGGAAAGATTGAAACCAGGAGGAGAAGGGGATGACAGAGGATGAGATGGTTGGATGGCATCACCGACTCAATGGACATAAGTTTGAATAAGTTCTGGGAGTTGGTGATGGACAGAGAATCCTGGTGTGCTGCAGTCTATGGGTCACAAAGAGTTAGACACAACAGAGCAACTGAACTATAAAGTCAATCAAAAAATGATTTGGAAAACAAACTCAAAAAGAATACAAAACCTAATTTAATGAGTATTTTGTAGTTGTTGAAGCTGTTTATTTAAAAATTTAATTGAAGAAAGTCACCCTGATTTATAATAAAGTTAGATATTAAAATAAAGGACAAGGCAATCACCTTTATATTCAACATGCTTTGCTTTAGTGGTCAGATAAGACATTTTCTTAATGTACAAAATAAAAATCTATTAAAAAAAGAGAGAGAGAGAGAACGTATAGGAAAAACCTAGTAAAGCTTAACAGCATGGTTCTCTGAAATTTTAATAAGTTAAGACATACATACCAATAAAAAAAATGTTTCGAGACACTTTAGTCCAAGGGCCATTATGGCTCCAGAAATTCTTAAAGGATTCATTAAAATGTCAAGCACACAAAGCAGTTCATTTAATTGATTTTTTTTTTTTTTTTTTTTACCATTTATGCTAGTTCTAACTTTTCTTAACCTATACACCAAACAGGCTACAATGAAAAAGGGAAAAAAAGATATATATATATATATCTTCCCTAATATAAAGGAAATAAATATATTAAGACCCCAAAACCATTTTTGGTACTTACCACATCTGTCTTTATTAATAAATAGATAATCTTTATGAATAATAGATTATAAACTCATAATTCAAAATCTCTTATCTGTGGAACAAAGTATGGTAGTCTAACAATTTAAGATATTAAACAGTGCATACCTCTGTCTCTGCTGCAACTACTCCCAACCCTGGTTTGTTGGAATTGCCCCTAATCAACAGAGAATAGTTATTCAAAGTGGATCAGAGAATAATGATTTCAAACACCCAGAAAGTCTTGATTTAAGACATCAGAAATTTGTAAAAGATGTCTTTTCTCCTTCCTGGCTAGATAATGGGTTCTAAACTGAGGATGGAAGCCTCAAACAGAATTTTGTTGGTTTTGTAAAAATTCAAGGACTTTGTCAGCAATCACAAAAATGTATAATCTTCACTTGGAACAAGATTCCTTCCCTTTTACTGGGAGACTAAGTACAATATCCTGCAGAGTTGATAGGCAACCAAAGCAAAGGATACAGGAATTGCTAGCTAGGAGAATGACACAAATCATTAAACATCAAACCAAGAATATTCAGCCAAGATGACAAACAAAATCATCTGTAGGTTATGTCATGAATGCACATATTATTTCTCAGACCAGACAAAGGGGGAAATGCTATGACATGAACCACTGCTTTAATGTATAATATCCTAATCCAGTCATCCTAATACAACTCGTTGTTTGCTTTCAGCAAATTCCTCACTGGTCCATAAAATAAGCTTACTGTCTTTTGCCTTGAACAAAAAACAATTTTTAATTGTTTTTTCAAAACGCTTGACATTGAAAACAAAAATAACAATAACAACAACAAAAAAAACCTCACACACACACAAAAAAAAAACCACCCTCTAAAGTTTGACAATATCTCTCTGCTCTAGCATGCCTTTTTAATTATAAGTTGCTTCTTGTTCAAGTTTCCGTGCATACAGCTACATGGCTATGCTCTCAAAAGATATATTGAAAAGGGTCTGAAGTAATGACCATGAAATAAGGGACTTGCAGAATAAGGTTGTGGTATGAGTAAAAAGTAAATGGAAAAATGAATATATTTGTATAACAATTTTCAATTTGCAAAACCCATACACATATGCCAATTAAATGTTCTAGGAACTTTGACAGCCTGGTAAGCAATATCTTCTCGCTGAATAATTAAAGAAATACAGGTGTGCCTAACTCCCAGGTGGCACTAGTGGTAAAGAACCTGCTTCCCAGTGCAGGAGACTTAAGAAGTCATAGAGTCAGATATTGAGACAACTTAGCATGCACTCACAGGTGATGCTAGTGGTAAAAAAAAAAAAATCTGCCTGCCAATGCAGGAGAACATGAAAGACACCAGTTTGAGACCTGGGTCAGGAAGATCTCCTGGAGGGGGAAATGACACCCCACTCCAGAATTCTTGCTGGGAGAATCCTATGGAGAGAAGTGCCTGGTGGGTCCTCTGTCCCTGGGGGGTCTCAAAGTAGTCAGACACAACTGAGCATCTGAGTGCAACAGGTTCAATGAATTTAACTTGGGTAAATTTATTTTCAGGTTTTCAAAGGTCTGGTTGAATGTGCATCAAAAAACTGCACTCTTAACAACCAAATCAAAAGCCTCCTCAACTCTTCTTCCTATAGCTCAGAACTGATACACAATAGGAAGAGAAGTGGTCAATTTTGCCACATTTCCTTGCTTATCCAGCACTCTTTCTTATTATTTATGGATTCCTCAGGATTATAGCAGGAATAACAGGAAGATTATAGCAGAAAGAACAAAAAGTTGGAAGGCTTGTTACGTAATATGATCTTTGCTTTCTTAAGAGGCAGACTCCCAATGCTGGATTTGTCAGAGCACATTTGTGCATTCTTTGGAACTCAGTGCTTATTTATTCTCTAACCTAGACAATTTGTTCTCTAGCTGACTTCTTGAAACCACCTGTCACTGGATACAAGCAGAGCACACAAGCTTCTTACATCTACAGCATCTACTTGACCTACACGATATTCACTCATTCAAAATGCACAAGAGCTATCTGACAGCTTTTATCTTTCTTGGCCCTGCCATCACAAACTATTTCAATAGCCTTCAGAATTTTGAAAGCAAGAATAAGTTACCAGGACTGATCTGAGAAAAGAGAAAACATTTTGCACATCTCTTCTGAAAATTATAAACTATAGATAGAAAGAAACAGATCAATTATAAAAGGAGTTAATATCAATCTTCAGATGACATTTAATTATTAGGAATGATAGACAATAGAACAAATATGTGTAAAAATTCAACATATTGGGAATACATGTAAATCCATGGCTGATTCATATCAATGTATGACAAACCCACTGGAAAAAAAAAATAATAATAATAAAAAAAAAAAAAATTCAACATAACCTCAGTTTAAAACAAAAGCCTAACCAAACTTGAGGAAGTTTAACAACGAAATGGGAAGGACTCAAGTGGAAGACTAGGGACAAAGGTATACATGTGTTATTAAGTTACAAATATTAATACAACTGGGGTCAACAGTTTGAAATAACTGCTAAAAAAAAACTTCCATATCGTGACGTTCTACTAATATAAGGAAATCAATAGTGAGAACAATCTTATTATATTTTATAGTTGCATCCAGTCTCGTGAAACATTTTAATGAAGTACTGCTATGGATTTCATTACAAAAAGTTTTGCTGATCCCTGCTCTAGTGAATTCTCTTGTAGCCACCCTGAAAGATAATTCCATAGATCTGTGGCTGGTAACTATTTATAGGCACTGCTTTGAAAGTTTAAGCTAGGGCAGTATGGAAGCAGTGGAGAAAAAAGCTAATGCTGGGCTTTGAATTTTATGGGTGCTATATTCTTTACTTTTTAATTAAATTTACTTTTTAAATGCCATATTTTTAGCTGTTGTATTTAAACAGCCTTCTCATCCTTTTTGTCTAGTGGAAAGCCATTAAGATTTTACTCAGGTTGTTTTTAGATTCTTCCTAAAATTGATAACTTTACAGTAAGTGTCTCAAAAAGAAGTAGAATTTACTTTTAGATACAAATGTTAGTTCTAATACTGTAAAAATATTCTGGCTGTAGTAACTATTTTACTTTTTATGGGTAATAGGACATTGGGAAAGATTTAATATATGAACTACAAATAGACTTGTTCTTACATTATGTTAAAAAAAGAAAAAAAAAAATGTTTTCCACTCTGCACCATAAAACCTGAACTGTTTTTAAAGTCTTGGTTGTTCTCAAAGATGAGATGCAATTATAGTAAAGGGCAATTTAGGGAGAAAACAACTCTGAATTTTTAAAGAATGGATGCTGGCAATTGAATGTCTACTGTTTATTCAAAGCTTATAGATCAGCAGCAAGATGTGGCAGAAAGTTGGCTGATTCTTCTTCATTTACAACAAAAACGATGCTGTAGTTCATGAACAGAGGTTTGTTATACCAGTAATAAGAAAAAGGAAGATGAACGCCTTTGCATTTTATCTTCATGCAAATCAGCTATTTGCAGGTGGCTTTCAGACAGGAGGTAAAATATCATTAAAAAAACTAGGTCAAGTTTTTCTATGCTTAAAAATTAACAGCCAGGAAACCTCCTTAAATTTTATTATGCTATTTACCAAGTAAACTGAACATCAAGTTGCTTACCCTTGAAGACTTCAGTTGCTATGAACATTCTTCCCCTCTTGATTTGATCAATATTTTAGGAAATTCTAGGTGATTCTAGATATATTTCTCTAATGTGTCAAATTGCATCCACTTTCTTTAATTTAGAGAATCAAATTCTTAAAATGGCATTGAGATTTTAATTTGAAATACCCTTCTTGAACCATACCTTGTCCCACCTATGTTCCCATTATATGGGTTATCCATTTTTTAAAAATTCCATCTTTATAAATATTTATAAACACAGCTTATTTTAGCCCATATATTTGTTTATTAATCTATTCAATAAACAGAAATAGCACACTTTGAAAAATAAATGCCTAGTCATTACATTGTTCTACACCAGGAAAGAATAATTAAGGGAAGCTTATATTGAAAGAAAACAAAAACACACATACAAGGACCAGCATCACAAGAGCTTTGCCAAATATCCAGCTGTGACATCTACTCTCCTTGTGGCCTTAGGTATATCTCACCTCAGTTTTTTAACCTCTCTATCATTACTTGTAAAAAGAATTTGCTAAGAGGCATTCTAGCTCTAAACACTCTGACTATAAAATTAAACATGCAACTTATGAAATGTGCTTCAATTTTATTTGAAATATTGTTTTGAAATATCAGTAAATCATTTAACAATACACAATTGTCTAATCATATTCTGAGGCAATGTTGCATTCTATCTTTTCACTTCCCTGTCTTCCCCAGGGCTCACGTAAGCATGGAGGCTGTCAAAGGATATCTGTGTGTATTAATTCAAATTTTCTCATTCATGAATCACTTCAGCAGGGAAAAGGACACTAAAGATATTTTTTATTGCATTGCTTCTTCCACTATACCCTGATTAACAATAAATTCAACTAAATCATGACAGCACTCCTATTTTTAAGAAACTGAAGACATAGAACTATGATTAAACTCACTGTGTCTTTTATCTCCAATGAAAATGGTAATGAGTCACCTCCCCCAACCCTCTGCTCAGCCTTCTACAGGCATAGATTGTCAACCTTTTAACTGAGTTCTAGCATGATAGGTGAGAAATAGCTGTGGATGAGTCATTGGAGCATTCTTTAATTATTGGCATTGCAATTAACAATTCAGCAAGTTACTAACACAGAATTCTGACCACAGAATTCAGTGAGATAAATTAAGTAAAAAAAAAAAAAAGATGTTTATCAATAAACAAATAAACATTTGCTAAATTCAAATTTATAATTTTAGAATTCTATGTCTTTACAAATTTGAGAGTCCTTTTCTACGCAGAAGTATTTATTGAGTTTGCAGGATATTTTTATAAGGCAAAGATAAGAAATAATAAGCAACAGTGATTGACAGACAGGGAACACTAAGATACAGAAGCAAGAGCAGATTTACTGATTAAAGAAATAAGATTGAGGTGGAAGGTGATTAAAGCTTAAAAGAGAGCATAGAGGGGGATTCAAGAAAAAGAAATATGTATTTCCCTCCACTTGCTTTCACCAGCAAGGGAATTAATAGCATATTCAATGATAAATATATTAATCTACCATTGAAAATTTATTAAAATGGTGACTTCTCAGGTTGCAACAAAAATATATAAAATAAAAACAAGAGGGGCTGCCTTAAAATGTGGTATCAAATTTCCTGTATGTTTGTCTCTCTCAACACTACAACAGATTACATGGCAATGTGCTTATGTAAATTAATCTTCTAGCAGAAAACTTCTGGGGTGTTGTATTTGGCAGAGTGTGGAAATCAAAGGGTCAGGTAAGAAGGACAACCAGGTTCTTTGATAAGTTTAGACTACATTAGACTTGGGATCTTTGAAATCTTGGGAAGAAATAGATCATGCAACACTTCAAAAAAAATTCTTGGTTATACAAAAGGTAGAAGCTGCAACTGACTTTTGTAGGGACAATATTCTTTTTAAAAAGTACTTTACAGATCATTTGTTTATGAAAAGGAATAGCAAAAAACCAATTCTGGGCTAGGGAATTTCTTCATAATTATGTATATGGTTGTATGCCTTCAGAATGTAGCTGCATCTCTGCAGATTGATTCATTTTACACAAACAAGATCTGTTCTTTTTTTTTTTTCTTTTGTCCTATGACTAACTAAAGTGTTGGAGACCTAAACAATAATGAAAAATGCACAGCTTGTCTCCGTCCTCATAGAGTTTAAATGTCTAGTAAGAGATTTGAACATTAAGCAAAGAATTGCACAATTAAATATTTAACTGTTCCTGGGGTAAATAGCAAGAGAGAAAACCCAGTTTATTAGCTTTTGTTTTGGTTTTACTTTTTTAACCAAATTTGTAGTAGGGAAATACTGTTCAGTTCAGTTCAGTCGCTCAGTCATGTCCGACTCTGCGACCCCATGAACAGCAGCAGGCCAGACCTCCCTGTCCATCACCAACTCCCACTATCCAACTTTTACTGTACACCAGGTTGCCTGTTACCCACTATCTCTTCTACCATTTAAAGTATTCTTCAACTGTAAAGGAGAAACTTGGCCACTCCATCTTCCAGAATTTCCTGGCAACAGTTCCAGGAGAAATGATGCTAATGAGGAGCTCTCATCTGAGATGAGTAAGGCATAGATAAGAAGGTTAAGGCACTTTTCTAGTAGTTTCCTGTTTGGTTTAACAGGCACCTAAAATCATTGGTAGTAACTTCCCTTCAGTTCTTGCATATTTGGTTTTATGAAAATAACAATTTTTTTTTCCTTTCTTCACTCACACAGATCTTCCATTCATTAGTTAAGATTCCAAGTCCCTACATTAAACACCCTATTTACTTGAAATATTTACAGTGGGATATTTTTCTGATGTAACCTTGCCTATCTGATACATACACTTAGCTGTAAATGATTTCATAGTCATATCTAAAGTACCTTGGAAAATGAGATTTTTTTCTAGATTCAATGATAGAGAAAACAGAGCACTATAATTTAAAGAACATCTCTGTGCCAGGATGAGCTTCCCAGGTGGTATAATTGTAAAGAACCTACCTGCTAATGCAGGAGATGTAAGAGACATGGGTTCGATTCCTGGGTCGGGAAGACCCCCTGGAGGAGGGCATGGCAACCCACTCCAGGATTCTTGCCCGGAGAATCCCATGGACAGAGGGGCCTAGCAGCTATAGTCCATAGAGTTGCATAGAATCAGACATGACTGAAGCAACTTAGCACGCATGCATGCGCATGCCAGGATATTTACATATGCTATTCATGTAACCCACACAGACGCACTAACAACACAGCAATAAAGCCTACATTAAATAATTCTCATTAAACTGAGATTCAGAAAGGAAGATAAACTAAGCTTACCAACAGAGAACTCAAGAATTAAACTTCCATCTGTTCAACCACAAAACTCTTTTTCTTTCCCATAAGAGGCTCTTTTCTCTCCTGCTTCTAATTTTCATATCAAAATCTGTCAATTTTGTTATAGGTAGTGACTTCTTGACTTCTATTTAGTAATCCCCTGGATTACAGTTTCATTTATTTTTGTTCAAGTGTTTGTTGACAGTCCAAATTTTACTGGCTGTACTGATTTCTTTCAGTTCACCACTATCTCTTGCTCCCAGCTTGAGATTTTCTTTTATGGAGCTCTAAGCTATGTTACCGGAGAAGGCAATGGCACCCCACTCCAGTACTCTTGCCTGGAAAATCCCATGGACGGAGGAGTCTGGTAGGCTGCAGTCCATGGGGTCGCTAAGAGTCAGACACAACTGAGCGACTTCACTTTCACTTCTCACTTTCATGCATTGGAGAAGGAAATGGCAACCCACTCCAGTGTTCTTGCCTGGAGAATCCCAGGGATAGGAGAGCTGGTGGGCTGCCGTCTATGGGGTCGCACAGAGTCGGACACGGCTGAAGTGACTTAGCAGCAGCAAGCTGTATTACACCTTTACTGTGTGCCTCTCATCTCATCAGATACAAGTGGCTCATGTCTGCCAAGTATACATTCCCACCTTAAAAATCTTCTCATTGAACCTATACACAAAGTCCTCATGTGTCTTCCTCCTTGAAATAATAGCATTCTGGGAATAAAATCTTTATATATTCTAACAACTGTTTCAGCCTGTTTAGGTAACTGATTAACACTTTGCAACAAGGATAAAGTAGGAAAATATTTACCTGGTAATTCTCTCAAAATCTTCTTCACTCATAAAAGTTTACATGAATGAAAGCATATAATATAAACGATGCAATGAAAAAGGGTGCCTTCACATCTTAATCATTACCCATTGCACCTCCAAAATGGCAAGTTATACATTGCATAATTCCAAGGAACACAAGTCCCATAGACTAAGATATGACTAGCACAAGCAAAAATTGTGCATTCCGGCATCATATCTGCCTTGCCCTCTTTGTAGTTATACATACAGTTGGTCCCTTCTCCCTTACCAGTAACCAAATGAAAAGTATACTATTAATTTAATATTTTTCTTTACAGCCTTATTTTCTAGACATTTCTATTTTATATTCCTTCAGATAGAAGGATTTTATTCTATAGCATCACACTATATGTATTTCTCTGAAATTTGTTTATTTTAATTTCATATAATTTCAATTTTGGGAAGCACCTGACAGACTGACCTAACTCTATCTCCCTAAGCTTAAAGAGACTCTAAAACTAGGCACAGAAGCTTGTCACATCACTAAAATGTTAGCCATTCATCTGTCATATATTCATCCCCTCCTGAAACGTTATGCATCTTTTATTTATTTGAGATGAGTGTGAACTTAACTTGTGCCAGTGACAACTTGAGGGCCTTGATTTAGTGTAGTGGTTGGCATTTAATAGAATCATTTGATTTTCTTTCCTAAATTTAGGAAGCAAGTTTGGCATATTTTTGATTAGCAAACTTTTCCATGTTTAGCCACTTGCAAGGAGCATTCTTTTTCATATTGCATTATATGTCTTCACATGGGTACAGGAATCTATATTTAATGTCCCAGAATGTATGTAGCTTTCTTTTTCTTAGGTCAAGGAAAGACTCCTTCTCTGCTGTTTCCTTGGAGACTTTTCTCATCTGGCAATTGTCTACTCTGTGACCTGGGTTCCATCTTTTCATATCTCATGGGGATTTTCACTTCAGTATTCCTTTTCTCTGAGTCAAGGACCTTGATCTTTCACTTGTCAATTGTCTTTTGTGTGTGTGTGTGTGTGTGGTGTTCTGTTTCATTTGTTTTTATTGTCATTAACCTTATACATCTATAACAGTACAACTGAAAATTTACTCATCTTTTATCTTTTATTTGCTCTTCATATGCCAAGGGCTTCCCTGATAGCTCAGTTGGTAAAGAATCTACCTGCAGTGTGGGAGACTGGGTTCGATCCCTGGGTTAGGAAGATCCCCTGGAGTAGGGAAAGGCTAGGCACTCTAGTATTCTGGCCTGGAGAACTGACTATATAGTCCATGGGGTTGCAAAGAGTTGGACACGACTGAGCAACTTTCAGTTTCACTTCACTTTCATACACCAAACCATGCAGGAACTGAATATAAGCAGATTTTCCTTTGTAGGTGGTAGGACTAAAATTCTGTTTAGATTTCTCATTGTAGGCAGTAGTCCTAAAATTTTGTTAACAGTAAAAAACAGGAAATCTATTCATGAGTCTGATAGCATTATTTACTCCTGAATGCCCAAAGTCTTGGGGGTAAACTATGTTTCTATTTAGTGAGCTTGCCTGTGTATACAACTAGAGATTTTTTTAAGGCAATTTAAGAGATAGTGGTGGATGAAATACTTTAAGCTAGATTACTTTCAGAAAAGTATCATTATTATTTCTGTCATTAAAATATCTCTTTTGTAATCCAATGTACCATAATTATTAAAGTTGAGTAAAGCTAAAGCTTCTCTTTATTTTATGATTTTCCTTATAAACATATTCCTAACACATATCTAATACATTTCCTATGAAATTAAACCATGAAATATTGCTGCATGTCTATATGCTTCTTACTTGTATGGAATATTAATCTTAATTACTTCCCTATACTTTTCCTTCACCTGTCTTAAAACCCATGTACTTTGTGTCCGTTATTTGACTTCCGGGATGGTTTTTCTAACCTTACTTTCTTAGCCTTTCCTTAAAATCCTTTCATGTGTTTCTTCGCTCCATCTAACAAATGTAAATTTCATATCTTTTCATGTGCCTACCTTCATTATCAAGAAGTTGAATTCCAGTTTCTTTAGTGGTTTTTACAAAAAGATCTTTTACTACTTTAAGCTTTCATACTGCATATAATCTGAAAACCACACATCTTTCCTCTTTTGCAAATCTGTTTCTTTGCAACCTGTAATAAAGAAAGCGTTTTCTTACCTGGATTAAATGAGGAGCCTTCATTTGTTTTTCTCTGATTCTTCTTAGGCTCTTCCTCTGCTTCTTTTGTTTATTATTTCCATAAATAAACTAGGACATAAAGCACTAGGTATAATGGTACAAATATCAGTTTTCAGCTCTTTTCTAGCTATATTTTTCTAGAAAAATTGCCTGTTGTTAAGGGTTTGACTGTAATATGGCAGGATGTGTGTGCGGCCACTGGACCGAGACTGTTAGTGCGCAACCCAGGTTTGCGCTGGATCACTATCATGAGACCATTAGCCACCTGCAGACAGAGGTTCCCCTGGCGAATAGCTGGGCTCGCAGCCGTCCTCATGGCAGAGAGTGCGGTGAAAGTAGATCACAGGTTCTCTTTAGGGCCTTCTAGGCCCTACACACTCCGGCTGCCCAGGTGAGCTGGGGCTCCGGGACAGACTGAGGGCTGTGTCCTGCAGAGGGCCAGAGGCCTCCCCACGGCTGCCCCATCGGTCAGGGCCAGGCCTTGAGGTAGCAGCAGCCTTCTCCCCCAGGCCTCCCCTTGGGACCTAATGGTGGCGGCAATCTCCGTGGGTCGCAGTCTGTGGGACCAGGCTCCTGTTTAGGCGGCCTGAGGAATCTGGGAGCTCGCCGGGTCCTAGTGCCTGGCTTCCTCAGTGATGACGTCTGGGCAAGGGCTAGGCAATCTGGCCCTGGGGATGCCACCTGCTGAGATTTACCTCCTTAGCTGGGCCTGGGCACTGGTGGGAGGACCCGGACTGCTACCGGACCAGTGCTCCCCAGCAGTGTAACCAGCACTTTCAGGGACTCCCTCCTCTCACCCGGGGCCTGAACCTTGGAGAATGAAAGTTGAGACTTGGGTCCTTTTTTTTTCTTGTTCAGGCATGAGTGCATGTTTAGTCATGTTTGACCCTTTGCAACCCCATGGACTGAAGCCCACCAGGCTCCTCTGGCCATGGAATTTCCCAGGCGAGAATACTGGAGTGAGCTGCGATTTCCTCCTCCAGAAGATCAGAATAGCATTTGTTTTGGTGTTGGTTATAGGAACATCCTGAGCTGACCTCAACAACCAACCACACCCCTCCCTCAACTTCCCTATGAAAGGGTTTTGTGGAAAGCTTTTGAAGAGTTTGGAGTTTTTAAGGCATAAGTCACCTGTCTCCTCTGTGACCCTGTGACCTTTGCCCCAGACTCCAGCCTTTTGGTATTATTTGGCCTTAGTGTCCTTCAGGTACAGGGGCAGACACCATTCAGTAACATGACTATTAACTACATGTCAGTACTTCAAAATCCAGTTTGTTAGCTGATATTGTTACATTCTTTTATATCCAAATATATTCTGAACTCTTTCTTGTATGTCTAGGTCAATATTTATAAAACCAGCGAAGTAATTTTCTTCTAAACTTTTTTCTTTAGTGAACTTTAAAGATCCTTCAAAAGATATCACCATTTATTGTTATTTATATTTGTTTTAAACCATATTTGACTCTTTTCTTTAGTCACCATTTCCTGTTATTTCAGCTTTTTAATTCTTCCCATTAACCTTTTATAAAGCTGTTACTAAGATAATCATTGGACAGTTATATGCCATTTGAATGAGTTGGAACAGCTTGTAATGGGTCAAATAATAGTATTAGTCTAGGAAATAGGTTTATTATAAATATTAATTATTTCTTAGCATTACACATACAGATAATATCAAAGTCTTCTAGGCTTGAACTTTTGGTTACTCAGATTTCATCAAATCATAGCTGAATAGTCAATAAATATTCCACATGAATTTTTGAATGGTTTTTGATTTGACAAAAAAAATGTAAGGACAAAACCACTATTATGCATGAACTACCTGATATGGAAAGATAATTAAATTAAAGCTTTAAGAAAAGAACATTATTCAATTTTTCTCTACAGTTATTCAGCTTCTCTATTAGTTACTATTAATATAGTAACTAATAATATTTGAATACAAAATCTTTCTCCTTGTGAAATTAGATTTCATTCAGTCTAGTAATCTTAAAGGATCTCTTCTTTAATATATACAAAATTAATCTAAACTTCGCTTCTACTACTCATAATTGGTCCATGTGGAAAAATATGCATAATCAAAACATATGTATTATGTCTCCTTTAAGAGACATCATCAACCTAAACTCAAACTATAGACTGAACAGCTAAGAAAGTGTTTTGAAATATTGATTATGCATGTGTGTTCAGTTGTGTCCAACTCTTTGTGACCCCATGGTTTGTAGCCCACCAAGCTCCTCTGTCCATGGAATTTTCTAGGCAAGAGTACTGGAATGAGTTGCCATTTCCTACTGAAGGGAATCTTTCAGACTCACTGACTGAACCCATGTGTCTTTCATCTCCTGCATGGGCAGGCAGATTCTTTACCACTATACCACCTGTGGGTTAACTGTGCATCTATGCTCTAAGTCAATTATGAGATTTGATATCAGAGAGGAAGGAAATAGAAGAGGGCAGAGAAGAAGCCAGGTTCTAGAATGTCCATTAATCTTGATTTAATGGTTAATCACTTTATTACTTTATAAGCAACTTGTAGTGTTGCCAATATTAGAGTTATTTACCTGCCAGTAATTAAACATTCAATTTTTAAATTGGGGGATGGGGGACAAATACATTTTAGAGCAGCTCAATTGAGTCACCTCCAGCCCTTCCTACTCTCTGTAATTAGGAAGACTCTAAGAGAAAACATAAGCTTTTACAATTCTTATGTTAAACAAGAATCAACATCTTAGGAACTCTGTTACATTAAAAAAAGAGAGAGAGAGGGAGAGGAAGTTTTAACCACAGAATTTTTTGTTAAAACTGAGTTACAACACGACTATCTCTGCATGTTCATGGTAATCCTCTTTAATCTTCAAAGGCAAACAAGGATAGTAACAGTCTTTTTATGTACTCTTAACATTTTTCTCAAAAAGGCTAGCAACCCTCTTATATGTAATGATCATACTGTCAGTTAACTAAACTAAATTCAATTTCTTTCTTCCTTTTTTTTTTTTCCCAAAAGGAATCATTTTTATTTTTGTTTAAGAGGCATGAAGAAGAAAAGGTATATGCATATGTTCAGGTCAAGCCCTGGTTTGATGAAAGGAAGGTGTCTGCAAAGCAAAGGAATAAGAACATCACTAGGACAAAGATAATCAACATAGAAAGGTCCACCACACCTCAACAGAAAATCCAAACCTTGGCCAGTTATTTGGCAAACTCAATTTTTGCACCTCTTTAACTGATCATTAAATGGATGTTTAGTTTCTCTGAAACAATGCAAAATTCTTCAGCATCTGGAGACACATGTCTTATTAATATTTTTCCTCTCAGGGCTTTACTCACACCATGAAAAGAGTCTTAGTCATTCATGAATTTGACTGATAACAGCTTTGAAACCCTCCCCTCCCCTTTCCTCTCTGCTCATATCTCCCACAGTTCAGTTCAGTCACTCAGTTGTGTCCCACTCTTTGCAACCCCATGGACTGCAGCACGCCAGGCTTTCCTGTCCATCACCAACTCTCAGAGCTTGCTCAAACTCATGTCTATTGAGTTGGTGACACCATCCAACCATCTTCTCCTCTTCCGTCCCCTTCTCCTCCTGCCTTCAATCTTTCCCATCAGAGTAAGTCAGTGAGACAGTTCCTCACATGAGGTGGCCAAACTATTGGAGCTTCAGCTTTAGCATCAGTCCTTCCAATGAAAATTCAGGACTGATTTCCCTTAGGATTGACTGGTTGGATCTCCTTGCAGTCCAAAGGACTCTCAAGAATCTTCTCCAACACCAAAGTTCAAAAGCATCAATTCTTCACCACTCAGCTTTCCTTATGGTCCAGCTCTCATATCCATACACGACTATTGGAAAAACCATAGCTTTATCTAGACAGACCTTTGACAGCAAAGTGATGTCTCTGCTTTTTAATATTCTGTTTAGGTTAGTGATAGTTTTTCTTCCAAGGAGCAAGTGTCTTTTAATTTCATAGCTTCACTCACCAACTGCAGTGATTTTGGAGCCCCCCAAAATAAAGTCTTTCGCTGTTCCCATTGTTCCCCATCTCTTTGCCATGAAGTGATGTGACCAGATGCTGTGATATTAGTTTTTTGAAATTTGAGTTTTAAGCCAGCTTTTTCACTCTCCTCTTTCACTTTCATCAAGAGGCTCTTAGTTCCTCTTCTCTTTCTACCATAAGGATGGTATTATCTGTATATCTGAGGTTACTGATATTCTTCCTGGCAATTTTGATTCCAGCTTGTGCTTCATCCAGCCCAACACTTCACATGATATACTCTGCATATAAGTTAAATAAGCAGGGTGACAGTATACAGCCTTGATGTATTCCTTTCCCAATTTGGAACCAGTTCGTTGTTCCATGTCCCATTCTAACTGTTGCTTCTTGATCTGCATACAGATTTCTCAAGAGGCAGGTAGGATGATCTGTTATTTCCATCTCTTGAAGAATTTTCCACAGTTTGCTGTGCTACACACAGTCAAAGGCTTTGGCATAGTCAATAAAGTAGAAGTAGATATTTTTATGGAATTCTCTTGCTTTTTTGATGATCCAACAGATGTTGGCAATTTGATCTCTTGTTCCTCTGCCTTTTCTAAATCCAGCTTGAACATCTGGAAGTTCTCAGTTCACGTACTGTTGAAGCCTCACTTGGAGAGTTTTGAGCATTTCTTTGTTAGTGTGTGAGATGACTGCAATTGTGTGGTAGTTTGAACGTTCTTTGGCATTGCTTTTCTTTGGGATTGGAATGAAAACTGACCTTTTCCAGTCCTGTGGCCACTGCTGAGTTTTCCAAATTTGCTGGCATTTGAGTGTGGCACTTTTTTTTTTTTTGAGTGCAGCACTTTCACAGCATCATCTTTTAGGACTTGAAATAGCTCAGCTGGAATTCCATCACCTTCACTAGCTTTATTCATAGTGATGCTTTCTAAGGCCCACTTGACTTCGGACTCCAGGATGTCTGGCTCTAGGTGAGTGATCATACCATTGTGGTTATCTTGGTCATGAAGATCTTTTTGTATAGTTCTTCTGTGTATTCTTGCCACCTCTTCTTAATATCTTCTGCTTCTGTTAGGCCCATACCATTTCTGTCCTTTATTGAGCCCATCTTTCCAAGGCATATTCCCTTGATATCTCCAATTTTCTTGAAGAGATCTCTAGTCTTTTTCTATCTATTGTTTTCCTCTATTTCTTTGCATTGATCAGTTAGGAAGGCTTTCTTTTCTCTCCTTGCTATTCTTTGGAACTCTGCATTTAGATGGGTATATCTTTCCTTTTCTCCTTTGCCTTTTGCTCCTCTTCTTTTCTTAGCTATTTTAAGGCCTCCTCAGACAACCGTTTTGCTTGTTTGCATTCTTTTTCTTGGACATGATCTTGATCACTGCCTCCTTGGTGAGTGATAAGAAAACCCAGTATTTCCCTCTCTTGGCTGTGATAGGGACGCTCAGGTCATGCAAACCCAGCTCACTGTGGGGGAAAAGGTATAGGCAGAGGGAGTAACTCAGTTCATCCTTAGCTACATGGAATACCAGAACAATACAACCTGTTTTGTTTCACTCTTTGTAGGACCTGAACCCTTTTCATTGAAAAATCCTTTTGTTGTTTACTGTGTAATACAACGTGAGTAATACATTCATTTCAGATCCATTGTTTCCTTTGAGTCATGCAGTTTAACATTCATAAATTCTAAGGCATAGTGAGGAGGGTGGAGGTGCCCAACATCCAGCAAATAAAATAAATGAAACAAGCACCCATATACACAGAGAAACCTAGGGAAATATTTCCATATGGTCACACAAAGAGCTCTTGCTTTTAGGGAGGAGGGACAATAATATGTAGAGTTCACTAAATTGTATTACTTATTTGATCTATTGTTTAATAGATCTATTGTTTAATACATCTGATTAATGACAGTGAAAGTGTTAGTCACTCAGTCATGCCTGATTCTTTGTGACCCCATGGACTGTAGACCACCAGGCACCCCTGTCCTTAGAATTTTATAGGCAAGAATACTGGAGTGGGTTGCCATTTCCTTCTCCAGGGGATCTTCCCAACCCAGGGATCGAACCCACATCCTTTACATTTCCTGCATTGGCAGGTGGGTTCTTTACCACCAGCGCCACCTGGGAAGCCACTATGTAGACTTTACAAAATTGTAAGATGAATAATCAGCTTTTGATTAGATATAATGTGATGGGGAAATTCCTACTGATCTATTGTTAATTTAAGGGAGATGAAGTTCTATTTCCTGCATATTCAGAGTCTTAAAATGCCTAGATCCCCCCAAGATTTGAAAAGGTGCTGAAGAAAACGACACAAAGAGATCAATTGGAGAAAAGAGAAGAAACCTTCTAGGGACAAATATTCTCATGTTATTGAAATTAATTTATGTCATTTAGGTCATGTGCAGAATGCAGGATCTTACTTTCCCAACCAAGGATCAAACTCATGCCCCCTGCACTGGACCACCAAGGAAGCCCCCAACTATTCTCATTTTAGAAGCAAGTTTGAAATGACAGATGACTGCTCCTTTCTCTACTGAAAAAGTTTCCTTGACATCCTGTCAAGGTAATGTGTCATTGCAGGGAGGTACTCTGAAATGTGTTACTTTAAAATTTATTTTTGGTTTGTTGTTTGTTTCTGTTTTGTTTTAACCTATATAAACCATATACTAAAGAAAGACACAACTGGGCGACTAAGCACAAAGAAAGTTAGTCATTCAGATAACTAGATACTTGTAGGTAACGATAACCAACTTACAATGTTATGAATAAAGTTAGAGAATAACTTTGTTCAGATCTATAGAGATATCCCTAACAAATAGACCTTGTGGTGGTTGTCGCTGCTGTTATTGTTTAGACATTAAGTTGTCTCCAATTCTTTGCGACCTCATGAACTTTAGCCCAGCATGCTCCTCTATCCAAAGGATTTCCCAGGCAAGAATACTGGAGTGGGTTGCCATTTGCTTCTCCAGAGGATCTTCCCAACCCAGGGGTTGAAGCCATTTCTCCTGCATTGGCAGGTGGATGTTCTACCACTGAGTCACCAGGAAAGCCCAACAGGTCTTGCTGGTTTCAAGAAAAGAACAAATCCTATGGAGTCTATGATATTTGCTTCCATCTTCTCCACACTCAAAGGAAAATAAACTCGATTATTGATATATTCAAACACATATTTTATTTTTCTGTTTCTCTGTAAACAAAATACCTTTGGGACCTCTTCTGTACAATTTAACAATCACAATACATGTCCGGCAAAATGTGCATGCCAAAGTTCTCAGTTGGATTGACTAACTAATGAAGAAACATGAGCAATCCAATGTGATGTTTTCCTCAGGTGAATATACAAAATCTTGTCAATAAGCTGAAAATTACTCAAAAGATATCTAAATTTACCTAATACCTCAAAAACCTAGAATTCTTATACTCATGTACAATGTTCACATATACCAAATATGATTTAAATATTACTTCTAACAATGTAGAATTTCTTCCTATTTATCTTTCCCATTGCCAAGATCCCACTGGCTCTGTAGAAGTGTAAAAGAAAAACAGCATTAAATCAGCTGTGATAAAATCACCTTTTTCTATTTATCTTCACCATTGGCATTTATTGGCACTTAGGAACTATTTATAGCCTCATACTCTTACTGCTGACATCAATTATTATGTAAATAGTTGAAAATTTTACTGACTTTATAAATAATGCATGAAAGTATAGAATTCAACAACTAGTGTGCATTATCATTTGCGGTTTATAAATACAGAATACAGAATAAGGTATAGCTTGGATGAGTCTGAACAACAGATGTTTCTGTTTTACAAATTCTGGTCAAATGATTTGGAAAGAATTTTACTTATACAATTAACACCTGTGTTTTACAAAGTTAAACCAGAAATTATTTTGCCCCTTTTCCCAATAGGTTGGGAACTAGATAACTCTATTAAGTTAACCTTAAATAGAGCAAATGGGGGACACTAGAGATTTAAAAATAAATTTGAATAGATCTTTCCTATAGATTTTAAAACTATCCTCACCAATGCTTAACAGTTAGGAAGAATTAATGGAAAATATAGTTATTCCTACCCCACAATTCTATGATACAAATACAAATATATCATTTAGATATATCTTTACATGTATTTTTTTTAACCTACTCTAGCCTTTGGAATGGATTAAAATAGGAATTTCCCCATCACATTATATCTAATCAAAAGCTGATTATTCATCTTATTCATAGGTCCAGAGTAAGTCTAAACAATGTAATTCATGACAGTCAGTCTGATATTTAAGAATAACTATTGTGTGCCTTTAAATAATGTTCCTGTCCAGTCTAGATACATTTATTTCCTTTAAGCAAGTGTTAGACTGCACAATGTCAAGCACTCTAAATTACATAGAACTCATTTTACTAGTGTCCATTATAATATATAACATGTATATATCATTATTTTTCCTCAAAGCCTCAGTTTGGTTTTTGGCCCCCAATTTTGAGGCATATTCTAACTTGGCAGGAGTAGTCAAGTTTAACACTTCTTCTCACATTAAAATAACCAAACCATATTTTTTTCATGAAGGGTGGGGACACATGGGCATACATTGTTGGCTGTTTATCTTTCAGCCAAATAAAATATCTATTAATAGGTAATTTTCAGAGATGCCCCTGTAAAATGATTCTTCTTCACACTCTATTTGAATTATCCAAATTTTGAGTTTATATGAAGAATTTCACATCTACCTTTTACCTCTTGCTAGGTTCAGCATTTTCCCCATTGATACCTTGGCATCCTTTGTTTCTTTTTGCTATGATTAATAGAATTTAGCTCAAATTTTATCACAATAAATGATTTAACTGGTTGTATTTTAAAGAATTTATATATCCTTCTAAGACCACATCATCAATAAACTCCTAGGAACTATGGTGGTTGCTCCAAATTCCTTTACTTCCTATTTTTCCTTTTTATCTCCCCCTCTCGGGTTGATGCATAGGCATTCTTTGAACAGTTGAATAGATTTTCCGGGAGTCTGCCCAAAAGCTCTTGTTTATAGAAGCACTGAAGATATGAAAGGCCCAGGAATTTTCAAGGGTTCAATTCTTTTCAAGATACAGAAGTAGAAATAAGCAGACTAGGATGCAGACTGGGAGTAGATCTTTGAGTCATGAGTACATAATAACATATCCCACATGTACACATTTAGATGGTGTACCTGGTTGAATCTTGCCCCACCCCCTCACCCCCGCTCAAATTCATGTCCATGCAGAACCTCAGAATGTGACATTGTTTGGAAATAGGAAACTGCAGATGTAGTTGGCTAAGAGGGCATTATGTTTAACTAGTGTCATTCTTAGTTGTTCAGTCATGTCCGTCTCTTTGCAACCCCATGAACTGAACTGTAGCCTGCCAGACTCCTCTGTCCATGGAGATTCTCCCAGCAAGAATACTGGAGTGGGTTGCTATGCCCTCCTGCAGGGGACTTTCCCAACCCAGGGATTGGGCCAGATCGCCTTCATTGCAGGCAGATTCTTTACCATCTGAGCCACCAAGGAAGCCCATATTTAACTAGGGTGGGTTCTAAATCCAAAGACAGGTGTTTTCATAAGAGAAAGGAGAAAGAAATTCAGATATGGAGACACAGAGTTCTCCAGTTCTGAAGCAAGAATTGCAAAGGAGAAAATAGCATACTGTAACATTTAAAAATAATAAAGGTGATGAATCACATTTAAAATGATATATTCAGAATTTAATTCAACCCAGATTTAAGGAATATGTTTGCATACAGTATTTCTTTGAGGTATTTTTAAAAGTGTCCATGTGTAGACATGAATGTACATATGTGGTTCAGTATGGTGCTTTATTCTTAGCCTATCACTGCCAGGTAAAAAGAGAATATATTTGTGTTACAATGAAATCCCTTTGCTTTCTGAAAAAAAAAACCAAGCAAACACAATTCTAGGTGCAAAGAGAACTATTATAACACATTTACACTCTTTTATTGTCTGACACTTTCAAATAATACCTTGTAAGAATATATTGGCTACATTTCAGTAGTTTTAAAATATTTTAGTATGTTTTGACAATTTTTGTCCTTATCCTTCTCAGCTTTTATTTCTGAGGAATGCAACTAAAGTCAAGGTAAAAATAATGAAGTATAAATCACTCTTGCAAAGACTTAAATAAATCTTGAATTCAGCAGCTAATTCAGACCACGGTATTATGCATGGTTGAAAACAATCAATTGCAGATGACTGATTTCAATACCAACTGTCAAAGTGACAAGACAATGAGCTATCAAAGTCACCCAAATGCATGCAGTATTTTACTGACAAACAGAAACAACTAAACAATGAGCAATATTAGGAAGATTGAAACCCATTATGTAATGTAATTGGTGACAGTCAAGGATTTATGACATCTCTCTAGGTTACCTCTAGATACTTTCTTCTTCAGCTAACTTATCTGTCTTCTTTTGTTTTCAAAAGGAGATGAACTTGTGTTGAACCACTAAGCTCTCCTTAGCCTTCATACCCCATTCCTACATTGCACCATTTCAGTATTTCCTATCTTACAGTTGGAATGCTATCAGATTATTCCCCAGTGTATGGACCACCTGCTGTTGCTCTCGGCTCATGTTTAGAGAAAACTGGTTTATCTAAAATTTTATTTTTTTCTTCTGGTAACTAAAAGCTAATTTGCAATATGTTTCAATGGAAAAATTCTAAGCATAAAAATTATACAACCACATCTAAAATTGATAAACATTTTAAAAATACTTAAAGTTTAATGATAAATTATAGTTGTAAGCATATAAAATGAAATAGCATCAAAATGATAATCGAACACAAAAGTGTGTGCTACAGGGAAAAATGTAATATAAAAGTTCTCAAACATTCTACAAAGTCTATAAAACCTATATATAAAAATCGACTATGTATTCAGCACAGTTTTATGCATGAGCTTAAGGCAATATTCCTGCCTCAAAGTGAGTAGTTTGGGTGTATATGGGATAGTGTTACCACATATCAATGGCCACAGAATAAAACTGAAACTCACATTCTGTTTTTATGAAGGCATGCTTGTAACAGGTACTGCCAATTGAGATGCTAGTTTGACAACAGTATGTGTGCTTCTGATGTGTGTTTTATGTACTTCTCTTATTTAAAGGAGGTGTCTTCCCATAAGCTTGTCTCTTATTATAATTATAATTTCTGTTCTCCTTTACATTTGGACAATCACATTTTATTTTAACTGTGTTGACTTTCTCCATCTGTTTGTTACCAGTCAGTGTTAGACATTAAGGTAGGTCTAACAATAGCCCTTAGTCCATGGACAATTGCTTACTTCCACATTACCATAAAGTTACTGTCTTGAAAAATCCCAAATATGTGAGTATAGTGGTTAGAAAACTTTAACAATTCCAGACTATTAGAAGCCTCTCACGTTAAGATTAAATATCTGGTCTGATAAACAAAGTCCTTCTCAGTCTACCCAAACACAAATTTTCTTCTTCCTATACTATTCATTCAACCTCAAAACATGTTTCAATGCAAACTATTATATGTGTGAATGCATTTTCAATGCAAAATATTATACTACCTTCTACACCAGAAATTAACACATCAATGTGAATCAACTATTCTTCAATAAAATAAGTTAAACAAGCAGAAAACTCCTAATATTTCATGTCCTTTAATGGCTCCTTGATTTCTCAAGACTTTTACTCTGTCAGGGTTTTTCTAACTTGAACTTAGTATTTGATAATTGGTTCAAATGTCACCTCTTTGATAACATGCTATCTGATGCTTGCAGAGTGAATCTTTTCTCCTTATTAACTAGTACTTTACCATATTTTACTTTATATAATATATACTTTACACATTTTACCATGGATTATCTTATGCTTTTAATTGTTTATGCACATGAAGGACTTGCTCCTGATGTCAGGCATTCACCATTCATGCCTCCCTTCAAGACAAACCTTAATTCCTGACCTCAACAGAGAGTGTGCCTAGTGGTTAGAACAACACATTCTCAAGTCAATGGAATTGGCTTTTTTAGGTTATTATGAAGAATAAATGACTTAAAATATGTAACGATGTTAGAACTGAGACTGACAGGGAGTCACTGTTTCATGAGGATTATTCCTGAGAACAAGGAGTGAGGCACATAATAGAAATAAGGGAAAGAACTGCAGTAAACATTATTTCTATGAGAACATAAACCTTTTGTACATAATTACAGAAATATAACATTAGAGAGATTTCATGCAAAATCTTTTTTCAATTCATTGATAAAGAAACTTAAGCACTCTAATGTTCCACAAGAAGTTTAGAAGCTGATTTAGGACTAAGTCTCTATTTCAGTGGTCTCTTCACCCAGACTTGACTAAGGTAAGTAGTATTATCCTTGATTAAAATATGAAATATATTTTATTTATGGAAAATCTTACTATCAATATGTTTGGCATTTTATGACCTTTCCTTGGCTACATGGTTTAGCTATCTCCATTCAGCCCTTATTTTACATATATATTTCAAGCCCACATTGAAATCTTCCAAAATTAAAGCATTGAAGAACAGTTCCTTTTCCATAGTTGGCTTGGGCAATAACAAAGGTAGAATAACACAGTTGAATCTCAATATTGAGGGAGACATTTATTGAACTAAAACAGAGGAATAAAATGGGGTACGAGGCAGCCTAGTAAGACATTAATGAGTCCATATTGAATTGTCTGGATATTGTGACTACTTTCATTCTTTCATTTGTTTAATAATTTTTTCCTGAACACTTGGATATGCCCAGCCCTGGTGTTTATAAAAACATGGTGCTTGAATCCTGGTTGTGGCAGAAATAAAGAAAGCATTGAACAATACATAGTAAGAATAATAGACAAGATGCCCCAATGCATTTAATGTGGGTGATGGGATAATAGCAGGCATCAGGAATGACTTTCATCTTTCTGGCCCGAGGAACTAGATGGTGGTGGCATTCATGAAATAGGGAAACTGAAGGGAATTCTCTTTTGTGTGTATTTTTCAGGGTGGGATGTTAAGGAATTATGTGACTTTGGAACAAATGAGTTTGAAGTGAACTGGAGAAATCTGAGAAGGTTGTTTAAAAGTTTTATACACACATCTAATCAAATGTAATCAGGAACATTCACTGAAAAACATGTTTCTATGAAAATGTGTGAAGTTAAATCATAGAAAGAACATATTTTGAATTGATACGAGATATACTAGTGCCTGGTAAACAGATGTAAGGTGCCTAAATGATTCCTTTTTATAAATTAATTCATTAGTTAAATGATATCACAATGTAGAATTGCTACTTAATGTTACCTATTATAAGAATGACAAAATAATCGCCACTGGCATTTATGCTCAACTATGCATTCCAGAAGCATTACTGAAAAAAATTTTTCATTGTATTCATAAACTTTCCTAAACAACTAAATAAAAAATAAAATGCAATGCCTGGCAGAGTTTCTAGCAATTATTCTTCTACAAAGAATGAGTACACATTTGGATTATTTTAGCATGAGATGCAACATAATTAAACTCAGAAAAATGTTTATGTGTAATAGCTTGTGTTTCATGTATAGCAGATCACATCTATTTTCTCTACCTTTTGCAGACTTTACCTTTTTCACACTGATAAGAATTTTTTTTTTTCTTAGCACTGGTGCTAATTACAGTAATGTGAGTGTCTCCATGTATAGCTTAACTGTCAGGTCCTAATACCTTGAAATTAGATGATTTCTTGAGTATATAACTCTGTGCCTATAATATTCAAACTATCTGAGATTTTTATTCGTATATATGGGAAGGCATGTTAACAACAACTCTTTACATGTCACATAGGTGTGGACTTCTAGAATTAGATTCACCTTGGGCGAATGTTAAATACTGATCAAGGTCTTGGATAAGTTTTTTCAGTCGTCTGTGTATCTGTTTCCTGCTCCATAAATGAAACAGGTTCTCTATTTTTCATAGTCTCTCAAAGCAAGTATAGCTAGTAGTTAATCTTCAGAATCTGAGAAATCTTCTCCAAATCTGTTATAATTGTTATCAATGTTGGCAAGCTCTAAGACTTTCTGTGAAGTTGGTTTTTAAATGAACTTAACTACTATATTTAACATTTATACTTTAATTTCTGGAAAAAATATTATGAGGTCACATTTTATCTAAACTGAAACTACACATTGGATGCATATTGCATCTGTGTTTATTTTGCCTTGCTAATGCCATTTATTTTCATCTATATAATCTGTCACAAAACTCCTCATGCCTAGGTTCTTCTTTTCCCATTTGTAAACCATGATGTTACATTTCCGCTATTTAGGATGACATAATTTTCACATCCTGATGCTTCATCTTGTGCTAATTTTTAAAATAAAAGATCAAAACTTTTTGAGCACTTTAAAACTTATATTAAATATAATAACAATATTCTAAGTAGCTTAACAATAGTTTCCACACAAACTTGATATCAAAAGAAAGCAAATTTGGACTTTCCAATGCAGAGGATACGGGTTTGATCCCTCATTCACGAAGATTCCACATGCTGCAGATCAACAAGCCTGTGCGCCTGGGTTCACACACCACAGCCGCTGGAGCCCGTGCATCTTGCTCCATAATAACAGAAGCCACTGCAACGAGAAGCCTGCACACCACAAAGAACGGTAGCTTTGCTTGCCGCAATTAGAGAAAGTTCATGGAAAGCAACGATGACTCAATGCAGCCAAACATAAATAAATAAGTACATTTAAAAAGAAATAAAACAAATTTGTCAAAAGATCATCTGGTTATATCAGAATCTGAAAGTAATAGAGAATCAAGCCCAGCTCTTCTCATGCATTAAAGAAGCTCATATATAAAATATATTCCAAGCATAGGAAGTTTTTTTATAAAAGAAAAGTTGTAAGCTGAATATAAATAAATCAGTAAATTTTAATGTAGACATTTTTTCAAAATGTTGCTTTGATCTAATATTCCTTTTATATGTTGTAGTGAATTCAGTTTATTCATAGGGTAAACTTTAAAATATATAAGCTAACATTAAATTTTAAAATCTGAACTTAACAATTAGTAATTATTTTGTATCAACTATAATAATAACAAGAAAAAGAATAGCTACTGCTTATCAATGATAACACTGAAACATAGTGAGGGTGATTAACCAAGTACACACAGTTAAATAAGCAGAGAGCCAGGAGTTGGACTCAGGTAGTCTGACTTCAGGATCTTTGCTCTATGTGTCTGGAAACTATTTTCTAACAGTATGCCAAATCCTTCAAGGAAAAATTCACTGTCTTATTTCTAGTGGAATGCCAAGTAACCATAGGCTTTTAATAAAACTGTCTTAAGTATTGTAAGAGAGAAATAAACTCTCCAAGCAGGCAGCAACCTTTTCAACATACTATAAAATCCTCAAGGGCAGGGATTATGTTTTATTTGACTTTTTATTCCCAGAACCTCCAACAGTGCCCACCTCACAGAGGACCTCATTAAAGGTGTGTTGTTGTTTTACGGCAAAGTGCTAACAAAGGATTGGCGGAGTAGAGAAAGAAGGCTTTATATACGAAGTGACATTTGAACTCTGTCTTGAAATATAAATACAGGTATTCAAGGAACAGATTCAGGGGCAAAGGACATTTGAGACGGAGAAAATATGTGTGGCCAGAGACTTGAGAATGAAAAAACATTTGATAAATCTAGGGAATGGGTGTTTGGATGTGGGACAAGTCCGAGAGTGTGGAAAAAGATTCTGAACCAGGAGTCCTGCTGGTTTAGAAAGGAGAGCCTTATGCCAGGAGCCACATACAGAACTGGTGCATTCAGATTAGTAGAGGGAACAGGTGAAGTTTCAGGAAGCTCTTCAAGAACTGGGCACAACTCAGTTAGTTTTATTTGTGCCTCAGTGTTGTTGAAATTTAGTCTCTCCACAGACAAACACTACAAACTAGCGTAAGGTGTAACAAGGGTGCTAATGTGGGGAGGTTAAGAATGACTACATAAGAAGGTAAGACTGAAATATCAAATAGTATCTAATTAAGTTCAAAAC
The DNA here is from genome assembly GCF_910594005.1 of Cervus elaphus. Classification (NCBI taxonomy): domain Eukaryota; kingdom Metazoa; phylum Chordata; class Mammalia; order Artiodactyla; family Cervidae; genus Cervus; species Cervus elaphus. Next base: position 48,841,290 of record NC_057829.1, on the reverse strand, counting down.
AGAGTGCTACTATATATGCATACATAATGAATGAATGAATGTGTCAATGATTTACTAATTTATTAATATTGGAACTTGTAAAATGATAAATCTGGTTATTAGAATTTAAGAGCATTCAGAACTGGGTATTTTTATGCCTTTTGAGGAAAAACACATTTGAATAAGATTTCTGTCTGAAATACAAAATGGTAATAGTTTATACACAGTAAAATAATAAACTTTAGGGTTATTGCCTCTACTGAACAGAAATCTACAGATAAACACACACTTTTACACTTTCTGGACTCTATGTGCTTAATTACTCAGTCATGTCTGACTCTGTGACACCATAGACTGTAGCTCACCAGTCTCCTCTATCGGAGTGGGGGGCCATTTCCTTCTCCAGGGGATCTTCCTAACCCAGGGACTGAACCCAAGTCTCTTGCATCTCCTACATTGGCAAGCTGATTCTTTACCACTAGCGTCACCTGGAAAAACACTAAATGGTAAAATAAAACACAGGGACATATTATGTTACAATAATCCTTCCACAGGCTTCTTAAAAGTGTTCTAGTATGATATGAAAAGACCATGCCATCTCTCCTCATGTAACCTTTTTTTTTTTTCGAGGTTGACTATCTATTCTAGAACTGGCTTAACTCAGTTTTTTAACATAAAACAGAGAGAGTGAAGAGTTAAATAGATTCTTCTCCAAACTAAGTGAGGAATGAGGTCTAAGTTTAGCTTTAGGGATCAAATTATCATGCAAGGCTTGAAGACTAATATGCCCTGACTTCTACCACGAGTGCTAGTCTTTTGTTTTGCTTTCTTGCTCTGACTTCTTGGATGCCAATCACATTGCTACTTTTCTCCACAATATTCTTCTATTACCTTTTTACTCATCAATCATATATTCCAATTTCCAGGCTTTCCAAATTTGATTTACTCTTTCGAGTGACTGAATGAAAGTCGATCAGTCATGTCTGACTCTTTGCAGCTCCATAGACCATACAGTCCATGGAATTCTCCAGGCCAGTATACTGGAGTGGGTAGTTTTTTCCTTCTCCAGGGGATCTTCCCAACCCACCAAACCCAGGTCTCCCACATTGCAGGCAGATTCTTTACCAGCTGAGTCACAAGGAAAGCCCAAGAATACTGGAGTGAGTAGCCTATCCCTTCTCCAGAGGATCTTCCCGACCCAGGAATTGAACTGGGGTATTCTGCATTGCAGGCGGATTCTTTACCAACTGAGCTATCAGGGAAGCCATTCTTTCTTTTAATCAGTCCCAATTATTGTCTACACAGTTATTTAGCAGTTACTCACATGAGATCTTATAACAGTTTCTCTTTTTATGTGAGCAGCTATTAAATCTGCTGTCATTTAATCTTCTAAAATTATTTGATGGAAAATTGTACAATTTTGACACATAGTAAGCATTTAACAAATGGCTGATGTATTGAAACAAGAGTAGAAACTGAAGATTTAAAATTTAATTTTTTAGAGCTGGATGTTTTTCTATATAGAATATGATTTCTCACATCTTGATGAGAAACATGACATATGATAAAAATAGAGGACTATGTTCATAAGCTATCTTTGAAATAATGAAGCATAGTCCAATATTTCTTTAAATCAGAAATTTAAAAGATTTAATTTTATGAATGTCAAAGATATATTTTGATAAATATTATGCTATTTTGTTTTAAATTAGGCATGTTATTTATTTTTAAACATTTCCTTTTGCTATGATGTTGCTTGATAAATAATACTTATCCATGGCACAGAAAACAAGTGTGAATTTTAATAGGACTATCTGATTTATGACAGAGCAAATGGCTTTTCGGTATTAAGCCAGTGAAGGTATGCTGGTCACAAATATAAAGACAATGACAGAAAGGTTAAAAACTTGGTAGGGTCTGAAAAAATGTGACCTTATAGTCATTTTATAAAAATAGTACTTAAATATTTTAAAAATGATTTTTACAAATATGAAATGTATTTTAACAGATTCTACATGTTGCATTGCTGCAAAATATTTTACTTATTTTCTAATGTTTTAAATTCTGAAATGTATAAACATGCTTTCCCTAAACAATAACTTCTAACAACAGAAAAAAGTATTTGGTTGCCCAAATATGAAAAATGCCATTTTGATGGGAAAACCAGTCAAATTGGTTACTTGGTATTAGGTTTCTAAGAGTGTTCATCTAATTTTTGTCATCTTCAATAGCTACAGTTTTAGTAAGTGTAAAGAAATTTACCAAGGTGTCATAAGTCACATATTTTTTGAATTCATAAGCTCTAGCCAAAAAGCCACTGTGTTATCAAATAAATAAAATTACCTGTATATGAGATACAAGAACTTTCTTTAAGAAATATTATCATCACAAATGATGTGTTGTCAATATTCTAGGCCTCAGAATTCAAAAGCCCTTCACAATCTAGAGAGATGATAAGATAGCAACAAAACCAGAAAAATAATATATTTTTTAAATGTGCAGTTCAAGCACAGCCATAGGAACAGTAGATTGTTGTCAGGAAGGACATGTGATCAAGAGAAGCTTCCAGGAGGGGGTAATGATTGACCATGACTGGAGGATGAGGAGGAAAGTAAAAAGGAATGGATAGGCATTCTCACAAAAGGCCCCAGAAACAGATACCTGAAGAGGGAACCATGACCACATGAAGAAATGTATCATACATCATATTTATATAAGATTGTACAACTTCTCTGTACTCTTTAAAAGAATAATTTTTTTAAGATAAACTCCCACATAACTACCCATCACCACACTTAGGAGGCAGACAATTTTTGATAAAGATGATGTATGGGAAATCCAGACTACTGTATCATTGTGTACTGTAGTCTATTGGAATGCAGAGGACAGGTAAATCTGAGTAAGATAACTTTGTTTATGTTATACAAAAATTTTATGGATTATTTTAAGTAATGGCCAAAGGAATGCTTAAGAGCAGAAAATGTTAAGAAACACTAGTTTAAACTAAATGAAAAAAAAAAAAAACAATGTAGGCAAATACTGATTGAGATTTGACCAGATAAATGTCAATGAAATTTTTTGAGGGTGGGCGGTTCTAGGAAAGTAAAATCATAATCTTAGTAAGCAACTTTTTTTTTTTTAAGGGTTCTTTGGAATCATAGTTAGTAAAAGATTGCTAACTAAAATGTACAAATTCTATGTTCTTGAGAAGAGAGATATTTTAAAAACTTGTTTTAAAATGTATTATAGAAATATTAGTTTAGCAATTAAAAAAAAAAGGTGAAAAGCTATAATGGTCATTCCATTTAAGATAAGAATAAATTCTTAACTTTTTTTTTTTGAGCATAATATTACTTGGATGCAAGTTTTACTTCTATTTCATTTTTAACCTTCAGTTCTCACTCAGATATTTGGTAAAATAGACGCTTTAATTATTTGCCTGCTTATTCAATATCCAAACAGCATGCCCTTCTCCAGATGGAGCACTTAGAATTATCAAGATACTTAGAAAATAATGTAACAATCCACTGAAAGGACATTTTTCAATACCTTGTAATTACTGTATTGTTTTGTCATCTCCAAGTAAATAAGGCACTCATATATAAACCTTGAAACATATTAAACTCTGCCTCTAAATTTATAGGGAATTTGTAAACACAGAATTCTAATTAATCATGTTTCTGTATAATGGGTATGACTATTTGAAATCTTGTTTGATTTTCTGAGGTATTGTATATTTAGTTAAGTCTCCATGTTGGTGATGAACGTACAGCACAGTGGTTACAGTTAATAATTGTTGTTTAGTTGCTATGTCGTGTCCGGCTCTCTGTGACCCCATGGACTGTAGCCCACCAGATTCCAATGTCAATGGAATTTCCAGGCAAGAATACTGGAGCGGGTTATGTATTTGAAAGCTACTAAGACAGTCAATCTTACAAGTTCTCATCACAAGAAAAAAAAAGTGTAATTATGTAGTGATGGATGTTATCTAGACCAGAGGTCCCCAACCTCCAGGATCTAATGCCTAATGATCTGAGGTTGAGCTGATATAATAATGATAGAAATAAAGTACACAATAAATGTAATGCAATTGAATCATCCAAACAGTCCTTGGAAAAATTGCCTTCCACAAAATTGGTCCCTGTTGCTAAAAAGGTTGGGGACCGCTGATCTAGACTTATGGTAATCATTTCACAATATATATATTTATCAAATCATTATATTGTACTCCTGAAACTAACATAATATTACATGTCAATTATCCCTCAATAATAAAAGTCTCTATAAACATAATTGTAAAGCTGACTTGATCAAATAGTCACAATAATTTGCAAGCCAGTAAGACAATACATTAAATACTTCTTTCAAATTATTAAAACCACAAAAGAGATTCTTGCCAAAGTAAATATACTGTAAATAGAAATACAAAGAAATGAAGCTTTCATTTCTATGTTCAAACTGTAAGGGATTTGGCAAAAACATATAAATTATTTGTATTGCTTATGAAATATGCACAGAAAACATCTGCTGACCATCTCTCTCACAGTGGTATCCTGATTTTTCAAACGGAAGAAATCTTGGGAATGAAATTTAAGTTTAGAGAGAAACCAAAACTTAGATTCTTAGAAGTGAACAGAAAAAGTAGTCTCAAATCAATGTTTCACAGATGAGGAAAAATTGGATTAAAAAGATTAAGTGATTTGCCCGAGGGTGCCTAGGAGGTAATTTCAGGGTCAGAACAAGAATTGGAGTTTCTTGTCTCAAACCCTGTACTAAAGCCCTAGAGTAAGCTTTACCCAGGTCACTGAGTCCTGTATATGAAAATATTTACCTTAATTTTTGATACGATCACCATGCCTGTTAAATCAAACCAGTCTTTCAAGATAGTCCCCTTTTAAGGGCAGGGCTGAACATGCAACAGCTTCTCAGGACAGGCTGCTGATGAATAGACCGAGAGTTAAATGCAGGCAAGAAGGAAGAACATTTTAAGATTGAGTGATCTAATGAATCACATATTGTCCACAGGTATTTCTTCTAGAAATAAATCATTTGTTGACAAAAACACAAAACAAAACATAAACACCTCTCAGGCTACAAATGATAGATAACTGAAATTCTGATAAACTTTATAAAATAGATTGCAAAACAGTTAACACTGATTTTTATAGTGTTCTCAGTTTTCCAATCAGTGAAATAAATTATTTAAAGTGCAATAATGAATTTAATTTATTTTTTCAGGTATGCCAAACCTCCTTATATAGAAGACATTATGAAATTAATCTTATTCTGGTATGTTTTCACAACTTTTAATAACTTCTAGAATGTTTTAAATATGTCATATTTACATTTTGAATTAAAGTACAATGTGGAACACAATGTTTTATTGTATTTTATTTTTCAAATATTTGGTATATATATTATTTAGCTTCATCATGTAGACTTAATTTATATTTTAGCAATTAAGTTAGTTTGGAACCATTGATGCTATCTATTTAATATTTCAATAACCATTAATGCCAATGACTTTATAGAAGTTATAAAAAAGAAGTTATTGCAATATGCATAATTTCTTTTCACTGGAACCTAAACTTCATCTAGAGATGTGACCAGCTATCTAAATTTACCTCCTAACTCTATATTTTATTCATATATTTAGACAATTTAATGTCATTAAATTATAATATTTTTATCTTTACAATTCTGAGAATTTCTATTTGCAGGATTCTTACATCCATTACAGGTAATACATGTAAAGTACCTACTATGGTATTTAGTACATAACAGATACCCTCTTGAGAAACCTATATGCAGGTCAGGAAACAATAGTTAGAACTGGACATGGACAACAGATTGGTTCCAAATAGGAAAAGGAGTACGTCAAGGCTGTATATTGTCACCCTGTTTATTTAATTTATATGCAGAGTATTCATGAGAAATGCCAGGCTGGATGAAGCACAAGCTAGAATCAAGATTGCCGGGAGAAATATCAATAACCTCAGATATGCGGATGACATCACCCTTATGGCAGAAAGTGAAGAGGAACTAAAAAGCCTCTTGATGAAAATGAAAGAGGAGATTGAAAAAGTTGGCTTAAAGCTCAACATTCAGAAAACGAAGATCATGGCATCTGGTCCCATCCCTTCATGGGAAATAGATGGGGAAACAGTGGAAACAGTGGCTGACTTTATTTTTCTGGGCTCCAAAATCACTGCAGATGGTGATTGCAACCATGAAATTAAAAGATGCTTACTCCTTGGAAGGAAAGTTATGACTAACCTAGACAGCATATTAAAAAGCAGAGACATTACTTTGCCAACAAAGGTCCATCTGGTCAAGGCTATAGTTTTTCCAGTGGTCATGTATGGATGTGAGAGTTGGACTGTGAAGAAAGCTGAATGCCAAAAAATTGATGCTTTTGAACTGTGGTGTTGGAGAAGACTCTTGAGATTCCCTTGGACTGCAAGGAGATCCAACTAGTCCATCCTAAAGGATATCAGTTCTAGGTGTTGGAAGGACTGATGCTGAAGCTGAAACTCCAATACTTTGGCCACCTCATGCGAAGAGTTGACTCATTGGAAAAGACCCTGATGCTGGGAGGGATTGGGAGCAAGAGGATAAGGGGATGACAGAGGATGAGATGGCTGTATGGCATTACCAACGCGATGGGTATGAGTTTGTGTAAACTCCGGGAGTTGGTGATGGACAGGGAGGTCTGGCATGCTGTGATTCATGGGGTTGCAAAGAGTTGGACATGACTGAGCGACTGAACTGAACCAAACCGAAATATTAATTCACTTGTAGTTTAAATCATCATAGCAATTGCCTAATTTTTTCCTGAAATGTATATATAAAATGTGTTTCCCTGGTGGCTCAGCTGGTAAAGAATCCACCTGCAATGTGGGAGACCTGAGTTTGACCCCTGGTTGGGAAGATCCCCTGGAGAAGGGAAAGGCTACCCACTCCAGTCCATGGAAAATTCCATGGACTATACAGTCCATGGGGTTGCAGAGTCAGATACGACTGAGCAACTTTTTCACTTTCACTTCATATATAAAATACATTACTTAGAGAAGCAAATGTAAATAAATGAGCAAAAAGCATGGTAATTTATAACCATTCTGCCTTGGTTCAAAGAAGAAACTACTAATAGACAACTCGTGTCTAAAATTCGTGTGCATAGTTGCTTTAAAGTTGATTGTTATTGTCAGGGACTATCATGGGAATTATTTCAAAAATGGTAATGAACTTTCATTGATACATCTGTGTGTACACTTTCAACAAGTTCTCTTATGGCCAAGTCTTAACACACTGGTATACATAAAGTGATAAAATTTTTAAGGCACTTCCAAGGCTTGTGCTAAACTCGTTAACACTTTCTCTCATAATGTGTTATATGCTCTTTTTGTGATATTCTGAGGGAATTATTGTCCCTACTTAAAAAATAAAGTGGTTACAGAATTGATCCAAGATGAGTAGCAGAACAATTTCATAAGTAGGCAGTCTGACTCCATGGTAGCTGCAGAACAAACCATATTGGACTGTGTCCCTAGTTCTTTTATGTTTGTATTCTGAAGCCAACAGATGGTCTAAGGGATCAAGAGGCAAATTTTTCTTTCTTGTTGTTGTAGACTCAAATGTTTTTCAACAATTCAGGCTCTTTTCAAGGTCATCTCTTTTTAACAATTGGTCTGTGGTCACCCGTGAATGAACAAGCCCACAGGAACAGTGTGGTGCTGAGCCTGTGATCTTGGCTCCATCATCACTCTTTTCCCTCATCTGTGCTGTGCTTAGTCGCTCAGTCATGTCTTTACAACCCCATGGACTGTAGCCCACCAGACTCCTCCATCCATGGGGATTTTCTAGGCAAGAATACTGGAGTGGGTTGCCATGCCTTCCTCCAGGGCATCTTCCCAACCCAGGGATTGAACCCAGGTCTCATGCATTGAAGGCAGATTCTTTACCGTCTGAGCCGCCAGGGAAGTCCTTTCTCTCACATTTGGTCTATTAATTCCAAAATATATGTCAAATTTGCCCATTGTTGTTGTTGTTCAGTCACTTAGTTGTGACTGTCCAACTCTGCAACCCCATGGATTGCAGCATGGCAGGCTTTCCCAGTCCTTCACTGCCTCCAGGGGCTTGCTCAAACTCTTGTCCATTGAGTTGGTGATGCTATCCAAACATTCTGTCCTCTGTTATCCCCTTCTCCTCTTGCCTTCAATCTCTCCCAGCATCAGGGTCTTTTCTAATGACTTGCTTTTCATATCTGGTGGCCAAAGTACTTCTTCTTATCCTCATACTGTCATTTATTTCAGACACTATTCCTCTTGCCCTAGTTTCCACAATATTGTCTGACTTTTTCCTTGCCTGTAGTTTATCTCATTTAATCTGTTCTCCTTAGTGCTGTTTGGGGCTTCCCTAGTGACTCAGACAGCAGAGAAACTACCTGCATTGCAGGAGACCCAGGGTTAGATCCTTGGGTTGGTTAGATCCCCAGAGAAGAGAATGGCTACCCACTCCAGTATTCCTGCCTGGAGAACCCCATGGACAGAGAAATCTTGAGGGCTACAGCCCATGGGGTCCAAAGAGTCTGACATGACTGAGTGACTAAGCACCTTAGTGCTATTTGAGCCTTCAAATCCACAAATAGGGTCATGCTAAACCTTTTGCCTAGTTACTTTCATAATAATGTGGGGCCCTTCATGACTCAATTCTAATTTATTACTCTATTAATAATTACTCTTATTTCTCTAATAATTCTAACTCATTACTCTATAAATGCTCTTATCTTCACAGATTATTCACTTAAATACTACATTACAGCCTGCAGTTTTCTCAAAGCATGTTGTTGCATTTTCATGAAAACCTTCCTCCTTTGCCCCTTCCTCACATATCCCCTCTTTGGCAAACTCCTATATGACCTGCAATTCTCAGGTGACAAATCACTTCTCTCAGGAAGCTTTCCAAGTCAGGGTCAGTTGCTTCTATTAGGTGTCCCTTTTATTTTTATTATTACTATTCTTGTAATAGCACTTATTGCAATGTGCTATAATTGACTCTTAACACATGTGTCTATTATTAAACATAGATTTTTAAGAAGAGTGGTATAAGTTTTGCTCATAGAGTATAGCTTAAAGCAAGTTGCATGCTAGATGCTTATAAAGTACTTGTACTGAATGAATGAACAAATAAAATAAAAGGAAAAAGTTAAATGTTCACTTAGCAAAGATCACTGCTTTTATACAGTCATATCTTCCTTAAAAACTAAGACCAATTTTGGATATTGTTCATTATCATAGATTTCTGTATTTTTATTTCTGTAAAGGACCTTAGGGGTGGTCAGATTCAAAAAACCTAAATATCTATTCACCATAAAAATATATCCGTGGGAATTCCCTCTCAGTCCAGTGGTTAAGAATCCATGCTTTCACTGCTGAGGGCCAAGGTTCAATCCTTGGTGAGGGTACTAAGATCCTCTCTCTATATATACGTATAGTTTAAAAATATTTCCAGAATTTTATAAAATTCTAAAGATATTGACCATTCATTTACCAACCACTCCCCACTGCTTACCCAAACCTACACAGGATCTTCTCAACCTAGGGATCAAACCCAGGTCTCCTGTATTGCAGGCAGATACTTTAACATCTGAGCCACTAGAGAAGTGAAGATATTGATCATTTATTTACCAATCACTCCCCACTGCTCACCCAAAACTACACAGACCAATAAAAATATCCAGCTTCTTTGCTTTGGTGATGCTCCTGATTGTCTCATTTTGATAAATTCTGATTGACAGGCATATGCAAAATTTAAATATTTTCAAAAAATAACATAAAACATTTTATAGTAATATTAGATCTGCAGAAAGAAAGCAAAATATGTCCTAAGTAGAAAAACATGGAAACTAGTAAGCTAATAAATTCTAAAAGTTAAATGACCAAACGTTTTAAGTAATAAAAGCTACTAGCACCAAAATCATCTGCTATTTACATTTTTTTCTAGAAAGGAAAAATATGTATGCATTGCAAAGTTTGAGATATAGAGTGCTAACTCATTCCTTTTAGCCAAATGGTCAGAAGAAAAAGAATTTCACCTTCAAAAGGAAGTGACACTGTTGGAATCCGGAGTCACAAAAGACACCTTGGAGGACACTCAGGACAGTAGAATACAGTTTACTACATCAGCGGGTCCAAGGGGAATCAGTTCCCAACAAGGACTCTGATGTTTCTGAGAGGCCCAAGTTTTATAAACCAACCACCACCCCTCCCTAGCCCCCTGCCATGACTGGTTACATGTTACCAACCTATTTGTTGTATGTGACTGAGTTTTACAACAAGTAGGTGCTAGGAAAACAAACAATTAAGGTTAAAGGAGAGGGGTGGGGGGCGGGGACACAATGATTATACATCAAGGGGTGTGTCTCCAAGGTTAATCTAACAGGGGCAGCCTGACCGCAACTACAATCTCTGTCATTTATAGGGAGGGAAGTCTCCAGGAGACCTGTTTTTACTAATAATGGTTTCCTCACTCTTGGGCAGGGCTCAGGCCCAGTTCACATCCTATCTTTAAGATGGATGACAGGCTTCAAGATGGAGTCTCTCTTGCTTTTCTCACACTGGCCCCAACAATACAAAGCCCATATTTAACATAAAAATGAACATTAGTTAAATTTCAGGATTACATTAAGTGATTAGTGTAAGTGATGTGTCACTCCACACTCTCTTTCCATCGTTTCATCTGTTTCTACCTAGAAGCAAACCTAACAAGCACTTTTTAAATAATTGAAGAATTAAATCCTCGTTGGTGTGTCATTTTCATTTTTCTGCCTGTTTTTGACTTATTCTAGCAGATCCATTAATATAACTGTTGCAAAAAAAAAAAAAAAAAGAAAAGAAAAAGTTGTGCAAATGGCTTATTATGAAATTAAATGGTAACATATTGTGTTGCTTGGGATCACAGTCAAGTCTAGAGGCAAAATGGAAATAACAGATGTAATATAAATTCAGAGTTATCATCTGTGTCACACTGAAAACCAGCCTCACAAAATCTGCACAGTGTGTTCTACCTAAAGAAAGACCAGGGCAAAAACACACAGAGAGAAAAGGAAAATTGTGCCAGCAATGTAAATGGAGAAACAGCAAGATTTTAATCTTGATTTGGTAATAAATTTTGAAAAGACATTGTATACTAATTGGATTTTTCTTTAAAATTTCAATCAAAGAAAACTTTCTTCTACATATATATGGCCCTATAGAATTTTTTTTTTTTTTTTTGGTTGTTGTTGATTGTGAGATTTCTTAATGATCCATTTTAATATAGTGAATTTACTAGTTTGAATGGACCTAGTTAAATTCTACCCTAAAGATGTTCATAGATGAACTTCCTTATTTTATCAGTGCATTAGTATTTTTGCTGGTCTGGATTGTGGAGCAACCTAAGACAAATGTATTACATCTGTGGCTTAAAATTACATCTGTATATACAATTTACTAAATTAATAATTCAATGTAATGTCTCTAGATATATACTTTATTAATCACCTAATTTGGATGTGATTCATATATAATTACATAACTCACTAAACTCCTGAGTTTGTTTTGTGTCATAATCCAGAAGAAATTCTCTCTATAATAACTCATTTTGCACATGAAAGAGTAAAAGATGCACCTCTTCCTATTAAAAAAAAAAAAGAAGTGAAAAAATACATTTAAACTATATTTTTTGGTGAAATTACTGACTATTCATTCTCTTCTACTCATGCCCTTTGGTGTGCAACTTTACATTCTTTCACTGAAATTTCCAGCTTCATGAACAAAAACAAAAAATACCTCACCTCATCAAAAAAAATTTGAAAAAAAGCAAAAACAGCAACAACATAAAAATCTCCTAAATTATTTGAACACATGGTAATAAGTATTTTCTTCCAACTATGGATATAAATAATATCACAGTATACTTCCTAACCACAATTTACTCTCTCAGCCACTGCAACTTACAGAATCAGTACCAGTCTCCAAAAAACTTTGAATCGCTTTTAGTGAGTTGGTTTAGGTAAACACTGTGGACTAATTATTTGCATTTCTCCAACACAATATGTTAAGGTACCCAGTCCCCAGTATAATGATATTTGGAAGTTGGGTATTTAAGAGGTTATTAATTTAAGGTGAAGCCCTCACTATATGCCTATTATAAGGGAATGAGGTCAGTCCCTTATAAGAAGAAACATGGGGGCTTCCCTCATTGCTCAGTTGGTAAAGAATCTGCCTGCAATGCAGGAGACCCAGGTTTGATCCCTGGGCCAGGAAGGTCCTCTGGAGAAGGAAATGGCAACCCACTTCAGTATTCTTGCCTGGAGAATCCCATGGACAGAGGATCCTGGCATGCTACAGCCAACAAGTTGAAAGAGTTGGACACAATTTAGCGAATAAACCACCAAGAAGAGACATGGGCTTTCCAGGTGTCTCAGTGGTAAAGAATCTGCCTGCCAATGCAGGAGATATAGGAGATGTGGGTTTGATCCCTGGGTTGGGAAGAACCCCTGGAAAAGGAAATGTCAACCCACTCCAGTTTTCTTGCCTGGAAAATTCAGAGCAACAGAAAACAGAAAAACCTGGCAGGCTACAGTCCATGGGGTCACAAAGAGTTGAATACAACTGAGCACGCACGCACGCATGCAAGAAGAGACATAAAAGAAATAGTCGCTCTCAGCCATGAGGACGCTGAGAGAAGGTGGCTGTCTACAAGCCAGGGGCTACTCTTTGTTACAATGTGTGAGCTTCTCATTGCAGTGTCTTCTCTTGTTACAGAGCACAGACTGTAGGGCACGTGAGTCTCAGCAGTTGTGGCACACAGGCTCAATAGGTGCGATTCTTGGGTCCTAGAGCAGGTGGACCCAGTAGTTGTGGCCCATGGGCTTAGTTGCTCCATGGCAAGGGGAATCTTCCTGGACCAAGATTCAAACTCATGTCCCCTGCATTGACAGGCTGATTCTTATCCACTGAGCCATCAGGGAAGTCTGATAGTTGGTAATTTTCATACAAGCTTTGTTAACTGAGTAACGGCACTTCCAAAGAGTTCTTAAGACTTAAATGCACAAAATGAGTTAGTCTATATTACACATATAAAAAATTTCATCAATTGGAATTTAATGCGGAGGCATATGTTAATAAGGAAAGAAAACAAAAACATCTTATTTAGGACCAGAGTCCAAATCTCATATGGTATCAGAAAGATCACCACTGTAGTGCAGAAACAAAGAGCAAAATAGCTGTTTTTCAGAGTATAGCTCATTGAGAATAAACCTATTTTTGGCAACACGATGGAAACACATTTTAAAAATATGGCAATCAACTGAACTTTTAATACTTGTTAAAGAAAAGAAATGCTATTTAAAAATTTTTGGAACTTTTAGTTGTAAATCTAACGTTATGCTTTTTCAAGGTTATTCAGAAATCATTCCCAGAAGAGTTTTGCAAGGTTGGAATTCTCTCTTCAGTAACAAAAGAATATAGAAAGAGGGGAGAAGTGCAATGTTGAGAATGTCCTGAGAACAGATGTTATATCCTAAACATATAAATGCAGTTTTAAAAGATAAAGATTGATACCCCAATTAAATTACAAGATTGTACTGAAAATTAGCATAATTTCCAATAAGAAAGGATATTTCCCCAAGCTTATTATAAGTAGATAAGCAGAGAGTATATTTATTCAGATGCATCCCACTGGTGTCCCTGTAGCTATTCATGCCACTTAATATTCTCTATGACTCCAAAACTATAATAAGAATACAAGCCACACACCAGGAAAAAAATTCAACATTACACAATTTTAATAACCAGTGTTGAGACTATTTTTCTGGGGCACAAAGCAAATTTCAGTTTGGTAGAAATGTACACAGTGTACTTTACCTTGCATCTTCAAATTTTTCTTTGCTTATATAACAGCAACAACAAAAAAATTAACACATTTATGATAATTGTTTTCTCCCTAAAAGTACAAGTAGATAATAAAAATAATCAGAAAACTGAAGTGAAGCACTTTCTATTAAATTTCCAAAGCAATGACATGTTTTCAGTAGGTACATGTTATGCTATGTAATTAATATCTGATAAATTAAACATGGATCAAGGTTCTGAAAATACAGTACCTATATTAGGGAATTCCCTGGAAGTCCAGTGCTTTCGATGCTTCCACTGCTGTGGCTAGGGTTCAATCCCTGGTTGGCTAACTAAGATACTGCAAGCCATACATCAAAAAAATGTACCTAATAATAAAATCACAGAATGCAAATTTTATGATAGATTCAGATGCAAAATGTTGAAACAATTATCTCCTTGGAGTTCCAGATAACATATAGATGTGAACTTACAGAATTCCTTCCAGATGTTCTATCTAAAGGAATAAAAAGATCTAATTCACAATAACAAAAGGGCCAGAAAAGAGGTATTCAATATTAGAAATATTGGGAAATAAAAAGTTTAAATGATTTACAGAGCTGAAAGAACTGAAACCAAAGTAACAACTTAAGAGTCAATAAGAAGAAATGCTAGTTGCATCTCAATTTGTCAGAAAAAATTCTCGAGAACAGAAGGCATTAAATACTTTAGCAGGCATTTTAGCTAAGGTTGGAATTAACAACAAAAAAAGATTAACTGAAACACTTGCAAGAAGATTTATAACTAAATTGTCTTCCCTAAACTCACAGATTTCCTCTTGTCTGTCTATCCCATATCACACAAAAATTAGAAGCAAGTATGTAAGATGGAGAGAAGAGAAATAAAATGGAGAGGTAATGAGGGGAAGGTAGTAAAGTGTGGCAAAAGATGTCAGCTGTAGGCACTTACAAACCAGCAAAGAAAGTGAAATTGAAGTCGCTCAGTTGTGTCCAACTCTTTGCGACCCCATGGACTGCAGTCTACCAGGCTCCTCTGTCCATGGGATTTCCAGGAAAGAGTACTAGAGTGGGTTGCCATTTCCTTCTCCAGGGGTTCTTCCTGAACCAGGGATTGAACCCGGGTCTCCCTCATTGTCGGCAGATGCTTTATCATATGAGCTACCTTTAATACGCGAAGAAAGGCAGAGGCTTTCTCTGAACTCCCCTCATCTGCCTGAAGGAACTCTGAAAGGAGTTATCTCTCCTTGTCATCACCAAAGGAAACTCAATTGTCATGGATCACTTCCCAGGGAATTTCCTCCACCAGGGAAGACAGACTCATCCTGTGAGAGGAGACTACAAGTCCAAAGTGCACCCAGACAAAATTTATCACAAACTACCACATCTCCCATGTATTTTTCTGGGGCCCCAGTCATCTTTCCTAAAAACCATCTACCCTTCCAAAGAAGGGCAATGCCAAAGAATGTTCAAACTACTATACAATTGCTCTCATTTCACATGCTAGCAAGGTAATGCTCAAAATCCTTCAAGCTAGGCTTCAACAGTACATGAACTGAGAACTTCTAGATGTATAATTCAGTTAGAAGCAGACTCAGAAAAACAGACTGATTCAAAGTTAAGAAAGGAATATGTCAAGGCTGTGTGTTGTCACCCTGCTTATTTAACTTATATGCAGAGTACGTCATACAAAATGCCAGACTGGATGAATCACAAGCTGAATCAAAATTGCTGGGGGAAATATCAACAATCTCAAATATGCAGATGATACCACCCTAATGGCAGAAAGCAAAAAGGAATTAAAGAGTCTTTTGATGAAAGTGAAAGAGGAGAGTGAAAAAGCTGGCCTAAAACTCAACATTCAAAAAACTAAGATCATGGCATCCAGTCTCATCACATCATGGCAAACAGATGTGGGAAAATGGAAATAGTGACAGACTTTATTTCCATGGGCTCCAAAATAACTGTGGATGGTGACTGCAGCCATGAAATTAAAAGATGCTTGCTCCTTGGAAGAAAAGCTATGACACACCTAGACAGCATATTAAAAAGCAGAGACATTGCTTTGCCAACAAAGGTCCATCTAGTCAAAACTCTGGTTTTTCCAGTAGTCGTATATGGGTGTGAGTGCTGAGCACTGAAGAATTGGTGCTTTAGCACTGTGGTGCTGGAGAAGACTTTTGAGAGTTCCTTGGACTGCAAGGAGTTCCAACCAGTCCATCCTAAAGGAAATCAATCCTGAATATTCATTAGAAGGACTGATGCTAAAGCTGAAGCTCCAATACCTTGGCCACCTGATGCAAAAAACTGACTCATTGGAAAAGACCCTGATGCTGGAAAATTTGAAGGCAGAAGGAGAAGGGGACGACAGAGGATGAGATGGTTGGATGGCAAAACTGATTCAATGGACATGCTGCTGCTGCTAAGTCACTTCAGTCGTGTCCGACTCTGTGCGACCCCATACACGGCAGCCCACCAGGCTCCCTCTTCCCTGGGATTCTCCAGGCAAGAACACTGGAGTGGGTTTCCATTTCCTTCTCCAATGCATGAAAGTGAAAAGGGAAAGTGAAGTCGCTCAGTCGTGTCCGACTCTTAGCAACCCCAGGACTGCAGCCTATAAGCCTCCTCCATCCATGGGATTTTCCAGGCAAGTGTACTGGAGTGGGGTGCCATTGCCTTCTCCATCAATGGACATGAGTTTGAGCAAACTCCAGGAGATAGTGAAGGACAGGAAAGCCTGGCATGCTGCAGTCCATTGGGGCAAAAAGAGCTGGACATGGGCGTGACTTACCAACTGAACAACAAAAACAAGAAAGAGAAGCTCATTAACATTAGGAGACTGCCTGAGATGAGATGAAAGGGGTTTAGACTCTGCACACACGCTAATCTTATCAGCAACCCTACTGTTTAACCTTTAGTATTAAATTCCTCAAATCCTCCCAGGTGGGCTACATAGTTATTGAGCATGAGCCTGCTGTGTCCTCCTCTGCCTGGCAAAGCAATGAAGCTATTCTTTTCTACTTCACCTAAAACTCTGTCACCAAGATTTCATTCAGCATCAGTGAACAGAGACTGAGATTTCAGCATGATTATGAGGTTATAACAAGAAACTTGTATGGTTACTCATGATTCACAGAAGAGAAAACAAAGTTCAGGAAGTTAAAAGAAAAGCTTACTTGAGATTACCTAGCTAGTTTGTCAGAAACCCAGACTGTGTTTCTTTTCAAAACTATATTATTTTCTGCTCTGCTATCTTTTATGCACATGCTTTAGGACATGCCACATATAAAGCAGAAACAAAATGGTGGAGTTCATCAAGGCACTTAGAATATATGAACACAATGACTATCTGGAAGCAGAAAGTCTGGACTCATTTGAAACAGCCTGTGTTTGTGATAGAACTTCACATTGATTCACCTGGATCTCCTAATATTTGTGCTCCAGAGTCAGAAATGTATGAAATGGACCAGAGAATAAAGCTCGGTTACTGGCTGACATGGGTAGTGCCCAAAAGAATAAAATATGACTTGCTAATCAGGTTCCCGTATCAAAAAAATTATAAGCTGCTGTATATTTACTAGCTCTCAGAAACATGCATGAGATTCAAGGTGGCAAGGCAGGTGAATTAATAAAAGCATTAGCAGTCAAATACCATAAAGAGAATCCAATAATAAGAAATGGTCCTATGTCTTCCAGAATCATTTTTCTGATTCCCACCTGTGAAAGAAAGTCTGAATAAAAAGTAATATAAAATTATAATATGTGATTTTGGGGGAGGGAGATCAAACCCTTTTAGTGAGGGGTTTTGGGGAGGTTTGAAAGGCTGGGAGGACAGAGAAATCTGACATCCTTCTCCTGGCCATCGTCCCTGCTTCTCAGCTGCTGAAAGCTACATGATTCTTGATTCTATAAAATAATCAATAGGAACACAGAGGTATAAGAAAGAGCAAGCTTAGAGAATGTTATCCATAGAATCTGTTTGGGGTCAGATAAAAATTTAATTGAAATGTGGAGGGTCAAATGCCTGGAGATTAAGTTTGATGGACAAAGAACAAGTTACACTGATGTGAGATTTAAGCAACACTTTTCTGAAGAGAGAGGACTTAATATTAAATTTCAGTTCAATCTTCCCATTTGCAGGAATTTATGAGTTTTACTTTCGAGTTTTACTTTACTTGTTGTTTTTCAGTTGCTCAGTTGTGTCTGACTCTTTGTGACCCCATGGACTGCAGCATGACAGGCCTCACTTTGCCTCAACATCTCCTGAAGTTTGCCCAAGTTCATGTCCATTGCATCGGTGATGCCATCTAACCACTTCCTCCTCTGATGCCCTCTTCTCCTTCTGCCCTCGATCTTTCCCAGGATCAGGGGTTTTTCCAATGAGTCAGTTGTTTGCATCAGATGACCAACTGGTTCACTACAGTTTTTCTATCTTTTCCCCACTTTTCCTCTTGAAAGTTACCCTTCTAATTCCAAAAATGTGGGGAAGAGAAGAAACTATTATTTTAGTTTTTGTTTTATGCCAGGGACTCAAAAACATTTTAAATTTAATCCTAACATCCACACTATCAACTAAATATTGTGAATCTCTTTTGACAGATAAGGAAATTAGCATTCAATTGTTTAGTGATGTAGCTAGTAAGTAGCAGAGGTAGTATACAAACTTAAAGTCTGACTCATTTGTAAAACTATGCTCTTTCTACTGTACCATGTTAGACTTTAGATGGTTCTCCTTACTATCCAAAACTTGTTTGTTTTTACTTTTTATGTTATCCACAATCTTTAGAAATGCCCCCTCACCCCTTTAAAGGAGAAAAATAGCTTAGACAATCCAATATTGCAACTTTGCTGTTGCAAGTGATTCTTACCCTTAGAATTGAACAGAAAGGCAGTGATGACTTTTTTTTTTTTTTTTTTGAGAGACGGAAACAAAACAATCAAGCAACAATAACAACTAAAATCCGCAAAAACTCCCACCTCTAGCAGGTGAACAGAGCATAATAAGGGACAGTTTTGCAAATTGGCTGTTTGACAGTACCTGTGTAGAGAGGCACTGAAGTGTCCTTTTTTGAGAAGGAAGCAAGAAGATTGCTTTTCCTTCTCACTCTCTCAGGAGACTCACTCAAAGATCTAATAGTGCTTTTCAACCTTTAATACATTCCTAATGGAATTCCCCAGTCAGAGTGCTTCTACTTGCCTGGCTAGAGGCTTCAGCAGCAGTTTCTATAAATACATGTTTTTTTCTTTTTCAATACTGTTCACATGAATTGGAAGAATCTTTAAAGAAAATCTGGAGTATCTTGAATGAAAAATTCACAAGTACTAGCAGTCAAGAAGGCACTTAGCAGAAGAGTTAACAGCCACAAATCAGAAAAAAGTCACATTAATAAACTGAGACGAAATGTGTGAGATAAAATCAATTCCAGCTCCTCAGGAGAAAGAGAGGGGTTTCTTTGAATTTTGGGATAAATTTAAAATCAATAAAAGTAGATAGATTCATGACCAGAAATTATATGACAGTGTAGGGAATTAGAAAAACAAAGATAAAATCAAAGAGAAAAATATATATCTCTATACTGCAACAATCTCTAAGTTCCAACAAGTATTCACTGATGGTACTAACTGATGATCAACACTTCCGTAAAGCTTTTACCAATATCCCGTAGAGCACTGGAGTTGTATTCAGCCCCTCAAACAGTATTTGATGATAGTAAAAATGAAAGTGTGTAAATAGTGATTCTCAGGCCAAACTTCTTAAACATAAAAACCAAGACCACAGGAAAAATAAGACTCCAACTATGAAGAGACCCTTAATTGTAATAATTATCAGATGAAGTTGAATCAGGGCTGGGGGTTGTGTGATTTCACAATAGGAGACCTTTAATTCTTTAATAAATTTTGCTCAGAATAGCCATTTTTGGAGGGAGTAGAAGTTATTTCTGCCAATAATGCTCATGACAGAATTTTGAAATAATAAAATTGTACGTTTCTGTATGCCAGAATCTTTCATTTTCCTTGTTACCTTAGGAAACTAAAGGACACCATTAACTGAAAATGTGTCCCTAGAAAGGGTTTACAAAATTGCTACATGGGAATCCAATTCCTCAGCTAAGCAACTGAACCTCTTTACATTTTAAAAGCACCATATTGCAGTAAGGTCAAAATTGAATATTGAAAATAGTGATGGAGTCTATATCTAATATTTCGGGGAGGGAGAAGTAAAATTTCATACCTCTTGCTATACTTTATATGTATCTCTTTCTAGGAGAGAGAAACTTTGTTCCCTGAAAAATAGAAATGGAAAGCCACTTGGTTCTATTTCTTGTGTAGTTAGATGTTAGCCAGTTGCTAGACATCAGCTGTGATATATTCATGAGAAGAAACAAGCTGGAGACTTTTAGCCTGAAGTAAAAAACAGATGGAGTTGCCTTTTTACCTTTTTACAGAACATGAGTTTTTAGCCATTTATTTTTCAAAAGTCCAGTTCTCAGCAGGGAGCATCCATATGTGTGACTACAATTTACATTCCATTCTGAAACAAGAATGTTTCTCCATAAATTTGGCAAAACATGTTCTTAAAGTATGCCCTAGCATCCAAATGGTTGAAATAACTCTTAAAACTCTCTTGTAGTTCAATGACATTAAAGGTTGGAACAAAGACAAAGCTATGAGAGAAACAAATCTTTATTGGTTCTATGAGAAGGTATTTAAATATCTTATCAGTCATACCCACTGTAAAGTTTACTCATTGATTAGCACATTGGGTGGAATTGGCTGACTTTCAACTTCCATGAGTGTCAGACCAATCAGGTAGTTAGTAACTTGAATCTAAGCAACACAGAATGTGAAGCCACAATAACACTGGAACAATAAATAGTGTTCAGTGAGTCCCACTAGTGTGAGACAAGAATCTGGTCAGCACTCTGGTCAGGTTCTTGTCTGTTATTAAGAGTCCATCAAGCAAGAAGACAACTGCAAACATAGCCTTGAGAGATCATTGAAAACACATGACACAAAAAGGTTCCCTTAATGAGTATATGTTCTTTATTATAGTGAGATTTAGGGCCATGCTTGTAGATATTGAAGAGAACCATATTGGAGTATTAATGAAACAGGAGGGAAGAAGGCAGGGCCCAACCTTTGAAAGAATGACATAGCCCAAAGACACAACATAAGTTGATTAGAATCAGATGGGCTCAAGGTGGCAGACCAGTCAACTTCCGCTAACCTTGATCCTCATCTAAGGATCATACTTGATCCTCAGTATACATTCATTGTAACGCATCAGCAAGCTAAATGACACACCCAGAGGTGCCATGGTAGTTCCAAGGCCTGCCATCAAAAGTGGGAGGTGACCCAATTCCTGGAAATCTGCCCCTTCCCCAAAATGGTTGGAATAATCCTCCTACCCATTGGTCTATAATTTACCAACCCATAATAGCTTGGACTTCCCAGGTGACGTTAGTGACAAAGAACCTTGCTGCCAATACAGGAGATGTAAGAGACGTGGGTTCCATCTCTGGGTCGGGAGTGTCCCCTGGAGGAGGGCATGGCCACCCACTCCAGTATTCTTGCTTGGAGAATCCTATGGACACGGCAGCCTGGTAGGCTACAGTCCATAGGGTTGCACAGAGTCAGACACAACTGAAGCAACTTAGAACAAACACATAAAAGCTAACCATACCACATTTCAAGGCCACACTTGCCCTCAGTGATGGCCCACACTGGGCCTGTGGAATGTGTTTCTCTATGGATAACCCACTTCTCATCTATCGCTTTGTCTCTAACTGATTCTTTCTTAGATGAAACATCAAGAACCTGAGCTTCATTAGGTCCTGAAACCTGGTCTGTGATCTCAATTGGAAGACTGTGGGCCTTGGCTGGGTTCAAGTCCCAGGCACATAGTTTCAAGTCCTAAACAGGGTTTTGGCTGAGTTTCAGTTCTAACCACAAGAGCTCAAGATGCAATCTGAGGTAAATAGTTTCATTAATGTTTGGAATCTATTAATACTTTCTATTTTATGTTCTTAAAATTAAGAAAATTTGGCCTTTTAAAGTAACATTTCTAATTTGTAATTTTTTAAAAGTATAATTAATTGGCTTACATTGGTGGTGTTAAACTTAAGATTTAGCATAGATAATTTCATGTGTCACTCAGTACCACCAAATGACCATTACTCCCTTTTTCTTTAGCTATAAAACCTCTTGGCTTTATACATCTAAAAGACCATATAACCCTCCAGTCCCCGTTCGGTTATTGGTGACTTTGGGGTCAAGTTTTAACTATTTAGATGTAAGCGCTGTGGTGTGTAAAGCTTGCAGAAAGGGTCTTTGGAGACATGGGGGATTTGTCATTTTTCTTCTTTCCTCCATTCTCTTTCTTGGAACGTAGGTGTGGTGACGGGTTCAAGCAGCCACTGAAGATCAGGTGAACAAGGGCCAGATGGTAGCAGTGGAGTGGTAAATGGGAATAAGCCTGAGTCAGCGAGGGGATCAGAGAACTGTAGGGTTACTTGCTTGCTTACCAAATCCATTTCCTTTATAGGAAGCCAACTGCCATACTTACTTATTATTTTGGGATTTTCTATTCCACAAAGATAAGCTACATGCTAAATTGGTTTATATTACAACTCAGAGCATTTCAAAGGTCTTAAGAAATCACTTAACATTTAGAAAACTAAGATCATGGCATCTGGTCCCATCGCTTCATGTCAAACAGATGGGGAAAGGATGGAAACAGTGAGAGACTTTATTTGTGGGGGCTCCAAAATCACTTTAGATGGTGACTGCAGCCATGAAATTAAAAGATGCTAGCTCCTTGGAAGAAAGGTTATGACCAACCTAGACAGTATATTAAAAAGCAGAGATATTACTTTGCCAACAGAGGTCTGTCTAGTCAAACTACTGTTTTTCCAGTAGTCATGTATGGATGTGAGAGTTGGACTAGAAAGAAAGCTGAGTGCTGAAGAATTGATGCTTTTAAATTGTGGTGTTGGAGAAGACTCTTGAGAGTCCCTTGGACAGCAAGGACATCCAACCAGTCCATCCGAAAGGAAATCAGTCCTGAATATTCATTACAAGGACTGATGCTGAAGCTGAAACTCCAATACTTTGGCCACCTGATGCAAAGAACCAACTCACTGGAAAAGACTTTGATGCTGGGAAAGATTGAGGGCTGGAAGAGAAGGGGACAACAGAGGATGAGATGGTTAGATGGCATCACCAACTCAATGGACATGAGTTTGTGTAAACTCCAGGAACTGGTGATGCACAGGGAGGCCTGGTGTGCTGCAGTCCATGGGGTCACAAAGAGTCAGACATGACTAAGCAACTGACTGAGCTGAAGAAATCACTACAGTGACAACTTTTACTTTATTAGCCTTCTAAGGGTTATTTAAATACATATGAAGTAGTGTCTTTTAGTAAAAATAATTACAAAAGAAAGTATTTGTATTATTATTAAAGGTAACTGACTAGTCAAATTTATAAAAAGATCCACATATTAATTCAAAGTCTCCATCTTTTCTTAAAACCATGGTCAAAAGTTGCTAGAAGGTGTTAGGTATATAAATATATAACATGGTTTTGTAGACTGAATCCAGAAAATAAAGAAACTGAACTTCTTGACCTGTTACCCTTTTTGGGAAAGCAACAACAATTAAAATATATATAATAACCAAAAAAACTTTTCTTACTGAAAATTTTAGCTGAAAAGAATTTTCTAAAATAAACCAAGGTCATGTTATTAAAGTGAATTCTTAGACAAGCCAGGCTATTTTGATAATTTAGGTTTTTATGCAGCTATTTTTCCTGATTTTAAAGAGTACAACATAATATTGTATACTTTATTTTATTTTTAAATAAAATCTGTACTTTTATCCCTAAAATATTAGTTAATATAAAATTCCTACACTTTTTATACTGTTTCCTAATAAATTAGGCTAACATTACTTCCACACAGAGTTAAAAAAAAAGAAAGTTTGTGTTCAATTAGATAAAATTGCATTTCTAACAACCATTTCTATGTTAATAGAATATAATTTTTAACTAATATTCAGTTAATTATTTTGGTTAATTGGAGGAGGAAATGGCAACCTTTGCCTGGAGAATTCCATGGACAGAGGAGCCTGGTGGACTATGTAGTCCATGGGTTTTCAGAGTTGGACACGACTGAGTGACTAACACACACATCTTAGCTAATTGGATTATTTTTAACTAAGGTAGGTACTAAAATATGTTTATCAAATATAGCTTCAATGCACATTCCTTTGATTCTTACTTTTGTAAGTTACAGAGTAACTAGCTATTTCTTTGGGCCATTTTCTCAAATGTCTTCATTTTTGCCTTTTTAAGAAGTTGTAAAAACAGTGTGTATGGCCATTAGGCATAGTATTATTAGCTTTGCTGGTGTGTCAGGATTAAATCCCATTTCACTCTGTAAAGTAGAAGTTAGTTAACAAAACTCATGTTCATATGACTAATTTAAAATATATTCGAATCAGTATTGACAGAAAAGAATAATTTTGTATGCAAAAGAAAAGGATGTAGTTTTCTTAAAGAGTAAAAAAGAATAATTTTACCCTAAAGTGTCTGTTGTGTTCAAAATGTAAAATTGAGTCATTAAATGATGAAATAGAAAGTTGTAGGTTTGTAAAAAGAAAGTTTAACTACCTAAAATTATAATCCCATCAAAAAAAGAATCCAGGAAAAAATCAAAAACAGTGAAATTGTTAAAATTGTTGCCAATATTGGGTCAGGTTTGGTGGTTGGTCTGTTAAGATCGAAAAATTAAAGAAGCTTGTGAATCTTTCACTGCCAAATACTAACAACACAAAACTGATTTTTTTTTTCTATTAGAACAATCAGTTATGTTTGGGCTGAACTTAACAAGAAATAAGAAGAGTTTATTCTTTACTTTCCATGTCATCTACTCAAATAGCAGAGATTCTATAGCTCACCAGAATAATTGTTATGTATTGCACTGACTTTATCATCCCCTGCATTATTCTTTCACTTCTGAAAGAGCTAAGATACTTTAAACTGCATTCCTATTTTCTATGCTTATTTATCATGTCACATTGTCTCTTGATCAACAGGTTGTCAAACTACAATCTTCCATTGTTCTCAGATAATGACATTCCTATGTTAATCAAGTGAATAAATCTTCAAATAACTCTTTTGACATTGTCTTCTCAAGATTAGGTCCTAACACTTAGAAAATACAATTTTCAATGTGTCTTTTATACCTAATACTATTTTTATGATATCTCAGATGGCTACAGAAAAATCACAAATATTTGCTCTTTTACTCTATAAAAAATTACTGCTAAAAATAATTATACTTGTTTGCAATGCTCCATATTTCTTACACAATTCAACACTATTCTGACAGATGATTTATCAAAGAAGCCTTTCATATGATAATTTTGTTCAAATAAAATGTTTATGAATTTTATAAAAATTTATAAAATAAATGTTTTTATAAAAATTTATAAAATAAATGTCTATAAATTTATAAAACATTTATAAATTCCTAGAGTATATAATTTTGATATGCATATATTACACATACATATACACACAGGAGGGATATATAAATGTATAGATATATGCATATTTCAGAGACTGTATACTATGGAGATTTATAAGTACCAAAACTGTATGTTTATACCTCAGAAAAACTTTACTACAAGTTCTTATAAATAGTTACAAGTTATACTGTAACAGATTTTATTATACATCATTTTGATACATTTTGTCCTCTAAATAAATGTACTACAGCTATTTAATTCTGTCCCCAACAGGTAAGTTTAACTTTCTTTTCATGATTGTCTAAAAGCTCTGTTATAAATAATAGGCTAGAAATTGGACCTTCAATAAAGAAGCAGAGTTTCAGGACCTTAGTGGAAAGAATAGAAAAGAAGAATGCTGGAAATTAGGCAGAACAGAGAGCCAAAAGTTAGATTTAGTTTTTGCTTGACCCCTGAAAAGGATGACACGTTCAGAAGAGGGAGATGAAGATTTGTAATTGACTGGAATCAGACTGATACTCTTTTTATGCACCTTGTTAACAAATATGAATTTGGACATTCTGTCAACAATCCTCAACTAACCCCACTAGCTTCACTTCCCTTAGTTATCAGGGAATTAACATCCCAGGTAATCTATGCCAAATGTTAAGCTTGATAGCTGACATATGCTAATAATTAATTATAAATCTTACCCTAAAAAGGAAATTCAAAATGGGAAAGCATTAGGATTATATCTCAGCTACTCTGACACATTTAATACTATTTACACTTAATTATAGAGAAATACTGAATGGTCAAGAGCCAAGGAACAAACCTGACTGTTAGTATTAAAGTATTAATATTTGGGAATCTTTGTAGTTGTGCATCTCTATTTTCTAATTCCTTTAAGAAGCCAGCGTATGTCTTCAGTTTCATGTTGAAGATGTAATAACAAGAGCTTTTAAATTTTGATGAATACCAAAATCAGTCATGGCATTTTAAAAGCAGATATAAGCCATGCCGTCCTAGATCAGGTGAATCAGAATATCTGAAGTAGAGTAGCTTTACAAATCTCCACCAAAGTATTGAAAGAGCAGTAAAAGTTGAAAGGCTGATCACATATACTGAAGATTTTATAGAAAGAGTCTTTTTCAACTTACACGTTTTCTGGCATTACTAAACAAATGAGGTGTGAACACACAAAATCAGGAGAAAATATTTTACCCAGATGCTCCACAGAGCATCTTTCTCAAAGACAAAAAGACACAAAATCAGGAGAAAATATTTTACCCAGATGCTCCACAGAGCATCTTTCTCAAAGACAAAAAGTGAAATGAAGGCTCCAGAATTCAAAAATTGCATGAGATTCCAGATGGTTCACCTCCAGCAGCATTGGGCGGTGGTTTCATTTTTAGCGCATCCTGGCCAGGATATATTTCCTTAGTGACAACAGTATGGCCTTCATCAAAGTGGGAGCTTTAGGAAATACAGGTACATATAAAAGAAAACAGCTTGCAGCAGCCTCTTCTTTGGAGGTACATATAGCAAATTCAGTTAGCCACAATCAAATTCCAAAGTGGAACACAGATGCAGAGATCAGACTTACATTACCAAGGGAGGAGGGTGGTACAAGGGAGGAATAGACTGGGGTTTTGAAGTTGGTATATGCAAATTATTACATTTAGAATGGATAAACAAATTTCTATAGTGTAGCACAGGGAACTATATCCAATCTCCTGGGATAAAACATAATGGAAAATAATATATATATATTTAAGAAAGATATATATATATATATATATATGCATAACTGAATCACTTTACTGTACAGCAGAGATTAGCCCAACATTGTAAATAAACTACATTTCAATTAAAAGTAAATAAAATAAAATTCCAAACGGGTAGCAGAGATCACTTCAAAGTTATTTTTTTAAAAAATGAGGGACATTGTAGGAAAAGTTCAAAACTTGAGATGGAATTTTAATAGTTACCAAGTAACTATTAGACTACCATGCCAGGTTCTTTGTATATTTTAAAATTCTTAAAATCCACATGGTATCTCAAAAATAAAACAAAACAAAACAAAGCAAGAATAAACAAAAATAACCTGAAAAAATTAGGCAAGTTCACATATCAACAGGTAAATTCAGTATTTAAACTTACTTTTTTTTCAGGTTTTGAGCCATTTCTTCAACAATCTACATAGTTTTTTAAAAACTCTAAACTATCATCTAATAATCCTGCCCATACATTATGTTTATAGAATAGGTGCTTATCAAGTAAAATGCTCTTAATAAGTTAAGTAAAGAAAGTTATCACATTCCTATAATATTGTGAAGGGAAAATTATGGGAAACATTGGTGATAATTACCTATAGTTAGGAGCAGGTATAACTTTCTTATTTTTACTTTTCAGTACCAAAATAAATGCAGAAAAGATTCAACAAGTACATTTTTACTAGTGACTAGTTTTTAGTACTTTAGGACGCACCTTGATAAAACATTAAAAAAAAAAAAAAAAACCTTTCTTAAAGATTCCAAGTCTCCAAATGCTTCAAAATCCAGTTCAGTGAATTAGATTTTCACATGTAAAAATCAAAGTGACTCTGGTATAACGTTTCCTGAAAAGGCAGAATTCTGGGTTTTGCTTTCACTTTTAGGGATCTATTTTTAAAGTGCTCCCTTTCACTCATTACTAATTTCTCTGCAAAATGGGAATGAAAAATCTCATCGAGAATTCTCTTGTAAACACTTGAGCATCTAATTTTACATTTTTGAAAAACATTAGTTATGAAAGTACATAATATAAACTATTCTTATGTTACACATGCCTGATTGATGATATGCCGTTTATTATTCTCATATATAGTATTACAGTTCTTCAAGAACAACTGTTTCTGTTCTCCCATTAGGCACAGGGTAGCTACAATAACAACAAGCTATATGTCTTAAATGTAATATAAGACTTCAGACTGAACCCTATTTCATGGACTAGTTTAAAGTGTCAGCATCACACAGAGCCCCTTTGAATAATGGAAGAGGCAGGCTGAGGCAACGTGATCAGACATTCATCTTTGTGCACAGTGAAGTGAGCACAGCTCTGCCACTCACAATGGAGAGATGTGTGGAGGCATTCAAATATCAAAGATCCTTAGCTATTGAGGCAGATACTATGTGTCTTCAGGTTTCAGTAAATCATTTCC
This sequence comes from Cervus elaphus, assembly GCF_910594005.1. Classification (NCBI taxonomy): domain Eukaryota; kingdom Metazoa; phylum Chordata; class Mammalia; order Artiodactyla; family Cervidae; genus Cervus; species Cervus elaphus. The sequence continues at coordinate 48,812,708 of NC_057829.1, read as the reverse complement.
CAGTTGTACATGATTCAAAATAAAATTTACAAAATAATCATAAAGAAACAAAGTATCATGGACTTTAGTAGCTGTTGTCTTTGGTTGCTCAGAATAATTTATTATCCGACCAGCTCTAATTGTGTTTTCTTCCCTTGAGGAAAATGAATCCTTGAACAGATGAAGGATGAATTATGATACCTCCTACTTCTACCCAACCACTTCTACCCAAATGCTGTGGAGTGACATTTTACATCATAGCTTCTTATCATCACTGAGCACAGATATTGGCATTTGGCATCTTGGAATTCCTGCCTAGAATTTTCCAAATTAGAAAAGAATGCTATATCTCTTTTGCTCTTAGAAGCTAACTTTAAAAGCGTGTGCCTGGGGAGAACAGCTACAAAGAGAAAACTTGTCTGGAATAGGGTACAACATTGAACTTTACCTAAGCACTGTGTTTAGAAGGTTAAGAAACCTATTCATCCCCTTTGTGTTCCTGGGAATGACTTTCTGCAATGAACCACCCTTCTGCATGACTTAGGAACCCTGGGCAACCCCTTGCTTTCCTATGCCAAGACCAGCCCTCCATATTCATATTTGCTGCCTCTCACATAAATTAGCTGAGCTGTTTTATCCCCACTGATCATCTGAAGCAAAATGCTTGGTAACAAAAATTTAACTAAATTTCTCTCCCCTACCCAGACCCCTCAACTCTGACCCATCTTCAGACTGTTCCAGCACACAACCCCTCCTGCGAATAGGCAGGACTCAGGGCAAAACTTCCTCTGATCCACTATCCAATCATGCCACTCTTTCAATCCACTTCCAACAGAGTTTAGGTAGAAATCCCTTTTATTTAGTGAAACTTGCAGAGCATTCTCCCTGTTGCAATAGTTCCATTCTTTTCTTTGCAAACTCTTTCTGAATAAAGTTTCTCCTTATGAAGTTCTGATTTCTCCTTTATTTGCCAGACAGAATGAAGGCCACGGTTGAGGACAAGCAGAGGCAAGAAACAATGAGAAGTAAAAGAAGGGTTATGTCTTGACTGTCCTAAATTCAAGATTTGATTCCTGAAGCTAATTATATAATCAGCAAACCTTTGACCTAAGCAATGGGTTCTAAGTCCAATAGATTTTACCTCCACCAAACACTCTCATTTTCTCAACTCTCTGCTTTCTCTTAAAGTACTGATCATATTTTTTTTATTTGAGGTCTGAAACATTCCATAATTTTAATGTCATGGATTGAAATTCCTTTTGTTCTAGCACAGAGAGCATGAGAGTGGAGAGTGGGGGGGGGGGGGGCGGTAAGTGAAGATAGTAGTCAAAGTTCCCTAGAAAGGAATTTCTCTTCCAATACACTTCCCACATCCATATTAAAATTTAGAGACGCTTCTATGTTTAAAAGCTCATCTACAAAAAATGCAAATATATGTGGATATGAATGATAATGTGTGTGAGGCAGTATAAAAGAGAAAGGACACGTCCTTTGTAGCGATGCAAATTTGAGTTTCAATCCCAGCTGTGTGATCTTTACTAAGATAACTTCTGCATCTATAAGAAGAAAATACACATTTTTTCTTATTAGATTGTTCTGATGATTAAATGAGATAATACTGCAGTCGTTTGCAATGAACTTGGCCCATAATAAGCCCTGAATAAATAATATTTATTATTACAAAAATCCTTTGTAAACTGAAGAATAGCATTTAGAAATAAGAGAGCATATTATTGTTTCCTTGAGAAGAATGCTTATTATAATCTGTTCCTTTCTCAGAGATAACATAAGTTATAGAGGAGAAAAATGGGGAGCTTCCTTTTACCTGTTCCTAGCATATTTAAACCTAGGCATCACCTTTGATTCTCTCTTTAATTGCCTGATCTCCTGCCATCCACTCAGTATTTATTAGATCTAGCGAGTCTCTATCCAAAAATTTTCTTTAACATTCCACTTTTTTGGTTAAGTCTCATATTATCTGTCTGTCATTGGGATTTTTCAATATCCTGCAACTTGGTTTTTAACAGATCAGATTTTTCTTCCATGCACTCCTCTGAATGTGCTCTCCTGTTAGGAATCTGTGAGCATTCCCTGTTATCTTAACTAAATTATTGCAGAAATCTTAAAATTGGATTTTGTTTCAGATAAAGGTAAAAGTCTGGACTTTGGTGAGGTACAAAAACAAGATTCGAGTTCAGGCCCTTGTCTCTCATGAGAGGTGAGAAGGAGGAATTATGTTGTAAATTTGGGAAGCAGTTTGCTTAAGGATGTTGTACAGCCAGAGAGGTAGACTCTGGCAGGCATTGTTACCTTCCCAGCCGGTGTACATTCTCTTTAACCTCCCCACTGCTATGACTTTGGTTTAGGATGGAAAGTAGTGTTTCCAGCTTAAAATTAAATTTCTATGTCCCCTTGCAGTTTTTATATGACAAAATTCTGGACAATGGAATGGAAATTTGCTAGGGAGAGTTTTATTTTTCATATGTGGGCAATACTCTTCTTTTTGTTACCTTCTTCTTCCTCCTCTTGGGGTTGCCAGGTGGCACAGTGGTAAAGAATCCACCTGCCAATGCAGGAGGTGCAAGAGACACAGGTTCAATCCCTAGGTTGGGAAAATCCCTCGGAGTAGGAAAGAGCAACCCACTCCAGTATTCCTGCCTGAAAAATTCCATGGACAGAGGAACCTGGCAGGCTACATACAGTTCATGGGATTGCAAAGAGTCGGACACAACTGAGCGTGCACACACACACACACACACACTCTTTCCATCGTAATGCCTTAAATGTGGTGTTTTGAGATATAGGAACTGACCATGAGGACAACATTAACATGTGTGAAGACACACATTAAGGACAGCAGAGTAGAAACAGGAAAGCAAGATAAAGACCAGTACAGCATACTAATGCATATATATGGAATTTAGAAAGATGGTAACGATAACCCTATATGCAATCAGAAAAAGAGACACAGATGTACAGAACAGACTTTTGGACTCTGTGGGAGAAGGTGAGGGTGGGATGTTTCGAGAGAACAGCATTGAAACTTGTATATTATCAAGGGTGAAACAGATCACCAGCGCAGGCTGGACGCATGAGACAAGTGCTCGGGCCTGGTACACTGGGAAGACCCAGAGGGATGGGATGGGGAGGGAGGTGGGAGGGGGGGATCGGGATGGGGAATACATGTAAATCCATGGCTGATTCATGTCAATGTATGACAAAAACCACTACAATATTGTAAAGTAATTAGCCTCCAACTAATAAAAATAAATGGGGGGAAAAAAAAAAAGAAAAGAAACAGGGAAGCAGCCTAAGACACTGTGGTGTCATGTGGCCACTGCATCGGCCTTCACCTGCCCCCTTCCAGACTTTTTTCACGAGCTAAAAGATAATCCGCCCCCCACCTTTTTTTTTTTTTGGTTCAGTCATTACTTCTGGAAGTTTTCTGTTCATGTACTTTATCAGAACACCAAGGGACACTCTGAGAATTCTTTTTAGTTTTTCTCTAACATTTCTAGTAAGCTCTGCCCTGAACACCATGATAATGGAAGCTTTAAATTTTTAAGGTTTTATCTCAGTCTTTTAATACTCTGTCTCTTTCTACCAAATATCAGACATATACAAAAGCAGCAAATACTGTAATGTGTTCCCTTTTATCCATTAGCTAGCTTCAAGATGATCAACTCATTCTCATTTTAGCCATAACTTCACCTACTCTGTTTCCACTCTCACCACTAGTTTTATTTTCTAAGTAAATCTAAAATGGTTCATTTTAAAATTATGAAATGGAATATAGTATCATTTTACTTAGAGAAATGTATGCATTAGCAATAAACACATTAGCAAATAACTCAAATCAATTAGCCCAAAAGTCCTTTATTGTCACCGAGGAGAGGACTGAGTCTAAGATAAGATGATGACCCTTCCCACCCTTTTGCACCCAGAGAAACTTCCATATGGTACTTGCAAAAATCAAAGCAAAGAACTTTGGAAAATGGAAGAACTACATATTGGTTATCCAAGGACTTAGGGATGACAAGGACTGATGAGTAGTGGGAAATAATGAAAGAACTGATGCTCAGAATGGATTAAAAACATCTCCCTAATTTTCCTGCAGTAATCTGCAGATTAACAGTGTTTTGTTAATAATTATGACAACTAATAAAGTAAATGCCACATTATTCCATCTAAAATGATAATTACTTTGCACAATGTTTAACCTACAACCTTGAAAAGAGTCTCATCATCCAGTCTGATGACAAAATCCTTATGCTTTTATTTTTGGATATACCATATATTTTATAAACATATCCACTGACAGATGAAAAGAAAGGTTACTTGTACTTACATTCTCTCTTCCACTTTTCCATTTTTCTCTCTTTAGTTTCTTTATCAGTATGGTGTATTTTATGCCTTCTTTAAAGATATCCAATATTATTAAATTTAATGTGTACATATCTCCATGATTATATGTTTTCACATATAAAATATATAAAAGCACAACTCTATATATGTGTTTTTAACTAAAAAATTCATTCTATACACATTTGTCTATGACTTAATTTTTAAAAATATGTTATGGTCATCTCAAGGTAAGTGAATGTTTATATTTTCTAATTTCTGCATGTATACATGTCTACATATAATTCTGCATGAATTAGAGTATATGATACATGCTATATAGTCTTTTAACTGTTTTCTTTCCTTCCTCCTCTCTTCCTTCTCCTCCTCCACATCCTCCTACCCTTCCTTCTCTCTCCTCCTCCTTGTCGTCTTCACCTTAATTTTCTATAATTGGATTACTCCTTCCTCAAGTTAACATCAAGTTTGGAACTAAAATGTTTGAGTTACAATCTTGAGTCCACCAGATATGGAAGTAGCAAGATGCCACTTCCTTACTTGTAAAATAAGAATAATACTAATCTCAATATTTTAAGGTTATTATATTAAGAGTATTCATATACAAAAGGTTCTTGATATATTATCTGGTAAAAAGAAAATTTAAGCAACATGAGCTGATGTTAACTGTATACTGCTCACCTTTTCCAACTTTCTTCTCACATTTTTCATCTGGGTCACAGCATTCCAGCCACACGGGGTTTCTCTCTGTGCCTTCAATAGGCCAAGATTTTTCTTCTTAGGGCCTTAACACTGGTGGTCTCACTCTTTTGAATTTTACCATCTATTTACTTATGCACCTTCGCCTCACCCACTAAAGTATAAACTCTGAGAAAGTGGAAATCCAGATTTTCCTTTTCTAATCCCTATCCCTTAACACCATGTATGAAACAGAGTCTCCTGTTTAACATGTACTTGTTAAATGAATGAATGATTTCATTTTATATTCAGTCTCAAAGGGCCCTATAAAAATAGGTATTACTTTCTCAATTTTAAAAATAATAAAAGTGAGGCTGAATTCTTTCTGAAGGTTATAGAGTTGTTGAATTGGGCTTGAATTCATACCTCTGTTTCTCAAATGTTATTTTTTTTATTATGCACACATTCAGCCTGTTCAACAGAGTTGTAGATCTCTTCAAATCATGCATTTTACTGTCTTTAGTTTATATAACAACACTTAGCTCACAATAAATACACAATAGGCATTTGCTGTTAGCAATGATTCTCCTTCATGTATTTATGCTTTTACCTCCAGTATGATATACATAAAAATTACTCTTTCTAAGCTTACAATAAAATATTGTTTGTGTAGGGGCTCCTACTTAAAGTTCATTTGCAACATGTGTGCAAAGACTGTTGATGGCACTCCTAGGAGACATTGATGGTTCCTGAATCTCAATCTGCACAGCAGATCAGGCAAAGAAATGAGAGCCAGAAGACAATGTGAAGAGAGAGCAGGTAATCCTCTGGCAGTTTACAGAGAGGAGACAGTTGTAGTTTGTGAAGAAGGGTAAATTATGGCAGGTGCTGTGCTGGGCCTGTGATGACCAGGGGAACCTAAATGAGATATTGCAGACAGAATAGACACTGATAGAAACAGAAGAGTGATTTTTGAAAAATCTAGAAAGTTAGTGCTTGTAATGATTGACTCTCCCAAGATGTAAAAGAATGTTCCTAACATGAACTCTTCAGTGATCAGGATGACAAAACTATGTATTATATAATACATGATATGGAATGATAACTATTTCTTATATTTAAAACTAGAGAGAAATGAAGGAGGGACATGTAAAATGTGAGGCAAGAAGAATGTTTTGCAACACTCTTCAATCATTTATTTAATACTAAAAAATCTGACATGTCTATCCTCTTCTCTCTGTTCCTACAGCAGTGGACATAGTCCAATTCCTCTCATGTATCTCCTGGATCAAAACAGAATCCTCTTGACTCTAGAGGCCAAGCCACAGTCTCTGGAAGGATCCTATGAATTGCAAGCTGACCATGAATTTCACTGCTAAGTAACACTGCAGGCTCCTGGTCAGAGTAGTCAGTTCTTTAACACTCATCACATTTATTCTGGGCCACTCATGTATTCATAGTTGTCCTCCAACTCCCAAATACATAGTACCACTCAGGAAGCCTGCAAAACGCACATCTTTGGGCCTCAAAGATTTGAATTATATTTTGTTGTATAGTCACTCAGTCGTGTCAGCTTTGTGTGACCCCATGGACTGCAGCATGCCAGGCATTCTTGTCCTTTACTATCTACCAGAGTTTGTTCAAACTCATGTCCATTGAGTCGATGATGCCATCCACTAAGCTCATTCTCTGTCATTCCCTTCTCCTCCTGCCCTCAAACTTTCCAGAGACAGGGTCTTTTCCAATGAGTTGGCTCTTCACATCAGGTGGCCAAAGGATTGGAGCTTCATCTTCTGCCTCAGTCTTTCCAATGAATAGTCAAGGTTGATTTCCTTTAGGACTGACTAGTTTGATCTCTTTGCTGTCCAAGGGACTCTCAAGACTCTTCTCCAGCACTACAGTTTGAAACCATCAAATCTTCGATGCTCAGCCTTCTTTATGGTCCAACTTTCATATCTGTACATGACTACTGTAAAAACCATAGCTTTGGCTAGACAGATCTTTAACAGCAAAGTGATGTTTCTGCTTTTAAATACTCTGTCCAGGTTTGTCATAGGTTTTCTTTCAAGGAGCAAGTGTCTTTTAATTTCATGGCTGCAGTCACCATCCACAGTGATTTTGGAGCCCAAGAAGATAAAAAGTCTGTCACTGTTTCCATTTCCACCCTACGCATTTGCCATGAAGTGATGGGATCAGATGCCATGATCTTAGTGTTTTGAATGTTGAGTTTTAAGCCAGCTTTTTCACTCTCCTCTTTCACCTTCATTAAGAGGCTCTTTAGTTTCTCTTTGCTTTCTGCCATTAGGATGGTGTCATTTGCATATCTGAGGTTATTGATATTTCTCCCAGAAATCTTGATTCCAACTTGAGCTTCTTCCAGCCCAGCAGTTCCCATGATGTACTCTGCATAGAAGTTAAATAAGCATGATAACAATATACAGCTTTGACATACTCTTTTCCCAATTTTGTATCAGTTTGTTGTTCTAGGTCAAGTTCTAACTATTGCTTCTTGACCTGTATATAGGTTTCCCAGGAGGCAGGCAAGGTGGTCTGGTATTCCCATCTCTTAAAGACATTTCTACAGTTTGTTTTGATCCACATAGACAAAGGTTTTTAAGCATAGTCAATGAAGCAGAAGTAGATGTTTTTCTGGAATTCTCTTGCTTTTTCTGTGATCCAGTGGACGTTTGCAAATTGATCTCTGGTTCCTCTGTCTTTTCTAAATCCAGCTTGTATATCTGGAAGTTCTCAGTTCATGTACTATTGAGGCCTAGCTGGAAGGATTTTGAGCATTACCTTGTTAGCATATGAAATGTGTGTAATGTGTGGTAGTTTGGAATTATTTGGCATTGCCCTTCTTTGGGATTGAAATGAAAACTAACCTTTTCCATAGTTCTCTATTTAAGGTTGATATCAGCAAGATCATGGAGTCATAAATGATACCCAAGTACCCTCCAATTAAGTACCTGTGAGTGCTCACTTGCTCAGTCATGTCCAACTCTTGGCAACCCCATGGACTACAGCCCACAAGGCTCCTCCATCCATGTGACTTTCCAGGCAAGATTATTGGAGTGGTTTGCCATTTCCTCCTCCAGGGTATCTTCCTGATCCAGGGATTGAACTCACATCTCCTATGTCTCCTGCATTGGCAGGTGGATTTTTTTTTTACCACTGAGCCACCTGGGAAGCCCTGAGTATTTGTAGTAACATCCTAAAATGGGTTGTTTAAAACAAACAAACAAACAAACAACAACAAAATAACTTATCTTTCTTTCTTATCCAAGGTCATATGCCCTTTATAAAAGAATCTATGCATATATTCCAAAGTTCCCTTTGGTTCTCTCTCTCTGTTTCTCTCTCTCTGTCTCTCTCTCTACATATATATTAAAAGGAATGGATATTTCCCTTGGTCATATGTATAAAATCCATTTAGGCATGTATCACATGCAAATCTTTATATACTATACAGATAACTTTTCATCATATGTCAATACATTTCTCTTCTAAGTCCTAAATAGTTTAAGCTATACAAACATAATTTAAATAATTTTAAAATGCTTTTAAGCATACTAAAAAGAGAAATTGCAATTTGTGCTTTTAAATTATTTTTTTAAGGAGGTAGAGAATAAAATTGTGAAAGTTGATGTAATAAAACCACAATTAAAATAGAATTCTCAGTGATATGGGAGGTCTTCCTTCTCCTATAGTAGTAATATTATTTAACACAATCATTGTCTAGTAATAATAGTAGTTAGTTATAAAACATATTTGGACTACCATTTGGAAGAAGTATACTGATGCTAAATACCAATGAGTAGACATTGTCCACATTATTCCATTCATCACATTATTTGCTGTGTCCAATGCACAATGCATGACTTAAATCTGCTCTTTTAAATAGTCAAAAAATCAGTATTTATGAAACCTAAGACCCATGCATAGGAGAATCACATTTAAGCCACTTGGGGATTTGAGGGAATAGTTAGACTATAAGACGCTAATTACCTTTTTCAGTCTAAATAAATCACATTGGAAACATGCAAGGTAGCTTTAAAAAAATGTTTCCATAAAGTTAGTGCTTTGATGAGTTACTCAATGGGACCATACCCTATAAAATATGAATATTAAGGACTACATTAGGAAGAAAATATGATTACATTTGGTATCTCAAGTTCAGAATTTTAGATGAGATGTTCTTTGAGATACCAAAAAGAAATCAAATGAAGTCCATGTTCTTTGAAAATGTATGTGAGAGTGTATTGATGTTTATGTTAAAAATATTGAACCATACACCACAAAATGTAAAGAATGCTGTCCTTATACCTAATATGTAATTTTTAACATAGAGCTGTAATCCTGTAATGAATAACCATTTGCCTGCCCTAAGACTTAAAATTTAAAGGCTGGAGGTTAATACCTTTGAGTTTAGTAGAATAACAAAGTAGAAACATTCATTTTTCAATCTATTATATTAAAATGTGAGTTGATACTAATTTACCTACAAAAGCTGGACTATAAAAGCAATTTTTGCAAGTGACTAAAATGGGTGTAAAAATTATATCCAATTATTCAATCAGCAGTGTCCTACGACAATTACTCAGCCATTAAAAAGAAATCATGCCATTTGCAGCAACATGGATGAGCCTGAAGACTGTCATAGTGAATGAAGTAAGTCAGTCAGAGAAAGAGAAATATCATATGATAGCCCTTATATGCAGAATCAAAAAAGAAATAGTACAAATGAACTTATTTACAAAATAGAAACAGACTCACAGACTTAGAGAATGAACTTATGGTTACCAGGGAGGAAGGAAGGGAGAAAGAGATAGTTAGGGAATTTGAGATTAACATGTACACACTGCTATATTTAAAATGGATAACCAACAAGGACCTATCGCATAGTACAGGAAACTCTGCTCAATGTTATGTTGCAGACTGGATGGGAGAGAAGTTTGGGAGAGAATGATACAGATATACTTTTGGCTGAGTCCTTTTGCTGTTCAACTGAAACTATCATAATATTGTTAATCGGCTGTATTTCAATGTAAAATAAAAAGCTTAAAAAAACAATTTTTGCATTTAAGTAAAGTGGATGTAAAATTATACCCAATTATTAAATCATCAGTATTCTTCAGCAATACTTTCCAATGGTAGGAGGAAATCTTTTTAAATGAATAAAGTACATAAAATTTCCCATTCTTTATTCTAATGATTGTGTATAGGCACTAGGACATCATGAGCTTTGGAAATTAATAAATATATGGACCATATCAATAAACAGATTTTTAAAGTCCAATCTATGTTTTTATTAACTGACCTAAAGAAAAAAAAAAAAGAAAGAAATGGTTATTTCTGAACAAACTGAAGGCTTTTTCTTAACAGGGACCTAATTATATGCATACTTTTAGGATATCTTTATAATTAGATGGCTAATAAACTATTGTATATCCTAATGTATATATAACAAAATATACCTAGTTGTTCCTATGAGAACATTTCAGGATAATATTGGATGCACTTTTTTTTTTTTTTGCTTTTTACACTTAAAAAGTACTTTAATAATCACACAGTGCTGGGAATCCCAATGTGTTTTTGAGGTAAGTTTATTGCTTTTTCACTTTACAGAGTTCCATTTAAGTAAGGATCAAAAAAATCATTGTTTCTTGACTTATACACACATTAATGCCTATGACAAGGTGTATGTATGTATGTACATATAATTGAATAATTTTATATTTATTCTTATTAGAATTTTATTTTATAATCACTACTTTGTCAAAGGTACATAGAATGAAGAAATGAGAAGCTGATAATAATCATAGCTAATATTTGTTATGTTTCATAAAGTATAAAATGGGCTTCCCAGGTGACACTAGTGGTAAAGAACCTGCCAACTCAGTATTCTTGTCTGGAGAATTCCACGGCCAGAGGAGCCTGACAGGCTACATTTCATGGGGTCACAAAGGGTTAGACATGATTGTAGTGACTTAGCACACACACACATGCAGTATGTAATACTTTTGCCTGCATTTACACTTCTGATCCCTAAGATCAACTCTTTCAGGTGAGTATATATATATATTTTCCCATTTTATGGATAAGGATATTGAGGCACAAAAAGTAGAGAAAGTTTCCCAGGAAAGTAATCAAGTAAAAGAGCCGAGATTTGAACTGTGTCAATATGCTTCCAGAGTCTGGTTGTTTAAACAATGGATTAACTCCCTATTGTGCTTGTTTGGCAATTAATTATCATTTTCACCTGTGAAAGTCACTGAGCCTCAGGTTCTTCATAAGAACAATTGTGTAAGAGCGTGGCAATTTTTAGCACACAACACAAACATTCTATTGCATCGTTGTATAGTCAGGCCACTCAAGATGGCTATTCTCTTACTATTTGTATATCCCCTGCTCAACCAGTGCCCTGCTTCATCTACACCCTGTTCACATGAACATGCCTGCCCCAGAACCTTAGGCCAGAATGGCTCCACCTGCTAAGCTATTAAAAAGAAACACCTTCCCTCCTGACGGACCTTAACCTGAGAGGCTGAGAGCAACGTGCCCCACAAGTGGGTTTCCCTGGGAGCTGATGAGCCAAGCTGATATCAATTCTCCCTCTAAAGCAGACCTTCCTTCTCCCCTGAGCAGAAGACTCCTGCCACATCCTTCTTACTGTTCATCACACATAGTGGGATGTCGCTCCGGGGCCTTGCTTCAGATGTAAGATACCCCATCTACTGAACCACTGATGTCTCTGCCACTGTCTATGGGGTCTTCTGTCTTGAGGTTGGGCATCTACAAGGTTTGCAGGCCTGTGGGGTGCAACCCAACAACTCTTGAGCCAGCCAGGAGGCTGAGGAAATGCCTGTGAGTGCTGAGATGTGGGCAAGTAAGGATGAGAAGAGAAAGCTGTGGCGGTAATCCCGAGGTGACCATCCCCCAGCCTGTGGGGATTTATGGCAGCTGTCTACTATGAGAGATGTATTTTTCTTTCCATGACATTGAGAATATCCTGTTAACCTCAGAGCCTCTTTATAGTTTAAAAGTAGCAGTCCTGTGCCCATGGCTCATCTGATTGCATAGGAATGGCTGGTGAATACAGACAAAATGTAAGGACCTGGATTATCTACAAAATACAAATATACCCCAGACCAGCACCCCTAAATGATTATAGATGCACACTCTTTGGATATTAACTCTGGGACAGGCTTGTGAATTGGATATGGTCAGTTACCCAGAAGAATTTGGTTGGAGACTGTGGCAATAGCAAAATTTTGAGATTATTCTGGGACTGCTGTTCCCAGCTTTGGAAGGAGACAGAGCAAGGATTTAGTGCAATGAAACAGCAGCTATTTTCAGTCTATGATGCATTACAACAGTGAAGACATTATAAAAGACCTACCCAAGGCTTTGAGTGGTGCAAAAAACCACTACACAGGATCTAGAACAGCTGTGTGTGACATACAGGACCCCCATGGACATTGATAGTGACCAAAGAATCCACTTTATGGGCCATGAAGTTCAGAAATGGACTGGTAAAAAAGATGTATGCTGCCATTCCCACTTGCCTTACAATATCACTGCTGCTTGGCTATTTAAACAGTAACTGAGATGGGAAACCTGTCCTCTCAAAATATGGACAGAGCCCAGAAGCAACTGACCCAGTGCTTATGCCATCTTAACCCAGAGGCCACTAGTCAACATCGTCCGAGTTCAACTGCTGACCATGAAAGGACTATTGCCCTTGCCACAGGATCCACTCCCAGGAGAAGACAGAAGAAAGTAGGCCTGGAACTGACAGATAAGTCCATTTGTTTGAGTTTGGGGGGAATAGGATTAGAAAGGGCCTTATAGATTTCACCTATATTCTACCAAACTCACCTAAAATTAATTCCTCCTGGTCCCCATACTAGAGAAAGGCACCGTTATATTAACTTTGTGGTTTGTTGCTACACTGCTGCTCCAGTGTTTGTCACCTGCCATTAAGGAGATCAGTCCTGGGTGTTCATTGGAAGGACTGATGCTGAAACTGAAACTCCGATACTTTGGCCACCTCATGGGAAGAGTTGATTCATTGGAAAAGACCCTGATGCTGGGAAGGATTGGGGGCAGGAGGAGAAGGGGATGACAGAGAACGAAATGGCTGGATGGCATCACCGACTTGATGGACATGGGTTTCGGTAGACTCCGGGAGTTGGTGATGGACAGGGAGGCCTGGCATGCTGCGATTCATGGGGTCGCAAAGAGTCAGACATGACTGAGCGACTGAACTGAACTGAACTTATTGCAGCTGAGGGTGGACACACAGTATGGTCCTGCAGGCAGGACAAAGACTACTGGCAGGAGTAGTGTTAATTCAGAATGCTGTTACTGCTTGCATTTTGCTTAATGGTCATGATATACCCAGTATTGTGCCTGATAAACAGCTCATATTTTGTCTCTAGTCTGAGCAGGAGGAGTCTGTTCATGGTCTGGGTGATAACAGTAGGCTCACTGTGAAATGTTTGGTTGCTGGTTCTACAGCAAGATGCCTTTGTTGTTGTCTTCTGGACTTCCATATATTGACCCAAAAAGTGCCTGACTCCAAAGTGTGCCTACTTCTTGGATTCTCAGTATTCATTAGCTGCTGTCATCTGTACTGCATTTGTAGTACTTGGTTGTAGTCTACCTCTACATACCTGACCTTAGGGATATCAAGGAAAGGGGGAGGACTAAGATGTAAGGCTTGTGCAGGGTATGTTGGGTGGAGTGTTTGGTTAGGCCCCTCAAAATGGCTGTTCTCTTGCTCTTTGTATATCCCTTACTTGACCAGTCCCTGCTTTGCTTACACCCTGCTCACATGAATGCACTTGCCCTTTGCTGCTTATGTCAGAATGGCTTCACCTGCTAGTTTATTAAAAGAAAACATCTACCCAACTGATGGTCATTAACCTTAGAGGCCATGATCAACGTAGCCCATAGGCTGGTTTCCCAGGTAGCTGATGAGCCAAGCTGACATTAGTTCTACTTCTAAACCAGAGCCTCCTTCTCCCCTGATCAGGGAAGATGGATGCTGTGTCCTGCTCATCATCTATTGAACACAGTGCAGTGTAGCTCCAGGACTGCTTCACGTGTAACATACCCCATCTACTGAACCACTGATGCCTGTCACTGTCATTGAGCTCTTTCTTCAGTCTCAAGGTTGGTCCACGACAAGGCTTTCAGGCCTTCCAGGTACTGTCCAAGAACTCTTGAGCCAGCCAGGAGGCTGAGAAAATGCCTGTGAGTGCCAGAATGTGGGCAAGTAAGGATGGGAACAGAAAGCTGTGGGGGTAATCCCAAGGTGGCCTTCCTCCAGCCTGTGGGGACTTGTGGCAACTGTCCATTGTCAGAGATGTCTTTCTCTTTCCATGGCATTGAGGATATCCTGCTAACCTCGGAGCCTCTTTCCAATTTAAAAGTAGCTGTCCTATGCTTATGGTTCATCTGATTGCAAGAGGGTAGCTGGTGAATACAGACAAAATGCAAGGAGCTGGATTATCTACAAAATACACATCCCAGACTCATCACCCCTAAGCAATTATAGATACAGGCTTTAGGGATATTAACTCACTGAGAGGCTTGTGAATTGGCCACAACCATTTACCTAGAAGGGTTTGGTCAGGAACTGTGATGACAGCAAAATAATCAAAGACTATATTGGGGCTGCTGGTCCCAGCTATGGATGGAGGCAGAGTAATGATACATTGTGATGGAACAGCAGCTGTTTGCAGTCTATAATGCATTACAACAGTGGAAGACATAAAAGAGCTACCTAAGGCCTTGAACCACACAAAAAACCACTATGCAGGATCTAGAACAGCTGTGTGTGACATATAGGACCCGTTTGGACATTGATAGCTACCAAGGAATCCACTTTATTGGCCACAAAGTTCAGGAATGAATCAATAAAAGTGAGAAATGACCAGATACTGCTTCTGTTTATGGTTGAGTAATATTCCCCTGTGTATATGTAACACATCTTTATCCATTCACCTGTTGATGGACATTTAGGCTGCTTCCATGTCCTGGCTAGTGTGAATAGTACTGCAGTGAACATTTGGGTGCATGTGTCTTTTTGAAATATGGTTTGTTTTCAAGGTACATGCCCATTAGTGGGATTGCTGGTTATATGGTAGTTCTATTTTTAGTTTTTTAAGGAACTTGAATACTGGTGGCTATACCAATTTACATTTCACCAACAGTGCAAAAACATTCCCTTTTCTCCATACCCTCTCCAGCATTTACTATTATAGATTTTTTTTGATGATGGCCATTCTGACTGGTGTGAGGTGATACCTCACTGTGGATTTGATGTGCATTTCTTTAACAATTAGTGATGTTGAACAACTTTTCATGTGTTTCTTGACCATCTGCATGTAGACAGTCATTCATACAGGGTGAAATTAGAAAAAGAAAAATATTGTATATTAATGCATATGTGTGGAATCCAGAAAAATGGTACAGATGAACCAATTTGCAAGATAGAGATGCAGACTTGAAGAATGGACATGTGGACACAGAGAAAGAGGGATGAATTGGGAGACTGGAATTGAGGAATATGCACTGCCTCGTGTAAAATGGAGAGCTAGTGGGAATCTGATGCAGGGAGCTCAGCTGGGTGCTCTGTGATGACCTGGATGGGTGGGAGGTGGGCATAGGAGGGAGGTTCATGAGAGAAGGGATATATGTGTACGTATAGCTAATTTGATTTGCTGTAGAGCAGATAATAACAAAACATTGTAAAGCAATTATAATTTTAAAAAATGGCATACATTGCCATTTCCACCTACCTTATAATCCACTGCTGCCAGGATACTTCAACAACAATTGAGATGGGAAACCTGCTCTCTCAGAATATGGACACGTCCCTGGAGCAATAGTCCCAGTGCTTATGCCATGTTAATTCAGAGGCAACTAGTCAACACCATCCAAGTTCAACCCTCGACCTCCAAAGGACCATTGCCAACTATAGGTCAGAACAATAGCTTTTGTCCTTGCCGCAGGATCCACCCCCATAGGAAGATAGTACAAAATGGTCCTGGAACCGGCAGTTGAGTCCCCAGATGGTTTGAGTTTGCTGTCATGTGGGGAATAGGATTAGAAAGGGCCATACAGATTTCTCCTATCTTCTACCAAACCCACCTAAAATTAATTCCTCCAGGTCTCCATACTAGAGAAAGGCACCATTATATTAACTTTGCGGTGTGTTGTGTATACTGTGCTCCAGTACTTGTCACCTATCATGGGGACTGGAGGGTGAACTGGCAGTATGCTACTGTAGGCCGGGAGCCAAACCACTGGCAGAGCTGCTGTTACTGCTTGTATTTTGCTTACTGGTCATAATTTTCCCTGCATTATGTCTAAGCATAATAAACAGCTCACATTTCCTCTCTGGTTTGGGCAGAAGGAATATATTCATGGGCCAAGCAACAACAGTAGACTCACTGTGAAATGAGTTTGATTTCTGGGTCCTCAGTGAGATGCCTTTGTCATCCTTTTCTGAATTTCCATTAAAAATTAACCCTACCCTGGGCTCCCCTTTTATTCTTGATCTTCTTTACCCATTGTTGTCTGTGTTGCATTTGTGGTATTTGGTTGCAGTCCACCTCTACACACCCGACCCTCTTCACGGAAGAAGGGAAAAACAAAATTGTAAGGGTTGTGCAGGGTACGTTGGGGTGAGTGTTAGGTCAGGTCTCTCAAGATGGCTATTCTCTTGTTCTCTGTATGTGCCCTGCGCAACCAGTCTCTGCTTCCCCTACACTTTGCTCACATCAATGTGCTTGCCCCCTGCCCCTCAAGTCAGAATGGCTCCACCTCCTGGATTTTTAAAAGGAAACACCTTCCCTGGTAGTGGTCACTAACTTGAGGGGCTGGGAATGTGTTTTGGGAGCTTCTTTCCCTGGTAGCTGAGGAGCCAAGCTAATATAAATTTCTTCAAAAAAACATAGCCTCCTTCTCCCATAGATAGTGAAGACAACTGCGTCCTGCTTGCTGCCTGCCATGCACACTGGGGTATAACTCCAGGACTTGCTTCTGATGTGTAAGATCCCCCATCTACTAAACCGTGGATGTTTGTCACTGAACCTGAGCTCTCTCTTTGGTCTTGAGGCTGGGCAGCCATAAAACCTGCAGGGTTCAGCCCACCAGTAGTGGTCTTAGTAGTGGGGGTAGTGGTGGTAATAGGTTTCCATTTACTGATCACCCACTGTGATCAGAAGCACTGTGAATACTGCAGGTATACCTTGTTTTATTGCGCTCTCCTTGATTATGCTTCACAGAGAGTACATTTTTACAAATTTAAGACTTGTGTCTGCCCTGCATGGTCAGATTGTTAGCATTTTGGCAATAATTTACCTAAAATAAATTTAATTTAGGTATGTATGCTTTCTTTAGACAAAATGCTATTGCACACTTTAATAGACTACAGTGTAATGTAAACACAGTTTTCATATGCACTGGGAAATCAAAAATTGTGTGACTCACTTTATTACAATATTCAGTTTGTGGCAGTGGTCTAGAACCAAACCTTATCTCTGAGGTATGTCTGTAGTTCCTCTAATCCTCATAATAATTCTCCAAGGCAAATATCATATTTAATTACTAAATTGGGAAAATTAAGTATCAGAAAGGTGAAGTAACTTTCCTGAGATTACACAACTAGGAAATAGGACATTTGGGATTAAAATATTCTTGTTGATAGAACCATTTCATTTATAATCACTGTATTATGTATTAGGTCTGAAGGACTTATTTACTTGCAAGTTGTAAGCATATATCCTTAAACATTTTTTCCCTTTTCCCACTCCCATTCTCCCACTCCCAACCTCCCCCCCCCGCCACCCCCCGCCCCGGCCCCAGCTCCTGGTAACCATCATTCCACTTTTTGGGTTGAGTATTTTTTTTTTTTTTTAAGATTCTACATATGAGATACATTATAGTATTTGTCTTTCTCTGTCTGAGTTATCTCACTTATCATGTCATGTTATCAGTGTCCTTAGAGTCCACCTATATTGTGGCAAATAGCATGTTGTCCTTTATTGTTATGGATGACTAGTGTTGAGTAATGTATACAGAGCATGCTTTTATCCACTTACCCACTGATAGACAATTAGGTTCTTTCCACATCTAACTATTGTGAATAATGCTGCAATCAACATAGGCGTATACATGTATCCTGATCTATTTTATTTCCTTAGAGTACATATATTCAGAAGTAAGATTGCTGGGCAGTGTAGTAGTCCTGTTTTTTTTGTTGCTGTTTTTAATTTTTTTGAGTGACCTTCATACTGTTCTCCCTAGTGGCTAAGCCAGTTTACAGTCCCACCAAGAGTGTACAAAGATTCCCTTTTCTCACATCCTTGCCAAACTTATTAACAACTACTAAAGGTTTGAGATAATATCTCACTGTGGCTTTTATTGATATTTGTGTTTCCTTGGTTAGTGATATTGAGTACCTTTTTTATGTACCTATTGGCCATTTAGATGTCTTCTTTGGAAAATGTTCAGTTGTTTTGCCCACTTTTTAAATTTTTTTTTTAATTAAGTTGTATGAGCTCTTCAAAAATTTTGTACATTACCACCTTATCTGATACATTGTTTGCAGCTGTCTTCTCCCATTTGGAAGGTTGCCTTTTCATTTTGTTGATTGCTTCTTGTGCTTTTTGTAGGTTTGGAAAGTTCTCAGCTATTTCTTTAAATAAACTGCCCCATCCTTTATGCTTTTAACATATCAATTCTGATACTTGTTTCTTCTGATGGATTTCAATAGCTTTCATGGGCTTTATTAGCTTTTTTAAAGTCTTAATTCCCTTTTACCTTCTGTGTTCAGAATTCCTATCCTCCAAGTCATTTATCCTTTCTTCCACCTGGTCTGCTCTGCTACTGAAATCTTGTTGCATTCTTCGCCATGTTCACTTAATTTTTCAGCTTCAGAATTTGTTTGTTTGTTTGTTTTTTAATCTCTGTGGTAAAGAACTCAGTTTGTTCAGTAAAGTTTTGGTTTGTGTCTCAATCTCATATACCGACCTCCCCTCTCCCCTCTTCCCTCCCCTTGTTGGTAACCACTAGTTTTTTCTCTACGTCTGAGTCTGTTTGTTATATGCATTCATGTTTTATTTATTTATTTTTAGATTCCACATATAAGTGATAGTGTTCCTATCTCTCTGTCAGACATTTAACTGAACACAACATTTTGTTCATCCACACTGTTGCAAATGGTAAACTTATTCTTTATGGCTGAGTAAAATTCCATTGTATATATACCACGTCTTTATTCATTCATCTGTTGATGATCACTTCGGTTGTTTCCATATCTTGGCTATTATAAATAAACTATGAACATTAGGGAGAATGTGTATTGGGGTGCATGTATCTTTTCATTTAGTGTTTTGGATATATACCCAGGAGTGCAAGTGTTAGATTCTATGGTAGCTTTATTTTTAGTTTTTGTCAGGAAATCCCATACTATTTTCTACAGTGGCTATACTAAATCTTTGTTGTGTTTTGGTCTGGTTTTGATACCAAAGTAGTAATGGGCCTCAGGATAAGTTTGAGAGTGTTCTGTCTTCTTCAATTTTTAGATTGGTATAAAAAGGATAGGTGTCAACTCTTTACACGTTTGGTAGAATTCTCTCATGAAGTCATATGGTCTTGAATTTTTGTTTGCTGGGCTTTTTAATTATAAAATCAATTTCACTACTATTGATCAGTCTATTCAGATAGTCCATTTCTTCCTGATTCAGTTTTGTAAGGTTGCATGTCTTTAGAAATTTGTCCATTTTCTTCTAAGTATTCCAATTTTTTGGCATATAACTGTTCACAGAATCTCTTACGGATTTTTTCCCCTCTATCTCTGAATTATCAGTGGTGGTTTCTCTTTGAATTTTTTTACCTCATATCCCTGAATTATCAGTGGTGGTTTCTTCTCTTTAATGTCCTATTCTGTTTATTTGGGTCCTCTCTCCTCTTGATGAACTAAAGTTTTTTCAATTCTATTTATCTTTTTTTTTTTTTTTAATGGCTCTTGGTTTTATCTGTATTTATTTTGGGATATATCTATCTCTAGCCTTTATTTCCCTTGTTTGTTGACTTTTGGTTTCTTACTCTCTCTTTCCTTTAGTTGGAACATTAGGATACTTTGAGATTTTTCTTGTTTCTTGAAGTAGATCTGTGTTGCTATAAACTCACCTCTTGGTACTGCTTTTGCTGTATCACAGTCCACTGCCATCTTTTCTCTAGATACTTTCTGATTTCCTCCTTGATTTCTTCATTTTATCCATTTCTTGTTTGTGTCTAATTTTATTTGCATAGAGTTGATTTACAATGTTGTGTTCCTTTCTGCTGTGCAGCAGAGTGAATCAGTTTTACATATACACATATCCACTCTTTTTTTTTTTTTTTTTTAATTCTCTCCCCTGGAAGTCATTGGAGTATTGAGTAGAGTTCCCTGTGCTATACATAGCACAGGTCCCTATTAGTTATCTATTTTATATATAATAGTGTGTATATGTCAATCCCAGTTTCCCAATTTATCCCTCTCCTACTTATTCCCTCATGGCAGAAAGTGAGAAGAACTAAAGAGCCTCTTGATGAAAGAAAAAGAGGAGAGTGAAAAAGTTGGCTTAAAACTCAACATTCAGAAAACTAAGATCATAGCATACAGTCCTATCACTTCATGGCAAATAGATGGGGAAAGAGTGAAAGACTTTATTTTGGGGGCTCCAAAATCACTGCAGATGGTGACTACAGCCATGAAATCAAAAGATGTTTGTTCCTTGGAAGAAAAGCTATGATCAATCTAGACAGCATATTAAAAAGCAGAGACATTACTTTGCCAACAAAGGTCTGTCTAGTCAAAGCTATGGTTTTTCCAGCAGTCATGTATGGATGTGAGAGTTGGACTATAAGGAAAGCTGAGTGCCAAAGAATCGATGCTTTTTGAACTGTGGCGTTGGAGAAGACTCTCGAGAGTCCCTTGGACTGCAAGAAGATCCAACCTGTCAATCCTCAAGGAAATCAGCTTTGAATATTAATTGGAAGGACTGATGCTGAAGCTGAAACTCCAATACTTTGGCCACCTGATGTGAAGAACTGACTCATTGGAAAAGACCCTGATGCTAGGAAAGATTGAAGGTGGGAGGAGAAGGGGATGACAGAGAAAGAGATGGCTGGATGACATCACTGATGCAATGGACATGAGTTTGAGTAAGTTCCAGGAGTTGGTGATAGACAGTGAAGCCTGGTGAGCTGAAGTCCATGGGGTCACAAAGAGTCAGACATGGCTGAGCAACTGAACCGAACTTCTTATCTTGGATTTTTGTTTTATAGATAAGTACATTTGTACCATTTTCTTTTCAGATTCCACATATATATGATATCATACAATATTTGTCCTCTGATTTACTTCACTCAGTATGACAGCCTTTAGGTCTATCCATGTTTTTGCAAATGACATCATTTCATTCTGTTAATGGCTGAGTAATAACCCATTATATATATGCACCATAATTTCTTTATCCATTCTTCTGTCAATGGACATTAAAGTTGCTTCCATGTTAGGCTATTGTAAATAGTGCTGCAATGAACTTTGGGGTACATATATCTTTTTGAATTATGGTTTTCTCTTGATATGTGCCCAGGAGTAGAATTGCTAGATCATATGATAGCTCTACTTTCAGTTTTTTAAGGAACCTCCATACTGTTCTCCATAGTGGCTGCACTAATTTACATTCCCACCAACAGAATAGAATGGTGCCCTTTTCTCCACATCTTCTCTAACAGTTATTGTTTCTAGATTTTTTTTTTTTTTTTTGGATGGCCATTCTGATCAATGTGAAGTGATATTTCATTGTAATTTTGATTTGCATTTCTCTGATAATTAGTGATGTTGAGAATCTTTTCATGTGTTTTTTAGCCATCTTTAGCCAGCCATCTACACATTCTCAATCCACTCCTTTTTGTCCTGCCTCAAAATCAAGCAGGCATTTGTGTGTTCCTTATGAGTGGAGTCCAGCCTTTCCATGGCCTTCTTATTATTCTCACTGTCTCTCCAACCAGCCAAAGGCAGAGGGGTCATCTTCCCTTTGTCAATCCCCAAGATGAGGTTTGACAATACCTCTGTGTGTCCAGAATCACTCACTCCTCAGGGAAGATTTCCACCCAAGTAATCTCCCTTTTTCTCTGAGTCCCTTCCCCAGGGCACAGGTTCAAACCTGACCACTTCTACTATTCACTTCCTACTTAATTCCATGTGGACTTTTGTTACAAGCTTGGTTGTAGACAAGTCTTTCTATACATCTCTAGTTAGTTTTTAGTGAGAATTGTTCCACAGATAGATGTATTTTTAATAGATTTTTGGGAGAGGTGAGTTTTGTGTCCTTTTCCTTCCTCAGCTGGAATCTCTCATTCTCTGTCCTGCCCCTCTTTTTTTTTTTTGCTGTACTGCATAACTTGCAGGATCCTAGTTCCCTGACCAGGGATTGAACCCAGGCCACCTCAGTGAAAGTTCTGAGCCTTAACCACTGGACTACCAGGGAGTTCCCCAGAGTCTCATTCTCAGTTTCATAGAATCATCTTTCTGAGTTGTAACTCATGGAGTGTCTTTATAACAGCTATTTAGAATAATTCCATTTGTGATGCCATACTACCTTGAGTTTTCACATTGCTTATACTTGTGTATTTCTGCTTATACATTTGAAGTAGTTCACACCTCTTTAATTCTTTATCCACTGCCTTCAGCAGGTAAAATGTTATATTCCATGCAGTTATAAATTATCTGAGGGCTTTTTATTTTTTTTAACACATCTCCTCATTTATTGAATAGTCCATATCCATTCTCCACTTTTTTTTTTTTTTAGTCTTTGTAAAAGTGTAAAAGTTTATCTCTCCCAACCTTCTTGTTAACTCTTGTGGGTGAACATATTAACTTTTATATTCACACTTTTCAACTGGCTGGCTATTGAAATCTTTTATTTTGTTTTCCAGAAGGTGACGCTGTAGCTCAAGTTTTAGTTTATCACTTGCCCACCCAGGGACCCTACAGAGACTGACACAGAACTGTGTATGAGCATCTCCTGTGGAGGTACAGGCCAGCAGTGGACTGCCACAGGGACAGGGGCTCTGGGTGGAGCAGACTTGGGTATGGTATAAGCCCTCTTGGAGGAGGTCACCATTAACCCCACCGTAGAGCTGCCAGAA
The DNA here is from genome assembly GCF_910594005.1 of Cervus elaphus. Taxonomy (NCBI): domain Eukaryota; kingdom Metazoa; phylum Chordata; class Mammalia; order Artiodactyla; family Cervidae; genus Cervus; species Cervus elaphus. The sequence continues at coordinate 48,789,476 of NC_057829.1, read as the reverse complement.
CTTACACAGGTCTGGGAAACAGACTCTTGGAGGGCACAAACAGAACCTTGTGCACCAGGACCCAGGAGAAAGGAACAGTGACCCCACAAGAGACTGACCCAGACTTGTATGGCATCTCCAGTGGAGGCGTGGGTCAGTGGTGGCCTGCTGCAGGGGTGGGGGAACTGAGTGTAGCAGTACATGCATGAGATCCTTTGAAGGAGATCGGCTTTATCTTCATTACCTCCCCCATAGTTTAGCCCCAGGTAAATAGCAGGGAGGGAACACAGCTCCACCCATCAACAGAAAATTGGATTAAAGATTTACTGAGCATGGCTCCACCATCAAAACAAGACCCAATCTCCCCCTCAGTCAATCTCTCAGGAAACTTACATAAGCCTCTTATCCTTCTCCAAACGAGAGAAGGCAGACTGAAAACCACAATCACAGAAAACTAGCCAATTTAATCACATGGGGCACAGACTCGTCTAACTCAACCTATGAGCCATGTCATGTAGGGCCACCCAAGAGGGACAGGTCATGGTGGAGAGTTCTGAAAAATGTGGTCCACTGGGAAAGGGAATGGCAAACCACTTCAGTATTCTTGCCTTGAGAACCCCATGAACAGTATGAAAAGGAAAAAAGAACACTGAAATATGAACTCCTCCCTGTTGGTAGGTTCCCAATAGGCTACTGGAGATAAGTGGAGTAATAACTCCAGAAAGAATGAAGAGATAGAGCGAAAGCAAAACCAACATCCAGTTGTGGATGTGGCTGGTGGCAGAAGTAAGATCCAATGCTGTAAAAAGCAATATTGCATAGGAACCTGGAATGTTAGGTCAGTGAATCTAGGCAAATTGGAGGTGGTCAAAAAGGAGATGTCAAGAGTGAATGTGGACATTTTAGGAATCAGTGAACTAAAATGGACTGGGATGGGTGAATTAAACTCAGATGATCATTATATCTACTTCTGTGGGCAAGAGTCCCTTAGAAGAAATGGAGTAGCTATCATAGTCAACAAAAGAGTCTGAAATGCAGTACTTGGATGCAATCTCAAAAATGACAGCATGATCTCTGTTCATTTCCAAGGCAAACTATTTGATATTGTAATCCAAATCTATGCCCCGACCAGTAATGCTGAAGAAGCTGAAGTTGAACAGTTCTATGAAGACCTATAAGACCTTCTAGAACTAACACCTCCCAGAAATGTCCTTTTCATTATAGGGGACTGGAATGCAAAAGTAGGAAGTCAAGAAACACCTGGAGTAACAGGCAAATTTGGCCTTGAAGTACAGAATGAAGCAGAGCCAATAGGCTAATAAAGTTTTGCTAAGAGAATGCACTGGTCATAGCAACACCCTCTTCCAAGTACACAAGAGAAGACACTACACATGGGCATCACCAGATGGTCAATATCGAAGTCAGATTGATTATATTCTTTGCAGTCAAAGATGAAGAAGTTCTATACAGTCAGCAAAAACAAGACTAGGAGCTGACTATGTCTCAGATCATGAACTACTTATTGCCAAATTCAGACTTAAAGAAAGTAGGGAAAACCACTAGATCGTTCAGGTATGACCTAAATCAAATCCCTTATGATTATATAGTGAAAGTGAGAAATAGATTTAAGGGATGAGATCTGAAAGAGTGCCTGATGAACTATGGGTGGAGGTTTGTGACACTGTACAGGAGACAGGAAACAAAACCACCCCCAAGAAAAAGAAATACAAAAAAGCAAAATGGCTGTCTGAAGAGGCCTTACAAATGGCTGTGAAAAGAAGTGAAGGTGAAAAGCAAAGGAGAAAAGGAAATATATACCCAATTGAATGCAGAGTTCCAAAGAATAGCAGGGAGAGATAAGAAAGCCTTCCTCAGTGGTCAGTGCAAAGAAATACAGGAAAACAACAGAATGGGAAAGACTAGAGATCTCTTCAAGAAAATTAGAGCTACCAAGGGAACATCCCATGCAAAGTTGGGCTCAATAAAGGACAGAAATGGTATGGACCTAACAGAGGCAGAAGATATTAAGAAGAGGTGGCAAGAATACACAGAAGAACTGTACAAAAGAGATCTTCACAACCCAGATAATCACGATGGTGTGATCACTCACCTAGAGTCAGATAGTTTAGAATGTGAAGTAGGTGAGCCTTAGGAATCATCACTATGAACAAAGCTAGTGAAGGTGATGGAATTTCAGTTGAGCTATTTCAAATCCTAAAAGATGATGCAGTGAAAGTGCTACACTCAATATGCCAACAAATTTGGAAAACTCAGCAATGGCCACAGGACTGGAAAAGGTCAGTTTTCATTCCAATCCCAAAGAAAGACAATGCCAAAGAATGTTCAAACTACCACACAATTGCACTCATCTCACACACTAGTAAAGTAATGCTCAAAATACTCCAAGCCAGGCTTCAGCAATACATGAACCACGAACTATCAAATGTTCAAGCTGGTTTTAGAAAAGGCAGAGGAACCAGAGACCAAATTGCCAACAACCACTGGATCATTGAAAAAGAAAGAGAGTTCCAGAAAAACATTTATTTCTTCTTTATTGACTATGCCAAAGACTTTGATTGTGTGGATCACAATAAACTGGATAATTCTTCAAGAGATGGGAATATCAGACTACCTGACCTGCCTCTTGAGAAATCTGTGTGCAGGTCAGGAAGCAACAGTTAAAACTGGACATGGAACAACAGACTGGTTCCAAATAGGAAAAGGAGTACATCAAGGCTGTATATAGTCACCTGCTTATTTAACTTATATGCAGAGTGTATCATGAGAAATGCTAGGCTGAATGAAGTGCAAGCTGGAATCAAGATTGTCGGGAGAAATATCAATAACCTCAGATATGCAGATGGCACCACCCTTATGGCAGAAAGTGAAGAAGAACCAAAGAGCCTCTTGATGAAAGTGAAAGAGGAGAGTGAAAAAGTTGGCTTAAAGCTCAATATTCAGGAAACTAAGATCATGGCATCCAGCATGGCAAATAGATGGGGAAACAGTGGCAGACTTTATTTTTTGGGGCTCCAAAATCACTTTAGATGGTGACTGCAGCCATGAAATTAAAAGACACTTACTCCTTGGAAGAAAAGTTATGACCAACCTAGACTGCTTATTAAAAAGCAGAGACATTACTTTGTTAACAAAGGTCTGTCTAGTCAAGGCTATGGTTTTTCCAGTAATCATGTATGGCTGTGAAAGTTGGACTATAAAGATAGCTGAGCACTGAAGAATTGATGCTTTTGAACTGTGGTGTTGGAGAAGACTCTTGAGAGTCCCTTGGACTGCAAGGAGATCCAACCAGTCCATCCTAAAGGAAATCAGCCCTGAGTATTCATTGGAAGGAGTGATGCTGAAGCTGACACTCCAGTGCTTTGGCCACCTGATGCAAAGAGCTGACTCATTTGAAAAGACCCTGATGCTGGGAAAGATTAAAGGTGGTAGACGATGACGACTACACAGTATGAAATGGTTGGATGACATCACTGACACAATGGACATGAGTTTGAGTAAACCCCGGGAGTTGGTAATGAACAGGGAGGGCTGGCATGCTGCAGTGTATGGGATCACAGAGAGTTGGACATGACTGAGTGACTGAACTTGACTGAACTTAACACCAACTGTGACCTGTTTACTTAGCACTTCAAGCTTCCTCAGGTGGTGCCAGTGGTAAAGAACTTGCCTGCCAATGCAGGAGACACGAGAGACAGGGGTTCAATCACTGGGTCTGGAAGGTACTCTGGAGGAGGGCATGGCAACCCACTCCAGTGTTCTTGCCTGGAGAATCCCATAGACAGAGGAGCCTGGTGGGCTACAGTCCACGGTGTCGCAAAGAGTCAGATGCGACTAGACTAAAACAACTTAGCATTCACTCACTTAGTTGTCAAAGGAGGGTGGAGAAGAGGGGCACGAGGTGGGGGTGGGGGGCTGGTAGGTAGGTATACATTTAGTATTCAGTACATTGGGGTTCCATGGACCAGAAGGGAGATCTCTGGGTATGTTACCCATATAGGCATGTGGGTGGACGTCTCTGCTTAGCGTAGCCTTTTTAATACCGTTTGAAATTTCTCATCTGCGTCATTCCCAATCTCTCTCTCCCTCCAAAAATAGAACTCCCACTTTAGTACTATGGTGTTGCTGGGGAAAATTGGGTTTCTCCAGTCCTCACATCCAACTGGGGGAGCTGGGTTATCCCTCACTACTTCCTTTTCCTTCCTATAGAAGAAGTTGCCTCTGTTGGATAAATCAGCTCCATTCAGGGCTTTCTCAAGGGAAGGGCAGTGCTGGGAATGCTTCTCTTAGTGCCTCTGTTGTGACCTTTTCACACTTTTCTTTTCTTTAAATGGTGTGCTGGAGTCTCCCTTTGGGAAGGCTGGATCTCTGCACGTTCTCACTCATGGGTGTACGCCTGCCTGGGACAGCGCTGCCCGAGTTTTGCCTGATTGTGCCAAGAGGAGCCTGATTGTGCCAGTAACACTGGCTCCCCCCTTTCTGCAGCTCATACAGACACGTGTTTGTATCCTATTGGCTGCACAAGGTTAGTGAGATTCTTCTTTGGTTTGTTGGTAAAGACCTAGGTCTAAAAACACCCACAATGTGCCTTTGTTTATATATGGATATCTAATTCATTGATTAAAAAGTAAGATAGAAAGGAAGACCATCTTAAATCACCATGTTGCTGACAGCATTCCTGCCTTCATATTTCAGATAGCAATATCTGAATCCTCAGTGGATCTCTCCTGGAAGTCTGGTGTGACTGGTGATGTCTTCCAAGTGTTTACAGGCAGAATTTTTTTTTTTTTCAATTCTTTTTGTTTCCATAATGCTTTGTCCATATCTGCTATTTTTAATGCCACATTGTAAGTTGCTCTCTGATTCTTCTATCCATCTGAGGGAACCATTTCTTAAATGATTTTGTTCACTGTTTCTAATATAGTACTTGAGTCAAACAGACTAAATATTTATTGAAGAACGAATAAAGAATTCTAAGATACATTAGGAACATCCTATGACTTATGCTATCCTTTCATAGAAATACATATTACATTTCAGGGAAGAAAAATTATCTGTGACTAAAGGTATATGTAGACTACCAGAACTCAACCAAAATTGTTCAAGTATGTTTTTGAGGAGTATTGTTTTTCTAAAGACCCAGGATATTACACTCACTAGAGAACAGAGGGGGATATATTTTCCAAATTTGTCTATGACAATTAAATGAGTGAAACTTTTCTTAGGAAACAGCAAAAGTTAACAATCTAAGGCACAACATAGGAGGATAATTTTCCAAACAGGCTTCCCAGGTGGCACAATGGGTAAAGAACCTGCCTGCCATTGCAGGAGATGTAAGAGATGTCGGTTTGATCCCTGGGTCAGGAAGATCCCCTGGAGGATGGCATGGCAATCCACTCCAGTACTCTTGCCTGGAGAATCCCATGGAGAGAGGAGCCTGGGGAGCTACAGTCCATAGGGTTGCACAAAGTTGGACACAATTGAAGTGACTTATTATGCACTCAAATTAATAGCCTCTAAAATGAGTAGGATTATGTCAGTCACCCAGATTGAAAATAGATTAGTACTTAAACTTTTGATTTGTAAATTTGTAAGTATAACTACAGGTGGAAACTTGAAACACAGCTACCCTAAACATATAGTGCATATGAATTGCTAGTTTTTAGATTACTTTTTGTTCACTTTTATTGCCTTTCTATAGATCCCTCATAACCATAAAATCTACAGAAATATACAGTATATACTTTACTATGACTTTCAATGAATTTTACAAAATATAGTTATGGGTGCTGGAAAATTGTATTATTGGATGGATGCTAATCAAAGAGTGATATCATCAGATAGGCAAGATGATCATTTCTGGGGATATGAGTCAACCCATTTCCCTAGCTACTCTGCCTGAATAGTAGGAGATCCCCTGGGGGGTCCTGTTAGTACTCTCTTATCCTGTGATCAAAATTAATGGAAAGCTACAACTATCTACATATGGGCAGAATCTCTAACAGCCCCAATTCTTCAGGAATGAAGTTTTGGATTATTCTACCAGGCAAGGAGCCATGACCAACTGTGGTTGTTGCAAGTGAAGGAGGCAATAGAAGGGGTAGAATAATGAGGAAGTTATAAATCAGTGACCATGTGACTGGCTGTAGAAACAAGGATTGTAATAGCTATGAGTATTTCTTCCTTATTTTGGTATGAATATATCTGAAATAGATTACTTCAAATTTTTTATTTTCCCATTTCTCTACTAACATGAGATGTGCTAACAGTAGTTAAACTTTATATCTCTGTAATTAAGTTACATGCTACTTAAGGGGCTAAGAATGTCTCAGAGGAGGAATGAACACTTCTCAAAGGTGAATAAAGTGACCTAGATGAGTTTGTCTACTCTGGAGAAAGGGTTCATGTACTTTGCTAGAGAAAAATATGTGTTGTTAGGCTTTTATTTGGGATATAAACATAAAAAGGAATGTACTGATGTCGATTTGAAGGGTAGACTGTGCTTGATCTGAATGTCAAAATAATACCTTTTCATATTAAGGTTGGCAGTAAGAAAAACTTGGAAGCTAAAAATGAAACAGCAGCTAGCCTACCTGAATGCTGGTATAGGCTGCCATTCCTGCTGCCGCTTCTGTGTGCAGTTAACAACATGTTGACTTGCCTTGGTAGGCTGAGGGAGTTGTTAGACATGCAGTCCCTCTGCTGCTGCTAATTCGCTTCAGTCGTGTCTGACTTTGTGTGACCCCATAGACAACAGCCCACCAGGCTCCTCTGTCCCTGGGATTCTCCAGGCAAGAATACTGGAGTGGACTGCCATTTCCTTCTCTATGCAGTCCCTCTAGGTCCCACTGTATTTCACATTCTTTCAACTTGAGTCCTGGGCCAAATATATGTGGAACACTGTGGCAAAGCACATCAGTTTCTTCTATAGGTCACTTGAATTGTTAAATGTGGTGACGGATTGGGTTTCCACTTTTGTTCTCATTGAATTTCACTTATCCACCAGTTTCTCCAAGCTCTCCTCTGCTTCATTCCAGTTTTTTGTTTTTTTTTTTCTCCACATGGTGAGCCTAGATACCTGTAGATTCTTCATGCCTAACACTAGATGCAGAGGCGACATACTTTCACAGATTTCCACACCAGATCCTACAATTTTATTGTCTATTTCCTGTAAGAAATCTTATTCCATATTGACTATTATGGTTTGGCTTCCCATATTGGACTCCAATTGATGCTTTCAGTTTGTATATTAAAAGTCATTTAATATATAATCTGTGTCAGGCGACCACATGAAATTAGAAAGGGACTTTAAAAAAAAAAAAAAAAGAAAGGGACTTTAAACTCCTTGGTTTGTGGTTAAGAGTTAACTATCCAAGTACATGTTTAGCCTCACTTTTTAAGATATGATTGAAATACACATATTATCTCATGTGCAAATTTGAATGTTTTGTTTTTTTTCATTTTCATCAAAGTGATTTACTTTCTAGGAAAAAAATACTTATAAATAGTTTGCATCAGACACCTTTTTCAAGAAAAGGAACTTAACAATGCAGGGTAGCTAGAATTATCCTCTGTGCTGGGACTTAGGGATCTGAGAACACCTTTCACTGTCTTAGTACCCAGGATTGATGCAGTTAATCCCTTTAACTGAGTTGTGCTTCTCTTCCTCCCTCACCACACTACCGAACCATAGTTGTGACCATCAGCCATTTTTTATAGTATATTTTTGAAAAATTGCCAGAAATAATTATTAATTCCAGACCATGAACTAAGTGCTAGAATCTCCATGGCTTAATCATCACTACACTGAACAAGGTAAGGTCAGATGCCCATCTTGCTATTCCATTACTCTCCACTAAACAGATGATGTGGAAAATTCTGCTTAAAAAGCCTTCTTTTTCAAAAAGAATTGCTGATTAAAGAATGTCCATTAAATACATGAGACTATTGACCTTAACAAAAAGATCTAATGTTGACAGGCTACCTCTAAGCAGTTAAGCTTAATGGTCTCTGTCTACAAAGTCCTGTGATATAGCTTTCATTTTCATATCTACATAAGCTGTGCAGTTTAAAATCTGCTAAGGTATCCTAACTACCATTAGTTATTTTTGTGGGTACATTTAGCAATATTTTATTTTATTTTTTAATTAATTTTATTGGAGTATAAGTTGCTTTGCAATGTTATATTGGCTTCTACTGTACAGCAAAGTGAATAAGCTGTACACACATAAATCCCTTCTTTTTTGGATTTCCTTCCTGTTTAGGTCACCACAGAGCACTGAATGCCCTGAGCAATATAGTAGGTTCTCATTAGTTATTTATTTTATACATAGTAGTGTATATATGTCAATCCCAACCTCCCAATTCATCCCACACACCCCTCCCTACCCTGGTGTCTACATTTTATTCTATACATCTGTCTCTATTTCTGCTTTGCAAATAAGATCTATACCATTTTTCTAGATTCCACATATACGCATTAAAATATATTTGTTTTTCTCTTTCTGACTTATTTCACTTTGTAGACACATGGATGGACCTAGAGACTGTCAAACAAATGACCTAAAACTGTTTCTTTTTATTGCTGAGCAATATTCCATTGTATATGTGTATTATAACTTTTTAATCCATTCCTCTGTTGATAGACGTTTAAGTTGCTTGCATGTCCTGGCTATTATAAATAGTGCTGCAATGAATATTCCAGTACATGTGTCTTTTTGAATTATGTTTTTCTTTGGGTATATGCCCAGGAGTGGGATTGCTGGGTCATATGGTAGTTCTATTTTTAGTTTTTTAAGGACCCTCCATATTGGTCTCTGTGTGTGTATGTGTTTAGTCACACAGTCATGTCTGACTTTGTGAGCCCATGGACTGTAGCCCACCAGGCTCTTCTGTCCATTGGATTCTCCAGGCAAGAATACTGGAGGGGTTTGCCATGCCCTCCTCCAGGGGATCTTCCCAACCCAGGGATCAAACTCAGGTCTCCTGCATTCCAGGCAGATTCTCTACCATCTAAACCACCTGGGACACCCAACTATACTGGAGTGGTTAGCCTATCCCTTCTCCAGGGTATCTTCCTGACCCAGGAATCAAACCTGCATTGTAAGTAGATTCTTAACCAGCTGAGCTACCTGGGAAGCCCATTGGTCTCCACAATGATTGTATTAATTTACAGTCCTGTAAACATTGGAGGAGGATTCTCTTTCTCCAAGCCCTCTCTAGTATTTATTGTTTGTCAGTTTTTATAATGGTGGCCATTCTTACGTGTGTGAGGTGATACCTCATTGTAGTTTTGATTTGTGTTTCTTTAGTAATTAATAATGTTGGACACCTTTTTATGTGTTTGTCGGCCATCTATACGTCTTCTTTGGAGAAATGTCTATTTAGGTCTTCTACCCAGTTTTTTTATTATATTGTTTGTTTTTTTGAGATTGAGTTCCATAAACTGATTGTGTATTTTGGGGATAAATCCTTTGTCACTTGCTTTGTTTGCAAATACTTCCTCTCATTCTGAGGGTTGTCTTTTCATCTTATATATGGTCTCCTTCACTATGTAAAAGTTTTCAAGCTTAATTAAGTTCAATGTGTTAATTGTCTCACAAATGATCTTTTTAATAGCAATATTTAACACAAGCATATATATTTATTTAATATGATCCCAAAATGTTATGAAAGTATGAAGCACGGGAAGGTTTTACTTTCTTCCTTTTGGAGAATGTTACTAAATGAATTTCTTGAAGATAGGTGATGTACAATATTACATATTATAGGAACACAATATAGTGATAATTTTTAAAGATTATATTCCATGTATAGTTACTATAAAATACTGGCTATATTCCTTGTGTTGTACAACATATCACTGTAGCTTATTTTTTACCAAATAATTTGTAAGTCTTAATCTCTTAAACTTACAATGCCCTCTCCTCCCTTCTCCCTACTGGTCGCTACTACTTCTCTACATGTGAGACAGCTTCCTCATCATGTTTACTATTTTGTTGTATTTTTGTCAGATTTCACATACAAATGATATCATAGAGTATTTGTCTTTCTCTGACTTATTTCACTTAACATAATACCCTCTAAGTCCATTCATATTGCTGAAAATGGGAAAATATTTTTTTTATGACTTAGAATATCATTGTGTGTATGTATACACATATTTATTATCCATTTGTCTGTTGATGGACACTCAGGTTACTTCCATATCTTGGCAATTGTAAGCAATGTTGCTATGAACATCAGTGTGCATGTACGTTTTGGAACTAGTATATCTGTTTTGGATTTATCCCTAGGAATGAAATTTATGGGTCATATAGTAGTTCTATTTTAGCTTTTTGAGAAACCTCCATATTGTTTTCCACAGTGACAACACCAATTTACACTCCCATCAGCAGTGCAAGAGGATTCCCTTTTCCTCACATTCTCACCAACACTTGTATGTATTTTTTGGTGATAGTCATTCTGACTGATAGCCATTCACACATTCTGATGTGATTATCTCATTGTGGTTTTGATTTCCATTTCCCTCACAATTGGTGATGTTTAGCATCTTTTTGTGTGCCTGTTGACAATCTGTCTAGCTTCTTTAGAGAAAATTCAGTTCAGGTCTTCTGCCCATTTTAAATGTTTTTGATGAATTACATGAGCTGTTTATATACTTTGGGTAATAACTCTTTATTGGTCATATAATTTGCATATATTTTCTTATTCAGTAGGTTGTCTTTTTGTTGATGATTTTCCCATGCTATACAAAAGATATAAGTTTAATTATGTCCCATTTGTTTGCTATTGTTTCTGCTTCCTTTGTTTGAGGAAAAGTTTCTCCCAAAATACTCCTGTGATTTATGAGAAAGATTGTGCTGCCTTGTTTTCCTCTAGGAGTTTTATAGTATCTGGTCTGGCATTTAGGTCTTTAATCCATTTGGAGCTTATTTTTGTATGTGATGTTAGAGGCTGTTCTGATTTCATTATGTGTAGCTGTCCAGCTTTCCCAGCACCACTTATTGAAGAGACTATCTTGCTTCCATTGTACGTTCTTGACTCCTTTGTCATAGATAACTTGACTGTAAGTGTGCGGTTGTATTTCTGGGGAGTCTACTCTGCTTCATTGGTGTATGTGTCTCTGTGCCAGCATCATGCTGCTTTCATTACTGTAGCTTTACAGTATATTCTGAAGTCACAGTGTGATTCCTCCAGCTCTGTCCTTTCTCAAGATTGTTTTGGATATTGGACGTCTTTTGGTTTACCTACAAGTCTTAAAATTATTCTAGTTCTGTGAAAAATGTTATTGGTATTTTGATAGGGATTGCATTGAATCTGTAGTCTTGGGTCACACAATACTTTTTTTCCTGTACCAATAAGTCTTTATTCATTGATTTTCCCAGGGAAAAACAGGGAGAGGAAGAAGGGTCAGTATGTGTGTTACAAAATGATACTAAATGGGAAAGGATGTACCTTGGTACAGTAAAACTGACCATCAAATTAACTTTCCCCCCGAAGGGGTCGCCAAGCCCAAGGGTGCTCAGTCTCCAGCAATTCAGGAATGAAGGGAAGAAATAAGGGAAAGAATAAATAGATACAATCTTTCTTACCTTCTCTCTCATCACATAAATTCGAATTTTCACACAAAGCTTTGGTTCCTAGCAATAAACACAGAGATATATTTTTCCATCTCCTGTTTAAACAGTCTTGTGGCCACTTTGACATAAGTTTCTTGCACACCCATTAAAGTTCTTGAGTGACTTGGATATAAATTCATCCTTCCTTGATTGGTCTCCCAACCTTACTTTCTACATGGAAGGCCCCTCATTGCTTCTCTCTACCCTAGGGTTAGAGATTAAAGTAGACTTTAATCTATCCAAAGACAGAAGTCTGTCTGACATGAATCATATCAAGGAATGGTCTTGACTCAGGAGACTGGGAACAAGAGATGGAGAGTTCATAGTTTTTCAGGACTTTGACACAAATCATTTTAAGAATTGCAGACACCTTGCAAATTAAATGTATAAGTATATGGGCCATATTTTAGGATTGTAGAGAAGGGGGAACTAGAAGAGAGAATAAGAATCTAGTTTTTAAGATGGAAGATCTTGTTCAAAATTAGAAATAAAACAAGGGGAGCACGAAAGAAAGTGTGGTTCAAGACTCCTTATTTCAAGCTTACCTTTCAGATCTCTTTGCCTGGTGCAGGAACTTTTGTCAAACATGCTTTGGCTGCTTTTATCAACATAAAAAAAGCTTATTAAAAAAAAAACAACAAAAGAATATGGAGAAGAGGAACACATTATATTTATACAAACTAGGCTACCTAGGAATCACCAGATTAATTACTTGTGAAATCCTACAAAGCCCAGACAAATACAGTAACCAGAGGCAGGTAGCTATGGGAGACAAGAACCTAAGATCAGACACACATCACCCAACGGATGTGTTCTATTGCATTTGCCCATTAAAACACAGTGAAGTAGGTTTGCAGTGACTTCACAGCATGGTAAAACAAGCCAACAAAACTACACTTTTCTCCTTTAGCCACCAAGACACTAATGACTGCTGTAACAGGGCAGGCCACTAGCTCTGGAAACCATGAAGAAGCCGCCACTAACGGACTCTCTGAAAGCCAAGGAGGAAAAGCCCATAATTGGTAAAGGTTAACTATTTTGTCCTTGACTTATATATCCATCCCTGGATAGCTCAAGATGAGTACAGAGGCATCATTCTTAAAACCTATACTTACCAACACACTTTTTTTTTTTTTTTTTTTAACAAAACCACACATACACATTGTTGTGCATGGCAGGCCTAGCCCAATCCAGTGAAGGATTGATCTGGTCTATAAACTGAATCCTGTGCCCTGGAATTGGAGGTCTGGTACAGGAATACATCACACATACAGATGACCTTTGCCTAAGCTTGGCTTCACCTCTTTGCACATTTTACGTGGTCCAGCCTCTCCTAATCTCTTTGTACCTCCTTTACCTGTTAAGGCCAATTTCCAGTCTTTCAGTAGGAGACAAAGTCATGGGGAAACCCAGTTAAATTCTAGCCTCTCATAAACCATTGCATATGAAGGGGTTTCAAGAGGACACTATGGCAGGAAAGCCAACTCTTATGGACAAAAATGAGGTAGCTCAACTCCAAATAGTTGTTCTCTCTGGTGATACAGTGATAGATAAAAAGAATTCCTACTATGTAACCTGAACCTGCTGCTGACTTATACTTACAATTGTTTAGTATTCCTTTACTACTGATTGTGGATATATATTTTAGTTTTTTCTTTTAACCTTCCTACTAGCTTTGTGCATGGATGGCTTCCTGTCTTTATGTTTACCTCTATTGGTGAGCTTTTGCATTTCATACTACTTACTTGCATTATGCATTTGCATTGCTTAATACTTACTAGCTTTGTCTCTTTTGCCTAGATGAGTTTCTTTAAAATTTGTTGTAAAGCTGGTTTCAGTCAGTTCAGTCACTCAGTTGTGTTCAACTCTTTGCGACCCCGTGGACTGCAGCACGCCAGGCTTCCCTGTCCATCACCAACTCCCAGAGTTTGCTCAAACCTCAATGAGTGAAACTTCAGAGGTCTATGTCATTTTTCTAATTACAGGTGGACCTCTAAAATTGTTTTTAAATCTTCAAATGTTTTAAAAGGAGAAATTCCTTTCTAGGCTTTTTGTTCTCTGAATTTCTCTTCACCAGTAAGGCAGAGTTTCCATAATGTGCTTTTAAGGAAGATTGCTAAAACTTTAAGCGATCTATTAGAATTTAGGGTACTTTTCTTTCACTGGTAGATATGCAGGGATTCAGGAGGCTTCTTGTTGTGTTTAGTTGCTCAGTCATGTCCAACTCTTTGCAACCCCATGGATTGCAGCATACCAGGCTTCCCTATCCTTCACTATCTCTTTGGAGTTTGCTCAAACTCATGTCCATTGTGTCAATGATGCCATTCAAACATCCTATCCTCTGTCACCCTTCTCCTGCCCTCAATCTTCCCAGAATCAGGGTCTTTCCCAATGAGTTGGCTCTTCACATCAGGTGGCCAAAGTACTGGAGCTCCAGCATCAGTCCTTCCAATGAATCTTCAGAGTTGATTTCCTTTAGGATTGACTGGCTTTATCTTGCTGTCCAAGGGACTCTCAAGAGTTTTCTCCAGCAACACAGTTTGAAAGCATCAGTTCTTCAATGCTCAGCTTTCTTTATGGTCCAAGTCATATCCATACATGACTATTGGAAAAACGATAGCTTTGACAATACGGACCTTTGTTAGCAAGGTGATGTCTCCCCTTGTATACACTGCTTTTAATACACTCTCTAGGTTTGTCATAGTTTTTCTTCCAAGGAGCAAACAAACATCATTTAATTTCATGGTGGCAATCACCATCTGCAGTGATTTCAGAACCCAAGAAAATAAAGTCTGTCACTGTTTTCATTTCTTCCCTATCTATTTGCCATGAAGTGATGGGACTGGATGCCATGATCTTAGTTTCTTGAATGCTGTTTTAAACCAGCTTTTTCACTCTCCTCTTTCAACTTCATTAAGAGGTTCTATATTTTCTCTTTGCTTTCTGTCATAGGGTGGTGCTCTGCCTACCTGTGGTCATTGATATTTCTCCCAAAAATCTTGACTCCAGCTTGTGCTTCATCCAGTCCAGCATTTCACATGAGGTACTCTGCATGTAAGTTAAATAAGCAGTATGACAATATAGAGCCTGATGTACTCCTTTCTTAATTTTGAACCAGTTTGTTGTTCCATGACTGGTTCTGTTACTTCTTGACCTGCATACATATACTTCTTGACTTGTTTCACATGAGGTAGGTAAGGTGATCTGGTATTTCCATCTCTTTAAGAATTTTCCACAGTGTGTTGTGATCCACACAGTCAAAGACTTTAGCATAGTCAATGAAGCTGAAGTAGATGATTTTCTGGAATTCCCTTTCTCTTTCTATGATCTAGCAGATGTTGGCAACTTGATCTCTGGTTCGCTGCCTTTTCTAAATCCAGCTTGTACATCTGGAAATTCTGAGTTTACGTATTTTTGAAGCCTAACTTGAAGGATTTTGAGCATTTCACAATGCTATCATGTGAAACAAGTGCAATAGTGTGGTAGTTTTGAGATTGAAATGACAACTGACCTTTTCTAGTCCTGTAACTACACAGGAGTTTTCCAAATTTGCTGGCATATTGAGTGCAGCACTTTAACAGCGTCATCTTTTAAGAGTTGAAATAATTCAGCTGGATTTCCATCACTTCCACTGGTTTTGTTCATAGTAATGCTTCCTAAGGCCCACTTGACTTCATATTCCAGGATGCCTGTCTCTAGATGAGTGATCACACCATTGTCGTTATCTGGTCATTAGGACCTTTTTTGTACAGTTCTGTGTATTCTTGCCACCTTTTCTTAATATCTTCTGCTTCTGTTAGGTCCGTACTGTTTCTGTCCTTTATTGAGCCCATCTTTGAATGAAATATTCCTTTCATAACTCTAATTTTCTTGAAGAGCTCTTACCTCCTTCCTTCTGGGTTCTGAATACATGAACTGTATTTCTACTTTAAGATGCCATTATAGGCCTTTTTAAATGTTTAAAATTATATTTATTTTTTCTTAGATTTAAAGTAATAATATGGTTATATTTATGGCATAGGTATTAGCATTCCCTATTTCAATATTATTATAAATATTACCATTTTAAAAAGTTTTCTAGGACAAAAATTACCTGATCATTGCAGACATTGTCATGCAGGCAGAAAACACTTGAAGTTTATAAATTATTCTATGTGCACAATGAATTTTAACTAAAGTTTTGTTATATTGAGAAATATAAATAATAACACTTTAAACTATTCTAAACAGACAGGTATGTGCCACTTAACTCAGATTTTAGTTGTGTTTGTGGAATTTGTCTTTATTATTTACTTGAATCAACCATCAACCAAGTTTTTTGAATGTGTACAATATACCTGGTATTTCACTTTCTTCTGGGATTACAACAATGACTTGAAGCAGATAGCCTTTGCTCTTATGAACCTTGTACCTTAATATAATAATTCCACTTTGAGAAAAAAGGTACCATCAATTGTTGGCAGAAAAAATACTAGCCCACAGACTTACATGTTTGCCTCCCATCTTTCCTTTGCCCTAAAGCATGTATCTATATTTATAGGCCAACTGAACTCTGTATATTTACAATGGGTTCTCCTTTTCTCAACTACTATTAATATAAATACAGTTATATGTGTCACACATGTAATATGGCTTACAGAAGATATTTGTCACATGTCAGGAATATTTGTGCCATTTCTAAATAACTGTCATAGAATAAAGTCCATCTTCCTAAAGCCTTAATTTTAACTGATAGTCAAAGTTTAAAAATTTATAGTTAGAGAAGTATGTTGAATTCACAGTGATATTTAAAGTATACTTCAAAGATATAAATTTAAGTAACATGCTTTTATAAAACCAAAGCACAAAAGATAATCCTCTGAAGCTTTCTAAAATATAAAATCACAGAGTGTTTATGTAATGTCCTATCAACGTCTACAATGATAAAAGTGCTTATATACAAAATAGGAATTTCCAACAAAAAATTCACAAGGATAGCATTTTAATCAGGATTATATGGGAAGATAGTTTATTCAATTCCAATTGCTATTAGTCTACTCAAAGTTAAATGTTAGTTTTTAGTTGCTTTGTTTCAACTGAATGAATAAAGCAAGCTATAGCCTATGGTGGAGAATGAGAAAGTACAGAGAAAATATTTTGTGAGACTTAGCTGACATTTTGAAACAAACTAAAATCAAACTAACTAATTTTATTCAAAAAGACAATATTAACTGACAAGAATCTATTTATTGTAGAACATTTGAGAGACTTCAAGATTCAAAGTATTGAAGGAATATGCAAATAATATAAATGAAATGTTTACTTTCATACTTGCTAGTTATTGTATAATGGAAATGTAGAGATATTAATTGGTCATTAGTAATGCGAAATTAGAAGGAAAAGCTTTGCTTTGAACGATGTTCTCAAAGCTTATTCACTACAAATATTAAACACTTAGGACAAATTTTCTTGGGACTTGGGACAAATTTCCAAATTATCCACTCTGTTAATTTAATCACTCTCTTAATTCATGTATAATCTTTAGTCTGGCTCTTTGTCGAGTCCTCACATCCTCCTGCTCCCCCCCCCCCCCAAAAAAAAAACACTTTTAAAAATAGTAAATTAATCCTGTATAGATTGATGGGATGCTAGTCCCTTACTAATAATGTCCACATCCTTCCTGTCCTAAATTATTAAGATAAAGCAAAGTACAATTAATCAACTTTTTCACCAAAGCATGCTTCTATAAAGATGATCATGTTATCAAGTGAAGTGACAGATTTACAAATATTACAAGTTACAAATATTTTTCTGAAATGTGGATTAGCACTGAATCTTCCCCCTTTTTAAAAAAATAATGGTGTTTTGAAGACAGTGTAATATAATAAAGATCATTGGTTATAATTTTGATGGTGTCACACTATTAAACTTTCAGATTTTCAATATTTACAATAACTATCATGTTCACACTGACCTTTGAAATGGTTGCAGTAATCCTTTACTCTGTGTTAAAGGAGGCAGTGATACCACCAAGCCAAACTGAGTGGATCAATATGTTTTCTAGTATTTTAGCAGACAGATCTTTTAAAGGGTAACATTTTCTGAGATTGTACATGTATACAGATACAATTACCTATTTAAATTATGAAATATGCAAACTAGAATATTGAGTGAGACACGAAGAAGAATTATCCTTAGTGGTTTCATCTAGCTACTTGCATTTCACAATCAAGTGGTTTTGATTGAAGAGTGTCCTTATATTCAATCAACATCCATCTCCTCTACTTCAACTACATTTGTTATCATTTTCTCCAGGCATTTTTTTTTTTAGCCCTACCTTAAACTGACCAGACCATTTCCATCTGGTGAAGGAAATGGCAACCCATTTGCCTGGAGAATTCCACAGACAGACCATGGGGTTGCAAAGAGTTGGACACGACTAAATGATGAATACACACAAACTGACCAGCAATATCATCCTCATAGTCTTTGGATTTGAATTTTCCATCTGAAATGCAAATTTCCTAGCTAAGTGCATGGCTCACATCTTTAGTCAGTTTTGTTCAGGACTCTTTGCTCAAATGTGATCTCTTTAAATAAATACCTGCAATAGCAACACTGCCTCCCCACTTGACTAACATTCTGTGTTCTCTTGCTCTGCTCTGTTCTTTCCCCCCCCCTCCCCCAGAGGTCTTGCCTCTGCCACCTGGAAGGGACTGATTTTGCTTGTTTTCTAGTTTTCTAGTGTACCCAGATAAGTAGCTATCCCTTTTCTACTCAAAACCATTTTAAGAAGAAACCTCAATGAAACACAGGTCTGACAATTCAAATTCCCAGTTTGTAGACTTGTAAACTTTCAGAAGCAAGCAAGCAAGGAGAAAAATACCAGCAGAAGCAAGAATAAGCAAAAGGAGATTGTTTAATGTTCTTATAATGAAAAGAAAAACTTTGTTTCTGAGGTGCCCTGAGTGAATAGGAGAGTTCTGTGCTAAGCAGCCAGTACTTGAGACTTGAACTAAGAGTTTCTGTCAAACAAAACTCAGAATCTAGAAAACGAAAATGAGGACTGATTACAAAACAAACAAACAAACAAACACTGTGCCTTTGGTAACCAGTGGCAAGTGATTTGGATAGGCTAAAAGGAATGCTTTAATATATTATATCTCTACATTTTATTTAAGTAAACCCATTAGTATTTTAACCAAGCTGAATTTACTTTAATGGTGCATAGCTTTGATTTTCCAAACCTTTTATTACTGAGTACAATTAGGAGATTAATTTTTATTCTAAGGAATAAATATTAATATATATTAATATATTAATATATTTTGTATTATTTGCTTAAATTGTACCATCTGATATGAATATAAAATCTAGTTTTAGTTCATCCTTCAGTTTCATGAAATAGCAATAGGTGAAGAGATACTAAGTACTTTTATATTCGTTAATCCACATGACACTCTTAAGCATATTTAATTGAATTTTGTTACATTTCCAGGTGTAAATATGTGGCATTTGAACATTTGTTTTGAAAACTGCTGTAGGAGGTATTTTAAGTCCAAGGATATTTCAAATCATCTGGGGGTGACTGTTCTCATCCAGCAATTGCTAAGAACCTTTATATTGTTTATTACTATAGTCAAAAGCAACAGAAGTGATCCTTTTCATATTTCCAGTGTCGTAACAGAAGAGTCATACCCCATTGACCCACAACAAAGATCAATAATCTAGTGGCCAACATTTGATCACGAGAAACAGAAGTGAAAGAACCATGCCTGGCAAACAGGAATTTGAAAAATTCTTTGGGGGCAAGGTAATGGTGGAATCTGAAAGACTGCCTGAGGAAAAGGAGTTTTAGACAGAACCTCCGGGAGCTTGAGGCTAAAACCAGTAACCGAACTTAGGTGCCTCTCCCATCCCAAAGTTCCTAGATCTCCATCAGAGACTCACTCCCCAGCTAAATTCAAATCACACAACCTAAGCGCTAACAGTGTGCTAGTTATGCATAGAAAGCTCAAAACCAAGTCCTTTCACTCCTTTCCATAAAAAATATCTCATTGATGTCACTTCCCCCATGCACCTCTGTCATCTTAGTTGCCTAATTTAGGAGTCAAAATACTCGTGGCTTACAGGTGATATGAACCACACAGATGTGTTTTGTTTGGCTAATAAAAAATCAAAATTTAAACTAGAATGACATCTTTAATACACACAACTTCCAATGCTGAAAGAAACTGAAGGTTTTTCTACATGGGTACAAATGGAGAGAACTTAGTAGATCTTCCCTGCTTGTGTCATACAGTCCCATTCTTCTTGCCAGCAAGACCCATGGCCCATCTTCCAACAGTCTAAGCAAATTAAATCAGTGCTAGCTTCAATTGTTTGCCCTAGTGACTTAGGATTTAGATATTCTCTCTATAGAAAAGTGGTCCATTATAGCAGCATCATTTGGGACTGTATATGTATGTGTGGTGTAATTTAATTCTATATAATTCAAATTTATTTGTTAGACATGAGATTAAAATAAGGGATTCAAAGAAAATGCAAAATATTAGAATGCTTTTTTTCTAAAATGTTTGCCTTAGAAACCAAGGGTTACCTCACATAACTTAATTTTTTCATCATCTTTAACATTAGCATTCTGAAACTTAAACATAAATGAGGGTCACTAACTTGAGTAGAATTGTTTTCTTTGTATAAAACACTAGCTTGCCAGCCTTTTTGACTTCTGTCTGTTTTGTGTACTTCCCCCGTCCCTTGTTTTAGTGTCATTTCACTAGGTCCAGGAATAGCATTGTATATTGGGTGCTACAGAGTCAACAAATGAGAAAAGAAATATCATAAAAGAAATATGATTAAATGCTAATGTGTGTTAGCTTGTTACTTATCTCAAACTATCTATTTCCTTAATGCTTAGAAAGTTTTCAGTTTCTTTCACAGTTATATATTCAGAAGTCTACAGCTGCTGACCTTTTAGAAAATAATACTTTAGCACAAATGAACAAAAGCAGAATGTATTGTTGTGTGTGTAGCTCCAGCAGTAATGAGCAGAGTCAAATTGTTTTCTACTAGCACAATTGTCTTAGTCACTGTAACAAAAGGATTAAAATAAGTGAGGAATGACATGATTTTTTACATCATTTTTGTCTAATATTTACAAACATATTTAGGATAGTTTCATTTAACTCCTTCATAATTTATAAAAAATACATTTCCTCATCATTGTGTATTCATTTCACTAGAAAGAACTCAGAATGACTTGATGATGACTGAGAGAAATAAATAATAGAATAACAAAGACATTTGTAATCATGATTTCGAGGCTGTGCAACATCCACAGCAATCTAATCTATAATCTAATGTTTATAAGAACATTAATGTCTTATAAAAAGATTTAATATTTTGGCAGTTAAGGAGCAAGTTTGGATGTTATAAAATTACAGAACAATAGGAAAACATTTTTCTCTATTTCTCCAGAAAAACAAAACTGTTATGTTGTGCTAAAGATCATTTGCTTGATGTCAACACCAATGATCCTCTATAACCCCATACACAATATTAGTCTTAATACTTCAAAAGTTTTTACAGTCATCTATTAATTTACCTTCATATAATGTGTATAATTCCTATTGTTAGAGTTGCTATGTTTCATAAAGATTTATGAAGCAGAATACATACTTATTTTTAACTTTTCCATATTTCAAATATAATTCTAGGATTTGTTGGTGAAAACCATCAAGGAAACTAATGCTGTTTACTGTAGCTATAAGACAACACCACAGAATAGAAGTAGGATAAAAGTGCCTTTACAAGCTGTTTAAAACCAAACCCTTAAAACAATCCCTCCCATAGGACATATGTACTAGATCCCTCTCTCCCTTCTATTTTCATGAGTAAAACTCTATACAATTTTTCAAAAGCTTAATATCTAAGAATGTATCCTATATGTCAGGTTTTATTTAATATATAACTTATGTTGGCAACACTTTGTTATATTTCATATTTGAAATAACTAAAATAGTTATAGAACAGAGAGGAAATTAAATCCGGTAACATCTTAAGCTGTATCCTTGTCTTGACACATCAAAAGAAACATGAACTAAGGACAGACCCAGATAAGTATTTCAATCTTGACTAACAAGTCTCCAAAACATTATGAGCCAAGGATTCTGTCTGTGGCAACTATATTGAAACATTTTTTCACTTACTATAGAATTTCTAGCACCTTTAACCTCTTGGTGGCATCTTCAACCTCTTTGATTTTAGCCCAACAGAACACTGTCATCCAGACTGCCTGATAACTTGCTATGTTGGTTCCTCCATTTCCTCTCTTCCCAACATCTTGTGTCATCTCTCATCTCGGGTTCTCGTCATTTTCTACTCTGAGTTACTTCATACAGTTTAGTATCCTTCCACTCTAGTTGTTGTTGTGACTTTTTTTCTGCCATATTAGACCTTGCTCTCTTTAGAGAAGCAAGAAGAGAAGAGTGAAGATAACATCGGCAAAAAGAGAGGGTTCTGAACACACACACACACACACACACACACACACACAAATGACATCACACTTTGTTTAAACCTTGGGAATATTAACAAACAAACATTGGTTCTTCAAAACTTATCTTTCCATGAGCGCAAGATCTATTTTACTAGGAATATGTGAAACTCTACTTGCAACCCTTTGGAGGTATGTAAGGCAGAGTTTGGCAAACTCTTTTGCTATAACCCTAAGATATGAAATTGGTAACTATAAGGAAAGAAGAACATCGGCATAAACATTTAATCTTCTGCTCTTCCAAGCTTAGTGATTTTTGACAATGGAAAGAAAAGGATGACACCAAGCAACTTGCAAATGCCCCTCAATAACATAATTGTTTCTAATGAAGAACCAACCTCCTTTCCCTCCCCAAGCTACATGCTTGGGCCAGAGAATCTCCACAGAAGGAGTGAGCAACTGAATTCATTGTTCCTTTCTATAACTTCCCCTACCTCCCTGGAAGCACAGGAAGGTCTGTAATACTCAACCCAGTTCACACTTGTTTCTGAAATGTACCCTGACAAGGACCAGGAAACACTCTCATTAAATCAGCTGCGGCATCCTCCGTTGATGGCTCCCTTCATAATGTGAAGACACTCCATTATCTTTCATTTCCCAAATTAGCTGTGAGCCCACAATATCTTAACTGCAAATCCATAAAGGACACTTATGGATTTGCCTCCTAAATCTCTCACTTACTTATGATATCCTTTTGCTTCTGAACCTGTCTACTTTTGTACTGTCATAGTGTTGTATTCAAACCATGAATTCAAATTGTTTTCTTATCCCCTTGACTCAGCACTGCTTATGTATATTTATCCAGTTTCTGAGAGTTAGCCTGAGCCAGTTGTTCCAAAGTCTGTTTGAACGTCATTCCATAGTTGTTGTAAAGCATCCAAGACCCTGACTTGGCTGGCACCCAGAGGCAAATTTAAATAGTTTTAGTGTAACTGTTCCTGGCCTTTCTCCTTCCAGTAAGGACTCAATGCCATTAGGCAATTCAGAGTCCAGTGAACCTAAAAATATATTTCTAGAAATATTTTTTAAGTTTCTTTTTTAGAGCAGTGTTCTAATTTCACAATGGAAAGTACAGAGAGAGCGTGTTTTTCCATATACCCTTTACCCTGCACATGTGTAGCGTTCTGCTTTATCAACATCACTCTCTAGAATGGTACAATTTTTTTTAACCAAGGATGAACCTATATTAGCACATCATAACCACCCAAAGTCCACAGTTTACCTTTGATTTCCTTTTGGTGTTATGCATTCTATTGGTTTGGACAAATATATAATGACGTATATCCATCATTAAAATATAATGCAGTGTTTTCACTGCCCTAAAATTCCTCTTTGCTCTGCCTATATTTCTCCTACTTACTTTTAGAAACTAGTGATCTTTTTATTTGCCTCATTTTTTTTAACCTTTTCCAAAATGCCATAGTTGAAATCATACAATCTCTGCTGCTTTTTTTTTGGATTGGCTTCTTTCACTTAGTAATATGCACTTAAATCTCTTCCATGTCTTTTCATGGCTTGATAGCTCATTTCATTTTAGTCTGAATTTGTCTGGATGCACCATAGTTTACTTGCTAGGACATCATGCTTGCTTCTAAGTTTGGGAAATTATGAATTAAACTGCTGTACATGTCCATGTGCAGGTTTTTCTGTATACATAAACTTTTCTGGAAAAAAAAATTAGATATTTTCAAATAATATATTCTAAATCTGTTTCTCACTATACATTCTCCCCTCTAAATGCAATTCCTCATTAAATATGTCCTATATACTAGTTCTAGAAGTTTCTGGCAGTGATCAAGGGTCAATATGATTTTCTTAATGGGCTGACTTTGGGTCCTTACCACATAAACTTGTTTTTCTGGTAGCTCTGATGAAAATAAACTTTTCAGATTGAGGGTGAGAAAATGAATCTGTTATCAATATACAGCTGAGGACAAGGACCAAGGAAGGGAACAATCTAACAGGTCCTAGGGTAAGAAAGAGGTTTATGAATCTCTATCTATTAAATTTTTAATTATTTCAAACATATACATGTGCAAACAAATTTAGCATACTTATTCATAAAGGAATATTTCCATCCCACAGAGTATAAAAATTTTGAAATATGCAGATGTATATAACAAATAATGGACATTCTTTAAATGTATCTTAGTGACTTGTATCACTCCAGTAGTCTTGCCTGGAAAATCCCATGGGTGGAGGAGCCTGGTGGGCTGCAGTCCATGGGATCGCTAAAGGTCAGACACGACTGAGTGACTTCACTTTCACTTTTCACTTTCATGCATTGGAGAAGGAAATGGCAACCCACTCCAGTGTTCTTGCCTGGAGAATCTCAGGGACGGGGAAGCCTGGTGGGCTGCCATCTATGGGGCCGCACAGAGTCAGACACAACTGAAGCGACTTAGCAGCAGCAGTGACTTATATAAGATAATTAAATACATATTTTAAAAGGCCTGAATTGTTTAAAAGCTATACTCGAGGATGTATTTAGCAATGGAGATTGTTTAGCAGTGACATCAATAAAGTAAACAAAAAACAAACTGACACATAAACTTACTAGTTTGACTTTATAAAGGATTTGCTATGCATTACTTTTAAGAGGCCCAGAACCTTTAAAAATAGATGCTTATTACACTAGTAAAATAGGATACCCACATGTTTTGTTACTGCCAATTAAAAGGTTTCATGAAAAAACAAACAAACAAAAAAAAACTAAGAGGTTAAGAGCAGGACTAGAATTAACTGTCCTTTTGGGGAATTTCTCAGATTTGTCTAAAGAAAAATATGAAAACACTTTAATGCATTGTTTCCTTTAGACTTTTAAGGCAAGTATGATTACACATTACATTATAATATCTGGCAGAGTTTCATTTGATCACCATATTTTTAGAAATTTAATGTGAAACAAAAATGTAATACATTTAATCTCTAGATTGGTATTTATACTCCTTGTGATGACACTCAAAAAACTTTGGCAGCTTTCTGAGTAGTTGGCAGGTTCTACAAAATATGCCAATTAAAGAGCAAAACATTACACCACTACATCATGTCACATTCTTCTAAAATATAAATATTGAACTTTCACCACATGCTGCCATGCAGCACTGCTATGACAACATCTTTGTAGAGTTCCTAAGCTCCTTCTAAAAGTGGCATCTAATCAGCACAAGGAGAGGTAAAATATTACTGTGGCTATAATTATCTGGTTGGCAAAATAAGCTCTGCGTAGAATTATGTTGAAACAGCCATTTAGTAAAATTAATGCTTTAGTTCAGCTCAGCTTATATGTTTAAGGGAACTGGTGAACAATGAGAAAATACAGGTTAGTTTTCTATTAGATTAATTTTTTGTCTCTGTTTAAAAAGTAAACTTTTTTTTCTTACTATAGTACATTTAGAAAGCAGATTTGTTCATAGAAAAACAGTTAAGGATAAACCATAATTCTACATGTGAAATATACATTTTCTGGTATAGTAATTTTATATATACTTTTTTTTTTTCTTTTCTGAGGACACATATAGAACTCATTTCTAATTTATTTAAATGCATCTTAGTAATACATTAACTTCACATGTTTTCAAGGTCAATGAGTATTGAATTTTTAAAAATAAACTATCAAACCTGTGTAATTTTAAAAACATTTCTAAAATTTAGTATAAACACTTAAATTTGTTTAAACAGAGGTCAGGAGTATTGTGGACATTTTTTGGCTGATTCCAAAGGATGTGAAAGATGTTTAAGAATTTTAAAAGTTTATACAGATTCTACTAAGAAAGAAAAGAAATATTTCTAATACAGCATAATAAACCTATGATTAAGTACACCAATACAGGTATTATGCATATGATAGAAATTTTCAAGATAAATATAGGTTGAATTGCAGTGAAAAGTCATTTTCTAATAAGCCACTTGCCATTGTTTTTTAAAAAGACATCAACCTGGTAAAATAAAAGTACAAATTAAACATAGTGGAAGGTCTGTTGCAGAATCAATAGACAAAATGAGCTACAGAACATTCTCATATTTAGAAGAGCTTGCAATAGAAACCAAGACTCAAGAGATTTCCATTTTACTTTTACCTAATAGAGGAGTAGCATCTTTAACTAATTGTAAAGTTTAGAGAGACCAAGAGAGTGTTGGGAACAAAAGTGCTAATTTTTGTTTTGATAAAGAAAATTATATTGCTGGAAGGCTTAATATAGATTAAGAATTAGATGTTACTTACGGCAGACAGACTGAGTGAAAAGTCAGACTTTCTCCTCTGTTCTAGACCTTTTGTTGGGTTCTCTGTTATCAAGAACTTTTTCAGTTTTCCCAGTAACTGCTTAAATCACCATGCCTAATGATAGGCTATGGATCTTAATCCTAACCAGATTGTAGCAAATTGAAATTAACAGTGCAGAGTTTACCTTGTGGGTCACTTCTTTTGGAGGAATGCACTAGGTAACAGTATATGTGATAGTTGAATCTACCTATTGACAAAGAAAAGCTCTAGCCAGTATCTAGATGTATTCTTCGACTGATCCTGAATCAAGTGACTTCTCTGCAATCAAAACTAAACATCTCTATTCACTGAGTCTCTCATAATATAATCCAAGTATTTCCAGGGAATGGTGTAAATTAAAGTCATACAGGGAAGAAATCAAAAAAGAACTGTTAGTGAATTTGCTTTGAGGCTTTTATTTAGTGCTTCCACATATATCAAAAATATGTTTGAAATGAGAAATCCCTGTTAGATTTGGTCACTTTTAAAAGAGAAATCTCACTCACCATTCCGACTCTCTTCGTCAATGGCAACTATGGTGGCTGGTGGTCCTCCTCGAGCTAGTTTGCAATCTAAAGAGAAAACAAGACAAAGTAAGAAGTAGCTATTGCAGGGACATTCACCCTGAGATTAAATTCACACTGATATGTACTGACATTTAAAAAGAAATATCCTATAATCAAATTAATATGCATCATTACTGTTAATAATTTTTTTATTTTAAAAAAAGTGTTCATAAGAACTACACAGATTCCTTACCACATTGCAACAAAGACACTTTATAGACCATGACATGGTTCAAACCATACTGAGAAAACACCAGCAGAGACCACTGGAGAGTGGAAGTCCTTCAGGACAGAGATAATGGGATGGTAATTTAACCCAAAGAAATAACATAAAGGGATGATTAACAAGGATAAAT
This sequence comes from Cervus elaphus, assembly GCF_910594005.1. Taxonomy (NCBI): domain Eukaryota; kingdom Metazoa; phylum Chordata; class Mammalia; order Artiodactyla; family Cervidae; genus Cervus; species Cervus elaphus. Next base: position 48,762,138 of record NC_057829.1, on the reverse strand, counting down.
TGTAATTAAAGCTTCACAACAGAAACAAACATAATTGGACTTTAATTGTGATAAAGGGTCTAATTAAAAAGAGTGAATAGAATTTTAATAATATTCTAAAGAGGATGAAACAGAGACAGACAAGCAATGTTGGTGGGGTTTGAGATTTTATTTTTGTCATCTTACCCTCATATTGCCAGTCTGGAGTCAAAAGTATAGAGTCATCAATGGAAGCAGATCAGAAAAATAAAAGAAAGAAAGGAAGAAAGAATATATGTGTATATTTAGTGAGGATTGAAAGATATAAATAGCATTGTACAATAACAGATATATCACACCTAAGATTTCTGGAAATGAAATATGTAAAATCCTTACTTTTATAATTCAAACACAGTATGAACAAGTTAACTTGATAACGTATGTCACTCACATCTTAAAAATTGCAGATCAATTTGAATATAATATACAATACACCTATGTGTCCTATGAAAAGGTAAATAAAATTACATATCAATTGTATATTATCTGTGTTGAACAAACCTTAAGAATACTGCCTGTCAATCAGTAGTGATTAATTTGTTACCTCAAGAACTGTTAATGCGTGGATAATGAACATATAAATAGTATCATGAACTATAATATCCATGATAATTAAAATGTGAAGGCTTTGTCTGCAAGATGTCAAAAGTATACTTCTGAGACATAAAGTGCTCTCTCAGGAGATACTTGGCCAGCCTGACAGGGTTGTGTCATGCAGTTAAATGTACATGGCATGTTCCAGTGATTGAAACATAAATTGGCTTAAGCCCTCCAAGCAGGTGTGCTATTTGGAAGATGATTTCAAGAGTTCAGTTCAGTTCAGCCACTCAGTCGTGTCCGACTCTTTGCGACTTCATGAGCTGCAGCATGCCAGACCTCCCTGTCCATCACCAACTCCCGGAGCCCACCCAAACCCATGTCCATGGAGTCAGTGATGCCATCCAGCCATCTCATCCTCTGTCGTCCCCTTCTACTCCTGCCCTCAAGCTTTCCCAGCATCAGGGTCTTTTCAAATGAGTCAGCTCTTTGCATCAGGTGGCCAAAGTACTGGAGTTTCAGCTTCAACATCCGCCCTTCCAATGAATACCCAGGACTGATTTCCTTTAGGATGGACGGGTTGGATCTCCTTGCAGTCCAAGGGACTCTCAAGAGTCTTCTCCAACACCACAGTTCAAAAGCATCAATTTTTTGGTGCTCAGCTTTCTTCACTGTCCAACTCTCACATCCATACATGACCACTGGAAAAACCATAGCCTTGACTAGATGGACCTTTGTTGACAAAGTAATGTCTCTGCTTTTTAATATGATGTCTAGGTTGGTCATAACTTTCCTTCCAAGGAATGAATGTCTTTTAATTTCATGGCTGCAATCACCATCTGCAGTGATTTTGGAGCCCAGAAAAATAAAGTCAGCCACTGTTTCCCCATCTATTTGCCATGAAGTAATGGGACCAGATGCCATGTATTAAAATTCTGCCATTATGTACATGCGTGTGAATACTAAGGGCTTTGGCAAGCACTGTTCTATATTGTAAGATGTGTGTTCTCTCATGTAAAGCTTAAAATATCTGAAATCTCCAGTTTTCTCTCTTTGTCCTTGTCAATATTCAAGGAGTTTCAGTTCACAGCAGTTTTATATCTAAAGTATCTCATCACACTCCATCCTTTCCTTCTCACACCCCCTGACATAGCGCAGCTTCTCACTGTTTACAACCTCTACACTTAGTGGTTCCCTCATTAATCTCCTGGAAACTTTGTTCTCATCCTGCATTCATTCATTCATTTCATGAGAATAATTTTTGTGTACCCAAATCAAAGGTAAATTAATGGCACTTCTCTGCAGAAAAACACTTATGTTTCTTTTGGAGTGAAGAAAAGTGTTTTAGGATATCCTTCAGAGGGGTGTCACAGTCTCAACATTGTTACTTATTAAACACTATGCCCTTTAGTCACCTTAGAGCCCTTACTCTTGCTAGGATTACATCTTGTATTATTAAGGCAGCTTTGTTACCTAAAGTCACTTCTGCCTCTACTGCCTGGCAAGTCTGTTATTCTTGATAAAATTAGACTTCACCTATTCCACCAAAACTTTATTATATCCCAGTGAAAATTTAAATTTTACTCCTGAGTTCTCATATCTGTTCATGTAGCTTTTTATTCATCTGTAAATACAAAAATTATTCAGTAAATTTGGTAGATAGCTTACTATGTGCTGAAGATGGGAATTAAAAATCAACTCCTTTCTTCACAGATCTCAGGTGGGGAAGGGGTCAGATAAAGGAAAGACTCATAAACAACCACAAAAGTATGGCACAATGTGGTCTATGTAAGTCAGTTGTTTAATATGATCATCAACAACATAAATGATTAAAATAGAGACAATGCCTGCTGTGAGTGAAATGGGATACACAAAAAGGCAGAGGCAATTTGTGGAAAGAATAAATGAAACATGACCAGTTCTTACAAGAAGCAATTCTTGGATTATGAATCATGCCTTCCATTTGTATTTCAAAGAGTAGTTACTTTTCAATACTATTTTACTTCTTCCCACTCTCCTTCTTTCCCTCTTTCTTCCTCCCTCTCCCTCCCTCCCTCATTTACACACACACACACACACACACACACACACACACACGGTGACTCAGTGGTAAAGAATCTGCCTGCCAATGTAGGAGACACAGGTTCAATCCTTGAGTCAGGAAGATCCATGGAGAAGGAAATGGCAACCCACTCCAGTATTCTTTCCTGGAGAACCCCATGGATGGAAGAGCATGGTGAGCCCAGTGTTACAAAAGAGTTGGACATGACTTAGCAACTAAACAACAATCTAAATGTACATATAATATTTATATATAGGGTTAATGCCTCAGTTAAAATCCTCATAGCTGAAAAGTAGAGAAAAAGTGTGGTGAATTTTAATGTAAGTATTGGTAGAAGAATAGATATTTAATCAATAACTTTATAGGCAGGCAGGATAAAGAGAAATGAATGATGGAGAAAATTGGGTATATATATATACGACAACTGCTCATCATTTGGTTACTATTGTATGGTCTTCCCAGGTGGTGCTAGTGGTAAAGAACCTGTCTACCAGTGCAGGAGAATATAAGAGAACTAGGTTCAATCCTTGGGTTGGGAAGGTGCCCTGGAGGAGGGTATGGCAACCCACTCCAGCATCCTTGCCTGGAGAATCCCATGGACAGAGGAGCCTGGTGGGCTATGGTCCATGGGGTCACAAAGAGTTGGACACGACTGAGTGACTAACACACATTTTCATATTTATGTATAGACGTTTTCTGCTCAGCTAAGTCAAGTACGATTCTCCATATTCCAGCAGTACCTACCTCCCTTACCCTTTCCACTCTTCTTGGTTCATTTTGTAGCCATAGCAAACCAAATTTATGTTTGCTGTGACATCTGCTGAAACGCCCTTCCTCCTCTTCTTCCCTTGGTTAACTTTTATTTCTCTTCAAAGAACCTGGCAAGGCATCACCTCTTCTAGAAAATCTTCCTTGTTGGTCTAACCTAATTGCATCTTCTTTGCATTCCTTCAATATACACTGCGTAAGCATGTCAAATCATTTCAGTGGTGTCTGACTCTTTGTGAACCCATGAACTGTAGCCCACCAAGCTTCTCTGTCCATGGGATTCTCTAGGTAAGAAAACTGGAGTAGGTCACCATGCCATCCTCCAGGGGATCTTCCCAACCCAGGGATCGAACCCACATATCTTACATCTCTTGCATTAGCAGGTGGGTTCTTTACCACTAATGCCACTTGGGAAGCCCTCAGTATACACTGGGCTGTGCTTAGTTACTCAGTTGTGTTCAACTCTTCATGACCCCATGGACCATAGCCCACCAGGCTCCTCTGTCCATGGAGATTCTCCAGGCAAGAATACTGGCGTGGGCTGCCATGCCCTCCTCCAGGGGATCTTCCCAACCCAGGGGTCAAACCCAGGTCTCCCACATTGCAGGTGGGTTCTTTATTGTTTGAGCCACCAGGGATGCTTAAGAATACTGGAGGGAATAGCCAATCCCTTCTCCAGGGATCTTCCCAACTGAGGAATCAAACCGGGGTCTCCTGCATTGCAGGTGGATACTTTACCAGCTGAGCTACCAATATACACTGTAGTCCATTGGAAATATTACTTCACAAAAATATGTTAGTGATTTTTTCCTCTAATGAGAGCTCCTTCAGACCAAGTCTGTGTCATATTTATCTTAGTAACCTCAGAATTCAACCAGAGTGGATCGTTAAAGAATGTTTGTTGAATTTGTCTGAACTGCAGTCAGCCCAGCTGCGATCTCTCATTGACCATCTCTCCAGGAGTGCACTCAGAAGTCTCTGTTCTCTTATGTCCTTACCAACAGAAACAGCCCAGGAGTAAAGGTGCAGGTACAGTTCCTCCCAGTCAGACCCCTTTAAAGGATGACTTTCACTCAGCTTTATTCTTTTAGCAGGTTCCAAAACCCCACAATAAGATATTTTCATGCCCAGATAAATGAATAAATTTTATTTATTCTGAATCAAAACAAAAGCGGTTAAAAAAATTTAGACTCACAACACTAATGTAGAGAGGTTAGTCAGATACATAAAAATAATCTATTAATAACATTGTTCACAACAGTGTTTGCTTTGAAATGATGTCCTTGTGAAACTATAATTAGTTTTGAAATGCACAAAATATTTTTAATTGCAAGTATATTCAGAAAAAAAGTAAATTTGGATAAAACAGCCAGGATGTATTAGGTATGCACATATACACGTGGAGATCAAAGTGAAAACTAGAAAGCAATTTGGGGGCTAGGTGATCCTGTTCTCTACGGTCTGTGGATAATCTGTCTGCCACAGGAAAGACAGGTTAGCTGATGATGACTGTACCTTGGAAATGCACTTCTGTAATCTATTTAATTTCACCCTTGACTGTCCAGGTTAAATCACAAATTCATTGTTTTTCGTGCCTCAAATTTCTAACCTCTCAGGCCCCTACCTGATTCCCATATCCAGTTTGTAGTAAAGTGCAGGATATGAATATAAATACCTGAATGCCCAGTGTGATTTATTTCTGCAAATTTGTCATCAAGCTAAAAATAAGTCATATTTTTTCTGTATGTTTTTAAATAATTTTACACAACAGGTAGGATTTCAAACTTAAAAACTATTAGCAGATATGTAATGACTGGTTTCAAAGGTGGTAAACCTGTGATATGCTATTCTTACTGCATCTAGAAGCTTAACAGCATGTTACTCTGCAAAGAGAATATGCAGAATTGTCCAAATATATTCATTTATTACTAGGAATTTTCCACAGTTTATTGTGATCTACACAGTCAAAGGCTTTGGCATAGTCAATAAAGCAGAAATAGATGTTTTTCTGGAACTCTTTTGCTTTTTTGATGATCCATCGGATGTTGGCAATTTGATCTCTGGTTCCTCTGCCTTTTCTAAAACCAGTTTGAACATCTGGAAGCTCACAGTTCACATATTGCTGAAGCCTGGCTCAGGAAGCAACAGTTAGAACTGGACATGGAACAACAGACTGGTTCCAAATAGGAAAAGGAGTACGTCAAGGCTGTATGTTGTCACCCTGCTTATTTACCTTATATGCAGAGTACATGATGAGAAATGCTAGGCTTGAGGAAGCACAAGCTGGAATCAAGATTGCTGGGAGAAATATCAATAACCACAGATATGCAGATGACACCACCCTTATGGAAGAAAGTGAAGAGGAACTAAGGAGCCTCTTGTTGAAAGTGAAAGAGGAGAGTGAAAAAGTTGGCTTAAAACTCAACATTCAGAAAACTAAGATCATGGCATCTGGTCCCATCACTTCATGGCAGATAGATGGGGAAACAGTGGAAACAGCGGTTGATGTTATTTTTCTGGGCTCCAAAATCACTGAAGATGGTGATTGCAGCCATGAAATTAAAAGATGTTTTCTCCTTGGAAGGAAAGTTATGACCAACCTAGACAGCATATGAAAAAGCAGAGACATTACTTTGCCAACAAAGGTCTGTCTAGTCAAGGCTATGGTTTTTCCAGTAGTCATGTATGGACGTGAGAGTTGGACTATAAAGAAAGCTGAGCGCTGAAGAATTGATGCTTTTGAACTGTGGTGTTGGAGAAGACTCTTGAGAGTCCCTTGGACTACAAGGAGATCCAACCAGTCCATCCTAAAGCAGATCAGTCCTGGGTGTTCACTGGAAGAACTGATGTTGAAGTTGAAACTCCGAAACTTTGGCCACCTGATGCGAAGAGCTGACTCATTGGAAAAGACCCTGATGCTGGGAAAGCTTGAGGGCAGGAGGAGAAGGGGACGACAGAGGATGAGATGGTTGGATGGCATCACTGACTCCATGGACATGTGTTTGGGTGGACTCCGGGAGTTGGTGATGGACAGGGAGGCCCGGTGTACTGCGGTTCATGGGGTCGCAAAGAGTTGGACATGGCTTAGAGACTGAACTGAACTGAACTGATTACTAGGAAGTGTGAATAGCCAGGAAAACCCTATTTCCATCTTAGCCTATTCTCAAAACTTCTCTTTAAGGTCAAACAATGTCTCTCAAAAATTGGAGTATACTTGTTTTACAATGTTGTGTTAGATTCTGCTGTACAACGAAGGGAATCAGCTATATTTATAAATATATCCCCTCCATATTGGACCTCCCTTCCCCACCCTAATCCCACCCATCGGTCATCGCAGAGCCCTGAGCTGAGTCATCTGTCTCATACAGAAGTTTCCTACTATCTATCTATTTTCCACATAGTGGGGAACATTTATCAATCCTAATCTCTAATTCACCCCACCCTTCCTTTCCCCCACTGCATCTACATGACCATTCTCTATTATTGTGCTTCTGATTCCTGCCCTGCAAATGCAAATAGGCTCCTTAGTACCTCATTTTTAGATTTCACATATATGTGTTAATATACAATATTTTTCTCTTTCTGACTTACTTCACTTTGAATGGCAGTGTCTAGGTCCATCCACATCTCTACAGATGATCCAATTTTGTTCCTTTTAGTGGCTGGACATCACTGGATGGTCAACACCAAAATCAGATTGATTATATTCTTTGCAGCCAAAGATGGAGAAGCTCTATACAGTCAGCAAAAACAAGACCGGGAGCTGACTGTGGCTCAGATCATGAACTCCTTATTGCCAAATTCAGACTTAAACTGAAGAAAGTAGGGATAACCACTAGACCATTCAGGTATGACCTAAATCAAATCCCTTATGACTATACAATGGAAGTGAGAAAGAGATTTAAGGGACTAGATCTGATAGACAGAGAGCCTGATGAACTATGGACGGAGGTCTGTGACATTGTACAGGAGACAGGGATCAAGACCTTCCCCATGGAAAAGAAATGCAAAAAGCAAAATGGTTGTCTGAGGAGGCCTTACAAATAGCTGTGAAAAGAAGAGAAGCAAAAAGCAAAGGAGAAAAGGAAAGATATTCCCATTTGAATGCAGAGTTCCAAAGAATAGCCAGGAGAGATAAGAAAGCCTTCCTCGGAGAACAATGCAAAGAAATAGAGGAAAGCAATAGAAAGGGAAAGACTAGAGATCTCTTCAAGAAAATTAGAGATACCATGGGAACATTTCATGCAAAATGGGCTCAATAAAGGACAGAAATGGTATGGACGTAACAGAAGCAGAAGATATTAAGAAGAGGTGGCAAGAATACACAGAAGAGCTGTACAAAAAAGATCTTCATGACCAAGATAACCACGATGGTGTGATCACTCACCTAGAGCCAGACATCCTGGAATGTGAAGTCAAGTGGTCCTTAGAAAGCATCACTATGAACAAAGCTAGTGGAGGTGATGGAATTCCAGCTGAGCTATTTCAAAACCTTAAAAATGATGCTGTTCAAGTGCTGCACTCAATATGCCAGCAAATTTGGAAAGCTCAGCAGTGGCCACAGGACTGGAAAAGGTCAGTTTTCATTTCAATCCCTAAGAAAGGCAATCCCAAAGAATGCTCAAACTACCACACAATTGCACTCATCTCACACGCTAGTAAAGTAATGCTCAAAATTCTCCAGGCCAGGCTTCAGCAATACGTGAACCGAGAACTTCCAGATGTTCAAGCTGGTTTTAGAAAAGGTAGAGGAACCAGAGATCAAATTGCCAATATCTGCTGGATCATTGAAAAAGCAAGAGAGTTCCAGAAAAACATCTATTTCTGCTTTATTGACTGTGTGGATCAAAATAAACTGTGGCAAATTCTGAAAGAGATGGGAATACCAGACCACCTGACCTGCCTCTTGAGAAACCTGTATGCAGGTCAGAAGCAACAGTTAGAACTGGACATGGAACAAGAGACTGCTTCCAAATAGGAAAAGGAGTATGTCAAGGCTGTATATTGTCACCCTGCTTATTTAACTTCTATGCAGAGTACATCATGAGAAATGCTGGGCTGAATGAAGTGCAAGCTGGAATCAAGATTGCCGGGAGAAGTATCAATAACCTCAGATATGCAGATGACACCACCCATATGGCAGAAAGTGAAGAGGAACTAAAAAGCCTCTTGATGAAAGTGAAAGAGGAGAGTGAAAAAGTTGGCTTAAAGCTTAACATTCAGAAAACTAAGATCATGGCATCTGGTCCCATTACCTCCTGGGAAATATGGAGAGACAGTGGAAACAGTGTCAGACTTAATTTTCTTGGACTCCAAAATCACTGCAGATGGTGACTGCAGCCATGAAATTAAAAGACACTTACTCCTTGGAAGGAAAGTTATGACCAACCTAGATAGCATATTAAAAAACAGAGACATTACTTTGCCAACAAAGGTCCGTCTAGTCAAGGCTATGGTTTTTCCAGTGATCATGTATGGATGTGAGAGTTGGACTAGAAAGAAAGCTGAGCACCAAAAAATTGATGCTTTTGAACTGTGGTGTTGGAGAAGACTCTTGAGAGTCCCTTGGACTACAAGGAGATCCAACCAGTCCATCCTAAAGCAGATCAGTCCTGGGTGTTCATTGGAAGGACTGATGTTGAAGCTTAAAATTCAAATACTTTGTCTACCTCATGCGAAGAGTTGACTCATTGGAAAAGACCCTGATGCTGGGAGAGATTGGGGGCAGGAGGAGAAGGGGACGACAGAGGATGAGATGGTTGGATGGCATCACCGACTCGATGGGCATAATTTTGAGTAAACTCCGGGAGTTTGTGATGGACTGGGAGGCCTGGCGTGCTGCGATTCATGGGGTCGCAAAGAGTTGGACATGACTGAGCGACTGAACTGAACTAAATACTCCATTGTATATATGTGCACATCATCTCTATTCATCCTTTGATGGATATTTAGGTTGTTTCCATATCCTGGCTATTGTAAATAGTGCACAATGAACATTGGGGTACATGTGTCTTTTTGAGTTATGTTTTTCTTAGGATATATATATACCCAATAGTGGAACTGATGAGTCGATTGTAGTTCTATTTTTTAAGAAAACCCCATACTGTTTTCCATAGCAGCTGTATCAATTTACATTCCCATAAACAGTGGAAGAGGGTTTCCATTTCTCCACACTGTCTCCAGTATTTATTGTTTTTCGGATGATGGTAACATTCAGAAAACTAAGACCATGGCATCCGGTCCCATGACTTCATGGAAAATAAGTGGGGAAACAGTGGAATCAGTGGCTGACTTTATTTTGGGGGGCTCTAAAATCACTGAAGATGGTGACTGCAGCCATGAAATTAAAAGACACTTGTTCCTTGGAAGGAAAGTTATGACTAACATAGACAGCATATTAAAAAGCAAAGACATTACTTTGCCAACAAAGGTCCATCTAGTCAAGGCTATGGCTTTTCCAGTAGTCTTGTATGGATGTGAGAGTTGGACTATAAGGAAAACTGAGCACCGAAGAACTGATGCTTTTGAACTGTGGTGTTGGAGAAGACTCTTGAGAGTCCCTTAGACTACAAGGAGATCCAACCAGCCCATCCTAAAGGAGATCAGTCCTGAATATTCATTGGAAGAACTGATATTGAAGCTGAAACTCCAATACTTTGGCCACCTGATGTGAAGACCTGACTCATTGGAAAAGACCCTGATGCTGGGAAAGATTGAAGGCGAGAAGAGAAGCGGACGGCAGAGGATGAGATTGTTGGATGGCATCACCTACTCAGTGGACATGAGTTTGTGTAAACTCCAGGAGTTGGTGATGGACAGGGAGGCCTGGAGTGCTGCAGTCCATTGGGTCTCAAAGACTCAGACACGGCTGAGTGACTGAACTGAACTGTTCTGATATTGAGCTGACAGTTGTATTTTAATCTTGTTTACAGTTTCCTTTGCTCTGTAGACACTTTTAAATTGTATTAGGCCCTACTTGTTTATTTTTATTTTCATTTCTGTAGGAGGTAGGTCAGAAAACATCTTGCTGTGATTTATATCAAAAAGTGTTTTTCCTATGGTTTCCTCTAAGCTTCAATAGTGTCCATGCTTACAAATAGTCTTTAATCCATTTTGAGTTTATTTTTGTTTATGGTGTTAAGTAGTGTTCCAAATCATTCTTTTACATGTAGCTGTCCCGTTTTCCCAGAACCAGTTATTGGGAGAAATATTTGCAAATGAAGCAACTGAGAAACAATGTCTTTTTAATATAATTTCAAATATATTGGCTATTGTCATATGTTAACATGTCAGTTGCCATCAATATGTCCAATGGCTAGTATATTGTATTTCCTGCCCAGATTTCTCTCCTGAGTCTGTGTCCTACTGCTCAGACAACATCTGTACTTGCAATTTTAAAAGTGCCCTAAATGTAACATTCCAAAATGGAATTCAAGTTGCGGCCCCCCCGGCCCCCCGGCCCATATCTGGCCTTTTCCTGTATATAATTCCAGGGAATAGCACAATTTGCACCAAGTTTCAAAACACAGAAACTAGGGGGTCACCTTTGAGCCTGCCCATCTTTCTTGCCTTTCTGTGTTTAATCCCTCAAAAAAATCTTGAATTTAATTCCTACAGAAAACTTCTCATATCCACCTAAAGTTTTCAATCTCTGATGTCAATGTGCTATTACTGTCTCCTACGTAATATAATAGGTTTCCTAAGGTTCACCCTACAGGCAATCTTGGTTCACTCTTTAATTTTCTATCTTTAACCACAGTGATCTTTTAACAGATTAAAATTGCTTACCTGTTAATAATGTGCCATTGCTTTTATTTTACAACAAAATTTTCATGGCCAACAACCCCCTATATAGTAAGATTTTAGATTGAAAACCAAAATGTATGGTCTAAAAATCCTGCATGATACAGCCTTCTCCTTCCTCTCCAATATCATCTACTTCCATGTTTTTGCATGCCCTCTACATTCCAGACAGAATTTTCTTTTCTTTAATCATGCTATGGTTTATCTTAAGCTACCTCAGGACCTTTCCAGATGACATTATTTCTTATTTCTAATCTTCACACTTAACCCATCCTTCACATATATTTTCTTTAGATTTTAACTTAATGCTTCACTTTTCAAAGACATCATTTCTAATCCTCAGGCTCATATACTGAGTTAACTCTGCCTTCTAATATCAATTTATCAATATTATCTGAGTTAATACTCAGTTAACTCTGCCTTCTAATATCAACTGACTCCTCACTGACAGAAAACTCAGTGACACCTAGATCTTATTTCTGTTTCTGAGTTAGTGTTCCCAGGGCAAAGTTATTGCCACATAATTGACTCTAAGCAAATATTTCTTGAATGCATAAATGAATAGCCTCAACCAAATTTGCAACAGCAATTTTTAAAAAGCCTTCCATAAGTTAATACTTTTTAATATTTGAAGTATCATTCTCATATAAAAATAATTGGGGAAGAATGAATAACAAATTAGCTATTAAAAGGCAAGACCATTGATACTACCTCAGCAGAAATGTGAAGGTAGCAGAATGTGTCACCTGAAAATATGCCACTGTGGCATGTGGAACTGAGGCCAATGAAGACCCAGCAAACTCAGGAAAAGCTTTTTTCTTTTTTTTTTTAACTTTTCTATTAAGAGCCTAAAAGGGGGGCCTGTACCAGGAAGAGAGCTGTTACCAGAGACAAATTTTTCATCACAGAGAGGTATGTGCATGGCAGGACAAGCATTTGTTAACCATATAGATATATATATTTTTTTCTCATCTTCCTGTGAGCTCCTTTCATTCCCTTTGAAGCCTCAGACCCTTATCCTTTTCTGAGCTCAAGATGATATTTAAGACTTAATTGCTTGGTTGTGTTGAGCCTCATACTTGTGTATACTTGTGTATATAATTAAATTTGTTTTACTCCTGTTAACTGTTCTATTATGTGGAGTTCTCAGCCAAGAACCTAGAAATTCCTATAATTTTTGCTCACCTGTTTCCTTACCAGTTCCCTATGATTATCAGTGAATTATTCTAGCACCTAGCATAGTATTTGACATAATCATTCAATATATTTTTTGAATTATGGCATATCCTCTTCCAATGTAAATGAATAAAACAAATAACTAAATCATTACTATTCATCATTTCAAATATTTTGGGGAATGTTTAAATTGTTAAAGGAATTGATTCCTAGTTTAGTATAGAGGTTAAGAACTCTTGAGAGTCCCTTTGACAGCAAGGAGATCAAACCAGTCAATCCTAAAGGAAATCAAGTCCTGAATATTCATTGGAAGGACTGATGCTGAATCTCCAAAACTTTGGCCACCTGATGAGAAAAACTGGCTAATTGGAAAAGACCTTGATGCTGGGGAAGACTGAAGGCAAATGGAGAAGGGGATGACAGAGGATGAAATGGTTGGATGGCATTCCTGACTCAATGGACATGAGTTTGAGCCAGCCAGTTAGTGATGGACAGGGATGCCTGGAGTGCTGCAGTCCAGGGGTCACAAAGAGTCAGACATGACTGAGAGACTGAACTGACTGATTACAAGTATAAATGAGATAATCTATGATAATTTTATTTTGTCTGGCAAGATGTACAGGCAAAATCTAAAGACACCTAATTTTTACAGTATTTACTGTGGAATGTATTTGGAGAGTCATTGCTACTGGTCTCTTTGATCAAAAGATAGTAGAGAATCCCTTGGATATCTCCAAATTTTCAGTGAGAGTTGGTATTGTTACATTTATGATTGTGAAGTGCATTCTCATTAAGAATAAAAGCACTCACATGACTTGCCACTGAATGTCTGTTGGAATGTTGAAACTCTTATTCCAGATGCCAATCTAAATACACTATACCGAACTGAATTTACTAGATGCAAATAGAATCCTTGAACTCTAGGTTTAAGAAAATAAAGTGCTTAGAGTCACTCACAATAGCCTCAGGGTTTAACAATAGTCTGGAAATGCACTGGTGTCAAAATGATCAAGCAGAAAGATCATGAAAGAGTTAGAGATTTTCTGAAACTTCTACCCTTCTCTATATTCCTGTGAATATCACTTTACTTATTCAAAGTCATCTGGTCTTTCTTATTTAGAAGCTTTTGTTTTTATGCGCGTGCGCGCGCCTGCACACACACACACACACACACACACACATACACACACACACACACACACACACACACACACACACACACAGAGACACACACACTTTCTCTCTCTTTGAATCAGTTCCTTAGTTCAAAGCAAGTTGACCTCTCAATCAAAGGAGCACTTTGCTCTCTTGGAATTTCATGCTGTACAAACATTTTACTTTCCATGTGCTTGTCACAAGCAGCAGAAGAGGGACTATTCTCATTTTTTGATGTTGATCCTCAGAATATTCATTTTCAGGAAAACGCACATAGTGAAATTTTAACACAAAAACTTCTTCTTTTACACTTTGACTCTCATCGAAAAGAAAAAGAATTTGACCATGACATTTGCAATATCAGTAGAACCATACACAAATTTGTATTGTCTAAAATTGTAGTCACTAAATACGTGAAGTTAGACCATGACTGGGAAAGCAAAATGAATTTAGTAAAACATAGGACGTTACAAGTTAAGTAAGTCTGATTCAAGAATGAGACATTAGCATTAATATATTTCAAATTTTACCATAGAGGGAGGAAGGTATATTTTATGACTCCTTCAGTCAGTCAGTTCAGTCGCTTAGTCGTGTCCGACTCTTTGCAACCCCATGAATTGCAGCACACCAGGCCTCCCTGTCCATCACCAACTCCGGGAGTTTACTCAAACTCATGTCCATCGAGTCGGTGATGCCATCCAGCCATCTCATCCTCTGTCGTCCCCTTCTCCTCCTGTCCCCAATCCCTCCCAGCATCAGGGTCTTTTCCAATGAGTCAGCTCTTCGCATCAGGTGGCCAAAGTTTCGGAGTTTCAGCTTCAGCATCAGTCCATCCAATGAACACCCAGGACTGATCTCCTTTAGGATGGACTGGTTGGATCTCCTTGCAGTCCAAGGGACTCTCAAGAGTCTTCTCCAACACCACAGTTCAAAAGCATCAATTTTTTGGTGCTCAGCTTTCTTCACAGTCCAACTCTCGCATCCATACATGACCACTGGAAAAACCATAGCCTTGACTAGACGGACCTTTGTTGGCAAAGTAATGTCTCTGTTTTTTAATATGCTATCTAGGTTGGTCATAACTTTCCTTCCAAAGAGTAAGTGTCTTTTAATTTCATGGCTGCAGTCCCCATCTGCAGTGATTTTGGAGCCCAAAAAAATTAAGTCTGACACTGTTTCCACTGTCTCCCCATCTATTTCCCTATGATGCCTTAGTGCCATCATTAATTGGATTCTATAATTTGTTTATGATGTTCCAACAATATGGTCTAATAAAGTTCACTAAAGTCACTAATAATTATTGCTATGCATCACTTGCTTTCATTAGCACAATCTATCACATAGGCCATGACACCCTCAGTCTCTACATTATTTTTCAAATATTACTATTTATTTCAACAACAGTAGATTTGTACATGACATTTCATTACAGAAACCCATATCCATTCTTAAGAAGTTAAATCTAAGCACTAAAAACAAAGATAAATCAAGGACTGCAGGAAGAAGGCAAAACAGGAACAGAATTGCTAGTTGAAGTCTGCTCAAAAAACCAAGCAATATTTTAAGTTATTTTTGTTTACTGGTATTACTATAATTCACTATTTTATAATTTCATGTAAATTCAAAATCAAATATGTTAGTATTTGTACCCAGATGTAATTTTATTACTTAATGCACAATGCATGAGTTAGAAGCATTTTGAGTTTCTTTTTTGTTTCCATTGATAGTGATAGTTTCCTCTTACTTGTCTAAACTTCCATCTCAGGATTATAACTACAGTTGAGGAATTTGAGATGGATGAAATAGTTCTTGGTCCAAGTTAAACTGACAAACTCTCTGTAGCTCAGTTGAATTAGCTGTAAAACTGAAATTATTGTATGAAATAGTAATTGGCATATGGAAGGGCCTTATAAGTTATTGTTAGGTAAATTGTATTCTAACCAAATGAGCTAATTACATATAAAGTTTGTATACCTCTACATTTTAAATGCAGTGACTTTTATGTATTTTTAATTAATTTAGTAGTTTCTTACCTTTTAAAACATTCAAAGGAAAGCTATATTTTATTAGCAGATCAAAATAGGTTCCAGATATGTTACTGTTTTTGGTGTGCATTTAATATACTGAAATAGTGACAGTTCATTTCATTATATGACCACAGCTTGCTAAGTTTACACAGTTATGACTGAATCATGCAAAAGATCTCATTTCTAAAATTATCAGAGGAATGCCTATAACTAGAATAAAAATAAAAAAGATCTTTTGAAAATATAAAGTCGATTGTGTCCCTCTTCTAAAAGCTGTTTGCAAGACCTTGCTTTCTATTACTTTAAAATCTTCCTAAAAGGCTTTTTCCATTGGTTAGCTTTTTTTACCATATTATCCAATTTGTCCTTATGATTTATAATTAGCATACAAAGAAGAAAGGGAGGGATAAGTGTTTGTGTCAATGAGAAAAGCTAAATTACACGAAAAAACTTTATGAATAGCAGTTAAAGAATTTACATTCATATTTCTGAAAGCTAATTTATTTTCTAATTACTCTTAATGGGGTAACTCAGAGTTCTCAAAATTCTCAATCACAATTTTTATTAAGAAGCTTAATGAGGTCAAAAGCTAAAAGCTGCAGAATTATCACTGTTTAAAACTACATTCTTCAGAGTTTTTAAGTAATTATTTGTATACAGTCTGCTTTGCCTATTTAAACAAATTCTTTACTGTAATCCAATTATGAGTACCTAAGCTGTCAGTTTTAAAAAAGCAAATTGTATGGATTAAATCATAAGGAAAAATGTTAAGCATTTTATTACTCATAATCTTAAAGACCATATCTGTGTAAACATCACATCTGTTTTCTTAAATCTTTTTCCAATTCGACTAAGATTTTATTGATATATATGTAAGTTTAAAGCATGCAATGTGAAGACTTTATACACACACACACACACACACACGTGTGTGTATATATATATATATACATATATATATATACACATAAGTAATTACCACCATAAGATTAGTTAACACTGCCATACTCTTGTATAATTACTTTTTTGTGTATGGTGATAACAATTAAGATCTACTCTTTAAGCAGTTCTCAAGTATATAACAATGTTAATTATCATCACTGTTGTTCATGTCACCCAGTCCTGTCTGACTCTTAAAGACCCCATGGACAGCAGCACTCCAAGCTTCTCTGTACCTCACCAACTCCTGAAGTTTACCCAAGTTCATGTCTATTGCATCAGTAAAACCATCCAGAAGTCTCATCCTCTGATGCCCTCTTTTTCATCTGCCCTCAATCTTTTTGGGTATCAAGGACTTTTCCAATGAATCAGCTATTCATATCAGATGACCAAAATACTGGAGTTTCAGCTTTAGCATCAGTCCTTCCAATGAGTATTCAGGGTTGATTTCTCTTAAGATTGATTGGTTTGATCTTGCTATCCAAAGGACTCTCAGAAGTCTTCTCCAGCACCAGTTTGAAGGCATCAATTCTTTGGTGCACGGCCTTCTTTACGGTCTAGTTCTCACTACTATACGTAATCACTGGGAAGATCATAGTAGTGATTATACAGACCTTTCTTTGTTGGCAGAGTAATGTCTCTGCTTTTCAACACACTGTCTAGGCTTGTCAAAGCTTTCCTGCCAAGAATCAATTATCTTCTGATTTCAAGGCTGCAGTCACCATCCTCAGTGATTTTAAAGCCCAAGAAGAGGAAATTTGTCACTACTTCACCTTTTCCCCCTCTATCTGTGCATAGATAAAACAAACAGGATGAGAGCAGACAGCCCTTTGTACTCCTTTCTCAATCTTGAAGCAATCAGTTGTTCCATACACAGTTCTAACAGTTGCTTCTTGACATGCATATAGGTTTCTCAGAAGATAGGTAAGATGGTCTGGTATTCCCATCTCGTTAAGAGCTTTCCCTAGTTTATTATGATCCACACAGTCATAGACTTTGATATAGTCATTGAAACAGAGGTAGATGTTTTTCTGGATTTCCCTAGCTTTCTGTATGATCCAAGAATGTTGGCAATTTGATCATTGGTTCCTTTTCCATTTCTAAGCCCAGCTTGGGCATCTGGAAGTTCTTGATTCTTTTAATGCTGAAGCCTAGTGTGCACGATTTTGAGCATGATCTTACTAGCATGGGATATAAGCGGAATTGTCCAATGGTAAGCACATTCTTTAGTACTACCCTTCTCAGGAATTGGGATGAGGATTGACCTTTTCCAGTCCCCTGGCCACTGCTGGGTCTTCCATATTTGCTGATATATTGAATGCAACACCTTGATGATGTCATCCTTTAGAGTTTTGAATAGTCCTACTGGAATTCCATCACATCTACTGGCTTTATTAACAGCAATGCTTCCTAAAGTTCACATGACTTCACTCTCCAGAATGCCTGGCTCTGGGTGGCTGACTGCACCATCAGAGTAATCTGGTTCATTTGGATTTTTTTTTTTTTTTTTTACAGTCACTGTGATGTACACTAAATCCTTAGAATTTACTTATCTTAGAGCTGGAATATTGTACCCTTTGGCCAACATCTTTCCATTTTCCCCATTGTCTAGCCACTGACAACCACAAATTTCTATAAATTAAGTTTTTTTTTTTTGAGAAGTGTGTGACAATTCACTCCAGTATTCTTGCATGGAGTATCCCTTGGACACAGGAATCTGGTGGCTACATTCCCTGGGGTCACACAGAGTCAGACATGACTGAATGACTAACACTTTCACTTTCAGCTTTTTTAGATTCCATCTATAAGTGAAAACATACAGTATTTAACTCAGACTTACTTCACTTATCATAAGGCTCTCAAAAACTAAGATGCTGCAAAAAACAAGATTTCCTTCATTTTTATATTTTCTCGGGCTCCAAAATCATTGTATATGCTGACCGCAGCCACAGAATTAAAAGATGCTTACTCCTTGGAAGAAAAGCCATGAGAAACATAGACAGCATATTAAAAAGCAGAGACATTATTTTGCCAACAAAGGTCCGCATAGTCTAAGCTATGGTTTTTCCAGTAGTCATGAATGAATGTGGGAGTTAGACCATGAAGAAGGCTAAATGCAGAAGAATTGATGCTTTTGAGCTGTGGTGTTGGACCCTTGGACTGCAACGAGATCAAACCAGTCAATCCTAAAGGAACTCAATCATGACTATTCATTAGAAGGACTGAAGCTGAAGCTCCAATACTTTGGCCTCCTGATGTAGATAGCCGACTCATTAGAAAAGATCCTGATGCTGGGAAAGATTGAAGACAGGAGGAGAAAGGGACAACAAAGGACAAGATGGTTGGATGGCATCCTGACTCATTGGACATGAGTTTGAGCAAGCTCTGGGAGATGGTGAAGGACAGGGAAGCCTGGCATGCTGGTCTATGGGGTCACAAAGAGTTGAACACAACTGAACAGCAACAATATTCCATTGTGTACATATTCCATTGTGTACATATATTACATTGTCTTCATTTATTTCTCATTGGACATATAGATCATCTCCATGTCTTAAGTATTATGAATAATGCTGCAGTGACCTTGGGGGTACAGATATCTCTTCAACATTGATATAATTTCTTTAGGAAATATATACCCAGAAGTGGGATGGCTGAATCATATAGTAAGTAGTTGATTTTTAATATCTTTGAAACTTTATGCTGTTTTCCATTCTTACCAATGAGATATAAGTGTTCACTTTCTTCACATCCTCACCAATACTTGCTATCCCTTGTCTTTTTGATAAATCACTCTACCAAGTGTGAGGTGATATCTCACTATGGTTTTGATCTGCATTTCCCTGATGTTTGGTGATGCTGAACATCTTTCCATGTACTTATTGGTCATTTTTATGTTGTATATCCTCTGAAAAAATGTCTCCTGTCCTTTGTCCATTTTTTTTTTTGAACATGTAGCTCATGTTTATTAATCCTTTCATGGGGTAATCAATATCTACTCTTAAAATTTTTTTCTTTATACAATTTTTAAAAGTTAATTTCCACTTAAAGTTTGTATAAAATATTGGCTATATTCCTGTGTTGTACAATACATCCTTGAACATATCTTGCACCCAGTGGTTTGTATCTCCCATGTCCCCATTCATATATTATTCCTTCCCTCTCAACCCCCACACTGGTAACCACTAGTTTGTCTTCTGTCTGTAAGTCTGTTCACAGATATAGTCACTATTTTCTTGTATTTTTTCAGATTCCACATATAAGTAATATCATAAAGTATTTGTCTTTCATATATAATAGTATCATATAGTATTTGTCTTTCTCTCTCTGGCTTAAGTCACTTAGCTTAATTATAAGCCCATCCATGTTGTTGCAAATGTCAAAGTTTTGTTCTTTTTTGCTTCTGAGTGTTATGTCATGGTGTGTATATATCACATCTTCATTATCCATTTATTTGCTGATGAGCACTTAGGTTGCTTCCATACCTTAGCAACTGTAAATAATGCTGCTATGAACATTGGGATGCAGTATTTTTTTGTATTAGTGTCTTTGTTGTTTGGTTCTATATCCAGGAGTAGAATTACTAGGTCATATGGTAGTTCAGGGGCCTTCCCTGATGGTTCAGCAGTAAACAATCTGCCTACAATGAAGGAAACTCAGAAAATGCAGTTTGTATCTCTGTTGGGAAGATCCCCTGCAGGAGGAAATGGCAACCCACTCGAGTATTCTTGCCTGAAAAATATCATGGACACAGGAACCTTTGTATTCAAAAGATCACAAAGAGTTGGACATGACTGAGAGACTAAGCACAGTACAGAGCATATGATAGTTCTAGTTTTGTTTTTTTTAAGAAACAGTATAACCATACTGTTTTCCACAGATGTTGCACAGATTTACATTCTCATCAACAGTTGTATAAAGGTTCCCTTTTCCCCACATATTCACCAACATTTGCCATTTGTGCTTTTTTTTTTTTTTTTTGATGACAGCCATGAGAGGTGTGAGATAACATCTTGTTGTGGTTTTGATTTGCATTTCCCTTATGATTAGCAATGTTAAGTAAGCATCATTTCATGTTCTTATGGGCTATCTACATTTCCTCTTGGGAAAAACATTTATTCAGTTCTTCTCATTTTTTTTTTTTTTTGGATGTTGAGTTGTATGGGCTGTTTATCTATGTTAGATGTTAATCCCTTATCAGTCATATAATATGTTAATGCATTTTTCCATTCAGTGCATTGTCTTTTCATTTTGTTAGTGTCTTTATTTAGGACTTTCATATACAAAATGAGTAAATGTATTACTCCTGATCTTACAGAAAATGCTTTTAGCTTTTCACCATTGAGTATGACATTAGTTGTGGGCATATTGTATATGGAGTTTTTTTTTTTTTTACTATGTTAGGATACATTTCTTCTATGCTCATTTTATTGAGACTTTTGGTCATGAATGAATGCTGAATTCTATCACATGCTTTTTCTGCATCTTTTGAGATGATGATATATTTTTATCTTTTCATTAATGTATGTCACATTTTAATTTGCATTAATGTTGAACCGTGGCTGCATCCCAGGAATAAATGCCACTTGATGATGGTGTATGATCTTTTTAATTTGCTGCTGCTTCTAATTTGCTAGTATTTTCTTGAGAATTTTTGCATCTATACTCATCAGGGATATTGGTCTGTAGTTTTCTTCCTATGTAGTGTCCTGTTCTGACTTTGATAACAGAATAATGATGCCCTCATATAATGAATTGGGAATACTCCTTCCTCTTCAACTTTTTTTGGACAAGTTTAAGAAGGACTGACCTTAATTCTTAAATATTTGACAGAATTCAGTGAAACTATCTGGTTGGTGCTGGGCTTTTCTTTATTGGGAGGTTGTGGTGACTGATTTAGTTACCTTACTCATTATTGATATGTTCACATTTCATATTTCTTCTTGATTCAGTCTTAGTAGACTGTATCGCTAGGAGGTATTTACTTCTTCCAGGTTATCCACTTTCTTAGTGTATAATTGTTCAGAGTGATCTGTGCTCTTTTTTATCTCTGTGGTGTCAGTAATAATGTGGCCCCTTTCATTTATGATTTATTTGAATTGTCTCTCTTCCTTCTTAGTCTAGAAAAATGTTTTTCAATTTTATTTATCTTGAAAAAATAGCTGTTAGTTGCATTGATCCTTTCTACTGTTTTTCCTGTTCTCTGTATCATCTATTTATTTTTAAAATTTTATTCATATATTTATTACTTTTATTTTTGGCTATATAGGGTCTTGGTTGCTTCATGTGGGCTTTCTCTAGTTGCAGTGAGCTGCTGCTGCTGCTGCTAAGTCGCTGCAATCATGTCTGACTCTGTGTGACCCCATAGATGGCAGCCCAGCAGGCTCCCCCTTCCCTGGGATTCTCCAGGCAAGAACACTGGAGTGGGTTGCCATTTCCTTCTCCAATGCATGAGAGTGAAAAGTGAAACTGAAGTCGCTCAGTCATGTCCGACTCTTAGCGATCCCATGGTCTGAGGCCTACCAGGCTCCTCCGTCCATGGAATTTTCCAGGCAAGAGTACTGGAGTGGGGTGCCATTGCCTTCTCCAGCTGCAATGAGCAGGGGCTACTGTTCTAGTTGTCCCACAGGCATCTCACTGTGATGGCTTCTCTTCTTGCAGAGCACCAGCTCTAGGGCATGCAGGCTCAGTTGTGGCTCATGGGCTGTAGAGCACAGTCTCAATAGTTACTGAGCACAGGCTTAGTTTCCCTGCTGCATGTGGGATTTTCCAAGACCAGAGACTGAACTTGTGTCTCCTGTATTGGTAGGTGAAATTTTAACCACTGGACCAGGAGGGAGGTCCATGTATTTATGCTCTGCTCTTGTTTCCTTCCTTCTGCTAACTGTGGGCTTCATTTAGTCCTTTGAAATGTACAGTTATGTTGTATAGTTGTGATTTGTAATCTTTCTTTTTTCTTAATGTAATTTTCTTTCCTTTTTTTTTTTTTTTGCTATTACCTTGTTTCTTGTTACACTGTTTTACTGCATCGCATAAGTTCTGGTATATTGTGTTCCCATTTATTTCAATATACTTTTTAAAATATCTCCTTTGATTTGTTCTTTGAGCCACTGATGTTCTGGCAGTTAATTTCCACACATCTGTTATTTTTCCAGCTTATTCCTGTTACTGATTTCTTATTTTATAACACTGTGGTCAGGAAAGAGACTTGGTATGATGGTATGATTTCTGCTTCTTAACACTTGTTAACATTTGTTTTGTAATTTAATGAATAAACTACCCTGGGGAATGTTCTGGGTGCACTTGAAAAAAATGTATATCCTGCTCTGTTAAGTGGAATGTATGTATATTAGGACCATTTTGTGTAAGGTATATTCAAATTCAATATTACCTTATTAATATTTTGGTTGGATGAGATATCTGTTGTTGCAAGTAGAATACCGGAATCCCCTACTATTATTGTGTTGTTATCTATTTCTCCCTTCCAGATCTGGAACTATTTTCTTAATATATTTAGTGCTCCAATGTTGGGTACATACATATATATATATATGTATATATATATATATATGTATATATATATACACATATACACACACATATATATATATATTTAGAATTGTTATATCTTCATGTTGAATCCCCCCCATTTTAATTATGTAGTAATCTCTTTTGTCTCTTGTTAAAGTTTTCTACTTCAATTTAATTTCATTTAACATAAGTATAGTTACACATGCTCTCAAGCTACACGTGCTATCCATGCTCCTTTTTGGTTCCCATTTAGATGGAAACCCCTTATTTCTGAGCTTCTATATGTCCTTAAGGCTGAACTGAGTCTTTTGTAGCTAACATATAGTTGGGTCTTGTTTTCTAAATCATTTAGCTACTCTATGCTTTATGATTTGATAATTTAGTTCATTTAGATTTACAGTGACTATTGATGGATATGGACTTGCTTATTCTATCTTATTGTTTTTGGCTCTTCTGTAGTTTCTTGTTCCCTTTTTAAACCTCTTTGTTGCCTTTCTTATGAATTATTGGTTTTCTGTAATGATGATTTTTGGTTCTCTTCTCTTTGCCTTTTGTTTGTCTACTGAAAGTTTTTACTTTTCAGTTATCATGGGGCTTACAGAGTGCAATTTGTAGATAAAGCAGTATATTTTAAGCTGATAACAATTTATCTTCAACTGCATACAAACATTCTACTCTCCCAATTTTACATTTTTGTGTCAGAATTTTCCTCATTTTCATTGTGTACCTATTAACTAATTATTGTATCTATAGTTATGTTTAATACTTTTGTCCTTTAACATTTATACTAGAGGTAAGTGATTGTGATACCACCATACAACATTAAAATAATCTGAATTGGACTATATATTTACCTTTACCAGCATGTTTTAAAATACTTGTTTTATTATTGTTAAATATCATCCTTTTAGTTCAGTTCAAATAATTCCCTTTAGCATTTCTTGTAAAGTAGGTATAGTAGCCACTTCTTCATTCCTGAAAGACAGTTTGCTATGTCAAGTATTCTTGGTTGGCACATTTTTTCTTCAAGCACTTTGAATATATCATCTCATCTCTCCTGCCCTATAAATTTTCTGCTGAGAAAACTATAGTTTTCTATAGTCTTAAGGGATTTCCCTTATATGTGAGAATTATTATTTTCTTTTTTTTGCTTTTTTTAAAAAATTCTCTTGGTCTTTGATTTTAGATAGTTTTATTATAATGTGTCTTTTGAAGATTGTTTTGGGTTGAAATTTTGGGAGTGATCTATTAAATTCTCAGACATCAATATATAAACCTCCCCCCATATTTGGAATATTCTCAGCCCTTATTTCTTAAAATAGCTTTGTGCCATCTTCTCCTTCTCCTCCTTCCGGGGACTCTAATAATGTATAGATTTTTTTTTTAATGGTATTCCATAATTCATTTAGGCTCTCTTCACTCTATTTAATATGTTGTTTTGTTGTTGTTGTTGTTGTTCTCCTCTGACTGAATAACTTCAAATAATCTGTCTTCCAATTCACAAATTCTCTTGCCTGCGTGGCTGAGTATACTTTTCAAGATCTCTATTGAATGTTTTCAGTTCAGTCATTACATTCTTCAGCTCTAGGATTTCTTCTTTTTAAAAATGACATATTTCTTGAATTTCTCATTTTTCTAATTTACTTGCCTGTGTGCGTTTCCTTATAGTTCACTGAATTTCTTTAAGAGAGTTATTCCAAATTCTTTGTCAGATAATTCATAGACTTCCATTTATTTAGGGTCAGTCAAATAAATAGGGTTTTATTATTTTCCTTTGGTAGGGTCATGTTTTCTTGGTATTCATGATCCCAGTGATCTTAGTTTGGTGTCTGTGCATTTGGGAAGTAAGCACTTCTTCTATTTGTTGCATATTGGCTTTGGTAGACAAAGCCCTTCACTAATCAGCCCATCCAGAGGTTCTGACTGGTCTGTCTTGGCAGTGTCTATAGGAAAAGTTAATGTTAGTATCCCTAAGTAGGCAGGACTGGTACCCAGGTCAGTAGGTGGGAAGGCCTGGCATTTGGGTTCACAGGGACCAGTCTGGTGCTTCTTCCTGTGGGAACAATCTGGAGCTTAGGTCTGCTGGAGTAGGCCTGATACTTCTGAGTCTTCAATAATAGCCTGGGACTTGGGTCTATGTGGGTGGACTTGGGTCTATGTGGGTGGCCCTGGATTCTGGGTCCACAGGGGTCTCATGTGCTAATTGTCACTGGTGTGGACATATTATTTGATTTAACAGGGTCCAGTTCAGTATTGGGATGGGCTAGGAACCTAATTTTATGGGCGCTAACTTAGAGGCTGAAGCTATGGGAGATCAGTGTTAGGGTGGGCTAGGAGCTTGGGTTTGCTGAATTTGATCTGTATTCTAGATCCTTGGAGGCTGATCTGGCACTGGGCTGGATCAAAAATATGGATCTGTAATAGTTGGCCTGGTGCTGGGCCTGAGCAGGAGCCATGGTTTGTGGGTTACCACCCAGTTCCCAGGTTTGTAGAAGCTAGAGTTGCAGTTTTGACCATGTCCATACCAATATATATATATATATATATATTGGTATATATATATATATATAATTGAAAACCTGTTTTTTTTTGTTGTTGTTCCAGAAGTTTTCTTAGTATTCTCGAAAATGGACAATAATATAGTACTGAAGCCAAATATTTTACCACCCTTGGCATTTAGAGATGATGTTTTTGACAGTTTGCTATCCATATGTATAACATATGATGATGAAAGCTTTATGCCCTGCAGAGTTAACCCCACATAGGTTCATTTTTAGATAATCTTCTATATAGATATCTGCAATTTTGAAGATCTGCTGTCATTGAAAATAACTCAAGGGTAGGATTCCATATTTTATTTCTTTGTGTTTGCTTATATGACACAGATTGCCAACACTGAGTCCAAAGAATCTTATTGTTATAAGTTCTTTCCTAGTTGTTTTCCAAGCTACATGGTTTTTTATTTTACATTCTTCCATTACCAGTGCCTAATGGTACACACATAAGTTTTCTATATAATAGTCAAAAAAAGGAATGATGCTGCAAATAGTAGAAAGCGATCTTCTTAGAATTTCTGTTACTTTAAGAGCATTTTATTATACCTTTCCTCAGGTATAATTAGTTTACCTGAATATGATAATAGACTTCTTAATTCTCTTGTTAGATTTTTACTCCCATAAACTTTGGTAATATTCCTATTATCATGAGATCATTTTTAAAAATTCCAGTTATCCTAGTCAAGAACCAGAAAAAGATATAAGCATAGTACATTATATCCCAAACTGTCTATACACTAATGCTCATAAACTTGACACTTAAAGAAAGCTCTAGATAGTCACTCAGAATCAAAACTACTTTGCTTTTCTACACTATTATTATAAAATTTGTTTTCCTTTTTCCTAATCCAAAATGGATTATAAAATACTAATAAAGTAGAGAATGTATGGGGAAAAAGAGATATGTCTAAAGAAATGCACAAGTTCAGTTGGAGAGGAAAGGCAGAGTGAGTAAAAATTATTGAAAGTAAGTACAAGAGCCTACCACACATAGTTGTTTAGAGCAAATGATGTCCTTCTGTACCAAAATAGCTCCAACACGGCTTTTATAAAACATTGTGCTAATTAATAATGTTAATAATCTTAACTTGGCACCATACTATTTTATTTATGCAAAATATTTAATATAAAAGCATAAAATATATAATTTAGAAAGATTTGCATCCAAGTGACTTATAATAAAAACAAACACTAATTAATATGAAGAGATATTTTTGTTCTGTCAAACTGTCAATAATTTTATTAAATGGATAATAACCAGATTCAGTTAGAAAGTAAGAAAACATAAATTAATAGGTGTTTTTGTGGGGCTATAAATTGTGTATGTGTGTTTATGAAAGAAAAAATGAAAGGCAGTTTGGCAGGAATTTTAAGAAAATTCCTTTTGACAGAGATATTTTACTTTGGGGATAAACTAATACAGAAATAATCAGACAAGTACACGCTGCTACTAAAAGTGCATATATCACTAAGACATTATATAATTTTGTTAAACTATTATTACTTGAGCTTACTCCACAAACATGGCAGGTATTGTAGACTGGTCCACCGACTCCAACTCCTTTTTTAGCTTTTTTTTTATGCCACAGAGGTTGTGAAGCTTAAAACTGCCTTCCCAGACTCATTTGCAGAATGGCTTTTCTCATAAACACTAAACAGTACACGTTCTCATGACATTTGAAAATAAGAAAGGACTGAGAGTGTCAAAGGGAACAAAGGACTGAGTGAGCCAAAGCATAGTACAAGAAGTTTGTAATCCTTTGGGGTCAACTGTGGTACATAAATCAGTGGCAGGCTCAGGTTATCCTAGGTGCTATTCTGGGTGGTGTGCCACTGAGGTTTCACTAGAAAGTTCATTAATAGTTGAGTGTGTCTCTTGCTTTCTTGATCTTGCTTTCGAGTATAGGTTTCTGATCATTCTGTCACTTGATTGTTGCTGTTCAGTCAGTAAGTTGTGTCCAACTCTTTGTGACACTATGGACTATAGCCCGCCAGGCTCTCCTGTCCTCCACTATCTCCTGGAGTTTGCTGAAATTCATGTCTATTGGGTCGGTGATTCAATCAAACCATCTCATCCTCTGCTGCCCCCTTCTCCTATTGCCTTAAGTCTTTCCCAGCATCAGGGTCTTTTCCAATGAGTTGGCTCTTTGCATCAGGTGGCCAAAATACTAGAGCTTCAACATCAGTCTTTCCAATAAAATCCAGGGTTGATTTCCTTTAGTATTGACTGATTTGATATCCTTGCAGTCTGATGGATTTTCAAGAGTCTTCTCCAGCACCACAATTCAAAGTTTGTCAGTGCTCAGCCTTCATTATGATCCAACTCTCACATCCATAAATGATTGCTGGAAAAACCATAACTTTGATCTTTGTCAAAGCAAAGTAATGTGGACCTTACCCAGCAAAGTAATGTCTCTGCTTTTTAATATACTGCCTAGGTTTGTCATAGTTTTCCTTCCAAGGAGCAAGTGCCTTTTAATTTCATGGCTACAGTCATCATCTGATTTTGGAGCCCAAGAAAATAAAATTTACAACTGCGTTCACATTTTCCCTTCTATTTGCCATGAAGTGATAGGACTAGATCACCCTGCTTATTTAACACATATGCAAAGTATATCATGCAAAATGCTGGGCTGGATGAAGCATAAGCTGGAATCAAGATTTCCAGGAGAAATATCAATAACCTCAGATATGCAGATGGCACCACCCTTATGGCAGAAAGTGAAGAAGAATTAAAGAGCCTCTCAATGAAGGTGAAAGAGGAGAGTGAAAAAGCTGGCTTAAAACTCAACATCCAAAAAACTAAGATCATGGCATCCGGTCCCATCACTCTATGCAAATAGATGGAGAAACAACAGAAACAGTGACAGACTTTATTTTCTTGGGCTCCAAAATCACTGTAGATGGTGACTGCAGCCATGAAATTAAAAGACACTTGCTTCTTTGAAGAAGAGCTATGAACAACCTAGACAGTATATTAAAAAGCAGAGGCAATATTTTTACAACAAAGGTCTGTCTAGTCAAAGCTGTGGTTTTCTAGTAGTCATGTATGGATGTGAGAGTTGGACCATAAAGAAAGCTGAGTGCTGACGAATTGATGCTTTTGAACTGTGGTGTTAGAGAAGACTCTTGAGAGCCCCTTGGACTGCAAGATCAAACCAGTCAATCCTAAAGGAAATCAGTCCTGAATAGTCATTGGAAGCACTGATGATGAGGGTGAAATTCCAATACTTTGGCCACCTGTTGCAAAGAACAGACTCATTGGAAAAGACCCTGAGGCTGAGAAAGATTGAAGGTAAGAGGAGAAGGGAATGACAGAGGATGAGATGGTTGCATGTCACCACCAACTCAATGGACATGAGCTTGAGCAAGCTCCAGGAGTTGGTTATGGACTGGGAAGCCTGGCTTGCTGCAGTCCATGGGGTCACAAAGAGTAGGACATGACTGAGTGACTGAACTGAACTGAATTGATAGGATCAGATGCCATGATCTTAGTTTTCTGAATGTTGAAATTCAAGACAGCTATTTTAGCCTCTTCTTTCACCCTTATCAAGAGGTTCTTTAGTTCCTCTTTGATTTCTGCCATTAGAGTGGCATGATCTGCATGTATGAGTTGCTGGTGTTTTTCCAGGCAATCTTGATTCCAGCTTGTGATTCATCCAGCTCAGCATTTTGCATGATGTACTCTGCATAGAGACTGAGACTAAATCAGACAAGAGTCTGAGCCAGACCTGCCTTTGAGTGTCTTCTGTAGAAGCACTTGTCAGCAGTGTCTGATGCAGGGACAGGGGTTCTGGCTGCAACAGACGTGGGATGTGCTGCATGTGGCATAAGTCCTTTTGAAGGAGGTGATCATTAGCTCCACTGTTGAGCAGATGGCCCACAAACTGGAGAACAATTATACCAAAGAAGTTCTCGCACTGTTGCAAAGGTTCTAGGGCCCACAACAGATTTCCCAAACTGGGGATCCAGCTAAGGGACTGAGAAACCCCAGGGAATTTGACTTTGAAGGCCAGTGGGATTTGATTACAGAACTTTCACAGCCTGGGGAAATAGCAGTCTCTTGGTGGGCAAAACAAAACCTTGTATGCACCAGGACCCAGGAGAAAGAAAGAGAGACCTCACAAGAGCATGAGTCAGACTTCCCTGTGAGTGTCTGAAGTCTCTGGCAGAAGTGTGGGCCAACAATGCCTGCAGTGGGGTCAGGGGCACTGACTAAAATAGCCCTGGGAGCCATGGCATGCTGGCAAACGTCCTTTTCTAGGAAGTCACCCTTACTCTCATTATTCCTACCATAGCTTGACTTCAGGCCAAACTATAAGCAGGGAACACAGCTCCATCCATCAGCAGAAAATTGGATTAGAGATTTACTGAGTATGGCCTTGACCACCAGAGCAAGACTCAGTATTCCACACAGCCAGTCCCTCCCATCAGGAAGTTTCCACAAGCTTCTTATCCTCATCTATCAGAGGATAGATAGAATGAAAAGTACAGTTTATGAACAAACTGATGACATGGATCACAGCCTTGCCTGTCTCAATGAAACTGTGAGCCATGCCATGTAGGGCCATTCAAGATGGACGGGTCATGGTGAAGAGTTCTGACAAAACATGGTTCACTGGAGAAGGGAATGACAAACCACTTCAGCATTCCTCCCTTGAGAACTCCATGAAAAGCATGAAAAGGCAAAAGATATAACACTAAAAGATGAACTCCGTAGGTCAGTAGAAGCCCAATATGCTACTGGAGGAAAGCAGAGAAATAGCTCCAGAAGGAATGAAGAGGCTGAGCTAAAGCAGAAAAAACACCCAGTTTTGAATGTGTCTGGTGGTGAAAGTAAAGTCTGATGTTATAAAGAACAATATTGCATAGGAACCTGGAATGTCAGGTCCATGAATCAAGGTAAATTGGAAGTGGTCAAACAGGAGATGGCAAGAGTGAACATCAACATTTTAGGAATCAGTGAACTAAAATGGACTGGAATGGGTGAATTTAATTCAGATTACCATTATATCTACTACTACAAGCAAGAATCCCTTAGAAGAAAAGCCTTAATGGTCAACAGAAGAGTCTGAAATGCAGTACTTGGGTGCAATCTTAAAGATGACAGAAAGATCTCTGTTCATTTCCAAGGCAAACCATTCATGAGTACATCGTGCAAAATGCCGAAATGCCTGGTTGGATGAAGCACAACCTGAAATCAAGACTGCCAGGAGAAATAACAATAACCTCAGATATGTAGATGACACCACCTTTATGGCAGAAAGCAAAGAGGAACTATAGAGCCTCTTGATGAAGGTGAAAGAGAAGAGTGAAAAAGCTGGCTTAAAACTCAACATTCAAAAAACTAAGATCATGACATCCAGTCTCACCACTCCATGGCAAATAGATGGAGAAACAATGGAAACAGTGACAGAATTTATTTTCTTGGGCTCCAAAATCACTGTAGATGGTGACTGCAGCCATGAAATTAAAAGACGCTTGCTCATTGGAAGAAAAGCTATGACCAACCTAGGAGCATAGTAAAAAGCAGAGACATTATTTTGCCAACAAAGGTCCATCTAGTCAAAGCTATGGTTTTCCCAGTAGTCATGTATGGATGTGAGCGTTGGATCATAAAAAAGGCTGAGCATAGAATTGATGTCATGTTGGAGAAGACTCTTGAGGGTCCCTTGGACTGCCAGGAGATCAAACCAATCAATTCTAAAGGAAAGCAAGCAATCATCAATTTTCGTTGGAAGTGTTGATGCTGAAGCTTCAATACTTTGACCAGCTGATACGTAGAGCTGATTCTTTAGAAAAGAACCTGATGTTGGGAAAAATTGAAGGCAGGCAGAGAAGGGGATGACAGAGTACAAGATGGTTGGATGGCATAACTTACTCAATGGACATGAATTTGAGCAAGCTCCAGGAGACGGTGAAGGATAGGGAAGCCTGTCATGCTGCAGCCCATGGGGTCACAAAGAGTTGGACACGACTGAGCAACTGAATAACAACTTTGCATAGAAGTTAAATAAGCAGGTGACAATATACAGCCTTATCATACTCCTCTCTCAGTTGTGAACATGCCAGTTGTTTCATGTAAAGTTCTAACTATTGCTTCTTGTCCTGCAAACAGGTTTCTCAGGAGACGGATAAGATGGTCTGGTATTCCCATCTCTTTAAGACTTTTCCACAGTTGGTTGTGATCTACACAGTTAAAGGCTTTACTGTAGTCAATGGAGCAGAAGTAGATGTTTTTCTGGAACTTCCTTGCCTTCTGCATAATCCTCTGAATGGCAATTTATCTCTGACTACTCTGCCTCTTCAAAGTTCAGCTTGTATGTCTGGAAGTTCTCATTTCACATATTGTTGAAATCACTTAATACATGTCAGTAAATAAAGTCCAGATGAAAGTGGCTGTGTAGATTCTACCAATAAAATCTATCAATTTGAAATTAGCCATCATATATATATACACACATATTGTTTAGGAAATTATGATATCTTGAGCAGTGATCATAAGAAGTTAAAATTTAAAAAAAACAGGTTTTAGAGCTGTATTTAAGTAGTCAATATGATAAGCTAATATATGACCATTTTTATTATTGTTAATAGTGCTTTCTCATTCTTAAAATTTCTAAATTTGTTCACGTGTTGTTTTTCTAATAAGAAAACATTCATAAATACAATTTGGAAAGTAAGATAAGGAGCTTCACTTATCTAGAAAAACAGGATATATTACAAAAATTCTAAATAGAATAAATAATCTTATAAATAATATAAAATGAAGAATATTAGAATGTGGTAAAATATGTTGTGTCAGAACACTTTTAAATTTAAAATTCATTAAGGCATGAAAGATGCCTTCTTGTCACTTTGCCACTCTGAAGTACTCTGGAAGCTGCCATTTCACCTGCTATAAGTGGAGTGATAGTCCTTCATTAATGTTTCCTTTAACTCAGAATCTTCCTCATCAGTTCAAGTTTTGAAATTTGGCACATGGCATTAATGGCAACATGACAGATAGTATCTCAAAGAGTCAACAATTTGCAATCAGTTAGGGAACCAAGCTAGTATTCCGCACTCCAAGAAGATTGTCATGATGTAGTAAGAAAGCCACTTAAGTAAGGGCTTCCCATGTGGCACTCTGGTAAAGAATTTGCCTGCCAATGCAGGAAAACACTGGTTCAATCCCTGGGCAGGAAGATCCCTTGGAGTAGGAAATGGCAACCCACTCCAGTATTTTTGCCTGGGAAGTTCCATGGACAGAGTAGCCTAGCAGGCTACAGTACATGGGGTCACAAAGAGCGGACATGACTGAGCACACACCCAGACCCAATAGGACATCCATAGGCAGGAGATTCCCATTCAGATCAAAGGCAAGTGC
Organism: Cervus elaphus; assembly: GCF_910594005.1. Classification (NCBI taxonomy): domain Eukaryota; kingdom Metazoa; phylum Chordata; class Mammalia; order Artiodactyla; family Cervidae; genus Cervus; species Cervus elaphus. Next base: position 48,729,198 of record NC_057829.1, on the reverse strand, counting down.
AAGGCAGGGAATAGCCGTCATCCATTCAGTGCATGTTGGCATCCACTCTGTTCAAAACAGTTCAACTCTCCTTCCTTTGCTCCTACTCTATTTCCTTCTATTTATTGTGTAGTGAGATATGCACACTGTGAACTGAGTGAGCTAGTAATATTTTAGAAAAAAAAAATAAAATTGTTAAACATGCAGTTTAACATGACATTTAACACTACTTAATGCTTCTCAAGCAAAATGTTCTATTTACACAGAAAACGATCTTGCCATCCATCTTCTTTCTCTATTCTCTTTGTTTACTATTTTGGCTTTCCTTTTTAAAAAATGTATCATAAACCAGACACACAATAAAAGGTATGTAATATATTTTTTGGAATTTAAAAATCAATAACATTATAATAAAATGAATATTTATGTCCCCACCACCCACAAAAAGAAATAAAATAGTACTAGCATCTCATAAATCTTCTTTGAGCCTTATGGTAGATTTTGTGAGTCTTTGTGCTTTGCATAATATAATTACATTGCAGGTATCCTGAAACTTGTCTCTTTCCCTGAAATTCTGTTTTGAGATGAATCCATACTAATGCATATACTTTCATAGACTTGATGGTATTGACTACTCCATTGTGCAACTGGACTGCACTTCATTTGCCTGTTATCCTATAGGCAGAATTATTATTGTGATTAATATTTTTATTTGCATATTACAAACAAAGTCCCAATGCATATTACAAGCCATTTCTCTTGGTGTGCAATTGGAATAGGATTTGGGAGCATATTCTTAGGTGTGCTGGGTCATAAATATGGTGCGTATTTAAATATACTAAGTTATCTCTAATTATTTTCCTATTCTGCTGTACCATTCCTCAGTTATCAGAAATTTTAGAGTTCCTCTTTCTCTTCAGTGTCCACAATGCTTGATATTTGATTGTCATTTTGACTGTTGTGATGGAGTATTTAATATGCTTACACTTTTAATTACTAGGCAACTTTTCATGTTTAGTGAACAAGTCTTACCTATGAAATGCATATTCAATTTCATATTGCATTTTTAGCCTTACTTTTTTAATTAGTGTATTCTGGTAACTAGTCAATTAATAGTTACATGTGTTGAAAATATCTTTTATTCACTATGTCATATAATACCATACTCTTGGGTCTTTTGACAAGGAGGACTCTTTAATTTTCTTTATTTTTAAATTTCATATTTATATTTAAATTGGAGTATACTTGATTTACAATGCTGTTAGTTACAGATGTACAGGAAAGTGATTCAGTTCTTTACACACTATATAATAGCTATTATTTTTTCATATTATTTTCCCATTTAGGTTACTATAGAATGTGAGTAGAGTTCCTTGTGCTATATAGTAGGTCATTGTTGATTATCTGTTTTATAAAGAGTAGTGTGTATGTGTTAATCCCAAATTTCTAATTTACCCCCCTGACTTGTCCCCTTGGTAAACATAAGTTTGTTTTCTAATGTTGTTGAGTCTGCTTCTGTTTTATAAATAAGTTCATTGTATCATTTAAAAAATGATTCCGCATATAAGTAACATTATATGATATTTGTCTTTCTCTGTTTGACTTAATTCACTTAGTATGATAATCACCACATCCATCCAGGCTGCTGAAAATGACATCATTTCATTCTTCTTTTATGGCTGAGTAATACTCTATTGGATACATATACCACATCTTTATCCATTCATCTGTCATTGGACACATAGGTTGCTTCCAAGTCTTAACTATTGTTAATGGTGCTGCAATGAACACTGGGGTGCATGTATCTTTCCAAAGAGTTTTCTCTGGACATATGCCCAGGAGTGGGATTGCTGACAACTCTACTTTCAGGTTTTTTTAAGGAAACTTCATATGTTCTCCATAGTGGCTGTATCAATTTGCATTCCCCCCAACAGTGTAAAAGGGTTCTGTTTTCTCCAAACCCTCTCCAGCTTTTATTGTTTGTATATTTTTGATGATGGGCATTCTGACCAGTGTGAGGTGATACCTCATTGGAGTTTTCATTTGCATTTCTCTAATAATTAGCAGCGTTGAGCATCTTTCCACATGTTTGTTGGCCATCTGTATGTCTTCTTTGGAGAAATGTCTGCTTAGATCTGTCAATTTTTTGAGGGGTCATTTGTTTTCTTGTTATTGGGCTGCATGAGCTGCTTCCATATTTTAGAGATTAATCCTTTGTCAGTCATTTCATTTGCAAATATCTTCTCCCATTCTCTGGATTGTCTTTTCATTGTGTTTAAAATTTCCTTTGCTGTCAGGGAATGTTTGATGGGAGGATTCCTACGTGCTGTCTCTCATGAGTCCTCTGTCCCTCTTCAAGTGGAATAGCACACTGCTCCCAGGGACTGAGGTCATTGTGTGAGGCAGGCTTGGGTCTCCTTTAGTAAACATTCTCTTTAGGACAAAACTGCTTAGTCTCGTTCCCCTTTCTTGAAGTATGGATTGTCTCCTGACCTTGTGACTAACATTACCCCTTGTTCCCTTGGTAATGGTTGCTGTACGTTTGGTTTTCTGATCTCTATCATTCCCAAAAGAAGTTTCTTGTACCACAGCCCATATATATACTCATAGAAAAATCATTAAAGCACCTTTGCTCCATCAGAGCTTAGGTCCCCGGGTCTTTTTTTGTCTCTCTCTCTCTTTCTCTCTCTTACTTTCTTATCCTCGACTCCGTACCACCAGGTTCCAGTCCATTAAAGGACCCCAACATTTTGCTGTGCAAAGGCTTTTGAGTTTGATTAAGTTCTTTTCAAATTTATTTTATTTTATTTATTTTCATGACACTAGGAGGTAGATGGATCAAATAAGATATTCCTGCAATTTATGTCAGAGAGTGTTCTGCCTATCTTTTCCTCTAAGGGATTTATAGTATCTCATTTTACATTTAGGTATGTAATCCATTTAGAATTAATTTTTGTATATAGTTTTAGAGAATGTTATGATTTCATTATTTTACATATAGCTGTCCACTTTTCCCATCACCATTGTTTGAAAAGATTGTTTATTTTCATTATATATTCTTTCCTCATTTGTCATGGATTAATTGACCATAAGTGCATGGGTTTATTTTGGGACTTTCTATCCTGTTCCATTGATCTAGATTTCTGTTTCTGTGCTTATACCATACTATTTTGATTACTATAGCTTTGTAGTATGATCCAAAGTCAGGCCACCTGATTCCTCAAGCTCCATTTTTCTTTCAAGATTGCTTTGACTATTTGGGGTCTTTTGTGTCTCCATACAAATTAAACTTTTTTTTTTCTTTACTAGTTCTGTTAAAAATGCCATTGGTAATTTGATAGGTAATATATTGAATCTATAGATTGATTTGTGTAGTATATTGTCATTAAAACAATATCAATTCTTCTCATCCAAGAATATGGTATATCTTTCCATCTATGTATCATCTTTGATTTATTTCATCAAACTTTACAGCTTTCTGAGTACAGTTCTTTTGCCTCCTTTGGTAAGATTACTCCCATGCATTTTATTCTTTTTGATGTAATGGTAAATTGCATTTTTTTTCTTGACTTTTCTTTCGGATATTTAGTTAGTGTATAGAAATGCCACAATACACAGGATGCAAGAATACACAGAACTATACAAAAAAGATCTTCTTGACCAGATAATCACGATGGTGTGATCACTCACCTAGAGCCAGACATCCTGGAATGTGAAGTCAAGTAGGCCTTAGGAAGCATCATTACCAACAAAGCTAATGGAGGTGATGGAATTCTGGTTAAGCTATTTCAAATCCTAAAATATGATGCTGTGAAAGTGCTGCACTCAATATGCCAGCAAATTTGCAAAACTCTGCAGTGGCCACAGGACTGGAAAATTCAGTTTTCATTTCAACTCCAAAGAAAGACAATGCCAAAGAATGCTCAAACTACTGCACAATTGCACTTATCTCACATGCTAGCAAAGTAATACTCAAAATTCTCCACGCCAAGCTTTAACAGTATGTGAACCGTGAACTTCCAGATGTTCAAGCTGGATTTAAAAAGGCAGAGGAACCAGAGATCAAATTACCAACATCCGTTGGATCATCAAAAAAGCAAGAGAGTTCCAGAAAAACATCAACTTCTGTTTTATAGACTATGCCATAGCCTTTGACTGTTGGATCACAACAAACTCTGGAAAATTCTGAAAGAGATGGGAATAAAAGACCACTTAACCTGTCTCCTGAGAAATCTCTATACAGGTCAAGAAGCAACAGTTAAAACTGGACATGGAACAACAGACTGGTTCCAAACTGGGAAAGGAGTACTTCAAGGCTGTATATTGTCACCATGCTTATTTAACTCATATGCAGAGCACATTGTGAGAAATGCTGGATGATTTCTGGATCATCAGCCTAGATGAAGCACAGGATGGAATCAAGATTGCCAGGAGAAATATCAATAACCTCAGATGTGCAGATGACACCACCCTTATGACAGAAAGCGAAGAAGAATTAAAGAGCCTCTTGATGAAAGTGAAAGAGGAGAGTGAAAAAGTTGGCTTAAAGCTCAATATTCATAAAACTAAGATCATAGCATCTGGCCCCATCACTTCTTGGCAAATAAATAGGAAACAGTGGAAACAGTGAAAGACTTTATTTTGATGGACTCCCAAAATCACTGCAGATGGTAACTGCAGCCATGAAATTAAATGATGCTTGCTCCTTGGAAGAAAATTTATGACCAAACTAGACAGCATATTAAAAAGCAGAGACATTACATTGCCAACAAAGGTCCAGTCGTCATGTATGGATATGAGAGTTGAACCATATAGATGCTGAGCACCGAAGAATTGATGCTTTTGAACTGTGGTGTTGGAGAAGACTCTTGAGAGTCCCTTGGACTGCAAGGAGATCCACCCAGTCCATCCTAAAGGAAACCAGTCCTGAACATTCATTAGAAGGACTGATGCTGAAGCTGAAGCTCCAGTACTTTGGCCACCTGATGCAAAGGACTGACTCATTTGAAAAGACTCTGATGCTGAGAAAGATTGAAGGCGGTAGGAGAAGGGGATAACAAAGGATGAGATGGTTGGAATGCATCATTGACACAATGGACATTAGTTTGACTGAACTCCAGGATTTGATGATGTACAGGGAAGCCTGGGGTGCTTCAGTCCATGGGGTCAGGAAGAGTTGGACACAACTGAGCGACTGAACAAAACTGAGAAATGCAACACATTTCTGTTTGTTAATTTTGTATGCTGCAATTTTACTGAATTCGTTGGTAAGCTCTAATAGTTTTCTGGTAGTATCTTTAGGATTTTTTCATGTATACTTTCATGTCACCTGCAAACAGTGGCAATTTTACTTCTTCCTCTCTGATTTGAATGTCTTTTACTTCTTTTTGATGTCTGATTGCTGTGGCTAAGACTTCCAAAACTATATTGAATACAAGTGGTGAGAGTGCTTTTTCTTGTTCCTGATTTAAGATGAAATGCTTTCAGCTTTTCACTGTTGAATATGATGTTAGCTGTGAGTTTGTCATATATGGCCTTTATTATGTAAAAGTAGGTTCCTTTTGTGCCTACTTTCTGGAGAACTTTTTTCTTTAATCATAAATGGGTGTTGAATTTTGTCAAAAGTATTCTTGCATCTATTAAGATGATCACATGTCTTTTACTCTCATTTCTAATTTATCATATCATACTTGTACACTTTCCTTTATGTAGCTTAAGAAAACCTGCCTGATCATAAGAAGACAACTATATTTTTCTTAAATTTTTTGACTGTTTTAGATGTTCATCTTTCACATACAAATAGCTGATGTATTTGGAAAACTGTTTGCTATTATTGCTTAGCTAAAGTTGAGCAATTTTCATTTTCCCTGTGAGAAATCAATTAATAGGAACAATTTAGGAAAGAGTCAATTACATCCCCATTGATATGCAAATACTACTTCTATTTATGTATTCATTTATTCATGGTGTATGTGTGGTTTAGTTTTTATACTTTTCATTTGGTTTCCTTGGTCTGTTTGGTCTTAGCCAGAACTAAGATCACATTGATTTACTACAGCTTTAAAAATTAATCTCCATGTATAGTAAGTAAAATGTACCCATCTTATTCTTCTTTCTTAGGAATTTCTTGATGGACCTTGATTGCTTTCCCCCCATCCAGTATATTTAAGAACCAGATTGTCAAGTTCCAGAGAGACTAGCAAATGGAATTTCAATTGTAATTGTAATTTATTTATAGTTTAGTTTCAACGCTGATAGCCATTGATTTTTGTTAAACAGTGTAAATGATGTTTGTCTTTTCATTCTAGGTATAAGTCCTCCTTAATGTCTTTCACTGAATGTAATAAATTTCCAAATAATGATGTTGCTTATATATTTCTTAGATTATACTTTAGTAGCACATACCAAAATACCTTGGTATTGTAAATTAAATCCTTGTTATTACATTTTATGTTAGTTGCTGTTGCAAAAAGAAACACACATGATAGAATTTATCATACTGATTTCCCAAGCACCTTGCTTCACACCTTTGTTAATTTTTATAGTATGTAAATTACTGTTTGTTTGTTTTTTAATTATAGAGATTGATACCTGCAAAGGTCAGTAGCCACTCTTCCTTTCTAAACCAAATTATTATATTTATCTTGCTTTAATGTTCTAGCTTAATTGGTGATAAAATGTTGAATGAAAGTAATGAGTTGCCATCCTAGTCATCCTGATTTTGAAGATAATTCTTACATTGATTTAGATTATTTTGTTATCAATTTAAGAAAGTTCCTTTCTTAAGAGGTTTTTCTTTGTTTGTTGTCTGCTTGTTTGTTTCTACTGTGTTTTTGAATAGTGGATAAATTATTTACAGTACATTCACTATAGCTTTTCACCAAGTCAGGCACATTCAGGGTGGTATATCCATAGATGACACTATAGATTTTGAGATATTATAAATAGTGCAAGTATGAACATCAGTGTACATGTATCTTTTTAGTTATGGTTTCCTCCAAATATACACCCAGGGGTGGGATTGCTGGATCATATGGTAGCTTTATTTTTAGTTTTCTTTGCTTTTGTTTTAAAGGAAATGCTATACTGTTTTCCATATTAGCTCTACCAATTTACATTCCCACCAACAGTGCAAGAAGTTTCCCTTTTCTCCACACTCTCTCAGGAATTCACTATTTGTAGACTGTTCAATGATATCCATCTTGCCTGGTGTGAGGTGATACCTAATTGTGGTTTTGATTTGCATTTCTCTAATGATTAGCGATGTTGAGTGTTTTTTTCATGTGCATGATTGTCATCCATAGATCTTCTTTGGAGAATGTCTATTTAAGTCAGTCTTATTGAGTTGTATGAGCTCTTTGTATGTTTTGCCTATTAACCCCGTGTTGGTTGCGTAGTTGGCAAATACTTTCTCCTATTCCATAGGTTGACTTTTGTCAGTGATTCCCTTTGTTATGTAAAGACTTAAGTTTGATTAGGTTCCATTTGTTTATTTTTGCTTTTATTTCTTTTGCCTTGAGAGACTGATCTAAGAAAATATTACTACAATTTATGTCAGTGAATATTTTGCCTGCACTGTCTTTTAAGAGTTTTATGATGTCTTGTCTTATATTTAGACCTATAAACCATTTTGAGTTTATTTTTTGTGTATGGTATATGGAAGTATTCTAATTTCAGTGATTTGCATGAAGTTGTCCAGCTTTCCCATACCACTTGATGAAGAGATTATCTCTTCTTCATTGCATTTTCTTGCCTCCTTTGTCAAGGATTAATTGACTGTAGGTATGTGGGCTTATTTCTGAGATCTCTATTCTATTCCATTAATCTCCATATCTGTTTTTGTGCCAATATCATGCAATTTTGATTACCATAGCTCTGTTATATTTTCTGAAGTCTGAAAGAGGTATGCCTCCTGGTTTGTTCTTTGTCCTCAGGAATGACTTGGCAATTCTAGACCTTTTGTGGTTCCATTTAAATTTTAGGACTCTGTTCTAGTTCTGTGAAAAATGTCATGGATATCTTGATAGGGATCGTGTTAAATCTGTAGGTTGCTTTGAGTAGTATGGCAATTTTAACAATTGCCTAAAAGCATGGGATATCTTTCCACTTCTTTGAATAATCTTTAGTTTCCTTTATCAATGTTTTATAGTTCTATGTGGATAAGTATTTCACCACCTAGGTTAAGTTTATTCCTAAGTATTAATATTTTATATTAGGGGATGCAATGTTAAAAGGTTTTTTTGTTGATTTTTAAATGCCCTTTCTGTTATTTCACTGTTAGTGTATAAGAAATGCAACACATTTCTGTATAGTAATCTTATATCTGGCTACCTTGTTGAATTCATTTGTTCTGATGGTTTTTATATGGAGACTTTAGGGCTCTTTACAGAGAGTATTATGCCATCTGCAAATTGTGACTGTTTCCAATTTAAACAATTTTTCTCTTGTGTTATTGTTGTGTGTAGAATTTTTTGTGTATGTGTGTGTTTATTTTTATTTATTTATAATCTATAAAAATATTATTGAAGTATAGTTGACTTACAGTGTTTCAGGTGCACAACAAGGTGACTCAGGTATACATATCAGTTCAGTTCAGTTCAGTTGCTCAGTCGTGTCTGACTCTTTGTGACCCCATGAACCACAGCATGCGAGGCCTCCCTGTCCATCACCAACTCCTGGAGTCCACCCAAACCCATGTCCATTGAGTCGGTGATGCCATCCAAACATCTCATTCTCTGTCGTCCCCTTCTCCTCCTGCCCTCAATCTTTCCCAGCATCAGGGTCTTTTCCAATGAATCAGGTCTTCGTATCAGGTACCAAAGTATTGGAGTTTCAGCTTCAACATATACATATGTGATTTTTGAAATTATTTTACATTATAGGTTATTACAAGATATTTACTATAAATCCCTTGCATTCCTATATACTAACAATGAAAAAACAGAAAGAGAAATTAAGGAAACAATACCATTCACCATTGCAACAAAAAGAATAAAATACTTAGGAGTATATCTACCTAAAGAAACAAAAGACCTATACATAGAAAACTATAAAACACTGACGAAAGAAATCAAAGAGGACACAAACAGATGGAGAAACATACCGTGTTCATGGATTGGAAGAATCAATATTGTCAAAATGGCTATTCTACCCAAAGCAGTCTATAGATTCAATGCAATCCCTATCAAGCTACCAATGGTATTTTTCACAGAACTAGACCAAAGAATTTCACAATTTGTATGGAAATACAAAAAACCTCGAATAGCCAAAGTAATCTTGAGAAAGAAGAATGGAACTGGAGGAATCAACCTGCCTGACTTCAGACTCTACTACAAAGCCACAGTCATCAAGACAGTATGGTACTGGCACAAAGACAGAAATATAGATCAATGGAACAGAATAGAAAGCCCAGAGATAAATCCATGAACCTATGGACACCTTATCTTTGACAAAGGAGGCAAGGATATACAATGGAAAAAAGACAACCTCTTTAACAAGTGGTGCTGGGAAAACTGGTCAACCACTTGTAAAAGAATGAAACTAGAACACTTTCTAACACCATACACAAAAATAAACTCAAAATGGATTAAAGATCTAAATGTAAGACCAGAAACTATAAAACTCCTAGAGGAGAACATAGGCAAAACACTCTCCAACATAAATCACAGCAAGATCCTCTATGACCCACCTCCCAGAATATTGGAAATAAAAGCAAATCTAAACAAATGGGACCTAATGAAACTTAAAAGCTTTTGCACTACAAAGGAAACTATAAGTAAGGTGAAAAGACAGCCCTCAGATTGGGAGAAAATAATAGCAAATGAAGAAACAGACAAAGGATTAATCTCAAAAATATACAAGCAACTCTTGAAGCTCAATTCCAGAAAAATAAATGACCCAATCAAAAAATGGGCCAAAGAACTAAACAGACATTTCTCCAAAGAAGACATACAGATGGCTAACAAACACATGAAAAGATGCTCAACATCACTCATTATTAGAGAAATGCAAATCAAAACCACAATGAGGTACCATTACACGCCAGTCAGGATGGCTGCTATCCAAAAGTCTACAAGCAATAAATGCTGGAGAGGGTGTGGAGAAAAGGGAACCCTCTTACACTGTTGGTGGGAATGCAAACTAGTACAGCCGCTATGGAAAACAGTGTGGAGATTTCTTAAAAAACTGGAAATAGAACTGCCATATGACCCAGCAATCCCACTTCTGGGCATACACACTGAGGAAACCAGATCTGAAAGAGACACGTGCACCCCAATGTTCATCGCAGCACTGTTTATAATAGCCAGGACATGGAAGCAACCTAGATGCCCATCAGCAGATGAATGGATAAGGAAGCTGTGGTACATATACACCATGGAATATTACTCAGCCATTAAAAAGAATTCATTTGAACCAGTCCTAATGAGATGGATGAAGCTGGAGCCCATTATACAGAGTGAAGTAAGCCAGAAAGATAAAGAACATTACAGCATACTAACACATATATATGGAATTTAGAAAGGTGTTAACGATAACCCTATATGCAAAACAGAAAAAGAGACACAGAAATACAGAACAGACTTTTGAACTCTGTGGGAGAATGTGAGGGTGGGATATTTCAAAAGAACAGCATGTATACTATCTATGGTGAAACAGATCACCAGCCCAGGTGGGATGCATGAGACAAGTGCTCTGGCCTGGTGCACTGGGAAGACCCAGAGGAATCGGGTGGAGAGGGAGGTGGGAGGGGGGATCGGGATTGGGAATACATGTAAATCCATGGCTGATTCATATCAATGTATGACAAAACCCACTGGAAAAAAAAATAATAAAAAAAACCAACCAAACAAACAAACAAAAAAGATATTTACTATAGTTCCCTGTGCTATACAGTAAACCTGTTGCTTGTTGCATATCTATTTTTTTTAATTAGTAATCTAGCATTCTATTCATACTAAGTCAAACAGTTGGAATCAAAATGTCAATTTTTTTAGTTAGGTAAAAGTTCATAAGTTGTCTAAAATACATATATTATAAATATTATTTATATTTATATAAAAAACCTTTTCTACTATGCTTGATAAAGGCATGAGAAAGAACATTTTAAAAAAAAGATGAAAAAGAAGAGATGGAGAAATTGGAAAACATGAACTAAATAAAATGAGAGGAATGAAAATAAAATAGAAGAAGAGAAACAAACTAGATAAAAGTAAAAAAATCATCATATACTCCAGTTCTTTTTAAAACATGCCTGCTCATTAGAAACATATCTGGAGCTCTGGAGAAAAAAAAGCAATAGCTGGGCAAATGTGATTTTCAAAAAAATAATCCTGATATGCCTCAGGATTTTAAAAAATGATAACAGGTTTTCCTGTTAAATGGTAATTTTGGTGATATAGAGTTCTATTATTTTTTTGTTCACCAATCATGATACAATAGTATTAAGTGAGTAATAGTTACATAATAATACTAGTAAAACATATTTACCAGTTTTCACAATCAATAGCCAGACCCCCCAACAAAAAAAGTTTACATTTGCAAGTCATAATGAGAACATAGTTAATATAACAATATAAAATAATTAGATAAAATTGGGGGGTCAAGCAGAGTGATATGGTAAGTGGAAGTACATACAAGCACATATTTTCATCAGATCAGACAGTCTATCTCTCTTGATTGGTGCATTTAACCCATTTATATTTAAGGCAGTTATCAATATGTATGATCCTATTTGTTGCTGTTCAGTCCCTCAGTTGTATCTGACTCTGCAACGCCTTGGACTGCATGATGCCAGGCTTCCCTGTCCTTCACCATCTCCTGGAGTTTGCTCAAACAGATGTCCATTGAGTGATGATGCCATCCAACCATCTCATCCTCTGCCACCCGCTTCTTCTCCTGCCCTCAATCTTTCCCAGCATCAAAATCTTTTCCATTGAGTTGGCACTTTGCCTCAGGTGGCCAAAGTATTGGAGCTTCAGCTTCAGTGTCAATTCTTCCAATGGGTATTCAGGGTTGATTCCTTTAGGGTTGACTGCTTTGATCTCCTTGCTGTCCAAGACTCCCAAGAGTCTTCTCCAGCACCACAGTTTGGAATCATCAAATCTTCAGTGCTCAGCCTTCGCTATGGTCCAACTTTCACATCTGTGCATGACTATTGGAAAAACCACAGCTTTGACTATATGGACCTTTGTTGGCAAAGTGATGTCTCTACTTTAATACACAGTCTAGCTTTGTCACAGCTTTTCTCCCAAGGAGCAAGCGTCTTTTAATTTCATAGCTGCCATCACCATCTGCAGTGATTTTGGAGCCCAACTATTTTCCATGAGGTGATGGGACAAGATGCCATGATCTTAAGTTTTTTTAATGTTAAGTTTTAAGCCAGTTTTTTCACTCTCCTCTTTCACCTTCAAGAGGTTCTTTAGTTCCTCTTCATTTTGTGCCATTAGGGTGGTATCACCTGCATATCTGAAGCTATTGATATTTCTCCCAGCACTCTCTATTCCAGCTTGAGTTTCATCCAGTCTAGTATTTCACATGATGTACTCTGCATATGCTAATAAGCAAGGTGAGAGTATACTGCCTTGATATACTCCTTTCCCAATTTTGAACCAGTGCATTGTTCAATGTAAGATACTATTGATTCTTGACCTGCATACAGCTTTTTCAGAATGCAGGTAATGTGGCCTGGTATTCCAATGTCTTTAAGAATCTGTTGTAATCATTTTAGTTCAGTCGCTTAGTGGTGTCCAACTCTTTGTGACCCAATGGACGGCAGCACACCAGGCTTCCCTGTCCATCACCAAATCCCGGAGCCTGCTCAAACTCATGTCCTTTAGTTGGTGATGCCATCCAACCATTTCATCCTCTGTTGTCTCTCCTCCTGCCTTCAGTCTTTACCAGCATCAGGGTTTTTTCCAATGACTCAGTTCTTCACATCAGGTGGCCAAAGTATTGGAGTTTCAACTTCAGTGTCAGTCCTTCCAAGGAATCAGTTCATTGATTTCCTTCAGGATTGACTGGTTGGATCTCCTGGCAGTCCAAGGGACTCAGGAATCTTCTCCAGCACCATAGTTCAAAAGCATCAATTCTTCCATGGTCAGCCTTCTCTATGGTCCAACTCTCACATCCATCCATGGCTACTGGAAAAACCATAGCTTTGACTAGACGGACCTTTGTTGGCCAAGTAATGTCTCTGCTTTTTAATATGCTATCTAGGTTGGTCATGGCTATTCTTCCAAGGAACAAATGTCTTTTAATTTCATGGCCTCGGTCACCATCTGCAGCGATTTTGGAGCCCAAGAAAATAAAGGCTGTCATTTTTTAAATTGTTTCACCATCTATTTGCCATGAAGTGATAGGACTGGATGCCATGATCTCAGTTTTTTGAATATTGAGTTTTAAGCCAGCTTTTCCACTCTCCTCTTTCACTTCCATCAAGAGGTTCCCCAGTTCCTCTTTGCTTTCTGCCATAAGGGTGGTGTCATCTACATATCTTAGCTTATTTATATATCTCTTGGCAATCTTAATTCTAGCTTGTTCTTCATCCAGCCTGGCATTTTGCCTGATGTATTCTGCATATAAGTTAAATAAGCAGGGTGACAATATGCAGCCTGGACATACTCCTTTCCCAATCTGGAACCAGTCTGTTGTTCCATGTCTGGTTTTAATTGTTGCTTCTTGACCTGCATGCAGTTTTTTCAGGAGGCAGGTCAGATGGTCTGGTATTCCCATCTCTTTAAGAATTTTCCACAGTTTGTTGTGATCCACATGATCAAAGGCTTTGGCATAGTAAATAAGGCAGTAGTAGATGTTTTCTGAAACACTCTTGCTTTTTCTATGATCCACCGGATGTTGACAATTTGATCTCTGGTTCCTCTGCCTTTTCTAAATCCAGCTTGAACATCTGGAAATGCTCGGTTCACATACTGTTGAAGCTTTACTTGGAGAATTTTGAGCATTACTTTGCTAAAGTGTTAGATGAGGGTAATTGTGTGGTAGTTAGAACATTCTTTGGCATTGCCTTTCTTTGGGATTGGAATGACAACTGACATTTTCCAGTCCTGTGGCTACTGTGAAGTTTTCCAAATTTGTTGGCATATTGAGTGCAGCACTTTCACAGCATCATCTTTTAGGACTTGAAATAGCTCAGCTGGAATTCCATCACCTCCACTTACTTTGTTTGTAGTGCTGTGTTCTAAGGCCCACTTGACTTCGGACTCCAGGATGTCTGGTTCTAGGCTAGTGATCACAGCACTGTAGCTATCTGGGTCATTAAGATCTTTTTTATATAGCTCTTCCCTGTATTCTTGCCACCTCTTCTTAATCTGTTCTGCTTCTGTTAGGTCCATAACGTTTCTGTCCTTTACTGTGCCCATCTTTGCACGAAATATTCCCTTGGTATCTCTGAGTTTCTTAAAGAGATCTCTGGTCTTTCCCATTCTATTGTTTTCCTCTATTGCTTTCCGTTGATCACTGAGGAAGGCTTTCTTATCTCTCCTTGCTAGTCTTTGCAACTCTGGATTCAGATGGGTATGTCTTTCCTTTTCTCCTTTTCCTTTCGCTTCTCTTCTTTTCTCAGTTATTTGTAAGACCTCCTCAGACGACTATTTTGCCTTCTTGCCTTTATTTTTCTTGAAGATGGTTTTGATAACCACCTCCTGTACAATGTTACAAACCTCTGTTCATAGTTCTTCAGGCACTCTGTCTATCAGATCTAATCCCTTGAATCTATTTGTCACTTCCTCTGTACAATCATAAGGGACTTGACTTAGGTCATACCTTAATGTCCTGGTGGTTTTCCCTACTAAATTCAATTTAAGTCTGAATTTTACAATAAGGAGTTAGTGATCCGAACCACAGTCAGCTCCTGGTCTTGTTTTTGCTCACTGTATAGAGCTTCTCTATTTGGGCTGCAAAAAAATATAATCAATCTGATTTTGGTATTCACCAACATGTGATGTCCATGTGTAGAGTTATCTCTTGTGTTGTTGGAAGAGGGTATTTGCTGTAACCAGTGCATTCTCTTGGCAAAACTCTGTTAGCCTCGTGCCCTGCTTCTTTTGTACTACAAGGTCAAACATGACTGTTATTCCAGGTATCTCTTGACTTCCTACTTTTGCATTACAGTCCCCTATGATAAAAATGGATATTTTCTTGATAATTCTATTACCATTTTCTTAATTGTTTTGGGTTCAGGAGTAGAAGGGGATGACAGAGGATGAGATGGTTGGATGCCATCCCTGACTCAGTGAATATGAGTCTGAGCAAGCTCCAGGAGTTTGTGATGGACAGGGAAGCCTAGCATGCTGAAGTCCATGGTATTGCAAAGAGACACCTCTGAGTGAGTAAACTGAGCTATTTTCTGTAAGCCTTTTCCTTCTTTTGTGTTTTTTGCCTAGAAGAGTTCCTTTGGCATTTGTAAAGCTGGTTGGGTGGTGCTGTATTCTCTTTACTTTTGCTTGTCTGGAAAGCTTTTGATTTCTTCATCAAATCTGAATGAGTCTCCCTGGATAGAGTGTTCTTGGTTATAGGTCCATCCCTTTCATCACTTTAAATATATTGTGCCATTCCCTTCTTGCTTGTAAAATTTCTGTTGAGAAACTAGCTAATAGCCTGATGGGAGTTCACTTGTTATATGTTGTCATTTTCCCTTGTTGATTTTAACATTTTATATTTGTCTTTAATTTTGTCAGCTCGACTACTCTGCATCTTGGTGTATTTCTCCTTGGGTTTATCCTACATGGGACTACCTGTGCTTCCTGGACTTGGTTGACTATTTCCTTTCCCATGTTAGCGAAGTTTTCAGCTATTATTTCTTCAAATGTTTTCTCAGGTCCTTTCGCTCTCTTTCTCTTTCTGGGACCCCAATAATGCAAATGTTGGTGAATTTAATATTGTCCCTGAGGTCTCTTAGGCTGTCTTCTTTTTTTTTTTTTTTTCATTCTTTTGTCTAGATTCTGTTGTGTGGCAGTGATTTCCACCATTCTGTCCTCCAAGTCATTTATTCATTATTCTGCCTCAGTTATTCTGCTGTTGATTCCTTCTAGTATATTATTCATCTGTTTACTTATTCTTTAGTTCTTATAGGTCTTTGGTAGACATTTCTTGCATCTTCTCCATTGTTTACCTGAGATCCTGGGTCATCTTCAGTATCATTATTCTGAATTCTTTTTCTGGAAGGTTGCTTATTTCAACTTCATTTAGTTGTTTTTCTGGGGTTTTATCTTGTCCCTTCATCTAGGACATAACTTTCTGTAAAGTGGATTTTGTTTTAGCCACTGCCGTATTGTGCTTCTTCTTGCTGCTTCTCTCTGTCCTCTGATGGAGGAGGCTAAGAGGCTTGTGTAAGCTTCCTGATGGGAGGAACTGGTGGTGAGAAAAACTGGGTCTTGCTCTAGTGGGCAGGGCCTTGCTCAGTACAGCTTTAATCCAATTGTCTGCTGATGACTGGGCTCCCTCCCTGGTAGTTCTTTGGCCTGAGGTAATCCAGCTCTGGGATCTAAGGGCTCTATGGTACCATTAATGGGAATTCCAAGTGGGTTTATGCCAACAGGAATCTTTTGGGACTGCTTCTCCCAGTGCTCCCATCCCTGTGGAAAGCCCCTGTTGACCTAAGGAAACTCTCCAATACTAGCAGGTATCTTTGGTTAGTCTCCTGTGGGGGTCACTACTCCTTCGCTCTGGATGTTGGTATGAGCAAAATTTTGGTTGTGCCCTCCAAGACTGGAGTCTCTGTTTTTCCCAGTCCTGTGAAAGTCCTGTAATTAAATCCCATGGGCCTTCAAGATCAGATTCATTTGGGATTTCTAGTCCCTTTGTTGGATTCCCAGGCTGGGAAGCCTAACAATGGGGTTCAGAATGTTCACAATGGTGGGAGAAATTCCTTGGTATTCTCCAGTTTGTGGGTCACTCACCCGCAAGATATGGGATTCGATTTCATCTTGATTGTACCCTTCATACCATCTTGTTGCAGCAGCTTCTTTTTCTTTGGATGTGGGGTATCTTCTTTGGGGGAATTCCAGCTTCCACTTGTCAATGGTTGTTCAACATTTAGTTGTGATTTTGGTGCTCTTGTAGGAGGAGCTGAGTGCACATCCTTCTACTCCCATCTTGAAGCAGAAGCTCTAGGACTTATGATACTGTATTAAATATAAGTTTTGAGAGTGAACATCTTGTTCCTATTCCTGAATTTATTGGGAAGGTATGTCCTGACTCTTGTGAATAGTGCTGCAATGAATTTGGGTTGCATATATCTTCTATAATTATGTTTTTCTCCAGGTATATTGCTCCAGAGTGGGATTGCTGGGTCATATGTTGTTGTTTAGGCACTAAATTGTGTTCAACTCTTTGCAACCCCGTGGACTGCAGCATCCCAGTATTCCCTGTCCTTCACTGTATCCTAGAGTTTGGTGGCTCATGTAGTAATTTTAGCTTTTTAAGAAACTGTGCTGTTCTTTGTAGTGCCTGTATCAACTTACATTCCCACCAACAGTGTAAAAGGGTTCTGTTTTCTCCACAGCCTCTCCAGTATTTATTGTTCATAGATTTTTTTGATGATGGCCATTCTGACCATGTGACATGATACCTCATTGTAGTTTTGATTTGCATTTCTCTAATAATTAGTGATGCTGAGCATATTTTCACATGTCTCTTGATCATTCATATGTATTCTTTGGAGAAATGTCCTTTTACATCTTCTGCCCATTTTTTTATTGGGTTATTTGCTTGTTTAATATTGAGCTTCACGAGCTATTTGTATAATTTGGGGATTAATATGTTGTCAGTTGCTTCGTTTGCAAATATTTTCTTCCATTTGAGGGCTATCTTTCCATCTTTTTTAATCATTTTCTTTGCTGTGAAAAAGCTTTTAAGTTTAATTAGGCCCCATTTGTTTATTTTTGCTTTTTATTTTCGTTACTATAGGAGGTGGATCAAAGAAGATCTGGCTGCAATTTATGTCAGATAGTGTTCTGCCTATGTTTTCCACTAAGTTTTATAGCATCCAGCCTTGCATTTAGGTCTTTAATCTATTTTGAGTTTATTTGTGTGTATGTTATAAGGGAGTGTTCTAAGGCCATGTAAGGATTCAGCAAGAGGTAAATCACCTGCAACCCAAGAAACACCACTTCTTCTGGGAGAGCTGGTGGTTTAAACAACTGAATTTATTCTTTCAAACTGCTGGAGACTGTAAGTGCAAGATCAGGGTGCCTGCAGGATCAGTGTTTGAAAAGAGTGCTCTTCTTAGGTTGCAGATGACTCCCTTTTGCTGCATCCTCACATGGGTTGTCCTCTGTGATCTCACAGGGAGAGTGAGAGAGGGAGAAGAAACAAACTTTTTAGTGTTTATTATAAGAGATTCTAATCCTATCATTGGGGACTGACTCTGTTCTTTGTGGCCCAACTGACCTCATGGGAACCTATTACCTCCCAAAGGCCCTGTCTCCAAATACCATCATGTCAAGAGTGATAGCCTCAACATATGAATATAGACATAACAAAATTCAGTTCATGGCTCATAATAACTGAAATTTGC
This sequence comes from Cervus elaphus, assembly GCF_910594005.1. NCBI lineage: Eukaryota > Metazoa > Chordata > Mammalia > Artiodactyla > Cervidae > Cervus > Cervus elaphus. The sequence continues at coordinate 48,710,687 of NC_057829.1, read as the reverse complement.
ATTTATAGGAACCATGTGAAGTAAGGACTACCTACAGTTAGGAGATCATGCTAGAGTCGAATATGGTTCAAATATTTAGCATTTATCACTTATGAGACATTAGAAAGAAACTTTAGTCTTTGTAAGCCTTAGTTTACACAACTGTAACATAGGAAAAATATGATCTTTATTATAAGACGGTTGGAAGATTATATAAGGTGTTGCATATAGGGCAAGCTCTTAACAGGCACAGAATAAATGTCTAACATATGTCAGTTCTTTGGTCTACTACATACTCATTATCTAGCACAAGGCTTAAAACATACTTGGTATTCAATCAAGCTATTTAAATGAATAAAACTTAGTTTCTTCACTCTTGGAACAATACTATCAATAAATGAAACTATGTGACACTTTCTTTTCTCATCATGTCAAAATTTATTTTTGGGAAAATTTCAAAACATATTACACTTTCTTTCCTCCTCCACATTCAATATGTAATGGAACAGCAATAAGTGTTCTTTTTAAAATGAAAATTATATGGCATGTGTGAGAATAATAAATACTAGAAAACTGGGTCAATTTTCCTGAAAATTAGCTTCAAAGGAAAAACTGAGAGTAATTTTGTTTATGACTGAATTTAGCAGTTTTATTAATCCTGTTCGCCCTTCTTGGTACAGGACTATCTTTGCACAAATCTACTGGGCTTTTCTAGATACCATCAGATTAACTCATTTGTGCCTTAGAGGCAGAGATAAAGTAATAATTTTTCATATCTCAAGTGTTCTACCTTACAGGAAAGAAATATTATTTTTCATTTAATGAACATTAGCACATGAACAATTAAGCCATAATTGAATGAAGCTAGTCAGCAAAAGGCAAGAGCTTGCCTCTGGGAAGCTGCTGAAGTTGACTGCACTCACATCTGTGGTATTACCTAGTAAGCTGACAGTACCAAAGAGTAGAAATGTACTGAGAGTAACTGTACAGTTTTGGTACCCCCATGTTTTAAAATTTCTTTCTAATAGTAAGCATGCTAGGAGAAATGATGGTGCTGATAATAAGAGAATGAAGCTACTGATTAACCTATAACTATCAAATTACTATTAAAAAAGGCAAATTAAAAATAAAATCTTTATCTGGTTATTAACAACCGCTCTGAGGCTTAGCTTTAATTACTGTAAGAAGACTTTACTTATTCTAAGGTAGGGGTAAGTCATTTAATAAAGTATAGGTTGATTAGAACTTTCATTAAAAACATTAAATAAAGGCTGAGTTTTAAAATACCTAGCTCCCTAAAGTGAAAGTGAAAGTGTTAGTCACTCAGTCATGTTCAACTCTTTTGTCTCTGTGACCCCATGGACTGTAGCCTACCAGAATCTTCTGTCCATGGAATTCTCCAGGCAAGAATACTAGAGTTGGGTAGCCATTCCCTTCTCCAGGGGATCTTCCCGACCTGGGAATTGAACCCAGGTTTCCTGCATTGCAGGTAGATTATTTTCCATCTGAGCCACCAGGGAAGCCCTTAGCTCCCTAAACAAACTAAGAATTTCTATGAAATACATGGTATTTTATAGAGAATTGCTATACTGAGAGTATGAAAATAAAAACTGGGAATCCTTACAGGATATGCTGAGCTCCCAGTTGGGGTGTACACTGGGAGGTTTATGTAAAGTAAACCTTTATGGCAGCCAATTTCTTTGGGCCATTTATAGTTTTTAAGAGACTTAGAGAAAGTATATATTTAGAGCTCCTGAAAAGTGTCTTTCTTCAGCCAGGTCTTAGATTAAAATATGTACATGTTCTTTTTGAGATATTTTTTCAGTTTGTTATATTCTGATGCTATAAAAATGCTCATTAAATTTTCATATAAAGAAAGAAAAACTGCCACTTTATCAATTCATTCTTCTATTTGTAACTGCTCCTGACATTTCCCTTTTTGTATTCTTTCCTTTTTGTTTTGCTTTGTTGTTTGAAAATAAAACAGTTAATTGATAAAAGAGATAAAAGGTTACAAAATTATATTATTGAGATAATATATTTATATTCCATAATAGTATAGTGATAATTTTATCAATATTGTAGCATTTTTAATGCTTTTTCCACATATCCCAATTTGAGAAAATACTATTAAGGTGTTTGCAACCTTTTAAACAGGAACACTTCTGTTTTTAAAGTCATTTCTAATGTAATAATGATAAGGTGATATGTTATACAATTAAAAGTAGAAGCCTTTTCTCTATTCTAAAAGTTGTGAATCTTTGTGTCTATTAGTCTATCTTTACATCCTAAATAAAGCACACACACACACACACACACACACACACACACACACACACATAAGATCAAATAGGTTCCTACTGACAGTTTAGTTGTCTTAATTTAAAATAATAAAATTGGTAATTATATTTAGGCAATAGTTTGTGTCTTCCATTTTAATTTCAAGTAAATAGTTGTAGTTAAATAGATCTACCTTTGAATAGTTATTGTGCAGGTGCTGAATATATTTGGAGTATCTGTTTTCACACATCCATCATGATATCAGAAATAAAATAAGTTTCTTTTTCTTCTAGACTTGGATATGATGTTTGTAATATAAATACTTGATATGTTTAATTAGCATACAGAATTATTTCTTTAGATAGTATTTGAGAGTTGACAATCTTTCCTAACATACGTGTTGAAGTTGTTTGGATACTATTACATCTATAGTTTTGCAGTCCCTTTCTCATTTATAGGTCAGAGGGTTAAATATTTGCCAATTGTAATATCCCTTTTTAGTATAACTCTCCCTGTGTTCATGTTAGTGTTAGGTACATTCTTATACCCACACTGTAACTGTGAAATATCTTTTTTTTTTTTTGAAATATCTTTAATTTTGATCTCACTGTGAAAAGGTAACATAAAACAGTATTCCAATTAATAAAGTAAAATGGAGGAAAAGATCAACTAGCCACATAACATAGTAATAATAAAAAAATTCTATAAAATATTTTAATTCTTCAATTGTTTGATATATCTTCTATATCAACCATTGGGTCAAATTTGTTAATTGTGTAGGTCAAATATTTCATATCTGAGTATTTGGTCTGTTCCAGTCTACAAAAAACATGATTTCTTTTATATAAAGTCCAAAAAAGCAATAGCACACATATTGTTTGGGGATGTATACCTTATAGTATATCTATCAACTGATATAAGTAACAAGTTTGTTAATATTATTATATATTTTAGTGGTTTGTAGTTCATCAAATGCTTTGCATGTGTTTATATTATTAATGCTGAGATCAATACAGTTCATTTTGTATAGACAAATCCTTTAATTCCCATTGCACAGATTACAAAACTGAGGTAAACATCCTGCAATACGTTGAAGGTAAATGGCATAATGTGAATGTAAAAAGGTATTTCTGACTTCAAATATGTTAGTCTTTAGAATACAGTGATAAAATATAACTATCAAGTCATCTTTCAGTAACAGAATAAATGTTTACTAGACTTGTTTATCTCCTTATATCTAAAACGAAGATCCCATACTTTAAAATAATACAGAAATAAAATTTGAAATTGCGTGTTTTCATCTCACAAACCAAATCTCATTTATTTAACTTCACCTATCCCAAAACACAGATACTGGATTTCACAAGGTTGTCTTAGATTCTAGTTGTTGTTGTTGTTTTTTACAATTGGAGTATAATTGAGTTACAATCTTGTGTTACTTTCTGTTGTGTAACAAAGTGAATAAGCTGTTTGTATACATATAGCCCCTCCCTCTAGAGCCTCCCTCCCACCCAACCCCTCTAGGTCATCCCAGAGCACCGAGCTGAACTCCCCGCGTTATACAGAAACTCTCCACTAACTATCTTATTTTATCCATGGTAGTGTCTTCACATCAATGCTACCTCTCAATCCATCCAACCCTCCACTTTCCCCTCTCCCATGTCCACAAATCCATTCTCTACCTCTGATTCTCTATTTCTGCCATGCAAATAATTTCACCAGTATATTTTTCTATATTTCATGCATTAATATACAACATTTGCTTTTCTAACTTCACTCTGTATGACAGGCTCTAGATTCTTCCACATCACTATAAACTACCCAATTTCATCGCTTTTATGGCTAAGCAATATTCCTTTATATATATATATATGTATATATATATATATAAATATATATGTACCACATATATGTACCACATCTTCTTTATCAGTTCATCTATTGATGAACAGTTAAGTTGCCTCCGTGTCCTGGCTATTGTAAAGAGTGCTGCCAAGAACAGTGGAGTACATGTGTCCTTCTGAATTATAGTTTTCTCAGGGTATATGCCCAGTAGTAGAACTGCTGGGTCATATAGTAGTTCTACTTTTATTTTTTTAAGGAACCTCTATACTGTTCTTCATAGTGGCTGTATCAATTTACATTCCTAGCAACAGTGCAAGAGGGTGCTCTTTTCTCCACACTCTCTCCAGCATTTATTTTTGTAGGTTTTTTTTTTTTTTTTTATGATGGCCATTCTGACAGATATGAGGGGATATCTCAATGCAGTTTTAATTTGCTTTTCTCTAATAATTAGAGATGTTGCGCATCTTTTCATGCATCTCTTGGCCTTCTTTATTAACATTTTTGGAGAAATGTCTATCTAGATCTTCTGCCCACATTTTGATTGGGTTGTTTGTTTTGATACTGAGCTGTATGAGTTGCTGGTATATTTTGGAGATTATTCTTTTGCCAGTTGTTTCACTTGCAAACATTTTCTCCCATTCTGAGAGTTGTCTTTTTATGGTTTTCTTTGCTGTGCAAAGGCTTTTAAGTTTAATCAGGGTCCTATTTGTGTATTTTTGTTTTTGTTGTCATTAGTCTAGGAAAGTGGGTCAAAAAAAGATCTTGTTGCAATTTATGTCAAAGAGTGTTCTATGTTTTCCTCTAAGAGTTTTATAGTGTCTGGCCTTACTTTTAAGTCTTTAATCCATTTTGAGCTTATGTTTGTGTATGGTGTTAGGAAGTGTTCTAATTTCATTCTTTTACATGTAGCTGTCCAGTTTACCCAGAATCACTTATTGAGAGGGTTTCTTATCTCCATTGAGTATTCTTGACTACTTTGTCAAAGATAAATTGACTATAGGTGTGTGATTTTATCTCTGGGCTTTTTATCCTGTTCCATTGATCTGTATTTTTGTTTTTGTGCCAGTACCATACTGTCTTGATAACTGTAGCTTTGTATTATAATCTAAAGTCAGGGAGCTGCTACCTCCAGCCCTGATTTCTTTCTCCAAGTTGTTTTGGTTCTTCAGGGTCTTTTGTGCTTCCATACAAATTGTAAAATTTTTGTTTTAGTTCTGTGAAAAATTCCATTGGTAATTTGATAAAGATTACATTGAATCTGTAGATTGTTTTGGGTAGTATAGTCATTTTACTACTCAAAGCTATCTATAAATTCCAGTTGTTATAAGACACATATTTTCCCTTACAAACCCCTTGACCTTCATAGATGTAAATTGACCTTGCTATGCTTTTTGGAGATATTTCCATTACGGTTTCGGTCATGATTGTTTTATTCTGACAACTCTAGATAGAAAAATTTTTAATACTGAATTATCGGTCTTTTGTTACCACCTTTTCAAAGATTAATTTATTCCCTTCTAAGATGACTTATGTACACAGCTTAAGGATATTGTGGTCTTCTGGAGTTTGCTTTAGTTACATGTTTATTTTATTAACTCATTTTCAAAACTATGGATAGAATGGGAAAATATAAAAAGATTAAATTGTGGCAATAGAGATGACTTCTAAACTGTTTCAGTCTCAAGATAAAGCAAGAATGTCAATTCTGTAAAGGCAAGGATTATTCCTCCACAACTTCCCCCATAAGGGCTAGAATAGCAGGCATGCAATAAAAGTGTATTGATGAATGAATGAATGTATAAAGTAGATTACATTATTCCTGAAAATACAGTTAACTTTAGGTTTTCAAGAATTCATAAAAATTGATGAATTCATAATGACATCTTGTTTAAAAGGGTGATTTTTTTTTTTTTTTTTTTTTTACTCATTTACCAAGGTCAGACCTGAAAAAAGTGAATTAAAGTTGTAGAGAGAGACAAGGCCTGTTGAGAACAAGAACTTGGGAATTGGAAGAAATCAGTTTCTTTCTCACATTTCATAATGTATCTTCAATTATTAGACCTATTTTTTTTTTTTTTTTTGGTCTTTGAAGGCCCAAACAAAAATGAGAAAAATCTACTCAGTTTCTTTTAAATAGAAAGTTCAGAAATTACTTTTTAGCAACTCTCTTTATGAGAAAACAGTAGCTAAAAATAATATAATATTGCATCTGTTTTTCAAACATATTGTTTTCTGTATCATGATCAGTGTTCTATAAATGTCACTTTCCTCCAGTTTTTTTTTTTTTTCTATTTTAGTTCTTCATAATTCACTTAGAAGAAAGAATAGCAAGATATATCTGTGCATTGTTCACAACTGAGATCGTGGGTTATTATACTTTGACATTATTTAAAAAATAAGTATAGAGTGGCTAGGAAAGCTCTAAGTGCATTTTACTCCATAAATATTGCTTAGCATTTTTATACTAAAAAACAAGCTTGTGAAAAAGTGTGACTATGATACAGGCTGGAAGTTCCTGAGTACTTATGCTAAAATGGGTCAAGTAGGCACTTAGGGATTTTTGTTTCTGTCCTATATTTTTCAGGTAGATCAGCAATCTTACCCTTATGTTTTTATGATTATACTATCAGAGTAGTTGACATTTATTAAAGCTGTAGAATAGCAGTCAGTACCTTTGTAAAATTCAGTGAAGCAGCAGCAGGGCTAACCTTAGGAGTAGACAGGGGCAATGTGATGAAATGTGAGCAGCCTCCCAGCTTCTGAATTCTCTCTTTGGTGTGTTGTCTATTGCTCAATATTACCCTTTTATTTCTTAAGATCTCATTGTTTCTGCAGAGTTCCCTGATAATATTCAAATGTCCCTATACCTTGCTGATGAATTTTTAAATTGAGTTTACTTTGTCATTCATGAATTCCTTAATTTTTTCATCAATGCATTCATATTTGAAGGGTGTTGATCTACTAATAAATGGTGAATTTGATCCACATATCAAGTCTTAGTTGAGTCATCTCGTATGAAACCTTCTACCACTTTCAATCTCAATGCCTCTTGAATAGTCATTACCACTATTATTTACAATGAGGGAGTTTATATTTAAGTTTTCCTACTATTCACACTGTATTATTTAGTTACTTGTCTTTCTCCTTCAGTAAAATTCAAGCTCATCAAGGATTATGCTAGTGTCTGCCTAGGTTATCTATAATCTAACCAATGTAATGTCTAGCACATAGTGTCAGTTGTTAAATGTGTGTTTTCTATTTGAGTGTGATTTATTTCATTTTTTAAGTTTATTTTTAAATTGTATTTATGTATTTTGTGGCATGTGGAATTTTTTTTCCCTGACTAGGAATAGAACTCATGCTCCTTGCATTGGAAGTGCAGAGTTTTAACCACTGGACCATCAGGAAAGTCTCTTGTTAAATGTTTGCTGACTGACAAAATAAATGTATGAAAAATTAATAAATATTAGTGATAAGGTATCTGCTTTAAAGGCACTGCTTTCAAGACAAAGACTCACTTCATCTTTGATTAGGACTCTGGTCAATAGAAGGTGAATCATAGTGTCAGAAATATTTTCCAAAATCGGAATGGGATTTACTACAATAATGGATTTATTATGGTCAAAAACTTTTAATCAGCACTTATTATTCTCACTTTGATATTTTCAAGTCAATTATGCCATTCTAATCTTCTATATGGGAGGGAAAAATAAATAGAATTTTTTAATGGTCTAGGTGAAATTATGGAAGAGTTTAACTGTTTCTCTTTAATATTCAACAGTTGAAGGAACTACATAATCCTATTATATTCATATTTCTTACCAGAAAACAAAAACCAACTAACTGGTTTGGAGGAACAAAATAAAACTGTGTCTTGGTTTATTATTAATATTTTAACCATGCAAGTTATCTCTTAAAACTCACGTGACTATCCAGTTTTTCAAATATCAGTATCAGTTCAGTCACTCAGTCGTGTCTGACTCTTTGTGACCCCATGAACTGCACCAAACCAGGCCTGCCTATCTATCACCAACTCCCAGAGTTTACCCAAAATAATGTCCATTGAGTCGGTGATGCCATCCAACCATTGCATCCTCTGTCATCCCCTTTTCCTCCTGCCTTCAATCTTTTCCAGCATCAGGGTTGTTTTTTTTTTTTTTTTTCAAATGAGTCAGTTCTTCACATCAGGTGGCCAAAGTATTGGAGTTTAACCTTCAACATCAGTCCTTCCAATGAACACCCAGGACTGATCTCCTTTAGGATGGACTGGGTGGATCTCCTTGCAGTCCAAGGGACTCTCAAGAGTCTTCTCCAACACCACAGTTCAAAAGCATCAATTCTTCAGCTCTCAGCTTTCTTCACAGTCCAACTCTCACATCCATATATGACCACTGGAAAAACGATAGCCTTGACTGGACAGACCTTTGTTGAACAGGGAGGACTGGTGTGCTGCTATTCATGGGGTCGCAAAGAGTCGGACATGACTGAACTGAACTGAACTGAAAACTTATGGCAAGTGTACCCTCATTCTTATTTAGCCATACTCTTGTGTCCTCCTGAGGTGATTCAAAACTCCACTTTTGCTTTAAATAGAATATTATAGGTCTTTCAGATATCAATGTATAACTCAATTTAATATGTTAGAAATATTTTCTGATATATATTTGACATGAATAGATAAAAATAGTCAGCTTTAAGATTTTGGTGATAATTTTGGTGGATTCAAGAGCATAGGGGTAAGTATTAAGTCTATACAAGTTACTGTTAGTGTTTTCTTGTGGGTAACTCAGCATTAATTAATTTGGTATTAGGCAACAACACTCTTGCCCTCTCTATATAAATAGCTTATTATATACCCAGCCTCAGCACTTATACTATGTTTACTAGAATTTATGCAAAAGTCTAGAAAAATAAAGGATGTATATTTACACATGTATGCATATATTTGTCTTCTATAAAAATAAAGGAGTCTGTGGGGTTGCAAGGAATCCAACATAACTTGGCAACTATATATATATATATATATATAACAAATATATATATGGCATTTAAAAAATATACAAACTAATGCTACAATCTCTTAAATTTGGACTTTCTGGGGAAGTACTTAGGGTGTATGATTTAGCAAGAATATGGATCAGGCTCTTCATTTTTCCTCTCTTCCTAAAATCGGGGGAAAATTATGTGTCTCTTGATACACAGATATAAGATTATAACCTACACACATACGTGTATGATACAAATATATAAATAATTCCAGCAGAATCAAAACATGGTATAATTTGAAGAAAACGTGAAAAACTAAAATATTGATATATAAATATCAATATACATAAATATAGTCAGGTAGAATGTAAGATTGTAATTACAGTCTTTGATTCTTAGACAAAGAATTTAAATGAAGAATTAAAACTTGAAAATGTGTGTAATTTCCTCAAGGATACAAAATTAGTATAAGTGTTTAGCCTTTACTTGCTTTTCTAACTTTGTTGGGTTTAATCTCATGTGCTAGAAACACAGAAAGTAGACAGGCAATAAATCACATTAAATTATTAAATAGTAAAGGAACTAGAACTCATCATAATGATATTTGGATCAGTTTTATAATGGATTCCATTATGAAGTGTCTGCTAAGATCATTGTCATTACCATCAAAACATGTTTAATATGCTTCCTTAGGCAGTGTTGACCTCCATGCGTCTACCTCTACTCATATTTAAAGAGAATTTGACAAGATTTATTAAATATTTGCACAGGAAAGGACCTCTTTTTTTTGCTTCTCTCTTTTTCTTCCCTTTCATATGAGTTGTCAAACATAGCAATTCTCTCAATTGAGAATGAGAATAGTAAAAAGAGTAGATTTTAAAATATTGTTGCTAAGTTTTCTTTCATGAAAGTCAAAAAGTAAGATTATAATATATCCTGACTTTGGTATAAGTCAAATATTTAAACTTGAAAATAATATTGTATGTTCTACTTTCAATTTTTCACTATTTTTTTCAACTATTTTAATGTTTTAAAGCAACATTAAAAAATACTTATGGCATTTGTATTACAATACTTATGGAAAACATATATAAGGCAGTACTTTTCTTCTTCTACCTCTGGCTCTGATATGTTTATAAATGGTACCACCAATTACCACTTTTAGTTGCTTCATCACGTCTATGGATTTCTATCTATTGGAAATCCATTGCCCACTCATGAGATAGTAAGACACATATAAACACAAGAAACCCATGTTGGATGGCAAAGAAATTCTATTGTCTATGAAAGATTAGCTAAGCTTGGGCCTTCATCTTCATGTAGTAGTCTGAATTACTATTCTTGAATTCTAGATCTGATCTAAAAACCCTGATGTCAGAACCAGCATAATTTCCAACTCCTAGTATGTATTGGGGTCACAAACTACAAAAAATCTTATAGGAAAATTTTATGTGTCTTCTTGGGCAAAAATATCTGAAAGAACCTGTCGTGTGACAAAGTATTCCATGGCGTAACTCTCATTTCCTCTGATGGGTTCTTTATTTCACTGTTTCCAGCATATTAGAGTTCCCAGAAAGTAGAAATTATTCCAATCAGAACTATTGCCCACACTTTTGGCTTCTAACATGGTCTGGAAATCCCCAAAATCTAACTCTGAGCTAGAATATGTACTCTATTTCCTTTTATAAAGTGTTTTATAAACACTTCATTAAAATTTATTTGGCACAATTATCTTTCTCATTTTTAACTTTCTTAACATTTGCTTACTGGAATGGAACACTTTTTAAAATTTATTTATTTTAAAATTTTTGATTGTTTACTGGGATATTGCTTTACAATGTTGTGGTAGTTTCTGCTGTACAGTGAACTGAATCAGCTATATGTATACATACATCTCCTCTCTCCCCAACCTCCCTCCCATCCCACACCTCCCCACCCCACCCATTTGGTCATCACAGAGCACCTGAGCTTCCTGCGCTTTATAGCAGGCTCCCACTAGCTGTGTTAGTCCTAATCTCACAATTCATCTTATTCTCCCCTTTCTCTTGTGTCCACATGACTATTCTCTATATCGGTGTCTTGCTTCCTGTCCTGCAAATAGGTGCATCTGTACCAATTTTATAGATTCCACATATATTCATTAATGAATGGTTTTTTTTTTTCTCTTTCCAACTTACTTCATTTTATATGGCAGAGTCTAGGCATATCTATGTCTCTACAAAAGACTGTAGTTTGTTCCTTTTAGTGGCTGAGTAATACTCCTTTGTATATATGTACCACATCTTTTTTATCCATTAATCTGTCAGACACTTAGGTTGCTTTCAGGTCCTGGTACACTGGGGTACATATCTCCTTTTGAATTATGGTTTTCTAAGGATATATGCGAAGAGTTGACTCATTGGAAAAGATCCTGATGCTGGGAGGGATTGGGGGCAGGAGGAGAAGGGGACGACAGAGGATGAGATGGCTGGATGGCATCACCGACTCGATGGACATGAGTTTGAGTAAACTCTGGGAGTTGGTGCTAGACAGGGAGTCCTGGCATGCTGCAATTCATGGGGTCGCAAAGAGTGGGACACAACTGAGCAACTTAACTGAACTGAACTGAAGGATATATGACCAGTAGTGGAATTGCTAGGTCATATGGTAGTTCTATTTTTAGTCTTTTAAGGAACCTCTATTGTTCTCTGCAGTGGTTGTATTAATTTACATTTCCATCAACAGTGCAAGAGAGTTCCCTTTTCTCCACACCCTCTTCAGCATTTATTGTTTATATACTTTTTGAAAATGGCTATTCTAATGGGTATGAGGTGATAACTCATTGAAGTTTTGATTTGTATTTCTCTAGAAATCAGTGACGTCGAACATCTTCTCACATGCCCCTTGGCCATCCATGTGTCTACTTTGGAGAGATGTCCATTTAGGTCTTCTGCCCTTTTTTTTGATTGGATTGTTTATTTTTTTATGATATTGAGCTGCATGGGCTGCTTGTGTGTTTCAATGATTAATCCTTTGTCAGTTATTTCATTTGCAAATATTTTCTCCCATTCTGAGGTTGTCTTTTTGTCTTGTATAAATTTCCTTTGCGGTGCAAAAGTGTTTAAGTTTAATTAGTTTTTGTTTATAATTTGCTTATTTCTGCTTTTATTTTCATTACTCCAGTGGGTAAGTCAAAAAAGACCCTGCTGTGGTTTATGTCAAAGAGTGTTTTTCCTATGTTTTCTTCTACTAGTTTTATAGTGTCTGGACTTAAATTTTGGTCTTTAATTAATTTTGAGTTTATTTTTGTATATAGTGTTAGGTAGTATTCTAATTTCTTTTTTTTTTTTCAAATATTTGTTTGGCTGTGTAAGGTCTTAGTTGCTGAACATGAGTTCTCTGGTTGTAGTATGTGGGCTTAATTGCTCTGCAGCATGTAGGGCTTAATTCACCAACCAGGGATTGAAACCATGTTCCCTGCATTGCAAGGCATATTCTTAACCACTGGACCACCAAGGAAGTCCCCTAATTTCATTATTTTACAGACAACTGTCCAGTTTCCTTCCCGAGAATCATTTATTGAAGAGGCTATCTTTTCTCCATAGTATATTATTGCCTCCTATGTCACAGATTAGGGACTAGAGGCCTGTGGTTTTATCTCTGGGCTTTCCATCCTGTACCTGGGTTTATATTTCTTTTTTCTTTCTTTCTCTCTCTTTTTTTTTTTTCATGCATGTGCTATACTGTCTTAATTACTGTGTCTTTGTATTATAGTTTGAAGTCAGGGAGACTGATTGCTCCAGGTCTTTTTCTTTTCAAGATTATCTTGGCTATTCAGGGCCTTTTGTGTTTCCATACAAATTGTAAATTTTTTTGTTCTAATTCTGTAAGGAATGCCATTGGTAATTTGATAAAGATTGATTACAGATTGAATCTGTAAATTGCTTTGGGTAATATATTCATTTTCATAATATTCTTCCAATCCAAGAACATGGTGTATTTCTCCATCTGTTTGTGTAATCTTTGATTTCCTTCATCAGTGTTTCATAGTTTCCTAGTACAGAAATTTTGCCTCCTTAGATAGTTTTATTCCTAAGTACTTTATTCTTTTAATAATAAGCTTCTTGTGTGCTATTGGTATTAATGATTTGGAACAATAAATCTTTTTTTTTTCTTACAAATATGCAAGAAATGCAGATTTTAGGGAGTTTTGTGCCACAAAATTTTCCTATGAATTTGATAGATGAAAATTTCTATGACAATCAAGATCAAATAAAACAGATTATAAATCACAGATAATTGAATGAACTACTGTGCGTGAATATTACTGTCAGGGGGAGGGAAAATTTTCAGGGTCCATAGGCTTGTCTGCACTCTTTGGCCTGTGATAGCATGAGGTCTTAGGGCAGGGCAGATCAAGGCATCCAGGGGCAGAGGGACCCTGAAACAGACAGCACAGCAGGCCCCTCTAACATGCCACCTTCCCACAGTGGAAGCCTCCAAGGGAGTTTATATCAAGTCAGATCCAGGAAGGAGGTAATAGGAATGTAATTGTGACTGAGAGGAGAGTCAACTATCCTCCCTCAGTATATATGTATAGATTTTCTTCACAATGTAATTTTTAGTGTGTTTACTGGTATTACACACATACATACACACACACATTGAATGTAATTTTTTCAATACTTTACCAAATTATTCAACTCTACCTCAACACATATAGTTTTTTCCTGTTCTTTTTTTTTTTTTAATTTTAGGATTAAAACATGCTAAAATTCCATTTTTTTTAGAAACATCATAATTGTTCCAATACAAAAAGCAGTTTAGAACAATTATAGGGCAAAATGTTTATAGAGATCGTTCTTTGAAATCCAAATTTAAAATCTGAGCCCTGCATGAAGAAAAGAAATATAAAATTTCTACAGACACATTTAAAATGATTTATGAAGTTTACTAAGATTTTAACTTGCATTTGATGATTGAGTTTCATAGGTGAGTATAATAAAGATGACATTTAAACATTCTATTTGCCTTTTAGATCTATTTTATTAAAATAGAAAATAGTATTAAAATAGAAAATAAAGGATATACATGTAGCAGAAACAGAATACACTGAACAAACCATAAAATTCCATTTATGTGAAGCAGTACATAGGCAGAAAGACTCTGTAGTGGAACAAATCAGACTAGTGGTATGATTTTATGCGTAGAGGAGATATTGACTGGGGAGGAGCAAGAGTGACACTTTGGGGATGAGGGATGTGCTCTGTGTCTTCCTAGTGGAGTGAGTTACTCATCTGTACTCATTTGTCAGAATTTCTGAACTGTAATATTTAAGATCAATATACTTTATTGTGTATTAGTTCTAATGTACAATGAAAAGTAAATAAGACAAACTCTTAATTGAAGACTTTTACTGATAATTTTAGGTCTAAAAGTCCAAATTTGATTAATCAAATAACATAATATTCAGGAAGTTATATATAATATTAAACAAAACAGGAGGAGGATATACCCTGAAAGAATGGATAATGGGCTATATTAGACAGGGTGGTGTAACAGGCTTCTTTGAGAAAGTGACACTTAAGTAGAGACAGGAAGTAAATGAGGCCCTAAGGCAGGCAAGCACCTGGAAGAAAAGCATTTCCGGCAAAGATCATACTTAAATGATAGCAAAATAGCTGAAGCCAGGGGAGGGAGAGGGGAAAAAAAAAAAATAAGAGCTAAGTTTTGAAAATATGTTTTTAAATGTAACACAGTATCTTATGAACCAAGCTCTACAGATTAGCTATTAGATTTAAATTAGCTTTCTAAATGGACAAAAGGCTCCATTTCTTATAAGTATGGTTATTTATTCAAATAACTCTGTGTAACAGTGATAGCTTTAATAACATAGAATCACTGCAAGTAGTCGTAGCAGATCCTATGCAGGATGAACACTTCTCTCTCTCTTTTTATTTTACAACTTTCATTTATTTTTGTCATTTTTCTCTTTTTAATTTGTTTTTTTATTGAAGGATAATTGCTTTACAGAATTTGTTGTTTCCTGTCAAACTTCAACATGAATCAACCATAGGTATACACATGCCCCCTCCCTTTTGATCCTCCCTCCCATCTCCCTCCCCATCATACTGTGTAATAGGTTCTAGGTTCATCCACCTCATCAGAACTGACTCAAATGCAGTTCTCTGTATGGCTGAGTAGTATTCCATTGTGTATATGTACCACAACTTCTTTATCCATTCATCTATCAATGGACATCTAGGTTGCTTCCATGTTCTAGATATTGTAAAGAGTGCTGCAATGAACAATGGGATACTTGTGTCCTTTTCAATTTTGTTTTCCTCAGGGTATTTGCCTAGGAGTGGGATCACAGGGGCATATGGTGGTTTTATTCCTAGTTTCTTAAGGAATCTCCATACCATCTTCCATAGTGGATGAATCAACTTACATTCCCACCAACAGTCCCCTTTTCTCCACACCCTCTCCAGTATTTATTGTTTGTAGACTTATTGATGATGGCCATTCTGACCGCTGTGAGGTGATATCTCATTGTGGTTTTGATTTTCATTTCTCTAATAATGAGCAATATTGAACATCTTTTCATGTGTTTGTTAGCAATCTGTATATCTTCTTTGGAGAAATGTCTGTTTAGGTCTTTTTCCCACTTTTTGATTGTGTTTGTTTTTCTGGCATTGAGTTGTATGAACTGCTTGTATGTTTTGGAAATAATCCTTTGTCAGTTATTTTCTCTTCTGATTGCAAAATAGCATAGCAGGACTAGCTTTCATGATGTAGATACAACTTCATTTTATATGGGTTGTCACTTTATGTCTTACTAAAATGACTTCTATATCTTTTTCTATGTTATCTTCCTTATTATTGCCTTTAGAAATCTATGTAAGTAAACTATGAAAAATCTTTTTGGAATAATTAGAAAATTATGCAGACAATACAATAGCAGCTTTGACATGACAATGCTTAATTATACTGTACAAAGTCCTTGAGCTATTAAAATAGATACAAAAGGTTATGCTACTTCACTGTAGGATGTTTTTTTAAGCCTTGCCATTTGAAAAGATAAGTCATCACTTGATTTTATTAACACAATAGAAATATGACCACTTCAAAATGATTTGGAAGAATTAAAAGCATCAACAGAAAATGAGAAAATATACAGTACATTTAATTATATTTCTCTGTCAAAACTTATTAAAAATAATTATGCTGCAAATTGCATAGTTTACCCTAGATCTTCACAAACCATTTTAGTTATGCACAAGAAATGCTTTAGCTTTCTCTGCTGAATGAATCTATTGAGATATAATTTAAATAAAATGTAAGATTTTTTTTATGTGTTTTAATAGCTGCATACACCTGTGTAAATACTATGCCAAAGAAGGATTAAACATTTTCACATTCCAAAAAGTAACATCATGCCCCTACCCAACCAATTTTCTCTTCTATTATTATCATTACATCACGATCATCATTATTGAGAAATCTGTTATACAGCCATACTGATACTCAATTTCTGTTTCAGAAACTTTTCAAATTATAGACATAGAGCTGCGATTAGAAAGACTGGCTACAGATGCTCTCCAAAGAGGCTAGATGACTGGTCAGTCAGTCAGTCAGTTCAGTCGCTCAGTTGTGTCCAACTCTTTGTGACCCTATGAATCGCAGCAGGCCAGGCCTCCCTGTCCACCACCAACTTCAGGCCAGGCCTTAATGAATGGAGGCCCCTAGGTGGGGAAACTAAGAGCTGAACCACATATCTAGAAATACAGTTTTGGTCTGCATACCTAGTCACGTTTGGACTCAGAGGAAGGGATCACATTATCCAAACCCATTCCAGACTTGTCTATGTGATAAACTGACAATTTGTTGATCACAATGAGATATGACTGATAGAGACTTTCTTGGTGATCTACTGGAAAAAGACTCTGCATTCCAATTCAAGGGGTATGGGTTTGATCCCTGGTCAGGGAAGTAAGATCCCACATGCTGCACAGTGTGGGGGAAAAATAAAATAAATAAGTAAAAATTAATTTTAAAAATAGAGATATAACTGACAAAGGGGCTGGGATGTATGAATCTATTAGATAGTACACTTTCTCCCTGTAGAAATTTAGAAATGGTAGGCATAATTTCAATCCCCAAACTGCTATTAGAATCAGAGTAAGTGATATGAGTTTAATGCTGATGATGGCTTGGGTTCATCAAAATTTGCTACCTCAATGAATGTATCAATTTCTGTTTGGAATAGACATCTCAAGTTTTTTCTTTAAAGCATCCTTTTTCTTGACAGTGATAAAGGAGTAAAATATTCTTTCTATTACATCATTATAGTTTTTTTTTAAATACATGTCATTTCCATTAATATAGTCACATTTTAAAAATGCATAGTAATGACACTTTGAATAATATATAAACAATGATGCATAGCATTTTTTTGTACTAGGTTCTATACTAAAGACTTTCCATACACTGTTTTAACTTAGTGTTCATAACAACCCAAAGAGATAGAAATATATTCCCACATGATGCATATGGTAACTAATGCAATACTTGCCATTCTTGCCCTGAGACACTAAATATTCAGTTTTATAGGTTGTATTGTCATCTAACTTTAATGCTAAAAAATAAAAATGTAAATAAATATTAGCTCCCTAAATCCATATTGGGAGTCAAAACCTCAATATGCAAGTGAGACTGGGAAATACATTTGGCAAGCTGGACAATAGCTTCTATAAAAAATATTATAAAGTTTGCTATCATTTTAGAACATTTTTTAAAAACAGACTCTATTATACTGAAGTAAATTTGGAAATAGCTTTCAAAGATCGTCCTGCTATTTTTAACATGGCACAATTTTAATACAATTGTGTTAATGTAAAGATTATGCCAAGTGTACCCTCATTCTTACTTAGCCATACTCTTGTGTCCTCCTGAGGTGATTCAAAACTCCACTTTTGCCTTAAATAGAATATTATAGTTCTTTCAGATATCAATGTATAACTCAATTTAATATGTTAGAAATATTTTCTGATATATATTTGACATGAATAGATAAAAATAGTCAGCTTTAAGTTTTTGGTGATAATTTTGGTGGATTCAAGAGCATGGGGCTAAGTATTAACTTTATACAAGTTGCTGTTGGTGTTTTCTTGTGGGTAACTCAGCATTAATTAATTTGCTATTAGGCAACAACACTCTTATCCTCTCTATTGTTGACTCTCTGTGTTCTTGAAAACAAGTCAATTAGCCTCTTGGGGTTTTCATTGTTTTGTTTTACTTTTATGTATTTGTTTTTCTTGTAAAGTAACCAGCTGAATATGTTTCTCTCAACACTGACCAGAGGAACAAGGTCCCTTACACATGTAATTTCTTAGGGTGACAGTCGCATTTTTTAAAGTATTTTGCTTTGGTAGGACTGTGTCGCTTTCACTGTTGCAGTACACACAACCAGAACAGGAGGTGGATCTTATAGCTGCCACATTACCAACTCTCAAGCTGGAGCCCCAGTTTGACAGATAACTCTCTTACTGGAGCAAGGTGATGCCGATCTCTTCGAAGGTATTGCTGATTGAGATGCATCCCACTGATGTAAGGACACCATCCTACAATTATGTTAGAGAACTTTTGTCTGAGATTTTTATCTACACTTATTCAATTAATCAGTTACTCTGGCCAGCTGAGTGGAAAACTTGGAATCTAGCAGGCAGCCTGGTATTTCATTGACCTAAGTATTATCTTTGGCTGAAAAAGTAGTACTGTGCTTTGAGTAGATTTTCATTTGAATTTGTTGTCACTGACAGCTGGCAACTTCAGATCTTAATGCAATTACAAAAAGAAATCCCTGGTTTTGTTCTACTGAAAGCAGAAACACATCAGAACAAATTGCTACAAGACTAAAATTACTCCAGGCCAAGAATTGGAGGTCTGTGGCTTTATGTTCATAGTAGGCCCAGGCTTAAGCTGGTGACACTAATGGTGCCTAGACTTACTTCAAAATATAGGCAACAACATGTGTTAAAAAATAATTTTTAAAGGAAATGTACAGATGATAGGAAAGGGGTCACAATGGTAACCAATATGTAAACTATTATAAAATCCATTTTAGTAGTACTTTTTTGTGTTTATATCATTTGTCATTTTTAATAAATACCTTTTAGCTCAAAAGTGAGCTTCTAAACCCACTGAGACCTAATTCATGAATCCTTTCTCTTCGACACGGGTTTCCCTGGTGGCTCAGATGGTAAAGAATCCACCTGCAATGCAGGAGACCTGGATTCGCTCTCTGGGTTGGGAAGATCCCCTCTAGAAGGGAATAGCTACCCGCTCCAGTATTTTGGCCTGGAGAATTCCATGGACCTTACAGTCCATGGGATCACAAAGAGTTGGACATGACTGAGTGACTTTCACTCACTTGGATACAGGAGTAAACAACATCTACTAAGAGGGATGCTGATCAGTATTGCATGACCTTGCACACCATGAAAAACTTCTTGTAAAAGTAATCATTATCTTCAATGTATAGTATTGCATTTTTCTTTCTCATTTTTTGACATAAAATGAAGAATCCCTGGGTTCCATTCTAATGTAGCTCATTGAATATTTACAATTTTACAAGATTAGATGAGAAGATACAATCTTTATATGATGCAATAAAAATTATCATTAGTATCAAATAGATTTTTTTAAATCAAAATATTTATTTGGAAAATGGATCAATGACTAAAAATTGACAAATACTTGATAAACAATACCTAACACTTTATTCAAGTATTTGTTTTACTACATAAAATGAGAATAAAATTTTAATTGTCTTTATAGAGATGACAAAACCTAGGAAGTGAAATAATACTCATTTTGAAGAAACTTTTCTTCCACCCATTCTTTTTATTAAAGTTATCACCACAACCACTGTTCATTGGTGAATGTATCTGGGAATGTAAAGCAAAAAAAAAAAAAAAATCACTGTTAGATTCCCATGGATCTGATTTAATCTGACCAGTTGCTTTTTTTAAGCCAGACTTCCCTACTTAACTAAAGTAGTCTTTCCCACCAGATCACTTTGTTTCATTGGTAAAAGTTACATATTCTGTTTGTTTCAGGTCTTGTTTTTTATTTTTGGTCTTTATTTGATTGCATTTCTACAATTAACATTTTATAATATATAAATATTTTCAAGTTGCAAGCCCTCATGTGGAAAATCTTTTTTCAAATGATGGCATGCAAATTGCATTAGTAATTAGGACAGTAAACTTTCTGGTGACTTGATGTTACAAGTGACCTCACTGATTGTTCTCTGGATTGTTTCTGTAATGACACATGTATGCATGTGTGCTCAGTTGCTCAGGCATGTCCAACTCTTTGAGGCCCCATGGACTATAGCCTGCCAGGCTCTTCTGTCCATGGAATTCTTCAGGCAAGAATACTGGAGTGGTTTGTCATTTCCCTCTCCAGGAGATCTTCCCAATCCAGGGATCGAACCTAAGTCTCTTGTGTCTCCTGCATTGGCAGGTTGTTTCTTTACCACTGCATCACCTGGGAAGCCTCCATAAAGAAACATGATGAGCAGCTAAAATAGGACTGTTGGAAATTTAGTTAAGGTTTTTGGACATCTTTTAATCTTCTTCATCAAACTTGGCCTGTCATTTTATCTTTAATAGTTCGGTTCAGTTTAGTCGCTCAGTCGTGTCCGACTCTTTGAGACCCCCATGGACTGAATCATGCCAAGCCTCCCTGTCTATCACCAACTCCCGGAGTTTACTCAAACTCATGTTCATTGAGTTGGCGATGCCATCCAACTATCTCATCCTCTGTTGCCCCCTTCTCCTCCCACATTCAATCTTTCCCAGCATCAGGGTCTTTTCAAATAAGTCAGCTCTTTGCATCAGGTGGCCAAGGTTGTTTAATATTTTTATCTTACATTTTACTATTTCTTTAGTTTCAGTTACTGGCTCACATTGTTAGTTTCTAAACCAGTGAGGGAGAAAATGATTCCAATGGCAGCTTATTCAAAAGCATTGTGTGGAAGGTAATGGGTTTAGAAATTTTCTAATACATTTACTAGTTGGCAGGGACAGATAGTAAGCCATCTAATGTCTTAATGCACGTTCATGTGAATCAGTTTTAAAAGTACAACATCCCTTGCTAATTTGGGAAATAAAAGAGAGAAGAGTGATTTTTTATAAGTATCCTAACATTTAAATTTTAATCTAATATTCAAAGCATATTCTTTCTAGCAACAAGTTAATTTTTTATAGCATGAAAGAGTGAAAACTGTTTCATAAAGAGTGAAAACAAGTGACTTTTCATTTAAATGGTTATAAAAATATAGGTAGCTCTTTCATACATGTTTTATGAACAATTAAATATGTCCATCATTTTGGGAGGGCAATTTGGAAGATTTTAATAGCTTCAATTCTAGAAGTCTTTGAGCGAGTCAATTCCTAGGCAGCTTGATAGGAAGTCCAGGGATCCCCAAGGAGAGAGGGGTCTGGAATTCCCAAGGAGGAGGGAAGGACAAACTTTTTCTTTTTCTTTTCCTCTACATTCCTTAGTCTTAGTCACATAAAACATTTTTATCTTTAAGCCTCAAACTGATACTTACACAACAAGCTCAGTTTAAACTCTGTACTAAGGATTATATAACAACAATGTATCCTGCTTGAGGACAGTTTCTCCTTCCTGAAAACCTTCTGGCTAATCCTGTTATTTTAAAATGTAAATTACGGGAGTGGGTCTAGTAAGATCTTCACAACCTCCAGACATTATTTTGACTCATTGTAATAACTAATTAAAAAGTATATAACTCCCTTGCTAACACTATTGAGGGGGCACTCTTTCTGCCCCCTTCTGATGTCTATGTCAGAAGCTTTCTCTATTTCTTTTATACTTTAATAAAACTTTATTACACAAAAGCTCTGAGTGATCAAGCCTCATCTTTGGCCCTGGATTGAATTCTTCTCCTCTGGAGGCCAAGAATCCCAGAATCTTTCATGGTTCAGCAACAACCTTTCATCTTTATTATAGAAAGGTTTTCATATGATCATAAAGTATTATATATAACAGATACTCCTTACAACATTGCCTTAGTGAATAATTGGAAATAAATATCCATCAATAGGAAACTAGTTCAACATTATGCAATGATTTTATAGAGCTAGCTTTATACCTATGTACTTTTCAAAGTATCATCCTGAACACTCAAGAACACTCACTTTTAGAAATCTGCATCTAAGCCAAGAAATGGAAGTAACATCAATCATACTTCAGACTTTGGAGAGAAAATTGTGATAGCAACTGTTTTCTTATGTAGATTAATCCCCAGGTCATCTTGTGCAAAAAATACTTCATGAGCAGAATTGGGACTATTAGCTTGAATGCCATAATATGCTCAATTAAAAGTGACAAATTATGTCACCTAAGTAGGTTTCTTCAATGGACATTATGCTATAAATAATAACTTACATGCCATATTGTGTAAAGGGACAAACATTACTTATGGAATTAATTTAACTTGCCTTAACACCATGCTATGTTAGAGTAAATATTTTTTACTCTAAGACAAAAAAAAAAAAATGTTGAGTAACTTATTACAGCAGGGACATAATCCTCATTTAAGCTGATCAGCTCTAATTCTGTCATTTGGCATTAGCACACACATCCTTTTTTATATTCTTTTCATTTATAGTTTAACAAGCATTTTTCATACTTGTTTTCAGGAAGAGAT
This sequence comes from Cervus elaphus, assembly GCF_910594005.1. NCBI lineage: Eukaryota > Metazoa > Chordata > Mammalia > Artiodactyla > Cervidae > Cervus > Cervus elaphus. The sequence continues at coordinate 48,687,874 of NC_057829.1, read as the reverse complement.
CATTGTTAAAGTATGCAGTATAAAGTGGTACTTTTCTTTGGTGGTCCTGAAGGACATTCATTGTTGGACCAAATCCACATTATTTTAGTCACTGAGGGCTTTTGGTGGAAAAGAACAATTTTCCAATCTTATATTTCATTCTCTGAAAAGAATTCAGAAAATACAAGCTCTATAATTTATCTTCAGAGTAATAATCAGACCACATATGCAAACACATAAGCAATGCCTTTCATTTGGCATTTTAAGATCTAGGACTTGTTCTTACTGAAGATGTATAATTTAATTAATGTGACATATTTTAAAATCTGACCTCTGTAGGTGGTTTTATTTATATAGAGATTGTTTATCCACATGGGCTCATGGGTGTATTAATATCAAAAACAAGATAAATAGCGATGTTTAAGAGAATACCTATTAGGAACTGTAAGTACATTATTCTTTGGCATTAGAGGAGTATTATGAAGTATCATAAGAAGGAAATAGCAACCCACTCCAGTTTTCTTGCTTGGACTATCCCATGGAAGGAGCCTGATATCCATGAGATTGCAAAGAGTTGGGCATGACTTAGTGACAAAACAATAACAATAAAGTAATGAAGATTATTCTTAAGCTCATAAGAAGTGTCAGGTCCTGTGCTAAGCTCTATCCCTGTAACATTTTACATTTCACATATAATCTGTATAGTAGATATTAAAAATTAAAAGAACAAGTGGACTAAATAGGCAGGTAAAAATATATATCTAAAATATCATATAAAAATATAACCAAAAAGAAAATTAAAAAATATAGGAAAAGCCTTTAGAAGTGTATGTAAGTGAGACAAACACTAGTTTTAGTGAATAAAATAAATTTTTTTTTTCACATTTTTCCAAAATAGTAAATTATGGAGAAATACCATAGTGCTAGTAATAAAAATAATAGAAATAATAACTATCTGTATTTAGTCTGAGACAGATACTATGCTAAGAAAATCTAAATTTATTGGAACTTTAACAGGTGTAAACACTACAAAAACTTACCAATGTCTCAGAAATTCAGAAGTGAGATACTTGTGAGCTTTGAGGATTGGGCTAAAGTTAGTCATTTGAGTCGGAGAGCTAATTGGGATTGGACAAAATTCATGATGTAATACTTTAAGATTGATGGGTATTTGATGGATAAGCTAACTATTTAGATTAGCAGACTGTTGTCTACAGAGAAATAATCTCTGAGAATATAGTAAAGCAAAAAATAAAGTAATAGCAAAGTAGATTATGCTCTTATCTTTCTATGGGATAGTATTTTGATGAATGATAGTATTTTGATGAAAAGTTAACATAGATGATCTCTTATTTTTCAGACTTTTACTGTGGTCCAGTCTAAGCTGAAGGATAAACAGTTTCTCATCTAAACAATCCATCAAGATCCAAGCTGCTGTTTGACAGATCATGATTACATATCAGGTTTTGGACAGGGACTATTTCAACTGTGATATACATCTGACATTTCTGTTGTTTTGTTTGACTATCATTTGTTGTATCATATATGGCTATGGTTACCAAGAACATTAACACCATGAAGATCACACGTGTGAATGCTGAATTATATTAATAGATATCAACAGAAGGGTTATAAACAGAGTATTTTATACTTCTTAACCTAGAGTGTCCAACTTAAAATAAGAGATGTGAGGATACTAGCCAAATTATCTAATCGTATTGTTTCACTTTTTTTATTGTAGTTGATTTACAATGTGTTTACACACACACATTCTTTTTTATATTCTTTTTCATTATAGTTTATCACACGATATTGAATATGGTTCCCTGTGCTATACAGTAGGATCTTTTTGCTTATTTCACTTTTTATTACTCATATGTTAGTAACATAAAAGATGACAGAAAGATCTTTGGGATATGAGTACAATATTCTTCCCCCGAAATACCTCACATTTCATACTGACAGGCTGATGTTTCTGGGACTGCTCTGCTTTGAAGCGTCACCTGCCCAAAATTATGAAATTCTTACATTATGTGTCCTATGTCCTTAGTAATATTGTTCAGTGCCCCTGAAAAAAAATATGAGCCATAGCATGGTTTAAAGACAGAAGGAAACTATTCAGAAATACATATGAACTTTTTAATGAATTTCTACCTTTATGATACTCATCTTAAGATATTTATTAAGCTGTTGTTTACTTTTAGTTTTTCTGTTAAAGCCAACAGCCTGACTTTTTCCATAGCATGTCAATATCATGGACTATTCCCAAAATAACACTGTATACTCTCTTAGCAGTTGATAATTGACAAGCTCAGGTTAGCAGAATAAGTGCTGCTCCCGAGGTGATTTTGTTTGTTTGTTTGTTTCTAATTATCTAAGGCAAAGTTAGCTTTTAGACAGATGTGGACAACCATGGAAATCCCCTTCTTAAAAGTGAAGAGAGGAAGTATCAGGATGCTCAATATAAGTGATGACTGGAAAAATTCATAAAAGTTCATAGATGGTAAACCTGCACAGTGAAAAATTTACAATTGCAAAAAAAAAAAAAAAAATATTGCAGAGAAAGAGAAATCAGGTCAGTAGAAGTCTCTGGTAGATGGTTGCCAGTACTGCTGCTCTTAAACAAGGTGAGTAGACTTTTGCCACTTAGTCTAGGGAAAGGCTGTGGTAAATAATTGGTCTTTAAAGATCCCAATAAGTTTAAATCAGAATAGCTATGGCTTGTCCAGAGAGCCCATGTACAAACTGGTTTAAAAAAAAAAAAAAATCAAGGTATTTAGGAAGGCCAAAGAGCTAATTTTAAATTTGACTTGCACATGTGTGCACATGCACAGATGCATAGATCATGTGAGAAATCTATGGAAGAAAGTTAGCAAAGACTAAGTTAAATCTTAAGGTGTGGCAATTCTAAAAATGTTGAGAATCTATTGCATGCAATCTATGAGATTAAAAAAAAAACCTCTTAGAAAATAATTTAACAGTCCTAGGGATAAATTATTTCTTACACATTCCATTTTCTTCTGAAAAAAATATACTTTGGAAACTGAAGGAGTCTTTTGGGCCTAGAAAAGAGAACAACAGTCTCAGAGGCCCCTTGCTGAATCATCTAACTTCGGAGAAAACAAAGCATAACTTTAGTTCCATCCTGATGCTCCAGGCCAGTTGCATCTATCTGGAACTTATCACCCCCTGTCCAAAAACCTACCACCCCCTACACCCGCCCAAAAGACTTATCACCCCCTGCCCAACTACAAGTGTCATCTCAACAAAAGAATACTCAAAATATCCCGCCTGATTGACGTTTCCCTTATCGCTTCCACAAACCTCCCTATAAGTATGAAGCCTCCCTGATCCCTTTCGGTGCTCAGCCTGGTCATTAGGCCGACTGTCGCCCCTCCTTGCCTGAATAAAGGTAACCTACTTCTGTTGAGGTCGACTTTCCTTTTCTGCCTCGCCGGAACTGTACCTTACATTTTTGGTGCCGAAACCGGGAGGGGGCGAGGCACTCGTCTCACTCTCTCTCACTCTCCCTCCCTCTCACTGTTTTCCCCTTTTCCCCGGAGATTGGGAGCGCAAACATCCTCCAAGTTCACTTCTCTGCCAGGGCTCTTAAGTTCCCCTGGGGGACGCCTAGTGCCTTCGTGAGCGGTGCAAGTCTTGTGCTAAGACTTTATTGATGATTTGCGTACCCCCAGGCCTCGGCTTTACCCCCTTTTCTCTCTCTCTCTGACGACCTCCAGAATAGGGACCTCTTGCCATTCGACCGCTCTACATGCAACACTCCACTCCAGCCGGCCCCTAGATTAAGGTAAGATCCGATCCGGACGGAGTTCTAGAGGCGCCCTAGAATTCAGTCCTCTCCGGGTCCCAGGGACCCCCGGCCCAGGGCCACTCTGTGGGCGACGGTGGGGGACGCTCCACCTCGACACAGAGCTCTCTTCTCATAACTCCTATTGCGACTGCGGGTGACGACTGGCGTTCCCAATAGGAGCCTCTGCTTGGCTTTCAATTATGGGGTCTGGCCACTCTGTCCCAAAAGATTCCCCTCTGGCCTGTGTTCTCAAAAATCTCAAACCACTCTCACTCACTGAACTCAAAGCTAACCGCTTAAAGCAACTCTGTACACAGATTTGGCCTCAATATCAATTAGACCATCAAGACCGCTGGCCTGAGGTCGGCACATTTGACTTTAACATTCTCCAAAATCTCACTGACTTCCTTAAACGGAATGGCAAGTGGTCGGAGATCCCCTATGCCCAAGCCTTTTGGGCCCTTCGGAGCAGGCCCTCCCTATGCCAGGCCTGCTCCACCCACGAAGTCCTTCTATGCACCTTGCCTCCCAAGCAAAAGGGCTCTTCTTCCTCAGCTAACCACAGACCGCAACCTTCTGCACCCCCAGAGTTCGACACCGTGGACGAGCCGCTTCCCTACCTGCCACCCCGCTGCCCCTCTCCTTCCCCTTCATCCAACTCACCTACTGGCACTGAAACCTCTCCTGACTCCCCCTTAGCCCCACTACCCCATCTCCCCGACTCCCCCTCCCCCCTTCCTTCCCCCCCTGCCACAAGGTCACGTACCCAGCACATGTTTCCCCTAAGAGAGGTCGCAGGACCAGAGGGCCCCACCCAAGTCCATGTGCCATTTTCATTGTCAGATATGAGCCAGATAGAAGAAAAGTTAAGATCATTTTCTGAAAATCCTACCAGATACAGAAAAGAATTCCTGAGACTCTCCCAGGCCTATAACCTCACATAGAGTGACGTATATTATATCCTAAATGCCACTCTCACCCCAGATGAAAAAGACCGTATCTGGCAAGAGGCAAAAGCCCATGCTGATCATTTACATAACCAAGACCTGGACAGCCCAGTTGCTGATGAGGCGGTGCCTCAGTTAGATCCCCACTGGACTTACCAGCCCGGTGACCCAGGTATCAGGAAACTCAATCATATGATCACCTGCATTCTAGAAGGAATGTAGAAAAATACTCATATCCATGTCAATTATGATAGAGTCAGGGAAGTCACCCAAGGGGCAGACGAAAATCCAGCCTTATTCTTGGCACGTCTCACAGAGGCAGTCCAAAAGTATACCAACCTAGATATCACTACTGCTGGGTTACTGTACCTTCATGTTCAGTTCATCAGCCAATATGCCCCTGACATCAGACGCAAGCTTCGCCAACTAGAAAAGGGCCCTGAGACCCCCCAGAGAGACCTTCTAGAAGTAGCCTTCAAGGTGTTCAATAATAGAGAGGAAGAGGCTAAGAGAGAAAAAGAATGTGAGAGAAAAGCTAAATATGCCCTTTTGGCAGCAGCAATTAAAGAAAAAAATCAGCCTGGCCCAAGTCATCCCAGAACGGGTCTTAAGACTCCCCCCAGACCCTGCTTCCGATGCAACCAGTCAGGACACTGGGCAAAGGCATGCCCAAACCCGCGGCCCCCCACAAAAGCATGCTCAACCTGTGGCCAATGGGGACACTGGAAGATGGACTGTCCCCGGGAGTGCCCTGGCACCCCTGGGGAGGTCCCCACCTCCCAGACCTGGAGAGTGGAATGTCCACAGGGACGCCCTGGCGCATCTGAGGAGATCCCCACTTCTCCCCAGAACCCCAGCCCAACTCTACAAGAATTGTTCCAATAATGGGGCGCGGGTTCTAGCCCCCCAGCCCGTGTCCTGAACACGAGCTCGGAACTTAGGGTAGACGGGGTAGTGGCCGGAAAAAAGACCTCTTTTATAATAGACACTGGAGCCACTTTCTCTCTCTTAACTTCCTACTCTGGCCCAACTCAAGACTCAAAAATCACAATCAAGGGAGTCTCTGGAGTTCCCCTAAGGCCAAAAATCAGCCCTCCATTACTCTGTCAATTTGGAAAATCAACCCTTATACACTCATTCCTCATAATGCCTCAGTGCCTGATGGCACTTCTAGGGAGAGATTTGTTATCCAAATTGGGGGTCTTTATTACCATACCCCCCCTCGATACAGTCTCTATATTCTGCATGCAAATGGCACCTGGACAGTCCCTATACCTCACCCCTGACCTTCCCTTGGATCTACCTGCCTTAGACCCCCAAGTCTGGGGCACTGATCACCCATCAATAGCCAAACATCATCCCCCAGTCCACATTATCCTAAAAGACCCCTCGACTATAATCACCCAACAACAGTATTCTCTCACCCCAGAGGCCCACAAGGGACTTAAGCCTATCATAGACCGTCTTCTTCAAGCCTCTATCCTAATTCCTACCCATTCACCACACAACACCCCTATTCTGGCAGTAAGAAAGGGACCAAACTCTTGGAGACTGGTCCAGGACCTGAGAAAAATCAATGAGGCTATTATGCCGACATTCCCAGTAGTCCCTAACCCTTACACCCTTCTGTCTACCATACCCCCGACTGCAACCCACTTCACAGTATTAGATCTCAAAGACACTTTTTTCACCATCCCCCTCCACCCCCTCTCCCAACCTCCTTTCGCCTTCACCTGGCAAGACCCCGAGACTCACGTTTCCCAACAGCTAACATGGACAGTTCTCCCCCAGGGGTTTAGAGACAGTCCCCACTTTTTTGGACAGGCTTTACAAAAGGACCTACAGACTCTCAACCTAGCCCCGAGCCATCTCCTCCAATACGTAGATGACCTCCTCCTTTGTAGCTCAACCCGAAAACTCTGCCTCCAACATACTGCCAAACTCCTTGGGGCCCTGGGATCCTGGGGTTATCGGGTATCCCAATCTAAGGCCCAAATAGTCCAGACAAAAGTCACCTACCTGGGACTTTCCATATCCCATCAACAAAGAACTATTCCCCCAGATAGAATCCAGGCCTTAATTAACTGTGCACTTCCAAAAACAAAAAGGGAACTCCTGTCTATCCTCGGCCTCCTAAATTTTTTCCGTATCTGGATCCCCAACTTCTCCCTCATTGCAAAGCCGCTCTATGAGGCAACTAAAGGATGTCTAGATAAGCCCCTCTTTAACCCCTCCTCTCTGGCCAATCCTCTTCGCCAACTCACCCAGAGCCTCCTCCGAGTGCCAACTCTCCACCTGCCAGATCACACCAGACCATTCTTTCTCTTTACACATTCCAACCAAGGACAGCCCTGGGGCTTCTATGTCAGCGGGCTGGAGATACCTGGGCTCTCATAGCCTATCTATCAAAACAGCTGGACATGGTGACCAAGGGGTGGCCTCCCTGTATACAGGCCATGGCTGCTATCGCAGCCCTCGTACCCGAAGCAAATAAACTCTCTAGACATGCCCCTTTAACAGTCTGTTCTCCACACACCTTCCGAGACTTGCTGTCACATCGGGCTTTCCTCTCCCTTCCCCCTTCCAGGGTACAGGTCCTACATGCCTTCCTCCTCGACCCTCAGCTCTCATTCTCCCCCCACTCTCCCCTTAACCCCACCAGCTTATTACCCATGTCCTCTACAACAGACTCCCTCTTACATAGCTGCAGCCTAACAGTAGATCTTACCCAAAACCCCTTCCAACATGTAACAGATCAGCCCATCCTAGACCCAGACACCCCACACTGGTTCGTTGATGGCAGCTCTCAAAAATCCCCACCGTTTGCAGCAGGATATGCCATCATCCAGGGGGACCTTCGTCACAATCATAAAACCCAGACAATTGAAGCTTCACCGCTGCCACCTCACACCACCTCCCAACAGGCAGAACTGATAGCTCTCACCAGAGCTTTAACTCTGGCTAAAAATCTAAGGGTTAACATCCACACAGACTCCAAATATGCCTATAACATACTTCACTCAAACATCCTAATATGGAGAGAAAGAGGTTTCCTAACCCAAAAGGGATCCCCTATTATTAATTCAGACCTGATTCACAAACTTCTAGAGGCAGCATTCTTACCAAACAAAGCCGCCGTCCTCCACTGTAAGAGACATCAAAAGGGAAGTCTCATATCAGCCTACAACAATGCTGCAGACCAGAAGGCAAAAGAGATAGCCCTGTCCCATCCTTCCCTCCAGTCCCCTGTCATCTTATCTTTGACTCCACCCGACCCTCCCACCACCAGAGAAATCCTCTCTTATCTACACTCACTTTTTCATCCCTCATCCAAGACACTCCAGCAGTTCCTCCGTAACCACTTCCCCATATCCAATGCTGACCAACGATATTTAGATAACCTTACCCGCTCCTGTCAAACATGTCAACGTACTAACCCCAATTCCAACCTTAAACCGACATCCTTTCCAACCCATCAAATGCAAGGCAGCCTCCCAGCACAAGATTGGCAGATAGACTTTACTCATATGCCCCGGGTCCGGAGAGTCAGATACCTACTAGTCCTTGTAGACACCTTTTCGGGATGGGTAGAAGCATTTCCCACTACAAACAAAAAGAGCCCACACAGTGGCCCAAATCCTCCTCCCAGAAATTATCCCCAGGTTTGGGCTGCCTTCATCCCTACAGTCTGATAATGGCCCAGAATTTACATCCAAGGTCACCCAACAACTTGTCTAATTCTTACAGATACCCTGGAAATTTCACATTCCATACCGTCCCCAGTCCTCAGGAAAGGTAGAAAGGATGAATAGAATAATCAAAGAAACCCTTACCAAATTAACCCTCGAGGTACATCTGGATTGGACTAAACTTTTACCAATTGTTCTCCTCAGAGTACGGGCTTTGCCCAGAAAGCCCCTGGGGCTGAGCCCCTTTGAGGTGATGTGTGGAAGGCCCATGCTCCCTCCTGGACTCCCCCCGGACCTCCTCCCATACCAAGCTTCCTACACTCCCCTTTGCTGGCGCAACTCCGCAATGCCCTCTGGAGATACGTCAACCACAATCTGCCTGCCCCTGACCCCCAAGCCTCCCTGCCCCCTATACAAATTGGGGACATGGTCTATCTGTTTGATAATCCCCAGGGTGACCTAACCCCAAAGTGGCAGGGACCATTCAAAGTCATCCTCCTTACTCCAACTGCAGCTAAACTCGAAAAGGTCACCTCCTGGGTACACCTCTCTCGTCTAAAACGGGTCACCTCTAATCCTGCGCTGCCCTCCTTAAATGACACCTATCAGGTCTCCCTCACAGGACCCACCTCCTTAAAATTCACCTGGCGACAACCCCTGTCAACCATCGGAGAAGACACTGAATGACCTGGACTCTCTTCAACCTACAACTGTTCCTGACCCAACTACTACAAGACCTCTGGATCAGCGCCCCAACAGGAGCCTCCTCCAAAGACCTGACTACACTGGTGTCTCAACTGTGGCTCCAGGGAACCTTCTACAACCTGACTCCAGATGAAATTGATTTCTTTACTCTCATTCTCTACATCATTCTACATCCTAATGAGCACTGTTCCTCCTCAGATTCAAACAACCACCAACTTGGGGCCTTCTGCCCCTCAACCTGACTGGCCTCTCCCTGTCTCTCTAACTATAACTACACTCTTAATCTTAATCCTTGCTATAGGCCTAGTAACTGTCTCCCCTCAGGACCTTCTCACCGCAGAAAAGAGAGGGACCTGCCTTTTCCTAGGAGAAGACTGCTCCTATTTTGTTAATGAAACGGGCATAGTCCAGGGCCGAGTCAAAGAACTTAGAGACAGAATTGAACGCCACAGAAAAGAGTTACAAAGCCTTTACATTCCCCAAAACCTGTTCCAACAGATACTCCCTTGGTTGCTCCCTTTCCTGGGACCATTGGTACTTATCATTCTATTCCTCTTATTTGGACCCTGTCTCTTTAATCTCTTTCAAAGGTTTCTCCAAGAAAGGATTCCGGCCATCTCTCGAGATCAGGTCAGGACCATTCTTCTTCTCGAGAGCCTCACCTCAAGCTCAGAAAAAAGAGATTGTGGGCCCTAGGACGATCCTTCATTCCAGACCCAAAACCGTCGCCCCCATCCAGCAGGAAGTAGCCAGAGAGATACGGCGCCCTTTTTCCCTTTTTTTTATGATTTCAGGGTCTGGAATGAAGGAGTCTTTTGGGCCTAGAAAAGAGAACAACAGTCTCAAAGGCCCCTTGCTGAATCATCTAACTTCGGAGAAAACAAAGCATAACTTTAGTTCCATCCTGATGCTCCAGGCCAGTTGCATCTATCTGGAACTTATCACCCCCTGTCCAAAAACCTACCACCCCCTACACCCGCCCAAAAGACTTATCACCCCCTGCCCAACTACAAGTGTCATCTCAACAAAAGAATACTCAAAATATCCCGCCTGATTGACGTTTCCCTTATCGCTTCCACAAACCTCCCTATAAGTATGAAGCCTCCCTGATCCCTTTCGGCGCTCAGCCTGGTCATTAGGCCGACTGTCGCCCCTCCTTGCCTGAATAAAGGTAACCTACTTCTGTTGAGGTCGTCTTTCCTTTTCTGCCTCGCCAGAACTGTACCTTACAGAAACTTTATATGCTTTCTGGGCTATACAAAGTAGTTGGAGTTGGCCTCAAAGCTCATGTCATCCTTGCTGCTGCTGCTGCTAAATCACTTCAGTTGTGTCTGACTCTGTGTGATCCCATAGACGGCAGCCCACCAGGCTCCCCCGTCCCTGGGATTCTCCAGGCAAAAACACTGGAGTGGGTTGCCACTTCCTTCCCCAATGTGTGAAAGTGAAAAGTGAAAGTGAAGTCGCTCCTTAGAACACAGCAAAAGTTTACCTGCATATTACATAAGGGTAGAATTATAGACAGAGTCAGAGTCCTTTAGATTTTGGCTGAGGACTTGTGAAAAATAGAAGGGTGCTCCAGTATATCCCCAGACAAAAACTGTCTAGGTACATTATTTATTTTCCCAGGAAAAGACAAATTACATAACCTCAGGAGACAGGGAAATCAAAATAATAATACGGATTTATTGTCAACAGAGAAATAGGACAAATATTTTATTCACAATCCCAAGGTCCTAAATGAATAGATACAGTCCATTAGATTTCTTGAATGGGAAAAGAGAACTGCTACAAGGTATGCTTAATTCCTTCTCTGTTAGATTTTTAATTGCTGCATTTTGTCTTCCTTTTGTTTTTCATTTTAGCGAGCAAATGTATATGAATGGGTTGGGTCATTTAGAATGTGATGGGTTCTTCCTCAATTATTCTCCCAATGTGAGTAGATTTTTCTTTGCCCACAAACAATTGAAACCTCCTGGAGGAATTCAGTTTGGGCTTGATTTAAATACAAGGCTACTGGTAAGCCATTGTTGAAATTAGGTATGTTCTATGACTAGGTGATTATCTGGGCTCTAAAGAGCAAAGTCCCCTGAAAAGCATTTAAGTTGATAATTCCATTTAAATAGTGCATTCCTACCTATTAAAAACTAGCTGTGCTAAGAGGAGGAAGTGGTGTTAAAAGGCTGAGGGTAAAGGGTATAGGTTGACAAGGGGTAGTGTTTGTGGATATTTGGAGATGCCCTTCTATGCAACTTACTGACTAAGGGAGAGACTGTGAGACTGTGGCTGTTTGTGGATTCTATTACTGAGCCTGAATCGATTGACAATCTAAAGAAATGTGTCCTTTTGACTTTAAGAACAAGATGGGAAATCAGGCACATGATTTCCCCTCAGATCAGCAATTTCCTTGAAAACAACCTTTTTGTTCATTTTATTTTCATAGTTAGTACAAAATAACTTTGTTTACAATGTTCTTCCTGTGTATACGGTTTACAAATATCTTTATTCAAGAGGCTTCCTCCCCTGGTGCTTGATGAATTGGGTGGAAATATCTAGCTGTTTTATCTGTAAGAGTATTAATTTGTTCTGAGTCAAATTCTGCTTTTGTTTAATGCATTTTCAAAACATCATTGAGGAACTGGAGTTCTGTCAGTGGGACTATTCCCATTCTAGTTTTTCTTATTACATATCCTAATTTTGGTTTAGATCTCTTTACAAAAATTAAGGAGAGAAATGAGTTCTCATCTCTTTCAAGAAACACTCCTATTTTTCTAGTGATATTAAAGAAAGAACCTATTCCTAAAATTTCAAATGGACTTGTCCTTTCTTTCTTAGGACTAAATTAGAATGCAATCTATTTTTCACAAGAAGTCTTAGAAAAGGAAGCCTTTTGGAGTTTTCCTCCATTTACAGAAGTCCTACATACTTCTAGTTCTATAAAATTTAGGGTCTTTTATCATCTTGGGGTTATCCTAACTCCATTTCTTCACCCAATACTTTTTAACATCTAATTTTCCTACTGACATAGTAAGCATTTATATAGAACTGGGAGTTGTAGAGTATATCTTGTTAGAACTATTCGAAATTCCTCTGGAAATTTTTATGAATCTTGTCTAGTCTTTTACAATGATTCTTAGTTCAGACTGACAAGAAAGCTAAAAATAAATTGTCATGGGTTTGCCCATTTCTGAAGACAATTCAACTTTCATACACAATTAATATTTATGAATTTCATTGTGACCAGATGTAAGGGAGTAGGTTAGAAAAGGGGGTAAAGGCAGAGGATGAGGAGGAACAAAAAATAGGAAAGATAGGCAGCTCAGATAGTAAAGAATCTGCTTGCAATTCAGGAGACCTGGGTTTGATCCCTGGGTCAGGAATATCCCCTGGAGAAGGGAATGGCAACTCATTCCAGTATTCTTGCCTGGAAAACATCATGGTCAGAGGAGCCTGGTGGGCTACAGTCCATGGGTCACAAACAGTCGGACACACTGAGCGACTAGCACACACACAAAGACCATTGAGTTCAAGTTGTGATCAGAATTTTCACTCCTTTCTATTCTAAGACAACTCTCAAATGAATAGTCTTGTTATATCAGTTTGCAGAGTGACTTCTATAATTTAAAATTATCCTTGGTGAAATTATGCCTTTTAAAATACAGTTTGGGGAGACTTCCCTGGAAGTCCATGCTTCCACTTCAGGGGGTACATGTTTGATTACTGGCCAACAAACTAAGATCCCGCATGCTGTGTGGTGACTTTATTTTTCTGCGCTCCAAAATCACTGCAGATGGTGATTGCAGCCATGAAATTAAAAGACGCTTACTCCTTGGAAGGAAAGTTATGACCAACCTAGACAGCATATTAAAAAGCAGAGACTCTGTACTCTGTCAACAAAGGTACGTCTAGTCAAGGCTATGATTTTTTCAGTGGTCGTGTATGGATGTGAGAGTTGGACTATAAAGAAAGCTGAGTGCTGAAGAACTGATGCTTTTGAACTGTGGCATTGGAGAAGACTCTTGAGAGTCCCTTGGACTGCAAGGAGATCCAACCAGTCCATCTTAAGGGAGATCAGTCCTGGGTGTTCATTGGTAGGACTGATGGTGAAGCTGAAACTCCAATACTTTGGCCACCTGATGCAAAGAGCTGACTCATTTGAAAAGACCCTGATGCTGGGAAAGTTTGAGGTCAGGAGGAGAAGGGGATGACAGAGGATGAGATGGTTGGATGGCATCACCGATTTAATGGACATGGGTTTGGATGGACTCAGGGAGTTGGTGATGGACAGGGAGGCCTGCCGTGCTGCGGTTCACGGGGTTGCAAAGAGTCAGACGTGACTGAGCGACTGAACTGAACTGAAAAGGAAAAAGTCTTGCAGATTAGATTTACCATATAAATACATACAAGAAGGGTCCAGCCTGAAGTAGGCAAAGTGTTTAGATTTAGAAAGAGACAAAGCCATGAGAAGTTGGCAACCGTTTGTTTAAAAGTCCACTTTGCACATTATTTCAAAGGTGCCCAAGTTAATGGGTGACTTTTTAAAAATCCCAGACCCAATGATTTGAATTCTTGATGAACAGAAACTTTTTACAAGAGATCTCACATTGAACAAGACTCTCATGCAGTAAATGAGATTTAGGAATGTTCACGTAGTTTTGAAAAGTAACCTCAGGCAAAGTGTGTTCAAAAGATATCAGTCTAAGAAAGAATCTTCTGAATTTGTCTGCTGTGGGGCTAGCTCTAGGAATCAATTTATCAGGGTAAACGTCTGGCTGAAACTTCCTCTTTTAAAAGTGATGAAGGCAGAAAACTATGACTAATGTTGGTAATAAGGCAGATTTCCATTAAGCATGAACGTTTTTAAACCTGATCAGATTGGATGAAATGTCCTAAAATAGATACTGTTTTCTAACAGACAAAATAAATCTATCATTAAGAAACTTGATGAAAACAAATCAAAGTTCAGACTTAATATTAGTGTTTATACGCCACTGTCACAATTGAAGAGACTTCTCCAAGGATTCCCCAAAGGAGCATGGTATTTCCAGGTCAGGGGCCACAATAGAGAGGGGATCTCAACTGCACCACAGTCTCACAGTCATGCATCCAGGTTATTGATTTCAAAACATCAGCAGATAATCTGTTTGGTGGTAAAGCCAAATATAAATTTATTATAATTTAGAGTAATGAGAGAGAACATCACCTTGAAGGAATCTTAGCAATGTCTCATAAGGGTAACACATAGTAGGATATTAATAGAAGCTTTGGGGTAAGGGCTGAAATGATTTAACCAAAGTTTTTCAAGGTAAGGAGCTCCAATTGCTATTGCAAAAAGTGGATATAACAGTCTAAGATTGTTGGACATGATGCATAAACCATGAACAGTTTGCTCAGATGAACAGACTTCTTTATTGGGTTGGCCAAAAAGTTCATTTGGGTTTTTCTGTACAATATTATAGAAAAACCTGAATGAAATTTTGGGCCAACCCAATACAATAAACTGATCTGTTGGAATGTCATGAAAAAATAAGCAACGAAGTTATTTATTGGTTTGCAATAAGTTTGTGAGGAATGGTTTCCTAATTACAACTAAACCACTGTCACCCACACCTAAGTAATGTTGACATAACTGATCAGATGACCTCAACCTTTATAGTCTAAAAAATAGTTATGAATAGTTAATCTTTAGGCTTCCCGGGTGGCTCATTGATCAAGAATCTGCCTGTCAAGCAGGAGAGGCAGGCTTGATCCCTGGATTGGGAAAATCCCCTAGAGAAGGAAATGGCAATCTATTCCTGTATTCTTTTGGGAAATCCCATGGACAGAACAGCCTGGCAAGCTGCAGTCCATTAGGCTGCAAAAAATCAGACATGACTTAGTGAGTAAACAGCAGCAGTAGTTAATCTTAAATGGCAACTACATTGTACCAGGTTTAATTCTCCCTGCTTCACAGTTACATGCTTAACACTTGAAACAATGCTATGAGATAGTTACATTTTTTTTAATTGGAGTATATTTGATTTACAGTGCTGTGTTAATTTCTGCTGTTCAACAAAGCGATTCAGTTATATAAGTATATGTATATACATTCTTTTTTAATATATTCTTTTCCATTACAGTTTATCACAGGATTTAAATATAGTTCACTGTGCTATGTATAGAAAGACTTTTTCTTCTATGTATGATATCTTACCTCTGCTAATCCCAATGTCCCTTTCCATCACTCCTTCCCCATCCTTGGCAACAAGAAGTCTTTTCTTTATGTTTGTGAGTCTGATTCTGTATTGTAGAGAGTTTCATTTCTGTCATATTTTATATTCCACAGTAAGTGATATCAAGTAGTATTTGTCTTTCTCTTTCTGATTTATTTCATTTAGTATGATAATCTCTAATTCATAAGTATTGCTGCAAATGGCATTATTTCATTCTTTCTTATGACTGAGTAATATTGCACTATATATACATAGGATTTTCCTAGTGGCTCAGATGGTAAAGAATCTGCCTGCAATGCAGGAGACCTGGGTTGGGAAAATCCACTGGAGAAGGAAATGGCAACACACTTCAGTATTCTTGCCTGGAGAATTCCATGGACAGAGGAACCTGGCAGGCTACAGTCCATGGGGTTGCAAAGAGCCAGACATGACTGAGTGACTAACACTTTCACTTTCATATATATATATATATATAAATATATATATATATATATATATATGTATTACAGATCACATCTTCTTAATCCATTCATTTCCTGATGGACAATTAGGTTGTTACCAAGTCTTCAGTTCAGTTCAGTTCAGTTGCTCAGTCGTGTCCTACTCTGTGACCCCATGAACCGCAGCAAGCCAGGCCTCCCTGTCCATCACCAACTCCCAGAGTTTACCCAAACTCATATCCATTGAGTCAGTGATGCCATCCAACCATCTCATCCTCTGTCGTCCCCTTCTCCTCCTGACCTCAAACTTTCCCAGCATCAGAGTCTTTCAAATGAGTTAGCTCTTTGCATCAGGTGGCCAAAGCATTGGAGTTTCAGCTTCACCATCAGTCCTACCAATGAACACCCAGGACTGATCTCCCTTAGGATGGACTGGTTGGATCTCCTTGCAGTCCAAGGGACTCTCAAGAGTCTTCTCCAACACCACAGTTCCAAAGCATCAATTCTTTAGTCCTCAGCTTTCTTTATAGTCTAACTCTCACATCCATACATGACTACTGGAAAAACCATAGCCTTGACTAGGCAGACCTTTGTTGACAAAGTATATCTTGGCTATTGTAAATAGTGCTACTATAAACAAATGGTTGCATGTATTTTTTAAATTATAGTTTTGTCTGCATATATGCCCTGGAGTGCTGGATCACATGGTAATTCTATTTTTAGATTTTTAAAGCACTTCCATACTGTTTTCTACAGTGGCTGCACCAACTTACATTCCCACCAAGAGTGTAGGATGGTTCTTTTTTCTCCACACCCTTTCCAGCATTCATTTTTGTGTACTTTTAATTATGACTATTCAAACTACCTCATTGTATCAATCATTGTGATTTTCATTTCTCTAATAATTAGCAATATTGAGATAGTCTGTGAGTTTAGGAGAGACAACTATCTTCTGTGGTCTTGGAGGACTATTTATTTGTGGGAGTATCCTTGCGTAGTTTATGTGAGGGATGTCTGTAGTATGAGTATCCACTGCAGCTATCCTTAGCATGTATTCATTATCCCCTTGATGGGGCTAGGGCAGATGCACCCTCTCTGGTGCCCGCTCTCTGAGATGGCAGCTTATGACTGTTCCCAGAGCTTGTGGAGGTGGTGTTGAGAGATTGGTGTGGTGTGGAGCTAGAGAGATTGCTACCATGGGTCCCAACCCTCCTCATGTGTTATCTCCAATGATGTCACCCCACCTTTCAGACAGGCCTGGGATTCATCCACAGAAACCATCAGTTGTGGTCATGCTTCTCCAGCCCCTTAGGCTGTATCCCTGTAGCCAACCCCTAGATCTGATCTCCAAAGTCTGAGCTTCAGCCACCAGCCCTGAGACATGACAGATACATGTCTCAGGCTGGGGAGCTACCATCTATGCAGTCTCTCTCCTTTCTGTCCGCTGCAAACCTGTTGTTCTCTTCTGTGGCTCCACAGCACCACCTCTGTCCCAGCTGATCTCCTCAAGGGCAAGGGAACTTCCCAGGGGGCGGGAACTTTTCTTTCTTTTAGAGGTCCTTCACCAGGGTAGGTCCCCAGGCCCAATTCCTTTCTTTTTTCTTTTACCCTACCTGGTTACATGGAGATTTACTTGCTCTTTCAGAAACCTGAGGTCTTCTTCCAGCATTCAGTATGTATTCTGTGAGAATCATTCCACATGTTAACATATTTTTAATATATTTGTGGGAGGAGGTGAGCTCCACATCCTACTACTCCGCTATCTTGATTGCTCCCCTTGAGGTAGATACTCATATTATCCCCTTTTTACAATATGGAAGCTGAGACCCAGACTACATAACTATCTTGCCCAAAGCAAAGCAAGGAGTAAGTCATCAGCTGGACTTCAAGTCCAAGCAGAATAGTACAGATCCTGCATTATTTATTAATATGTTTAATGCCTCTAATATATTACTAATTAGGGAAAAGTTTTAGAAACAGAAAATTGATAATGTCATTAAAGGGTTTCATGTAAAAGAGAACATAGACATATGTCAGATAGAGGCTTGACTTCTCAATCCGTCATGTACAATTGGTGTGGCGATGGAAAACTTGCTTCTTGAGTATGAGCTGTCTTTTCTTCAACTATAAGTTAAGAATGATACTGTTTACTTTTCTTCAATTGTGCAAAATTTTAAAATGGAGCTAGAGCATGAGAAATAGATAAAGTTTAGTCTTATAAAGAATAGAAAACATTCTAGAAGGAGAGAGTTTAATCAAATACCCAGAACTGTATACAAGGTACAATCTTCAAAGATTCTAAAATATATATAACTTGAATAAAATATTTGTTCTGGAGAATATGGGAGAATAGTAGTTCGTGTCAAACTAGTCAAGTTACATGAGTGGAAATGTTTTATTGGGAGCTCTAATTGATGTGGCTGAAAGGGAAGTACAAATGACATTTTGTAACATTTTCTTCTTTCAAATCATATTAGCATACTCTATCTTTTCTTTAATAATATGCTGTGCAGGATTTGACAGAAATTTACAAGCATTAAAATAAGTGAGTTTCTAATTTCTGTTTGTGGGTGGTAGGTCAGCTCAGACTATTCTGAGGTACAAAATACATTTGTACTATATTCTTCTAGGAAACATACCGTTTTTGAAGTGTCTGTAAGTGAGGAAAATTGAAAGAAAAGATTTTCCTAACAATAGGGATGAAATATTTTAAAAAATCTGATTGATGTACACACAGTAGTGAAAATGACAGCCTGCTGTGCTTTAAAGTCAATCAGCATGTGCATATTTTCTAAGCAAGAGAAATGGATATGTGTTATTCAAGATGTTGCAGCATTACAGTAAACCAAAGTAAAAATTCAGGCTTTGGAGGTGGTGCTAGTGGTAAACAACCCACTTACTAATGCAGGAGACATAAGAGATGCAGGTTTGATGCCTGGGTTGGGAAGATCCCCTGGAAGAGGGCAAAGCAACCCACTCCAGTATTCTTGCCTGGAGAATCTCACGGACAGAGGAGCCTGGTGGGATACAGTCCATAGGGTCACAAAGAGTCAGATATGACTAAAGTGACTTAGCATACATATAAAGTAAAAATTGAATTTTGGTGACAAGATTTTCTAATAGCTCAGCTTTTACTTTCCCCCAAATTATTCTTTTAAATCATCCTCTAACTGTTATAATTAATTTTATGTGCTTCTTTATGATTATAATTCATAAACATCAGCTTTCTGCAATCATACACAAAGCAACAATATATGAAAAGTAGCTGTTATGCTATTGTATTTCTAAAATTACGTCCTATTTGTTTGATTTAATACATCTTTTTTTCCTTGCAAAATGCAAATCTCTTGATTTAACGTGGATTCAAATGCATTCTTGCACTTCCTGCTTATACTTTTGTGTGCATATGTTGCTTTTTTTCTTTAGAGGTTTTTGATGTTTACTATCTCTGTGATACTAGGAACATTTTTGAGGACTAACGCTACCTTGTGCTAAACAGAGAAACTGAATTTTCTCTTAAAATGTGAGTTTAGTTGTACCATCCAACACAAATTAGAGGCCTCAGATTTGCGTTGTATTTAGAGAACATAAAGAGCATTACACTCATTAAAAAATCATATACGTGGGAAATGCTTTTTTTTTTTCCTTAAACATTTCATGGGTAATTCAGTTATTCTGTATTTTTAGATGCAATCATTAGAAAATTGATGTATTGAGCAATCTTTGCATTACAACATTAATTTCAAGTTTACAGCTCAACGGAATACAGGGCTGAATACTGGCGACCCTCTACACACACAAGGTAGGCTGAGATGGGGCCAAGAGCAGGACCAACTGCTCTTGGCACAACAGTGTACTTTAGAAACCCACAAAATGGGTGTAAAGTGACGCAGCAGAGCACATGCACAGGTGAAGAGCTCCAGTGGAAGAATATTGTTGGCTGCTCTCCAAGTGGGAGCACTCCAACCCCAGCAACCTCCCAACCCCAGGACATACACCTAGTTCAGAAGTGGAGCAGGGGGTGGCTTCTGCTCCAACTAAGGAGCAGACCCTGCCCTGGAGGGGCGCAGTGACAACCGTGGAGCCAAGAGGGGGCCCTCCTCAATATCCACTGCAGGCTGTGGTCACCACAGCATCAGTCACACCTCCTCTCAAGGGGATAACAGCCAGCATATACAGAGAAAAGAGGTGGGAGAATAAATGTAAATGTTTTCTAGAATGTGTGTGTGCCTCTGTGACTACCAGTCCGGAGCAAGTGGACATAGGAAGGAGTGAACGTACTTGAAAATTAAGGCAACTACAAACCAAAAACATACAATAGTTTCACAGAAATCAAAAAGAAGATATAAGCATAATATAATCGAAAATCATCAAGCCACTTTTTCTGAACCTATTTGCAAAGCAGAAATAGAGACACATATATAGAGAACAAACATATGGACGCAAAGGAAAGAAGAGGGGTGGGAAGAATTGGGGGATTTGGATTGACACATATACAGTACTATAAACCCAGGTCTCCCACATTGCAGGCGGATTCTTTACCAGCTGAGCCATAAAGGAAGCCCTAGAATGCTGGAGTGGTTAGCCTATACCTTCTCCAGTGAATCTTCCCAACCCAGAAATCGAACTGGGGTCTCCTGCATTGCAGGTGGATTCTTTACCGACTGAGCTATGAGAAGCCCATTATATATATAAAATAAATAATTAATGAGAACCTACTGTATATCACACAGGGAACTTGACTCAACGCTTTGGGGTGACAAAGAGGGGATATATGTACACATGCGGCTGATTCACTTTGCTATATAACAAGCTAACATTGTAAAGCAGCTAAACTCCAATTAAAAAAAATAAACCACCAAATTTATGATATTTTGATAAGGCAGCTCAGGCTGAATAATGCATTATGATTTAGTGTGATTACACTAGTTCTCCAGGAACAAAGTTCAAATTTCTGTTATTACAGTATATTAACTGTGATTAATTACAGAAAGTACAGCATTTGCTCTTTGGTCTTTAGCCCAAACTCACCATGAAAACAAGAGAAGTGCCTCACTCTCAGTGACTAATCATGTCATTTCTTTCAAAATCAGACTGTGATTGATCATTGTACATTTATTATTCAGTTCATGCTCAGATAGAAAAACGTGCAGTTATGTTGTCTTATTGTCTTCCACTGATAAGCCAAATTAACATTGTTCAAAAATGAATAATTAAGATAATTAGCTAGAGATGATGAAAGTACATCAAAGACAAAAAATGGTAATGAAGCAGGTAGAAGTTGAGTAAATGAACACAGAATTATAGGAGAATCAGTTGACATGGGAATGCTGACACTGCTGCCAATCTAGAGACTCTAGATTTGCAGGAGGAGAAACTTAGTGAAGACAAACTTATCAGCATAGATGAAAAACGAGGTTGTGATAAAAGGATGATGATGTACCAGATAAAGGATGCCAGTTAGCAAAAAAAATAAATAAAGACAAAAACCAAACAAAAATCAATAACTTTACATGAAATCACAGAGATACTTCATAACACTAAAAGAACAAAAGGTCAGTTGAGAAAGCTGATCCAAACTCACTTTTGTGGTCTTGAACTACTACCCAAAATGAAAACTGCCAAAATTAATTTCTATCTATTTACAGTGAAAGACACACTGTTTAGTATCAGCAGGAAAATATCACTTAAGACTAAAAATTCAAAATTAATTTTAAGATTTTTGATATGTTTTTTCCTATCATCTTGCTATAAATATTCATGGAACAGGCATCCCAGCAGGTCAATTACTGTCAGTAAAATTAATGACTCAGTGTAATTATTTGCAGATTTAAACATTACTAAAATGTGTTAGGGCTACATTGTTCACGTACATGAATAAAGTCATCTTACCAGTGTTTTTGTTGTAATCATGCTCTAAGATACATATTTCATATTAATTTGCACATTATGTAAGATTTCCTATAACATAGAAATTTAAAAGTGTACAGGAACTTTGAAGGCCATATATGACTAGGTCTTTAAGAATCAGCAATTTCTTAAAACTGTGAATGGCTGCTTGCTTGTGGGAGAAAATGGTGATATTTAAACCTGGAAGTATTTTCAGATGCATTTTAGAGTTTGAGAAAGTAGTAGAATCTTGATCTGTTTTGTTCACTGGTATATGTACTTAATACATATTTTTGAATGAACAATTTGAAGGGAACTGGGATATGATATACCCCATTTATCTCAAAAGACCCTACTTCTAATTTCTCTCTGATCTCATCTCCTAGCGGTATACCTTTCACTCCCTCTAATTTAGTCATCTTTATTTCTTTGCTCTTCATCAAACACATCAAACACTATAAAACATTTACATTGTTGGTCCCTCTCCCTGGAACAACTTTCCTCAAGAAATCAAATTGGTTAATTTCTCCAGTTCCTCCAAACCAGCACTTAAACATCTCATTCTCAAAGAGGGTTATCTAATAATCCTTAAAGTTCCAGTTTACTCTACCCCCCTCTCAATTCCTATTGTCCATTCCTTTTTCATCCATCCTGTTTCATCCATAGCATTTATCACCTCTTAGCATAACATATAAGCTCTTTTTTTTTTTTAAATCTCACCTTTTATCCTTACTGTTTATGATCTAGGTTTCTCAACAGAATGCAGACTCTAAGATGACAGATTATTTCTGTTTTGCATTGACATTCCAAGATAACAGAAGAGTGTCCCACAAATAGCAAATAGTCAGTAGTATAAATGAAAGAATAAAGGAGAATGCCTTTGAGGTGAAATTCTGCATATTAGAATAAGATATATATCATGCCAATGACCATTTTTTATTATCTCAGTTGCCAGCAGGTATGCATTCTTAGATAACGAGAAGAGTCCTAAAACAGCAATGGCTGCTTTTTACTTTCCATATTTGGTTTGGTTATTATTCATTTTTAGATTAAAAACATCAGTAAGTATTGGCTTCCCTGTTGGCTCAGATGGTAAAGAATCCGCCTGCAATAAAGGAGACCCTGGTTCGACCCCTGGGTCAGGAAGATCCCCTGGAGCAGGGAAAGGTTATTCACTCCAGTAATCCTGCCTAGAGAATTCCACGGACAGAGGAGCCTGGCAGGCTACAGTTCGTGGGGTTACAGAGAGTCAGACATGACTGAGTGTCTAACACTCTTTTTTTTTCCCCCAAGCAATATTTCAATGATTTTTGCTATTTAGGGTACAATTTTAAAATAATTTTTTATTTATTTATTTTTTACTGTACCGAGTCTTTGTTTCTGCACAAGCCTTTTTCTAGTTGTGGCACAAGAGCTTCTCATTGTGGAGCAGGGGCTCTAGGGCATGCAGGCTTCAGTAGTTGCAGCTCCCAGGATCTAGGGCACGAGCTCAATAATTCTGACACATGGTTCTTAGCTGCTCCACGGCATGTGGCATCTTCCTGCATCAGGGATGAAACCTGTATCTCTTGCATTGGCAGGCAGATTCTTCACCACTGAGCTACCAGGGAAGCCCAGAGATATATCTTCTTAAATCAAATGTCTTTACTTATGATATTTTGTACCCTTCAGTTCAGTGGCTCAATCATGTCCAATTCTTTGTGACTCCATGGACTGAAGCACGCCAGCCTCCCAGTCCATCACCAACTCCTGACATTTTCTCAAACTCATGTCCATTGAGTCGGTGATGCCATCAACCATCTCATCCTCTGCCATCCCCTTCTCCTCCACCTTCAATCTTTCCCAGCATCAGAGTCTTTTCAAATGATTCAGTTCTTCACATCAGGTGGCCAAAGTACTGGAGCTTCAGCTTCAGCATCAGTCCTTCCAATGAATATTCAGGACTGATTTCCTTTAGGATGGACTGGTTGGATCTCCTTGCAGTCCAAGGGAATCTCAAGAGTCTTCTCCAACACCACAGTTCAAAAGCATCATTTCTTTGGCACTCAGCTTTCTTTATAGTCCAACTCTCACATCCATACATGACTACTGGAAAAACCACAGCTTTGACTAGATGGACATTTGTTAACAAAGTAATGTCTCTGCTTTTTAATATGCTGTCTAGGTTGGTCATAACTTTTCTTCCAAGGAGCAAGTGTCTTTTCATGGCTGCAGTCACCATCTGCAGTGATTTTGGAGCCCCCTAAAATAAAGTCTGTCACTGTTTCCATTGTTTCCCCATCTATTTTCCATGAAGTGATGGGATCGGATGCCATCATCTTAGTTTTCTGAATGTTGAGTTTTAAGCTAACTTTTTCTCTCCTCCTTCACTTTCATCAAGAGGTTCTTGAGTTCTTCTTCACTTTCTGCCATAAGGGTGGTGTCATCTGCATTTCTGAGGTTATTGATATTTCTCCAAGCAATCTTGATTCCAGCTTGTGCTTCATCCAGCCAGGTGTTTCTCATGATGTACTCTGCATATAGGCTAAATAAGCAGGGGGACAATATACAGCTTTGACATACTCCTTTCCCAATTTGGAACCAGTCTGTTGTTCCATGTCCGGTTCTAACTGTTGCTTCCTGACCTGCATACAGATTTCTCAGGAGGCAGGTCAGGTGGTCTGGTATTCCTATCTCTTTAAGAATTTTTCATAGTTTGTTGTGATCCACACAGTCAAAGGTTTTGATGTAGCCAATAAAGAAGTAGATGTTTTTTGTATCCTTAACCAAGATTTATCGTTTCCTACTCTTAATAAGAAATTCTGTTAGAATATAGCTGACTTGCACAAATTCAAATAAGTAAGAAGTTATAGAATCACAGCAGAAATACATTTGTCTGGCTCAAAAATGGACTGATTCCAATGTCTCAATATCTATTAGATCTGCTATATTGATCCAAAAATTACCTTCTGCTTAAATTAGGTATTTTGGGTGACTTTGGTAATTTTGTAGCTTCCATCATCATTAGCTCTGATACACAAAGGATTATTTATAGAGACAAGTATTCAGAGTAAACATTATAAAACTGACTTCAATATTTCTGTTGGCCAAATACCTTTGGAAAATTGTCTTTCCAAGAAAACTATTTAGATATGTTATAATGATAACAGTGAAAAGTCCCAGAACATTATTTGCCATGTGACTCTAAGTTATATTTCCCAAACTGTCGCAGGTCCATTGAGGATCCTGGCTGGATAAAGACAGAGAGGGGAACACAAAATTTTAAAATTTACTTTGCCTACCCCAAGGTCTCACTGTAAGAATATGATGAGCTGATTTATATGAAAGCACTTTGCTCACTGTACAACCATATATTTCCATGTGAATACACAGTGTGTGTACACTAAGTCCCTTCAGTTGTGTTCGACTCTTTGCAACCCCATGGACTGTAGCCTGCCAGGCTCCTCTGTCCATAGGATTCTCCAGGCAAGAATACTGGAGTGGGGTGCCATTCCCTTCTCCAGGGGATCCTCCCGATTCAGGGACTGAACTCACTTCTCTTATGTCTCCTGCACTGGCCAGCATGTCCTTTACCACCACAGTCACCTGGGAAGCCCAAACTATGCTTGGGAAGATAAGTAAAAACTCAGAAAGAGTAATATTTATAAATATACATAGCCGGTAAATATTCAATGGCATAACCAATGGATATTTTTAAATCCCACTATATATATATATACACATATATATGTTTATACACACATGCTTACAGACTATATTTGTATCTATTTCAGCCCTTGGAGCCAGCCACTAGGTAGTTGCCTAAATGCTCAGGAATCCATAAGTCTAATGTGGTAGGCAGAATAATGGTCTCAGATGTTGATGCCTTAATCCCTGGAACATATGAATATTTTACCTTACATGGAAAAAGGGGGGCCTGGGCCAAGAAATGTGGGAAGCATCTTGAAGCTGGAAAAGCCAAAAACACAAATTACTTTTAGAGGCTCCAGAAATGAATGCATCCTGGCTCACACCTGGATGTTAGCCCCCTGAAACCTGTGAGGGATATATCTGACAGAGATCTGTGATGTTCAAATCACTAAATTTGTGGTAATTTATCAAAGCAACAATAGATAATTACACTAGGGAATAATTTTTATATAAATTTTAAAAAGCACACAACATGCTAAATCTGATGTATTAAAACAAAAAATTAAAAAAATGAAATTTAGATTTTTCCCATTAAATATTTGGGAAATTTGAACTATTTTTAAAATTCAGTGAAGATAATATTCTACCCAAATATGAAGAAATAAATAGCTTGCCATCATTCACCTGAAAGTAACATTTTTAACCTACCATTATATCCTTATAAAAAGTAATATCAGTATGACTCAGTCCCAACTCTGTTCAACAGAACCCAGGCTCATCAGAACCCAATTTAAATCTCACAGCATATGTTTCACAGAAAGCATGAAGACAATTTATGTTCAAACGAGAGACATAATCTGAACTTGTGTCTACAATAAAGAGAATTAAATCCTCAAGCCAGCATCTTAGTATTTGTAAATATAGTAGGAAATATATATCATGCATAGAATGCATAGATATTATCTTCTATTATTGATAAGATGGAATGATGAATAAATATCAAAAGTTATTTTTAATATGGTAGTTAAATACACAAAAGCATTGAAAAAAGTGTATGCACTTCATTTTACAGACCACGTTTCTTTGAGGATTTATTCTCAAGGTGGTTGTTGTTATTCAGTTGCTAAATCATGTTCAACTCTTTAGACCCCGTAAACTGTAGCATGCTAGGCGTCTCTGTCCTTCACTATCTCCCAGAGTTTGCTCAAGTTCTTGCCCATTGAGTTAGTGAGGCCATCCAACCATCTCATCCTCTGTCACCCCCTTCTCTTCTTGCCCTCAAGCTTTCCCAACCTCAGGGTCTTTTCCAATGAGTCTGCTTTTCACATCAGGTGGCCAAAGTAGTGGAGCTTCAGCTTTAGCATCAGTCCTTCTAATGAATATCCAGGGTTGATTTCCTAAGATTGACTGGTTTGATCTCTTTGCTGTTCAAGGGACTCTCAAGAGTCTTATCCAGCACTGCAGTTTGAAAGCATCAATTCTTTGATTCACAGCCTTCTTTATGGTCCAGCTCTCACATCAATCATGACTACTGGAAAAGCCATACCTTTGACTATACAGATCTTTGACAGCAAGGTGATGTCTCTGCTTTTCAATATACTGTCTAGGTGTGTCATAGCTCTTCTTCCAAGGAACAAGCATCTTTTAATTTTGGGGCTGCAGTCACTGCCCACAGTGATCTTAGAGCCCAAGTGGGGGAAGAAAATCTGTCACTTTTCCCACTTTTGCCCCATTTATTTGCCATGAAGTGATGGAACCAGTCAAAGGCTTTGGCGTAGTCAATAAAGCAAAAGTAGATGTTTTTCTGGAACTCTCTTGCTTTTTCAAAGATCCAGGGGATGTTGACAATTTGATATCTGGTTCCTCTGCCTCTTCTAAATCTAGCTTGAACATCTGGAAGTTCATGGTTCACATACTGTTGAAGCCTCACTTGGATAATTTTGAGCATTATTTTGTTAGAGTGTGAGATGAGTGCTACCGTGCAGTAGTTGAACATTCTTTGGCCTTGCCTTCCTTTGGGATTGGAATGAAAACTGACCTTTTCCAGTCCTGTGGCCACTGCTGAGTTTTCCAAATTTGCTGGCATATTGAGTGCAGCACCTTCACAGCATCATCTTTTAGGATTTGAAATAGCTCAACTGGAATTTTATCACCTCTACTAGCTTTGTTCATAGTGATGCTTCCTAAGGCCCACTTGACTTCACATTCCAGGATGTCTGGCTCTAGGTGAGTGAGCACACCATCCTGGTTATCTGTAGTCTGATATTTGTATTTTCCATGAACTATGAACAATTCTTAAAGAGATGGGAATACCAGACCACCTAACCTGCCTCCTGAGAGATCTGTATGCAGGTTAAGAAGCAACAGTTAGAACTGGACACTTAACAACAGACTGGTTACAAATTGGGAAAGGAGTATGTCAAGGCTGTATATTGTCACCCTGCTTAGTTAACTTATATGCAGAGTACATCATGTGAAATGCTGGGCATAATGATAAGCTGAAATCAATATTGCCAGAAGAAATATCAATAGCCTCATGCAGAAATACAGATGATACCACCCTTATGGCAGAAAACGAAGAAGAACTAAAGAGCCTCTTGATGAAAGTGAATGAGGAGAGTGAAAAAGTTATCTTAAAACTCAACATTCAGAAAACTAAGATCATGGCATCATGGCATCCAGTCCCATCACTTCATGGCAAATAGGAAACAGTGAGAGATTTTATTTTTGGGGGGTGGGAGGGAGGTGCTCCAAAATCACTGCAGAGATGACTGCAGCCATGAAATTAAAAGATGCTTGCTCCTTGAAGACAAGCTATGACTAACCTAGATAGCATATTAAAAAGCAGAGACATTACATTACCAAAAAAGGTCCACCTAGTCAAAGCTATGGTTTTTCCAGTGGTCATGTATGAATGTGAGAGTTGGACTATAAAGAAAGCTGAGTGCCAGAGAATTGATGCTTTTGAACTGTGGTGTTGGAGAAGACTCTTGAGAGTCCTTTAGACTGCAAGAAGATCCAACCAGTCCATCCTAAAGGAAATCAGTCCTGAATATTCATTGGAAGGACTGATGCTGAAGCTGAAACACCAATACTTTGGCCACCTGATGTGTAGAGATGATTCATTGGAAATGACCCTACTGCTTGGAATGATTGAAGGCGGGAGCGAAAGGGGACGACAGAGGATGAGACGGTTGGATGGCATCACCTGATGTGGTGGACATGAGTTTGAGTAGGTTCTGGAAGTTGGTGTTGGACAGGGACCCTGGCGTGCTGCAGTCCATGGGGTTGCAGAGTCAGACACGACTGAGTGACTGAACTGAACTGAACTGATGGAACCAGATAACATGAAATTTGCTTTTTGAACATTGAGTTTTAAGCCAGCTTTTTTAAGGTACGCCAGCTTATTTGTACAGGGACTGATCATAAGTGTGATTTTTTTAAAATTCCTGATAGACAGAAATTGCTGGCAGAGAATACATGTCGTGAATTGAGAGGTAAAGACAAATAGAACTCTAGAAGCCACTATCAGAAAACCTTCACAGAGGACAAGAATCATCTTCAGTTTTGACATGCGTGAGAATATGTATGGTTAGAGAATGCAAGGAATTACAACTCTCTTGGACAACATTCATATACTGCCTGGAGATGCTTCTTTAGTTGGTGTAGCTATCAGGAAAACCCAAGAAACTGACGATACCAAAGAAACTAAGAAATTTCATTGTACCTCTATGCTGCCTTAAACACACAAGCAATGCATCAGGATCAAGATTATGAGAAGAGACCAAATTCAGATCTCAGAGGTGAAAATCAGAAAGAGCGTCAAAGAGTATCAGCAACTAAGAGCCTAAAATGAGGAGAAAGGATCCAAAATCAAGCAAATAGAGAAGTCAGGTTAGACTTCTTCCTGCTCAGAAAGTATGGAGTGGGGAATAAAAATAGACTGGGAAAGGATGCTCAAAACTCAAGGAAAAGTAACATCACAGTCATTTAAAAACCAAGAGTACAAAAGGATTCTTAAGGAAAGGATGAGAGAGGAATGTGAGGAAAGTCTTTAAAAGTTCTGTCTTCTGTTACAGTCTACTAGTCTAAAACTTTTAATTCACAATTCTCAGGGGTCATCATACTAATGCTGAATGGTGGGTAGTTGCAAATCTATAAAAAACAGTAAATTAAAATAGAGATGATACCAACCATCTCTCAGTTAGGAGTGAGTTGATATTAATAAATTTTTATATCTGTCAGAATGGCTATTGTCAAAAAGAACAAACACTGGAGAGGATGTGGAGAAAAGGGAACATTTCTACACTGTTGGTGGGAATATAAATTGTTATAGCCACTATGGAGAACAGTTCAGAGGTTCCTTAAAAAACTAGAGTTACCATGATCCAGCCATCCCACTTTGGGTAATATCCAAAAGAAGCAAATACCCAAAAGGTGCAAAAAGACTAATTTGAAAAGTTACATGCACTCCAATATTCACAGTAGCATTACTGACAATTGCTAAGATATGGAAGCAACCTAAATTGCCCATCAACAGATAATAGGATAAAGAAGACACTATATATATATATATATATATATATATATATATATATATATAATTCATGCAACAGAGCACCACTCAGCCATAAAAGAAGAGCAGAATTTTACCATTTGCCACAACATGGGTGGGCTTGGTATTATACTAAGTGAAATAAATCAGAGTAAGTCAAAAATAAAGCTACAGGGATATATTGTACAGCACAGAGAATATTGCCAATATTTTATAAGCATAAATGGAGTATAACCTTTAAAATTTGTGATTCATTATATTGTATGCCTATAATTTATGTAATGTTATATGTCAAATATATGACAAAAAAAGAAAAAATCAGTAATACTGTATTTTAGCTGTGGGGTTATTTATATTTTTAAGATTCAGTACAATTTTTTAAAAAGAAAATTTTGCTGAAAATATTTGTGAAAATGTTATGTGTATGACATATGATATACTAATGATAAGGGGATATAACTATATAATTTATCTAAACTTATTAATATTTTTCAGCTGAGGATCCTGGGGAAAATTTTCTAATTCTCCCTGCCCCCCACCTAACATGTAATAGTGTGTGGAATTATTAAATATGGAAAATGTGTAAGAACATGGCACAGGTGAGAGGGGGAGAAGAAAACTGGAAAACATACATAAAATGCAGGTTCCTATCTTCAGGGACCTCTCAATTCCTAGCATATGCTTACTTTTTGCGCATCTTGCTGATTTGTCTGTGTGCTTAATTTACTCTACTTTCAGGTTCAGAATAAAAACAAGACAAAACAAAACTCTGATTCTTACCATTAGGATTGCCTTAGCAAATAAACACTTCATTTAGTAAGGAAATACAATAGACTAGAGGGTAATGGAGATCACCCTCTCCATTACTGTATTAATATATAAATTTTCAAATTTATATTAATATATACTAGAATTAATACTGATTATGTCAATAATTCAATAGTTACCTTAAAAATCTTTTCCCATCTAGGATGGGGAACACATGTAAATCCATGGCTGATTCATGTCAATGTATGGCAAAAACCTCTACAATATTGTAAAGTAATTAGCCTCCAACTAATAAAAATAAATGGAAAAAAAAACACACAATGAGAAAAAAAGAAAAAAGAATACTTTCATATACTTAGGAGTGATGGCGGAGAAAAAAATGCATTGCCATAGGGACTAAGTGAGGCAAGACACTGTTCACCACATCACTTCAGCATTCCATATATCTCTTTGGAAAGGCTTTGCCTATATTCTATTTGTTTTCTGTGAGAAGACTGCAAAAACATTGCCGTTTTCAAAATAAAGTCGTTAAGTTGAAACATTTTTCTTTGACAAATAGTGCAAAAATGATAGAGTTAAAAAGAGGAACAAGCACAGCTCTGCTCTATGAGGAACTCCATGTAAAATGTCATTCAGGATAAAAGGAGGAAGTCATCAAGTAAAATGATGTCATCTAGTCAAATGACGTGCTTTAGGAAGACAGGCATTTAAATTCTCTTAAAAAACCAAACTGCTACATTGAATCATTTAGTGTAGTTCAGTCAAATACAACTATTTGTTTCTACAGGTATTATTTCAATAAAGAAAAAAAAAAAAAACCCTGTAACAACAACAAATGAACAAAAGCACACTAAATCCCCAGATAGAGGTTTCTTGGCAAATAAAAATATATTCTGAAGTAGCGTAATCATACCAAAACTTTTAGACTCTGTACTCAATCCATAAGACTTATGTGAGCAAAATATTATTAGAACCAAGATGAACAATAATCATGTATTACAAGCATGTGAATAATGCTACCCTCAAAAGTACAATAAACAATTATTCTCTGTGAAACAAAACATTTCGACAATTATTAAAACTCTTACCACTGCACTCAATATATCTGGTATTATTAAAACATTTCGGAAATGTAAATGGGCACTTCTGTTTTTGTTCACTTTTAAAAAATGAAATTTGTTAGTAATGTCTGACCTGAAGGCATATATTCATTATAATAGTC
This sequence comes from Cervus elaphus, assembly GCF_910594005.1. Lineage (NCBI taxonomy): Eukaryota > Metazoa > Chordata > Mammalia > Artiodactyla > Cervidae > Cervus > Cervus elaphus. The sequence continues at coordinate 48,656,030 of NC_057829.1, read as the reverse complement.
AAACATCATAAAGTAAACTTCAAATGTTATGTATTCCACATAAATTACTCTGGAGCAACAACAAGTAGCCTCATAAACTTGCACACAAGCAGATAAATATTTCTTAAGGAAAAATTGTATGTTTGAGACATTCCACACTAGCATCTCAGGAAAAGGCATTTTTAGCATAGTGCTTCATTACCTATGCTTCATACAGAATGCAGCTATTTAATTTAATTTAGCAGTGAACAGATTTCTCAGCAGTGTAATTTGTATTTTGAGAACATCTCTTAAGAATCATAGCTTGCAATGTATGGCGGTTCAATGAAGAATAATCTGTAAACAATATCTCCATTTATCAACAAAGGCCATTAAAGACCATAAAATAACCCATCCTTGACTGATTAATGCTGCTCCTGAAAGGAATTTCAAGCTATTAACATCTAGAAAATATACTGCCACTGTGCTTGTGTTTATTATATAAATCACACAGTTATATGTGCTGGTATAAAGCAGTGTGTTTTCTTAACCACCTCTCCCTCACCCCCGCATAATTAATTTAACATTTATATAAGAAAGACACTTTGAAGAATACTGAATATCTATAGAATGTAAATAACTCTCTGCTCCCTAGGGAAAATGTGTGTTAAGGAAAATCTATTTTATATTAGATGGCTAAATGTCAGTTTAACACTTATATGGTTTGATAATTTTCATAAACTTATGTCATTAAAATAATTTCTCTAAATATTGCTTTACAAACTTTATTTTCATTTGTATTTATTGATAGTTTCATCAGTGAAACTAATAGCATGTTGTGGATAAAATCGCCACAGGAAACAGTTAGTTACCATCTTCATGTTTATATTTTTCTATCAGTTTTGTTACCAACATAAGCATCACTGTCACTGCTCCTCCTTCCAGGGAATGTACACATAACCTGGTGAGATCATAGCCTAGAAGCTGACAGGGCTGTGTCCACTAGGACAGATCCTAGTTTTTCCAAAGTATCTCTTTAGAAATGCTATGCAGTAGTTTTTTTTGTTTGTTTGTTTGTTTTTTATTAGTTGGAGGCTAATTACTTCACAACATTTCAGTGGGTTTTGTCATACATTGATATGAATCAGCCATGGATTTACACGTATTCCCCATCCCGATCCCCTCTCCCACCTCCCTCTCCACCCGATTCCTCTGGGTCTTCCCAGTGCACCAGGCCGGAGCACTTGTCTCATGCATCCCACCTGGGCTGGTGATCTGTTTCACCATAGATAGTATACATGCTGTTCTTTTGAAATATCCCACCCTCACATTCTCCCACAGAGTTCAAAAGTCTGTTCTGTATTTCTGTGTCTCTTTTTCTGTTTTGCATATAGGGTTATCGTTACCATCTTTCTAAATTCCATATATATGTGTTAGTAAAAACTACGGGCTTGTGTTTTTCCAAGGCTTTAATTTTTGAGCTTTCTTTTTAAACCTGGGTATCTCAAAAATATTTTCTTATGCTAAGTGTTTTATACAAGGCACTGTCAACATTTTACTCACACTGTCTCCTTCCATGTCTATACCAACCTCATGAGATAGGTACATTTTAGCCATTTTACAATTTTAAAAAATTGGATGTCAGAGATTAATCTTTCCAAGTGAATAGCTAGTATGTTGCAAGGTATGATTCAAACTCAGGTCTGTGTTGATTAAGAAATTTATATTATTGCTTGTATACTTGTCTTATCTCCTTAGCCAAGAACACCCCCGGGTTTTCATCCCCCTCCTTCTGTAAGATATTCTTAGCTTAGCCTCCTTAATCTCTCCATTGTTTTCCCTTCTGAGTAGAGTTATGCTTTGTTACATTGGTGTCTTTGGGCTTTTGTAATAATATATATATAGTATGAAAAGGAGAGTATAAGAAAAATGAGAGGCAGTTAAGATTTGGGATCTGGGAGACTTTCTGAAAGTAAATTGGATTGAAGAAAATGGGTTAAAAAAACAGCCAGTAAATGACAAATAAATGAAAAAGGCATATTCTAGGACCAGGTATCCTTCTGGTAATAATACAGGCAAAATACATAATATTATTTGCATTTTATTTTGTTTCTGCTTTTTATGATAGCTGTTTGCTTCACCCATGCAACATGGGTGCATGACTTCTGTAGATCTTTGCTAATATTTCAATAAAATATCTAAATGGGTTAAACAACCATAGATATAAGACAAGGACAATACACAAAATTCAAAGGAAAACAAACACAGTATAGCATTCTTTTCTGACAATTAAGGGGTGAAAACTTGATTTTGAATATTTGTGATTCTCACTTTGAATGTTTTGTAATTCTCTGTGCTATTCTCATTTTATCCTCAAGTCACATGTCTTTAGACACTAGGGGGGACCCTTTGCAAATATTAGCAAGGAAGTTGTGGTGTTACAGGAATATTGATGTTTTCTTTTCTTTTTTTTTTCAATGTTGTAGATAATTTAAGTGGAAGAACAGAGAGTGACTGAAATAGGAACAAAGGATGTGCATGCGTGCTCAGTCATGTCCGAACCTTTGTGACCACATGGACTATAGACTACTAGGCTCCTCTGTCCCCGAAATTTCCCAGGCAAGAATACTGGAGTGGGTTGCCACTTCCTCCTCCAGGAGGAGCAAAGGATACAGCAGTACTTATCCTCAACATTATCTTCTCTGATTCCTTTAGAATTCTATTAGCACGTACTTTAAACTCATCTTTAAAATAAAGTATTCCCATTATACATTTAAGCCTATTCATACCTTGGGACAATTGTTTTGCCCAATAATTAGGTTAACAGCTGACTCTGTAAACTGAGATGATGGTACACTAGCCAAAGAGGAAGGTGTATGTTAATGAGAAGAGAGTTTGAGGGGTCTAGACTTTTTGCACAGTAATAGAATACAGGAGGAGCTACATATCTGAAGAGACAATGAGATGATTGTAGGAGAGCAACCATATAGCTTTAATTACGCTGCATTTAATCCAAGCACTTCAGCAGCAATCCAGACTATGCTCAAAGCAAATTTGTGAATAGTCTACAGAATTTTAACCTTGCATATTTGCCATCAGTCCCCCAAAGTAGCCACATTCCTACCCCTCTTGTGCTTAAACTTTCTGCAACTAGAAAGAAGAGGATAAGAAGAAAAATGACCAAAAAAGGTACAATATGAATAATAATCCTTCTTCTTAATGTCCCTCTTCTACAGTATTTTACTCTTCTTAAAGGTATAAACAACCACAAAGACTAAAATAAGTAAAAATAAACTCCATCTTCCTTTATTAAATTTATTTTCTTAATGTATCCAGGTCTTAAAATCCTTTGGCTGTTTCTATTCAGTGGCTCTAGTGGTTTTAGAAGAGTAGGGACCTCATCTTGTTTTAAAACAATCACTTTTTAAACAGAGATGAACTACATAATCCTTAAAGCAGAAGAGACCAATAAATGAAATAAAATGAACACATGAAATAAAGTAAAAACTCCTCAGTTTAACAACAAAAATTTCTATATTGTGAAGGCCTTTTGTGTATAATAAAATGAGATAAATTTCTCAAGCTCTATTAAAATATATTGATTGAAAAAGTATTACACAGAGTGGCATGGGAAAATGAAGTACTTAAACTCAACTATTCACTAACAAAACAAATGCAACTCTTTGCATTGTTAAGCTTCTTTCTTCAAATAAAGCAATTGATTTTATTTACCTAGAATGATTTTAGAACAAGTTGGGTTGGGAGGATAAATGATACTGTCTGATAGCAACCTGCAGAGAAAATAATAATATAAAATTTTGGAAAGCAAACAGCAGAATATATACGTATGGTTCTTTTTATGTTCTAAACTATTAGATATTTTTTGCCTTTGACTTAAATTCTGTGAAGTAAATAAAATTAGTTTTAGAAAAGCACTTTAATGTTGTGTATGTATGACCTAAGAATTGGGCAAAAGTCATACTGAAATGAACTATAAAGTATTAATTTATACAGCATAAAAACCTATTATGAACTCCAAGCAAGTTTCTTATCAATTTGCAATGTCTATCTTGATATGTGTGTTTCAATATTTCTGTTTAGCAATAATACCCAGGTCCTCAAAGTCAATTACACGAATGGACCAACACATTATAGAATAATAAATGAAACTTCCTTTCTTTGCTCCTAAAAGGGAAATTTTGTCAGGTTGTATCCCTAAAACCTAGACTAATACTAGTCACACAAATTAATAAGTCAATGAGGAACATATATTTATTTATTGTTTAACTAGAGTATTTGTTCTATGTAAAATGATCAGATTTCAACATTAAGGATTTAATCCCCTCTGGATATAATATGTATTTACTTACTCTTAGTTGCTTTCTTTAAAATGGCAAAAAATAAAATAAAATTAAATTAATCTATTTAAATATGGTTTAGCTTCTTATATGTTTCTCAGTTGCATAAAAATACCACTTTTAGACAAAATGTGTATATTTTCATTTAATTACATTTTTAACACATAAGAGGTGTGGTATTACTTTACATTTTTATTTGAAGCAGTCAAAAATATTTGGAACAGCAAAGGAAATACAGATGATCAGATTCAAATACTGATTTAAGGCTAGAAATGATACTTATACTCTGTATTGCTTGTTTTAGGTAAACATGGAATTGCTGTGCACCTAAAGTACATTCAGTTCGAGAAGAAGAAACTTGACCACCTCCTAAAGGTAAGGTTTAAAATCTGTCGAGTGTGTGAACAAGAAAAAAGAAAGACTGTTTTTTGAAGAGTCTGTTTCTGTGGTATAACAATAATTTCAAGCAAACGTGTTTCACTTTGTGGCATGTACCATCACGCCACATGCACCATCACAGTTTCAAGAGTAAATATGAAGTTCTAGTCAGTCTCTCTCTGTCTCTCTCTTAGTCTCTGTCTCTCATGCACACACAGACAAGGTAATTGAGGCTGGAAGAAATGGGACATACTAGAGATGGGGATCTCTGTGTATGATGCTTTCTGGAACAATCTGAGAAAATACCTAATTAGGCAAAGTTGCGATGATTTTAAAATATATTTCTGCTGATTAACAGTTTAACTAGGATTAAAAGGAAAGAAGACACACAGAGGAGTTTTATTCTGATCATTCACCCTTCCCCCCCCCCCCCCCCCCCCAAAAAAAAAAAAAAAAAAAAACAGGAGAGGAAAATGGCTTGATTGATTACTGGGAACTGTCCCACAGAAATATGTCAACATCCAGATCAACAAGTAAATTTGTGAGTCTCTCAACCTTTAATGAATTCCATGAATATTGCAGAAATTAGTCCTGCTATGTGGAAGATGAGTAATTCCAAGACCACTCCCAACTTTAAAGTTATATGGCTTTCCAACAAAGAGTTATCAGCTTATTATTTTTTTTTAATAAGCATGACTTTTTCTTGATAAAGATAACTACGCTACTGATATAGAAGACAAAGTGAGTAACAAGATATGGGCATGAGGATTAGTAAGTAATATATATCAACATATTTGCACATGTGTACACATACATATAACAACTCTGTGTATATTATTAAAACCTCTATGTTAGTATAACAGAAAACAATTCTTGACATATCTCAAATGTCACACACACAAGAAATACTGAGCCATTATTAGCTTGTGGGGCTGTGAGTTCATAAGAGATCTTGAGTTTTACCATCTGTTGGGTCATTCAAGCATTTCACAACTACCTGCCAGTAGCAAATCTATGCTACTTTGCTTCTTTTCAGAGTTTTAAAAATATATGTAAAAGCTGTAGAAAATGTAGAAAGTTTTATTCATCTTTAAGGGATTTTTATTAAGGCACTGTGGCTCTTTTAAGAAATTTTAATAACTTAACTTTAATTTTATATTAAAATTATATATATATATTAGTCAAAATTTTATATTTTTGGAAATTTTAAACAATTTAAACTTCCATACTTTTCATAAACAACCACAAAACAATGATTTTACATAACAATTTTACTTGTTGTATCTGACCTGTCTCAAAGCTTTAAACAGAATGAGCCCTGATGAAGTGCTCAGTCTCTACAATGAATACCCCCTTAAGGGCTCTTCTCATCCCTCCATCTTCTCCTGGTGTTTCCTGACCTCCTCCATGCTTCCCCACAGACATTGCCACCAGGAGGCCAAGTCACGATGCAGAGCGCTGTGAGCTCGAACAACTGTTCGGGATCTGAGAGTCTGCCATTCCATTCTGGACTCTGACAGTCATTACCTCTTCCTTGAATCTGTTTCTTTTTTGTACTTTTTTAATCTTCAGTAAAGGAGAAATAAACATGTCAAAGAGTTGAAGTAAGGATCAAATGAGATATTTTGCAAAAAATTTTTCATGCCTAACATATAATAAGTACTCAGAAAATGGTGATAATTTTTCTATTGTTCACTTGGGCTTGGATTTTAATTAATTTGTTTTTATTGGGTGCTGGACATATATTTATCCACAATGTTTTCTCAATGTTCACCATGCTTGCTAAAGGTATGGATAAAAGTACATGCGAAGGTGGCCATTACCTAAAAATATACCATGCATTCAGTGAGTAGTTAGATAATATGAATGAAGTTAAAATGAGCATGTATTTAAAAATAGGTAAGTGGTAAAATACTATGGATTGAGTACATAGAGTTAAAACTGGGAGGTAAGTGATTTCTATTTGTGGCCATAAGGCTAACATATGCGGAATATGAGAAAAATTACCAGGAGTGGTAGGGATCATGGTAAACAAGATATATCACACTGTATTAAAAGCAAGTGAGTTCTACTCACAATTATTACCATTTACAACCCTCAGGCTCAACATTATCAAATTATCTCAAGTTTTTAACACGGGAAATCAAACTAGAATTCTTTTTTTTTTTTCAGGCAGGCAAGGTTTATTGAGCAAGTAGTAAGCAGTATACTCTCCAGGGGTGAGAGCAGACCAACACCAGCATGAGTGGTCGTTTGTTTTTTGTTTTTTTCCCCACATTTTTATTTTTATTTTATTTTATTTTTTTTTCAGCCATGGATTTACATGTATTCCCTATCCCGATCCCCCCTCCCACCTCCCTCTCTACCCAATCCCTCTGGGTCAAACTAGAATTCTTGTGTATATGCAAAGGTTTTAATGGTTGGTTCAATTTAAACACAAACAATGAAACAACAGACAGTTTAAAAATACAATTTTAAAATTTCCAGTTATGTCTATGGATGGAATTAACTTTTAGGCTTCCAGTATTTATTTGATCCTGAGTTAAAGGAATTATAATACAAAAGGGAAGTGTGAAAGAGAGCTCTTCAGAAACTAGAGAAAATTTGAAAGGACAGACAGAACACTAAGAAAGAGTAACTCTCCTTAAATTTTCTATGCAAAATTAGATCAGTAATAAAAGAAATATTCGTAGATAGACAAGTAACTTTTAAGTAAGTGAAATCACAGACGCTTCTTCTTGGGGAGGCCTTTAATTTTACTCTGTTTGAGGTTATTTGAGTAAAGTCTCAATGGGAAGCTTGGCCCCTATGTAAAGCATTATGAAGACCTGATGGTTACAGAAATTATGAAAATACTCATCGTTTAGGGAAGAGGAATCTTCTGTTTATCTTTCTGTCCTTCTTTCTCTTAACTCTAATGTGCCTGTGTGCTAAGTCACTTCAGTCATGTCTGACTCTCTGCTACCCCATGGACTGTAGCCTGCAAGGCTTCTCTGTCCATGGGATTCTTCAGGCAGGAATACTGGAGTGGGTTGCCATTTCCTTATCCATGTGATCTTCTTGATCAGGGATCAAACCCTAGTCTTTTATGTCTACTGCATTGGCAGATTGGTTCTTTACTACTAGCACCGTCTGGGAAGCCCTAAATTTTACTCTGTTTGAGGTTATTTGAGTAAAGTCTGTCCGAGTGTGTCCTGATGAATAAGCCAGGTTTCCAGAGTATGCCTATGGATTCCCAATACAGGAATTTCCTGGTGCATTTGTTAAAATGTATGTTCCTAAATACCATTCCAGCTCTACAGAATTGAATCATTTTGCTTGGGCACAGAAATATGGGTTTTTTAAAAATTACTCTGAATTAACTCTAAAACAGAGTAAGAGTTTGGAATTACACAGCTGGACTTAGCCTCTTCAACACTGATCCACAGACTGGCCACCAAAGACACTTGTTCAATTAGAGATTCCAAGTCCCATGTAAACTCACTGGAATCTCCAAGGGACTGAGACCTAAGAGATTTATATTTACGGCAAGCTTAACTAGACGACCTTGCTGTGTGTTCAGATGCATGCAGACTACATTTTATTGCATTATAGTCATTATTCTTATTTTTAATGTTTCTTGGACTCTCCTTTTCATGAATAAAGTTGGTAATTTGAAAGTATATAACTTATATGTAAAATTACATCCTAGACCTATAGTTTGTTTAAATTCAGCATAAAAAGAAAACCTAGTTCTTAAGAATGTTGCATTATCGCAAGCTCAATTTCACTGTAACTTTAAAATCATGATAGTGACAGTGAAAGTTGCTCAGTTGTATCTGAGTGACTCCATGAATTATACAGCCCATGGAATTCTCCAGGCAAGAATACTGGAATGGGTTACCATGCCCTTCTCCAGGGGATCTTCCCAACCTAGGGACTGAACCCAGATCTCCCACATTGCAGGCGGATTCTTTACCAGCTGAGCTACCAGGGAAGCCCAAGAATACTGGGGTGGGTAACCTATCCTTTCTCCAGCAAACATGAACACTTGATAAAAGTTATGAATGGTTTAAGAGTATTACCAAGACTATTTCTAGTGGCATAAGTAGCCACTGAGCAACTCATAGATACAATTTTTATCCTCAAAGTGTCATATTTAGCAGTTTCTCAGTTATCTAACCTACTTGTGAACCTATCTTTGAATAATGGTGAATTTGTGTTTTAGGCAATCTTACTCAGAAACTAATCAAATTAATATAAGATAAAAAACATCTACTCTTGACTATATGGAAAATGACTACATTATGGGTTCATATGGCTAAAATTTTGTGATCCAGTGTCTGGTACCACTTTCACTGGTACATTTCTGTGAGCAAAACAGGATTATAAACCTATACCACTGATAAGAAATGCACTATACAGTGTACCTTGCGTTATTATTTATAATAAAACAAAATGGAAGTAAAGGAGAAGAATAAGAAGATGAGAAAGAAAAGGAAAGGAGCTAAAAACAAAGGTTATTGACCATCTAAAAAAGCATCTGAAACAAGAGTTTTCACTCCCAACTCTTTCAGTTTTCAGGACATATTGAGAGATGAAGGGTTCATCTATATAAGCTATTTCCCAGTATAAATATATTCTAATGTCCTATCATTTTAGTATAATATGAGGAGAGGTAATATGCACCTTGATATCTCTGATTTAGCTGTAGGTAGATGATGTATATTAACAAAATATATGAGTCTTTGAGGTTGAAATATTTATCAAAATAAGAGTATTTGTTTGACTGGGGCAATGAACATACCCATCCATCATAAAGTGATATTTAGGCTATAAAAAATAGCCTACTGAGTTCAGTTTTTTCTTCATTTGGTACATTTTCCATATGCAGATATTCATGGCTAACTAGGCTCATGCTAGAACATATATTGTGAGGCAGGAGCAGGGAAATATTTCAGGTAAAGTCATTCTTAATGGCAGTGACAATGATTATGAAATTATGTTTCATCACCAAGATTATTGGGAGTTTCAAAGAAGAAAATGCAAGTAGGATGCATAACATAATGTCTGGCACAGAGAAAGAATTCAACAAATGTATTACTATAATTATGATTATTATTGTTAATATTATTTCACTGGCTATCCCTCTTTGTAAATAAACATATACATTCTAATAACATAAATTATCCACTTGAGCATAAGTATGTACATACACACGGATGTGGGCATGGCAAAATTGTGAGTTACTGCATGTTATCTATTTCTACATTTACAATACATGGTTATGCTGAATTAGTATTATAAAAGTATGTGTCTTAACAAAATTTAAAAAAAATCCTAAGCTATTACATGCAAGAAAAACCTCATTTTAAAGGAATTGTACTTGAAGATACACCGAGGTAGCTTTATATGGAGATAACAGTAGCATCTTAGTCTATACGAAAAAAATAAAATCTGTAGGAAAAAAGGCATTCCAGGAAGATATCTAAGTATCAAGTGGATATGTTCATTAAAAGGATATATTTCATATGAAATTTTAAAAATTGATTTTTGGTCTATGCTATTAATTATTACTATTTTTTAAAATTTCTTACTGAATTATTTATTTATTATCATTATTTTGCCCATGCCATGTGGCTTGTGGAATCTTAGTTCCCTGACCAGGGATTGAACCCAGGCCTTCAGCAGTGTATGCCCAAAGTCCTAACCACTAGACTGCCAGGAAATTCCTTATTACTACTATTTTTAAGGAAATGTTCCCTTTTTCATAGCAAAAAGAAATCCAAGCCCAGATAGTCAATAGTTAAGAGGCTGAAAAAATTTTACATTTTATCTTACAGGTTTAATTCAATTAAAAAATAAAATGATTCAGTAACAGAATGAAAAGTGACAACCTCTCCTGGAGAAACTAGTGAGGATATTAACAAGGGTCCTATCTCCTCAGAACCTATAGCTTCAAAGAGATTTAAAATAAGAAATCCTCAACTCTCCTGCATGTCAGACTACCAATGAGCATCTGTTAATAAGGACCAAAAACTTGTATTAAATATTTAAAGGAAGGAGGGTTGATAATTTATGGATTGGGTTAAGAGAAGAAATGAAAGAGAAACAGAGATGATTTCATGTTGGCAATGAAATTAACACGATTGTTATGCATAATGAAACTGATGAAAAATACACAGCTTTTCCCTTAGTTTTTGTTGTGTACTCTTGTAACAGATTGATCATGTTTAAGTAAGTACTTGGAGTTGGGAATGATGGGGGCCAAGGCTGGTGAGAAAGAGGGACTGTCTCCCATCAAAGACACCCTAAACAAACGTAGGATGTAAATAAATAAGAATGCTTGCTTTGTAAAAGTGGCTCAAAAAAAAGTAACTAGCTGCAATCATTACCATTATACTCCATTTCTAAGTAGATTCCCAGTTTCTATACTACCACAATCAAGGCTCTCCCCTTCATGGAAATTCTAGAATCATTGCTGAGTGGAACAAGGTTACAGTATTCTCCAACTTCATCTTTGTATTCTTTTACATTTCTAAATCTGTATCCTTCTAATCTTGTGACTATACTTCTAAGAGGAGGTTTGCCAATTGTGCCATCTATGACAGGAGTGAACAACCTAATGCCCAGTGGACAAATCTAGATTACTACCTGATTTTTGCAAAAACAATAGGATAAGAATGATTTTTACAATTTTCAAATGGGAAAAAGTCAAAGAACATTATTTATTGATATGTAAAAAATATATAAACTTCAAATTTCAATGTTCACAGTTTTGTCCATTTCTTTACGTATCTGTGATGTTTTTCATGCTACCATGGCAGAGTGGCGTAGTTGCAACAGAGAGAACCTGAGCCACAAAACAAATTATTTATTCTCTGGTGTTTATGGAGAATGTTTGCTGACACTTGATCTAGGACATTATTTTAGATATGCATAGATTTGTATACATTGAGGGGAAAGTCATATTGTGAACCTATAATATAATTATACAATAATAGAAAAGTTATAGAGGAGAAGTTTGATCAAATATCCATCTTGTTACATTACAATGGCACATCATGTAGGAAAAATCTGATATAATGGGTTTATTCTATTAGATGGGAATTAGTAATAAAAAGAATTCTGATATTTCTAGTCTTATAAATGAAACTGGACCAAAATAAAGCTTTTGAAGAAAATGATAATGTAACACAGATACTAGCTCCTCAGGTGGCACTAGTGGTATAGAATCTGCTTGCCAATGTGGGAGACTCAAGAGATGAGGGTTTGATCCCTGGGTTGGGAAGATCACCTGGAGAAGGAAATGGTAACCCACTCCAGTATTCTTGCCTGGAAAGTCACATGGGCAGAGGAGCCTGATGGGCTGCATACAAATAATATGGGCTGCATTCTAAAATTGATTCTTTTAGCTCATCTGTGAAAATGAAGGACAATGAATATGTCAAAAAAAAAAAAATTCAGAAAGAGGCCTGCATCACTACATTTAAATTTCTGAATGTCATCACCATCTGCTTTCTTGGGAAAGCTGAAAACCACATTTTATGATAGATACAACTGAGAAATTAAAGCAGAAACTGATCTTAATGCAGAATTAGGTTCATCAAAAAACAGTAGCTTTCATTATAAAATTATATTTATAATTTTATATTATAATTTCAATTTTACACAAATCTATATGTACAAGTTGAATTTAGAAAAGGCAAAGGAACCAGAGATCAAATTGCCAACTTCCATTGGATCATAGAAAAAGCAAGAGAATTCCAGAAAAACATCTACTTCTGGTTCATTGACTATGCCAAAGTCTTTGACTGTGTGGATCACACAAACTGTGGAAAATTCTTAAAGAGATGGGACTACCAGACCACCTTACCTGCCTCCTGAGAATCCTGTATGCAGGTCAATAAGCAACAGTTAGAACCAGCCATGGAATAGTGGGTTGATTCAAAAATGGGAAAGGAGTATGTCAAGGCTGGATATTATCATCCTGCTTATTTAACTTGTATGTAGAGTATGTCATGTGAAATGCTGCACTGGATGAAGCACAAGCTGGAATCAAGAATGCCAGGAGAAATATCAACAACCTCAGACATGCAGATGATACCACCCTTACAGTAGAAAGCAAAGAGGAACTAAACAGCCTTTTGATGAAGGTGAAAGAGGAGAGTGAAAAAGCTGGCTTAGAACTCAACATTGAAAAAATTAAGATCTTGGCACCCAGTCCCATCACTTCATGGCAAATAGATGGGAAAACAATGGAAACAGTGAGAGACTTTATTTTCATGGGCTCCAGAATCACTGGAGCCATGAAATTAAAAGATGCTTCATCCTTGGAAGAAAAGCTATTACAAACTGAGACTGTATTTAAAACCAGAGACATTACTTTGCCGACAAAGTTCTGTATAGTAAAAACTATGGTTTTCCCAGTAGTCACGTATGGATGTGAGAGTTGAATCATAAAGAAGGCTTAGCACCAAAGAATTGAGTTTTTTGAACTGTGGTGCTGGAGAAGACTCTTGAGAGTCCCCTGGACTGCAAGGAGATCCAACTAGTCAATCCTAAAGGAAATAAATGACCTGAACTGATTCATTGGAAGGACTGATGCTGAAGCTGAAGCCCCAATATTTGGCCACCTAATGAGAAGAGCTGGCTCACTGGAAAAGACCCTGATGCTGGGAAAGATTGAAGGCAGGAGAAGGGGACAACAGAGGATGAGATGGTTGGATGGTATCACCGACTCAATGGACATGAGTTTGAGCAAGCTCTGAGAGATGATGTAGGACGGGGAAGGCTGATGTCCTGCTGTCCATTGGGGTTACAAAGAGTTGGATGAGACCGAGTGACTGAACAACCTATAAAATTTATAAATATATATGTTTACATAATCTGTAGAATTACCTGTATTTAAAATAAAATTCTGTTTGCAAAAGAAGAAACAGCAGTCTACACTAATAACTAACATTGCCATTCCAAGGGAGATATTATCCATATGATGCTTCTGTTATTCCCTGCTACTGGGAGACTGTTCATAAAGCACACTACCATGATTTCCTAAAAAAAATACAATAATATAAAAGATCTAATACTAATTTTTTGAACATGTAAGAAAAAAATCCAATCTTTTAAATTTTAATAGAAAATACATTCCTCTTGGACATGGCAGATTTAAGCATAACCTGTTCCCTAAGGTGTACTGTGTAGAGAAAACTATTAATTAAGTAGTAGAGTTGCGGTTCATTTTAAATAAACCTTGTAGACATAAATCTGATTCACTCATAAAAGCTAAATTTATCTGTGATTATTTATGTAACAAGAGCAACATTCATCTTAAAATGGATTAAGTCTAGGATTCTTTTATTTCAAGTAAATGAACATCTATTGATTAGAGACCTTCGAAACCTGTACTAGCAGCAATAATTACTATTATTAATAAAATATTCTCTTGAGCACATATTAAATGTTTCAATTTATTAAATATGCTGAGCTCTGCATCTCTCTCTAAGATAATTTTATAAGAAGATTTTACTTTGTATGAGAATATTAATAAGATATATGCAAACAATGTTTACTTGAACTTCACAAAATATGAGGTTCATAGAAGCTCATTTATCTGAATACTTTATCTACCTAAAGTCAGAATTTTAACTGGGTAAACACACCTACATTTTTCATAAATGAAAAAAAATAATCACTATCTGCTATTTTTCACTGCTTGTGAAAACTCAGTCCCCATTTTTATTATTTTAACCTAAGAAGAAACTTATTTTTCTTTCTTTTTAAGAGTACAACTTTCAGCATTGTTTTTATTTTAAAACTCCTTATATTTTCCCCTCAAATTCCAATCTTCTCTGAGCAATCTCATCCTTAGTTAGAATCACCTATCCTACAAGAAAGACTGGTTTATCAATTAATGAAGAGACATGTAGAAAACTTAATGAAAGCTAAAATGTAGGTAGAAGAAGGAGAAGGGAAGGAATATTCTTCAGGAAAGGAAAGAAAGGGTATTTGACATGGGTGCGACCAAGGAGAAGTGAAACTGGAGAAACTGATGACATCACATGCTGTAAGAGAAAGATAAAGAAGGTGGAGATTTTCATTTGCATAAGGGGAATCCATTTTAACTCTGAAAGTTAGATTTATTAGCAACGAATGAGGATTTAAATGTTCTATGTGCTCACTTGTTTATGAATCACCAGTCCTTCCTATAAGGTAGATAATTTGGACTAAGTAAGGATAAGATTTTGTGCAGAAGCATGGGGAACAAATGAAGATGAAAAAGGAGAATATCATGAAATAAACTTGCTGTTGAAAAGCGACAGATTATTTTTTACATTTGTAAGGGTGTATATGGGGGTAAGGGTCAATGCTGTGCATTTCTACTAAAGGAAGTGTGCTGTGTGCTGTGCTTACTTTCTTGACTGTGTCCTGTGACCCCATGGACTGGAGCCCACCAATCTCCTCTGTCCATAGGATTCTCCAGGCAAGAATACTGGAGCAGATTATCATGCCCTCCTCCAGGGGATCTTCTCAACATAGGGATTGAAGCCAGGTCTCCCACATTGCAGGCTGATTCTTTACTGTCTGAGTCACCATGGAAGCCCAAGGATACTGGAGTGGGGAGCCTGTCCCTTCTCCAGGGGAACTTCTCTACCCAAAATTGAACTGGGCTCTCATGCATCGCAGGTGGATTCTTTACCAGCTGAGCTACCAGGGAAGCCAAAAGGAAGTATAAAAAGTGAAAGTGAAGTTGCTGAGTCGTGTCTGACTCTTTGCAACCCCATGGACTGTAGCCTACTAGGCTTCTCTATCCATGGGATTTTCCAGGCAGGAATACTGGAGTGGGTTACCATTTCCTTCTCCAGGAGATCTTCCCGATCCAGAGATTGAACCCGGGTCTCCTGCATTGTAGGCAGACACTTTACTGCCTGAGCCACTAGGGAAGTCGAAAGTATATAAGTTTAAATATATGTGTGTGTGTGTGTACACATATATATGTATATATATTTTATATATATAAAAAGAAGTATATATGTTTATAAACATGTGTGTGTGTGTGTGTGTGAGAGTATATGGTCAGGTGTGTGAAACAGGCAAGTTAGGCAAAAGATGTCCCTGGCTTTTCCTGTCTCTGAAGAGAGGCATTGTAGCTCCAGGGAAAGTGAATGTAGGAATTTGTTGATACCTTTGACTCTGAAAACTACAATTGTCAATGACAAAACTTTAATCTTCATATTCTATAGGTCCTGAATAATGAGACACTCTGGCTACTTTAGTATCATCTGCCCTAATGCTTTAACCTAGTCTGCAAAACTATTTTAAATGTTTCCTTTCATTATTGTAAATCCTATTGTTAAACATCACTGTAATCTTGCATTTTTTTTTTTTTTTTTTTTTTGCTAATCCATGAGTTAACCCAGTGGCTACATCCTCTATAATGTCTCACATGTCTGTAATTTCTTTCCATTCCTTTCCCACAAGTGTTTTCCATAATCTCTTTCATTGTGGTTTCTTTCAAAGTAGTTTGCTTAACTCTCCAAAGACCTGATGAACCTTATTATTTTCAGATACAATTTTCTTCAAACATCACATTTCTCTTTTGGTTAGTTCTTTGATTCAATGCCTATTTGATTCCCATTACCTCAAAACAAAATGCATTCTTACCAGTCTAATTATTCACAGTTTGGTTCAATTGATTTTACTTTCCCTGCCTGCCTTTCCATGAATCTATTCTAAGTGTACTAGTTTCCACTTTCTGTTGACTTCTTTCCTAGAATTGTTATATTTCCAGTCTTATCCATTTAAGCAAATAACACCAACTACTAAAGTGAAACATGGGTCACAGCCTTGTCTAACTCAATGAAACTATGAGCTATGCTGTATAGGGCCACCCAAGATAGTTGGGTCATGGTGGAGAGTTGTGACAAAACGTGGTCCACTGGAGAAGGGAGTGACAGACCACTTTGTATTCTTGCCTTGAGAACTCCATGAACAGTATGAAAAGGCAAAAAGATATGACATTGAAAGAGGAACTCCCCAGGTTGTTAGGTGCCCAATATGCTACTGGAGAAAAGCAGGGAAATAGCTCCAAAAAGAATGAAGAGGCTGAGCCAAAGTGGAAACAACATCCAGTTATGGATGTGTCTGGTAGTGCAAGTAAAGTCCGATGCTGTAAAGAACAATATTGCATAGGAAACTGGAATGTTAGGTCTGTGAATCAAGGTTAATTGGAAGTGGTCAAACAGGAGATGGCAAGTGAACATCCACATTTTATGAATCAGTGAAGTAAAATGGACTGAAATGGGCAAATTTAATTCAGATGACCACTATATCTATGATTGTGGGCAAGAATCTCATAGAAGAAATTGAGTAGCCCTCATAGTCAACAAAAGATGGAGAAGAATATACAGTCATCAAAAATAAGACCAGGAGATGACTGTGGCTCAGATCATGATCTACTTATTGCAAAATTCAGAATTAAATTGAGAAAATAGAGAAAACTTCTAAGTCATTCAGGGGTGACCTAAATCAATCCCTTACAATTATACAATGGAAGTGACAAACAGATTCAAGAGATTAGCTCTGATAGACAAAGTGCCTGAAGAACTGTAGACAGAGGTTCATAACATTGTACAAGAGGCGGTGATCAAAACCATCCCCAAGAAAAAGAAATTCAAAAAGGCAAAATGGTTGTCTGAGGAGGCCTTACAAATGGCTGAGAAAAGAAGAGAAGTGAAAGGCAGAGGAGAAAAGGAAAGATATACCCATCTGAATGCAGAGTTCCAAAGAATAGCAAGGAGAGATAGAAAGCCTTCCTAACTAAACAATGCAAAGAAATAGAGAAAAACAATAGAATGGGAAAGACTAGAGATCTCTTCAAGAAAATTAGAGATACCAAGGGGACATTTCATGCGAAGATGGGCACAATAAAGGACAGAAATGGCATGAACCTAACAGAAGCACAGATATTAAGAAGAGGTGGCAAGAATACACAGAAGAACTATACAAATAAGATCTTCATGACCCTGATAACCACGGTGGTGTGATCACTCACCTAGAGCTAGACATCCTAGAATGCGAAGTCAAATGGGCCTTAGGAATCCTCACTACAAACAAAGCTAGTGGAGGTGATGGAATTCCAGCTGAGCTATTTCAAGTCTTAAAAGATGATGCTGTGAAAGTGCTGCAATCAATAAGCCAGCAAATTTGGAAAACTCAGCAGTGGCCACAGGACTAGAAGAGGTCAGTTTTCATTCCCACCCCAAAGAAAGGCAATGCCAAAGAATGTTCAAACTACTGCACAATTGCACTCATTCCACCTGATAGCAAAGTGATTCTCAAAATTCTCCAAGCTAGGCTTCAACAGTACATTTACTGAGAACTTCCAGATGTTCAAGCTGGATTTAGAAAAGTCAGAGGAACCAGATATCAAATTGCAAATATCCATTGGATCATTGTAAAAGGAAGAGAGTTCCAGAAAAATATCTACTTCTACTTCATTGACTTTGCTAAAGCCTTTGACTCTGTGGATCACATAAACTGTGGAAAATTCTTAAAGAGAATGGAATATTGGACCACCTTACCTGTCTTCTGAGAAATCTGTATGAAGGTCAAGAATCAACAGCTAAAATTGGACATGGAACAACTATCTGGTTCAAAATAGGGAAAAAAAACTATGTCACGGCTATATATCGTTACCCGGCTTATTTAACTTATACTCAGAGTACATCACGTGAAATGCCAGGCTGGATGAAACACAAGCTGGAGTCAGGATTGCTGGGAGAAATATTAATAACCTCAGATATGCAGATGAAACCACCCTAACAGCAAAAAGCGAAGAGGAACTAAAGAGCCTCTTGACTGAGATGAAAGAGGAGAGTGAAAAAGCTGGCTTAAAACTCAACATTCAAAAAACTAAGATCATGGCATTGAGTTTCATCACTTTAATGCAAATAGATGGGGAAAAAATGGAAACAGTAATAGACTTTATTTTCTTGAGCTACAAAGTCACTGCAGATGGTGATTGCAGCCATGAAATTAAAAGACGTTTGCTCCTTGGAAGAAAAGCTATAACTAACTTATACAGCATATTAAAAAGCAGAGACATTACTTTGCCAACAGAAGTCCGTGTAGTCAAAGCTATGGTTTTTCCAGTAGTCATGTATGGATGTGAGAGTTGGACCATAAAGAAGGCTGAGCACCAAAGAATTGATGCTTTTGAATTGTGGTGTTGGATAAGACTCTAGAGAGTCCCTTGGACTGCCAGGAGATAAAACTAGTAAATCCTGAAGGAAATCAATCCTGAATATACATTGGAAGGACTGATGCTGAAGCTGAAGCTCCAAAACTTTAGCCACTTGATGCAAAAAGTTGACTCATTGGAAAAGACCCTGAGGCTGGGAAAGATAGAAGGCAGGAGGAGAAGGGTATGACAGAGGATGAGGTGGTTGGATGGAATCACTGACTCATTGGATATGAGTTTTAGCAGTCTTTGGGAGATGGTTAAGGATAGGGAGGTTTGGTGCCTCAGTACTGGGATAGCAAAGAGTTGGACATGACTGAATGACCAAGCAACAATAGTAGCAACAACTAAAGTGAAAATCAAGTCGTAAGTTATCCATTGTCTTTGAGCCTTCAGATGTGTTACTGGCAGAAATTCTGTATACTTCCATCATGCCTCTGGTTTCACATATTGTCTCATATATAATTTTTGGTAGTATTTGTATATTTATTTTTAAAATATATATTGCATTATCTTAGGAGATGATTTACTTCACTTATACTGATATTTTAGTGGGAAGCAACTGAAATCTAAATAAGCACAATAAAAATTATGTCCCTTTAATTAAATATTATTGAATATATTTACAAATGCAGAGAAAAATCTGAATACTAGAAAACTTTTTACAAACTGAAAAAAATATTTCACTGAAGAAAGATGATAGTTAAAAACCATAATAAAATGTTAAAAAGAAAACATTAAAAAATCAATATTGAATTTTAGTTGTAAAACTCTAATAGATTCCAAATTATAATTGAATAGATATACAAGAAATTTTTTTAGAGTTAAAATAGGAATTTAAAAATCTTCTATTAAAAAAAAAAATCTTCTATTACATTGGTCAGAATGGCCATCATCAAATGTCTACAGATAATAAATGCTGGAAATGATATAGAGAAAAGAGAACCCTCCTGTTGGAGTGAATGTAAGTTGGTTCAAACACAATGTATAACAGTAAGAATATTCCTTAAAGAACTAAAAATAGAACTACCATATAAGCCAGCATACACACTCTTGGGTATATACATGGAAAAGACAAAAACTCTAATTTTAAAATATGCATGCATCTCAATGTTCATAGTAGCACTATTTACAATAGCCAAGGCATGAAATCTATCTAAATGATATAATGATCATATTTGGAAAGCTGAATTAGGGACACAGATGTAGAAACAAATGTATGGACACCAAGAGGGGAAAGGGCAGGGGTAGGATGAATTGGGAAATTGGGATTGCCATATATATACTATAGATACTCTGTATAAAATAGTTAACTAATGAGAACCTACTGTATAGCTCAGAGAACTCTACTCAGGGCTCTGTGGTGACTTATATAGGAAGGAAATTCAAAACAGAGAGGATATCTGTTCACATATAGCTGATTCACTTTGCTGTACAGTAGGAACTAACACAACATTGTAATTATACTCCAAATAAATTAACTTAAAAAACAGAAGGAATAAAAAGTTAAATGGAAATATGAAAAACCCAAAGAGTTGTTTAAAAGTCAACAGACATTTTTTAGGGAAAATCTGTCAGGACTTGGCAAATAAGCTAACATATAAAAGATCAAAACATGTGAGAGGAAATTCTCTCACATATCTTTTGTTTTATTATTTTATGTATTTCAGTGGCTTATATAAACACATTTTTATGAGAACATTTGCTATGCCATTTTCCTTAGAGATAGTGTTTCAGGCAACTAAAATCAACTTTGATTAATTATTGTTGCTTGTTACCTATACTCCATGTTTGAATGTCATAAGACATGTCTAAAAAATAGAACCAGGAATTTGATATCTGTGAAGTTTTCTCCCCAAGTGAAAATGTAAATTCAGTGTTTACATGATTTGTACTTCTTATCTTTCGTGTATTGGAATAGGAAGAGTTTTTAAATAATGAAAAATAACATTTTTTTTCTAGAATTAAGGAAAATATCAGGCATTATGACATTTTAAATACACATGTTTTCCTCTAACCATTTATTTAACACATATTTACTCATATACTTATGGATGTACTACGTATTCACCTAGTGATGTGATAGAACTGAAGCTGCGTTTTATTTAGGAGCAAAAGTTAATGTAGGTGGCCATATTGGCAAGAATCAACACTGGAAGACTCAAGAAAAAGGGATTCTCTAAAAAGCCATGTTCAAGAGGGCATACCAGGACCAAGAGTTGAATTCAAGTTGAAGGAACTGATATAGAGGATGGTACAGAACGTAAGCCATTCAGGATTCCAATCATGGAGATATTGGGTGAAATAGATGAAAGGAATCTTTAACTGAGGGCCAACAGCTAAGTCCACAAGCAAAATAAAGTAATCCTTAAAAGCAATCTACCACTTGGAAGATACATTTCATCTAAAATACCCATGTCAGTGTGTTAGTCGCTCAGTCATGTCTGACTCTTTGCGACACCACTGACTGTAGCTCACCAGGCTTCTCTATCTATGGGATTCTCCAGGCAAGAATACTGGAGTGGATTGCTACTCCTTTCTCCAGAGAATCTTCCCAACCCAGGGATTGAACCCTGGTCTCCTGCATTGAAGGCCGAGTCTTTACTGTTTGAGCTACAGGGAAGTCATGCATAAAGATAAATATTACCAAGTTATTACCTTTAAGATTTTGATAATCTTGTTGGGAAGAAAGTGAAAGTGAAGTCACCATTGCGTCTGACTCTTTGTGACCTCATGGGCTGTGGCCTACCAGGCTTCTCAGTCCATGGAATTGTCCAGGCAAAAGTACTGGAGTGGGTTGCCATTTCCTTCTCCAGGGGATCTTCCCGACCCAGGGTTCAAACCCGGGTCTCCTGCATTGCAGGCAGATGCTTTACTGTCTGAGCCACTAGTGTTATGCTGTGTGCAAGGCCTGTTGATCTGAGAGCTGGACTCAGATAGTAAGAGGCTCTTTATCCCCTCCTCTGTCCTTGGAATGTATGTTCTGACATCAGTCTCCCAGTGGGAGCTGTTCCAAGTGAATAATCTCTAGAGAGTAAGGTTGTTGAGACCATCTGGACAGTATTCTTGATTGAGTCGTGTTAAAGTTCTACCTAAACACTGAGATTTTTATGGACAGATGTGGAGATCTACTTATCTTACAGCCACCCAAGATAGACCTCATATATAAACTCCCTTGCTTATTAAACCTATCACCTACCAATCTGGAGTGGTCTGTCTCTTTCTCAGATCTCTCTCTGCCCTGCTTGTATGGAGGCCAGTTTGTGAACTAGGAGCACATATAATAGAGTGTGAATGACTCTACATGGGATGAAGTTGGAAGGAAGATTATAGAGAAAAATGTCTCAGCTTATTCTTCAAGGATAAGGAGAAGCTTTCCAGGTAAGATGTTGAACAAACTCCGTGAAAGATACTGAGACATAAGATGTATGCTTTGCTTGAGCAAATCTAAGGGTAAGAGTTGAGTAGATGAGCTTGAATAGGAATGCAGGATGAATTATGGAGCATTTTGTGGACTGGGCTAAAAGATTTAATCCTTTTGAAATTAGAACATTCTCTAAAACCATACACAAAGATAAACTCAAATGGATTAGAGAGCTAAATATAAGGCCGGATACTATAAAACTCTTAGAGGCAGAACACTCTGATGTAAATCATAGCAAGATCTTTTTTGATTTACCTCATAGAGTAATGAAAACAAAAACAAAAATGAATAAATGGGACCTAATTAAAAGCTTTTGCACAGCAAAGGAAAACACAGAACAAAAGACAACTCACAAAATAGGAGAAAATATTTGCAAAGTGACTGACAGGGATGAACCTCCAAAATATATAAACACCTCATGCAATTCAATATAAACAACCCAATCAAAAATGAGCAAAATATCTAAATAGGTATTTCTGCAAAGAAGACATACAGGTAACAAAGAAGCACATGAAAGATGCTCAACATCACTAATCATTAGAGAAATGCAAATCAAAACTGCAACGAGGCATCATCTCACACTGGTCAGAAAAGCCAGTATCAAAAAATCTATTAATAAATGCTGGGGAAGATGTAGAGAAAAGGGAACCCTCCTATGCTATTGATGGAAAAGTAAATTGGTGCAGCCACTATGAAGAACAGTATGGAGGTTCCTTGCATGGGCACTAAGTCACTTCAGTCATGTCCAACTCTTTGCAACCCTATGGACTGTAGCCCACCAAGCTCCTCTGTTCATTCTTCTCCAGGCAAGAGTACTGGAGTGGGTGGCCATGGCCTCCTGCAGGGGATCTTCCCAACCCAAGGGTTAAACCCAGATCTCTTATGTCTCCTGCATTGGCAGGTGGGTTCTTTACAACTAGCACCACCTGGGAAGCCCACTGAGGTCCATTATAAAACATGTATATTATCTAGGGTGAAACAGATCATCAGCCCAGGTTGGATGCATAAGACAAGTGCTCGGACCTGGTGCACTGGGAAGACCCAGAGGAATCGGGTGGAGAGGGAGGTGGGAGGGGGGACTGGGATGGGGAACACATGTAAATCCATGGCTGATTCATGTCAATGTATGACAAAACCCACTGAAATGTTGTGAAGTGATTAGCCTCCAACTAATAAAAATAAATGAGAAAAAAAACTAAAAATAGAACTACCACATGATATGATTCAGCAATCCCACTCTTGGGCATATATCCATAGAAAGCCATGATTCAAAAAGATACATGTACTCCATTGTTCATTTCAGCACTGTTTACAATAGCCAGGACATGGAAGCAACCTAAATGTCCACCAACATAAGAATGTTTAAAGAAGATGTGGTACATGTATATAATGGAATACTACTCAACCATAAAAAAAAGTGAAGTTGGGTCATTTGTAGTGATGTAGATGGACCTAAAGACTGTCTTACACAGTGAAGTAAGCCAGATACAGACAAATATATCACTTACATATAGCTTCCCTGGTGGCTCAGTGGTAAACAATCCTGCCAATGCAGGAGACCTGGGTTTGATCCCTGGGTTGGGAAGATCCTCTGGAGAAGGAAATGACAACCCACTTCAGTATTCTTGCCTGGGAAATCCCATGGACAGAGAAGCCTACAGTCCATAGAGTCACAAGAGTTGGACATGGCTCAACAACAACAACATATTTTATATGTGGAATCTAAAAAAAAAAAAAAAAAGGCACAAATGAACCTATTTACAAACAGAAATAGAGTAACAGATATAAAAAGCAAACATAGTTACCAAGGTGGGGAGAAAGTGGTGAGGGATAAATTGTGAGATTGGGATCGACATATAGACGCTACTATATATAAAATAGGTTAACTAAAAAGAATCTATTGTATAGCACAGGGACCTCTACTCAGTGCTGTATAAAGACCCGTATGCATTTTAAAAAGAGTAGATGTGTGTATAGGTATAACTGACTCATTTTGCTGTTCAGTAGAAACTAAAAAACATGAAAATTAACTTAAAAAATGAAATTATTTTTGTAGGGTTTCCTTGTTTTTCAGAAATAATTCTCTAAGAAAAAAGGTGGAAGTTTAACAAGGCAGTGAGATCATTTAGGGGACCACTGGACAGTTGACACTTGGACAACATGTGTTTAAACTACATGGGTCCACTTCTATGCTGATTTTTTTCAATAAATACATTTAGTGCTACATAATCCAAGGTTGATTGAATCCTTGAGTGTGGAACTGTGAAGAGTCAACTATTGGACTTGAGTATCTGTGGATTTTAGTATATGTGGGGGTTCCTTGAACCAATTTCCTTGTGGGTACTGAGAGACTACTGTAGTTGTCATATTAATAGAAAATGAGAATATTGACTAGTAAAATATCAAGATGTATAGAGAAAGGAACTAATGAGTAGACTCAATAGAATTAATATTCAGAATGGGTATAAATATATGAGAGTTAGTAAAGAAAGGAAATGTAGGCAGCTTATCAAAATTTGCCTTGAGCAAATAGATAGAAGGTGGATAGATAAGGGCATTTGGGGAACATTGATTATTTAATTTTATAGATTAGATTGAAAATCATAGGATAAACAATTTCAAATAGTAAAAAATAAGCATAAATAATTTTACATTAAAAATGTCTAATCCAAGTAACTCAAACTGTTCAGTGGATTGTCTATTAATATTGATTGTAATCATTAATGTTCACTGTATTTCTTCAATGTTTGTCATATTCTATAATTTACATCAACTTCAGTTTTCATTCAAACCCCAAAGAAAGGCAATGCCAAAGAATGCTCAAAATACAACATAATTGCACTCATTTCACACACTAGTAAAGTAATGCTCAAAATTCTCCAAGCCAGGCTTCAGCAACACGTGAACCATGAACTTCCAGATGTTCAAGCTGGTTTTAGAAAAGGTAGAGGAGCCAGAGATCAAATTGCCAACATCCACTGGATCATCAGAAAAGCAAGAGAGTTCCAGAAAAACATCTATTTCTGCTTATTGACTATGCCAAAGCCTTTGACTGTGTGGATCACAATAAACTGTGGAAAATTCTTAAAGAGATGGGAATATCAGACCTGCCTCTTGAGAAACCTGTATGCAGGTCAGGAAGCAACAGTTAGAACTGGACATGGAACAACAGACTGGTTCCAAATAGGAAAAGGAGTATGTAAAGGCTATATATTGTCACCCTGCTTATTTAACTTCTATGCAGAATACATCATGAGAAAAGCTGGGCTGGAGGAAGCACAAGCTGGAATCAAGATTACCAGGAGAATTATCAATAACCTCAGAAATGCAGATGACACCACCCGTATGACAGAAAGTGAAGAAGAACTAAAGAGCCTCTTGATGAAAGTAAAAGAGGAGAGTGAGAAAGTTGGCTTAAAGCTCAACATTCAGAAAACTAAGATGATGGCATCTGATCCCATCATGGCAAATAGATGGGGAAACAGTGGAAACAGTATCAGACTTTATTTATGGGGGGCTCCAAAATCACTGCAGATTTTGGTGATTGCAGCCATGGAATTAAAAGACACTTACTCCTTGGAAGGAAAGTTTTGACCAACCTAGATAGCATATTAAAAAGCAGAGACATTACTTTGCCAACAAAGGTCCGTCTAGTCAAGGCTATGGTATTTCCAGTAGTCGTGTATGGATGTGAGAGTTGGACTATAAAGAAAGCTGAGTGCTGAAGAATTGATGCTTTTGAACTGTGGTGTTGAGAAGACTCTTGAGAGTCCTTTGGACTGCAAGGAGTTCCAACCAGTCCATCCTAAAGGAGATCAGTCCTGGGTGTTCATTGAAAGGTCTGATGTTGAAGCTGAAACTCCAATACTTTGGCCACCTCATGTGAAGAGATGACTCTCTTGAAAAGACCCTGATGCTGGGAAAGCTTGAGGGCAGGAGGAGAAGGGGACGACAGAGGATGAGGTGGTTGGATGGCATCACCGACTCAATGGACATGAGTTTGGGTAGGCTCCAGGAGTTGCTGATGGACAGGAAGGCCTGGTGTGCTTCAGTTCAAGGGGTCACAAAGTCGGACACGACTGAGCGACTGAACTGAACTGAACTTTAGGACTTGGCTGTTCATATGGCTCAATGGTATAGAATTTACTTACCAATGCAGGAGACACAAGAGATGCAGATTTGATCCCTGAGTAAGGAGGATCCCCTGGAGGAGGAAAACACAGCCCACTCTAGCATTCTTGCCTGGAAAATCCCATGGACAGAGGAGCAGGGCAGGCTGTAGTCTATGGGGTTGCCGAATCAGATATGACTTAGCGACTGAGCAGGCACTCAAGAGAAGGAAACTATAACTAGAGTGGACATGTACTGCCATTTTACCAGTTCTAAGAAAACAAGAAAAAATATAACATTTCAAATTACTTTATCTTTTATATGTGCACTCAATCAAAGAAAATCTATATAGTCAGTCAATAGTTATTCATACAACATTCAGTATAACTAAATTTTAACATCCTTAAATAATTAGAAAAGGTGCACTCACGATATTATTGTGGGAATTCAAGTTAAAATAGCCATGAAATTATGTCCATTTTTGCTAATGGCTGTCACACAATTATTACTGGGTTGACCCATCTATCACAGCATTATGTATGAGCTATGAACAATAGGGAATGAATACTGCTGAACTCAATAATTGAGCACCAGCACACCAACCTTTCAAAGCCAGGCTTTAAACCTGTATGTTTATAATTGATAAAGAGGAAATACTAAGTGGAAGTTCCTTTTGAAGATTCACATGTATTTTCTTCTTGCACACCTATAAATTCATGACATGAATTCTTCCATTATTCATTTCTTCAATTATTAATTTATCATCTACCTTAAAGAAGCAGGTTAAAAGTAAAAACAAAATTTTACTATGTATTCATTGAGACTATATCTAGTTGGGTATGCAATACAGTCTTAGATAATAGTGTATAAGTTATTATAATTAAATTTTGTTTAACATCAGTCTTAATGTTGACTCACCTACATCTTTAGTTAGAAACAAACAGTGCCACACTTTGTACTTTTAAAACTAAGCTTCTATTCTCTAAAACACTAAAATGCATGAGTTGACTCTCATTAGTTAAAATGCGAACTACATTAAAAATCCATTTTCTTAATCAGGATGCAGCTGAATTATTTTAGATTCTAAACCATTAAAAGTATCATGAACAATTTTCTGTGAAAGCATTTACTGTTGGTATAGTTTATTCACAGTTATATATTGGGCTCCATTAGCCACCCATTCTGATATTCACTGTCATAAACACAAGAAAATTTAGAAATGATCATTCCTTTATACACTAATTGTACAAAGTAGCATCTTGTGAAATTAAGTAATTTAAAAAATAATTTGCTAGGATCTATTACAGTGATTGCAAAGCCAAAAAGGTGAGTTCATGTTTAGGGCATTTTAAAATCTTTGTAAAAGCTTAATTAAAATTAAAATATTTAGAATATACAGAGCCATAAAGCAATAAAGCTTTTTTTCCTTTGCTGGAAATACGTTAATGTTATAATACTGTTTCTCTGAAGAGATATTTGTATAGGTGTTTGGCCACATAAAACAGGGAAGATTAATTATAATTCTCTAAATGTAATTTGGCATAAGCAAACTTGCAGTTTACTGTGGAGGAACAGAAGAGAAGAGAAATATGGTGAAAAGATTTAGCAAAATCATCTAGAGTTTACTTGATATTTTAAAATTAGAAGTATTAAAAATATTACAGAACACAAACTGCTGGAGATCTTGAGTTTGTTGTTCAAAGACACCTTACAGACATTAAGCTGTCAAAGGAAAAAAAACCTGGCTAGGTTAAAAAGCACCAGACACAGTTTATTCAGAGTACTGCAATATGGGAGAAAGACTTCAGAAACTGGACTCAACTCTGCTGAAACAAAAGGCAGGAGGCTTTTCCAATGCTGATGTATGCTAAAGGAAAAATGCCAAAGGACTTGAAAGATGTTGCCAATGTGTCTAGGCTGCTCATTTGTTAACTGGCACTTATCAAAGTCAGGTTCCTATCTTCCAGCAGAGCCTAGGAGACAGGGACCCTATATTTCTTTCTTTCTTTATTGGTAAGTTTTACAGTGCTGAGTTGGTCTATGCCGTACATCAATGCAAATCAGTGGATATATATCCCCCTCCTTCTGAGCCTCCTTCCCCTTCCCCCCATTCTACCCCTCTGGGTCATCACACAGTGCCAGGCTGTACACTTATACAGTTTCTGCTAGCTTATTTATTTATTTTTTTGGCCCTATATTCTTGATGATTAAATTTCAAAGGACCACGAAGAATGATATTCCTAGGTTGCATAAAATGTATCTCAAAGGGATAGAGAAGTATTTACCATTGCATGTTTTCTGAAGGAAATGTTCTAAGAGACAGGTCAGGCACCTTTACTCAGGTTTTGGCTGGAACAAAGAGTAAATCTGTCAGCAGTGTTGAGCCTTCTAGACAGATATTTAAGGGGCTTCCCCAAAACTAGATTGAAAGAGAGTAGTCACAGGTTTATTAATCACTTATCTGAAATTTCCAAATCTAAAAATATGCCACAGACTCTAAAATCAGACCTGGATCCTGCCTCAAAAGGATTTGTTAAGTTCCGAGGAAAGAACATTAATATAGTTTTGTGGGGGAGATGTGTAAACATTATAGGTTAACTAGGATAGGAAGTAGATAGCCTATACTCTTTCTCACGGTAATATTGAAAAGGAAGCAGGGAATGATAAGTATATTCTCACTTGTAGAGAAAAAAAAAAAATAAAATCCCATGAGAATCTCTGGTTCATGGACTGAAGTCTGAATTTTCACTCCAATTTGTACTTGGTGTAACACCATGATGGAGTATAAAGATCAAAGATCCCAGTAAATGGGAAAATTTCCTGTGGAAGTAGTTAGGTAATTCTTAAGGAAAAAAAAAAAAAAAAACACAGAGTAACCTGAGCATACATAAATCTGAAGATCAGTGCGAGCCAAGTTAGGAGTGAAAGGGAATCAGGTATTTTCTCCTACATGCTTTAGATTTTCGGTATGCTCTTTTGTGAGAAATGAAAGATACTGCAGCACCCTAGATAGAAACCACACTCATTTCCTTCTGAAATTCTGGTGCTTTGCTCTAATCATTCACTAACATTTCCATGATCCTGAAGTTTGATAAGGTTTTGTTTTACTAAACAGGAAACAGTGATGTCAAAGAACGAAGCTGGTAATTTAACACATTATTTCTCTAGATCAGGCAGTAAAGGAAAATAATGTATGGGTGAGGAATGTCTGAATCCAAGGACTAGACTGTAGAAAACACAGAGTGACTTACAGTCGAGAACATCTTGACCATGGAGAAAAGTGTTTATGAGAGAATAGATGCAAAAGGCAAAATTACGAAGTAGTATAAACTCATTCCCCACACAATACTCACACACTGAGGAAAATGGGAATCTCTGATCTCCAAGATTTTAGAAAGTAAAAATTACATATAAATCAATGATGGCTTTAACCCAATGCTAATGAATATATTCACTGTGAAGAGACCTCTCAGCAATAAAGAAAACCTGAATTTAAGTCATAAAAAGTGCTTAGGCACACAGAGAGAGCTTATGAAAATTTAAAAGCAAACAACCAGAGTGTAGATGGGCCCATGCATTCTCTGATACTACAAGACACTCACACACCATCCATGCATCTGTATCCCACTCTGAGAGCCATTCCTCAGAATCACAGATCCCTTCCACACTTTAACTATCCTGGTGTCCACAGCCAAATTACTAAGATTAATTCATAAGGGCTCCTCACTCTCAGATACTTGTGTCAGGAGCAACTTCTGTTATCAAGCATGAAAGCAATACTGCATTTCAAAAGACTGGGATGTTTTATGAAGGAAACTATGAGAACTGGATACTGTTTTCTCTACTTTGAAATGTAATTACATATCTGTCAAATAGCAAATTAAAAAATAATAATAATAATTAAAATCTCAAAATATCCCTTCACAGATGTCAATAGCAATTCTACTTTGTTGTACCTATGGAAAATAAAGAATATTTTTCTAATTTTCTTTCTTGAAGTCTATATAAGTTCCTGCACCTATTGGACTTTATCTAAAAATATATAACTTCATTTAGAAAATGGAGAATTATTTATCTGTTAATATAAGAGATGGCTGTTTTCTTAGTGTACAAGTAAGGACTCTATAAAGTTTCTTAAAAGAAGATGAGAATGGAAATCATTAAAGAGGCTAAGAAGAAAGTTTATATATTTGGTTTTAACTTTGGTAATTAAGAGAGTTAATTTGAAAGATGCTTTTGTATCTATGACACCTTCCAATTTCTTCAGCTGTGGATATACTAACCAAAAATTTGAACTTCAGTGAAATAGAAAAGACACATGATTAGACTTTACAATCATAAAACTATAGTTCATTCTTCTCTATACTCCTAAAATGCCATGTAATACCTTGCATCACTACTTTAGATAGCAAGCGCAAGATAGAGAATTGAGGAGCCCTATACCAAGGTCACAGGTGTGGAGCCCTGTACAAAGGTCACAAAATAAAAATCTTGGAAACTGCCAAGCCCCATAGCAACTGTCACCATGAACCTCTGCATCTAAACTGGCCAGTTCCCTGATCCCATATTAGGTAAAATACCCACCCTATTATCCACCCTATAGCATCATAACTGATCACCTAATGCCACCATTCCAGTAGGAATTTTCTCTGTCTTGAGACTATAAAAATTGGCTGCTAGCCTGCAAAGGATTCAGCTCTCCCTTGAGCTGGCTTGCTGTTCTAATAGCATCTCCCACTCTAATAAATTTCATTCTCCTTTCATTCTGCCTCATGTCTGGAAATTCTTTTCCAACCTATATGGACCTTGACAAGGTGTTTTTCTTTTTTTTTTTTTTAAGCGGATTCGTCAGTGTATATTCCTCTTTAAGCAGACAGAGATTTCCAGCCATGAATGCATTGTCAAACTCATAGGTAGATGTAATCATTCACCAGAATATTATGGACTTCCCTGGTGGCTCAGATGGTAAAGTGTCTGCCTACAATGTGGGCATCCTGGGTTCAATCCCTGGGTTGGGAAGATCCTCTGGAGAAGGAAATGGCAACCCAGTCGAGTACTCTTGCCTGGGAAATCCCATGGACGGAGGAGCATGGTAGCTTACAGTCCATGATGTCACAAAGAGTCGGACACAACTGAGCAACTTCACTTACACTTTCCTTATAAAATCTATCAACCACAAAAGTGTGTCTAAACAATAAACTGCATAGCTTTTCCTGTTACTAAAACATATAAAAATGATCTTACAAAGATGTAAATCACTCCAGGACTTGTTTCCCTGATTCATAGGGAAGGGAAAGCTAGAATAAAAACAATTATTTAATAAATTCATATAAAACAGACTTATTTAGCTGACCTATCCTTTAACAATTCAAATAATAAGAAACATTTTCAGGCCAAAAAAAAAAAAATGGAACTATACATTACCATATACTAGGAAATTTTCTAATCTTCTACTCACCAAAATTTACCCATTCTATGTGGTATTCTGTCAGACCTCTGTTACATAAGTGGAATTCATATAAATATAAGTACTATTATTTGAAATCATCTATTTCATTTAATAAAAGTTTTATTGATTAGGATAGGAAAAATGTATGCTGTAGTAACAAAAAATAAAAGAGGCTTAAGACAACAAAATGTATATACTTTTGGTCATTCTCCATGTCCAAATATTTTTCTTTTTTGAATCATAGCTGCTCAGGAAAGCAGGTTGATGGTGGTGAGTAATACACATGACAGAGACAAGAAAATGTAGTAATAATACACTGACTTTTAAAGTTTTCATTCAGAGGTGGCCTGCATACCTTCACTTTGAATCACACATAATATTGTTGTGCATAACTTAGAAAGCAAAACTTCACAGAAGTGCAATCCTGTATTGTACCCCTAAGAATCAGAAATATTTGGTAACAGATCTAATGATTAACTTCTCTGAGAAAAAGATTTTGAGAGAGTCATTACTAACATTTGTGAAACAAAGAAACTGATGCTCAAAGAGATAAAGTTAATTGACCTAAATTTGTTAGGTAGTTAGAACAGGAAAAAGGAGTCCAGAATGGCTAAAAGACAAAGAAGGGAAAAGCCCATGAAAACAGAACAAAGGAAGGTCTGAGTGAGAACCTCAGGTAAAGCAAACAGCCCTCCTATGGGCAGGCTCAGGAGGAGGAGGAAAAACATAGAAAAAGAGGAGCCAAAACTGGGAAGGGGGCTTCTCTTCTCTTCACCTCTTTTGAGGGCATCTGTTCTCTTGGTCTTCTCACACCTCGAGGATGTATTTTCCTTTGGTTGTCAATAAAACTGAGCTATAACACTGGTCCATCTGTCGCTTCAAATTTTTGCTGCGCTGAGACAGAACTGAAGAAATTACAAACTTCCCCAACATATACATTAATCCAATAATTCTAAGAATCAAATACTGATCTAATACCAAAGACTGTTTTTCCCCTTTGTTAACATTTTAAATATTTTAAAGATACTTTGTTAAACTAGCTTATTCTCCTCTATCATCATTAGCACATGAACAATGCTTTTCTTAAAAGGTATTTATATCTTGCAAATAAACATTACCAATTTGCCTAATCCAAGAACTGCAATGTTACCGATTAAGCTGCATCTGTACATGCCTCTCTAGTCTTTCATCCCCTTGCCTCTCCACCCCCAGAGGTGAACGCTCTCTCAAATGCCAGACAAGGGTCATCCTTGTAAGCAGATCTTTCCAAGGACAGCAGTCTCAGGTCTCTTTTCTGTACGCTGTATAACTAAATCGCATTTAATTTGGTATATCACATTTTCCCTCTGCATCTGAAATTTATGTTATGACTAATGTTGGCAAATCATGAAGTTATCTTAAACACATATGTTAAGTAGTTAGAACAGGAAAAAGGAGTCCAAAATGGTGGTGGCTAAAATATAAAGAAATAGAAAAGACCATGAAAACGGAACAAAAGAAAATCCACAGTGAAAACTTCAGGTGAACACACACACCCCCTTCTTGGCTAGCCCAATTTGCATAGGGCAGGCTCAATAGGGAGGAGACAAATGTAGAAAAGGAGGGAGCCAAGAAAGATTGGGGCCTCTCCTTTGGGGTCAGCCTGCCTTCATGCCTCGAGGGTGTACTATCCTTTGTTTGCGGAATAAAACTCTGAGCTGTAACTGAGCTGTAATGCTGGTTTCAAGAAGTCACATGTTAAAAAATAAATAAATAAATAAGCAGGATGCTTAAAGACTTTTGCACTCTGAAATGTTTTGAAATGTACAAAACAGAAAGAAAAGGAAAATGAGCAGATCTAACAGATGAACCTAGGTAAGGTTGTCAGGTTACAGCCCAGCATTGCTGCTATTCAGCTTTTTAGAATTAATAACTGAAATGATTAAAAAAAATACAAAGAAGCCCAAATCTGTCTGACATAATATTTTTAAAGCCCTCAGTTGTATAACTTGTTAATAAGGAACTTAAGACACCAAACATTATAATAAGTCCCATTGTTTTCTAATACTAGAAAACAGGGCCAAGTTTTTGGTTGCTTCATCCAAAATCATGTAAAAATCTCCATGGCTATATTGAGACAAACTGAGAGTAAAATATGAGACAAGATGACTTCATTAAGCTTTGACTCTCCCAAGTGTTTAAAAGCCATCCAAAACTTAATTTCATAGCATACGCTATTTCCTTTGTTTGTGCTATTTTTAATTCCCTCTGAATATGTGGCATAAAGTAACACAAATATGTTACAGTTCTTTAAGACAGAAGTCTCATTGGCCTAAAATTAAGGCATCGACAAGGTTGTGTTCTTTTCCTAAGGTCTGATGGATAATCAATTTATCCATCAATCAATCTTATCTTTAACTTTTAGAAACTGCTTGGTTTCCTTGGCTCACTGTCTTTCCTCCACCTTTAAAAAGTTAGTTGCAGCCAAATGAGTCCTTCTCATTGCACATCACTCCTACTTCTTCCATAATCACATTTCCTTCTGATTCTAAATTAATCTGCTTTAGGATTCCATTCTTAAGGACCTTATATAATCTGGATAATCCAGGATAGTCTGTTTATCTTAAAGTCAGCTGATGAGCTAACTATTTTATTTGAAATATTAATTTTCATGTCCTTTGTCATATAATATATTCATTGATTCTGAGAATTGAGATGTGGGAATCTTTTGAGAGCTATTCTTCTGTTTATCCCAAGGGGTATACTAAATTATCTGGTATGTGTTATGAGCTCAATAAACATGGTAATGAAACAATCAAGATTCAGGACATATTTAACTGGTTTTATTCAGCATCACGGACAGTGCAGGGAATATTAAATTTATTGAATATTTAGAGCAGATGAAGACCCTGTATGTGGACAATGCCCAGTTTTACTTGATAATTAGTTTAGCACAAGAGTATCTTTTTAAAGAATTCCTTACAAGTTTTTCTTTTTATGTAACATATAGGGAAACTATTTCCAAATAGTAGGGGTGAGCTTCTCTTCAGCGTGGTAGAATAGCTGAAACATATGTTCTCTCAAATGTTAGTCCTGCCATTCCTGAGATACCCTTTTGACAAAATAATCTCATATAATGGTCTCACTTATTGATCCTCTGCTCTCAAACACTTGAAGGTATCATTGCATTCCTACCGCTGTCAGGAAATACAATGTATCATTGATACCCATGCCAAATTTCTATCTTTCAGTGCTCCCACATTTGAAAACTCAAGGAACAGAATAGGGCTTCATTCACTAAAGTGCTTAAAATGCTGAAATCATTCTACATTCTTTATAAAAATAAGGAAACTATCCCATTTCTTTTATTCTGTGGCACATATTGTTATTTACATAACAAAAAATAGCTACTTAGACTCTTTGTTGGTTCAGGGTCTTTCATAAAAAAGTTATTATTAAAAAAAAGTTATTATTATTATTATGATTATTTGTAGGGAGTTTCTTCTGACCTTTCTATTGTAAACAAGTTTTTGTTAGATTGGGCAATGGTTCCAATTTTGGGGAGAAACCCTATGCATTAAATCTTTACATTTTTATTGTAATCTAATGAATGCACTAAGAAAAGGAAGAAGTGATTTACCAAATAGTTTACAGATTTATAATCAAGATTATTCTTACAAAATTCAAGTTTAGATTATGGGGGAAGAAAGCTCCCTCAGCAGTCTCCCCATAGGGTTAAGGTATGTGGAGTATATTTGGTTACACTCACCTAAGTCATTTAATATGTAAAATCCTAAAATAATGTTCTTAGGCAAAATTTTATCTGGACAGGAATAATGAAGGAAAAGAAAAAACTGAGATAGCTAATGGGATTAGGATAGTGCCTAGCTTCTATTGTTTATACTCACACCTATCTTGGAATAAAAAGCATACTGCCCTTTTATTTCCTATGTTCCTTGAGAAGGTCAAAAACTCTTAAGTGAGTATTACTCTTAATCTTCCAAAACAAATAACTGTGTTTGATATTTTCATGTTGAATTACAAGTGGGTAATAGGAAATATGATCATTTTCTTTAAATTTCTTTTCAAAAGTTTATGTATATATGTTTATGAATAAATTAGAAATTCATTTTGCTGTATAATGTAGCCACCAAAAACCATAACATTACTTTCAATTTCTGTAGTTTATAAAATGATGTTTAGAGACTCACACAAACATGACCTCTTCTAGTCCATGAGGAAGAATACATATTCCTTGGCCTTAGATTTGTAAAATCTTATTTGAGCAAAAGGTTAAGAGTTAAAAGGTATTTCATGAAGTAGAGTCTGTATTCATTCACTTATAATATTGAAAGGGAAAAAGAGGTCTGAAAACTAAATTTTTTAGAGAAATATTCTGCAATCTAGAATGCTAGACTGACATTCTTTTATTTCTCGATCATTTTGGCTTCAAATTATTATTTGAACAAGTTAATTAAATATAAAATATTAATGTCTTTTTTCTTAAAGGAAAATTATAAATAATTAGTATTCATTGTAGGACTTTCCAATATATAACTTAACTCTCACCAATTTTATATGTGACATGCCTGAAAAGAAATGAATTGGACTATAAAGAAAGCTGAGTGCTGAAGAATTGATGCTTTTGAACTGTGGTTTTGGAGAAGACTCTTGAGCGTCCCTTGGACTGCAAGGAGATCCAGCCAGTCCATCCTAAAGGAGATCAGTCCTGGGTGTTCATTGGAAGGACTGATGCTGAAGCTGAAACTCCAATACTTTGGCCACCTCATGTGAAGAGCTGACTCTTTTGAAAAGACCCTGATGCTGGGAGGGATTGAAGGCAGGAGGAGAAGGGGACAACAGAGGATGAGATGGTTGGATGGCATCACCGACTCAAGGAGCATGAGTTTGAGTAAACTCCGGGAGTTGGTGATGGACAGGGAGGCTTGGATGCAATTCATGGGGTCGCAAAGAGTCAGACACAACTGAGCAACTGAACTGAACTGAAAAAGAAATGAGACTCACTGAATACATACATTAAGTAACATATCCAGAGAATTATCATATTTTTACCTTACTATTATTATTACTATTCTTAGAAAATCGGGGCAAAATACTGATTCCTTAATATTATTGTTGCAAAAATTTCACATCATCCTGAACAAACTACTTACTATTTCACACTCAATCTGTCTACATCTAAATTCATGATCTCCCCTAAAATTGTGGTCTTTTCTATCTCAGCTAAGGTCTTACTAAGGTCTTACTCTGTAACCATTTATCTCCATCTTTGCCTACTTTTACTGCACTCCCTGCTGATTTCCAAATAAATCGCGCATTATACATATATGTATGTGTACATATGGGTTATCTAGGTGGCACTAGTGGCAAAAAACCCGCCTGCCAATGCAAAAGAGACAAAAGACATGAGTTCAATCCCTGGGTTGGGAAGATCCCCCGGAGTAGGAAACATGTATATGTACATAAAATTTCCTTAAAAAAAATCTTTCCACTGGTCTCTAGGTCCAATTTCATTTTCTAACCAACCCTCACTTAAACTACCATCACCTCTTGCTTGTACTGTGTCTTAGGTATTTATCTTATCTAAATGTTATCTTTCTCCATCAGTCCTTACACAAATCTATTCTCCTCACTGTAGATAGTATCTGTTTTAGAAAAAACAGGATCATATCATCACAACTTTCTCCGTCTCTTGTCTCTACTTTTAGAACTCTAATGGATTCACTTACAATTATGAGTAAAATTATTATCCATGCCAGTAAGCCTTGTTCCCTACACACCTCCTCAGTTTCATTAGCATTTGATTTATACTGGCCTTCATGCAGACTCTTGATCATGCTTGATATGTACTTATGGAAACTTCATCTGCTCCCTCCATTTGGAATAATCCCCTTGCCTCAACATTGTTCATAGTCCCTGGCATAGAGACCCTATAAAAGTGTATTGAGTAAATAAATGGATGGATGAATAATGACTAAAGCAATTAGTACTTCAGACATATTACATATGGATTACAGATATCCATTATAGAATTATAGAAAAATTAATTCATTAGCAGAGGTACAGTGATTTATAGAAAAATCAGTGTCTCTGACTGATTAAAGCAATTACAATTAAATTATAAACCAGAATAACCATGATGGGTCAGTTTAGAGGTGGCAGTTCATTTTACATTGCTCTTATTGCCTTACATTTTACAGCAAAATCCAAAGAAAATAAATGTACCTAATGCATTTTATGTAAAAATATTAATCTTTACTGGTGCTTCTCCCATGGATCAACAGGTAAAGAATCTGCCTGTAATATAGGAGACACAAGAGACACGGGTTTGATCCCTGGGTCAGGAAGATTGCCTGGAGAAAGAAAAGGCAACCCACTCAGCATTCTTGCTCAAAAAAATCCTGTGGACAGAGGAGCCTGGTGGACGCCAGTCCAAAGGGTTACAAAAAGTTGGACAGGACTGAGAGACTGAGCACACATTAATCTTTACTAAAGTGATTTTGACCCAAGTTTGTTTGTTTGTTTGTTTTAATAAGTGTCTGTTGTAACTTTCCACTGTGGAGAATGAGAATGAGGTGATAAAATTTGATAAACCTATTCTGACATACATTTTTTCATTTATGTTAGAAGCATCTCTTCAAATAACTCTTTATATTAAACCTGTTCAAAGTGATTTTGAATCTCAAATCTGAAAGAAGGTTCACAAAATGCTTAAGAAATACATTTTAGAAGTCCCAGTGAGGATATTTTATTTTTTTCTAGTGCAATTTTGCAATAGAATTCAATTGATTAATATACTTAGTATAGTTCAATTGATTAGTACAATATATTCAAGTACATATGCTGCAAAACTTAGCATGCATAAGTGTTATGAGAAAAGAGTCTATTTTGAGATTCTCTGAGGTTACAATATCATTTTGCCTTTGTACATACATTTGAAATCTACTTGCTCCTATATACATCTTTAAAGAAAGTATGTCACATTTTTTAAAATACGTACTTGTGTTCTTTGCTAGAGCAATATATAAATTTGCAATTTGGTATATATCCAAACAAGAAATTCCATTTGAAATATGGGTATAATAATCACAAAACCATATAATTCTGAAGCAGATTCAGTTATTTTCAAAATGTATTATTTTTTATATTCTGTCATTGATTTAAAAATATCTATCATTTGTTTACTCTAGAAAACACATCAGCAATCTTAAATTGCAGCATTTCATATTACAATGTATTTGTTTAAGGTCAAGAAAGAGAACTACTAGTTGACATATCTCTGGGGGAATGTGATTGAATCTCATCTGTTTTCAAAGGGCTTTCTCATAAGTTTCTAGTTATTCGTATTAGCAATTCCATTATTGACCAGTTGTTACTACAGTTAATCTTCTCCAGTAATGAGAAAGAGTTAGTAGAAAATCTAGAATTACACAGTTCCTTTGTAAGGATATTGGCATAATCTAACTTCTAACTTTATCATGGGCATTGCATTGCAATTTTTTCCCTAATAAATAGAAGCTGATTTTCTTACTGTTTTTAGAATGTATTGGGTTGCTCAAAAAGTTCATTCAGATTTCTTTAAGATGTTACAAAAACCCAAACGTACTTTTTGGCCAACCCAATAAATTAGCCTCTGTGTAATTTTGGTTCATGCTATGGAATGAAGCAGTTAGTTTTATGTATCAAATGAAGACTCCTGAAAGTCCTTTGGGCAGCAAGGAGATCAAACAAATCAATATGAAAGGAAATCAATCCTGAATAGTCACTGGAAAGACTGATGCTGAAACTCCAGTATTTTGGTCATCTGATTCAAATAGATGACTTATTGGAAAAGTCCATGATGCTGGGAAAGATCGAGGACAGAAGGAGAAGAGGGTGTCAGATGATGAGATGTATGGACAGCGTCACTGATGCAATGAACATGAACTCGGGTAAAATGGGAGATGCTGAAGGACAGGGAAGCCTGGCATGCTGCAGTTCATGGGGTTGCAAAGAGCCGGACACAACTGAGTGACTGAACAACAAAAAACTAAAACACATTACAAATGCTTTCAAATGTCACTTTTGGAGATCTGCTTTCAAAAAACACATCTAAATGGGCTAGAGAAAAGGACTATTGGGTTTAATGGATCCAGGGAGTTCTCAGTGATAAACATACATTGCCTACACTGGCTTGGGTCCAGTGTCAGTAATTCATTGGATAATATTCCTTCTAGTTTTCTTTTCCTGGGAATATATTTCACTTTGTATTGTCAAACGAACGCCCATGAAATTAATATTTAATAAATTATATTTGACAAAGATCTTAGTTTGAATTTAAATCTTGGAAATTTAGAGCATACATTGAATTTTTTCCCAAGTTCAGTATCACTGAGAAGGAAATTGGATGGCATCTCCTTTAAAGTGTTCCTCATCTGATAATAGACAGAAGCTTTAGAGGTTTTAAAATATATGTGTGCATTCTGGTAATTTTTATATCATGAGAATGAAAATACATGCTGGGAATTTTTTTTTCCTTTGGTCTCAAATACTATCCAATTCTTTCTATAACCAGAGAGGCTAAAAGTCCAGTTTAAGATTATCTTATAAAAGTAGACCTAGCAGTTAGAAATATGAAGTACCTGTAGCCAAGGAAATGCTTACTGTGCCTTCTAGAACTTAAATTAGCTAAAGTGAGGCAGAAAGATAACAAAAGTTGAGACAGAGAGAAAACTGTCTCAAAGAAACAGGAGGGAGGTACAATTAGAATGAGTTGAGTGAAACATATTTAAAAAATGAGAAGAATAAACTAATTGAGAAATAGATATGAGTGAAGAAAGATAAACAAGAAGGATCTAAAAGAAGCCTCTTTTTTAAAAAAATGAAACTAATAAAAATTGAGAAAAATTTGAAGGAGGTAAATAAAACATAGAAAAAAAAATGGAAAAGGTGGGGCTTCCCCAGTTGCTCAATGGTAAAGAATCCACCTACCAATTCACAGTCATGCATTAGGAACCCTGACCCTGAAGATCCCAAATGCTGTGAAGCAATTAAGCCCGTGTACCACATCTACTGAGCCTGCTCTAGATCCCAGGAGCCACAACTACTGAGCCCTTGAGCTGCAGTTACTGAAACCTCACTCCCCAGAGCCCTTCTCTACAACAGGAGAGGCCACTTCAATGAGAATCCTCTGCACTGCAATGAAGATTAGCCCTTGCCCGCCGCAACCAGAGAAAGCCCTTGTGCAGCAACAAAGAGCCAGCACAGCCAAAAATAAATGAATAAGTAAATAAAATTACTAAAAAGTTGAAATGTTATAAATTGTATGCCTGACACTTTAATAAATGCAGCTGAAAATTTTCACAGGATAGAAATCATTCAAAGAATTGTAGTATGCAGAAATAAGTATATAGAAAGCATAGCCATTGTTCTAAGAAGTTGTCGATTTAATATAGTGTGTGATTGTATGTGTGGCCTGTGTGTTTGTAGAAATGTTTTCAGATAAAAGAAACCAAAAGAAATATTGATTAATGAATAATAAACCCAAAATATATTTTTATCATTTCCTATATGCTAGAAAACATGCTAAACAACTTACATACATACCATCAGTTAATCCTAACAACAATCAAATCAGAGTTGCTGTTATCCTGTTTAACAGATGGAGATCTAAGTCGTAGAGAGATTATATAATTTATCAAAAATCACATATTGATTTTGCCAGGATTTGAACAAAGTCTATTTGATTCCAAAGCTCAGGCTTTAACTACTGTGCCATAGATGATCTTTCATATCCCACATACCAATGCTTCATCATTAATCCTTTCATGTTTCCCTTTGCTTTGACTGCACATATGAATTTATATGTATCAGATTTAAATTTAAAGTAGCTCCTTATCCATTTTCCATTTAGGTCAAAAGTGTCTCATCCTATAAGTCTTTCTTCCACTAACTACATCTGATACAGACTGTAGCACACCTCCAGGCAGACAGCATAAATGTCATCTTTTTAACTTCAGCCTCTCACAATCTATATACAGTATATTGATTTATACTTTTAATCCCTTTTGCTGATGTTTCATATCATGTAGGCATTAACATACATGAGGTCAAGAAGTGTATCTCATTCATATTTTCAACCCCAAATGTAGCACAAAACTGGTATACGCTAATAAACATATATCAAATAAAAGAACGTATAGTAGAAACTGATAATAATTTCTATCATTCTCTTAAGATTCCATGGATTAGTGTTCATATTATTATACTTTAATGACTACTGTAGCACTTTATACTCAGGCTGTAAAATTCAGGCTACCTAAGCTAGGATTATGACTCTTAGATGTAGGAGCTGTGTGACTTTAAGTGAGATAGCTTGATATCTTTAAAGCTTCAGTTTCCTCATCTGGAAAATGGGAACAACAATAAAATTTATCTTATGGTGTTTTACTGAACATGAGATAGATTAAATTATATATATATATATATATACAGCTGAACATTCCTTTCTTCTTGCTCTACTAGAAATCTGGCTATTCCCAGAAGATGCTATTTTTCTGTAGCTCTCTCAGTGCCTCATTGGGATGGTGGCTGCTTTATTATATCCTTACATCACTAGGACTTGAGGTGGGGTATGTATTCTTAAGCATACTCTTCTTTTCCTATTAGTACTGCCATCGTATTAGAAAGAAAAGAAAGATTAAAAAAAAGAAGAAAGGAAAAAAGAAAAAAAATCTTTTTATATCTTCAAATACCCTGCATTTCCTCTTCCTCCACTCTCTCTCAAAACCACTGCAAATTTTCATTCTCAAAATTACCTCAAACCATCCCTATCAATGCCACAAATGAGTGCCATGTTGCTAATTCAATATTAGGTTCTCACATTTCATCTTACTTGATAAGACGACGTAGCTGATCACTTTCTCCTAAACATGTCTTCTTCCTATGACTTTCAGTAAATCACTCTCTTCTAGTTTTCCTCTCATTAATTATCTCCACATATTAATGTTCCTTTTGATTCTTTCTCATCTTCCTGGACTATATGATCACTGTGTTTATGGTTCATTTCTAGCCACATTTTTTCCTTTGATGATCATTGACCACATTGATCATTCAGACTCTCCTGATGCTTAGACCAAATATACTAATATCAAAAATTCTTAAATGCTATATTTTTTGTTTTCTCTATATCCAACACACCAGCAAACTCTATTGATGTACCTCAAAAACGCATTGATAGTCAACCATTTTTACCTCTGTCATGAAAACCTGGTCTAAGCTATCTTTATTTTCTGCCTGGAATATCGTTAATACATTTCTCACTGGTCACCTTGATCTTAACTGATGATTCGCAATACAAGGGTCAAAGCAATTTCGTTGACACTTGTGTGAAATCATTTCACTCCTCTGCTTGAAACACTCCAGCAGCTTTCCGTCTCACTGAGAGAAAAAGACAATGTCCTCCCCTGCCTGAAAGGCCTGGGCAGTCTGCCTTCATCCGTGCCAGCTCTCTGATCTCGTCTCTTTCCCCTTCTGCTCACTCTGCCCCACATTTCACCCACCACAGTTGCTTGTAATTGTGTTCTGCAAACAGAATAGGCATGTCCCCATCACGATTCCCTTTCACTCTTTGTGATCTCTGCCTTCAATGCTCTCCTAGGAACCTCCATAATTTTCCCATAATCCTCCCTGAAATTTACACCAAGGGTACTTCTTAGTAAGTTCTTCCCACACTTTCCTATTTAAAATTATGTTCCCCAAAATATCTCCTTCCCTGCTTAATTTTTTTGACATAACCTCTTT
This sequence comes from Cervus elaphus, assembly GCF_910594005.1. Classification (NCBI taxonomy): domain Eukaryota; kingdom Metazoa; phylum Chordata; class Mammalia; order Artiodactyla; family Cervidae; genus Cervus; species Cervus elaphus. The sequence goes on along the minus strand of NC_057829.1, from coordinate 48,612,351 downwards.
CATATACTAATATACTACATAACTCTCTCAGTGGTTGGATTATTTTCTTTCTCCCTCCAACATCAAGCAAACCTCACCTCACAAAAATAAGGATTTTGGGGGGTCTATTCTGCTGTTTGCTATATTGGGGCTTCCTTGGGGGCTCAGTGGTAAAGAATCTGCCTGCCATGCAGGAGCCGCAGGAGATGGGGGTTTGATCCCTGGGTTGGGAAGATCCCTTTGAGGAGGGCATGGCAATCCACTCCAGTATTCTTGCCTAGAAAATCCCATGGGCAGAGGAGCCTGGGAGGCTCCAGTTCATGGAGTCACAAAGAGTCGGACATCTAAATGACTAAGCACACATATATCTGCAGTTCGTACAAAAAGGCCTGACATCTAGTAGCCTCTGTAAAGCATTTGTATGAAACTATATAAGCTTCTATAACTGAAATGTTATAACATAGCATGTGCACTACACATGAGAAGACATCATATGTATCAAATATAAATATATCAATACAATGTGAGTAGAGTGTGCATTATGTCTAAGCTGTTTGTCACATAGAAATCACCCAATAAATATTAGTTATAATTGGTAGAAAATTTATATATGCACAGTAGACATTACATATGCTTGCTATACCTGAAGAATGAATGAATAAAAAAATCAGCATAATGTATTATTCATGTTACATTAAAACACTATAGCTTTTCCTCTATGAGGATACCAGCAGAATTGCATTCTGTGCATTCAACAGACCAACTGTGGCCAAATTCTGGATATAACCACGTAAAATATTGATGACTGAGTTAATATTGTCCTTTTCATACATGATCTAAGAAGCCTGAACAACTGTCATCAGTATTCCAACTATTCAATAAAGCCACTTAGTAAACAGAATAGCTGAACATTTATCACTGAGCAGCTGATTGAGCAGCCCTGAGGGGCAGTATAGGATCTTATAAGAGCAGGGAAGATTGGTATCTGGAACTAAGAGGCTGATGTCAGAAACAATTGGCACAGTGTGATCCACCAACATTATGAACAAAATGCCCAGAACAGCTGCTAATAATCAGAAAAAGACAGAAAACACACTGAAGAAAGGAGAGATTCACTGTGAGTTTTATACAAAGACTTTTCTAAATGATGCACTCTCAAGGGATAAAAACCGAGTCTCTAAAAAAATTATATAATTTACCTAAACTCTGTTTTCCTATAGAATCCTAAAAAGGATGCTATGTGTAATATCTCCATAGCAGAGATAATTATTGACTGCTTTGGTTCCTATGTCAATATTGAGCAGTGCCATATAAATAAAACCCTCACTAGATGTGTCTTTGAATTACTGTTTGAACTCCAAGTACTATCGTACTTGCTCCTATATTAGTAAAAGGCACTTCATCTCTCAGTTCTATTTTTCTTTATGGAAGGCATACTAATTTAAATAATCACTAACTGGGTCATTCTGCCAGGTACTGAAGGAAACAAAAAGTAAATGAGACTTTCTGTGTTCAGAAACTTATAATCTAAACATAGAAACAAACATTATTTGACTTAATATAAAGGGGATGAGGGACATTAATTATACCAGTTTCCTTGAGGTGTAATTGACAAAATTGTATATATTTAAGGTGCACAATATATGGCTTGATACTGATACACTGTAAAATGAATGATTACCAGAACCAAATTAATTCGCATAACCTAACACAACCATCACTTCACATAGTTCCTTTTTTTTTAGTGTGGTGAGAAGACTTAAAATCTATTCTATTAGCAAGTTTCCAGTATATAAGCCTACAGTATTATTAACTATAGTCATCATGTTGTACATTAGATTCACCAAACTTATCCATCTTATAACTAATTGTTTGCACCATTTAACCAACTTCTCACTTAATATCATTAGTAACAACATCAAGGAGTAATGAGCAATTTGGTTTCAAGGTATAATTAGAATTGAGAAAAATCTCTGAACAAAGTCATAAAATAGCATATACAATCCTCAATTCTAAGATGTATACATCTTAAATCAGAGCACCAGTATTCAGGATTCTCCAGGTTTTCCAAATTTTCCAATTCTTCACCTTGAAAAATAAAAATTTATTCTGCAAACATTTTCTGACTACTTCATCCCAAAATCTTCAGCAGATTTTGCATTTGTATTCTCCCAAAACACATGTACTATTTATGCACCTATTATTATATAAATCATCGTATTGATTATATACCTCATTATTATACTTGAATGAAATAACTGCCTCATTTTTGTTTCCCTAATATCTTTCGTGGAGTTGATATTCAATAAAATGCAAACCAAATAAATGTTCTATAGAGAAGTGAAAATGTGGACTAGAGAAAAAGTGAGAATATGTACAGTGGACATGTAATAATTTGAAAGTGCTGTGAAAGGGAAGTTAGAGAAAGCAGAACATGTCCAAGGAGAGGAACTTTATAATTGTTAGAAAATATTCAAACTGGCTCATTATAAAATATGACTCTTTATGAAAATACAAACAAAAGTGGGGCAATTACAAAATCACGGACTAGAGAAAGGTAGAATATTCACCAGGAAGATCATGTCTGATATACAGACAATCAGAAAAAGTCAGTTTGAAGAATCACTGAGGAAAAGAAAGTTGCAAGAAAAGTAGATCAATAATGTTGTTTGCTGAAATACTACAAAATTATAGGATTTGTCCAAGAAAGTAGTCATTGGGGACTTTAGAGAGTGCAGTTTCAGTAGAGATGTGAGAAAACCCAAACTGCAGAGCTTAAGGGAATTGGTGCAGAAGTCCTGGTAACAAGTACAGAGATTTAATCGGAAAAGATTCAACTAAGAAAAGCCACTCTATTATGAGTTGTATCAGAGCCAAGCAAGATTATAATTACACTTTTGCTCAATTTCGATTTTTATTAAGAACAGTTAAAATGGATTCCACCTTCTCACACAATTTGGATGTGAGTATTTTATGTTTCAATGGGTTCATATTTTTAAGGTTGTTAGAACCAGAGAGGGAACCATCTACCTTCCTGGTGATCGTTAATTTTATTGTATTACTTATATAGTGAATTAGACCTATTTCTTTCCCTTTCTCAACAGGACAAATGAAAGTATCTGAAATGTCAGTACTTAGCTATTCTAAGTTACTCTGGAAATAACATTCTTGGGTTATGGGTGTGTGTATGTATTAGCACAGAGAAAGTCTTCTTTTTTTTTTTTTTTCATTTATTTTTATTAGTTGGAGGCTAATTACTTTACAGTATTGTAGTGGTTTTCTAAAGTACAATAATTGTTCTTATGTGTCTCACAGTTTATTTATGTATTTACTTTTTGGACTCTTTAGCTCTCTGGCTCCCAGGATGTACAGATGGGCTTTAACTGAGCCTATTACTAGTGTTCAGAGAAACTACTGAAGCAATCCTTCTAGGCAAGGGTCAGAATATAGAGAAGTTACAAAGTTAACATTTTTGAACTTGCTTACTGAGAAATTATTGTGGAAACAAGAAAAGATATATGCCTTTTCAAACCTCTGCCCTAAAACAAAATCCAATTTGGAGATACAGGATCTATAAGATTGCTCACCTTCAAAAAAGAGGAAATAAGAAATGCGAATGTGGGTACAAACTAAAGCAGAGGACACAGCCAAGCTTTTATCTGGAAATGAAATTTAGACATTTAGAAATGATATTTAGAAAATTTTACTGGAGTAAGTACGGGTGTGAGAGTCAGACCATAAAGAAGGCTGTGTGTCAAAGAATTGATGCTTTTGAACTGTGGTGTTGGAGAAGACTCTTGAGAATCCTTGGACTACAAGGAGATTAAACCAGTCAATTCTAAAAGAAATCAGTCCTGAAGATTCATTGGAAAGACTGATGCTGAAGCTCCAATACTTTGGCCAATTGATGCAAAAAGGCGACTCATTGGAAAAGACCCTGATGCTGGGAAAGATTGAAGGCAGGAGGAGAAGGGGACGACAGAGGATGAGACAGCTGGATGGCATCACTGACTCGATGGACATGAGTTTGAACAGGTTCCAGGAGATGGTGAAGGACAAGGAAGCCTGGTGCACTGCAGTCCACAGGGTCAAAGAGTCGAACATGGCTCAGTGACTGAACAACAGCAAAGCACTGGAAGTGCTGTTTCTTGGCATATTATTCTAAATATCCTATAACAACATAATCTAGATGGCATATACACATATATCCAAAAGTTTATATAGCTTCAAGGAAAAATGACACTCAGAATTTAAAAACTCAGCCTATAGAAAAAACAACAAAGTTACTCTGAAAGCTTGAATTTAATATCTCTGAATAAAAATACACTCTGTAAGATGGAAAAAATGAAAGGGGTAGATAAGAAAATATGCCTATATTATACTAAGATTAAAATTTGCATAAAAGATATGCTATGTGTGGTTTCAAAATGTGTTATCTATTATATATGAGTGCATGTATATTGTTCAATTTCTTTCGATGTGTGATGCTTTAAGAAATCATATTTAAATGAAAGATGTTTCAGAGACAATCAAGTTCATTGAAAATTACTTAGGTATGGTCTCCAATAATCATCTTTAGTTATAATTGAAACAGACTCAAAAGAAACTATTGCATTGTACTATGTTCAGAGAAATAAAATCAGTCATGATTTTATTGGAAGCAGAAACTCCAATACTTTGGCCACCTGATGCGAAGAGCCAACTCATTGGAAAAGACCCTGATGCTGGGAAAGATTGAAGGCAAGAGAAGAGGACAACAGAGGATGAGATGGTTGGATGGCATCACTGATGTGATAGACATGAGTTTGAGTAGGCTCTGGGAGTTGGTGATGGACAGGGAAGCCTGGAGTGCTACAGTCCATGGGGTTGCAGAGTCAGATATAACTGAGTGACTGAACTGAACTGATGTTCAGAGAAATATAATGTTGAGAGGAAGATGACCTGAACTAAACTTGGAAATAGCAAACTGAAAAAAAAAGAAATTTTACAAACATTTCCAGAATAATACTAGGGGGACCATGTGTATCCCACAAATAGACCAGTACAGTCCATGAGGCAAGGCTATTGCTATAACAGTGCCCTATGTGATAATCTGTAATAGTCTGGAAACATGAACAATTAAGATTTTTTAATTCTTCTTGCAGAAGAGTTAAGTTTATGTAGTCACTTCTTCTTAAGGTATCTAAAGGGGGGAAACATCATTCTAAGAAACATAAGTGTTTCTCCTCTTTGGGTGATTTTGTTTTCCTTATAATGCTATTATTAGCATTGCAATTTGTATGCCATTCTCTTTTAAGTTTATTAGTATAAACCATTGTCACTCTACTTTTTGACCTCTAGACATACTTGATAAAAATGAAGTTTCCAGGCTTAAATGTCAGATCTTAGAAGATTTTAGTCTCAGACATTAAAACATGGCTATACCTTTAATGATGACATATCTATCTCATCACTGACTTTCCATGGATTAATGAATTACCTCACAAGCATAACAATACACCTGGAAATGTTCCTCAATTTTCATTGCAGGGTTCATTTGAATTAGTAAGCCCTCCAAGGAAAAAATAGAGTCATTAATACTTTGAAAAATAAAATGGGACTTCCCAGTTGGTCCAGTGGTTAAGGATCTACCTTTCAATGCAGGTAAAGTGGGTTCTATCCCTGGTTAGAAAACTAAAATCTCACATACCATGGGGCACCTAACCCCTTGTGCTGCAACTACTGAGCCTGCACGCTCTATAATCAGTGCTCTGCAACCAGAGTAAGTCCGTGAGCCGCAATGAAGAGTGCTCATGCCACAAGGAAGACCCAATATAGCCAAAATAATAAAAATAAAATAAAATGCAATTTAACCAAGTTAAGTCTTCAAAGAAGTGAAAGTGTTAGTTGCTCAGTCATGCCCAACTCTTTACAACTCCATGGGCTATAGCCTGCCAGGCTCCTTTGTCCATGGAATTTTCCAGGCAAGAATACTGGAGTGAGTTGCCATTCCCTTCTCCAGGGGATCTTCCCAACCCAGGGATCAAACTTGGGTCTCCTGCATTGCAGTAGGTAGGTTCTTTAACATCTGAGCCACCAAGGAAGTCTTCAAGGTGTTCAGTAAATATGAACAGATATAAGGAAAGTATATATAAATTGTGCACAGGAGCACAAAATACTCATTATATATATATATATATATATATAAACATAAAAAGAAACAATTATTTATACATAATTACTAGTAACAATAGAAATAAAGATAAAAAATATTTTAGTGAACACTGGTGATGTGCCAGATAGTGTATTAAACTGCATAAAAATGAGTTTCAGAGAGTTATTTTTAATAAGGAAACAGCCTTAGGAAATATTAATATGTGACTTTTTGAGATTGTAAACAGCATCTCTTCAGACAGTTGCTCTGGTTGTGCAGCATATAAGGGTTTCATTCACATCATAGATATATGCTAAGTTACATAATAGTTCAAGGGCAAGATGGAAGATTTTTGGCTTTCAGGCTGAATACCTGAGCAGTTAGGGAGAACCCTTTCCTTAAAAGAGAAAAAACAAAAACTTATGTTGACTTTCGTGGTCTGCACACACTTAGGGAATCTCTAACTCTCTCTCTCTCTCAGGCACACACACACACTCACACACACACACTCACACTCATTGGCACATATATTCTTTTAAAGCTTCTCTAACACTCTAACACTTTGATTCAAAGTTAGTTACAATGTTATGATATATGGTTCTTTTTAAAGAAATACTGTTCCTAGCTGATCATGGTAGTATTATCTAGTCAATATGGACAATCTGAAAATGCAAAGAAAGTAATAAAAAATGAAAATAAAACTCACCCCTTATATACCATTTTCCTTCCTTACTTTCTTTCTTTCCCTCCCTTTCATAATTCACTAATTCATTCAAAATCAAAACAAACAAAAAAAAGGAAAAAAACACAAACTCCATGGACAACTTGCTTTTTTTTACCTCACTGTGAATAATATGGTAGAATAAGGAATATGGTCTTAATATCTTTTATCCCACATGATACATAATTTAGCAGATAGCCCTGCCTCCTTTGCTTCCAATGGCATCCCTGTGCAGGCTCCCCACACTCAATTTGGGATCATAGCACATGTTCCCATTTCAAGAAAACTGTCAGGACTGATAATGAATTAAACTGTATGCTAAAATAACAATCCCAATACTTTCATATTGGGCTAGAGTAGCTACTAAAACTATAAATCAATTATGTTTTCCAATATTCTACTGGCTAGCTAAATTCTGACTTTTAAAATTTAATTTGATACTATCAATCTCAATTATGTATTTATTCTTTCTTAAATCTGCAGTTATCAAACAAATGAAATGTTCATTACAAATAGGTCATCTGCAAATTTTATTATTGCATCTAAAAACTTATCCCAACAAATTTGAGAAATATTGAAAGACTCAAAATTTAGCCCAATGTCTTAAGTAAAAAAATTTTGAAAATAACAATTATGCAGTAAACTTTTCTTAGAAGCTGATTCACACATGTGGATAATACTAGAATATTCCATTTCATGATAAAATATTTCTTGAATAAATAGTATTTTTTCCCTTCCAACTTCCACATGCCTAAGTAAGGACATACACAGAATAAACACAGGAAACCTTTAATTTGAAAGTCCAGAAGAATTCTATTCTTTAACATAAGAAAAATATAAACTGCTATACTAATAGCCTTAGAGTATTTAAAATTTTTCCACCTTCATATTTCTCTATCTTAGATCCTAACTATGTATAGAAGTCAGGTGTCAACTATCAGATGGGCTACTCCAACCAGTAAATCCAACCAGTAAACCTCTTAAACTTTTTTTCACACATTTCTGTCATGAATAGGATTATCACTTCATCTTCCTTCAGTCTAATCACACCTGCATCCTCAAGAATTTGGATAAGAAAAAATGGCTCAAGAAATCCATATCACATATTTCACTTGTGTTATTTTGTGCGTTAGACATGCTTTGTTTACTTCTGATTTCATTCCTGCATAATATGGGTGCAGACTTTAATAGGGATTTTAAAAAATAGTAGCTGTGAAAACCATTTTCATGAACAATAACATATAAATGATGTCAGAGTCTCTTACTGAGGGAGACCAGAGAGAAGTAGGCGACCTACAGAAATGTGTTATTACTTCTGGGGGGCGGGTATCAGAGGATGCAAGTATGGAAGGAATGATGAAAAGCACATCAAGTTGAGAAACCTCTATAAAAAAACTATACAAAATTTTTGTTTCTTTGCCACAGTTCATTGGAAGTACTGATGTTGAAGCTGAAACTCCAATACTTTGGCCACCTCATGCGAAGAGCTGACTCAATGGAAAAGACCCTGATGCTGGAAAAGATTGAGGGCAGGAGAAGAAGGGGACGACAGAGGATGAGATGGTTGGATGGCATCACCAACTCGATGGACATGGGTTTGGGTGGACTCCGGGAGTTGGTGATGGACAGGGAGGCCTGGCATGCTGTGGTTCATGGGGTTGCGAAAAGTTGGACATGACTGAGTGACTGAACTGAACTGAACTGAACATATCCTTTCAGTCTTCCTAGGTGTTGAGCAACTTAACTCCAGAAGGGAAGAGCTAAAAAGGCTTTCTAACTGTGGCTGGAAGGTTTCCCATGAGTGCAGTGAGGGGGCAGCCTTACTGTGAAATGTAACTTGGCAGGTGTGAAGCTATACTCTGCTTCAGAAAGTTACTTCACGGTCAGTGGTGACCTGATGATCTTATTTTGGAGGCTATCAATACAAGCACATTTAGAAAGACCAAGAGCTGAAATGAACTTATTAAAGAAGCTAATTTATAGCATTACAGGTTAAACCAGGGATTATTTCCTCTGATAACCTAAATTACATTGCTAAAAAGTACAGGGTTTGTGAAAGTCTAATATGAGTAATGACAGTCCTTCCATCTCAGTGTAAACACTAAATATGAATAAAAACAGAATGCCTTATGGCATGAATAAATATTAACACACTGATTTGTCGTCTATTCTTGGGGCATAAATTAAAATCTATTATTCTACTTTAAAGTCATGCATTTTTAAGTTCCATTGATTTTTATTTTTGCTTTAAAGTAGCAATTACATTATTTATTTCTTACTACACTTTTAACTTTGTTGTTAGACCGGAGACTCACAATCCTTATAAATGGCGATGACAGGGACATTAAATTCAGATGTACTTGGAGTAAACACTGTGCTAATTAGCTGAACTTTCCAAGGGATTAGACTGTTGACTTTATAAAAAATAGTTGATATTGTGAATTATTTTGCAAATCCCTAAAGAGGCATGATTTTCTAACATGGAGGACCGAGAATGCTTTAATATGTATACAATTCCAACACTGTATGGGGGATAAAGTAAAATTCTTTCATCTATCATCAGATTATTTAATTTAGCCAAGCAAATCTAACAACAAAAAAAAAAATACAAAATTCACAATCTTTGATGTCTCTAAGAGCAAATAGGTAATATGACAACAAATGACTAGTAAAAGTAATAAGCATATTAATAATAATAGAACAAAGCAGTTTTATTGAATAGTGAACTTCTAGGGTGGGAAAATTTATCCATTTTTTCTTCTGTTAGATAGAGAGATCCACCTTCCCATTAAGTAGTATTCAAAGACAGATGCCTTCAATATTGAAATATCTAAGACTGGCACATTTGGGCCATTGCAGATATAACATGTTAAATGGTTCCATAGAGCTTGATGACTAATGTATCTTTACTAAGTGAGTTACTGTTAAGGAATGACTCAAAATCTGATGCCAAGTCTTTTACACTTTTTCACTCTTTTCAAATAAAATAGTGAGGGCATGAAACCCCCCAATTGAAGTGCTAACACTAAAATCACTTATGACATCCACCTTTGACCCCTTCAGAGATCTCTTCTCATAGGGAATTTTGGTATTTTTCATATTCCTGATTTTATCCAAGGCTACTGTTTGTGTTTGTCTAATGGTTAGCAAATATAATTTCATGTTGTTTATAACAGTTAAGCATTATTTTAGTGAGAACATGTAAGTGTTCAAATAGAGGCTGAACTGGGTTTTCTACCATGTTGCAATCCTTATTAAGAAACAAAGTGCATCAGATGTTACTTTTGCAAGATTATTTTAATTAAAGTAAATTATTGCAAGGAGTCGCCAACTTTTAAAAATGAACTGCAAATTAGCATTATTCATTTCTATGATGTACGGCATTTTCCATAAAAATCCTGGCTAACGCTAAAGGTCAGAGTAAAAGCACCCTTACCGTCATCATATTGGCCCGAGCAGACTGTGAAGAGACAACCGAGGATAATCCCTGAAGTGAACCATTTCCAGAGAGAAAACTGTTGGAACATCTTCTGTCAAATTCCACTCAAGGCTGATCTGAAATAGAAAGAGGGAAAAAGAAATGTTTGACAAGTTCATTAATCTGTTACAGGTAAACACACCTGTCATAGCACAGAAAAGCCTTAATGACTTCATAGTTAATTACCTGTGCCACACTATCCATTATCAAAGTAGCATAATTGTTTAATGTACTAGAACTCATCTACATGAGTTTGCAGATGAGCAATCTCTAAGAAAAGACATCCATTCTGTTATTTACTTTGTAAGCAAGTAAGTTGAGATGTTAACATACTGATGACATTAGAACATCTTTAAAATTGAGACCCTGTGAGTGAATCAAATGCCAATCAGTTTAAGTCACTGAATTTATCTTCGATGTAGAACAATTCAATTATAAAATGTAAGTTTTTGCAATAACTTAAGATGTTAAGCTGTTGGTGTCCTACATAAAATTTCAATAGCCATTTGTCTTATGGAATTACGTAGAAAAACCCACCATCAAAACAGAAATTCATTTTTAGTAGAGTGACAAAAGATTGACTTAACCATGTCATATAAGACTAAGAATAAGCCATCAGTTTTTACCACATCTGTCTTTGGAAACATTTGCATTAATTTCAATTCTTTTGTTTTTCTTTGCAATCTGCCAGTAAATAAAGAAATTGAATGAGGTGTTAGTGGCCTGTAAGCAGATGGGCCAGTTTTCTGTCTCCATCAGAAAAGAAAAAGTGAATTAGCCTAAAGGGGCAAGAGAGACCATGAAGGTTGTGATAAATTGTAAAGTGCAGGGTTTGTCTGGAGAAACATGTGGGGATATAAACCAGCGTTACTGAGTCTTCTGATTTTCCAGAACATGATACATTTCTGTTTTCCATGGTAAATTTCAAATTTCCACGTGAGACTGCTGAGTATTTAGATAGTTGCCCAAAACTTTTTATAGATTAAAAGCATCTGGCAGGTCATACTGTCTTCTAAGGTCCTTCAGTTTACAACTCCTGCCAGGGATTCTCTCTACTAAACTACTCATGGGTAAGGTCCTTCAGAATGCACAAAGGAAATAATTTGAATTTTACTTTCGCGTGTATTTTGCTAAATTTGTATCTCTGCTTTATTTTTGTGCATTTTATGAGGTTTATTTGCACAATAACATGCAAAATATGCAATTTATTTAAAATCATATTAAAATTACAAGCTCAAACAATTTTTATTCATGGAATGAAAGTGAAAGTGAAGTCGCTCAGTCATGTCCGACTCTTTGCAACCCCATGGACTGTAGCCTACCAGGCTCCTCCATCCATGGGATTCTCCAGGCAAGAGTACTGGAGTGGGCTGCAATTTCCTTCTCCAAGGGATCTTCCCAACTCAGGGACCAAACCCGGTGTCCCATATTGCGGACAGATGCTTTACCGTCTGAGCCACCAGGGAAGCTCATAATCGTGGAATCCGTGGTCCATAAATTTCAAGTCACAGAAATAGATCATAGACCTTCTAAAATGGAATATTTCTTCTTGTGTTTCTTCATCTTAATAAAAAGAGTGTCCTTTTTATCTAACCCTCACGTATTTTCTCCCTCTAACTGGTAAAGAACTCAGCTTCTACTTTTATAACTTCTAGGCAAAGATAGAGCCCATCATTAAATATCAAGCAACTATAAAAATACATGTTTATTTTAGGAAAGGAAAAATAAAATTGACAAATACGAGTCATTTTAAGAGCAGTTGATTAGAGTGGGGCTTCTTTTTAAATTCAAGTTCTTCAACTTCCCAGTTATGACTGAGCAAATGAAATAGCATCTCTGTCTCACCTCATTATTAACATGGAGATACAATCGTGCCTACCTCATAAATTTATTTGGAGGATTAGGTAAATGGCTATAAATACATGCTTAGAAAAATACCTCAAAGAGAGCACTCCACAAAGCTTAAAGTAAGTGTTTTTGATTCATCATCTATGAAGTCTTCAAAGTGGTTAAACATACATTTTTTCAACTCATCTTGAGTGAAAGCTCTAAGGTAGGTATTATTGTCTCTACTCTGTGGAGGAAAGGATATGCTCACAGGCTCAAGGTTACAAACTCATGAGTGGCTGAAGTGGTGGTGAAGTTTGTAAGTTTGAAATTTCTGCTCATTCCATTACAAAAAAAGGACAAAACAATTTTCAAGAGAGCACATGGTTCTGGTTTCAAACTACATGGAGGCCCAGAATAGCTTGCTGCATTTCTTTCCTGGATACTAAGGAGAAATACTGCATACTTCTTCCCAAACCTGAAGTATATATAAGATTTGTGCAAATAATGGCTTAAATTCCTTTTTTTTTTCCTAAAGAAATGTTACAACATTAAGAAACAGAAAATAGTGTTTAAATTTTAAAAATAAAGGAAAAACACTTAAAGGATATTAGAAAAAAAAACAAACAAAAAAGCAATATCCATTTTCTTTACTAGTTTTACGCTCTCTAGAATTGCAGGCAAAGTACTTGCAGGTGCTTCAAACAACACTCTAACATGGTTTGTACTGTTATTATCAATTCCATATTAAACACTGCCTTGTTCCTTGAACACAAAATTTCCCTCCAGATCTCCGTGGTCAGTAATGCTATGCTCTATCAACCTAGACCATGCTTGATTCTAAAAAGAAATGTAGGTGACCTATAAATAATATCATTGTGCTTGCTTGTTTGGAGGTGATTGACTATACCATATTCAACACTGTTATAGTTAATAAGACATGGTTTTGCAATTGTGATTTGAAAACACAGTTGATCCCTGAACAACTCAGGGGTTAAGGACACCAATCATCCCCCTTCCTCCAACCAAAAATCCAAATATATCTGCATCAGATGACTTATCCAAAAGCAGGAAGTTAAACCAATTTGGATAGAATCAAGACTCTAGGTTGCTCTCAGTCCATGTATTGTGATTCTTGGGCTTCCCAGATGGTGCTGGTGGTAAAGACCCTGCCTGCCAATGCAGGAGACATAAAAGACGTGGGTTCAATCCCTGGATTGGGAAGATACCCTTGAGGAGGGCATGGCAAAGCACCCTAGTATTCTTGCCTGGAGAATCCCATGGACAGAAGAGCCTGGTGGGCTACAGTCCACAGGATCACAGGGAGTCGGACACGAGTAAAGCAACTTAGCACACACACACACATTGTGATTCTCTAAGCAAACACAAATTTTCCTCCACACTTGAAGATTTGTAAAATAAAATTATAGGTGCTAATTTTATTGGAAAAAAAAAACACATAAAAGTGAACCTGTGCTATACAAACCCATGTTATTCAAGGGCTATCTGTAGTATTCTACTGTCAATAATATTGGGGGGGGGGGAAGCAGGTTTTCCAATTATGTTATAATCTTATACATAAGTAGTTTCAGTTTCATGATATTTACTATATATTTTCTGTAGTCTTTGGAATATTTTACTATTATTTCTAAAGACACAATATATTGATTTTGAGTTTCACATCATTTGTATGATAAAGCTACCAGAATAAAATTCATATTCATTTCTCTGGCATTGAATATTCTCAGAAATTCAATTATTCAACAAGCATTTATGGAGGGTCTATGAGGTCCCAACCATTCTTATAGACAGATGGAACTTATCAATTAAAAAAATGCATATCCCTGCTTCTATGAAGCTTACATTCAGAAAATGGAATAAGGTTATATGAAACAAACAATTTCATTCTGGTGAAACACCTGCTTATTTAAGTTATATGCAGAGTACATCATGAGAGACGCTAGGCTGGAGGAAGCACAAGCTGGAATCAAGATTGCCAGGAGAAATATCAATAACCTCAGATTATGCAGATGACACCACCCTTATGGCAGAAAGTGAAGAAGAACTAAAGAGCCTCTTGATGAAAGTAAAAGAGGAGAGTGAAACTGTTGGCTTAAAGCTCAACATTCAGAAAACTAAGATCATGGCATCTGGTCCCATCACTTTACGGCACATGGATGGGGAAACAGTGGAAACAGTGTCAACAGTGTCAGACTTTATTTTTGGGGGCTCCAAAACCACTGCAGATGGTGATTGCAGCCATGAAATTAAAAGATGTTTACTCCTTGGGAGGAAAGTTATGACCAACCTAGACAGCATATTACAAAGCAGAGACATTACTTTGCCAACAAAGGTTCATCTAGTCAAGGCTATCGTTTTTCCAGTGGTCATGTATGGATGTGAGAGTTGGACTATAAAGAAAGCTGAGCACCGAAGGATTGATGCTTTTGAGCTGTGGTGTTGGAGAATACTCTTGAGAGGCCCTTGGACTGCAAGGAGATCCAACCAGTCCATCCTAAAGGAGATCAGTCCTAGGTGTTCATTGGAAGGACTGATGCTGAAGCTGAAGCTCCAATACATTGGCCACCTCATGCGAAGAGCTGACTCATTGGAAAAGACCCTGATGCTAGGAGGGATTGGGAGCAGGAAGAGAAGGGGATGATAGAGGATGAGATGGCTGGATGGCAGCACTGACTCGATGGACATGAGTTTGGGTAGACTCTAGGAGTTGGTGATGGATAGGGAGGCCTGGCGTGCTGCGGTTCATGGGGTCGCAAAGAGTCGGATATGACTGAGCGACTGAACTGAACTAAACTGAACTGAACACACCTGCAGAAACACTTGACAAGGAAAGCACAACTATTTCAGTCATCCTTGCTGAAAGCACCCTTGATGGTATCCAGTATCTGGAGGGTAGATTACCATTCATCTCTTGGAGGGAAACTACATAAAAGGCCTTTCACTTTAAAGTATAAATGCAAAATCTGTCAGTACACAATGCTCTACTCTTTACCTGATGATCCCTGCCTTCTGGAGTCTGGGTTGGTTGTGGTGACACATGGCAAAAACAGCCAAGGATAACAGCAGTTTTCCCTCTGGTACATTTTTGAAAATGCTTACTCTTTTATTTAAGGCTCTGCCCTGACTACTACATGAAAAGCCAGTAATTTCTTTGAAGTATCAAAGTGTGGATACCAACACCATGATGAGAAATCCCACATCAGCATTGTGTCAGGAAGCGAGCTGAAATCTCCCAGGGAGCTGAGAGTGGAACATGAGCATTTTGCCCTTCAACAGTCTATTCAGTCAAACTTTGGTACTTTGCTATCACTGACAACATCTAGATACAGTTGTAATAACAAAACTTGTCACTTCTATACTGCTTATATGAAATTTATACTATTTACTTCCTAGAATATTCAAACTCTCTTTCAAAGCAGTCTTAACTATGAAATTTAAAATATAAGCCTTTCCAAAGTCACCACATCTCACTATACCATATATGAATTTCCTTAACTGATTGGTTGAAAATCTTTCTTCTACTTCACTGTTGTGGGAATAAACAAGAAGGTTTTCATCGCTACAGAAAAGAGTTATCACTCATAAGCATGACCTGATGAATCAATCTTTATCTTTTTTCTTTGTAATATGCACTTTCAAAAAATAAAATTTCAGAGCCTTTATGATCTATTCTCTTTTTCTATTTATCTCTTACAATAATTTTATATATTTTATTAAATATATGTTGATATCTTTATGTTTAGGACTACCCTGGTGGCTCAGACAGTAAAGAATCTGCCTGCAGTGCAAGAGAACTGGGTTCGATCTCTCAGTTGGGAAGATCCACTGAGGGAGGGAATGGCTAACTACTCTTGCATCTTTGCCTGGAGAATCCAATGGACAGAGGAGTCTGGTGCAGACTATATATACTTTTATAAGGATAGTATATTTTATAAATGTGACATGCATGTGTGCATGCTTAGTTGCTCAATTGTGTCTGACTCTCGGGGACCCCAATGAGCAACTAAGCATGCACACATGCATGTCACATTTATAAAATATACTATCCTTATAAAAGTATATATGCAAAGTAGAAAATATATTTTATTTTTGAAGAATAAAATGTATTGAAAATTTTATATCCATATTACAACTTTATTCATAAAAACTATGTAAATAAATAAATATTTATTTTATTTAACATTATGCTATATTTATATTTATACTACATATAGATAAATATTAATCCTATATATATCTTTTTATTCATTAGCTTAATTCTGTTGCAAGGACAGAAATGGCCAGATTGCCCCTGACAGCAAAGTTACCTGTGTTTTCGTCAGGCACCGTGAGAGCTGAGGTACCTCTCCAACCTGCCCCAAACTAACCAGACTCACCTAATCTTCGATGGAGCTTACAGTCTGACGTGCCACAGTGTCTGAGTTTACCCTTACTGCTGTTCACTTTAAAATGTGTATTTGTTTGTGTTCACTCTCCGTGTGTTCATAATATATAAATATATACGTGTATATATATCTACACATATGTGCATTCATAATATGTGTGTGTGTGTGCACACGTGAGCATGTACACACATGCTGACACTTCAGTCTGACTATTTGCGACTCCATGGACTATAGCACACCAGGCTCCTCTGTCTGTGGGATTTTCCAGGCAAAAATACTGGAGTGGGTTGCCATTTCTTACTCCAGGGGACCTTCCTAACCCAGGGATCAAATCTGCGTCTCCTTTGTCTCCTGCATTGCATTGGGGTTCTTTTCTCTACTTTATATATATATATATATATATATAAATGCTGTCTTCCTGTTTTCACTTTTAAATGTAATTTAAATGTATATTTGTGTGTACTCTTTCTGTGTGCATTCATAATATACATATATGTGCATTGTACTCCCTCCCTCCCTTCCTCTCCCTCGTCTTACACAGTTCAATATGTATACATACACTCTCAATATAATGGAATCAAAGTTGATAAAAAAAAGTTTAAAAAGTGAGGAAGAGAAGAAAGCCATAAGAACTTATTTCACTAACAGTGTAACTGCTCACAGGACATGTGTTGCATTAGAGTTTTAACATTTTACATATAACTTCAACAGTTGTAAATATTAAGTGAGAATAGTTTCACTCAAAATGCATTTCCTAAAACCATATGATACAAACAACAAAAGTCTAAGTTTAGATATTCTTCTTCTACAAACTTTGATGGATCTTAACAATAAACAGGGCTTCACTCATAGCTCAGCTGGTAAAGAATGGGCTTGAAATTTGGGAGACCTGAGTTGTTCACTTGGTTGGGAAAATTCCATGGAGTAATGACCTAAATAAAATCCCTTACAATGACACTGTGGAAGTGATAGATAGATCTAGGGAATCCATCTGATAGCCAGAGTGCCTGAAGGACTATGGACAAATATTCACAACATTGTACAGGAGGTGGTGATCGAAACTTTCCCCCCAGAAAAGAAATTCAAAAAGGCAAAATAGTTGTCTGAGGAGGCCTTACAAATAGCAGAGAAAAGATGAAAAGTGAAAGGCATAGGAAGAAAGGGAAAATATACCCATCTGAATGCAGGATTCCAGAGACTACCAAGGATCGATAAGAAAGCCTTCCTCAGTGATCAATGCAAAGAAATAGAGGAAAACAGTAGAATGGGAAAGACTCAAGATCTCTTCAGGAAAATTAGAGATACCAATGGAATATTTCATGCAAATATGGGCACAATAAAAGACAGTCCACCTGACCTGCCTCTTGAGAAACCTGTATGCAGGTCAGGATGCAACAGTTAGAACTGGACATGGAAAAACAGACTGGTTCCAAATAGAAAAAGGAGCACATCAACGCTGTATATTGTCATCCTGCCTATTTAACTTCTATGCAGAGTACATCATGAGAAACACTGGGCTGGAGGAAGCACAAGCTGGAATTAAGATTTCCAGGAGAAATATCAATAACCTCAGATATACAGATGACATCACCCTTATGGCAGAAAGTGAAGAAGAACTAAAAAACCTCTTGATGAAAGTGAAAGAGGAGAGTGAAAAAGTTGGCTTAAAGCTCAACATTCAGAAAACTAAGATCATGGCATCTGGTCCCATCACTTCATGGCAAATAGATGGGGAAACAGTGGAAACACTGGCTGACTTTATTTTTCAGGGCTCCAAAATCACTGCAGATGGTGACTGCAGCCATGAAATTAAAAGACGCTTACTCCTTGGAAGGAAAGTTATGACCAACCTAGACAGCATACTAAAAAGCAGAGACATTATTTTGCCAACAAAAGTCTGTCTAGTCAGGGCTATGGTTTTTCCAGTGGTCAGGTATGGATGTGAGAGTTGGACTATAAAGAAAGCTGAGTGCTAAAAAATTGATGCTTTTGAATTATGGTGTTGGAGAAGACTCTTGAGAGTCCTTTGGACTGCAAGGAGATCCAACCAGTCCATCCTAAAGATCAGTCCTGGGTGTTCATTGGAAGGACTGATGCTGAAGCTGAAACTCCAATACTTTGGCCACCTGATGTGAAGAGCTGACTCATTTGAAAAGATCCTGATGCTGGGAAAGATTGAGAAGGGGATGACAGAAGATGAGATGGTTGGATGACATCACCGATTTGATGGACATGGGTTTGGGTGGACTCCAGGAGTTGGTGATGGACAGAGAGGCCTGGCGTGCTGTGGTTCATGGGGTCACAAAGAGTCAGACACAACTGAGTGACAGAACTAAACTGAACTGAAAGGACAGAAGTGGTATGGACCTAACTGATGCAGAAGATATCAAGAAGAGATGGCAAGAATACACAGAAGAGCTATACAAATAAACTCTTCATGACCCAAATAACCACAATGGTGTGATCACTCACCTAGAGCCAAACATTCTAGAGAATGAAGTCAAGTTGGCCTTAGGAAGCACCCCTACATACAAAGCTAGTGCAGTGACGGAATTCCACTGAGCTATTTCAAAGCCTAAAAGATGATGCTGTGAAAGTGCTGCACTCAATATGTCACCAAATTTGGAAAACTCAGCAGTGGCCACAGGACTGGAAAAGGTCAGTTTTCAATCCCAAAGAAAGGCAACACCAAAGAATGTTCAACCGACTATGCAATTGCACTCATTTCACACACTGGCAAAGTAATGCTCAAAATTCTCCAAGTGAGGCTTCAACAGTATGTGAACCATGAATTTCCAGATGTTAAAGCTGGATTTAGAAAAGGCAGAGGAACCAGACATCAAATTGTCAACATCCGTTGTATCCTAGAAAAAAGCAAGAAATTCCAGAAAAAAACATCTACTTCTGCTTCATTGACTACACCAAAGCCTTTGATGTGTGAATCATAACAAACTGTGTGGAAAATTCTGAAATGATGGGACTACCAGACCATCTGACCTGCCTCCTGAGAAATCTGGTTGCTGGTCAAGATGTAACAGTTAGAACTGGACATGGAAAAATGGACTGGTTCCAAATTGGGAAAGGAGTAAGTCAATGTTATATATTGTCACCCTGCTTATTTAACATATATGCAGAGTACATCATGTGAAATGCTAGGCTGGATGAAGCACAAGCTGGGACTTAGGAAGCATCCCATCTCAGCAATGAATATTGCTGAGAGAAATATCAATAACCTCAGATATGCAGATTACACCACCCTCATGACGGAAACCAAAGAAGAACTAAAGAGTCTCTTGATGAAAGTGAAAGAGGAGAGTGAAAATGAAGGAGTAAAAGAGGAAAGTGAAAGAGAAAGTGAAAAAAAAGAGAAAGTGAAAAAGAGGAGAGTGCCAAAGAATTGGTACTTTTGAACGAACTGTGGTGTTGGAGAAGACTCTTGAGAGTCCCTTGGACTGCAAGGAGATCCAACCAGTCCATCCTAAAGGAAATCAGTTCTGAATATTCATTGGAAAGACTGATGCTGAAGCTGAAACTCCAATATTTTGACCACTTGATGAGAAGAACTGACTCATTGGAAAAGACCCTGATGCTGGGAAAGATTGAAGGCAGGAGGAGAAGGGGATGACAGAGGATAAGATGGTTGGATGGCATCACCCACTTGATGGACATGGGTTTGGGTGGACTCCGGGAGTTGGCGGTGAACAGGGAAGACTGGCTTGCTGCAGTCCATGGGATCACAAGGAGTCAGACACAACTGAGTGACAGAGCTGAATTGAATGCAGATGACACCACCGTTATGGTAGAAAGCAAAGAGGAACTAAAGGACCACTTATTGAAAGTGAAAGAGGAGAGTGAAAAAGCTGGCTTAAAACTCAACATTCAAAAAACTAAGATCATGACATCCAGTCCCATCACTTCATGGCCAATAGATGGGGAAACAATGGAAACAATTACAGACTATTTTCTTGGGCTCCAAAATCACTGTAAATGGTGACTGCAGCCCTGAAATTAAAAGACATTTGCTCTTTGGAAGAAAAGCTGTGAAAACCTAGACAGAATATTAAAAGGCAGAGACATTACTTTGCCAACAAAAGTCCATATAGTCAAAGCTATGTTTTTTTCCAGTAGTCACGTATGGATGAGAAAGCTGGACCATTGATAACAACCGTTAAGAACTTAACATGTCCATAGGGGTTTTTCCTTTTCAAATGGCAGCTTTAATCATAAAACTCTAAATGATGGAAGAAATGACCCTGGGTTTTCTTTTTGGATAATACTACTCTTCAAGGATACAAACTACTGATAAACATAGCTAGCCTATTTAATTTACATATAAAGTTTATATCCTATTACAAAAAGCCAATATTCAATATAACCAATAACAAGTATAAGATATATGTTATAATAATCTATTCATACTAGTTGGCTTAATAAAATATGAATAAATTAAATATTGAAAAGAAACTAGATTTCAATACCTATGTTCATTATGACTGAATATTCTTTTTAGTGTTTATACATGCATTTACTCAATAAGAATTTATTGTATATTTATTGCATGTGAGTTACTCTTCTTCTACTGAAGAAATAAATCAATTTAGTTTCCTCACAATGATTTGCTATTGACCAAGCAACATATTTCATATTTTTGTTCAGTATATAATTCAAAGTGCATTAGTAGTGATTCTACATTAAAGGAGTTTTAAATTTTAGTTTCCAGTTTTAAGAGATTTGCTTTCAATCTGTGCTTTCTGAATTAGCATCTAAATACTAGTCCTAGACATAAATATATTTACCATAATCTTAGAAAAATAATAATAAAAAAAAAAACAGCTTGACAAGATTGAACACCAAGAAATGGAAAAAGCCCAAGCATTTTTTTTCATCTGTGGAATGTTTGACTTAAGAACATAACCAAATAAGTCTGAAACTGAATAAAGCGCAGGCAAGTCTATGCATGATTTTCAAAGGAAACTTGAAGGAGCGTTCTGTGTAATGTCATTCTCAGGCATAGGAAACAGATGACTAATACTGCTGTTTGATACAAGTAAAACATCCTGAGAAACACGAATAAATTAATAAACAGATTATTTTTCTCTTAACATATGTCCATTAACAAAAATAAAGGTATTAAGCCAGTGAAGAGAGATTACAGTTGAAACTGTAAAAATTACAGTGCCTTTTCTTGAGACATTATAATGAAAGTCCTAGTTTGGGATGAGAGAGACTTATGATACATTCCTAGCTCTGTCACCTCTGGGTCATATGAATGGTTAACTTGTGAGACTTGTGAGACTCTACGTAAATTTAGGATAATAAAATTCATTTCATTCTGCTATAGTCAACAATGATGACAATTCTAACAACAACAAAATAGGAGTACTAAAGAGTATTTACTTTTAAAATTCACTTCCTAAGTGGTTTATTGAGTGCTGATTCTGGAAAGTGTATTTTATAAGATATAGAAAATATGGACGCATGAGAAAAAAATGAAGAGATGAAAAATGAAGGGAAAAAAAGGAAGAAAGTTTAGAAGGAAGGGAGGGATGCAGGGAGAAAGGTTTATGTGAATTTTTAGTCTTTAACAGGATGTGTGAGTCACACCCTAAGGTGTCCCACAATAAACCATGCACTTGTCTGATCCCCCACCTCACCCCATAGAGTGCAGATGAAGTCTGTGACTTTGCTTTTAGCTCATAGAATATTGCAAAGATAATGCAAAACTATCCCCTTGGTTCAGTTAAATTATATAAAACTCACTCTTAGCATGGTGGAGAGAGAATTTTCCATCTGAGATTTAAGAAGCAACAATTAATATTGTAAACCACCTATGAAGAGGAACATAAGCCAGGGATCTTGTACCCGAAAGTGGCCTCCATACAACAGACTTCAGTTATACAACCAAAAGAAGAAGAATTCTGCCAATAAACTAAATGAGTCTAGGAGTCTTTCCTAATCAGTCCTAGAGATAAAAATGCAGGTTGGCAGGCAATTGATTGCAGCCTTGTAAGACATTTAACAGAGGACCCAGCTAACCGGTAGTGGGACTCCTGACCCAGGGAAACTGTGAGCTAATCATTGTGGATTGTCTTAAGCCATCAAGTTTGTGGTAATTTGTATGTAACAGGAGACAATTAATGCATGGGAGGATCTGATGGAAACATGGTATTTGTAAAACATTGATCAGTTTAGTGTTTGTTCTGAATTTTAGATAACAACTGCTTATGGGATTGAGGATGGAATCAGACATATTAAACAAAACTAAAGGGGGAAACACACATTCAACAAAGAAGAGAGTTGTCTTGCACAAACTAATGGCTATAGTTTCAATGAAAGGAAGCCTATGGGGAGCACAATTTTCAGTGCTGTGGTGCAATAATTGAGACTGAGCAACTGAACTGAACTGAACTGATAAAGAGTTGCCTGCCTTTTATTCATGGAAGTCTTCTGTACAAACATGATTTTCCTCGAGTTGCATACTATATGAGTGCATATACAGAAACTAAACACATCCTACTTTGTATTGTCTTTGCAGGAATTTTCAAATAAGGTACTCAACAAACTGAACCAAAAATATGTCATTTATCATAATTAAAAAAAAATAGAATATTTTGTTAAGGACTAGATCTGTAAGTTTACTGTTAATGAAAATGTTGGTAAAGATCACTGTTTTGGGTGTGATAGATGTTACCGCTATTAAAAGCATTAAAATATTGTACTAGTTTAGGTAAATATAGGTAAACAAATAATACACTGTTCTGTTTAATTTCACTTTGTGCTCTTCTTATTTGTCCTAAAAAAGTATAAGTAAAATTTGTAGTTTGGGGTATTTTCAGAAGTATCATCTCAAATATAATAAGTCAATTAATTGTTTAAATAGGGGAAGAACTACAGCTAAGAAAGTATTTTTAAATATCTCTAAGTTTGTTTTGATGTAATTATTTTAAGCTTTTACTATTTATGTTATACATTTATATGATTAAAGAAGTGTTTGATGTTCTCAACTGGCCTAAGTACCAAGATGAATGATCTGACTTACAAAATTAACTGAATATACAAGAGCCATGTAAACCCTGTATTTATGCTACAGATTCATCGAGGTCAATATGACCTTTCCTAAATGGGTGTTCACTGGAAGGACTGATGCTGAAGCTGAAATTCCAGTACTTTGTCCACCTCATGCGACAAGTTGACTCATTGGAAAAGACCCTGATGCTGGGACGGATTGAGGGCAGGAGGAGAAGGGGCTGGCTTCTGAGCAGGTCTCAAGGGCCTGAAAAGGTAGCTCCTGAGTTGCAGTCCCTGCTCTGGCAGGGGAGCACCCCCGGCACCCCTGTGGCTCAGCTCAGGAAGGTCAAACCATTGACCAGCAGTGTATGGCTGGAGCCGAATGGGGACAGAGGGGGAAAAGTGGCAGGGAAAAAAAAAAAACTACATATGGAGTTTCAGGTGATACATTGAAAGTATACCTCACTAATCAAATCACATGATACTGAAAACCTAGCTAACAATTTTTTGTGTGTTTTTTATTTTGTTTTTTAATAGTACTAGTGATGTACTGATATGTTTAAAAAGAAGGTGCATGAAGAGGATAGGTATATGCACCTGGTAGAAGTATGTAGCATGGATTTGAGGGGAATAATGAGTGACAGACTAAGTGCTTTTGAATGCTTTAATTACTTCAGTTTTATTCTGTTTAAATACACCTAGCAAGTTGCTCAATAATTGCAGGACAGCTAAAATAAGAACACCGTTAGCTGGTTTTAGAGAATTCTTTATAAAAGATAGTGTTATAATTGTAAAATTCTGTCCTATTTATCAAAGGTAACTCAATACAATTATTATTCTTTATATTTAAGAGGAAAACACAATTTAAATAATTTTATTTTTTTATAGAGATTATACTTTATGAGTAATGAAATAAGTCAATATACATGATGTATAAGTACACTGATGTGAGCACAATAACCTATCATAATGTCTATTTTTGATGAGTTTTCATAGAAAAATCTCTAAAAGGATGTGAACATAAGCCATATAACACTATTTCTCCTGAAATGGAAAAAGCAATGAAAAGTGATAAAGATTCCTTTAAGAGGAATTTTCAGAAAATAAAAACAAAGAACAAAGTATGCACAAACTATAGCTTTTTCTACTTAATTAGCATTCTTGTCCAATTAAACAATAATCATAAAATAACATTTTTTGCCTTTAGAATTATTGCTGAAGTTCAAAGGTTCAAATTTTTAATTGCTACTCATAAAGGATGCAGTGTAACTTTCAAAACTATGAAAAGTCTCCTATTTTACATGATTCAGCAAGATGTTTCTCTTAGAAAAAATATCATTAAAGAGTTCTAACTTTTATGTAAAGTAATGACTGAGAACTTTTTTTGTTTCTACTTTCCAGTTTCAGACCTGGGTGAATAAATCAGAATCAGGCATCTTTTGTGGATGAAAGGAAGTAGAAATCTTAAGATTATAAACTTATTAGTGTGATGCCCATGGGCAAAGATGAAATCAGATATTATAGATGATTTTGAAGCTGCAATTTTAATAATGATAAGGGTAGAGTGAAATGAATAGCTGAAGAAGAAACAAATTTCACCCCTCTGTTCAAACCCATTAATCTGTCAGCATGTCAAAAGTATATTTTACTAATAGTTCATAATAGTGGGTACATGAAGATTAAAAGATAATCAGACATAAAGGTGGTGGGATGAAAATTAGTGTTAAGTTGTAGAAAAGAGAAATTGGAGAGAAATGATATGTCTAGTGAGTTTTAGGCTACACACATTGTGGGTAAGTAGCCACAGTTCTTTAGAGAAAAGATCACAAATGAGTAAAATTCATCAGTTCAGTTCAGTCGCTCAGTTGTGTCCGACTCTGTGACCCCATGGACTGCAGCATGACAGGCCTCCTTGTCCATCACCAACTTACAGAGTTTACTCACACTCATGTTCATTGAGTGGGTGATGCCATCCAACCCTCTCATTCTCTGTCATCACCTTCTCTGACCTTCACTCTTTCCCAGCATCAGGGTCTTTTCAAATGAATCAGCTCTTCACATCAGGTGGTCATAGTATTGGAGTTTCAGCTTCAGCATCAGTCCTTCCAATGAACACCCAGGACTGATCTCCTTTAGGACAGACTGGTTGGATCTCCTTGCTGTCCAAGGGAATCTCAAGAGTCTTCGCCAACATCACAATTCAAAAGTATCAATTCTTCAGTGCTGAGCTTTCTTTATAGTACAACTCTCACATCCATACATGACTACTGGGAAAACCAAAGCCTTAACTAGATGGACCTTTGTTGGCAAAGCAGTGTCTCTGCCTTTTAATATGTTGTTAGGTTGGTCATAACTTTTCTTCCAAGAAGCAAGCGTCTTTTAATTTCATGGTTGCAGTCACCATCTGCAGTGATTTTGGAGCCCCCCAAAACAAAGTCTGTCACTGTTTCCACTGGTTCCCCATCTATTTGCCATGAAATGATGGGATCAAATGCCATCATCTTCGTTTTCTGAATGTTGAGTTTTAAACCAACTTTCTCACTCTCCTCTTTCACTTTCATCAAGAGGCTCTTTAGTTCTTCTTCACTTTCTACCATAAGGTTGGTGTCATCTGCATATCTCAGGTTATTGATATTTCTCGCAGCAGTCTTGATTCTAGCTTGTGCTTCATCCAGTCCAGCATCTCTCATGATGTTTTCTGCATATATGTTAAATAAGTAGGGTGACAATATACAGCCTTGACATAATCCTTTCCTGATTTGTAATCAATCTGTTGCTTCATGTCCAGTTCTAACTCTTGCTTCCTGACCTGAATGCATATTTCTAAGAAGGCAGGTCAGGTGATCTGGTATTCCCGTCTCTTGAAGAATTTTCTACAGTTTGTTGTGATCCACACATCAAAGGCTTTGACGTAGTCAATAAAGCAGAAGTAGATGATTTTCTGGAGCTCTCTTGCTTTTTTTGATGATCCAACAGATGTTGGCAATTTGATCTCTGGTTCCTCTACCTGTTGTAAATCCAGATTGAATATCTGGAAATTCATGGCTCACATACTGTAGAAGTCTGGCTTGGAGAATCTTGAGCATCATTTTGCTAACACCTGAGATGAATGCAATTGTGTGGTAGCTAGAGGATTCTCTGGCATTGTCTTTCTTTGAGATTGGAATGATAACTGACATTTTTCGAGTCCTGTGGCCACTGCTGAGTTTTCCAAATTTGCTGGCATATTGAGTGCAGCACTTCCATAGCATCATCTTTTAGGACTTGAAATAGCTCAGCTGGAATTCCATCACCTCCACTAGCCTTGTTCATAGTGATGCTTCCTAAGGCCCACTTGACTTCACAATCCAGGATGTCTGGCTCTATGTGAGTGATCACACCATCATGATTATCTGGGTTGTGAAGACCTTTTTTGTATAGTTCTTCTGTGTATTCTTGCCACCTCTTCTTAATATCTTCTGCTCCTGTTAGGTCCATACCATTTCTGTCTTTGTTATGATCATCTTATTCAGGTATGACATAAATCAAATCACTTATGATTATTCAGTGTAAGTGAGAAATAGATTCAAGGGGTTAGATCTGATAGTGCCTGAAGAACTATGGATGGAGGTTCGTGACATTGTACAGGCGGCAGTGATCAAGACCATCCCCAAGAAAAATAAATGCAAAAAGGCAAATAGTTATCTGAGGAGGCCTTACAAATAGATGTGAAAAGGAGAGAAGTGAAAGGCAAAGGAGAAAAGGAACGATATGCCCATTTGAATGAAGAGTTGCAAAGAATAGCAAGGAGAGATAAGACAGCCTTCCTCAGTGATCAATGCAAAGAAATAGAGGAAAACAATAGAGTGGGAAATGCTAGAGATATCTTCAAGAAAATTAGAGATACCAAGGGAATATTTCTTGCAAAGATGGGCACAGTAAAGGAGAGAAATGGTATGGATTTGGAGATTATGCGTTAAAATTTCCCTTAGCTCAGGTATGCCTGTATGCGCAATGTATATATCAAAGACACGAGAACACACATGATATATATGTTGTTTTTTTTTTTATTAGTTGGAGGCTAATTACTTCACAACATTTCAGTGGGTTTTGTCATACATTGATATGAATCAGCCATAGATTTACACGTATTCCCCATCCCGATCCCCCCTCCCACCTCCCTCTCCACCCGATTCCTCTGGGTCTTCCCAGTGTACCAGGCCGGAGCACTTGTCTCATGCATCCCACCTGGGCTGGTGATCTGTTTCACCATAGATAGTATACATGCTGTTCTTTTGAAATATCCCACCCTCACATTCTCCCACAAAGTTCAAAAGTCTGTTCTGTATTTCTGTGTCTCTTTTTCTGTTTTGCATATAGGGTTATCGTTACCATCTTTCTAAATTCCATATATATGTGTTAGTATGCTGTAATGTTCTTTATCTTTCTGGCTTACTTCACTCTGTATAAGGGGCTCCAGTTTCATCCATCTCATTAGAACTGGTTCAAATGAATTCTTTTTAACAGCTGAGTAATATTCCATGGTGTATATGTACCACAGCTTCCTTATCCATTCATCTGCTGATGGGCATCTAGGTTGCTTCCATGTCCTGGCTATTATAAACAGTGCTGCGATGAACACTGGGGTGCACGTGTCTCTTTCAGATCTGGTTTCCTCGGTGTGTATGCCCAGAAGTGGGATTGCTGGGTCATATGGCAGGTCTAGATATATATGTTATATTATTATTATGTGTATCTAGATAGATATAGTGGAATAATATATATGTGTATGTATGAGAAAATCGGGAAAAATACATAATCATATCAGAAGATATGTTTTTTCAGGAATCAGATTGCCACAGACAAAATTGGGTAATTTATGTTGGAGAAATTGTAAAGAAACTGGCACTCTCGCAAACATTTCTGTGAATGTAAGTGCTACAAATTCTATTGGAAATAATTTGGAAATTATTTTTTGGCATTTATTATATGGAAACTATCAAATAATAAAATATATATGTTTGATAGTAATTCTATTTTAAAAATTATCCTACAAATATATTCACATATATTTCCAGATGACTTTGTTTGAGGTATATGGCTATTTACTGAAGTATCATTTATAATACTAAGAGACTGGGAATAATTAAAATGCACAATGATAATAGCTAGATAAATAATTGAAATTCTATAATATCAATTGAATATATGATATATACCAATTTTTACAGAATCATATTTATAACCAAATTAAAAAGATTTTCAAACACATACTGTTAGAGAGGTAAAGAATTTGCTTAGCTTAATAAAGCCTGGGTGTTTATATTGAATTGACCAAGTTTTTTCCCTTTCTTAATAGAAAGTCTAAAAACAGTCATATGTTCCACTTGATAAAATATATATAAATATGTCTTTTCATAATTATTTTATATAAACCCATGAGATATTCTATTTAAAATCACAAAACATGTATTTTTTTCTTACGGGCATTGATTAGTTAAACCAAAAATGCTTTTATACTCCACTGGCTGATACATGTATATTCTCAGGAGAGAAGCCATTTAATATCTCAACATAAAGGAAGTTAGTTTTATTTCTTCCTTTTATCTGTGCAACATAGAATATATAAGAAGAAAAAGTCAAACATGTCAAACATTTTTAAATGAATTTGTAATAAAGATACTTCAAGTTTCATTTTCTACACTTAAGAAATACTCAGGAGGTAAGGAAATTATTTAGGTCAATACCACCTGGATATTTAAATTAGATTGTCCAAATTTGCATTTTCTTTATAGAAAATCTAATAGTAACAATAATATGCACCTTATCCTCAAGTCAAATACTTATCACACTGCACTCCCTCAGACAACAGAAGTTTGTATGGGGCTTCCTAGATGGCGCTAGTTGTAAAGAACCCACCTGCCAATGCAGGAGACCTAGGAGACAAGAGTTTGATCCTTGGATCTAGAAGATTCCCTGTAGGAGAGCATGGCAGCCCACCTCAGCATTCTTGCCTGGAGAATCCCATGGATAGAGAAGCCTGGCGGGTTACAGTCCATAGAGTCACAAAGAGTTGGACAAGACTGAAGCAGCTTAGTAGGGGCATGAGCATGAGAATAATATCTCAAAATACGTTTACAGAGAAATAGAAAAAAAAAATCTTATCTCTATAAGAAGTAGCAGCATAAACAATTCAGCAATTTCCCTTATTGTGTTCTTATGCTTAAAATTATGTAGCACTTTTTAATTGTAAAATGTTAATGTTAATTGTTCAACGTGAAACAATAGAACTGACAGGCAAACTAAATTTCTGTTATTCAAAATGTAGTTGCCTTGATACAGTGGCAGGATATATATTCATGCCTCACTATTTGGTGCTCTTTTCTCCCTATTTGCTTGCATCCATCTTTCCATCTTTTCCCTCTATTCATGTAATACGGTGGTTTCTACATCAGAAGTATATCTTGGCCTCTTCTATTTCAATCTACTTTACTCCATTTCCAAATAAGTCACTGTGAATTTATGTGTATGTGTACATATATTTCATATAAAAAAGCTATATTGTCCCTCCTTATTAAATTCTTGTATGAAAATCCAAATCTGAGAGGTGGAATCTGATCTTAATAATGCCCCAGGTTGATGTATTTTGAAAATGAAAGTTATCTACTACTATTAGTAATTGGACTATTATATCACATTTTTTACTGTTGTTATAAATCTCTGCCTCTATGTTGGGCTTCTGCAGTTCTGTGGAGTTTTCCGTTTTTTGTTGTTGTTGTTGTTGTTCTTGTTTTATTTTCATTTTTAATTTTCTAAACCTATTATTATTTTTTCTACATGTATTCTTTGTTAGCTTATCCTATTGTTCCTTTCCCCTTGCAGTTAATCTTTAATGTATATAAATCTTCTTTATCTACCTCTATTTAACTTTGAATATCTATTCTTTCTTTCTTTTTATTCCTTTCCGCTCAACATACTTGTTAGTTTTATTTTCATTGCTTTATTCCCCAGTTGGCACCTTGCTTTAGTTTTGTTTTCCTGTTTGTGCTTTAGCTAGTTTTATTCTTAACTGGTAGATATAATTTTGGTTTTCTTTGTTCACCTGGTCAATCCATTGAACTTTCCTTTTGTTGGACTGTTTTCATTTTGCTTATGGGTATATATGTATATGTGTATGTTCAGTCACACTTTTTATTGTTGTTATAAACCTCTGCCTTTACGTTGGGCTTTTGCAGTTCTGTGGAGTTTTCCTTTTTTTCTTTTCTTTTTCCTTTCTCTGTCCACTTCTTCTTCTTCTTCTTTTCATTTCTCTGTTTCATAATTTTAATTTTTACTTTTTTAAACCTATTATATTTTTTTCTACATTTAGTCCTCTGTTTGACCCTTGCTTCTCTGCAGGAAAGCAATGACAAACCTAGACAGTATATTAAAAATCAAAGTCATCATTTTGCTGACAAAGGTCCATATAGTCAAGGCTATGGTCTCTTTAGTATTCACGTATGGTTGTGAGAGTTGCACTATCAAGAAGGCTGGCTGCCGAAGAATTGATGCCTTCAAACTGTGGTGCTGGAGAAGACTTTTGAGAGTCCCTTGGACAGCAAAGGAGATCAAACCAGTCAACCCTAAAGGAAATCAACCTTGAATATTCATTGGAAGGACTGTTGCTAAAGTTGAAGCTCCAATACTTTGGTCACCTGATGAGAACAGCTGACTCATTGGAAAAGACCTTGATCCTGGGAAAGATTGAAGGTGGGAGGTGAAAGGAATGACAGAGGATGACATGATTGGATGGCATCACTGACTCAATAGGCATGAGTTTGGGTAAACTCTGGGAGTTGGTGATGGACAGGGAGGCCTAGCGTGCTGCAGTCCATGGGGTCTTGAAGAGCCAGACATTACAAGGCAACTAAACAGCAACAACAATCAAATCTCTATGATGTGCACATGAGACAAAAATGATACTGTATGTCAATTATATTTCAATAAAATAACACTTTAGCAGGTTTTTTGAATGAACATTTTAATGCAATGTTTTGCTTTAGATTGTTATTTTAAAAATAATAAGGAATGGTTTACTGAGTTACTTTAAATCTTTTTTTTTTAGCCAAAAAAGTCTTCATTGTATTAAAAATAACTAATTTGAACTATTTCTGAGGTTTCTAATTAAACCAAAAAAGAAAATTTTCAGTGCAATGAAAACATAGCTTAAAAAATGAGGCTAAACATGGAAGAGTGAAATAATGGAAGTGTTGGAATTTAAAGTTATAAAATGTATGTTTGAGCCTCACAACTGCATTTTTCAGTTAGGTAGCCTTTCCCTTCTCCAGGGGATCTTCCCAACCCAGGGATCAAATCCAGGTCTTCTGTATTGCAGGCAGATTCTTTACCAGCTGAGCACAAGGGAAGCCCTTCAGTTAGGTAGGATTAGATAAATTGCTTACTCCTTTAAGCCTCAATTTTATTCCTTCAGAGTTGGACTAATCATATTAAACCAAGAGGACTGTGACAGTGTTAAAACATAGTTACTAACAAATAGCAGTTCAGTGTAATTTTGGCTAAACGTTGAACAAATATTTAATACAATTTCCTCGTTTTCACACAAGTGAAATTATAGCACAAACTTAACATTTCAGAATCCAAAGCTTGATAAATCCAGATGTTAAAAATATAATATTGTAAGAAGAATATATGCTTATGAAAATCACACAGAGATTCCATTAAATGTGTCAGGATGTCCTTAGATAAGCATGCTTATATTGTTTTCTCCTTCCATCTTAGTTTTGAAAAGCTAGCTAAGCCTGTGAAATTAGAGTTGCTATTTAGTGATAATGCAGAGATAAACTAACTCTTATTAAAATTAAAATGCTCAAGAACTTCACAGAAGTTAACTCCAAAAGCAACATCTGTAAATCAACTATGAAAAGCAATTACTTTTTCGATAAGAAAAATTCATGAGAAAATTTCAACAAAGCAGCAGCAAGTTGTCTTTCTATAGAAAAAAGAACCAAGACTTACATTTACATTTAGCCATTGTGAATGAGAAAATATAGACCAATTCATTCAATACTTATACAAAGAACATTTCTAAAGTCACTTTAGAGTTAATGATTTTTTAAAAGATTAGATGATTTGATAAAGAGATCTTAGACTGCTTAAAAATTTCAGTGCTCAAAAAGTAATTTAATATTCTTATATTTACTATGTTGAGTTCCTTCTTTCTCAAATAATATTTTCAAAATATTTTTCTAAAAACAGTTAGTCTTTTTAAATACAATTGTGTATTCAAAGTTACCAAAACATTAATAGAAGAATTCCTGCTAAGATTAGAATTCCTGCTTTACCTGCATAAATGATAGATTTGCATAGATATGAAATAGGTAATGTTTAAGTGGGAGCAAAATGATGGTAATATAAGCAATTCTACAAATACATATGGGAAATGCATTATTCATTTAAAACATTCAAATACAAAGCATTCTCTTTTGGAAACTATAATTACAAAATTGTCAGAAGCAAGGAGTTTATGTATTATGTAAGATGTTCATAGAGATTGTTGGTCTCTCAACCAATAATTCATCATCAATTCATGAGTGTTCATATACAATAGGAGAAAAATTCTATTCAAACTTATATGTTGCTGTTAACCCCTTTCCTTATTAACTTATCAGACATAGAAAATACTTTACATAAGCTAGCAATTAGGGAATGAAGAGTGCATTGGGGAAATAAATATATTTGTGATATCTCTGATATTTTCATCATCATTCACCCATTCACTAAATAATGACATTAAATAATGATGTCTATCCTAAAAAGCAAATATCATATACTAGTTGCATGACTATGGTAGGTACAAAGCAGAGAGAGTGAAGATATATTTGTGGCTTTGAATTGTTCTTCACTTCTATAGAGACAAACAAACACATAAATAGTAATATATAGATGGACCTTGAACAACATGGGTTTGAATTGCACAGGTTCACTTATATGTGGATTTTTTTCAGTAAATATGGCATACCTATATCTTCATTTTATAGATCTTTAACTGTGGCAAACAGTTTGTGTTTGTTAGAGATCACAATATGTGGAATGAAAAGAACTAGAATCTGAGCCTGATTCTATCTATCCAAACTATTTCAGCTTCTTACCTTTAGGTTTGTTATTTATCAATTTCTTTCTTTTTTTGAGGCAGAGACAGCAGTATGCAGATTTTAACTGCATGCAGG
Organism: Cervus elaphus; assembly: GCF_910594005.1. NCBI lineage: Eukaryota > Metazoa > Chordata > Mammalia > Artiodactyla > Cervidae > Cervus > Cervus elaphus. The sequence goes on along the minus strand of NC_057829.1, from coordinate 48,578,594 downwards.
TAGGAACCCTAAACCTCATAATCTTTGTTCCAGGATCAACTGTGATGGAGTGTGTATAACAATACAAACAAAATCTCTTGGGTACTACTTAAAAAAAAAAAAAGCAAACAACTATTCTGGATGGGGAAGGTTGTAGGTGATATTGGAGCATATTTTTGAAGGATGATTGAGAGGTTATCATATAAAGAACATTCCTAGCACAGGTCAAAGTCATGCAAAAATACAGAAATATAAACACAGTATGATCACAAGATAGTAAGTTTCAATGGACTTTGGTATATTTGGGTGTGACAAAGTTGGAGAAGCAGGTTGAGGTCAGATCTTAATATGTGTAAATGAGAATATAGTTATTGAGAAATTTCTCGAAACACAAAATTCACTTTTAAAACTATGTTCTAGCCAGCTGCCATGTCACAGGCAGCCTTGTGGAAAGGCCCGCATAGCAATGAACTAAGGCATTCCATAAAAACTCATGAAGGAGTACAGAAGCAGATTTCTGAGGCATGCCAACAGTCACCTGAGTGAACTTGGAAGCAGATTTTACCCGAATGACACAATTAAAAGATTAATTGCAACATTATCAGAAACCTTGAGCCAGAACTAGCTAGTTAGGCCACTCCCAGAATTCCTGCCCATGGCATATTTGAGGGAATATGGATTTGCTTTTTAGGCTGCTATTTTGGTGTAACTTACAATAGCCAATATACAATTAAAGTGAAATAAACTGTTAAAAGCAATCCTAAAAAGCTTGTTCATCCATGGCACAGAAAGCTCTGTGTGTGTGTTTGTGCATGGCTGGAGCTGGGGGGGGATAATTTGGGGAGATTGTGGTAGAGTCTAATATCCAGTGTCAGGTCCTAACAGAGTATCAGAATTTTGTATTTTAAGTTATAAGAAGTTTCTAAACCATTAATAATAATAATAGAATAATACTTATAATAGAAAAACTGCAGTTCTTCAGGTTTGTTAACATCATTCACTAACTTTTAAAATCACCTATTATGTTTGAAGCTCTGCTCAACACCTCAGTTTCCCTAGAAAAGCAAGTACCATAATGGTTTTACCTCAAGATCCTATCCTGAGACAAAGGTCTGCTAAGATGGAGTGGAGTCTCTACTCGTGGCTTTCAATGGTACCAAGAGAGATGGTATATGGAATGGTGAAAATGAAAGAACAAAATAATTCATGACTGTGTCCAACAGATTCAAAAAAGTGCATAGAAGAGAAGGAAGTCTGTTTTTCTAATCAATTTTTACTGACAACATAATCCTAGTAGAAATTTCAGACATAAGAATGCACAAAGAAATTACCTCTTGGTTGAAAAGGCAGTCACTTCAGTGTTTAGATTTTTAGGTCTGTCTCTGAAAACACAAAATTCCATGTTTTCATGTTTTATTTTACCTGTATTTAGGAGCAGCCTACAGGAAATTATGTTCACTAAAAATAGTTATTTAAAATAGTTACTCAGGTAACTAAGTGATCTACTATACAATCCCTTGCTGTGTGATGTTTTAGATGGGGTTGGTTTAGCCCACAGGCACTGGAAGCTTTCAGACCATGAAATTATCCCGGTGTAACTTTTTCCACCATAACACCCCTTAACTGGGAACCCATTGTGTTCCTACAATTCTGCTTCAATACACAGCCTCAGTTTAAGTTCTTATGAACTCCATGACTGACAAATTTTGAGTTAAGAATGATCTTTTGAAACAGTCTATTAATTGTGATAGCTCTTTGTTGCAGGAGCTGGGAAAGAACTCTTTTAGGCTTGGCGGTGACAGCACTGAAATAACAACGCTAATGACAACACTAAGCTTTTCAACCACACTGTCATCTAAATTTTTATATTTTACAAACACTGTAGCTGTAATCATCATTCTTCAAGGAACTGGATTCCTGAATAAGAGCTGTCTTTACACCTTGTCTGTGATTCTTACATATGACTTAGAGAAACACTTTGACAGCTTTGGAGAGAATATCTTATGTCTTCTGTAGGTTTTCTACTTAGTCATACCGAATTTAGCTTTACTGACTTTATAATCTCTCTCTCTCCCTTTTTTTGGGGGGTTGGAAGGGGTGGAGAGAGGGTAGGGAACAAAGATACCACCAAATTTTAGAAATAGACATCACAGGTTCTTTCACATAATTAGAGCACAATAGCAATTCTTCAGCCATTTAACAGAAAAAAGAGGGATCTATTTTAAAATTCTTGACAGTCAAGGTAATATTTAATTATAACTATATTTTAGATCTGATAATTTAAAATGTATCTAATAACTTTTATTTGTTCTCAAATTATCTGCCTCTGTGAGAAAAATAATATATATTATAAAACATGGCTCATAGTATGATTTAGCTTTATTTATTATATTTATTTGCTTACACTGGACAGAACTTACAGAATACTTTTTTCATTTAGATAAAGCTCATATGATATGCCACTTTTAAATAGATATATTTCCAATTCTTACCTGCACATCCTCTTATAAAGCTAAATACATTCACTGTATATTTACTATTCATACCCTTCAAAGGCAAGATAATGTCTACACTGATATCTTCTCTGTGTCTATATAGTCATATCACATATGTATTATATATGGTAAAAAGTAATCATACATTCAGTCAATCTATAGAACTCATCAATGCTTTTTAACTGTTAAACTAGCATATATTTGATTCCAGCAGGGTTTTAATTCAGAGATTTAAATGATCTCTTATTGTTTAAACTCTCAAAAGCAAAATCATTCCTCATGCATTTAAATTTTGATTTCCTCTCAAGTCAGATGCTTTGTAGATGAAATCTAATTGGGTTAAACATTCTTATTCTCTGATTTAGCCTTCCCTAAACCAGCCCATGCATAGAAAATGGCCCACACATTTTAAAAAATGTTTAAAGCTTATGATTTCAGATATGTAAAATTTAGAAATGTTAATTCCATAGTTTTCTGAACTAATTCATATGCCTAAACTGCTCTTAAACCTAAAACAAAATAACTCCAAACATCTCTGATGAAGAGCTCAGAATCATAAGCTTATCAGCCTGCTGAGAACTCTAATCTCAGGTACTACACTACCAAAAAAAATATGGTTATGGTAGAGATGACATGAGATAACTGAGCCACACTCTCACCATAAATACAGGCATGGACTAAGTACCCAGATAAATGACAGTCATTCTAATCATGACATTTCTTCTTTTCTCTGCACTAGAAAGAATGATAATGAGACTCTTTTTATATGTTTGTCCTTACAGGTAGCAAGCAAACAGTTGGACATGACCAAGTGACTTTACACAAGATCACAGTTACACTTCATATAAGTAGGTGATCTTTTCATATGAGGCGTGCAATTGAAATTCTAAAAGATTACTGGTATGTAATACCACTGTATGTTAATTCTATTTTAAGAAGCAATGATCACATCCTAATTGGCAGCATTTTCTGAGATCTGGATTTCTTTATATTTTGAGTAAAACAAATAAATACTTTCTTCCTGACCCTATCATGTTAAATGAGTAGTGAAAATTTCAGAGCTGTGTTGGGTTGCATGCTTGTGTGCAAACTCAGTCGTGTCATACTCTTTGCGACCTCTGTCCATGGGACTTTTCTGGCGAGCATATTGAAGTTTATTGCCATTTCCTTTTCCAGGGGATCTTCCCAACTCATGGATCAAGCCCACAGTTCCAGAGACTCCTGCATTGGCAGATGGGTCTTTATCACTGCACTGTCTGGGAAGCCCCTCTGTTGGGTTACTAGGTCTCTAATTTGATTCCTGAAGGAAAAATTGGTTGCAAAAGTAGATTGCTTTTCCAGTAACTTAATTCTCGATGAAATACATGATTTTATATCACTCACCTTTTCCTAAAGAAGTATTTTCAAATGGATAGAGAAAGACTGCACATTTTAAATCTAGAATTGACCAGATTAGAGTCTTCAATTGAAGAGGGGCCATGTTCATGAGAACAGAAGTTAATGCTAAAATAATTACAAGGGGTGAAGATCTAACACTTCAATGATTATCAGTCAGCTTATACCATTTATGGAATGAAATTCTATGATTATCAGAGATTGACAAGAGAGACAAGAAAGAAAAAGAGGGTTTTTTTTGTTTTTTTTTTTTTCTTCAAGAAACATGTTTAAGAGCTTCAGGCTAGGACTCTCCATTGTGAATAACATAATCACTCCTATTCTCAGCTGTTTCACCTATAAAATCATGAATAACTCTAATAGTTAAAAGATTTAAACAAAATGATACACATAAATCCTTTAGCACATAAGTTCTCAATAAGTGTTAACTTTTGTGTTATTATCATTATTATGATAGGCTTTAAGACTACAACTAAAAATGATTTGAATAGAAATAAATAGAGTGTGGTCAATTTTGGAAAGAATTAGTCTGTTTTGAATAAGGTATAGTTACAGTCAAATGTCAAGAAGCTTTATAAGGATGTCAAATAATAACTTCAAATTATAAAACATGATTAATGTCAATAGTGAATGGGACAAGATAATACTCAACATTTCACTCAAGTTCTAAAAACAATTCTTTCATTTATAAAACCTGAGAAATCAACAAGCAAACACTTTAAACTAATTGTCAATATAAATTAGTATACTGCTGTATTATATGTGGTAAACATTATAAGAGGACATGATTTCTGTCCCAAAGTGAGGAAAATGACCTAAAGAAAAATGTGTCAAAATCTAGCTAACTAAAAATAAGTGAACAGAACTTATAATAAACTAACTTAAAATAGTAAACTCTCATTAAGAGAAACATGTTAATATTAACAATAAATGCTATAAATTATTTTTAAGATTAAGTTACAGGAACATATAATTTTTATTAATTAGCTACAAAATATTACATATTTGCAATAATTTTATTTTAAATCTGGTATGGGCATCATGAAAAAGAAAAAAGAGAAATAACATTGGCAGTCAAAAGCTAAAACCTTCCCATTACTCATTTGTAACATATTACTTCTCATAAATAACTACTAAGGTATTTTAATTTCAACACTAAATTTCTACTTTAAATTCTATTTCAGCACAATCTCTCCTTATATTTTTATTTTGTTTTGATTTTTCCTTCTATAACTATTCCATAATTGCAATTTTCAACCCTTTTAGAAATGTTTCTGTTTAATTTTGCTCATTCCTTTTCTAACCTCCAAGATATATCAAAAAAGTAAAGAAGGAAGGCAGAGAGAGAGAGAAATTTTTTTTAACATGAAAATTCTCTTTAACTTATTGGTCATTTTTTACTCTGTAAGACACTGAGATACAATTTAGTCACTTGCCCATTTCTCTATTGAGTGGCATTCTGCACCTCACATTACAATTGGCAGAGAGACTCTTAAATCAATACTTACCGGGAGAGAAAGCCTTAATATATGGGATGGGTGATGCTTATAAGTGATGAAGCAATCAGGAGGAAAAACAGGTCCATGTTTATCTGAAACAATCATCCTATAATTCAACCTAGTCACAGTCATCTAAAGAAAGGGTAAGTCATCCAAACAGAAATGTAAGAAAACCAAGTTTGCATTCTTTTGGCTAGAAATCACTCCCAGATAGATTGATTTCATGGGCTAGAAGAAAATTTAACACATTTGGAAACTAGGAAGGGATAGAAAAAATAATATGTAAATGAGTTTCTTGAAACAGTTACAAGATTACTCATAGATACAGTAACATGGGGCCACCCAAGGAAAATCAGAAGAGACTACTTGGTGCATTTTAACAGAATGTTTCCTTTGGTTTTATTTTGGTGTCAAATCTCAATAGGTAACTGCTACATAGATTCTGTGTTTAGAAGGATTTTAAGGGTGTGCATTGTTGAGAAGAAATAAAAGCTATGAATCAGTTGCTACATCTGCCAGGGAAAAGGGATGGAAATGAGATATTTGTCATCCAAGCCATCTTTGTCATCCCAAAATCCTCAACTGTGATGCCTGCCAAACCTGGTTCAAATGCCTCTAAGTCATTTAAACATAGAAAATACCCTCTGGTCATAACAAACACCCTCTTCCAACAGCACAAGAGAAGACTACACATGGACATCACCAGATGGTCAATACTGAAATCAGATTGATTATATTTTTTGTAGCCAAAGGTGGAGAAGCTCTTTACAGTCAGCAAAAACAAGACCAGAAGCTGACTGTGGCTCAGATCATGAACTCCTTATTGCCATATTCAGACTTAAACTAAAGAAAGTAGGGAAAAATACTAGAACATTCAGGTATGACCTAAATCAAATCACTTGTGATTATACAGTGGAAGTCAGAAATAGAATTAAGGGAATAGGTCTGATAGACAGAGTGCCTGATGAACTATGGCCAGAGATCCATAACACTGTGCAGGAGACAGGGATCAAGACCATCCTCAAGAAAAAGAAATGCAAAAAAGCAAAATGGCTGTCTGACAAGGCCTTACAAATAGTTGTGAAAAGAAGAGAAGTGAAAAGGAAAGGAGAAAAGGAAAGATATACCCATTTGAATACAGAGTTCCAAAGAATAGCAAGGAGAGACAAGAAAGTCTTTCTCAGTGATCAGTGCAAAGATATAGAGGAAACCAGTAGAATGGGAAAGACAAGAGATGTCTTCAAGAAAATGAGAGATAGCAAGGAAACATTTCATGCAAATATGGGCTCAATAAAGGACAGAAATGGTATGGACCCAACAGAAGCATAAGATACTAAGAAGAGGTGGCAAGAATACACAGAAGAACTGTACAAAAAAGATCTTCATGACCCAGATAATCACAATGGTATGATCACTCACCTAGAGCCAGACATCCTGGAATGTGAAGTCAAGTGGGCCTTAGGAAGCATCACTAAGAACAAAGCTAGCAGAGGTGATAGAATTCCTGTTGAGCTATTTCAAATTCTGAAAGATGATATTGTGAAAGTGTTGCGCTCAAAATGCCAGCAAATTTGGAAAATGCAGCAGTGGCCACAGGACAGGAAAAGGTCAGTTTTCATTCCAATCCCAAAGAAAAGCAATGCCAAAGAATGTCCAAACTACCACACAATTGCACTCATCTCACACACTAGTAAAGTAATGCTCAAAATTCTCCAAGCCAGGCATCAACAATACGTGAACCATTAACTTCCAGATGTTCAAGATGACTTTAGAAAAATCAGAGGAACCAGAGATCAAATTGCCCACATCGTTGGATTGTCGAAAAAGCAAGAGAGTTTCAGAAAAACATCTATTTCTGCTTTATTGACTATACTGAAGACTTGACTGGGTGGATCACCATAAACTGTGGAAAATTCTGGAAGAGATGGGAATACCACACCACCTGACCTGCCTCTTGAGAAATCTGTATGCAGTTCAGGAAGCAACAGTTAGAACTGGACATAGAAAAACAGACTGTTTCCAAATAGGGAAAACAGTACATCAAGGCTGTATACTATCACCTTGCTTATTTAGCTTATATGCAGAGTACATCATGATAAACGCTGGACTGCTGAACCACAAGCTGGAATCAAGATTACTGGGAGAAATATCCATAACCTCAGATATGCAGATGACACCACCCTTATGGCAGAAAATGAAGAAGAACTAAAAGCCTCTTGATGAAAGTGAAAGAGGAGAGTGAAAAATTTGGCTTAAACTCAACGTTCAGAAAACTAAGATCATGGCATCTGGTCTCATCACTTGATGGGAAATAGATGGGGAAACAGGAAACAGAGACAGACTTTATTTTCTTGGGCTCCAAAATCACTGCAGATGATGACTGCAGCCATGAAATTAAAAGACGCTTGCTCCTTGGAAGAAAAGTTATGACCAGCCTAGACAGCATATTAAAAAGCAGAGATATTACTTTGCTGACAGAGGTCTGTCTAGTCAACGATATGGCTTTCCAGTAGTCATGTATGGATGTGAGAGTTGGGCTATAAAGAAAGCTGAGTGTTGAAGAATTGAAGTTTTGAACTGTGGTGTTGGAGAAGACTCTTGAGAGTCCCTTGGACTGAAAGGAGATTTAACCAGTCCATCCTAAAGGAGATTAGTCCTGAGTGTTCATTGGAAGGACTGATGTTGAAGCTGAAACTCCTATACTTTGGCCACCTCATGCGAAGAACTGAATAATTTGAGAAGACCCTGATGCTGGGAAAAATTGAATGTGGGAGGAGAAGGGAATGACAGGGGTAGAGATGGTTGGATGGCATCACTGACTCAATGGACATGAGTTTGAGTAAATTCCGGGAGTTGGTGATGGACAGGGAGGCCTGTTAGCTGCAGTCCATGGGTTTGCAAAGAGTCAGACACAGCTGAGCCACTGAACTGACTGACTGAAGTCATTTAAAAGTTTTATAACTCTGATCAATTACCTAACCTCTCTAATTCTTTACTTTCAGTTTTATCACTTGAAAAGTGATGATAATAATAGATACTCTGATTATATACAGTAAATTCAGAACTCACTGATAAACAAATATGCTAACATGATGCCTGACACATCATGGCAAACATTTACAGAGTATGTTCTTTTATTTTTTCCATAACATTTGAGCCATCTTATATTTTGTTTACAGAGAGCAGTCATTCTTTAACTTATGCTACTGTCGTTTATATACAGATATTTTATTGAAGCCACCTTTGGTAATTACGGTGATTTGTCCATATTCTCAAGAAAGGACTCTTGAATGTTCCTTGGCTAAAGAACTAAACAGAAAAATCCCTCTCCCTCTTTCATATTTAAAAGGGAAAGTCAATATTAATCATGTGAGTATGTTTACGAAAGTCATATCTTCCTCCTCGGGAAGGGAAAAAAATATGCCTAAGCTTGCCCAACATTGGTTTCTCTTCAGAGTACAAATATCTGATACCTGAAGTGGTAACTGCGTCTTGACAAATGATTTAAAAAATAAGTTTCAGACAATATATAACATGGATACGATATTTCAAAGTCTTTATCCATGATGCTGTCTTCTTTAAAAGGTGGGGGTTTTATAACAGATTTGAAAATTCTGAATACATATAAAATATATAACATAAAAATATAATAAATATATATAATAAATATAAATATATATAATATAAAAATACATGTAAAAGAAAAATTAGTACAATGTATCTCCATCAAATTATGTCACCAAAGAAAGCATTTGTCATGTTTTGAAATAAAAATCATCTGTATGTTGTAAACATAATGACATGTAAACATCTTTATTAAGGCCCTATCTTAAGTGAATATAGATAGCAGTAACGAAGAGTTCTGAAGAAAAGGATTTCTACATGGTTTCCATGTGGTTAGCAAAAATTTTACTAAGTTATGATGATACTGAAACTTTGCAATCCTATCTTGCCTTTGAAGTTACAAGCCCAGAGTTCTCTGCATCCTCTAAAGTGTAATCAACAGCAAAAATGTTAGTCTTAGAAATAAAAGCAGTAGGCTTTAAATCTCAGTATACTATAATTTTATCTGTCATTCCATGTATTGAAAATTAGGGGGGAAATACATATATATGTATATTTTAATATAGTCTAATAATATACTTGGAATGTTACACAATTTAACATCTTCATGGAGATAAATGTGCCTTAATTTCTTTGTTTTTTTTCAGTATGTCATAAAAGTATTTTACTGGTAAATTAGTCATATACATAAAAACAAATGGACATCATGAATGTATAAAAATCCTGTCTGCCTTAATAATTATTTTGTATATATTTTTACTTTTAAGGTTACTTCTCAAACATTCTTTCAACTGATGCTCAGTAAATGTCTTAAATTATTAAATTTTCATCTTGTTTTACAGAGGAAAATAAGACTTTGAATCATTTTCTATATGAAGAAATGTTCACCTTTAATATTTTAATGGTTATATAATACTTGAAACACAGTATATATGGAAATTCAGATTTGTTCAATAGTCATTATAATCTTTTCCCTCTATTGCACTGGTATTATTCTTTTCTCATGGAGCCTCTGCTCTATTGCAGAAATAGAAAATAAAAATCTAGATAGCAATAATCCCTATACAAGAAATAAGGACATTATGATTGAGAGTGTCTAGAAGATTATTTTATATTGTTGCCCCCTCCTTTTGCTCAAAGGAATATATGCAGAAAAGTGATATAAACTAATGCATCTTTTTGAAGACCATTCTTTTGAAGAATAGATGTTAAGCTGAGTGGAAGCAGAGAAGTTTGAATGAGAGACTGGAGTAGCGAATGAGTAGTAGTAGTAGTACAATAAAAAATGATTAACTCTAAGATTGAATCAGATATGAGATTAATAGAAGGAAGGAGATATAGAAAAAGTCATAGATAAAGAGCTTGAATGGTTTCCCAGGTAACTTAGTAGAAAGAAAACCTTTCAACATAAGAGATGGAAAGCCAGGTTCAATCCCTGGGTCAGAAAGATCCCCTGGAGGAGGAAATGACAATCCACTGCAGTGCTCTTTGCCTAAAACACCTTATGGACATAGAAACCTAGTAAGCTACAGTCCATGAGATTGCAAAGAGTTAGACATGACAGAGTGACTGAGCACAGGCACATAGAGCTTGAAATTCAGGTGGACAATGGAGTCATTTTTAAAGATGGGAATGATGACCTCTAATAACTAATACTGTGGTGTACATTCTTAGTCATAATAGGTGTAGCAATAATCATTTACTTAGAAGTAGAATTCATTTACTATTTATATACTCACTATACATAGTTTCCTTTTATGAATATTCTTACCAATCTAAATTCATAATAACTACATGTAATAATATTGGTTTTGCTAGACCCTAAAATATTTGAAATATTATATATTTGAAGTATGGTACATGTGATGGCTAATTTTATGTTAATTTGAATAGAGTAAAGGATGATCATAAAGTTAGTTGGTAAAACATTTTCTCTGGGTATGTTTGTGAGAGTGTTTCTGGAAGAGATTAGTATTTGAGTCAGTAGACTAAGTAAAGTCTATGATGGAAATGCAGTGAGCATCATCCAACCCTTTGAAGGCCCAAATAGAAGAAAAAGATGGAGTAAGGGCCAGTCATCTCATTTTGCATGCTAGCAAAGTAATGCTCAAAATTCTCCAAGCCAGGCTTCAACAGTATGTGAACCTTGAACTTGAAGATGTCCAAGATGGATTTAGAAAAGGCAGAGGAACCAGAGATCAAATTGCCAACATCCACTAGATCATCAAAAAAGCAAGAGAATTCCAGAAAAACACCTACTTCTGCTTTTTTGACTACACCAAAACCTTTGTGTGAGTCACAACAAACTGGAAAATTCTTTAAGAGACGGGAATACCAGACTACCTTACCTGCCTCCTAAGGAATTTGTATGCAGGTCAAGAAGCAATAGTTACAACTCGACATTTAATAACTGGTTCCAAGTTGGGAAAGGAGTACATCAAGGCTGTATATGATCACCCTGCTTATTTAACTTATATGCAGAGTATATCATGAGAAACGCTGGGCTGGATGAAGCACAAGCTGGAATCAAGATTGCTGGGAGAAATAACAATAACCTCAGATATGCAGATGACACCACCCTTATGGTAGAAAGTGAAGAAGAATTAAAGAACCTCTTGATGAAAGTGAAAGAAGAGAGTGAAAAAGTTGGCTTAAAACTCAACATTCAGAAAACTAAGATCGTAGCATACAGTCCCATCACTTCATGGCAAATAGATGGGGAAACAGTGGAAACAGTGACAGACTTTATTTTCTTGGGCTCCAAAATCACTGCAGATGGTGACTGTAGCCATGAAATCAAAAGAAGCTTGCTCCTTAGAAGAAAAACTATGACCAACATAGACAGCGTATTAAAAAGCAGGGAGACACTACTTTGCTAACAGTGGTCTGTCTAGTCAAAACTATGGTTTTTCCATTAGTCACGTATGGATGTGAGAGTTGGACTACAAAGAAAGCTGAGTGCTGAAGAACTGATGCTTGTGCACTGTGGTGTTGGACAACTCTTGAGAGTCTCTTGGATTGTAAGGAGATCCAATGAGTCCATGCTACAGGAGACCAGTCATGAATGTCCATTGGAAGGACTGATGTTGAAGCTGAAACTCCAATACTTTGGCCACCTGATGCGAAGAATTGACTCATTAGAAAAGACCCTGATGCTGGGAAAGATTGAAAGTGGGAGAAGGGGAGACAGAAAATGAGATTGTTGGGTTGCATCACCGACTGCAGGGACATGAGTTTGAGTAAGCTCTGGGAGTTGGTGAGGGACAGGGAAGCCTGGTGTGTTGTAGTCCATGGGGTCACAAAGAGTCAGACATGGTTGAGCAAGTGAACTGAACTGAAGGGCCAGTTTACTTTCTGCTTGGGCTGGGACATTCAACTTCTCCTACCTTTGGTTACTGTCACTCCTGGTTCTTGGGCCTTTAGACTCAGACTGGAGCTTATACCATTGCCTCATCAATTCTTAGATCTTTGGACTCTGACTGAATTATACCACTGACTTTCCTGTTCGCCAGTTTGCAGACAGTAGATTATTGGATTTCTTGGACCTCCATATCCTTATGAATAAATCCCTATCATAAATCTTTTATATCATTATGGAGAGAGAAAATTTTTGTTAAATCTAAAAATCATAATGATTTTTTTGTGTGTGTAAAGTGTGAGGAAGCCACTGAAGTCAAGAAATATTCTATACTGGTTTGTGACAAAATTCTGACTCTGATTTCGTTAAAAATGTTGACTACTTCACTTCAATGGGCTTCCCTGTTGGCTCAAATGGTAGGAAATCTGCCTTCAATGCAGAAGACCCGGATTCAGCCCCTAGGTCTGGAAAATCCACTGCAGAAGGGAATGGCAACCCACTCTAGTATTCTTGCCTGGAGAATTCCATTGACAGAGGAGCCTGAGGCACTACAGTCCATGGAGTCACAAAGAGTCTGACAGGACTTTTCACTTTCACTTTTCATTTCAGTAACTATGCCTTACCTCCAAGTCTGCCAGAAATAATGCTCAGTAACAAGTATTCAAAGATGAAAAACACATATGCTCTAACATCAGGGAATTTGCTATCTAATTGAATAAAGAAACACATAAACAAATAATTTTGAGAAAGGTAAGGACTAACAGTGGAGAAGGAAATGGCAACCCACTCCAGTATTTTTGCCTGGAGAATCCCATGGACAGAGGAGGCTGGTGGGCTACAGTCCCAGGGTGTTGTAGAGTCAGAAATGACTGAGCAACAAAACACACACAGCAAGCACTAACAGGGTACAAACTCAGAGCAAGGGCACTTATCCTAGTCCAGCGGGTCAAGAATATCTTTTTGGAGAGCACACTGTCTAATATAAATCTTAAATGTAGGTAATGAGTTAGATAAGTAAATATTAGGAGCTATCACGTTTTAGGCAAGAGAAAAGTATGACCAAATGTAGGCAATTGTAAAAGACATAGATGTGTTTGAGGAACCAATAACATATCTATAGTATTGTAACTTGAATATCAAATTGGAACAGGCTGGATTATAAGGCCAGGGAAGCAAGCCAGGACTGTGATTTTAAGTGACAGGTTGTATGCCAAGTAGATGATCACAATAAAGCCATAGACGTGCTAAAATAGAAAGGTCAGTTTCAAATTGTAGATAAATCACTATGGCAACAATGCAGACTGGATTTTAGGGATGCAAGATATAAAGCCAAGGGACATGGCTTTTCTTTGCATCCAATAAAGGAAATAAGCCCAGGTTAAAATGTGACAAATGTGCTGAATCTTATACAGTTGAATAGTTTTCATTGAGATGCTATGATATATAACTTATTAAATAGCATAAATATCTATATAAATATACACAAAGGCAGAAAAGTTTCAGTTCTGATGGCATAAAGAACTTACAAGTGATGGTGGAGTAAATGAAATGCTACTGGAATGTATTTTTCCTATTTACACAACTTCCTTCACCTACTTGGGAAAGAGTGAACTGTAACAAAGGTAATGTTCCTTTTAATAATAAAAATGCAAAAAATTAAAAAAAAAAAAAAAAGAACTTACAAGGAATTTACATAGAAAAAAAAGATTGCTGAAATCATGACTATTTTCAACCAAATTTCTAGTTGTCTCTTCTCCACTTAATTTCTTAAGATAGAGTACATGCATGTGTATGTGTTTCTTTGATGCATCAACTTCATTCTCAGAGGAGAATTTCCTTGGACAAGGAAAGAATTTTGTTTGCATCCAAGAGAACTTCTTATTATGTACTAAACACCTAAAAATTTCAGCGAGAATTAATCAAAACTGTAAAAATGAACTTTTCTCTGCAAGTCAATTAAAACATGATAAACCAAGGCAATAAGATATGAGTGTAGAAATGTCAGTAGCTTTGGAATAAAGTAGTTTGGTAATATTTCTGAGAAATGACTGTCTACTTAATTAATTTTATTAATGTAATAAAATAATGGTGATCATATATCATTTTCATTTAACTAGAGTTGGGAGTATCCACATTTAAAACATTCAGATGTAAAATATTTTGAAAGAGGTTTCAGATGTAAAACTAATTTTCCTTCTCACAATTAATCCATTTGCTACTGTTTCTTATTGCCTCTGCTTTCTGATATTCTGCCCTGCTATTGGTTTACTCTTCATTTTCTTTTTTCATCATCAGTATTTTACTACAGTATCTAGATTGTTTCTCAGCTCTAATTTTGCTAATTCTTACAGTTATGACTTCCCCCTGGATACTAAACTGGACTACTTCAAATATTTAACCCCTGATTACATCCCTTTTCGAGATAGCCAGGATCACCCCTATAAAGGCCAGAATAAGGCATTGGTATGAGAGTTTGTGTGTGTGTGTGTGTGTGAAGTTACCATCATTCTTAGAGTGCTTGAATGGAAATCCATCAGTGTTCTCTCAGATAATGAACTGCAATAATTCAAAAGATCACTGAAAAAATAACGAAATCTCTGCAGTCTGCAATAAACACCTGTTTTTACAATTTCCTGAGTTTTGAAATTTCATCTCTTGAGCTAGACATCCCGGTGTGAAGTGCCCTAGTTTTGGGGAAAAATAACTTGGCGTGGACTGTGGAGACATGGCTATAGATTTTTGTCTTAAATCTTCACAGTCACTGAGTATCTTTTTTTACTCCAGAGAAGAAGAAAGGCAGACAATTCACTAAGGGGAAGTTATCTTTTTCTACAGTTAGAAACCAATGCTTAACCAGTGAAACAAAAGCTTTGCAAATATACTCCTCATA
Source organism: Cervus elaphus (assembly GCF_910594005.1). Taxonomy (NCBI): domain Eukaryota; kingdom Metazoa; phylum Chordata; class Mammalia; order Artiodactyla; family Cervidae; genus Cervus; species Cervus elaphus. The sequence goes on along the minus strand of NC_057829.1, from coordinate 48,563,414 downwards.
GTGCTAGAAATTTAATATCATGCTATAGAAACAGCTTATTGTTTATTTATAGTAAATAATGTTATGTTTTATTCCAATATTTTGTGCTTATTCTTGAATGGATTGAGGAGAGTTGGAAATAAGCCTACTCCACACACAATTATCAACTAGGAAATAAATATTCATTTCCTTTAAAAGGTCCATTGCTTAATCTCTTTCAGTCTCAATTTTATTTTCTGTAAAATGCATATAAGGATAATTATAATAATTATGATAAAAATAATAGTATCTACCTTCTATTGTTATGAGGAATAAATGAGAAAGAACTGCTAGTGATATGTCTTTCACAAGGAAACATTTAAGAAGTTCTAGCAGTTACTAACAACCCTAATTGAATACTACATCTTGCATAAGATAGCAGTTCACAAAGACATTAACATGATCCCACCAAGCAAAAGTCTGAGCAATCCTTCTTCCTCTGGCTGCACTAATTTCAATCAATGTCAGTCTCCACTCTGGAGAACGATCAAGAGATGAATTCTTTTCAAAATCAGTAAGCCAAACATCAGTTATCTAGTGACAGGAGCTTGCCTCTGAGGGTCACAAACACTGAGAAATCAATAAATAGCATTGGAAAAGTATTGTGATGGATACTGCTAGTTTCAAAATTAATCATATTTAATGTTATTTAATAACACTGATGATTTGATTCTCACTGTGGGTTAAATTTCTGAGTGAACAAGACTATATTACCTACCACTCAAAGATTTGAAATAGCAATATATTATGTTATTATTAAGTTCAGTTCAGTTCAGTCACTCAGTCGTGTCCGACTCTTTGCAACCCCATGAACCGCAGCACACCAGGCCTCCCTGTCCATCATCAACTCCTGGAGTCCACCCAGACCCATGTCCATTGAGTCGGTGATGACATCTTATCCTCTGTCACCCCCTTCTCCTCCTGCCCTCAATCTTTCCCAGGATCAGGGTCTTTTCAAATGAGTCAGCTCTTCGCATCAGATGGCCAAAGTATTGGAGTTTCAGCTTCAACATAAGTCTTTCCAATGAACACCCAGAACTGACCTCCTTTAGGATGGACTGGTTGGATCTCCTTGCAGTCCAAGGACTCTCAAGAGTCTTCTCCAACACCACAGTTCAAAAGCACCAATTCTTCAGTGCACAGCTTTCTTTACAGTCCAATTCTCACATCCATACATGACCACTGGAAAAACCATAGCCTTGACTAGATGGACCTTTGTTGACAAAGTAATGTCTCTTTTTTTTAATATGCTGTCTAGGTTGGTCATAACTTTCCTTCCAAGGAGTAAGCATCTTTTAATTTCATGGCTGCAATCACCATCTGCAGTGATTTTGGAGCCCCCCAAAATATAAAGTCAGCCACTGTTTCCACTGTTTCTCCATCTATTTGCCTTGAAGTGATAGGACCAGATGCCATGATCTTAGTGTTCTGAATGTTGAGCTTTAAGCCAACTTTTCACTCTCCTCTTTCACTTTCATCAAGAGTCTCTAGTTCTTCTTCACTTTCTGCCATAAGGGTGGTGTCATCTGCATATCTGAGGTTATTGATATTTCTCCCAACAATCTTGATTCCAGCTTGTGCTTCCTCCAGGCCAGCATTTCTCATGATGTACTCTGCATGTTATTATTAGCCTATTCATTATCTATTGGCTGCTATAGAAAATAAGAGCCTCCATAATGGCCATAGACTAAGTTTAGCATGTTTGTGTCAAAAGGATCTTGAATTATACCTCCCCTCTAGCTTTTGTTCCCACCCTGTCATAACTTACTGCCACAATGTGGAAGAGGCAGAGAAGTGTTTTTCCTAACTGGCGTTGAAAGGTATACATAGTCTAGAACAAAATGAAATTTTGAGTAATGTGAGTTAAAAAAATAAGCAATAAAAAACACACAGCAAAAAGTTTCAATCTTATTTCTTTTACTTCTTTACTTAATGACCTGGTTTTTCAGTTTTCTTTTAATCAACCACCGAATTATTTTCATTTCAGATTTTATGATTAGTAGTAGGAGGAAAGTGGAAGTATTAGTGTAGTCATGTCCTACTTTTGCCAACTCTTGTGACCCCATGGACTGTAGCCCGTCAGGCTCCTCTGTCCATAGAATTCTCCAGGCAGGAATACTGCAGTGGGCGGTCATTTCCTTTTCCAGGGGATCTTTCTGACTCAGGGACTGAACCCAGATCTTCTGCATTGCAGGCAGATTCTTTACTGCCTCAGCCACCAGAACTGTTCAACTTTGTTTTTTCCAAATGAGAATACTTTTGAGAGTGCAATGGGGTGCTGTGAATAGTGTAGAACAGGTATAACTGTGTCTGATGTGGGGAAACCGGGACATTGGACCATCTGTACCTAAGGAGCTACATTCCAGTGTTTGACATTGTGCACCTACTGTATTCAGAAGAGCCTTTGGATTATTTTGAAGTCTACTTTCTTGACTCATCTACTTATTATATCTGCTAAACAGGTAAGAGTCTGCCTGTTATTACAACTCAGGCTGAAACTGAAAGACTAGCCAAGAGGAGTTCAGTATCATTGATTAACCTACTTATCACTCAAAGGAAAAAAGCATTTTTCCTTTGATAATTCATTGCAATATATTATCATAGCAGCATTAAGAGCAACCTACTACCATTTCTTTCCAATAGTGACAGTAAGACTAGATCTAGTGACATTCCCTTTCAGACATTTAATCTCATAAATATGCATCTTTAAAACTTGAAAACAAGTTACCTTCATTACTGAAATAGAATACACTATCACTATGAATTACCTGAACTCATATGACCTTCTACAAGCCAAAGATACCTATTTCCAGGGCAATACAATAAAGAAAACACAGAACCAACACTTCTCAACTATTATGTGTATGAAAACTAAAGGACCAAATAATGGTGGGTAGGTATAAACCTGAATATCTATTATACAATCAACATTACAATAAAGAAAAAATCACATCTACAATATCACTGATTTCTAGTAAGCTTTTCTCTGCTTACAAATGTCCAGAAATATTAGATCATTTCCACAAAAATTGCAATTAGAATATACACATTTATTAATTATGCAGCTTAATCTTCAGTTCAGTTCAGTTCAGTTCAGTTGCTCAGTTGTATCTGACTCTTTGCATCCCCATGGAATGCAGTACACCAGGCCTCCCTATCTATCACCAACTCTTGGAGTTTACTCAAACTCATGTCCATTGAGTCAGTGATACCATCCAACCACCTCATCCTCTGTCATTCCCTTCTCCTCCAGCCCTCAATCTTTTCTAGCATCTGGGTCTTTTCAAATCACTCAGTTTTTTTGCAACGGGTGGCCAAAGTATTGGAGTTTCAGCTTCAGAATCAGTCCTTCAAAGGAATATTCAGGACTTATTTCCCTTAGGATGGACTGGTTGGATCTCCTTGCTGTCCAAGGGACTCAAGAGTCTTCTCCAACACCACAGTTCAAAACCATCAATACTTCAGTGCTCAGCTTTCTTTATAGTCCAACTTTCACATCCATACATGACTACTAGAAAAACCATATCTTGCCTAGATGGACCTTGGTTGGCAAAGTAATGTCTCTGCTTTTTAGTATGCTGTCTAGGTTGGTCATAACTTTCCTTCCAAGGAGTAAGTGCCTTTTAATTTCATGGCTACATCACCATCTGCAGTGATTTTGCAGCCCCTCCAAAATAAAGCCTGTCATTGTTTCCATTGTTTCCCCATCTATTTGCCATGAAGTAATGGAATCAGATGCCATGATCTTAGTTTTCTGAATGTTGAGCTTTAAGCCAACTTTTTCACTCTCCTCTTTCACTTTCATCAAGAGGATCTTTAATTTTTCTTCACTTTCTGCCATAAAGGTGGTGTCATCGGCATATCTGAGGTTATTGATATTTCTCCCGGCAATCTAGATTCCAGCTTGTGCTTCATCCAGCCCAGCGTTTCTCATGATGTATTCTGCATATAAGTTAAATAAGCAGGGTTACAATATACAGTCTTGATGTACTCCTTTCCCTATTTGGAATCAGTCTTTTGTTCCAGGTCCAGTTCTAACTGTCACTTCTTGACCTGCATACAGATTTCACAGGAGGCAGGTCAGGTGGTTTGCTAATCCCATCTCTTTCAGAATTTTCAACAGTTTGTGGTGATCCACACAGTCAAAGGCTTTGGCATAGTCAATAAAGCAGAAATAGATGTTTTTATGGAATTCTCTTGCTTTTTCGATAATCCAAAGGATAGTGGCAATTTGATCTCTCATTCCTCTGCCTTTTCTAAACCCATCTTGAACATCTGGAAGTTCATGGTTCATGTACTGTTGAAGCCTGGCTTGGAGAATGTTGAGCATTACTTACTGGTGTGTGGTAGTTTGAGCATTCTTTGCCATTGCCTTTCTTTGGGATTGGAATGAAAACTGACCTTTTCCTGTCCTGTGGCGACTGCTGCATTTTCCAAATTTGCTGGCATATTGAGTGCAGCACTTTCACAGCATCTTCTTTCAGGATTTGAAATAGCTTAACTGGAATTCCATTAGCTCCACTAGCTTGGTTTGCAGTGATGCTTCCTAAGGCCCACTTGACTTTATATTCCAGGAGGTCTGGCTTAGGTGAGTGATCATACCATGTGGTTATATGGGTTGTGAAAATCTTTTTTTGTATAGTTCTGTGTATTTTTGCCACCTCGTCTTAATATCTTCTGCTTCAGTTAGGTCCATACTATTTCTGTCCTTTATTGAGACCACCTTTGCATGAAATATTCCCTTGGTATCTCTAATTTTCTTGTGGAGGTCTCTAGTCTTTCCCATTCTATTGATTTCCTCTATTTCTTTGCACTGATCACTGAGGAAGGCTTTCTTATCTCTCCTTGCTACTCCTTGGAACTCTGTATTCAAATGGGTACATCTTTCCTTTTCTCCTTTGTTTTTTCCTTCTTTTCTTTTCACAGCTATTTGTAAGGCCTCCTCAGACAGCCATTTTGCTTTTTTCATTTCTTTTTCTTAGGGATGGTCTTGATTCCTGTCTCCTGTACAATGTCACAAACCTCCATCCATAGTTCATCAGTCACTCTGTCTATCAGATCTAATCCCTTGAATCTATTTCCTACTTTCACTGTATATGCATAAGGGATTTGATTTAGATCATACCTGAATGGTCTAGTAGTTTTCCCTACTTTCTTCAATTTAAGTCTGAATTTGGCAATAAGTTGTTCATAATCTGAGCCACAGTCTTCTCCAAGTCTTGTTTTTGCTGACTGTATAGAGCTTCTCTACCTTTGGCTGCAGAGAATATAATCAATCTGATTTCAGTATTGATCATCTTGTGATGTCCATGTGTAGAGTCTTCTCTTGTGTTGTTGGAAGAGTGTGTTTGCTATGACCAGTGTGTTCTCTTGGCAAAACTCCATTAGCCTTTGCCCTCTTCCTTCTGTACTCCAAGGCCAAATTTGCCTGTTACTTCTGGTATTTCTTGACTTCCTACTTTTGCATTCCTGTCCCCTATAATGAAAAAGACATCTTTTTTTGTGTGTTATTTCTAGAAGGCCTTATAGGTCTTTATAGAACCATTCAACTTCAGTTTCTTCAGCATTACTGATCGGGGCATAGATTTGGATTACCATGTTATTGAATGGTTTGCTTTGGAAATGAACAGAGATCATTCTGTCGTTTTTGAGATTGCTTCCCAAGTACTGCATTTTGGACTCCTTTGTTGACTTTGATGGCTATTCCATTTTTTCCTAAGGGATTCTTGCCCACAACAGTAGTTATAATGGTCGTCTGAGTTAAATTCACCCATTCCAGTCCATTTTAGTTAGCTGATTCCTAAAATTTTGATGTTCAGTCTTGCCATCTCCTGTTTGAGCACTTCCAATATGCCTTGGTTCATGGACGTAACATTCCAACTTCCTATGTAATAGTGCTCTTTACAGCATCAGACTTTGCTTCTTTCACCTGTCACATCCGCAACTGGGTGTTGTTTTTGCTTTGGCTCTGTCTGTTTATTCATTCTGGAGTAATTGCTCTACTGGTCTCCAGTAGCATATTGGGCACATATTGACCAGGGATTCATCTTTCAGTGTCCTATCTTTTTCTAGCTACGTTGGACTGGAATGGTGGCTGATTGGTTCTGGAGTGGCTGTGAGGACATGTTCCATGTCTAAGGTCAGAGAAATCCCAGCAAGACAGTAGGAGGGGTGAATTCAAGTTTAGAATCAAATCCTTTCCCACCAGAGATGCTCAGAAGGCTCAAACAAACCTTGTGTGCACCAGGACACAGGGACCCCATAGAGACTGAGACAGAACTGTTGAAGCATCTCCTATAGAGGTACAGGTCAGCAGTGGGCTGCCACAGGGACAGGGGCTCTGGGTGCAGCAGACTTGGGTATGGCATAAGCCCTCCTGGAGGAGGTCATCATTAACCCCACCATAGAGTCAGAACTTACATAGGACTGGGAAATACACTCTTGGAGGGCACAAACAGAATGTTATATGCACCAGAGCCCAGGAGAAAGGAGCAGTAACCCCACAAGAGACTGACCCAGACTTGCCCAAGAGTGTCCAGGAGTCTCCAGCAGAGGTGTGGGTCAGTGGTGGCCTGCTGAGGGGTTGAGGGCAGTGAGTGTAGCACTTTATGCATGAGAGCTTTTGAAGGAGGTCACCATTATCTTCATTACCTCCACCATAGTTTGGCCCCAGGTAAATAGCAGGGAACAGAAAATTGGATTAAAGATTTAGTGAGCATGGCCCAGCCCATCAGAACAAGACCCAGTTTCCCCCTCAGTCAGTCTCTCTCATCAGGATGCTTCCATAAGCCTCTTATCTTTCTCCATCAGAGGGCAGACAGACTGAAAACCACAATTGCAGAAAACTAACCAATCTGATCACATGGACCACAGATTTGTCTAACTCAATGAAACTATGAGCCATGTAGGGCCACCCAAGATGGACAGGTCATGGTGGAGAGTTCTGACAAAATGTGGTCCACTGGGGAAGGGAATGGCAAACCACTTCAGTATTCTTGCCTTGAGAACCCCATGAATAGAATGAAAAGTTTAACCTTATTGAAACCCAAATATATGCTGTTTTTTTCAACATCAGTATCACTAGTTCTGTAGTTATGCTGTAAAAGTCAAATTAAAAAATTAACCTTCAAGAATTGGAAACAACTAAGTTTTCAATAAAGTATCTTTTTTCATGTACAGTATCCTTTTTCTATAATTGTTTTGCATAGTTTAATTTCCAGATCTTTTATCATTAATGCTATTAGATTTGTATGTTTAATTGGTTCTGGTTTTTCTGCCACTGACTATGAAAGAATCTGTTAAACATTGTTGAATTTTGAAATTCCTGCAGAAATATCCTTTGTGTACTGTCAGGATAATTAGGTCTTCTGAGGCATTCCTAAATTAGAATGTTAAGAGAATAGAAATTAGGTGTTTTTCTTTATATGATATTATGAAATCATCTCATATATTTTTCACTCATTCTTCAATTTGTTGCACAGGTTTTACAAGAGATAAGGAAAATAAGAAAATACTGTTTCTGCATAATTCAGAACCTACCAGTAAGGAAAAGGGAAAAAGAGCTAAAATTTTTATAGAACATTCAGGCTTAGAGGGGAAAAAAAAAAAAATTGTCCTCTAGGTTCAAATAAACATTTTCAAATTATTGTTCTAACCAGCAATTCAGGATTGTTAAAGAAAATTATAATAAAAAATTGTAACAACAGAGACACAGCAGACAGTGGTAGGATTGAAAAAGACATATACACACTGCTATATATAAAATCCTGGAGTATGAAATGGCAACCCCCTCCAATATTCTTGTCTGGAGAATCCCAGGAACAGAGGAGCCTGGCAGATTACAGTCCATGGGGTTGCAAAGAGTCAGACACAATTGAGCAGGCACACATGTATAAAACAGGTAACTAATAAGAACCTACTGCATACACAGGCAACTCTACTAAATACTGTGTAATGGCCTATATGGAAAATGAGTCTAACAAAGAGTGGATATATCTGTAACTGATTCACTTTGCTGGATAGTGGAAACTAACACAAGATTGTAAATCAACTGTACTCTAATAATTTTTTTTAAATCAAAGAAATATTATACTGATGGAAAAGACACTGATGGGGAAAAGAGACATTTTAAGAAGGCTTGTGATAAAAAGGCAGGAATGTTTTGAAAAACTTCAAGTAATATAGACAATCTCATGGAGTTTGCTCAAATTCATGCCCATTGAGTCAGTGATGCTGTCTAACTATTTCATCCAGACTCTGGGAGATAGTGAAGGACAGGTAATCCTGGTATGCTGCAGTCCATGGGATTACAAAGAGTCAGAAACAACTTAGCCACTAAACAACAACAACATCTATAGACAGTATCCCAGAAAATACCTCATATTTATAGTAGAAGAGAGAAGGACTTCGTTATATCAGTGCAAATAAGAAAGAACAAGATTGATGGGTGGCACTTGTTCTGTGACTGGGATAGCTTTCACTGGGGGTACAAAACCAAGGGAACAGTGATTTAGTAAATAAATTAGTAAGTTATTTCTCATCAATAAAATGGTAAGGATAGAGATAGCTAACCAAGTGTGTTGGGGATAAATATAGGTCTAAACTGAAACACTACACAGTATTAATTATTTTCTGAGTCATACTGTATCATAATACACATCTTTAAATTTACTTATCATAATAATTATAAAATAAATGAGAAGTTTAGATGAACTTGAACTTCACTATAGTAAAACAGACTTTAGCCTTCTATGCTTAAAATATATAATGGGTGTATGATAGAAGAAGTTAACATAGATAAGCTGTATAAAGATAATTTTCAGTCCCTACCTCTTTATGTCCCTAAGTTAGCAGGGAATATAAACTGCTGGCAGTAAAACAAATACATTTGAACATTCTCTCAATGCACTGGAGTACCTTTAGAACATGTGTTTGTTTAGATTTTGTTTTATGAATTTATTCAATCTGAAATGTGTGCTTGGACATAGTCATTTGTGACTGAATAAACTTTCAAAACAACAAAGGGAATAAAGTTGCTTGCATTTAATAGTCCACATCAAACAAAAAATTTCAACATGGTTAAATTTTAAAATTAGTCACACATGTCATTTTGCAGCTTAACACTATGGGCAAAAGCAGAAGACTAGGTAAATAAGACTAGAATTGGGTGGAAAACTCTTTCTTTTTTTATACTAGCACATTAAGTATTGCTCAAATTCCTACTGTATACTAATTCTTTCCATCTGCTTTATTGTGGCCTTCCTAAAATTGAGGAAGCCACAGTTTAAATAAATATACTCTGGATTGATTAACTTCAGAATTCTACTGACAAGGGAGATTTAAAAACCCAGTATATATTTTAGTTCATGAATACAGTCAGTCTCTGTGCAAAGTATCAACATGCCTAAAGACTATATTATGAAACGTTGATAAAGCTCTAAGAACATTTGACTTTATCTGGCCATATATCTATTAAGTTGTATTCTATTTTATAACTGTCTTCTTTATTTAGATTAAGAAATTAACTTAAAAATTGCCAAATAAATTTATCTCCCTAGACTCAGAGAAACAAAACTAAATTTATCAAAAATATTCAACTCATTTCCAATCAACTCTAATTTGACTTTTGATTTGAGGAACATTGGAACAATATTGCTTCCCCAAAAGAATGAAGCAGTCATCTTAATTCTGTGTCTGATTCTTGTCAAGAAATTAATATAGTGTGGGGAACAGAATAGAGGCTATGGCTGGAGTTACTTAATCCCTCTGAGTTTCAATGCTTGTATCAGATACTGACCACTTAGAGTCTTTTCATTCTTTGCTTATACTTCTTTTGCAACTTCACAGACATAGACTGTTTAGAAAGAATAATGTCAGACAGTAAAGTGGGACACAGCACCGTAATCAGAGAAGATCTCTTTTTGAGAAAGGTGTTAGGTATCCTGTGAGGTAAACTGTCTATCGCAAACATCACCAGTGTCTGTAAATAGCTTCTCCAGTCACAACCAAAAGGCAGCCTTTTTCAGTAGTGGAGAGGCAAGCAGAGAGACAGGTACAGGAAATAGCAGCATTTTATAGAGTACACTCAGACTGTGTTTGCATTCAAAGTGCTATGTATAGGTTCAGCTGTGTATAAACTATGCATCCTATAAAATACTAAATTTTGTCCTCAGTAGGACTCAACAAATTATTTCTTAAGAGCCTTCATTACTGTACTTAATAACATCATGATTTAACTCCAGTATAGAAACCATAACTTTAAAAAAAAAAAAGTGAATTTGACTGAGAAGTTTTTTTCCCAAGCATGTAATAAAAAGATCTTGGAGGTTTTTCAGATGACAAGAAACTCATCATTACATTTTATAGGAAAGGAAAGTCAAGTCGCTCAGTCGTGTCCGACCCCTTGCGACCCCATGGACTGTAGCCTCCCAGGCTGCTCCGTGCATGGGATTTTCCAGGCAAGAGTACTGGAGTGGGTTGCCATTGCCTTCTCCAGGGGATCTTCCCAACTCAGGGATTGAATCCGGGTCTCCCGCATTGCGGGCAGATGCTTTACCCTCTAAGCCACCAATTTTTTAAGTCCATGTCAAAGAGGGTTAATTTTCAAGCCAATCATTTGACACCCCTTCAAACTTCTTAGGAGTCCTCCTATCATTTGCAAACCATAAGCTTTCCAGGTCAAACCCGTAACTTTTTATGCATGTTCATATTTTCTGTGCACTTAATGTTACATTTTTGTAACTTCTACGTTTGTGATGTCAGCAAACACACTCAAGTCTAAAAAATGTTAAAATCATTTGTGTAGTGCATTATTTTATGTTCAATTTTTAGGGAGGACATTTTCTTAAAATGTTATAACCCTGATATTTTTAATAGAAATTATTAAGCATATTTTTTTAAACGTTGCAATTAGTAATTCCCATCATTTTTTTCTAAGTCTGTCCCCAAACTAAAAATATATAGGGAAACTATAATGAATCTCTCAAGATTAGGGCATGTATATATTTTAATTCACTACTTTATCACCAGTACTATATTTGATTTGAATCCTAATTAAAATAATTATCTTTTCAAATGGTGACTATATACATTATTTGAATAGATTTGATTTTTCTGTACATTAATAAATTACTATTGGCTGTAGATAGTAGTATACTTTCACTGAAAGATAATAGGTAAAATTTATATGACCTAAAAACTATAAAAGAAAAAAGGGAAGAATGGAGATGCAGAAAAAAAAAAGTCTCTCCCTCTGTCTGTCTCTCCCTAGTAGCTAAAAATGCAAAAATAAATTTTGTATCTATTGACTGTCAAAATAAGACACATCACATGAACTGCAGAACATTCCAACTCTCAGGCTTCATTTTGAAAACCAGGTTATAACAATAATGATTATTACTACTTTGATTGTTATTAATAAAATTCTCTGTAAATGAGAATTACTTATTACAAACATATTTACAGAAGTGCAAAAAGATATTTTTAAGATGAAAAATGTTGAAGAGAATATGTATGTTCTGAGATAATAAATAAAAGTTTAAATTATAAAGTGACAAGCTAGATGAACTATGACAAAGCAGTAGATTTAAGTTTGATTGACTCAAAGTTATAATTTAGCAGCTTATTTCCATGATATAAGTGGAAATGTAATTAAGGCAATGCAGCTGTATTGTTCATAAAGAAATAGTCTAAAATCTGTACTTTAAGTCAGTTAAGGTATTTACAAACTTGAAAATTGTATTTTATATAGCTTTTACTTTTTGTAAGACCAAAAGAGCAGCCTTAAGATAAAGCTGAGAAAAGTAAGAGAGAAAATAGCATCCATGTGAGAGGCTGAAATTAATAATGCTGCTGCTACTGCTGCTAAGTCGCTTCAGTACTGTCCAACGCCGTGCGACCCCATAGACGGCAGCCCACTAGGCTCCACCATCCCTGGGATTCTCCAGGCAAGAATAATGGAATGGGTTGCCATTTCCTTCTCCAATGCATGAAAGTGAAAAATGAAAGTGAAGTCGTTCAGTCGTGGCCGACTCCTAGCGACCCCATGGACTGCAGCCTACCAGGCTCGTCCGTCCACAGGATTTTCCAGGCAAGAGGACTGGAGTGGGTTGCCATTACCTTCTCCAGAGATTAATAATAGTTTGCAGTAAATACAAACACAAAGAGCTTGGACTAGAATACTGGGGCTACTGTTTTCAGTGGAGGAGTCACATGTCAGAATTCACTTTTGGTAATAAATACCGTTGATATGCCCTGACTTTGTTGTCACAGGTCAGCATGTGAACTAAAGAACTAAATAGAACTAAAGAACTAAATATAAATATTTCTGAACTCATGTAGGCAACAGTAACAAATACAATCATGCAAACCACAGGACATCACTATAACTTTTTAAAAGCACTTACCCAAGATATGGCTACAGAGTAAGAGCTTTCTAGCTTCTCAGTCTTTGAACTCTTTTTTATTCTTTTGCAAGGGCAGAGGTGAATGGTAGTATTAAAAGTTTTTTACATTCTTTTTTTTTTTAAGAGAGAAAAAAATGGACTATAAAGCTCAGAAACATATAATAGGAAAGTAGATTCCACAGAACAACTTAGTTTAATCTCTGAAGAAAATAAGTAGTCTTAGAGGCAAGCACTTATTAAAAAAGATAAGCATATGATATGTTTATAAAATAATGAAGTTGATTCTACAGACCTTGCCTCAAAATCAATTTCATTATTGCTATACTATTATTACTATGTAGAGAATAATACACAGGTGTGTTTGAATACAATGAACAGCTATAGAAAGAAATCGATGTAAAAATAGATAAGAGAAAATGCTAGAGAAAGAGTATGGGTTTCAGAATTTATATTTAAAGTAAAGCAATTGACATGTAAAGGAGCAGCACAGTATACCATCCAGCACAGCATGGATTAAGAAGCAGACAAACCTAACTTCAAATTCCAATCAGCTGAAATCTATATAAATGGTCTGGGACCTTAAACAAAAATGATTAACCTCCAGGTGGACTGATCAGAGAGAGAGGAAGAGAAAGAAAGAAGTGACTATCATGATGAAATGGAGGATATAATGAATGAACCAACAAATATATAAAGCATGATAAGGAAATACTAAGAAAAACCTTTATCTTTCTAAATTCACCAAAAATATAGACTAATTTCTTAAAAACCATTAAAGCACTCAAGAAGGAAATAGATAACTTTAGACATATCCTACATTCAGTCATCAAATTAAATTTATATTTAAAACATCTTCACAAATCAGTTTTAGGCTGGATGGATTCACTGGGGAATTCTGCCAAATATTTAAAGAAGAACTAACAATTCTGTCCAACTTCTTCCAGAAAATCAAAGAGGAAGAAATACCTCCTAGTTGATTTTTCACAATGAACTTTTATTGGAGTACAGTTGCTTTACACTGCAGTGTTAGTTTCTGATGTACAGCAAAATGAATCAGCTATTGGTTCAGTTCAGTTCAGTTCAGTGACTCAGTCATTCCCAACTCTTTGTGACCCCGTGGACTGCAACATGGCAGGCCTCCCTGTCCATCACAGACTCCTGGAGACTGCTCAAACTCATGTCCATTGCATCGGTGATGCCATCCAACCATCTCATCCTCTGTGGTCCCCTTCTCTTCCCACCTTCAATCTTTCCCAGCATCAGGGTCTTTTCCAATGAGTCAGTTCTTCACATCAGGTGGCCAAAGTATTGGAGCTTCAGCTTCAGCATCAGTCCTTCCAATGAATATTCAGGACTGATTTCCTTTAGGGTTGACTGGGTGGATCCCCTTACAGCTGTGTATATACATATTTTGGCTTTCCTTCCCAGTTAGGTTATCATAGAGTACTGGGTAGACTTCCCTGTGCTACACAGTAGATTCTCACTAATTATCTAGTTTATACATAGTAGTGTATATATGTCAATCTCAACCTTTCACTCGATTTTATAAGGCCAGTGTTGTCCTTATACCAAAGTCAGACAAATACTCTGGGAAGCAAGAAAATATCTAATCAAAACTCCTTGTGAACATAGATGCAAAATTTCTTAACAAAATATTAGCCAATTGAGCTCAGCAACATATTTGAAGCTTGATAAATCAGAGCCAGGCGAAGTTCATTCCAGCAATGTAAACTTGCTTAAGACTAGAAATTCAGTCTACATAATTATTGATATTATCAGAATAAGAACCATCAATAGATCTACACAAACACATTGGATAAAATTCAACATTAATTTACAAGGAAAACTTTCAGCAAAAAAGGATACTTCCTTAGCCTGATAAAAAGTCACCTATTAAAAACTCAGAGCTAATATCATAATGGTATTCATAAAGACTGAAAAACTAAGAATGCATTTGCTTACTAATACTACCTAACTTTGTATTGGAAGTCCTAACAAGTAAAATAAGGCAAGAGAAATCAATAAAATACTCCCAGGTCAGAAAGAGAGAAATCTCTACTCAAAAAATACACAGCTGTCCATAAAGAAAACCACATGGAATCTACAAAAATAAATACATTAGAAAAACTAGAGTAATAAAGAAGTATAGTAAGTCACAGGATAGAAGAAGAATATACAAAGTTCAATTGTAAACTTTCAATGAATTCTATAAATTAAAATTTTTAAATGATTTCATGTAGAATAACAAAAATGAATTCCTTAGACTTAAATCTAACAAAATATGTACATGGTAAGTATGCTAGAAAGAAACACACAAAAAAAGAAAAGAATTCCTAAGTAATGGGTATATATATTGTGTTCCTGGTCTGGAAGACTCCTCTTTATTAAAGAGTTCTTTAATAAAGACTCCTCTTTATTAAACAGTTCTTCCTAAATTAATCTATACATTCTACACATCCCTAATTGAACACATAGAAATGAAAAAAAGAATAACCAAATCATTTTGAAATGGTTATATTTCAAGGCCTCATAATATCTGATTTTAAGACAGCATAAAGTTATAATAATCAGAAAAATGTTTTGTTGCTAAACTATAGGTATTCAAAGGAATAGATAGCACAGAAACAGACTTACAAAAAATATGCTTATTTTTTAAGATAATTTAAAGGGAATTGATAGCAAAATAATTGATTTTCAATAAATGATGCCAGAAATACTGAACATCGTTATGAAAAAATATCCTTGATCTATTCTTCTCATTTATACAATTTAACTTTATTTTTATTTTTATTTTTTTTTACAAACTTTAACTTTAAATGAATGCTAGGCCTAAATATAAAATTTAAAACTATACAGTATTTAGAAGAAATCATCAAAGAAAATCTTTTTTTTTTAATGAATGAGAAAAGATTTCATAGATATACACTAAAAGAAAAAATATACTTAATGTTCAAAGTGCCATCAACATTCTCCTATCCACAGTCTTACGGAATCATTGGTAGGCTGAGAAAAAATTAAATAATTTGATTTATTTAAATATATATATATATGAAATATATGTATGAAACATATATGAAATAACATATATGAAATATATATGTTGGGTGGGTTGGAAACAATGGATAGAAGGTAGAGGTTTTGGATAAATAAAATAAACTGATAATATGTTATTATTTTTTTTTTAAATTTTTTTTATTATTATTTTTTTTAATATGTTATTATTCTTATCTTGTTTGTAAAGCTATAATGTGAAATGGAATTTGCCCATGACAACATACAAGAAGCCTATAAAGTTAACGCTTTCTCATCCATCAACAGTTTTCTAATCTTAATACTCTCAATTAATAGAGCGAGACTTTGACAAGGAGAATGCTAACAGGGGCATGTTGTAAGAAATGTAATTTAAAAATCCCAGATCTGATTTTGAAAAAAATGTATGAACTTCAAGACAATTTTAAACATAGTTAATAGATGTATGTAACTACTTGTAGCATTTTAAAACCTTACTTTGGGCAACCATTCTGATTCTTGCCTGTTTTTATTAGAATATTCAAATAGATTAAATAACAGAATGAAATTTCTCCTGAGATTTTTTCCCACAAATTATTCATTCTTCCAATTTAGATTCAAACTTTAAAATTCAAGATGAAATTTTAGAAAGTCTGTGAGGTAATATTCATTTAAATAAAAATGTGACATAGTCACTTTAACATTAAATAGAGTAAAAATAAGACATTGATGAGACAAAATATAAAATTAGAAAGTAATCTTAATTTTCAATGATCTACAAAAACAATGTAAATCAGAAGTGAAAATCAAGACAGCAATGTAGATTTCTCTGAAAAATACCTATAGTTTTTACCAATCATATTTAATTAAGAATATCTACTTCCATCTCTAAGCAAACTGATTCATTCATCAGACCTCAGAGTCATTAAAATCAATTTGGTTTTGTCAACCACTAAAAAATATGAGGATGGCAATCAGCTTAATTTGATTGGAGTTCATTAAAGGGCTTTTCTGACTCATTGGCTGTTGTTTGCTTATTTTTGCTTTTCTTTTTAAAAAATTCTACTTGAAGTACTGAATATACAATTGAATATTGTAACAGAACTAAATAGAAACATGTTTTCTGAATGTCAGGATCTTGACTGTCCAAGTCAAGCTTCAATTTAAGATTATCTCTTTCGAGTCTATAGAATTCACAAACATTCCTGGATATTGGCACCCTGATGACTGCTTTTAGCTCTGTAGTGTGTAAACGTGTTCAATGGTATCACTGAATTATTTCTCTAAAGTGTGGTCACTTGTCTTCTTGATAAAAGCTGTAATGCTTAATTTAGTAGAGGAATAAATGCACATTTCAAGAGTCAGGGTTTAACTTTGTTTTATCAGTCTAAAATTTCGAATGATTGATATTCATTAGAATTTTCTACAGATAGCAGATTTTGGAAGATGATTTCAACATATTTCACACACTCACATACACACATACATACATGCTCACACAAACACACCTTTCTGTATTTAGAAATGTAATCAGAATTAACTCCTTTTAACCTGTGCACTCATATCTCACATGCTGGATATGCTATGACCATCACCGGCATTATATATTGTGTTACACTCATCATTCTCTTTCTAGCAAAAGTAGTTTAATACTTAATGGATTTTACTTTCTTAACAAACATCCTTCTACATGAAAAAAGAGCTCCCGTTTCTCTGAACTTGCATACTCTTTAAGGTGTTTAGTAAGATCTATCAGGAATAGCAATGGTCAGTTTTCATACCAATGCCAAAGAAATGCAATGCCAAAGAATGTTCAAATCATCGTACAATTGCACTCATTTCAGATGCCAGCAAGATTATGCTTAAAATCCTTCAAGCTGGGTTTCAACAGCACATGCATTGAGAACTTTCAGATGTACAAACTGAATTTACAAAAGGCAGAGGAACCAGATATCAAATTGCCAACATAGACTGTATCATAGAAAAAGCAAGAGAATTCCAAAAAAGCATCTACTGCTTTGTTGACTATTCTAAAACACTTGACTGTGTGGATCACAATGAATTGTGGAATATTCTTAAAAAGATAGGAATACCAGACCACACCACATGCCTTCTGAGAAACCTATATGAAGGAAAAGAAGCAATAGTTAGAATTGGACAAGGAACAATGGGCTAACTTAAAATTGGGAAAGGAGTATGATAAGGCTGTATATTATTACCCTGCTTATTTAACTGATATGCATAGTGCATCATGTGAAATGCCAGGCTGGATGAATCACAAGCTGGAATCAAGAATGCCAGGAAAAATATCAACAACCTCAAATGCAGATGATATCAGTTTAATGGCAGAAAATGAAGAAAAACTATAGAGCCTCTTGATTAAGTTGAAAGAAGAGAGTGAAAAATCTGTCTTAAAGCTCAGCATTCAAAAAACTAAGATCATGGCATCTTGTCCCATCACTTCATGGCAAATTGACTGGGATAATGTGGAAACAATGTTAGATTTAATTTTCTTGGGTCCAAAATCAATGTGGATGTTGACTGCAGCTGGGAAATTAGAAGCTTGCTCCTTGGAAGAAAAGCTATGACAAACTGAGACAGTATATTAAAATGCAGAGACTTGGCTTTGCTGACAAATACCCATATAGTCAAAGCTATGCTTTTACCAGTAGTCATGTATGGATGGTTTTACCAGTAGTCAAGCCAGTATATTGTTCCATGTATCATGTGAGAGTTGGACAATAAAGAAGGCTGAGCATAGAAGAATTGATGCTTTCGAACTGTGGTGTTGGAGAAGACTCTTGAGTGTCCCTTAGACAGCAAGGAGATCAAACCAGTCCATCCCAAATGAAATCAACCCTGAATATTATTGGAAGAGCTGGTGCCAAGCTGAAGCTTTGGCCATCTGATACAAAGAGCTGACTCATTGGAAAAGACCCTGATGATGGGAAAGATTGAAGGCAAAAGGAGAATGGGGTGACAGAGGATGAGACGGTTGGGTGGTATCACTGATTCAATGGACTTGAACTTTGAACAAGCTCTGGGAGATAGTGAAGGATAGGGAAGCCAGGTGTGCCGTAGTTCATGGGGTCGCAAAGAGTTGGACACAACTGAGTGACTGAACAACAGCAGCACCAACAAAGATATATCACACGGTGCTTTATAGTGATGATGTAGGTCTGAACATATCTTCTCTTTCTAGGTTACAGGATCCTTAAAGGTAGTGTCTGAGCCTTTCCCAAAAAGAGGAGCCTGAAGTGAGTATTAGCGTGCCACAGTTTTGTTAGAAGTGCAGCCCCAGAGAATCAGGAATGAGGGAAAAGGGGAGTGAAGCAGAGAAGAGCAGAGCCAATATTACAGCCTGTTACTGAGCTAATCACTGCTGGTAACACGGGTGATGTAACACTTTGTTTTGAAAAACTGTCTTCCAGGAGGTCAAAAGACTTTCTAGGAGGACAGAAATCACAGGCTAGCTACTGTTTCCCACTGATCAAATGTTTATCCCATGGAGCAGCTATACCCTATGCAAATAAGTTGGATACATATGGGTGCTAGGAGGATCCCAAAGCATCACATGCTTCAGTGGTAACACTGACACCCTTGAAGGGGAGGCGAGGGAAGCACAGGAAGGACATGAGGTGTCCTTTTTGAGACCGAACCCAAGCACTGCATTTCAGACTCTTGTTGACTGTGATGGCTACTCCATTTCTTCTAAGGGATTCTTGGCCACAGTAGTAGATATAATGGTCATCTGAATTAAATTCACCCATTCTGGTCCATTTTAGTTCACTGATTCCTAAAATGTCGATGTTTACTCTTGCCATCTCCTATTTGACTACTTCCGATTTACCTTGATTCATGGACCTAACATTCCAGGTTCCTATGCAATATTGCTCTTTACAGCATCAGACTTTACTTCCATCACCAGTCACATCCACAGCTGAATGTTTTTTTTGCTTTTGGCCCAGTCTCTTCATTCTTTCCTGAGTTATTGCTATAGTCTTCTCCAGTAGCATATTTTGGGCACCTACTGACCTGGGGAGTTCATTTTTCAGTGTAATATCTTTTTGCCTTTTCACACTGTTCATGGGGTTCTCAAGGCAAGAATACTGAAGTGGTCTGCCATTCCCTTCTCCACTGGACCACGTTTTGTCAGAACTCTCCACCATGACCCATCCATCTTGGGTGGCCCTAAATGGCATGGCTCATATTTTCATTGAGTTAGACAAACTGTGGTCCATGTGATCAGTTTGCTTAGTTTTCTGTGATTTTGTTTTTCATCCTGTCTTCCCTCTGATGGATAAGAGGCTTGGGGAAGCTTCCTGATGGGAGGGACTGGCTTTGGGGGAATCTGGGTCTTGTTCTGATGGGCAGGGCCATGCTCAGTAAATCTTTAACCCAATTGTCTATTGATGGGTGGGGCTATGTTCCCTCCCAGTAGCTTGGCCTGAGGCCAAACTATGGTAGGGGTAATGTTGGTAATTACCTCTTCAAAAGGTCTTATGCCAGCACCATTCCTCTCAGGACTGTTGTATTCAGGGCCCCTGACCCCACAGCAGACACTTACAGGCAAGTCCAGCTCAGTCTCTTGTGGGGTCACTGTTCCTTTCTCCTCGCTCCTGTTGTGCACAAGGTTTTGTTTGTACCCTCTAAGAGTCTATTCCCCAGGCTTGTGGAAGTTCTGTAGTAAAATCCCACTGGCCTTCAAAGTCAAATCCTTGGGGCTTCTAGTCCCTTTGCCAGATCCCCAGTCTGGGGAATCTGTTGTGGGCCCTAGAACTTTTGCAACAGTGCAAGAACTTCTTTGATATAATTGTTCTCCAATTGTGGGTCATCTGCTTGGTGGCTCTATGGTGGTGGCTAATGGCAACCTTCCCCAAGAAGATTTATGCCACATGCAGCAACTCCAAGGTCTGTTGAAGCCACAGTCCCTGTCCCCATGGCAGCCACTGGTGATCTGTGCCTCCACAGGAGACACTCAAACACTTAAAAATACTTACTGAATAAATAATATTGTTAACAAAGTGTATTGGAAGATAAGAGTGAATGTCATATTTAAAGTGAATAGCTCCATTAAGAATAAAATAAAATACAATGAACACAATAGGTTGGTCTTTTCTAAATGTTTAAGATTGGAAGGAGTTATAGCTTGCTACTATAAGTACAAAGTTATGTAAATGACTTGTACTCAGTTTTGTTAAGTAGTTAAGAAAATCAGGGCAGCTTTCTAATTCTATTTTTGGTGAAAATAGCTGTGTGATCTCTCTGGGCTCATTTACTCCATCTGAGAAGTCAAATGAATGAATTTGATGACATCTAAGGTTTTTTTTCAAAACTTTGAAGCTGATATGCTTAAGATCTTGAATCTATGGCAAATAATAGATAAAAGTTAATTTAATAAAGATTACTAAGCATGAGCTAGGCATCTGTCTTATTGCTAACAAGACACAGTCATGAAAAAAGACTTCTAAACTGCCACACTCCTGTATAAATCTTAGAGTAAGGGATCACAAAGCAAAATAAATAAGTGAACAGTATGATAGAAGGTAATCAGCTACAGAGGAAAAAAGAAATGACAGTGTCTAATGAGGCCAGAGCATTGGGTTAAATATTAAAATATAAAAATATAAAATATATAAATATATAAAATATATATATTTAAATATATATCATATATATAATAAAATATATAAAATATAAACATATTAAATAAGGTGTCCAGAGTAGGCCCCTCTGAAAAGCTGAGGTGAGTGATCCACCCACATGGATAATGAAAGAGGGGCATCCAAGGTAGAAAAAATAGTGCAAGTGTCCTGAGAAGGGCGAGCTAATAACAGGCTCTGTGACCTGAGCCAAGTGATGATGGAAATAGAGACAATTATGGGGACGATGTCAGATAGTTAAGAGGAGATCAGACATGTAGCACCCATACAACATTTAAGTATTTTGGCTTTTATTCAGAATGAGATGGAATCATTGAGGATTTTTGAGCAGAGGAATGATGTGGCTTAACATAGACTTTTAAAAGGATCACTTTGGCTGCTGTGTTAGAATAGATTATCACTGAGCAAGGAGGTAAACAGGATATGGAAACACGAGTTTCTAAAAGATACATCTGAAAATAATATCTATAAAATTAATAACCTGGCTGAAATGAATGGTAATGATACCACCTATTTTAATTTAGTTTTTTATTTTATTTATTTATTTATTTTGTATAATGCTGTGACTATCAGACTGAGTGAAAAAATTCTACTCACCTAATGTAGACTAGATTCCCACACCAATTTGTGGAGAGGTCCAGAATTAAAATGCCCCTTACCACAGACAAGTAACATTTGCCTCTAAGTAATACGATGAAAAAAAAAAAAAAAAGATGAGCAGGTCTATATATATTTTTGTATTATTTACTAAAAATGTTCTCCAAATATTTTACATTCTTCACAATGTCATGAGATCATTCATGTCTCCATTAACAGAGGAGTCACCTCATCAAAGTCATATAGAAATTGAAAGTGGAGATTTACATACTGGAGGAGGTATAATCATTGGTAGCAGAGAAATTTGAAGGATAGTATATCAG
The DNA here is from genome assembly GCF_910594005.1 of Cervus elaphus. Taxonomy (NCBI): domain Eukaryota; kingdom Metazoa; phylum Chordata; class Mammalia; order Artiodactyla; family Cervidae; genus Cervus; species Cervus elaphus. The sequence goes on along the minus strand of NC_057829.1, from coordinate 48,541,400 downwards.
TTGCCTGTTGCTGCTGGTATAATAAGTTGCAACAAAACCAAGGGTGTAAAACAGCATACATTATCTTTTAGTTTGGGGGTAAGAAGTGAAAAACATTAATATGTTTCTCTGAGCTAAAATAAAAATGTTGGCAGAGCTGTGTTTCTTCTGTAGACACAAAAGGAGAAACTATCCCCTTGTTTTTTTACCTTATAGAGGCTGGCAATCTTCCTTTGCTTTTGGCACCTCTCTATCATGAAAACCAGCAGTAACCAGTTTAGTCTTTTTCAGTATGTGCTTCTCTGGCACTGACTTCTGCCTCTTTTTTACACTTTAAAGGAAACTTATGATTACATTGTCCTACCTTGACAATCCAGGATAATTTCCCCATTTCAGAGTCATCTTATTAACAACCTCAATTTCCAGTTGTCATAAACCTTAACATATTCACATATTTGGGTGATTAGGACAGTAACATCTTTGGGGGCCTGCCCATTAATGTGTCTAACACAGGGTGAGATAGTTTTAAGGTGATGGATTCCAAATAAATCTTTTCTTTTCATCATAACTTGTAAGAATAAATCTGAATGTGTATATCAGGATATCTGTGACCATTTAAAATTATTGCAAATAATCATTTTACATTTTTAAATTTATGTTTTGTAAAGTCATTGGATCTTTATAGAAAACAATTAAGATTCTAACAGTTTACCTTTATCAGTGTATTTCTCTTTATGATCATGAAAGAAGTTGCCTATGCAGTAGACTTTCCAAATGATGGACCTAGAATATTGAATACTTGTTGATTATTGCTTATCCTTAGATTATGTGAGTGTGTGCATGTGTATGTTACTTTTCAGAAGGTGACTCTGTTCTTGAAATCAAGAACATAAAGATAGGATGCATGCAAGCCTAGTTGTTGCCACTCATTAGATGATAAACTGGAAGTCTCTACTTAAATGGAATGATGATGCTACTCAAGGTAGACTTGAAAAATATTCTAATATACTAAGCATTGAATGTTGAAGACTTTGCCATGTTGAGAGACACAGGAACAGGATATTCACCCATGGCCCTGGAACACAGGTTTTTCTCCTGAAGAGATTATAAATGTCTGCTATAGATGTCCTTATTAGGCTATGGAGGCTGGCATTATGCTCAGGAGAAGTCTAAACATTTTCTTTCCTCAAAGACTTGTATTTAAGGCCTGCTTTCAGTATAGGGGATAAATGTCCAAGAGCATTTCAAAGTAGAGTGTTACACTAGTTCCTATTTTAGGGTGGCAGCCTGGGCTTAGGTAAGAAGTCTACCATTTTCACAGATTATACATTACCTACTTAAAAAAATTATAGAAATTATGGATTTATACTCTTTCACAACAGCCATATTGCATACTAAATTTTAAATGTCTGTGTCATAATTTTCATCACTATCATACATCTTCAGCGTCATTTTATTAAAAGGTACAAACTTGCCTTACCTCTCACTGTTTTTGCAGAAATATTGAAAAATATTTCAAAATTGAAAAATATTGAAAAATATGGATAGGTGTCCACAGCTCAGTTAAGTGTTCAGAAAAGAGCTACTTGGCTGTGACAAAAATCAAAAATGGATAACTTGCAGAAAAGTGGTTAGATATTCTGACCTGGAACCAAATGGTAAATAGAAGAAGAAAGTTAAAGCAAGAAAAGATTTTGGAACAGATACATGTCCCTGGAAATATCTAGACACTTGGTAAATGGCTAAATTCCTACATAAAATGAAGTAATATTGGGATCAGGATATTTATTCAGGCATTTATGATCCCAGGTACTGAAACCTGAGACATATGTGCTGGATGTGAGGAAAATGTATACTGCCTTCGAAAGACTTAAATCTATTTAGGGCTTGTCTTGCAATCAAACCCTCTTCCCTAAATGTTGCTATATGACTTTTTTATACTGGCAAGCTACTATTGATTTGTATTTTATCCAAAAGATTCTATTTCAAAAGCCACATTTGGTTCACACAAATACAAAAAGATAACACAATAGGGGAAAAAAAAAGTTTAAAGATTATGAAAATACACACAGGACCACTTAGTCACACTTTAATAAGCTTATACAAATACCCCAAAGAATATTCCTTAATTTGGCTTCTAAGTATCCTTTAATTTAGTCATTATAAATCACTAGCACTTCAGAGAAAAAGGAGAGAGAGGTGAATATATCCTTTCCAAGATAATATATGGGCAAAAGGAGCATATTTAACATAATACACTTTATGCTGTACTCCTAAATATTGTTCCTAAATATTACAGGTGACAAAGTATATGCTAAAATTTCTTTTTCCTCATGTGTTGGGTTCTAAAATATTTGGTGTATTGGAGAAGTAAAGAAAGTAAACTCAAATTGCTTTAAGAGAAGAAATTTTCATTTCCTAAAACACACATACATTGTGGTAGGCAGTCTCTGAAATCTCCTTCAATGACCTCTTCCTCCTGATTTCATGTCCTACCTCTTGCCTGGATAGTTGGTTTGAGATTAATTATACTGGAGATTAATAGCTTCCCTTAGGAAGCATTATTATGAACAAAGCTAGCAGAGGTGATGAAATTCCAGCTGAGCTATTTCTAATCCTCAAAGACAATGCTGTTCTAACTCCTTCAAGCTAGGCTGGTTCAAAATTTGGAAAGGGATATGTGAGGGCTGTATATTGTGACTCTGCTTATTTAACTTATATGCAGGGTACATCATGCAAAATGCTGGGATAGATGAAGCACAAGCTGGAATCAAGATTGCTGGGAGAAATATCAATAATCTCAGATATGCAGATGATACCACCCTTATGGCAGAAAGCAAAGAGGCACTAAAGAGCCTCTTGATGAAAGTGAAACAAGAGAGTGAAAAAGCTGGCTTCAAACTCAATATTCAAGAAACTAAGATCACGGAATCTAGCCCCATCACTTCATGGCAAAGAGCTGGGGAAACAATGGAAACAGTGACAGACTTTATATTCTTGGGCTCCAAAATCACTGTGGATGGTGACTGCAGCCATAAAATTAAAAGACACTTGCTCCTGGGAAGAAAAGCCATTACAAACCTAGATAGTGTATTAAAAAGAAGAGATAACACTTTGCTGACAAAGGTCCATATAGTCAAAGTGATTTTCTTTTTTCAGTAGTAATGTACAGATGTGAGTGTTGGACTGTCAAGATGGCCAAGTGCCAAGTAATTGACACTTTTGAACTGTGGTGTTGGAAAAGACTCTTGAGAGTCCTTTGGACAGCAAGGAGATCAAGCTAGTCAATCCTAAAGGATACAACCCTGAATATTCATTGGAAGGACTGATACCGAAGCTCCAATATTTGGCCACCTGATGCAAACAGCCTACTCATTGGATATGACCCTGATGCTGGGTAAGACTGAGGGCAAGAGGAGAAGGGGGCTACCAAGGATGAGATGGTTGGATGGCATCACTGACTCAAAGGACATAAGTCAGAGTTATAGCAAACTCTGGCAGATAGTGAAGGACAGGGAAGCCTGGCCTATTCCAGTCCATGAGGTCGCATAGAATCAGACAGGACTGAACAACAACAACAACAAAGATTAGATAATAAAAGACTGTGACTTTTTTCTTGCTCATCCTTTCTTTCTCTCTTGTTTCCTCTGTTGAAGCCAGTTTTCATGTTGCAATCTGCTAAATAAAGATTCATGTGACAGGATAGTGGGGGAAGCTTCTGGCCAATAGCCATTAAGAAATTGAGCTCCTCCTCCCAGTAGGCTTGGATGAACTGAATTGTGCCAAGAATCACTTGAGTGACTGCGGGAGAGGATCCACTCACTCTGTCATGGACCCTTGGGATGACTAAAGCCTCAATGAGACCCTGAGAGTGGCTTTGTGAGGTATTTACAGCCAAAGGTCTTAGTTTAAGCATTTCCTTGATTTGTGATCTACAGAAACTGTGAGATAATAAATGGCTGTTGTTCAGTAACTAAGATTTGGGATAATGTGTTAAACAGCAATACATAACTAGTGCACAAGAGCATATACATAAGAAAAAACACAATTTTTGAGGGAAAAACCTAGATGCAGTAAACATAAACTGTCAAAGTTCAACAAATTATTTGATTACAGTGTGCAAAAATCATTAATTATCTTTTCTTTATAATTTATTAAATACTTATATAGGAAACTAGAATTTTCCAGAAATCTGTATACTATGAGATTAAAAAAAAAAAAATGATAATAGAGAGGTGATGAAAGGTAATTATAAACATTTTTAAATTTTTAAAATTCAAAATCAGACTTTATGTCTTAAATAAAATATAAACGATTCCAAAAATATCTATCTCCTATCTCAGTAATGATTGTTCTAATGATACATTATAACAAATAAAGTTCTGGGGAGCAAACTGGTGGCAAGTAAGCAACACTCGAGTTAAACAGACACCTACTTCTAATGAGGGACAGGAAATGAATAATCCCATACTTCAGTAAAAACATTTGTGTTTGCTTACAAATGTTTGTTCTGTGAATATTCCCAACAAATTGCAAAGACCCCTATTCCTAACAAAGTTGTTTTTAATTTGATCACAACTTCTATAAGTAAAATTTCCTTTGTGACATGAAATTGTTAATTTTTGAATAAACTTTTGTTTTCATTTTTAATAGATACTTCAGGAGAAGAGGGGAAATCAAAAGTCTTTCAAAAGCAATCATGCCTCAATGATTTAAATCAACTCACTGGGCTTATAAGTGTGGCAGGTAATAAAAAGTCAAACTGTCCTTTCAAAAGTAAGTTGATTACTACTTAGTACCTGCCTGTGTTCTAAGATTTTATAAATTGCATGTGATTGGAGCTTAGATGAAACTTAGATTGCTGATTGCCTTTAACCATAGGAAATTCTATTCAAACAATAATGAAACAAAAACCAAATCCTCTTATATATGCATTGTGAAAAAAGCATAAAAAAAGAAAGTGATCTGATCAGAAGCATTGCACAAAGTAAACAAAAAGAATCAACAAGTATATAATATATCTCATAAGGGTAAACGAGTTCTCTAAGTAGACAAGTATCTGTTGACACAAGCTGGATGGATGCTTGGCTTTCACAATTGAGTGAATCTGGCATTCAACTTGAAATCAGTAATATTCACAAGACAGTTCTGGCTGGATTCTACATGGTGCTATTACTTCATGGGATTTCCATGCTCTTGGCAGGTTTAGAAACTTTTTTTTTTATCAGTTAATACAGGACTGTTTGTGTTTTTTAAAAAAATGGGAGTTGTGAGCAGAACTCACTGATTTAAAAACTAGCTAATATATAAAACAGAATATAAAAATAAAATGTAAAATTAATCAGGGAAGCTCCAAGTGGTTTCAAATATGGGCCAGCACTTTTCTTTAACAGTTTCCACATGCCTGGAGGGCTTCTCAGGTGACTCAGTGGTTAAAGAATATGCCTGCAATTCAGGAGACTCGGGTTCGATAAGGAATACTCTATACTGGTTTGTGACAAAATTCTGATTCTGATTTCATGAAAAATATTGGCTACTTCACATCACTGGACTTCCCTGCAGGCTCAAATGGTAGGAAATCTGCCTGCAGTGCCGGAGAGCTGGATTCAACCCCTAGGTCTAGAAGATTCCCTGGAGGAAGGTGTGGCAACCCACTCTACTATTCTTGCCTTGAGAATCCCATGGACAGAGGAGCCTGGCGGGCTGTTGTCCACAGAGTAGCAAAGAGTTGGACATGACTGAAGTGACTGAGCATGCATACAAGCAGCATATGTCTGGAGAGCATCATCACTAGTTACAATACTGTTGCGTGAACCAGACATTATAGATAAGAAGTTACTTTTATGGAAGGCTTTCTTGAAGCTGTGGTAGTCTATCAAGAGGTTTGTTTAGGTAAAGGAATATAACTGATTGAAATAGTTGTCAGAATATCCTTTCCTCTGAACAGTGAGGTAAAACAGCTCCACATATACTAAATCCTCCTCTTTAAACCCTTCTATTAAGTCACTACACATTTTCAAAACATGTCCCAGCTACCAAATTTCATATTCTTTTACATTTTGGGCTCCAAACTGACCTTTCAGCACTTTAACCTCATACCTTAAACTAGTTAGCTTTATATAACATGAAAGAAAACAATTTTGGCATATTTCATGAGGTCCTCAGCTTCCAGGTGTGGAAAGGACTGTGCTGCTTTTAACTTCTGAAAGCAGTGATTACAGAAACAAGTGTCTCCATCCTATTTTTGACTATTTAAACACATCACTTATTCTAGGTGAGGAATCTACCTACCAGAGTGACTGGGGTGACCACACATTTCTGTCTTTGTCAACTACTGGTGTTTAGTTGCTAAGTTCTTTTTTTTTTTTTTTAGTTGCTAAGTTCTAATAGACTCTTTCACAAACCCATGGACTGTAACCCAGCAGGTTCCTCTGTCGATGTGATTACCCAGGCTAGAACACTGAAATGGGTTGCCATTTCCTTCTCCAGGGGATCTTCCCAACCCAGGGATCAAACCTATATTGCCTGCACTGGCAGGCGGATTCTTTATCACTGAATCGCCAGGGAAGGCCTGTCAGCTACTATTACCCTCATGTCATGGTATACTACATCCTCACCTTCCGTGTGTCCACAAAGATTAATGGTCTAACTCAGTTTGCCAGGAGTGTTGGATATATTCGATACTTTCCTTCATTCCAATGTATCATTTAGGAGGAAAAAAATCATCATAAGGACAACAGCTAAATAAAAAATTAAGCACTTCCTTTTAGCTCCCATCATGCCCTCATAATTGCAACACACTTTTCCAAATTAAGATTCAAAATATATTGAAGATTCAATAAAGTCAAACAAGTTACTTCAAGTCACACAATCAGTAAGCTGGATCACTGGAATTTGACTTCAGATCCGTCTGATTGCAAAATGCCTAAATCACTGTGAACTAGCACCAAATGTACATAATGTTGCTCTCCCATGCCTTGGATGGATCCCAAGGTTAATTGGGAACAATTTCATTTTGCTCATAGGGTGGATATATGTAATTACTTAAATGCTCATATATATTATATATTAACAGTTAATTGAGAATAAACTTGGTTGACCTTTGGCTTCCTATTCCCTACTTACTTAAGATTTGCCTGTCATCTGTCTATTTAGCTTAACAATGAAGATCAAGTTCTTAACTGAACTGGAAGTACTGAAAGCCTTATCTTACTTTCTTATTTCTCTAAACTAATCAAATTGATATACTGAGAATAATCTCAGTTTGTGGGCTCATGTGAAGTTTAAATGACTCTATTTATTTATTTATTTAACCCAAAGGGCTGCAATTTTCACTTGTATTGTTATTTCTATAGAATGTAAGGTTTATTTTAAGAAATACCAATATAAAGTAATCTTTTTATTGCCCATTTCATGTTAATACTTGGAGTATAATTTATAGAACCACTGCCAGAATCCCAGCAGAGATAATAGATGTTTGAAATTCTCTGTTCCAAATCCATTTCCTGGTAGTAATAATAGGATATATGCATAATATTTACATATTATACATTTAAAGTAGTGGAGTTGTACACATCTTGCAAGAAACGAATTCTGAGGCTGTTCTTATTGAAAACAATATTCTGTGTTACAAACAATCTGTTCATTCAACACTGGGGATGATGTAGATATACAAACTATTGGAGAGATATATGAGTCTTAAAGTTTCCATGAGTTTCATAAGCATTCTAAAGAGTTTACTCTTAGTAGCAACTTCAATTCAGATTAAATCATTTCTCCTTCGGGACATTCTGCCTTAATATTTGTTTTCTACATTCTTTGTTTTGATATTATATTTCATTTAATATAATATTTTACCCTTGTATAGGATTTCTTAAGCATAGAACTGTTGACCTTTGGGGCCAGATAATTCACTATAGTGTCGGATGTCCTATGCATTATAGAATGTTCAACAGCATCCCTGACCTCTCTCTACCCACTGGATGACTCCTCTTCCCCCATGATAACCAAAACTATCTCTGGACATTGCTAGACAGTCTCCTTTTGTCTTTCATGTACAAATTTATCTCATATACAAACAAGATTATAGTCTTAGATTCCAATTTGTACACATATACACACACACACACATATCTGTGTGTGTGTGTGTATTCCTCTCCCTGAGTTTAGTCAGGGGTCCCCAAGATTACTCTTACGTTTAATGATTCACTAGAAGTACTCACAGAACTCAGCATATAGACATATTCACAGCTATGATTTATTACAGTAGAAGGATACAAAATAAAATCAGTAAAGAAGAAAAGTCACTTAGGACAAAGTCCAGGTGAAACTAGGTGCCAGCTTCCAGAAGCCCTTTCCCATTAGAATCACAAAGATATAAGTAACTCCTCCAGCAATGAGGTGTGACAACAGGTATAAAGTGTTGTGCATCAGAGAAGTTCCTTAGAAACTTAATGCCTAGCATGTGTGAAAATCCCAGACTCTGAGAAAGGAAGCCGGTACTTAGCCAAAATCATGGTTTTTGTACAAATAAATTATGTAGCAGGAGCCATACACAGTAATGATAGAAAACCTTGGGAAATCTATGTTTCCAAATGTCAGCCAGAGGTCAACCTTGAAAGGAGGAGTTTCCAAGGAGAGTTGTTTCAGACCTACAAGACTAACACTTTCTGGATTCTTGCCTACACAAGGTTTTGTTAAGGGTTAATCACATTTTAGGCACCTAAAGAATTATAGAATGAATAAGTGAGTGAAATAAGCAATCAATCTTGTTTTCCATAAGAATTGATTAAATGGTCCTATTTAGATTATTGTTCCTAGGGGTTCTTAGCCCTAAGTAGACTGAAATGTTTCTGGCAATGAAGCATAATCACAAGTTTTAAAATTAAAAGATTTAAGTTAATTATGTCAGACTTGAGATGCTTTTCCAGAAAATCTTCAAACAATTCAATATGGCACAGAGCCCACTGACAGTCAAAAAGGAAATGGCATATGGTAATATTCTGTTCATACAATTTCCAAATGCAACCACTAAGAGAATGAGGAATTTACATTGACTCTAAGACTACAGGATCAACTGTTTTCTACTAAGAAACCTATGCCATTTTTAAAAATAAAATCCCTCAATGGTTAAACTCTTTTGGAAATAACTGAATCATCTACTGTTCTTCAGTTCAGATAAATCAATCTAGTTTAATAGGACAGTTTAAGAAGTTACCTTTATCTAATTAAGAAAATAGAATTCACTGTTCTTTTCATGATAATGAATGGCAAAACACTTCCTACCATCATATAACTCTTGTCTAAATGGTTAGCTTTTATTTTTGGGTTATTGTCTGCTCATCACCCCCCTCCACTGTGAATGAAATATTTAGTAAGAGCAGCGTTCTTTTGTTGTTGTTGTTTTCCCTCGGCGTCTTCCCAATACCTTGCACAGTATGTGGCAAATAGTGTTTAACAGACACTTGATGAAAGAAAATTTAAAAATAAAAATACATAAAGATCACCACCCAAAGTCCATGTGCTCCTAGGGTGTTTCTGGTATTTAGCTCTAAAGCAAACAGAAGTTTTAAAAAAGAAAATAAAAAACAACAGCAAAAGGAAAAATGTGTAGTAAAGACAAAACAGAATAATTTGTTTCCTTGATTACAAGGTGTGCTATAAATGGTTTCAGGTGGACCTTGATACCATTCAGGAGATGCTAAATAGGACTTGGGAAGGCCTTGAAACATTCTACAACACACATCTGGCATAAACAGGAACAAACATTTTTCACCATGTGCTGTAAAAATACTATAATTTTCTGTGTTTGAAATTTTTGAGAACAGAGTTGAAAAACATTAATTACATGGAGTATTTTGATTGCATCTGGAAGAGTACCTTGACTGAGATCATGGAGTTAACATAACATACTTGACAGTGCTCCATGAAGTAAGGACTAGTTAGTTGTGCCAATAAAAACCAACCTTCTAATTATCAAAGCTTTTCTTCCATATGCAAATGTGCTTCAGTAACAATGTTTTATACAAGACATTTAAAATAAAAGCATTACTTTTGTGGCAATATAAACATATATTTAATAATGATGACAATTTTTAGAAACTGTTACTTTCAGAACTAAGAAGTAATACATTATAAAGTAGTTGGTTTTAAATAAACTGTTTTATAGATCCTGAATGATGATAAGCATTCAGCCCATTAGCACTGAGGAACATATTAGAAGAATCCAAAATTCTAGCTAATCTTTGGCCTGATTACAAGTAGATAATTTATATTGGAAATATTTTAATATTACAGCATCTCAGTTCCTTTTATAAAATCTAGAGGTCCATTTACTCACTTTTATGGTGCACTTTATTGGAAGCTCTTCAAATGAACTTCATACATTCTTCTTAGATATAAACAGAAATCAGCCAGTTACTTCCTTCCAAGTACTTTTGCTTATTATTCAATTTTATTGTACCTTTAAGCAAAGGGCACAAAGGTCAATGTAACTGAAAAGTCAAATGTTTGGTAGCAGAGTTTGAAGTTAAAATGTAGACATTCACTTGGGTTTTTGTTTCTCTTGATTAAATGATACTACCCAGCTTGTACTGTACAGTTGAGAATATGGCTCTGGGATAACATCTGGATTTATCACTTCCATTACATAATACTAATGACTTTGAACATCTTTTTAAAATTTCACTGATCTCAGTTTCCTCATATGTTAGAGAGAGCTTGTGTGTATGTGTTGGGAAGCAGGGAGTGTTAGCTGCTTTCAGTAACAAATATTAATATTATTACCTCAATGTCAAGGATTCTATTACCCAGATAGATGCAATGACCTCCATACATCCCTTTCTACCTTCCTTCCTTCCTTTTTTTGATCTTCTTTATTTGAGAATAATTTAAAATAGAGCTAGAAAAATTAAGGTTACTGTTCTCCTCAGTCAATTTAATCATATTTCTTTTCACAATTATTCATTTTCACTTTTTAAAAAATGATTTTATTCAAAATGAGTTTTGAATAAACTGGGAAATTTTGAGAGATGGGTCAATTAGTGAATTTGAGAGAGATAGTTTATATAGTTAATGTGAAATTATTAACTCATCCACAGGATTAAAAAAAAAAGAAGAAGGAAAAGAAAGGTAGGGTAAATAAATAATCACCATAGCTATAGTTTTTTCTTCTTTAAACATTTTAAAAAAGCAATAAAAGGAAACAGTCTCCTCAATTAATACATGCCATTTAGGGCAAAGATTTAGTAGTAAGAGTGCTAACAGTCAATTTCTACTGTGATGAACCAAATAAAAATTTACTTCACTGTGTCATATAATCCACCTTCAAATTTTTAATGTTTTTATATTATAATTTAAATTTCTTTGAAAACACTTTTATCAGATAATCAAACAATGTTTTATATGCATTATCATATTTCTAATGATATTTTATGGTGTGATCACTCACCTAGAGCCAGACTCACCTATAGTGAATCACCTATGGTGATAAAACTCAACTTTGCTGTTATTAATGGTGGGGTCACTCAACTAGAGCCACACATCCTAGAGTGTGAAGACAAGTTGACCTTAGGAAGCAGCACTATGAACAAATCTAGTGGAGGTGACGGAATTCCAGCTGAGCTATTTCAAATCCTAAAAGATGATGGTGTTAAAGTGCTGCAACTCAATATACCAGCAAATTTGGAAAAATAAGCAGCTGCCACAGGACTGAAAAAGATCAGTTTCCATTCCAATTCCAAAGCAGGGCAATGCCAAGAAATACTCAACTACCACACAACTGCATGCATTTCACAGGTTAGCAAAGTAATGGGCAAAATTCATCAAGCTAGGCTTCAATAGTACATGAACTGAGAACTTCCAAATGTACAAGCTGGGTTTAGAAAAGGCAGAGGAACCATAAGTCAAATTACTAACATACATTGGATCATAGAAAAAGCAAGAGAATTCCAGAAAAACATCTACTTCAATGACAATGCTAAAGCCTTTGACTGTGTGAATCACAACAAACTGTGGAAAACTTTTAAAGAGATGGGAATACCAGACCACCTTATCTGCATCCTACAAAACCCATACGCAGGTCAAGAAGCAACAGTTAAAAATGGACATGGAACAATGGACTAGTTTCAAATTGAGAAAGGAGTGTGCCAAGGCTGTATATTGTCACCCTGCTTATTTAACTCATATGAACAGTACATCAAGTGAAGTGCCTGGCTAGATGAAAATAAGTTGGAATCAAAATTGCTCAGAGAATTATCAATAACCTCAGATATGCAGATGACACCACGAAAATGGCAGAAAGCCAAGAGGAATTAAAGAGCCTCTTGATGAAAGTGAAAGAGTAGAGTGAAAAAGCTGGCTCAAAACTCAACATTCAAAAAACAAAGATCATGTCATCTGATTCTATCACTTCAAGGCAAATAGGGAAACAATGAAAGCAGGGACATATATTATTTTCAAGGGCTCCAAAATCACTGTAAATGGTGACTAAAGCCATGAAATTAAAAGATGCCTGCTCCTTGGAATAAAAGCTATGGCAAACCTAAATAGTATATTAAAAAGCAGAGACATTACTTTGTTGACCAAGGTCCATCTAGTCAAAGCTTTGGTTTTTTCCAATAGTCATGTACGGATGTGAGAGCTGGACAATAAAAAAGGCTGAGGGCCAAAGAATTGATGCATTTGAACCATGGTGTTGGAGAAGACTCTAGAGAGTCCCTTGAACACCAAGGAGATCAAACCAGTCGATCTTGAAGGAAATCAATCGTGAATATTCATTGGAAGGACTGATGTTGAAGCCGAAGCTCCAATACTTTGGCTACTTGATGTGATGAGCAGACTCATTGAAAAAGACCCTGTTGCTGGGAAAGATTGAAGTCAGGAGGAGAAGGGGATGACAGAGGATGAGATGGTTGGATGGAATCACCAACTCAGTGGACATGAGCTTGATCAAACTCTGGGAAAAGGTGAAAGACAGGGAAACCTGGCAAGCTGCAGTTCATGGGGTTGCAAATAGTCAGACATGACTAAGCGACTGAACAACTATGTTATTTTAAATAAATTATACACATTTTTCTACACTTAATGTAGATCATTTATTTTTGTACACAGAATACAGTGCAAATAGACAATGCAATTTTTTGGTAAAAATCTTCAGAGATACTTGTTTCACAGATAAAAATGTGTATGTAAATTTTGTCAGTTTATAGAACCAAAGACTTTTTAAGAATTGTCAGCTGCAAATTCATTCATACCTAAAATTAAAAATGTTCTTCCTAACTCTGACATCATCACCAGCAATAAAAATTTAGTAATTTCACAATTTTATTGATTGTAGTTATATCTAGCTCATATTTGTTAAGTAATACCAGTTATACACATGATGGCAATAGTAGAAAAAAAGGTGTCTCTATAATAAACAAATATGAGTTTAAAGCACATTGAAGAGAAAGGCCAAGAGAGTTAATAAGGTTTAGTGGACACACATTCTCTATACATTAAGTACTTTTGAAATCATGAATATTAATAATACTAAAATACATTAAATTTATATTAGATATATGGTTTTCAAAGTATCATTCAGAATTAGTAGCAAGTATTATAGGTATAAGCACTAAATACAGTAGCTCTTAATTCTTTACAACTTTTCCAGATGAGAATTATTATTTCTACCACTCTGAAGAATTAAAACAGGCTAAAGGTTTTTAAAATTTGCCTGATCTCCTACTTGGTAGGAGGGCCAGGATTCATAATTAGGTTTGTGTTACTCTAAGTTCATGATTTTTCCAGCATATCTTGCTGTTGTTCAAACAGGTGTGCTTTTAACATCGCTTATAAAATATGCAGAAACAGATGGCACCTGCTAAACATGTAACTGACAATAATATTCTGATATTTTCAAATACTCAAGGGCATCCAGAAAAAAGAGCCTGGAAATTTGTAACATAATATATCACATCTAGTGTGAAACTTAAAAATAAGTTTAGTCCAACATTCTATGTTTTAAAAAACTTGGGCAAAATGTGTTAAATGATTTAGCCCAGTTGCTATCCAGAAATTTTCAAAGTTTAAACTGGACTCATAAATTCTTTTCTAGGGTTTTCCATATTATCTCCAGAAGGTAGTTTTAGTTACAATATTTACATTTTTTTCCCCCAATCTAAAAGTTGAAACAGGCTAATTCTCAATTAAAAAAAGAAAAAAAAAATTCAAAACTATTCAATACCATTATATCCCCTCATTTTAAGAAAAGCTTTTAAAAAGTGGTAACATTCAGTTATATATAAAACTTTTTGCTTAAAAGTCTTTCCCAATATTTTAAAAAGGATATCATATTTATAGTTAGTACTAGTTTTTAAAAAAATCTAGTATCAGCGATTCTAAGGATCCTCATTCAAAATCTACAATTAATAAAATGGCTAGAAAAAGCTTGTTTTATATTGGAACTTATTTAAAATATTTTGTCCAGAGTAATGGAAATTAAAGAACTTTTCTTTTACCTCTAACTTGCTTTGCAAGCTACATCTGTATTGCCAGGAGTATGTATAAGCACTAGCAATCATTGCAGAAGCTGAATATAGCTAAGGCCATTTTAAATACTTCGAAGAATAAAAGTCTTTTTTATGTGTCATGCAAATTCGTTTTGCGTTTCGTTATGGGGTATATAAATCCCTGAATGAATACATTGAACTGGCCAATTCTACTATATTCTTTGGTGTTTTCTATGCTTCTAAAAATTAATGCCAATGTATCTTTAGGATTTGTAAACAATGAAATGTTATGTAGCTAACTGACGGAAAGTGTGGTCCTGGTGACTTATCAGCAGTCAGGAGGGATTTGCATTCATTCGGATTCTCCTGGCTATCATCCCTAGTAATCAATGGTGTACACAGTTGAAATATATAAAGGAGGGTGAATAGTCTGAACATGAGGAACAGAGTGAAACTCAGTGATTTGTATCAAAATAAGCCCACAATTTGGGTTCAAATAAATTAGCAACAGAGATACCTGAATAGAGAAAAAGAGAAGTATCTTTAAAAAGCCACCATATAAATACACTTATAATTCCTTGTTTTTAATTCACCAGTCATATGCTCACTAATATTGACAGTAGAGATACTGATACATAAGGGGTTGGCCACTCACATATAAATATTTTATCCATGTCTATTAAATATACAGATTACATATTACACAGATACATCTAACACCAGAGGACGTTTGTTGGTGTAAATTAAAAAAAACGGAGGCATGGATTCAAATATTACTTGAGTTGCATTATTATTCCAGCTACTTATTTGATTTTAGCAAGTCACTTAATCTCTGTGCCTTCAGATTACTTTTTTAACCACGATTTAAGAACAGTTTGTCTTTCTTTCCTACTGAGCTATTTTAAGGATTAAATGTTATAAACTATGTAAAAGCTCTCTGAAAAGCTAGAAACAATAAACTAATACTCTCCAGACTCAGAAGATAAAATGCTCTCTCTTTTTCCCTGAGTAGAGAAAGGTGACCTCGGCACTATGGAGTGTTGGCTCACTTCCCTAAATTGTTGTACTTGAACTTTATTATGTGGATCTTCACAGACAATCAAAGTGGCAGACAGAGTAATTTATAGTGGTTTTAGACAAGACTGGTCATCAAACTTCATTAAGATACTCTTTGGATTAAATTCTTTAGGTTAAAATTACCATAAATTGCTAGTTCTTTATAAAATTTTATTTTATTTTTTTCATTTATTTTTATTAGTTGGAGGCTAATTACTTTACAATATTGTAGTGGTTTTTGCCATACATTGACATGAATCAGCCATGGATTTACATGTGTTCCCCATCCCGATCCCCCTTCCCACCTCCCTCCCCATCCGATCCCTCTGGGTCTTCCCAGTGCACCAGCCCTGAACACTTGTTTCATGCATCCAACCTGGGCTGGCGATCTGTTTCACCCTAGATAATATACATGTTTTGATGCTGTTCTCTAAAACATCCCACCCTCACCTTCTCCAAAAGTCTGTTCTGTACATCTGTGTCTCTTTTTCTGTTTTGCATATAGGGTTATCATTACCATCTTTCTAAATTCCATATATATGTGTTAGTGTACTGTATTGGTTTTTATCTTTCTGGCTTACTTCACTCTGTATAATGGGCTCCAGTTTCATCCATCTCATTAGAACTGATTCAAATGAATTCTTTTTAATGGCTGAGTAATATTCCATGGTGTATATGTACCAGAGCTTCCTTATCCATTTGTCTGCTAAATGGGCATCTAGGTTGCTTCCATGTCCTGGCAATTATAAACAGTGCTGCAATGAACATTGGGGTGCACGTGTCTCTTTCAGATCTATAAACTTTTAAAAATCTGGTTTAAGAGTGATATTCTAGTGAACTGAGATAGTACAATCAACAAACAATGAACCAAGGATGCATTATTGTAATTCTTAGTAAATATTGTTTGGCAAATAATGGATGGAATTTATTCTCATGGCTTACAATTTAAATTAAATATATACAATATCACATCAAACTAAATATAATCTGAGCCAAGGATGCTCAAAATTAAATCAGTGTTAAATGTTAGTTAATGATTTAATCAAAATTAAATAATTATTAAATATTGATAGACTAAAATAATATTCCCCATTAATATGATAAACATCAAACTATTTCAATTTAGAAGAGCTGTATTTTAATTTTTGCTTGATAATACAGAGATAGATATACACTAGAAAAAATCTAAATAAGAAATCTTGACATTTGTAAATAGTACATCATTTAATTATTATCAATTTATCAAATTTTAAGTAGTTATATTTAGCAGATTTGATTAATTTAGATTTCAATTCAAAAATAGTAATCCATATGGATATTTTAGTCCTTTTCAAAGTTCTTTAAAGAAACAAAAATATTGATGAAATTAACCAATTATAGTGTGCTGTTTTGTGTGTGTGTGTGTGTTAGTTGCTCAGTCATGTCCAACTCTTTGTGACCCCATGGACTGTAGCTTGCCAGGGTTCTCTGTCCATAGGATTCTTTTGACAAGAATATTGGAATGGGTTGACATTCCCTTTCTCCAGGGAATCTTCCTGACCCAGGGATTGAACCCAGGTCTCCCATATTGCAGGCAGGTTCTTTACCATCTGAGTCACCAGGGAAGTCAATAATTGGATTATTATAAATACACCAGGAAAAAAATTACAGTCAGTTCATATATGTATGTTCTTTCTGAATTAAAGTTAGTCTTCAATATTTTAGGTAGATTAAGGTAAAATTATTTGTCACATTCATGCTTCTAGTTTCCCTTTATGTAGAAAGTAATGTCAATGCTGATTGAATTTTTTCATGAGGTATCAAGTACAGAAAATGATTAGCAGAATTTTTTGATAAGAACACAATAGTATATACATTTGTCTAAAGAGTGAAATAAATCAAGTTATTCAAACAAATATATGTATAAATTTACTTCAGTTAATATATTTCACTCTTAAAATGCTTAAGGCTCCATCTAGCTCCAGTTATATCCATTAATTAGTCATGCTATTGTTGTTGCTTTTTGTGTGTCTGACTCTTTTGCAACCTCATGGACTGTAGCCTGACAGGCTCTTCTGTCCATGGAATTTCACAGGCAAGAATACTGAAGTGGGTTGCCATTCCCTTCTCCAAGGGATCTTCCCAACCCAGGAATTGAATCCAAGTCTCCCGCATTAGCAGGTGGATTCTTTACCACTAAGCCATCAAGGAAGACCCTTAGTTACTCATACTTCAGTGCAAAGTATAATAATTGGTGGATAAAATTACTTAAAACTTCAGACATATTTTAGAAAACAAAATATGGATTTAGAAAAAAAAAAACAGAAGAGGAAGATATGTGATCGTAAGATACAAATACAGTAAGATATTAGAGGCCTGACTGACACCATATTAAACACATACATGATTTATGATTCAGTACAAACATAGTCCTGTATATAAAGATCCAGCTGTGTATTTTTTTTTTTTTTCATTTTAAGTCACTTAAGTTAGTAATATAACTTACTGCATAAGATTAGGAAGAATGAAGTAAATATGTCTATTGGTTCATCAGGATAATGCAGTGCCTTTACTGAGTTATCATGGATGCTATTCACAGTAACAAATGCATATAAAGTGTTTACTTAGTATAGAAAACAGTGGATGCTAAATTAATGTTACTTGCTCTCTCCTGTTTTGTAAACTCCATGAGTGCAAGAACAAAATCTGCCTTGTTACTTATAAGGACCTATCCCTTACATCCTTACATAGTGTTGAGTACATAATAGGAGACAAGCAATAGTCATTTTCAAATATGTAGATACAGAGAAAGGTCTTGACAGTAGCACTGGTTTTTGTGTTTGTCTGGCTCTGTGATCCAATATTCCTTTAGTACCATAAGCTGAGAACAAGCCATGGGCATTAAAAAAAAGAAAGAAAGAAAAACTACAGCATAAAGGGACACATGAACTCACACAGATCTTGGGGGGGCACGGGCTGGCTGGGAACAGACACAATTTAAAGAACCTGGTGGAAGAGTAAAGATTATACAGAGCTCCAATGCAACACACTTGACAAACCAATGATTTGCTAAACAAAACACTCACATTTGCATGTGTAAAATTTTTTGGATTTTGTCTTTATAAATTCCAGCTTTCCCTTTGATGGGTCAAAAGACTTCACAGTCAGTTTTCCTATGCATATATAAGAAAATATTCAGCATTTTAACTAATTGTCTGCATCGCAAAATTTAAGTTACCAAAAAATAAAATCTACAAACAAGAGGGAGGGAGTTTCAATGTGTTAAGTATTTGGACTTTCTTTTATTTTTGTAAAGACAGAGAATGCTTTGGCAAGTATTGGCTTTATCAAGCAACTCTCTCTTCTTTTTTCTTTTACTAATAATTGATGAATAAACATGGTGAGTGTAAAAGGAGAGATGGTTGAACATATTAAGAAGGGCAAATAGGAGAAGGAAAAGGAAGCTTCCTAACAGTTGGAATGCTTTTCTAATTGGGATTTCAGAACCCAGAAGTAAGGAGGTAAGAACTCTTCAAGAAAATTGGAGATATAAAGGATACATTTCATGCAAAGATGGTCACAATAAAGGACAGAAATGACAAGGACATAACAGAAGAAGAGATTCAGAAGAGGTGGCAAGAATACACAGAAGAACTATACAAAGAAGGTCTTAATGATCCAGATAACCATCAAAAACTTAATGGCACCATCAGTAATGATGGTGTAGTCACTCACCTGAGCCAGACATCCTAGAGTGTGAAGTCAAGTGGGCCTAAGGAAGCAAACCCTAAAAGATGATGCTGTGAAAATGCTGCACTCATTATGTCAGCAAATTTGAAAAATTCAGCAGTGACCACAGGATTGGAAAAGGTCAGTTTTCATTCCAATGCCAAAGAAAGGCAATGCCTAAAATGTTCCAATTAATGCACAATTGCACTTGTTTCACATGCTAGTATGGTAATGCTCAAAATCCTTCAAGCTAGGCTTCGGAACAGAGCTGGAATTGAGAACTTTCAGATGTACAAGCTGCATTTAGAAAAGACAGAGGAATGAGAGATCAAATTGTTTTTTTTTTTTTTAATTTTTTTATTAGTTGGAGGCTAATTACTTCACAACATTTCAGTGGGTTTTGTCATACATTGATATGAATCAGCCATAGATTTACACTTATTCCCCATCCCGATTAAATTGTTAACATCTGTTGGATCATAGAAAAAGCAGGGGAATTCCAAAAAAATGCATACACTTCTGCTTCATTGAATACACTCAAGCCTTTGACTATGTGAATCACAAAAAAACTGGAAAATTCTTAAAGAGATGGGAATATCAAGTCAACCTTAACAGTCTCCTGAGAAACCTGTTGAAGTTGATCTGAGAAACCCATATGCAGATCAAGAAGTAAGTTAGAACCAGACAAGGAACAATGCACTGATTCAAAACTGGGAAAGGAGTACATCTAACCTGTTTATTGTCACACTGTTTATTTAACTTATATGCAGAGTACAACATGTGAAATGCTGGACTTGATGAATCACAAATGAAATCAAGATTTTTGGGAGAAATATCAACAACCTTAGATATGCAGATGATATATCTCTAATGGCAGAAAGTGAAGAGGAACTAAAGAGCCTCTTGATGAATGTGTAATAGGAGAGTGAAAGTGTGGCTTAAAATTCAACATTCAAAAAGTTAAGATCATGGCATCTGGTCTCATAACTTCATAGCAAATAGATGGGAAATAGTCCCTTAGACTGCAAGGAGATCTAACCAGTCCATCCTAAAGGAGATCAGTCCTGAGTGTTCATTGGAAGGACTGATATTGAAGCTGAAACTCCAATACTTTGGCCACATGATGTGAAGAACTGACTCATTTGAAAAGACCCTGATGCTGGGAAAGATTGAAGGCAGGAGGAGAAGGGGACAACAGAGGATGAGATGGTTGGATGGCATTACTGACTCAATGGACATGAGTTTGGGTAAACTCTGGGAGTTGGTAATGGACAGGGAGGCCTGGTGTGCTGCAGTCCATGGGATCACAAAGAGGTGGACATGACTGAGCGACTGAACTGAACTGAACTGAACTGAACTGAAGTGGAAACAGTAGCAGACTTTATTTTCTTGGTCTCCAAAATCACTGTGGACAGTGACTGCAGCCATGAAATTAAAAGATGTTTGTTCCTTGGGAGAAAAGCTATGACAAATCTAGACAATGTATTAAAAAGTAGAGACATGACTTTGCTGAAAATGATCAGTATAGTCAAAGATATGGTTTTTCCAGTATTCATGTACAGATGTGAGAGTTGGACCATAAAGAAGGATGAGCACCAAATAATTAGTTTTTTTGAACTGTGGTACTGGAGAAGACTCTTGAAAGTCCTTGGACTGCAAGGAGATCCAACCAGTCAATCTTAAAGGAAACCAATGAACTGAACTGATTCACTGGGAGGACTGATGCTGAAGCTGAATTGCTAATATTTTGGCCACCTGATGGGATGAGACAACTCATTGGAAAAGACCCTGATGCTGGGAAAGATTGAGCACAGGAAGAGAAGGGGGCGGCAGAGGGTGAGATAGTTGGATGGCATCACTAACTCAATGAACATGAGTTTGAACAAACTCTGGGAGATAGTGAAAGACAGGGAAGCCTAGCATGCTCCAGGTCACAGAGTTGCAAAGAGTTGGACACAACTTTGTGACTGAACAACAAGACATCGATCTTTACTTGTTTCTCTTCTGATTCTTCATAACTTTCATTCAATAGGAAGGATGTCTTTAATTCTCAATCAGCATAATGGCAAATATCTTTTAGGTAATATGAGAGAGAAATGAGAAGTATAAACCACAAATCTGAATGTTCCCCTCCTGGCAAAGATAATTATAGTCATAGCTGGGAGAATTTTATATTAGGTCTGGCGGGGGGCAATTTGAAATTGTGTCTGTTAGAATTGAGAGAATAGTACTGACATATTTCCACTCAGTTCAGTTGCTCAGTCGTGTCTGACTGCAGCACACCAGGCCTCCCTGTCCATCACCAACTCCCAGAGGTTACTCATACTCATGTCCATCGTGTCAGTGATGCCATCCAACCATCCCATCCTCTGTCATCCCCTTCTCCTCCTGCCTTCAATCTTTATATATATATATATAGATGCACTACAATGTGTAAAATATATAACTAGTGGGAAGCTTCTCTCTAACACAGGGAGCTCAGCTCAGTGCTTTGTGATTACCTAGTGGGCTGGAATGGGGGAAAGAGAAGGCTCAGGAGGGAGGTGGTATTTGTATATTTATAGCTGATTCATATTGTTGTACAATAGAAAGTAACACAACATTGTAAAGCAATTATCCTCCAATTAAAAATAATAAAAAAAAATATAGCTAGGCTGTCAAGAATTGAGATATGTGTATTATCTGTTGTTTTTTCCTTGTCTTGCATCCATTCTTTTCTTAGTTGATTGGGGGGGGGCAGCCACTTCCTTGTCTTTTTTGTGGCAGTCACTACCATGCCTATTACCAATGACAACAAAAGACCTGAACAGGATGAATTAGAATATCCCCTGAAGTTTTATTTATGCATGAGTCATGAGACACCTGAAAAAAATACATCAAAGAAAGAATCTACTTGAGTACCTGGAGTTGCCATGAAGAGCTCCTTCTTTATTGCTTAAGCTTATTTGAGCTGGTTTTCATTCTCTTACAACCAAAGGAGTGCTAATGAATACTAGTTGAGTAGAATATTGGTGAGGATATATATGAAAAATAAAAACATGAATATGCTTTTGATATAAATGTACTTAATTGAAATATTTAAATTATAACATATAAAGTGTATTGGATGTAATTAATAATTCCTCAAAAATTTCTTAGTGTATATCAAATTATTCAATTATGAATATCTGCATATAAATATGTAAACCTTTCTTTTATACCTAATTGTGAGTGCTTTTATCCTTTATAAAAGAAACAGAATCAGTAGATTCAAATTGTAGTGAATCTTGGGTAATATCATTACGAAGGAAATTCAAATAAAAACCTAACTTTTGGCTTGAGTTTTGAACTTTTCAATAAAGTAATGCATTTGTGTGTGTATATATGCACATATATACATATGTATATATGTATATATTTTAATCTGGTAAATATTAGATGATATTCTTTAAGTCTTTTCTTCAGCTGAGGCTTTCCTAGTTATATTATTTCTCTGTGTGATTTATCCTCCCAAGTTTCCTGACTTGTGCCTGAGTTTTCTTTCATCCTTGCCTCCTCTAGGTCTGGCATCCTCTGCCCTCTCATTTTCTAATCTCCCACTGACTCTCCTCTTCTCTTATCTCTATGGCATGTGCCCTCAGGCATGTCTTTCACTGCCTAGCATTTTCCTTTTACTTGTGTTCCTGATCCATCTTTCCCTCTCCCTTCATCTATCTTGCTTCTTATCAGTACTTTTAGATAAATAGGAAGAAAAAAAAATCACTTGATATCATAAATTAGATTTTAAGTAGGCATTTGAAAGCTATTACAATTATTTTCTTTACAATGAAGAATATAATACAGGATATTCAAGCAAATTATTTCTAAAAGAGTTCAATTCCACTCAAATCCTATCAGGTAAATATCTGGATTTTCCTGTGTTCAGATTGTAGAAAGGGAGTTTTCACAATTTGCTGTCAATTTAGCAATAAAACAGAACACAATTTTCAAAATAAGAATACTTTAAAAGGAACTAATATGAATTGGTTTAATAAAATTGATGTATTAAATAAATATCCAGTCCTTTAGTAAAATATATGAATCCTTAAAGAAGTTTCCATTTCCAAACTTCCTTTTAAGATTTCTGATTTCTACGTATAGAGACAAGTTGCATGTGCACCTTTAAATTCCTTAACCATATATAACCTCATTTTCTCTGTCTTAACATAGAAAACACTAAGGTCATGCCCATGACTAGGGACATAATTAGGACATCATATGTCTCCTGGCAGTGTATATTTTTTTAGTGTTACAAATTAAGAAATAGACAACATTCTAAGATGTGTGCTCACCTTCAAGCAATAATACAAACAACTATGACATAAAACCTCCCCCAACTTTTTGAAAACCCCTGACAAATCCAGAGAAGAGATTTATGCTTAGTTTTTCTTTATCTCTCCTTCTCTTATCTCATTTTGGACTTGAATATGGTTGGAATATGGATGCCTCTGTGTAGCTGTGTCCCAGAATGATTTCAAACTATGCTCCAAGCAAAGATATCCCTGGGTTATAGGAATAAATAAATGTCTTCTCTTCAACTTCCACTTTGAAAAGAGATCCTCCTTTTTTCATGACCTCCTCGCATGTGCAGGGCAAGAAAGGGTAGTCAGCTCATATTGAGGACAGGGGTGAGGGGGACAAATAGATACTTGGCTTTCAGAGCGTAATTTATATTTACTAAAAACATGCTATAAAAATCCAGTGAAATTTGCCTGCATTTACTTTCAGGAGGTGTCATGAGAACATACTCAGAACATTTTGAAAACCTTGATCATAATTTGTGAAGTGGTACATGCTAATATAAGCAGTGTATCAAGGGAACAATACCTTGATCTGTTTTCCCAGAGTATCCTTTAAAAATTAAGAGTAGATAACTGACCACATTTCTCTGTGAGTTTACCTTGCTAGTTCTTTCAAGTTCTAAAAACAAGTTGGATGAACATAGGAATAATTTTTGTAAACATACATATGTATTTATAGTCAATCAATAACCTTGTTGATGTGAGGAACATCTCTTCTCACACATATCATTTCCTGCTTCATCTAATGTGTTAACTTTACTGCATAGTGAGAAGAGCGGAGGCGAAGGGAAGAGTAGAAGGGACTACTAAATATCTTATTAAAATTAACTCAGATTGGCGTGTAAATGTGGGAGCATCCATGCAATTCACAAACTACTGCCTAAGCCTGTGTTTTTAATATCAATCTTTGATGATAGTGGCAGTTTTGATCATTTTCTTTGAAGTTACTGAATTCAGTGATCCATCCTTTGTGTTTAGTTATCAGGACTGTGAACATCATAAACAATTTAAGATGTTTAGTATTAAATGTTATATTTAGATGGCAGAAAAATGCAAAGTTACATAAAATTGCTAAGCATAATTCTCATGTATCTATTCTCTCTTTGTTACTAGAAGCTCTCTTTCCCAGACAAAATGGAAGTGGTAGGGGAAGTCAGGAAACTAAGTTCAAATTTATGAATGCTAAGATACACCAAGTGTGTCTTTTCTGTGTGTAGGAATCCAAAATCAATACAGTTCATAAAATGCAGTGAAGTTATAGACTTAAATAAGTGGCAGTTCAAAACAAGAGAAATTGTAATATGAGCTTCAAACAGCATTAGAAACTTGTTAGAAATTTGGGCTTCTTCCATGATGGCTTAATATCCAGCTCAGCTTCCCCAGTAATGGTGACAAAGATGATCATCATAAAGTGACATCCTTCACCTCCTGTCCTTCTTCCCATAGCTTTCCAAAATAAGTAATTTCTAGGCTTTTCCAGTAAAAATCTTAAGATTGATTCATTTTTCCTGACCCGGGTCATGTTTATGATAAAAGCTAGTCACAGTTATCAGAGAATGAACTAATATATCTAACTCTGGAACTAGGGAGTAAAGTTCTGAAATCACTGGACTAAGAATAGGTGATAGATAATTCTCCAAAGGAAAGTTAGCATTCTTATACAAAACCAATGAAGGAAGGGTTCTGGTTAGTCAGAGTCAACTGATTTCTATAATCAAAAAGCAAGCATTACAGAGAAATCTTTAACACAGAACTAAGGCATTCTTCATAAGCCATTGTAGCACCCCAGGAACTAGATAGCAGTACACGTCAAAGAGATGGAAAGCTAGGCAGTGATGACAAAATGTATATTCCAACTCTGGTCCAAACAATGTTCGCATCACTGACGGCAGGCCTTGACCGTGGTTCAGTTCAGTTCAGTTCAGTTCAGTCACTCAGTCGTGTCCGACTCTTTGCGACCCCATGAACCACAGCAAGCCAGGCCTTCCCATCCATCACCAACTCCCGGAGTCCACCCAAACCCACGTCCATCGAGTCAGTGATGCCATCCAGCCATCTCATCCTCTGTCGTCCCCTTCTCCTCCTGTCCCCAATCTCTCCCAGCATCTTTTCCAATGAGTCAACTCTTCGCATGAGGTGGCCAAAGTATTGTAGTTTCAGCTTCAGCATCAGTCCTTCCAATGAACACCCAAGACTGATCTCCTTTCGGTTGGACTGGTTGGATCTCCTTGCAGTCCAAGGGACTCTCAAGAGTCTTCTCTGACACCACAGTTCAAAAGCATCAATTTTTCGACTCTCAGCTTTCTTCACAGTCCAACTCTCACGTTCATACATGACCCCTGGAAAAACCATAGCCTTGACTAGATGGACCTTTGTTGGCAAAGTAATGTCTCTGCTTTTTAATATGCTATCTAGGTTGGTCATAACTTTCCTTCCAAGGAGTAAGCATCTACCATGCTTAGGAGACCAATTTTTAATAGCTCATTATTTTTTAGCTTGCTGCAGTGCTAACTGGAGTGAAATATATGTTGAAAATGTATTTACGTGTCAACTAACTTTAAGAAAAAACACTGCTGGAAATATTAGCAGAACATAGTACCCTCTTAGCCTCTCCCCCAGAGGAGAGGTGAAACAGTGCAAGAATTTGGTCCAGGCTCAGGTGAATATGGTTATGGGTTCGGGAGATTTTTGAAAGAAAAGTCAGGTTATAATCTCTTGAGAGTGGTTATCTGATGGTAGTGAAGATATTAAAATGTTCTTACAGACAGGAACATTCTAACCCAAAATATAGTTCCTTGGCATATTGAATATTTCTAGCTGAAGGAGTAGGGATAAACAGCAAAAGCAATAAGATCACTCTATTCTTCCCCCACTGCTGTTCTCTCCTGAAACAGTTAGTAAAACACTAATAGGAAAAGAAAGGGGGAAAAAAAAACCCTAATATGAGTGGTACCTTTTACATACCCAGAGTCCTTATCTCTGAAGACAAAAGATGCTAAGAAGAATCCTAACAAGCTTCCAGTTTACTACGTTTACCTCCATATTCCTTGACCTGTATCATATTTCTTCAAGACTATCTGCTTTTCATCAAACCTATCATTAAAATATTCAGTCTCTTTCTTCAAGTCTTCATTTCCTCATGAAGACTCCCATGTCACATAAAACATATTAAACCTGTTTGTATGCCTTTTTCCTATTAATATGTATTTGTCAGTTTAATTTTCAGATTCAGCCAGGAACCCCAGGAGGGTCAAGGAAAACTTTTTCCTTCCTTATAACACAAATTCAGCAGTTGATATTTCTATTTATTTTGGCACAGTTGATGGATCATTCATTAAAACAGAAATAAAAACTTTCATAACTCTCTCAAAACAAACACTATACTACTGAGAACTTAGCTATGTTTGTTTTTTTTTTTAAAGTCCTTTGAAAACTATTATATTTATCTACCATTTATGTCTATCTATCTTAAACCATCCTAATAGTTAATATGTTCCTCTTAGAGTAAGCATTTATGAAAGCCTTAAGCATTGCAACTAGCATTTTAAAAAGTACAATCCTGCAAACTAATGTTTTATAATGGAACAGGAATATGTGAGTTGCATTTCACATATTTGAGCTGTTTAGACATGTTGCAAAGAAATGAAATGCAATTGCCAAACACACATTTTAAATAGAGTATAGTTGCCAACATTGTTGTCATCTTGAAATAATCTCTCTTTTTTTCGAAGGCTTTTAGAGTATAGATCTGTGTCACAATTTAAGTTAATGCTAGCAAACCTGCCATTAATCCTTGACCACTTGTCATGCTTAGATACTCAACTAAGGTATATACGGCAGACCATCTGTGAGAGGGCATTATTTCATCTGTCTCTCGGGGAATAGGGAGACTCATTTTGAAGAAGGGCTCACCCTGACTTTTTGTGAAAGCTGGAGAGTGACAGGTGGTTGGTACAGACAAACACAAAGAATGATACTGGAGGGAAAAAAAAAAAAAAAACAGAAAACCTACTACTCTGCCAGCAAACCTTTGCAGTATTGCTGTCACTATGACAGGTGGCAACCACTGAGATCCCTATGTCATGTACGTGTACAAAGCCAGACTATGATTCACATTTTGTAGCTCAGATTCCATGAGGTACTCAAAACACAGATGTTAGGTTTCAAAGTTTAATAAAGACAGAATCTAATACTACCATGAAATCTTTCCTTTCTACAAGTGCCTGTGCTTATATTGCTAACTGCAAGAAAGAGCTCTTGGCAGTAATTAAGTGAATGGATGGCACTTTAATTTAAATGTTAATACAGAATATTTAGCATTTTTTGTAAGTTTTGAGAGGAACTGTAGATTTCCTTGGGAAACTGGAGGGTGGCCTATTGACTTCTAAAAGTGAAAGTTGGGATTTTTTAATCAACTTGAAGAAAGAGAACCTCTATGTGTATTTCCATGCCCTACACAAAATGTCAAGGCTATTTATTGTCACCCTGCTTATTTAACTTATATGCAGACTACATCATGCAAAATGCTGGACTGGATGAAGAACAAGCTGGAATCAAGATTGTCGGGAGAAATACCAATATCCTGTTACTCAGATGACACCATCCTCATGGCAGAAAGTGATGAAGAACTAAAGAACCTCTTGATAAAAGTTAAAAAGGACAGTGAAAAAGTTGGTTTAAAACTCAATATTCAGAAAACTAAGTTCATGGCATCTGCGCCCATCACTTCATGGCAAATGCATGGGGAAACAAAGGAAACAGTGAAAGACTTTATATTTTGGAGGGCTCCAAAATCACTGCAGATGTTTACTGCAGCCATGAAATTAAAAGATGCTTGCTTCTTGAAAGAAGAGCTATGACCAACCTAGACAGCATATTAAAAAGCAGAGACAATACTTTGCCAGCAAAAGTCCATCTAGTCAAACTATGGTTTTTCCAGTAGTCACGTATGGATGCGAGAGTTGGACTATAAAGAATGCTGAGAGCTGAAGAATTGATGCTTTTGAACTGTGGTGTTGGAGAAGACTCTTTTGAGTCCCTTGGACTGCAAGGAGATCAAACCAGTCAATCCTAAAGGAAATCAGCCCTGAATTTTCATTGGAAGGACTGATGCTGAAGCTCCAATACTTTGGCCACCTGATGAGAAGAACTGACTGATTGGAAAAGACCCTGATGTTGGGAAAGACTGAAGGCGGGAGGGGAAGGGGATGACAGAGAATGAGATGGTTGTATGGCATCACCGACTCAATGGACATCAATTTGAGCAAGCTCCCAGAGTTGGTGATGGACAGGGAAGCCTGGCATGCTACAGTCCACGGGGTCGCAAAAAGTCAGACAAGACTGAGTGACTGAACTGACTGACTTCCCAACACAGAATTATTAAAGCAAACTGAACTGGAAAATAAGGCAAAGGAAAATAAATATTATTGTTTTCAAAGCATTTCATGAACTTTGTTATTGTTATCCATATTTACCTTTGTTCCAGGTACAGACCAAAAAAAAAAAGATTCACTGAGCTTGCCATGACAAATACAGAACTTTTGAGAACTGCTAATGCAAAAGAGAATAAAGAGAAGACCTCAATAAGTGGTAGGAGAAGATGCAACTATATTAAATCCACTGGCAAGCTTTGCTTTTTTTTTTCATCTACTTTCCTTCAGAATTTGCTACATACCCCTAAGTAATAATGACTTATATGAACCACTGTCAACTCTGTTTAGCAAGAAAGGACTTAAAAGATTAAAAATTAAAAGAATAGGAGACAATAATCACAAATAGAACAGAAACAAGGGCAAATTTAAAATGATATAAAGAAAAAAACTGGAATATATGCTCCATGAAAGCAGAAATTATTTTTTAACTGCTGCATCCCCGCTACTCAAAATTGTGTTTCCACACACTTAAGTAGTCAATAGATGTATCAAATGATGGAACAATTTTTTTAAAAGATTGAATATAACTTGTATTAGAGTGAATAGATTACCTAATGACATTTTACTACCTACTTTTTCTGTGCAAAGCATTTTATACAGATTAGTTTGTGTAATTACTATGAAAATGTCTGAGAAAGGTAGTTTTATGCTCATTTTATAGAAGAGAATTGGAGTTTCAGATATATTAAGTAATTAGTCCAAAATCATGCTGACTTCAAAGTACAGATCCTGTCTTTTAGAAGATACAGACTCTTTGCATTATTCAGATAGTAATGCTACCAAGACAACAGTGCCAATCAACTGCACACTTTCACAGAAGACAGAAGAAGGCCACATTCTCATCAGGAAATTCTGATCTTCATTTTCAGGATTCATAATTTTTTCTCAGTATTTTATGTTCAGTTATCTAAATATTAAAACAAGAATCATTACTTTTTCTCTGCAATGATATCTGTTGTTGTGTGAAATATAGACTGTGCATCTTGTAATATCTTCTAGTTGAAGGAAAATAATCATGCAATATACCTGAAATAATAAAAACTGTATCAACATTAAAAAAATGAGGGAATAAAAATGAGCAGTATTTTGAAGTTTCCATTGCCAGGGAAAAAAATGTACAAAATAGAGCAGGTAGAGTAAGAAAAAATAAGGGAAAAGAATAAGGAAAGTAAGGAAGAAATATAATATAGTCAAAGATGTGTGTGTAGGAACATTATGATCTATCTCTCTATATATCCATTTATCTGTATATTTATCTCTGTACCTATCAAATACCTTTTGAGAGACATCTCAGTGAAATGAAATAAAGAAAGAGCTTCATTTTGAGAACACTGAATTCAATGAAATAGTTTTATTTATTTATTTACTTTTACACTAAAGAGTTTAGGAGTATACTGAATTGAATTATTTTTTGACTTGATTTTGCTTTTAATGATTTTGAGACTTAGCTACCTTTTGAAACATATGACTAGTTAATTTGTAAATTGTTGACAGTGCTAGTATCTTGTCAAACATAAAAGCGAAATATAAGTTTCTATTACCCAGATCAATGTGATTAATGCAAGCTATGACAATGCTAATCAAGAAAAAGATGTCTCTTTCTACAAATGAATCACACAACCATAAAATCTTTTCACACATTATAAACAGACTTAGTCAAAACTCTTAAAAGTTATTTTGCTACGTATTTTGGGGAAAAAATCCAAATTAATCTTTTGTTAAGAAATGCAAAAAGCTGGATTTACTCAAATTGAGAAGACTAAGATGAATCAAAATATTTGTTCATTACATTTACAGTGAACAAAAATTGGCAAGAAGTGATAGGGGATTTCCTGGTCTCTTATCAATTTATATGAAGTTATTCTAAATGATCTGACAACTAACACCACTTTCACCTATTCAAAGATATTACTGTAGCAATTATTCCTCTCTCTCAGCATCATAATATGTCCCCTCTCTATTCTATTTGTTGACATTCAGTCTGTTTTATCTTTATTCCCATGAAAACCTCATAATATTTATTTATAGCAAACTCTACAACTTAACTATATTTTTTAAGAGCTCTCTATACTATATTTCTCAACTCATTCACACTTGAAACCATTCTAATCAGTCTCTTATCTCATCATACTCCTGAAGCTGCACAATCAATGACCTGATTACTGAATCCAATGGTCATTTCTCCATACTCATCTTGCTCAAAGTATCAGAACCATTTGCTATAGTTGATTATTCTGTCTTCAGTGAAAAAAATATTTTCATCGTACCTCCAGATCTCAACATTCTCCAGAATTTCCTTGTACCTAACTTCTCAGTCTTTTTTTTCCTGGTATTTTGTCCTGTTTCTGCTCTCTTAACATTGGGGTACAAATGGTTCAGTGCTTATATTTAGTCTTTCCTCTATTTATACTCACTCCCTCTTTTTATAATATCATCCTGTCCTGTGACTTTAAAGATTGCCAAAGTTATATTTCCAATCTGAACATCTTCTGTGAACTCAATACTCATGTGTACTCCTCATTTTCATTTGGATATCCAAAGAGATCTCAAGCATAATATCTGAAACCAAGTTCCTCAGCATCTCCTTCAAATCAGATCCTTCATCATCCTCTTCATTTTACTCAAAGGCAACACAGTCCTTCACATTGCTAAGGCTAAAATTCATGGAGTCATCCTTGACTTCTCACATTGTCTTATGCTATATCCTATCCACAATGATGTCTTGTTGATTTTCTCTTCATTGAGATGAATCTCTATTTAATCACAATGCATTGACCACATCTCATCACTTCCATCACCACCACCATGACCCTGGTTCCAGTCATATGACCCATTCTGGCCTCTTCTTTGGATTAGCCTTTTTCCAGATATCCTACAACCTTTGCCATCCACAGACATTTTTTATTGCTATTGTTGTTTGTTTTGCTTTTAACAACATAGTATTCATAGTAATTCTGCCAAAACAAGTCAAATCACACTCTGATCCAACCACACGTTCTTTTTGATATTACATCAAACATTCCATGTATACTCAGCCTTCAGGACCTTTCCACCCCTTTCCTTCTTATAAAGTTCTTACAACAGATACTCCAGACATCAACATGGCTCAATCCCTTACCTTCATCAAGTATCTGATCAAATGTCACCTCACTATTAAAGTCTTACCTGACTTCAGCATTTTAAATGGTACCCTATTCACAAGCTTTATTTATCTGTTTTGCTTTTCTCTGTACCATCTGCTGCTATATGACCTATTATACAGTTTACTTTTTAATTTGTTTATCTACTGCTTCATACCAGACCTGGAGTTGAACATAAAATCTGTGTGGGCTATTTTTTGCTTATTCTTTAATTTTCATGTGTTCAGACTTAATACCTGTCACTTAAGTATGCAGAAAAAAAGAGGTTTCTGTATAAAATATGAACACTTTGCCATAGAATGTATACAAAACTGGAAATATTTTTGATTTTATCAATATTATTTAGAACAGGTTGCTTTATAGCATTTAAATAAAACATTGGGTTTCACTTTTCTATTATTTAGGAGATTGAGAAATCACCAAGCTCCATGCCCAAATTGGCTGTTTAGTTTGATATAGTCCCACTTGTTAATTTTTGCCTTTGTTTCATTTGCTTTTGTTGCTATCCAGTTTAACCAACATCACTTATTGAAGAGACTTGTTTCCTCATTGTATGTTCTTGGCTCTTGGTCATAATCCATTTATTGGTCATAAATCAATTAATCTCTATGTCTGTTTTATGTTGATGTCGTTGTTCAGTCACTGAGTTGTGTCTGACCCCATGGATTGCAGCACGCCAGACTCCTCTGTCCTCCACAGCTCTTGTAGTTTGCTCAAATTTACGCCCATTGAGTCAGTGATGCTATCTAACCATCTCATCCTCTGCCACCCCCTTCTCCTTTTGTCTTCAAATTTTGCCAGCATCAAGGTCTTTTCCAATGAATCAGCACTTTGCATCAGGTGACCATAGTATTGAAGTTTCAACTTCAGCAACAGTCCTTCCAATGAATATTCAGGGATGACTGTGTTGAAGATTGACAATATTATACTTATTTGATAACTATAGCTCTGTGATATAGTTTGAAATCAAGGAGCATAATGCTCCCATCTTTGTTCTTCTTTCTCAAGAGTTATTTGGATATGTAGGGTAATTTGTGGTTCTATACAAACTTTAGTATTATATATTCTATTTTTTTGAAGAACATCTTGGAATTTTGATAGTGATTGCATTGAATCTGTAGACTGCTTTGAGTACTAAGTACAACTGACATGTACTTGAGTATGTAATTTGGATAGTATGGACAATGGGTTATGTAATTTTTATTCAGGAATTTTAAGTTTGAATTTTGAAAAAATATATATTTTATTGGCAAAATAACTCAAGTGTTCTCTTCTCTATCCCATATAAAAATGAAATAGTCCACAGTATATATTTATTTGGAATTACTTGAATGGAACATTTGAAAAGAGTAACAATCACCTCATTGATTTAATGGAGATGAATAGATGTTACTTCCATTAAATCAGTTTGCTACCTTCTTTATCACTGTTTAACAAATTACTAAGCACTTAGTGGCTTCAACACATTTTATATTATATCACAGTTCTGAAGGTCAAATGTTTGGGTTGGATTTGCTTTTTTTTCTTCTCTAGGTTTCACAAGGCTGCCACTAAGGTGTTGGCCAGCAGGGCTCCTACCAGGAGGCACTGGGGAGAATCCGCTTTCAAGCTCATTCAGGTTGTTGGTAGAATTCAGCTTCTTGTTGTAGATCTGAGGTCTGTGTTTTCAAGCTGGCTGTCCCCAGGGACTGCCCTTGGTTTTTAGAGGCTTCTTTTTTGGTCCCTACATGTGTTCTGTATTTCTGAACAAGCGTGGTGAATTCTCTTGATGCTCAGAAACTCTGACTTCTTTTTCTGCCACAGCTCTCTTGCTCCCAGCCAGAGAAATTCATCTGCTTTTAACGCATGTGATCAGCTTGAGGTAACCCAGATAATACAGAATAATCTCCCTAATTTGAGGTCTGTAATTTGAAATATATCTGTAAAATTTATTTTCTCATATAAGCTAATATGTTCAAAATTTCTGGGATTTAACATGTGGATATCTTAGAGGGGTCTTGATTCCACATATCACATTGCTCTATCCAATCCTGGGAATTTCAAAATCTCCCTAATAGTGATAGATTTTATAATAATTTCAAAATATTAAAATAAAATTAATAATGAGCACTGACTGATTAATTCTATCATGAAACTATTAATCTTGTTGTTCTTTGTGTGCTTATCAATCAAAAATACATTACAAATAATTTTCTCTAAATGATTTCTGGCTAATGACTTTAGGGATATGCACACCTGTGTTGACAGTTCTATTAAATTAAGAGTAAATCCAAGCACTGAAGATTGATATTCAACATATATATTAATATTCTGGTATTGTTCACTTCAAAGAATATAAATCACATTAAGCAACTTTGAGAATTTTTACCTGTAGAATCTGTTCTTTCCTCAATAATTAAATATAATTCTACATTGCTCTGAAGGGATCATGTAATGCAAATCATGAAAATATGAGTTTAAAAGAAGTAAAATGCATTAAGTAGATGAGGAAATTATATGATAAATTTAAAATAATATTAGTTACTAATAAATCATTATTTTACAAACATAAAATATAAACTAGTAGTATGACACTTGAGTTAATTTTCCTTAAAGATAAAGATCATATAATTTATTTATCAATCTACTATAGTAGTTTTACTTATTAGTTTTTACTAAACACATTGCCGTTTGTTGTAATATATGCAAGCAAGCAATGATTAGAAAAACATTCCCATTGAAGTGATAGCTCATCAAGTCTTTTGGAGAGCACATACTTTCTAAAGTAACCTAAAAATATTTCATTCAGCTACTACTGTGAAACAGTGGAAACAGTGACAAAATTTATTTTCTTGGGCTCCAAAATCACTGTGGATAGTGACTACAGCCATGAAATTAAAAGATACTTGCTCCTTGGAAGAAAAGCTATGACAAACCTACACAGTGCTTTAAAAACCAGAGACGTCACTTTGCCGACAAAGGTCTATGTAGTCTAAGCTATGGCTTTTCCAGTATTTATATACAGATGTGAGAGTTGGACCACAAAGAAGGCTGAGCACCAAAGAATCGATGCTTTTGAATTGTGGTTGGAGAAGACTTTTGAGAGTCCCTTGGAGAGCAAGGAGACCAAACCAGTCAATCCTAAAGGAAATCAACCCGGGATATTTATTGGAAGGACTGATGCTGAAGCTGAAGCTCCAATGCTTTGGCCACCTGATGTGAAGAACTGACTCATTGGAAGGGACCCTGATGCTGGGAAAGATTAAAGGCAGAAGCAAAAAGGGGCAACAGAGGATTACATGGTTGGATGACATCACCAACTCAATGGACATGAGTTTGAGCAAACTCCAGGAGACAATTAAGGACAGGGAAGCCTGGTGTGCTGCAGTTCATGCCAAGAGTCAGCCTTAGTGAACGTCAACCTGACGTGACTTAGTGACTGAACAGCAACAAAAACTCCTGTGAAATGCCACAATGTCCATAAAAAAAACAATAGTTTAAAATGTTTTCTTTTAAAATCTTAATTTAAATATTTTATTACAGAATAATTTATTGTATTTTTCTTTATGTTAAACTTCCCAGAGTTTCTGTTTTGTCAAGTAGCAAGTTTAAATTAGAAAAACAAGTCTTAACCTCGATTCCAACACCTGTTTATGACATTCTCATTTTAAACTTGATCTCTGTATTTGAGTCCTTTGGATTTAACTTTGGTTCTAGACAATACATATGTTCAAATCTTAACCCTGACACTTAATAGCCATGCAATCTTAGACAAGTTGTTTATCTTCTCTGAGCTTCAGTTTTCTCATTTTTCCCTCAGTTTAGAGTTCAGAAAGCTGAGAAAATCATAGCCCACTCTGACAGGCCAAACAAAACTCAAATATTCAAATCCACCATTATAGAAGTAATACACCTTATTTATCAGGGTTGTTTGGAGCTGAGATAATGAGCATGAGGCAATCTTATCACACTGCTTTAAAAAATCTTAATAAAAATAAGCACCTGATATATAATAATTTCTTCTTACATGCTAGCTCTTATCATTAAGTTTTGACAATGGCTATTATAACAAAACAATTGTAATAATATCATATCTCCATTATTGAAACTTAGACTATGAATCTGGCATGACTGGCCTTTCCGGTTGAGTTTTGGCCCTTGCATTGCCACCTTTAGCTCTAGGCAACTGCTCCAGTGCCCAGTGCAGTTCTGTGATATCCAGGTGAGAGAGGGAACCTGGAGTGATGTTTGTATGAAGCAAAGAAACATTTCTCACTTAATCAGAAAATAGGAAATGATTTTGGCCTTCATGACAATAATCCCAACATTATATCACAAGTTTTAAAAGAAGGACAATAGAAATCAGGTACCCACGCATTATTGAGATTAAACATCTTCCTTATACTTCAAACTAAAGTTAATCCCATAATCCCATGGGGAAAAACCCATAATGTCAGATATCAAGGTAATTAGGATGGCATCACCTTGCTATTTTTAAAGGAATTTCACCAAGTACCTATATATGATCTGCAGTAGTAGGTCCGAAAGTATGAATAATAGCAAGTGCTTGTTTTATATCTAGAAAGAGGGAATTCTGCTTAAATTGATATGGTGAAATGTCTAACTTTATATATTGTTCAAAATATTGTGTATGCACATTTGTTAAATATATATGGGAGTCAATCTTTGTATAATGTTCATTCTCTGTGTTATTTTGGTTAAAATGTAATTTAAAAAAGGTTTTTTAGAGTTTAAGACCATATGAATGTAATAAATTATCATGGTTTATTATCTGAAACCGTCAATTCTGTGAGATAAGAGCCCTACTCAGCTGTTATCTGGTCTGTGATACAAGATAAAATTATAAATTCCTTTGCACTCACTTGTTCTCTCAATTTATCCTGTGTTATCATTTATATACATGGTTGTAATTAAAGTTAAAAATTATGACACAGTATGATATCTCCTTGCGATTTTTTATTTTAATGAGAACTACAAAGATTAGATCCTCTTGTGTGTGTGAGAGTTTGAAGGATTAACGAAGAGTGCTTTAATTAAGTTGTCTAGAGGAAAATGTTTTAAAATGGCAAAAGAACTGAGCTAAGTAAGTTAGATTTAAACAAACAACTTGAGAAAACTATTATATAAGCACTTAGGGTGCTCTTCAGTCAATTGCCTTTTATATCTGACCTTCGATTTTAAACTATTAATATATTTGAAATACAGCATACAATTGCATGAATACCTGTCAATCCACTAATTCATTGATTAAACAAATATCAAATATTGAAAATAATCTGTATTCTAGTTAGAAGAAAAAAAAGTAACAACACATTTCTTTTTCTGTTTAAAATAATTATCAGTCACTTATGTCATTTCATTTTCTTAATGTATTTTCTGTACCCAGCTTAGAGAAATTTGAACATTTTTAGCAGAGATTCTGAATAATCTTTATAGTAAAGCATTTATCACACTATAAAAAGTTATTTATTTTAGATCTCTCTATACTTATACTTTTCCAGAGCAAGTATCATACTGAGCATTTAATGAGTATTTGCTCGATCAGTAGTATGGTTTAAATTGATACAAATCAGTTAATTTTAAGGTAATAAAAATATATTTAAAAGTTTATTCCACAACATTTTGTTCTTAATATAAACTTTCTGTTCAACACGCAGTCATATGTACTGCTTTTGTGAAGATAAATGCTATTTTTTTTAGCATTTTAGGTTTAATAGAATTGCTACTTAAGCAAGACACGCCATGTTGACTTCATGTTCTCTGATCTGCAGACGTCTCTTCATGCTTTTAAAAAGATGTAATTAATTAGCTCCAAAGTTATTAAAAATACTAAAATATTTTAAATATTAAATAATACTCAGAAAGTTGAAAATAATCATTTTAGATATTAAAAAATACTAAGCGGGAAAGCCTAGGGGGAATTCCTTTAATTCTTAATAAAATAAAAGAGAATCTATTAATATTAAATGATAATTCAAAGTATAAAATGAACATCCTTTTTTCATACAAGCTCATTTTCATACAAGCTCATATCAGTCTATACTGGTATAAGTTATTGAATATATAAATGGGGAGAAGGGTAATTTCTGACTAAGAAGAATTCTAAATATTTATGCAGATGATCTATGCTAGAAGAAGGAAAGCATGACTCCCCAATTCTTATGTGTAATTCTATGGTGACTTCCTTCCAGAGTACAGTAAGAAAAGGGGTAAAAATGAGAGACTTTACAGTGGAGAACTCTTACAAACACCACTTCAGTCAAACGATAAAAGTCAATAACCACCACTGTAAATCATGCTGATGGTACACAGCCTGATATGACATAACTCTGAATGTGAGTGTGGTTAACTCATAACAACACGGGGGCATGTTACAACCAGCCACATGAAAAGAGTTCAAGTACACAGTCTAGAGAACTTGACAGGCAGTCATTCTCTTTTTGCTCTGCCACAAGCTGCTTGTATACTTTTAGATAAGTCATTTAAACCCTCAGGCTGCCAGTGCTCTGAAATGAATGAACCAAATTAAAACAGTTCTAGGATTCTGCTGGGTTATGGTCCATAGGGTCACAAAGAGTCAGACATGACTTAGCACAAGCAAGCACAAGACCCACCTAAGTTCTATTATTCTATTAATGTAACTATAAAATGACATAACTCCCAGAGAGATTAAAACCCCCATGAAAGAAGGATACTTGTTAAAACTGAAATGAAACAAATCAAATTTAGAATAGAGCTAAAGTTTGAGGTCATATGCTGTGTGTTTATACTCTACAGACCAGAAAAAATAACTTCATGAAAGAATTAAGAAGCGGGTGACACTGAAGAACCACTTTGAAATATTGATGGATATGGATGAAGTGAAGGGCACCCTTTATCCAAAATAATTGGAATATGACTCACATGTTAATTTTTCATTATACTTCAGAATTTCAGGTTTTGACAGAGATAAATCATTCCTTCAAATCCCTCAATGCTTTATTATCACCCAGAGTACCAAATCAAAGTGCCTTGAATGATATATCCAACCTTTCCCAACTCTGCCCTTGTCAGCAACACAAACCTATGTCATGTCACCAGGGGACTGATTTACATTAGTGCAACTGTGAGTTCCTTTAAGTATCCTGAATAAATATACTGTTAGATACCCCTGTCTTTCAGAAAATTCCTTTCTTTTAGAATGCCCTTCCATCAAGAGCACAGAATATCTTCATTTAGCCTTTCAAGGTGGTCAGGCACTGCATCTATCATTGCTAACTGGCTAACTTTCTTCTCCCCTTCAATGAAAGATGCCTTATGATATTAATCTTTACATCCAAATCAACACCTAGCAAAGGAAAATGATGATGATAATAGTGAGGATGATGGTGAGAAAGACTGAGAATAATGTTTCTTTTTGGATGCCTGCTTTCCTATCATGGACCACATTTGAGTCATGGATTAAAACAAGGTAGTCTGACCTTACATTTATTTTATACTTGTCTGTTGAACACATACATGTGCATAATAAATATTTGTTATGGTTTAACTCAAGGAGTTTATCCTACAAAATTTAGTTTTCAAAAAAGTAATGGAGGTACAAAGGAGAAGTCACAATGACTAGGATATAATTGTTCAGTAGAGTGAAAGTCGCTCCGTTTTGTCCGACTCTTTGCAACCCCCCCTGAAATTCTCCAGGCCAGGATACTGAAGTGGGTAGCCTTTCTCTTCTCCAGGGGATCTTCCTAACCCAGGGATCAAACCCAGGTCTCCTGCATCTCAGGCAGATTCTTTACCAGCTGAGCCACAAGGGAAGCCCAAAAGTATTGGAGTGGGTAGCCTATCCCTTCTCCAGCAGATCTTCCCGACACAGGGATCGAATCAGGGTCTCCTACATTGCAGGAGGATTTTTTTTTACCAACTGAGCCATCAGGGAAGTTCAACTGTTCAGTAGAACTAATGGATGAATACCCTAGATAAATAAGAAGATTCTCCCTCTCCATCATACTGTGATATACTCATATTATTTTCTAAATCTTTGCATCTTTCAAGTATCTACATTATGTAGCCTCTCTGGTACCTCACCAAACAGAAATCAACAAATACCAGAGAGGTTAAATGAGCACCTTTTCTGTTTAATTCTCTGTCTTTTTCTCCCTCAAAGATTATACTTTCATCAACCTTTTATTTTCCATGACCTACAAGCCAAATATAACATTCTTTGGTTTATATATCAAATTCCTTTCCAATTGTGGTATTTAGAGAATTAGGTAAGACATTAGTTGAAAGCAAAAACTTGTCCTTAAGTCAGCAAAACATTTTTTCTTTATGCACCACAGAAAAATGGAAATGCCACTGATAATATTTCCTGTATTGATTTTACAGAGACAACACCTAGTTTAATCCAGGGAGGAAAACATATTATATTATTAGGGAAAAAAAACCTAGAGGCTGAAAGGATGAAATGAGAGATCAGATTAAATTAGAGTGATCGCTGCTTACTAGCTCTTTTTATTAATTGCTTTTTACTTCATCAGAATTTCTTCCAATTCCTCAAAAGCAACTCAGTTTTCTAAAGCAAACTTTAGCTATGTCATAGCTATCTCACATACATGTAAGATGTGTGCTTCACAAAAAGCATTTTTTTCTGATCGGATGATTATTAAACATATGTATATGATTATTAGACATATGTGCATACAATATTCCAGGACAAGCTGTACTATTTACAGTACTGATTGTAATCTTTGGAATTTACAAGTCTTCACATCTGTACGTGGCATTTTAGTGTTTATGTAACAAACACAAAACATTTTCAGCTAAAAATTCTTAAGGTTAGTATCAATAAGATCAGTTACCAGGTAAACATAATTTGAAAGATATCAACTTGGACTGTTGTTAGTGGTGTATTAAATAATTTGCACAAGCCTATCTTCTGAGAATTATTTAAAAAGCTTGACAAAACATTTAAAAAATCTGCTTGAAAAAATCATCGAGCTAATAACATAGTGAAGTTTTTTCCTAGGATATGTAAACCAGGAAGTAGGATGGAAGTCCAAGAGATGAACTGAGAATGAGGAAGAGTCCTCAACTCTTGAGGACATCTCCTGATTCCACAGGGGACCACTGAGAGGCTGAAAGGATGAAGTGAGAGATTTACAATTCTTATGGATCTAGGGAGAGAAAATTACAACCCATGGTCTGATAAATAGGAACTGATGAACTGTGTACTTCCAGCTGGGAATCTGAATGTTCCCATTCATGAAGTAGAGTGAATTGGACATAAAGAGCACTGCACACTTTGCAGTTCAGCTATTAATTCTGTCAATTCCAGAAACTGGATTGATGTGATCCTCAAGTGCCCTTGTCTCATTTTACTATAAGAAGCAAATGTAAATCCTCTCTGGAGGCAAATATCATCTTTCTAAGCCTCAAATTCTCTCTACGACACTTTCACAATTAGTATGTCATACACACAACACAACACATCAGGCACATGAGGAGAAACAACATAACAAAAACAAAGATAGTCAGATATAGACCAACAAATATAAATATTGGTCCTGGAAGCACTTCCTAATACACATCCTCTAAGATAAGCTCCATTATAGTGTATTCTTTACAGGAACCCAAGTAAGCATTATTGAGGGAACAAATGGTGTGGGAAAAGTGACATGAAGATGACATTCTGGACCTGGGTTACTTGCTGCCTGGCAAGTAGCGATGACCCAGTGCCTGGAGTGTAGTAGATTATAGAGAACCCATGAAACAAGGGAGTTTATGATAGTAAAATTTTCACTGGTGGTAGTAAACTTTGATAAGCTACTAGTGGAAGGACACACTCTCAGAGGTGGTATGAATCAAATGTTTGAGAATCATGTCAGAGTAGCAATTATGTATGTAACAATGAAACTGGATGGTTCTTGCTGGGGGTAACTAGAGCTTGGAGAAATACAATGACAAGTTGAAGGTGATTAATTATTCATTTAAGACTAAAGATTATGTTTGATAATCTCTTGGAAGCATATGGAGTTCATCTCCTGTAGCCAGAAAGCAGAGAAAGTTGACTACCAGTACTAGGATTTAATCTTAAAACTCCAGAGAAGGCAAAATTTTCCTAGATTGCCCTCTCTCCCAAGAATAGAATTCTGGCTAGGAAAAGATGAAACTCTGAGACTTAGTATAGAAATATTTGTTAATTTTAATTCCCCAGATTACCTGTATCATTTTAGCCTGGCAAAATGAAAAAAGTCATCATTTCTCTCAATAAACCAAATGATTTGAAGACAAATGAAATCTGTGTAAGTAGTTAAATCCTGTATAGGAGGTAAGTGGAATTATTAAAATATCTATTTTTAAACACTAGTCAAAAACAAAGCTACTAGAGGTGATGGAATTCCAGCTGAGCTATTTCAAATCTTAAAAAATGATGCTGTGAAAGTGCTGCACTCAATATGTCAGCAAATTTGGAAAACTCAGCAGTGGCCACTGGACTGGAAAAGGTCAGTTTTCATTCCAATCCCAAAGAAAGGCAATGCCAAAGAACATCCAAACTACTGCACAATTGCTGCATTTCACATGCTAGTAAGAAATGCTCAAAATCCTTCAAACTATACTTCAACAGTATGTGAACCGAAAACTTCCAGATGTACAAGCTGTATTTAGAAAAGGCAGAGGAACCAAAGATCTAATTTTCAACATCTATTATATCATAGAAAAAGCAAGGGATTCCAGAAAAACATATATTTCTGCTTCACTGACTACTCTAAAGCCTTTGACTGTGTGGATCAAAACAAACTAGAAAATCCTTAAAGAAATGGAAATACCAGACCACTTTGCTTCACTCATAGCTCAGTTGGTAAAGAATTCGCCTGCAATGCAGGAGACCCGGGTTCAATTCCTGCATTGGGAAGATCCCATGGAGCAGGGAAAGGCTACCTACTCTAGTACTCTGGCCTGGAGAATTCCATGGATTGTATAGTCCATGGGGTCACAGAGTCAGTCATGACTGAGTGACTCACTTTCATCACTATTCCTTGCCATAGTGAGGTGTTATCCATTCTTATCTGTTCAGACCACCTTACCTGCCTCCTCAGCAACCTGTACAAGGGTAAGAAGCAACAGTTAGAATTTGGCACGGAACAGCAGACTGTTTCCAAATTGGGAAAGGAGTATGTCAAGGCTGTACATTGTCACTCTGCTTATTTAACTTATATGCAGAGTAAATCCTGTGCAATACTGGATTGGATGACTCACAAGCTGGAATCAAAATTGCCAGGAGAAATATCAATTACCACAGATATGCAGATGATACTCCTCTAATGGCAGAAAGAGAATAGGAACTAAAGAGCCTCTTGATGAAGGTTAATGAGGAGAGTGAAAAATCTGGCTTAAAACTCAACATTCAAAAACTAAGATCATGGCATCAGTTCCCATCATGTCATGACAAATAAATGGGGAAAAGTGGAAACAGTGGCATATTTTATATTCTTGAGCTCCAAAATCATTGCTAATGATGACTGCAGCCATGAAATTAAAAGGCAATTGCTCCTTGGAAGGAAACTGTGACAAACCTAGACAGCATATTAAAAAGCAGAAACATCACTTTGCTGATAAAGGTCCATATGGTCAAAGCTGTGTTTTTTCCAATAATCATGTATGGATGTGAGAGTTGGACCATAAAGAATGCTGGGCACCAAAAAACTGATGCTTTTGAATTGTGAGGCTGGAGAACACTCTTGTGAGTCCTGTGGACTGCAAGGAGATCCAACTAGTCAATCCTAAAGGAAATCAATCCTGAATATTTATTGGAAAGACTGATGCTGAAGCTGAAGGTCCAATACTTTGGCCACCCGATATGAAGAGCTGACTCACTGGAAAAGATCCTGATGCTGGGAGAGACTGAAGGGCAAAAGAAGAGGTTGACAGAGGATTAGATGCCTGGATTGTCATCACCAACTCAATGGATATGAGCTTGAGTAAACTCCAGGAGATAGTGAAGGACAGGGAGTCCTGGCATGCTGCAGTCCATGGAGTCACAAAGAGTCAGATACAACTTAGTCACTGATAAACAATAAGTCACAAACAAATTTGTAAGAAACTTTACATTGAGAACTATAGGAAACAGTGACAGATAAAGATAATAGTGGATTCATATTGCCAGTCACTCCAGGGCATAGCATATACACTTTTGAGTAGAATAACCGGCACATTTGACAACAAAATATGTTATCACACACACACACACACACACATATATATATATATATATATTTCCCTCTACTTTTTTCTTTTTTACCAAGTACATTTAATTGAACTTCTTCTTCTTCTTCTTTTTTTTTTTTGTAAGTTAAAAGTTGCTTATAGCATGTGCGGGAATGTTTCTTGGAATATGATGACTATATAATGAAAACTATAATGAAGTTTTACTCATTGTTATTCT
Organism: Cervus elaphus; assembly: GCF_910594005.1. NCBI lineage: Eukaryota > Metazoa > Chordata > Mammalia > Artiodactyla > Cervidae > Cervus > Cervus elaphus. The sequence goes on along the minus strand of NC_057829.1, from coordinate 48,496,856 downwards.
TGTGAATATTAATGAGTTTGAGGAACCCAGAACCCTCTGTAAATGCATGTTATGAGTCTGTGTACCCTGAAGCAGAAGGTAGAAACTCAATTGCCTAGATTTCCTTATCAGTGGGATGCTAGCATGCAACCTGGGATCCACAAATGTGGCATATTCAGAAGATAGCAATACAAAATTGCATGAGAAAACATGTTCTGTACAGAATTCATTCTGGTGAAAGTAACAGTAGAAGCATGCCCTTCCCAAAGCAGTTGTGACAAAGTTTCTGGAATCCAGTGTTCAAGTTAGCAGTCAAGCTATGGTATCTGTACCTCTCAGTATTTTTTCCTGTATAATTTGAAAAAGTGAAAGTCTCTTAGTCGTGTCTGATTCTTTGCAACCCCATGAAATATAGGGTTCATGGAATTCTCCAGGCCATTATACTGGGGTGGGTAGTCATTCCCTTCTCCCGGGGATCTTCCTAACCCAGGATCGAATACAGGTCTCCCGCATTGCAGGCAGATTCTTTATGAGCTAAGCCGCCAGGGAAGCCCAAGAATACTGGAGTGGGGAGCCTATCCCTTCTCCAGGGGATCTTCCCGACCCAAGAATCAAACTGGAGCCTCCTGCTCTGCAGGTGGATTCTTTACCAGCTGATCTACCAGGGAAGAATGAAATCTATCGTGTGCAACTCAGAATACTGATATAGTCCTCTTATTCCCCACGATATATTTCTTGAATTCCTTAGTAAACATATTCTTTTTTTGTTTTTTTCTCTTTTGGTTTGCTTGCCCAATGGAAGTAAATACTCAAGGTCTCTGTTGCCCAATACTATAGGGAATATACATAGGTAGCTATTTAAATTAATTAAAATTAAAGAAAATAAAAAATTAATTTCTTCAGTAACATTAGTCACATTTTAAGAGCTTAAAAACCACAAATCTCTAGCAGCTATCATATTTGACAACAAAGATATAGAAATAATCTTTCTATTGCTGAAGAAACTTCTATTGTCAGCACTGCTCTGAAGCATAGACAACTTGACTGAGACATACGTGACTGCATTCAGATTAGAGAAGACTTTGTTATTGCGTTGATTGATTTTGTTAACACTTTTAAGTTATGACCTTAATAGCATGTGATATTATATTCATCATTCACTCCATTATTCTATTTGATTTTGCTAGCAAGGTTACAAGTGATCAAATTAGATACAGGGCTCACTTCATTTTAGAGTAACAAAATCAAATCTCATTAGCATTCATTACCAAACACTGAAGGCTTCCTCCTCAGGAATGATATTAAACTCTATTAGTGAAATTTAAAGGCTAACACTAACAGACTCATCCTTTTAGAAAAATATGTTAAGCTTACATTTGAGTATTCATTTTGCTTCCATGAGGTGGTTATTTACTGTCTGCACTTGCCTTGCATACACTTCTTTTTGCTAATTACACTCCATTTCTTATCCACCCCCTCTTTGGTTTTGCAACCTTAGTTCTTCTGTCAACCAAGGTGCTTACCTACCCTCCCCTGGCCTAGGGCTTGACTTCAGAAGCAAGTTAACCGGCTGGATTGTGCTGCAGGAATTTACTGCAAGGAGCAAAATTAAATGTAATTAGTTCATTACAACTGCAGCTACCAGAAACAAAATCTCATTTGTTCTTCTTTTTGAGCCCCACCCCTAGACCTGTTCTCACTTTGTCCTTCCTAAAATTTGATTCTTTAAACTTCTTTTTCAATGTATGCCTTCCTGTAAATTTCTTTCTTTCTTTCTTTTTTAATTTTTCTTCTAAGATAGTCAATTGATTAATGAGAAAGCACTTATGGCTAGTAGGAGCCCTAAACACTGATGAGCCCATAGTGTTAGTCACTCAGTTATGTCAAATACTTTGTGACCCCATGGACAATAGCCTGTCAGGCTTCTCTGTCCATGGAGTTCTCCAGGCAAGAATACTGGGGTGAGTAGCCATTCCCTTCTTCAGGGGATCTTCCTGACTCAGGTATCAAACCCAGGTCTTCTGCATTGCAGGAGAATCCTTTACCATCTAAGCCACCAGATGAGCCCACACTGAAATCTATTTGGGCTTGAGTTTGAAATGTCATTCCTGCTTCCCTGCCCTTTGCCATTATAGCTTCACACACTGTTTACACCGGCGATTGCCAGACAGGAACTTTGAATTCAGCTGCCCAGGAATGATTTAACCATCCTAGTACTGCCTGCTTCTGCCAAAACATTGCTTTCATCTCCCCAAAATTGTTAACTCTTTGAAGCTAAAAGTCCATCTGTTTGTGCTATGAGTGATGTTGGCAAAGAGAAAGGAGGAAAAGAAACTACTGTTTTAGATAGATATAACTTCATCAAATCTGTTGGATATTTTAAGAAATCATGTTGTCAAAGTGGTCAATTTGGAGGAAACACATATTTAAGTCTTATTTTCTATATCAGCAAGCAATCCAATAACTTTGTTAGACATTTGATAATATATTTTCCTGAATTATCTTTTCAAGATTATGATCATAAAACATATAAATCACTCTAAAACCTAATGGTTTATATTAATCAGGATTGACTGATGAAATTATAGGGCTTACTTTGTAAGTAAATTTTTCCAATAGGCTTCAATTGGTTCACACATTATGAAAAATTTGGTATGCTAACAATAATCGCACAAACTCAAAAGGACTTAGAGCTTAATAAAATTGTCAGTGTGAACTAACACCAAGCAGGTTGACATTTACTTTGATAGATACAAGTTAGGCATAATTATAAATGATCGCTATACTGGCAGTTAAAACTGAGGATACAGAAGACAGGTTGAGGTTTGATTTAAATTCACACATCCAGCCTACAAGGTTTACAAAAGGCATCTTCTCTTTACTTACACACATGGACTGATCTATGTCACCATTTGAACATAAGTTAATAAGTGAAAAATATTGGTACATGTAAATTCAGGCAAAGTCACATCTAAAAATCTGCCCTATTATACCACTCTGCAAAAGAGAAGGGGTTTGAATTCTCTATATTAAGTATCTGGTGGAATACAGTGTCACAGTACAAAACATGCTATGAATGTCAGCTCTTAAATATAAAACATCTAACAGGAAAAGCCACCATTAGTCTATTCAAATAGTGTATTCTCCTCTTCATTGTTTTACATTTGAGCAATACTACAAAAAACAGAAGTTTAAGAACTTGAAACAATGAGAAATACAGCATGTTTTTTATAGCTATACATTATATAAATTTAAGTTGTAACTTTTAATTTGCCAGTTTTTCAGCTATATTCCACAACTTAAATTTATTTCAGAAGAGACATTAAATGCACATTCTCAAGCACAGTTTACTCTTTATAATGTCCCTGTTCCATCCTATTTTCCAATAATTAAAATTTACTTTTTGAAATAAATAATTTAAAGCTTTCTTGTATTTATAACTACATTTGGAATTATAGCTTAGAATGAACATAATGGCTCATTTCTCCTGCAGTTTTTCCTCATAGATTAGAATGGTGCTAATCAACACACGTAGGTCTCCAAAAAATTATAAAGGAAAGATCTTAACTTTCCATCTCTCTAAAGCATGTACAGCTAACTATCCATGTCCCTAACACCTGGCAGCTAAGCACCTCAGTGGACTTTGTCTTTAATCACCCACATCTGTAGTTGCAGTGTCAACCCTCAATGATTTTCAGTGTCATATCGGGACAAGAGCAATGTAATTAAATCTTTTAATTATGAGTGTTTTGGGATAATTGTCATATTGTCACATGAAAACATGTTGCTTCTAGCCCTTCTCAATTATTCTATAAATATGTTAGATAATTATTAATAGGTCAACAACTTGCTCTTCTCAGCTCTGGTTTGAAATTATATTTTGCAAAGTTATTTGCTGATTCTTTCTAGCTGTTTATATTTTTATCACTTTCAAAAAATGCCAAGAATATGTCATATAATTCTGGCAAAAATGTCTATGCAGAAAAAACAAATTCTAAGACTATTCATACAATAAGAATAAGCTGATTTCTTATGGAGTCAGATTTGTAACTGTGTAAGACCCTCTTCTTATTTCTGGCAATCTGTTTCTTAACACCTGCTATTTAGCACTTCATAGAAGCCAAGTCTAGATGAACTGGCGTTCTTCATAGTCTTACATATACATGTCATTAAGGGTAGTAAAAACAATCAGTGTTTACTATAAACTGACAGATTGAAATCTAGAATGAACAAGTTTATCTGCTTCTATCATACCATGAAACTAAAAACAAAGGATAAACAAGCATCAACATTTTAAATACACATTTCTCTGAGAATAGCACAACCGCCTGCCTTCACAGGCATATTTATGTACACGCACATATAAATTAATGTTAAATGAAACTTCTGCTTAGCAGATCTTATACATCTAAATTCACCAATAGTTAGATATTCCACACAGTATTATTTTCAAGCCTCTGAGACCATTATTTTCATTTAAATTCCACTAGTAGGCAAAATCTAAATGTCAAAACTTACCATGATGTTTATGAGTGGATAAATATTAGAAATCACAGCTCCTGAAATAAATCTTAGGTAAGTCATTATTAGGGGCTTACTACTTTCAGTATCTGACATTTACTACTTTTATGTATTAGTTTTATTTCTTATTAAATATCCTTCTGCTTTGAAGAAAAAAGTGATCTTTTTTTCCTCTGAGGTTTACTTAAACACATCACCTTTGTAATGATGACTTAATATATAATATGTAACAGCAATTGGGCTGTATCATTATTGTATTATTAAAACCTGAATGCTGGGAAAGACTGAAGGAAAAGGAGGCGGCAACAGAGGATGAGATGGCTAGATAGCATCACCGGCTCAGTGGATGTGAATCTGAGCAAACTCTGGGAGATAATGGAGGACAGAGGAGCTGGTGTGATGCAGTCCTTGGAGTTGCAAAAAGTTTGACATTACTCAGCAACTGAACAATACAAACAATAAAATCTGAATGAAATTCAACAGGGCAAAAATATAATTTAATTATGTGGAAAATATATAGGTGTATCATTTAACCTATGAGAATCCAAAGGAAAATGATGCCTCAAAAACTTGAAAGTAAATAGCTGACAAAGTCTTGGGCAGAAGGATAATCCTGGAAATAATTTAATTTACTCTATTATACTTTTATCCTAACAAGATTAAGAACTTTATATTTTGAGGTTTTATTGGAATTTCAGTCTACAGGATCTCAACACAATGAAATTATTTCATCAACTGAGATTTTACCTCAAGATGACTTGTCAAACTGGTTGATTAAATTGACTATTCCCAGCTTAAGTTACCTGGATGAAGAAGCATAGTTCACTTATATACTGTTGGATGAGACTATGATCATTCTATCTGAAAAGAAAGAAAGGCTCAGTCATCGCTCAAGCCACAGACTTCAGCATGTGTTCATCCTAAGTTGCTTCAGTCATGTCCAACTCCTTTGAACCCCATGGGCTGTAGCCCACCAGGCTCCTCTGTCCATGGGATTCTCCGGGCAAGAATACTGGAGTGGGCAGTCATTCCCTTCTCCAGGGGATCTTCCTGACCCAGGGATCAAACTGGCATCTCTTAAATCTCCTTTATTGGCAGGTAGATTTTTTTTTTTTTTTAAACCACTAGTACCATCTGGTAAGCCCCAGACTTCAGCATAGCCTCTAGTTAAATATTAGGACAGTGGTTTTCCACCAGTATTTTGTGAAGCATCTATATGGAGATAAACACTGATGGGTGAGTACATGTGGGGAAGAAAAACAGACTCTGGTGGAGAGAATTTTTGAGAGAATACTTCATGAAGTTTCAGTTTTCAGTTCAGGCTAAACTGAAGGCCAATAAAAAGGGAAGGGAGTCCAAAATATTCCTACAAGCAGAATTTTCTCCTAAAAGAAGGCTTCACTTTATTTGATTTTAAGCTTCATTTACTAGGTTCTGTTGTTTCTTTTATGTCTTTTGCAGATATGGGTAGGTAATGCTACACCAGACATGAGGAGGAGCAGAAGATAGTCCCATTATAACAGTAGAGGGAGTTTTGAGACAGTGCTAGAGATACAGAAGTCAAAGGAGGGTCTACAGGGAGAAAGAAAAAAGGAAATTGGAAGCAGAAATATTTTAAAATAATTTTTTTTCTTTTAAAAAGTTTATGCTGTATAATATAAATTGCCATCTCAATCTTCTTACTTAACTTCATTAAAATATCATTTTCTATTTGATGCATTAGATTTGTTTTGGAAGATATTAAAAGGATGACTTAGGCTGATTACCTCTCAAGCAAACTTTAAGATAGCTATTTGACTGCAATCATTTCACAATTAACACTTAAGAGTTGTCTTAACTTGTGGCAACTGTTGCTGATCTTTATATAATACCTTCTACTTCACCCCAACAGGACCATCAAGACCACTCCTTGAATCCCAGCTCCAGCTAGGATGGACCACACCCAGCAGGAATGGGTGTGGTCTTGGGCACAGCAGCTGTCATAATCTGAAGACAGTTTCTCGGCTAGGAATAAGTTGAAAGCTGTTAGAAGTCAACACTGTGGGCAGTTTAGGAGAAACAGCAATCTTGCTGATATTTTTTCTGTTGCTATGCAGAAGCTTTAAAGGTAGATATAGTTCCACTGATTGACTTTTGTTTTTGTTGTTTGAGCTTTTATTGTCAAATTCAAATATCATTGCCAAGACCAATGCTAGAAAGCTTTTTTCCTGTTTTCTTCTAGGAGTTTAATGACATCAGGTCTTATGTTTAAACCTTGGATTTGTTTTGGGTCAATCTTTGTGAGTGGTGTAAGATAGGGATTGAATTTAATTTTTCTACATTTTGTCATCCTGTTTTTTCAATACCAATCATTAAAGACATTATCATTTCTCCAGTGGGTATTCTTGGCTACATTGTAAATATTAGTTGATCGTGTGTGTGTGTGTGTGTGTGTGTGTGTGTGTGTGTGTGAGTGTATGTGTTTGGCGGGAAGGGGTGGGGGCGGGGGTTGTTAATTCTGGGCTCTCTAGTCTGTTCCACTGGTCTATGTGTCCATTAAAGAAACCTGTTTACCAGTGGATAAATGGATCAAAAAGAGGGAATATTATTCAGTAATCAGAAGTAAGGCAATCCTGCCATTTTCAACAACATGGATGTACCTTGAGGACATTTTTTAAGTGAGGTAAGTCAGACAAAGGAGGACAGACACTGTATGATATGACTTCTATGTGCAATCTAAAAGAGCCAAACTCATGAAAACAGAGAGTAGAAAGGAAGTTACCAGGGGCAGGGGTGTCAGGAATAGAAGAGATTTTGTTTAAGGCTATACATTTGCAACTAGTAGATAAATCCTGAAGATCTAATGCATAGTATAAACAACAATAGTTTATGGTCAACATCAAACTTGCTAAAAGGCTAGATCTCAATTAACACTACAAAGAAATGATAAACTTGTGATGTGATACAGGTGTTAGTTAATACTGTGATGGTGATTATAGTGCAATATATCAATGTATCAAATCAACATGTTGTATACCTTAGGCTTGCATTATGATATACATCAAATATATCTCAATTAACAAAATAGCAATTTTGGAGGTATTTGGGTTTCCCTGTTGGCTCAGTGGTAAAGAATCATCTGCCAATGCAGGAAACATGGGTTCAATCCCTAGGTTTGGAAGATCCCCTGGAGAAGCATATGGTAACCTCTCCAGTATTCTTGCCTGGGAAATCCTATAGATAGAGGAGCCTGGCAAGCTACAGTCCATGGGATCCCAAAAGAGTCAAATACCACTTAGAGCTGAGCATGCACTGAGGTATCCTACAAAAGTTCAAGCAGAACCTCAAGGTGGTGTTTAAGCAAGCGCCAAGACTGTCTACATGAGGGTCAACTCATCTAAATGAGAGGAGACTTTCAAGGATAATGGACACCTTCTTCATGATAGAGCAGACATAGGGATGGTAGGTGAGCTGTTTCAGTTTAAGCATTCATCCAATTTCAGTCTATTTACCCTTTTGCACTTTCAAACTGCTTGGTTTCCTCTAATATTGCTCATTTCCACATAAGCTCTCATTCAGAATTTCTAATTTTAAATAACTTCTATAACTTTGTTATACTTACTTGAATAATTGAAAAGGAAAATGAGAAAATTAAAACAGATCTATTTCTGTCAACATAAAATATAGATATTTATAGCAAAGCTGGAAATGAGGGTTTCTTAAGAGTTTTCCACTTAAGAGCTTAAGAGCTAGTAGCATGGGGTTTTAGATCTTTTCTTTCCTGCAATCAATCTTCCTGGAAATAAGGAGTCAGTTCAGGAGATCAGTAGAATTGAACTAGCGGAAGAATGGAAGAACGGAAACCTTGAAAAGGGTTAGTAATTTTAGGTGCATGCTGACAAGATCAGAAGATACTGATAAGTCACTGTGAAACAGGGGTGGAGTCATTAGAAGCACCTCAGTCACAATATGCAAGATCCCATACCCTTCAATAAATTTTGGCAATGATCTATTGACACCAGGCAAAGTAGACAAATGTGTAGCTAATACAAATGCTATGTATTTGCCTGGGTAAGTTCAACATGCGGGTTTGATCTCAGGATGATACATTGATGAATTCCCTTGCTTTCACTAGAATAAATTTCTAGTGTAGAGACACAGGCATTTTCTACAGATTCCCTATTTATACTACATTAGCCAAGTATTTTGAAGATATTATGCTTCCATTAAATGGTAGTCTCCAAATTCTTTAAAAATTTCATGGAGATTTACCAGCTACTATTTCCCTGGATAAGTATCATTAAAATTTTTCCACTATATGGAAGCATGATGGAATAAAGAAATCTCAAGGTATGTGAATATTTTAGGTTTGTTTATCTTGTAAAATTTGTAAGGTCAGGTTTTATTTCCTTCATGCTTTTGGTTTTGATTGGTATTTTTACCCTAACCATGAAATAATATATAATCTTACTTAAAATTAGGATATATATAAAGATAATCATTATTTCAAGTTTCCTTAAATATAATGTAAAAGGATTTCTCTACTCTTGATTGGTTAGATTCAATTTCCTATTATAATGACAAAAGAGTAAAGGTATTTAATAATTGCAGACCAAGTCACAATATAGTCACAATTAGCTCAGTTTTAAAGGGGTCAAAGATTCTAGCATTTCACTTGTGTTGAGACATCAGAATGAAAGACTGCATGTAAAGGGTACACTGCCAATGGCAGTGGTGCGACCCAGAAGTAGATGGGCTTCATCTTCTTTTTGCCCCCAGTGCACTGAATGGTTTTAAGGGTCTTATATGCTGCTGGTATGGGGAGAAATGTCCCCTATTACTTACATATTCATAACTACTAATTCAGGAGATAGAGAAAATTCTAATGCTCTTTTAAGTGACAGGACTATAAAAATAAAACAGACCTCATTTTAGCTTCCTAAAACCACATTCAGAGCACACAATACCTGTGCTCTAGAGCCAAAATACACAGTGAAAAAACAAGGAGCCTTGGCTGGTGAGTAGCACTCTATATCAAGGCTAAGGCTAAATACCTTATACTCTTAACTGTGCCAAGCTTGGTAGCAATGAGGACCAGTCATAAGCACAGTCACATTTTTTTGCTACACCAGCATTTCTCCTGCTTTCCATTGATAATAGCACCCTGATTCTCCTCTGCTCTGTCATGCTCTGACTACAAGATAAATCCAGAGGCCTGCCCTTACCTAGACAGAAATGAACACAGTAGAGAATTAGCAGAGCTTATGTAGATCCTATTCTTATTTCCAGTAATTTAAATTAGGAGAACAATGACACAGGAACAGAAAAATGAATGGACTTCATTCATTGAATCAGTGGTATTCTTTCACCATTGTCAATGTGTTTTTTTATTTAGAGCCTTGTGGATTTATTGCAGCACTTTCACATAATAGTTTTCGTCTCAAACATTCCTATCAATTCCATGGGCTAATATCTTCCAAATAAGTTCCTCTTATGATTAAACTGGCTAGTGTTAGTTTTGGTTAGTGCTGCCAAAAATCATAATTAACAGAATAAACCGAGAGTATGAAGAACATTTGCAATTATTCTTATATGCAACGGTGGGAAAAACTAAATTGTTTAGCCTTTTTTTTTGCATTTTGCTTCCTTTCAATAATAAATTTATGACATGTTTACCAAAGTAGCTCTCAAATATGCTGTGATCTCTGTGATAAGAAAGATCTTAGTTTCAGGTGCCACAAGCTAGTTCTAAAAAATACTTGATCGTTTTGTAACAAGATCAGCTAAAAAGCCCTTATTACAAACTGAACACACTTAAGATAGAGGAAATGTAATTCAGTTGTTATAACTTGAATACAATGGAGAGTTATTAATCTGATCTCCAATGTAAGTACTGAAATATTTAAGATATACTGAAATCTCACCATTAGCTGATTGTAGGCATATTATCTACTGCAAAATCTGTAAGCCCTGTGAACCAGGGGATGTGAAACTGAAAAAACATCTCCCTTGAGAATTGTGTGTTTGTGTGTGTGTGTGTGTGCGCACATTATTCTTTATACTATTTGCTAATAAACTCATGTTGTACCATAATTATGTCATAATCATGACAAAAGTGAGCTCTTCTTATATCATGTATTCTTGGAAATATTTTGAGGAAGAAAACCTATGAAAAACATCATGAAGCTTTTAGCCAAGGAGAGGGACTTGAGGAACTAGAATTTTTGTGTAAATAAAATCTGGTCTCTTTTCCATGTCTTTGCTATTGTTAATAATGCTGCAGTGAACATGGAAGTGCAGGTATTTCTTACATCCATCAGTGAATGAATTAAGAAGATTATATATATATATATATAATATTTATACAGAATGGAATAGTATTCAACCATGGGAAAGAAGGAAATCCTGCTGTTTACAACTTGGATGAATCTTGAAGTCATTATGCTGAGTGAAATACAAATACCGCATCAGATAAGTGGTGATTATAGCTAATGACGCTATATAATATACTTAAAAGTTGCCAAGAGAATAGATCTTACATGTTCTAACCACAAAAAAGAAATGGTAATCATGTGAAAGAATGAAGGAATTAGCTAATATTCCCTGTGGCTCAGACAGTAAAGAGTCAGGCTGCAATGCAGGAGACCCGGGTTTGATCCCTGGGCTGGGATGATCACCTGGAGAAGGAAATGGCAACCCACTCCAGTAATCTTGCCTGGAAAATCCCATGGATGGAGGAGCCTTGCAGGTACAGTCCAGGAGGTTGCAGAGTCTGAAACTACTGAGTGACTTCACTTTCACTTTCATGGCAATAATCATTTTGCAACATATATTGTATGTAAATCAACACATTGTATACCTTACCTTTAAACACAATGAATAAAGAAACTGCCTGCAATGCAGGAGACCCAGATTTGAAGCTGGATAAGGAAGATCCATGGAGAAGGAAATGGCTATCTGCTGAAGTATTCTTGCCTGGAGAATTCCAAGGACAGAGGAGCCTGGTGGGCTACAGTCCATGGGGTGGCAAAGGGTTGGACACGACTGAGTGACTAATACTTTCACACTTTCAACACTATGTGTCAGTTAGATCTCAACAAAGCTAGAAAGAAAGTGGTCTCATTTGTATTCATGAGTTGATAGGCAACTGCAAAAACACATTCTGAAGTGTCAGTTATCTTTTAACAAACAAGAATGAACTATTTGGAGAGATTTGGTAGCTAATTAATCAAAGTAGCACTGAAAGATATAGATGTTTGATTGACAACAAATGTCAAAGCCAGTGTAGAAACCCAAAATGCTACAGCAAAATGGAACACTCCTTAGAAAAGCAGCACTGCCATAATGTTCCAAGTATAGAAATATAGAAGGAGAGAACTCAACAGGCCTCTCTATGGTAAAGGATAATGACAGCTGCAATGTGGAAAAGTCACCTCAGATCCTCATTTGTTCCTCACTTTGAGACCTCTTTTTTAAAGTAAGTGCCATCAGTAGTTTAGAACATAATACATTCGGGATCTAGGCCATACGGGAAGTGCCAAACATATTTTACATGACATGTGCATCATTCACAAAACTTAACACATCTATGCAGATAGTTTTCAACTATAGGAAAAATCTAACCATAATTCTTTGAAAATAAAATGTGACCTTTTCATATTTTAATATATTTGTAATAATGACATGCTTATCATAGTACATTTACATCGAATGTAAGTTTATCTTTCCCTGTAATGATAATGTATTTTACAACTAATGAAAAGTTATTCACTGAAATGAAGCAATCTTTATGGAGCAATCACACTAACATACTTTTCTAATAAATGGAGTATGAATTATTGATCCTGCAAGGGAACATATTTATAAACAAAAATTATTAGTCGTTTCAAATAAACTTTGTCTATATTTGAACTACTGGATGTCAGTTCTCTAAATCTTTATACTTCCCACTGGATTTAAATATGATAGCTCACTAAGCAACTTTACCATCTGCTTCCTCAAGACATATACTTTCTTCTAGAAGGAAGATAGTGCTTTGAAAGAATATTACCGGTAAGAAGAAATGTTTCAAACACAAGGTTCATTGTTTCAATTATCTCAACAGCTGGTGTTGTGTGTTTACATTTATACAGAAGAAATCTTACAAAGACATATTGTGCAACTTCAAGTAATTTAGATTTGTCACAGTCCTGGGAAAACATAGTGGCAACTAATTCAAACAAGCTCGAGAGTCTCAGAGACAAGTGATTTTTAAAAACAAAATTCAGTCTTTAACCAGTGAAGTTATGGAACAAATCTATAAGACAGGATGGGCCAGCCTTTGGAAGCACTATGTATATAGGACAGGTGATTTCGTTACCTGCTGTGAAAAGAACTGGATACTCACTCAATATTAGTGATTATGCACTCACTTGACGGGTCAGTTTTGAGGATGTCATATGATTGCATAGTCTAGGAGTATGACACTGTGAAAAAGTATGAACTTTGTAGCCAGATAGATGAGCTATAGTTCTGACTCCACAATTTATGGTCACTGTATATCACTTTCTGAAATATGTGAGCTTCCGGCACTACATACTTAGTATTAGGCTAATAATGCCTATTTAAGCATTTTGTGAAATGCTACAAACTGCTCACCATTTTCCCCATCATCCATCTATGATCATTGTTAAAATAATGTAAGTCAAAGCAAGATGAAAGAGTACTAAACCATAAAATTGTAACAGGGAAGACTCAAATTTTACTCTTCCAGGCTAGATCTGTTTCTTTGGCTGCTTTTGTGATTATAATCACACATAATGGCCTGCCTCAGAGAATCCTGCCCCTCAACCTGACTGTTAAGCTAAAGTGCTTTTGTTTAGAACCCTGTCCACCAACAGAAGTCAAGAAGGAAGAAATTAACACATCCTCCTGCCTGAGGCTTGCCATTCTAGGAGATACTTCCAAGATTAGATGTACTTTTTACTTTGTTTCTTCACCCCCCATCTCTGATCCGTAAAAGAACCTGCCATCCAGACCCCCAAGAGACAGTTAGTTTTAGACACAGTCTGCCATTTATGTCAGCTGACTTTCCATCTAAAGTCATATTTCTCATCTCAACACCTCATCTCTCAGGTTCACTGGCCTTTCATGCAGTGAGCAGAGTGAGCTTGGACTCAGTAATAATCTCTTCTATTTCCAAGTGGTTACAGAAGAATTTATCAACACTAGTAGTAAAGAGGTTTGGTATCCCTCACTTGGTTTTCCCCTTCTTGTTGGATTTTTCCCCAATCACCAGGAAGCTCAGGTAATGCAAAGGAGAATTTGTCTAACTCCCATACCCAAGCAGAGCTGAGCCCCATGGTCTAATAAGATGATGCTGGCATATTCAAGGAAGATGCTTCAGTTGCCTAGTTTCCTGAAAGGAGCCCCAGTTTTCTCTAAAGGACAAAAGTCTATTTTCTTAATTCCATTATTTTTTTCTAAGAATATCCCATGATGGAGTCCACAATTACAATTTTTAGTGCCTCTATTTCAGACCTATACTTACCCAACCCTAAGGACAAAGGCAGCCTCAGAAGATCTGGGATATATATAGTTTTGTTGGGTGGTTTAGAATAGGAAAAAGGAGTCCAGAATGGCTGTGGCTAAAAGAAAAAGAAGGGAAAAGCCCACAGAAAATAGAACAAAGGAAGGTCCAAGGACCAGAATGAGGACCTCAGGTAAAAACAAACAAACAAACAAACAAAAAACAGTTCTCCTGACTAGTCAAATTTACATAGGACAGGATTAGGGGAAGAGAAAAAATCATATAAAAAGAGGGGCCAAAATTAAGCAGAGGCAGGGGTGGGTGGGCATCTCTTCCCTTCATATCTGTTGAGTCGACCCACCCTCACGTCTGGAGGATGTATTTTCCTTTGCTTTCTAAATAAAACTTAGCTGTAACACTGGTCCATCTGTTGCTTCAAATTTTTACTGTGGTGAGACAGAACTGAGGAAATTACACACTCCCCCAACAGTTTCAGGTTTATGAAATAAGATCCATGTTGTCTTTAAGATTAGGCAAAGAAAAAAAGTAAACTTAACACGCATATAGGGAACATATACTGAGGTTATAATACTGACCTTGGGTACTCTGTATCTAACCAACAAACAAATTTAATGGCGCTTTGGCACATTTTTAATGAACTCTAGAGAATACACTCATTATTTTGTTTAAAACATGGTACATGCAGGTACATATGTGTATATATTCCAGTAGAAGTAGACACTTAGAGTAAAATTCCCAGGTGTGATATACATTGATTCTATTTAGCCTGATTTAGGACATGTCCTATACTGATGAATCACTGTGCTTCGGATTCATCATGCCTGTTGCTGTGTTTACATGGAATAGCTGCAGGGTGGACATCACTAATAAAATTATATCAATTATAATTAATCATGGGAGAGGGGTATCTCCCAAGGAAAATCAGGGTGCTATTATCAGAAGGAAAAAAATGGATATAGGACAAAAAGCAGTAGGAATGCATGTATAAAAACATGTATAAACAAACACTAGAACATCACACTGCTTTTTGCTTTCCTTATAGTCTTATACCAAACTGGTTCTGGTCTTCAATAATTGGAATCTGATAATAGGTGAATGAGTGAATTTTTATATGTTATTTTAATTTGTTTGCCTCTGACCTCTTCTAGTTCCTTTTCAGTCCCATGCTAATTCACTAATGAATTTGCACCTGTCTCATCAGTCCTTCGCTAAGCCCTGAAACAACTCTGATCTGATCAAGAAAAAAGTATGTGTGCATTTTAGAACAGAACAAACCTTCAAATACCCAAATGTGACCCAAAAATCAGGTCAGAGAAAGACAGAGAGAAGGGAAAACAAGAAAAGAAGGAAAGATAACATAAAGCTATTTCCACTGTATAAAAGTGTATTTTTCTCTTATTTATTCCCTTTGTCAAGTAATGGCTTATTCTATAACCTTTCACACTAGTAAAAAGTAACTGTTTAACCTTTTCTGATGTACAGGAGCCTGCCTCAGTCTCTTCATTCTTCACGTGCTACCTAACCCTATACCTCAGAATTAATATATGAATAAAAAGTGTTTTGCTTTTCTCCCTGACTCCCTTCCCCTTTCTTACCTTCATTTTCTAGTCCTTTAATAAGTTCCCAGACATGGCAATGCCTATTACGCATCCTATACCCTTCTTGAGAGGCTATTTAAGAAACAACTGACAGGGTTAATACTCTGCACACTTGTGATAAGTGAAACTGGATCCCCTGTTGGTCAGAACAAATGTTCCTAAGAAGTGCAGTTTTCCCACCATTCTTTTAGCCCTCAAGACAGAATCTCACCAGTTCCTCTGTGTAATGAGCTTGGGGGTCAACCAAAATGTAAATGGCTGCTTATCTTTCAAGTCTCTCTATTCCAGTCCTGTCTAAATTCAGGTGATGTGAAAAAAAAAAAAAAAAAGGCACATTGTTCTCTAGAGAAATCTTCATTTTAATTTTTCCATTTCAATCTCAAGGGGAGACATTAGACATTTTCCTCCTATAATTAGAGACCTACAGCTGAAACAGAAACATGGGGACAAAACTTTAAAAAAACTCTTACATGTCCTAGCTATAAATTTAAATCTACCACACTCCCCTCCCAATTTTTCTTGTGAGTTAGAGAAAGGGTCCTCTGTGATTCACCATTTTTCTAGACTAGAATCACCACGACAGAAAGCAACAGCCTTGGGTCCCCTCTCCCCAGGGTTTTAGGTATCAATTTCTCATTCCATTCCAGAATCTGGTGGCAGAGTCACAACTGACAAGATGGTAAATTTCCCCTCAATTTTTCTTGCTGAAATTGTATCTCATGGCACCAGAAGTGTGAGTGGTCTCTGGCAATCCACATCTTCTTTTCCATGGTCTTCGGTGCCTGGTGGCCTACTCTGGCGCACCAGAATGCTACTTTGCCCCTCATTTCTAATCTACTATCTAGTGACCACATAGTATATGCCAGTTTTCCTTTAGAACAAGATCCTGAACTTCGTTAATTCCAATGACTTCAATTATTGTGGTCCTTCCACTCACAGAGAAATTTCTCAGACATTTTATGCACCTGACTTCCAAGTGTGACCCGCCACTTGAATTTCCTGCTTCTTTGCTCCACGAATTAAAATAATGCCATATAAGCCCCTAAACAATTTTATAATATTTTTCTAATAGAAATATTTTGAGGTAACCAGAGCTATACGTTTTGGTAAGACATAAACTGCCTGAAAGGCCCTTATTCTTCACCATTCTCAGTGTCCTCTCCTTTTGCTGTGTAACTTTGCAGTATCCTTCCAGTTCAACTCTACATTCAGCCATGTGACTTGCTTTAACTGATGAAAATGTTGAAAAGCACTCAAGTATTTGAACGTGCCCTATTTTTCGTATCTGCTTTTTTTTTTTTTAACAACCCAATAACATTCCATCATAGCCTAGAGGATAAGACAGATGTGAAGCACAGCCATTAGCCCCAGTATTCTCAGCTAAGTCCAATCTATATAAGCCAACACACTCAGATATGAGTGAGCCCAGTCTTAACAGAGCTGCCATGTTGACTATCTCACATGCATAAGCAACAGTGGATTATTCTTTCATGACATTGAGGTTTTCAGGTCATCTGTTACATGGCATTATTTTAGCAACAGATGATTGGTACATGATTCATACACTGATTTTTAATATCTGATCACCCATCCCACTTCAGTGTCCACATCCTTAAAAATGACAATTGATTACCATATTAAGTCAAAATCTCTAAAAACTTTTTGAAACTATAAAGAACCAACTACTGTGTGCAATTATGCATTTAAATACATGGATATACTTAAAGAGGAAAACACCATATAATGACAAAAATATGAAAAAATGAAAAAAGTCAGAAGTAATTATAACTGAAACTATTACTTGTTAAGTTTGTGGGTATTAAGTCTATATGATATTCAGGGTAAACAAGTCAAGTTGGGGCATATTAATGCAAAGTTTGTTTATTTTACTCTTCAACAGAGAGTCATATGATGATACTGATAACCAAAACGCTAATAGATATTTTAAAATGATCAGTCTTCAGCAAATATATTTATCTCCACTCATGTACAGATTCACATTATTCATACTTATTTTTCTCATATCTATAAATTATTAATAGAATATACAGAGAAAGTCTAGTTTTACCTTTGAGAATTTTTGGAGCCAAGTCTGATCTAGGCTTGGGTGAATTTTCTCAGGTAAAGGAGTATAATATAGATAAACAGATCATATTATTCTCATTTAAATAGACTGCCCATGTTTTTGAAGGTTAGAAAAGATTAGATTCACTGTTATCATTGACAGGAGACTCAGAAAAAAAAAATGTATATATTTTTGGCAGAAAATGAAGAGGAACTAAAGAGTCTCTTGATGAAAGTGAAAAGGAAGAGTGAAAAACCTGGTTTAAAACTCAATATTCAAAAACTAAGGTCATGGCATCTGGTCCCATCACTTCATGGCAAATAGATGGAGAAACAGTGGTGACAGACTTTATTTCTTTATTTTCTTAGGCTCCAAAATCACTGCAGATGATGACTGCAGCCATGAAATTAAAAGATGCTTGTTCCTTGGAAGAAAAGCTATGACAAACTTAGCATATTAAAAAGCAGAGATATTATTTGCCAACAAATGTCCATCTAGTCAAATCTATGTTTTTTCCAGTAGTCATATATCGATGTGAGAGTTGGAACATAAAGAAAGCTGAGCACTGAAAAATTGATGCTTTTGAACTGTGGTGTTGGAGAAAACTCTTGAGAGTTCCTTGGACTGCAAGGAGATCAAATCAGTCAATCCTAAAGGAAATCAGTCCTGAATATTCATTGGAAGGACTGATGCTAAAGCTGAAACTCCAATACTTTGGCCACCTGATGTGAAGAACTGACTCATTGGAAAAGACCGTGATGCTGGGAATGATTGAAGGGGATGACAGAGAATGATATGTTTGGATGGCATCACTGACTTGTTGGACATGAGTCTGAGCAAGCTCCGGGAGTTGGTGATGGACAGGGAAGCCTAGTGTGCTGCAGTCTGTGGGATTACAAAGAGTTGGTTGGACATGGCTGAGTTACTGAACTGAACTGATAATTCTTGTTAATTAGGATCCTTGTTTAAGTACTACTACATGATAAGGACATCTTACCTTAGATTCTTACATCTATTCAATATTTCTAAAGACATCAAAAAAGCAAGTAAATTTTTCAAATTTTTACAGGCATTTATATAGAATTTCTTAAATATTTTTGGTTCAGTAAGACAAAATATGATATTTTAATACTACTAAATACTGGCTATAAATAATACTAAGATTATATAATCTCCAACTTCAATTTATGTGAAAAAATAAATAATATTGAAATATATTTAAGAAGCAGATAATACAGTGTTAAAGAGTTCTTTCCTCATCTATTTACTTTTTTGTTCTTGAATTCTTAGAGATGTAGACTGAAGTGCTTATTGTAGATTCTACAATTATTCATATATTCACTCAACAAATGTCCCGAGTAGTCACCCTTATGACATAGTATTCTCCTTCATTTCTCCAAGTACATTAACATGAAAAAAAAATGACTGATTTCTGGGATTACAGGAAGCAAAAGTCTCATCATCACCATCAGTCATCATTCTGAGATTTTAAAATGTATGAAGTGAAACTGGCAACAAAATGAGAATTTGACTCTCATGAACTCATCAGTATATCACCGTTAGGAAATATTTTAAGAGGATCACATCACTGAGGAGTCCACAGTTAAACCCTCTAATGTAGCTTTGGAATGAATCACATATGACATGTATAATCACTAAGAATAGGCACTTGATTATGATATTGCTTCACTATCTGCTACTAATTAAAGTAAGAGCTTTTAGAAAAGTATCTTCCTAATGGAAGACTCTAACAAGACTCTTTCAAAAGCCCAAATAAAAACATGGGCAAAATATTGTCAGCACTACTTTCTAAAAAATTCAGGCAAGTCAGATTTCAAATGTGTACAGTACCGTTCTCATTTATAGAAATCAAAGACACAAAGTCCAAATGAGACACAGAAAAAGGTTATCTTGAAAAACAATTCTAATTTATTCATTTAACAAACATTTGTTGGCACCATACAAGTCACTGATGTTGGGAATATGAATATGAAAAATATAATTAGAGTAGCAGAAATTCTAATTAGGAGGATGCTCTAAGAATATGATAAGTTATAAATTACCGAATCTATGTCAAAACAATGAAATGACAAACTGTAATTTCTTATCATTTATTCTTCACTAGGTGACTGGTATTTTCTTCCTCTTTGCATATATGTTACTAAAATAACAATTGTTTTAAAACAATGATGACATGTCCTGATACTACCGTATCACTACAACTGTTTTTTTATAGTATGCACCCATTGAAATTATCTTTGCTAATTCCTTTCAAGGTTAACTATGAAAAGATATCAACATTGCTATGTTACATCACTGGGGTTATTAGTTCTAGATTTTGCTTGTCTAGCTTAGAAGAGTAACATCAAAAACTGGTACACTTAAACTATCTGCCTGTGAAGAGTTCACCTTCAGACAGAATGTCAATTTTGATGTAAAAAAGTAATGCTTAAGTTCCCTTTGACAAGTGAATCACACCATGCTGTGCTATGCTGTGCTTAGTCTCCCAGTTGTGACTAACTCTTTGTGACCTCATGGACTGCAGCCTGCCAGGCTCCTCTGTCCATGGGGATTCTCCAGGCAAATAGAGAGCATGACAATAGATCCGTGTGAATCTAGTCAAGTGACCTGTCAATGGGACAGAGTTTAATAGAGGAAGGAAGTGTGTAATGGAGGAAGGAAATGGAGGAAGGAGGAGGAAGGCCACAAAAGGCCTTAAAGCAACTGGAAAACACGTGGGAAAATGAACATAGATACAAATGCTCTAACTCACACAAAAATTCACTCAATAGTCCACAAACATAATTTTTAAAGTGCAAAATCATACCTATTAAAGAATAAAATCTATATAACCTTGAGTTTGGTATGAGTTTTTTTGTTTTTTTTTTTTTAAAGGATACTAGAGTGGGTTGCCATACCTTCCTCCAGGGGATCTTTCCAACCCAGGGATTGAACACAGGTCTCCCGCATTGCAGACAGGTTCTTTACTGTCTGAGCCACCAGGGAAACGCAAATCACATCATGTTAATTGTTTAATTAAGCTATTTTTAAAAATGTGAAAAATTCCGTAGATGGAAATGATGACAAATATGTGTTGGAAGTAGCTTATATCATATGCCAAAGTATAAAATATTTCAAAAAATATTCTACATAATGATTAAAACAGAAAATTCATTTCATAAGAATTTGAATGATCAAACATGACAGTCTATATTTATTAATGTATACCATTTGTGACTGTTATATAGATACTTGCCTATATAGATATATATGCCTACTTGATATGTAGTACAGTCCTTTGCCTAAAAACTATATATAGTTTTAAATTTTTACCTTTGAAGTTTTAGAAAACATATCTAAAGACTTACACATAATTTTATGTTAGCCAATATAGTATTAAAAAACTAAATATTTTGGTTTAATGTAAGGAGTGATTATAATGCTTACCAGCTCAATTATTTTCAAGTATTCTCTTTTGCAAACCAATCCATATTATTTCTATACTATCTAGAACTGACCTTTTTCAGAAACCAAGAGTGTAGTCATGAGTTAGAATGAGCCAGCCAATATTTTTCACTCTCACCTCATAAGGTACATGAATCAATTCAGGTATACCAGAGCCAAGTAGATCCTATACAGAGATATGGGGTTCAATTATCAGAGCATGAACTTTATTTTCTCTTGTACTACATGCTGAATCATATGAGCTCAAAGCTACCAATAGCCAAAATATGGATTTTGAAAACAGCTTCAACTAGCCAAAAAAGCAAATTAAAAGATGTATCTTGGAGTCATTTGAGCTTAAATCCTTATGGCATTTTAGATCTACATATCTGGACTTTTAATTGCACAGAACAGTTCACTGCCTTTACTTTCTTTTGAAGAAAATTGATTAGGCAGAGAGAGGCAGAGAGAGAACCTAAGGGAGAGCATGGATAAATAGACTGAAAAAACACTGAAATATATTTGCAAGGTAGTGATATCATGAGACTGGCAGTTTTCAGAAGAAGAAAAGAGGCCAAGAGAAGGAAGAAGAGTGACATAGGAAATGGAGAAAGGGAAAACAAATGAGTTGGGCAATAAGTGAGAAATGATAAGGACTTTAAGAAAAGGATGGAAGGGAAGTTTGAGTCTAAAACTATTAGGGAGGTAGACTTGAGAGAAGAATTGTGGCAGTTCATGAAACAGGAGTAGAAAGGGAGAGGGAAAAATCAAGGGCTGATATACAAGGTTTTAAACTAGTACAGTTTCATGTTGGTTGTCATTAGTCACTGAAATAAGAACGTGGGAAAGTAAAAGGAAAGGTTAGGAAGTGGAGGTGGACAAATATCATGAATTTAGTTTCACACTTAATGAATTTTAATTACTCATGGGATATCCAAATGGAAGTTCCAGTTCAGTTTTGCAAATCTGCACTTTAGAATGAAATTTGGAGATGTTAGAGTTACATTTTAGCTGCCATCTGCACACAGAAAATAGTTAAGAATTTAATAGTGGATGGAATAAATCAGAAGCATCAATAATATGAAATAAGAGAAGAGAAAAAAATGTAAGGACATATGTCTGAGCACATTAACATCTAAGACCTACATAGAAAAAGAATTGCCTGAAAATGAATCTGGAATATTTCTTGAGAAATAAGATTAAAAAAATAAATAAAAACAACAATAAAACAAAAGTGTTGGGAAACAAAATAAGGAGAGAAATTCAAAGATCAAGGAATAGTCAGCAAAATTGAATAATGCAAATAAATGAGTATGAGGCAATTGAAATCTTTCATTTAATTTAGCAAATAGGAGGTCGCTGCTGATACTGGTATTAGGCATTACTGCTGAGTAGGTGGAGTGGGAGCCTGATTGTAATGAGAATAGTGAAACTGCTTTAATAATTCACTTAATGGGTCAGTGAATTTGGAGTTGAATTCACACTTCCAATTATAATTTTTTAAAGAATCAAAGACCCCTGGGAACTCAGTCATATCCTATATGAGACTCTCAGTCAAAACTGTCACTTCCCATAAGGAGAATCCTAACTACACAGGATAGAAGACAATATTGACTGTTTCAGAAATTGTGGCTGTCTTTTCCTAAAGGACAAAACAAGGACTTTTAACATAGTATGTGGCTTCAAAAACATTTGTAACTTAAAATTGATTTGACAACTAAGACATTTTATAACAATTATAAGAATTTCTTTGCTATGACCCCACAAAAAGTAAAACATAAAAACACACCCAAAGATGTACTTTTTTTGTGAAAGCTACACTTTATCTAAAACTCTTGTTTTTCTTTTGTCCCTTGTTAAATACCTACATTGTCACATGTTGAAAAGCTGCAGGAGAGAGAATTTCCTGATGAGCTGTTCTAACAGCTTATTCCTTCTTCCTGCTACCAACATCCTCGTTCAACATTAAATTACTCCAGCAGAAATAAGTATGGTAGTAAGTCTGGCCCAGTGTGTGTGTGCATACATTCACACACATGCACACTTTAAGCAAAAGACAGAGACTTGAGGTGACTTAATAACTGCAAATATAATTTACTGGCAAGGAATTAACATATATTTAATAGGATCAAAATTGTTTAAATCTGCAAATGGAAGATGAGTAACTTATTTAGCTGAGGACAGAAAATTATGTTGCAAATGGCAAAAGTGGAGAGAGATGATAATAAAAACAGTCAACTGACTCTACAGAATATATGAAAAGCTCAGTATATTGGAGCAATATGAAAAGCAGAGGAGGGTATTGGTGTCAGCAGAGATACCTTGTATAAGGGTTCTGGTTAAATAATTAGGTTTTGAGCAATCTTCCCCAAATCTTCTCTTGTCTCATAGCTTAGAGATTAGAGAGTTTGCTGAAGGCGTTGTCACAGAGCCCCACACTGTGAGTCATCAAACACAAGGCCATCTCTTTGCTTCATACATCACAGTAAAGCCTACCTGTTGACGAGCCCTGAGCTTGTCATACACAGAGGGATGTGAAGGAGCATATCTGTGCCATGTCATCAGTGACACAGACAACTGTCTTTCAAAAAATCCATTCCCCTCAGGATACACATCAAAATTTCCTGTCACAATATCTCTTATAGTTAAAAGTGGCCAGTGACTGAGTTCTAGGTAAAGGAATATAAGAGAAGTCCCATGAGCCTTGTTCAGTCCAATCGTGACCCATAATCCCCACCTTGCAGGCTGATGGTTTTCCACAAAATGTTGTCTGGATAGCAGAGCCTCAAAAGAGAATTTGGAAGTCATGTGTTGAATATCATTCCTCAGACTCCCTACATACTATTGACATAAAACCACCTGCACAAAGTTACATAAACAAAAATATAAACATGGAACAATTACATGTGAGAGTACATTTATTTCCATGACATATATAACCTAATAAATTTTTAAATGTGAGTAGGGAGGCATGAATAATCAAGCAATCTGTCTCTCTGAGGAAAACTTGGAATCTGAAAAAGGAAGAACAAAGCAGTACATATAATGAAAGGTAGGGATGGGGAAAGAAAACATAACAAAGAGAGCCAAACAAAATTTAAATAAACTTATAATATCCTCACAGGGATAAGAGAATGTGTTCCTAAAAAAGCAACTGAAGTAACAGAGAACAAGAAGGAGCTTGTAAATATGTGAAATATTAAAAACACAGAGAAAAAAATAGTAATAACAATAACCAAAATACTTCCAGGCCAATTGTCTTTTAACCAAATACCATAGCATCTGGACTCCTTCTCATGATTACTAAAGACTGGCATTTTTTGAAACCAATGTTTCTTTCTCAGTTCTTATCTTCCTGGAACCAACAATGGCCTTTAATACATGAATTCTTCTAAACTTCCCAAGGCTCCAGAGCACAATCCTCAGACTTTTTTTCTTACACATTCATATCCAGGCCCAATCTTTCCTTTGAGCTTACAGAGTCATCTAATCTGAATATATTATTTTCATCTCAAATATGACGTGATGAAGAATCAAATATTGATTTGCCTTTCTAATACCTTTCAGGATTCATCTCAGGGACAACTCCAGAAATCTGAGAGTCATCCAAGAAGTCCCCTCTCTTTTTTTCATACGCCACATTCAAGTCAGCAATACATTTATGTCGGTTCTATCTTTACAATATATCCAAATAAAACTATTTTTGTTCATTCATAATGCTAATACCTTAGTCTGAGCCCCTATTTCCTCTTGCCTGGATTATGGCTTTGACACCTTAACCAGGCTTCTGCTCTTGCCTGCCTACAAGCTATTTCCACTCAGCATCCTCAAGGCAAATAAATTGAATTATTTCAACAAGACAGTGAGCCCTCTGGATTTTCTTACTGTGCTCCACATATCTGGGAGAAGCCTCCAACATGGAACTGCCGAGAGACAAAGACCCCAAAACTCCAAGAAAAGTCTCATCCTCCAGCTAAAGAACTGGGAAAAGGCTGGCTGTACAACAGATAAATTTTACGGCCATACCTACCCCATTCCAACCTAACACGAGGGGGAAAACCGCATCCCTCTTTTCTCCCCAGGGGTTTCAGTGGGGTAAAGTAGGAAGTTGATTTCCTACCACCAGCAATCCTTTCCTCTCCCAGAGAATAAGGTAGCCACCATCCAATTTCCCTACCAGCGTAGTCATGATGGTTAATTTTGTGTGTTAACCTGGTTGGGCACTGGAGCATCCATATATTTGGCCAAACATTATTCTGAGGGTATCTGTGAGGGTGCTTCCTGATGAGACTAGCATTCAAATTTGTAGTCTGGGTAAAGCAGATTGTCCTTGCTAATCTGGGTGAGCCTCATCCAACTCACTGAAGGTCTGAGGAACAACAACAACAACAAAAAAATACAAGAGAATTTGCTTTCTCTGCCTTACTATCTTCCAACTGGGTATTGGTCTTATCTGCCTTTAGAGTCATACTAGAACTGAATATCACTGGGTCTCCTGGGCCTCCAGCTTGTACACTGCAGATCTTGGGATTTCTCAGGCTTCAAAATTGTACTGGCTTCCCAGTGGCTCAGCAGTAAGGAATGCACCTGCAATGCAGGAGATATGGGTTCAAACCCTGGGTTAGGAAGATCCCTGGAGGAGGGTATGGTAACCCACTTCAGGATTCTTGCCTGAAAACTCCCATGAACACAGGAGCCTGGCAGGCTACAGCTTATGGGCTCACAAAGAGTTGGACACCACTCAAGTGACTGAGCGTGATAATTGCATGAACTAATTCCTTTGTATATATAAGTATATATGTGTATAAATATGTATGTGTATTTACATATTATCTTTCTTTCTAAATGGAAGATACAGATAACTTTCATTGGTTCTGCTTCTCTGGAGAATCTTGACTAATACGGTAGTGTTGGCCTGTATGGAGTGGGTACAGTCCTGGTGGAGTGGGGAGCTATTCTCTTCACCATTGGACAGAAGCTGGAGGTACTCTGATTCCCCTAGTTTCACTCTGAGCATGCTGCCAGAAGGATCTTCCACCAGGTAATCCAGGTAAGCCTCTACTCTGATCCAGAACCAGGCAGACTTAATTAGGGAGGCAGCACTAGGCTGAGCTTGTAATTTGTGGACTTCACTCTTCCACCTGCCTGTCCAACCCGAGCAGGACTCAGTGGAAGTCAACTTCCATCCCAATCCTGCAGCAACAGCTCAGCAGACAGTAGACTCCCAGTCCCCATCTGAGTGGCTGTGGGATCCCAGTGTAATCCTACACCCCACTCAGAGGCAAAGAGGCCATGCCAGTCTGCGTCAAAATATAACTGAAAGGAGGGCTGCCATTTTGGGGAAAAAAATGGAACCAAGGCATCAATCTTTTTGGGGATTTGGAAAGATTTATTGCCTAGAATGATCTGTATAATGTTGCACAACATATTAAAGATACATATTTAGAAAAATAAGCACAAAAAAGCAATGTGCTTACAATAGAAAAACAAAAATTAGAAAATCAAATCACAGCCCATTGTTGTTATATGATTAGCATATTAAAATAACTAGAATTTATAATATGCTTTTCTATTTGGAACTTGGGAGGGGATTAAAAGTGGTGATGGCATAAAGCAGCCAAATGTTTAAGTATTATTGTAGGAGATAAATAATCAATGAAGAGAAAGAATCATAAGTGTATTATGATGGAGAAATGTAGACAAAAATAAAGATACTACACTGCCAGAATAGATGGTTGAACAAATAAGGAGACTTCACTAGAAAAGTAAAATTCATATTTAACTACATGCACCAAGTGGATTTTTTTTAAACATTGCACACCTACAACTTTTATTAAAATAAAATGGGCTCTAAGAAAGCACTTTATTTGCACATAAACATACACACAGACATGTGTGTATGTTAATGTATAAAAAAAGTGAGAAAGAAAAAATAATCTATATCCAAATGGCAACTGTTTACAAAATATGCATTATCCTCAATAAATACTAGAAATGCTTTTTGCTTTAGCTTTTTCTCATTCACACAATATTTTCCACTGAAGTCACCATCATTTGAAAAAACTATTTGCAACTGCAATAAAGTGAAGCCTTTTTATCTGAAGCTCTGTTGAATTTTATTCTATTCTTAAACCTCATTTACATTAAAGTATAAGAATTTATATAATATATACTAGTCAGAACTCAGTATATCCTGAGTGAAAGTTTCACAATAAACTTTACAAAGATGTTTTAAAGCCTTGCTGTCATTCTATAAAATATTAGCACGTTGATGTAGCTAAGGCTCCAAAGAGAGCATTCTAGTTCATGCTCACAGTATCAGAGAGCAGATTGTTTAGCAGACTGTCAAGGCTTTTTACGTGAAGGACTCGGGCAGAGATATTAAAAAATGAAAGTAAACCGGGAGGGAACATTTGTACCATATCACCTACCTTGAAGAGGTTAAATGGATGGCCTAAGCGCCAGGAATAGTTCCTGGTACACAGCAGGCACTCAATTAATATCCTCATGGAGATAAGAGAATATGTTCATAAAAAAGCAACTTAAGTAACAGAGAACAAGAAGGAACTCTTAAAAGTGTGAACCATTAAAACAATCAAGAAACAATAATAAAACAATGACCAAAATACTTCCAGGCCAATTATCTTTTAACCAGTATCATAGCACCTGGACTGCTTGTCATGGTCAGTAATGACCTCTAATTTTTGAAACCAACGTTTGTTTCTTAGTTCTTAGCTTCTTGACATTAGCAATGACCTTTAATACCTTTAATGGCCTTTAAATCCCTCTTCAAAGCTTCCCAAGACCCTCTTCTCTTGTCCCTCGTACATCTTTACTTTTCTTAATCTAAACATTCACTCATTGTTTGCTAAATTCCTATCACTTTTCTACAAATAGTCTTTGTAGTAAATAAATGAATAAGTAGGACCAAAAGTCATTACCAGGATAAGACAAATGTTCATGGTCACAACTACTATTTCAGTTGTTCTTAAGAAAGTAGAATGGACTCAGGGAGACCACTACTATACCAACTGTGCAAACTAATACCATCATTCTCTGCAAAGAATAGAGGAAACTTTTTATTGCAGTGTTTCACACTGAAACTCCGAAACATCATTTCAGCTTTCCTTTACTCTGTAGAAACTAATATTTAGAGCAAATATGTATTCATTGATTAAATATGAATTGACTACTTACTAAATTCTGGACACTGAGCTAGTTAGTGGAACTGCTAAAATACATCATGCAAAGCAAAGCCCCAGGTGAAATATGCTCTTATTTAATTTGCAGAGCAAGACTATGAGGTAGAAAACAATATCAGAGTTTCACAGGTAAAGCAACTATAGTTTATCAATGCTAAATTATTTACCTGTAGAATAAGGGGTGAAGCAAGACTTGACCTGAGTTCTGACTCTAAAGTCTTTACTGTTCAAATTCTACTTAAAGGGTGATGATGATGATGATAAATATCAATCTCTGTTTACTAAGACATTCCTTGGTTTTATCTCCTATTCCAGGATGCTTTATGCCTGTGAATTGCATCCTTTGGCCACCATTTTAGAGATAGAAGCCCAGGCTGAGAAGTGAGAAAACAAGCTCACCATTATAAGAGACTAGGGCAGATTTAAGCTCAGTTCCATCTGCTCTCCTCACCTTTATGTTTGTCTCAGTTTTCCATCTTTGCATCAAAAAGCCTCTTTGTTCTTCTTTTGGTTTTTCTCTATTGCTATCTGGTCTGTTTCTTTTTCTCTGTCTGCCTGCCTCAATCTCCCTTTTTGTCTCTGCTTTTAGAATTTTTGTTTCCATTGCCCTTTCCTTATCTTTTTTTTTCCCTTTATAACCATTTATTTTTCAATCAGTCTGTGTCTTTCTGTCCATTTCTCTCTGTCTCTCTGACTCTGTTTTGCTCCTTCACTGTTTCTACCTTTCTCTTCATTCTGTTCCTTTCTCACTGTGTATTTCAGTTTCTCTCTCAGGTCCCATTCTCTTGTATTCCATCTTTCATTCTGTGTCTCTAATTTACTTATCTCTCTTCTTGTGAGTCTCTCTGTGTCTCTTCTTCATGTAGCTACCTCTGTGTCTCTCTTTGAGCATGTATCTATCTCTGTGAGTATCTCTTTAGGACATCTCTAGTCTCTGTCCATAGTCAGTGACTTAAAAGTTCTAAAGAAATAACCTCTCATCCAGTTTAATGAACCTTCTCTGGATTCTAGTGATGTGCTGCAAAGTTGACAAAATCAGTCCCTTAAATGATAAAGCAAAAAGGAAAGTCACTGTCCTTGGATAAACAATTTGCATTTCCATAAGGATTCAGTGATGCAGAATCAGAAAAGGCTCATTCTGACACCTCCATGAAAACAACAGGGAGAGCATTCATTAGCTGGGCTCCCAACTGAATGATGCACTTCATCGCACACACCGCTGTCCTCCCCGATTCAGGAAACAGTGCTTAGTTCTGTCTGAAACCCGCCTTTTCACTAAGCATTAGAATGAATGACTTTTCAAAGTAATAGGAACTACACATCTGCCATAGCCTGAGACTGCTTACACTTGCAATGCCGTAAAGAAAGTTGCACCTCCTGTCAATTTCTTATCCATCAAGAAGCACAATAAACAAGCTTGGAATTTTTCTGTTTACCAGTCAGAAGAAAAGAAATGCTTTCGTTTCTTGAAATAATGACTACTTTTGCCTTTTACCTTTATAGCTTCAATAGCCATGATCTGATATTGAAGGTTGAGTGCAACTTTTAAACTACTCATGAGCTAAAAGGAACTCTGTCCATTACATTGCTCAGCTAGAAACTTTTATTCTTTAGAGTGGAAATTATGTCTCTGCTGTTATTACTTGTTGATAGATATACACACCCAGAGACACAATCATCTTGAGGAACTGGTAGACAATCATAATGATGAACTGTTAATTGATTACTATTTAGGAACATACAGGTTTCTTATTCATTAATTTGGCTGATCTTTACAAAAACTCTGGTAGGCTGTTTTAGAGATATTTAGGGACTGTGCCAAGGCTTACAAGGAAAATTATTTCTGTCTTTATACCAGAATGTGAGATTTCTTTGCTCCTTATATCAATTAATAAAGAGAAAGTATGTGTGTGTTTGTGTGTGTGTGCGTGTGTGTGTGTATGTGTGTATCTTGCTCATTAGTGTCTCATTTATTTGCAGGCTGAGACAAAATAATATTCATTTAGTGATCCTTAAAATCTGGCACTATGGCTTATACATCACAGGTGGTGATTCTGCTTCAAGGCCATACGATTCATACTCACATTCAAAATTACCTCCTCATTCTGCCTCCCCTTAATCCACTCACATGTTCAGAGAGGTAATGGTTACATTTGGAATTTCCATGTATATTTTCTGGTCCTGTCACCATTTCAATCTAAGTGGCTCTAGTATTCAATTTGAAAAAAAGGCTGCATATTAATTCAGTTTCTGAGTGCTTTGAACCTTTGGAATTTATACAGAGATTCTACCAAGAGAACATAATTTTGCCATAAATTACTCACAGTAGCTCTTTTTCACACTCAAAATTGACTGTGAGCCCTAATGAATTCCCACAGTTCCTTCCAATATTTCCTCATGCAACCAGTGATATTTGAGCATGAAACTAATATAGGAAGCCCCATATGTCATCATTAGTTTGGAATCAATGATCTGCCATATTACAAGCTAATAACAAATAAAAATCCCAGTACAAAAGAAAATATATCTATATCCAAGCAAACTTTTAGTTAAAATAAAAATAGTAATAAAAATAAAAATTCACCCAGGTTGAGTAACACTATTTTTTTCAATATTACATAATTCTATAGCCTCCCCCATGGACACATATGTAATCTGTGAGACAGAGAAAAACAAAATGGTTCACAGACACAAGTGATGACAAGAGTAAAAATAACTCTTCAAAAGTGGGAAAAAAAATGACTATAACCAACTCTTAGAATTCAAGTAAAATTACACTTTTAGTTGATAAACACATCCACACCATAGAGAAAGTATCCTGTCTTCCGTTGAGATTATTTTTTCTGCCATCTTGAATTTATTCATAGGTTGGGATCCTGAGTAAAACTTAAAGCTCTATCTTCCCCTCAATGTTAAAGCTACAATGAAATGTAAATGTATACATGCTAGAAAAAAATTGAGATAACAGCTGAGAGAAGTTTGTATTATTTTACACATGGAAGTAGGGATGAAAGTTCCTATTGTTTGATATTATATCTGTACATTTACAACAGGAGGAATATACTTACCTATCCTTTAGAAAATTCACATATAGGGGATTACCTTATTGTTTTTAAATTTCACTTTGTACTATTATTATACAAGGTCTCATTATTTATTCAGTATCAAAAGCCCACATGATCAAGTGACTACAGAAAAGATTAATTACTCAATACACATTTGCTTGACACACATTTTTTGATCAAAGAAAAATAATAATTACCTTTTGAGTTTAACTTCAAACTTGAGCTTTGAATCAAAATTCTGGGGAATTTTTACAAAGGGCTTCAGTTTATGTTTGCCTTTAAAGTTGGATGGTGAAAAGACACAATCCAGATTATGCAAAATTTAAATGTGGAAAGACTAAGAAACAAAGGTCTGTAACGAATGTTTAACTTAAATTCTTTCTTCTTAGAATTATAATTATTACTGTTAATTTTAAACTACTTTTCTAGCTCAGTGAGTTCAAATACTCTCATAAATGGATATATTATAATTTAAAAAGTCTCTTAGAAAGCAAGAGTTTTTAAACCTCTTTCTAAAGAATACTCAAAACTTTACCCCATAATATTCCACATAAGCAGCTAATAGTAAGATAGTACACATGCTCATCTGTTCAAGTCCCTGAATGGTTAATGTTTAAGGGTCATTTTTGTGGCAAACTGATGGAAATCACATTCCTTGTTTCACGTGCACATGATCACGCCATCTGAGAGATGAGGGTGTCCCTGCTCAGTGTAACTGGGCACACATTAAATTGAACTTCTATTTCATAGGAGAATGAGTCCACAGTCAAGGGGATCGAGTTGCTGAAATTTGAAGACTTGCACATACAGATCAATGCACCAACTTGCACTTAGCCACAACTAAAGAAAACTAAAGAAACTAACAGAGGAGCCATTTGCAGTGAAAAATAAGTTCCCATGAGCATGCATAAAAAGTTTCAAACAAGGTGTGCAAACTACAGGAAGCATTCTATGTTTAAAATGTGCCTCTTTCACAAAGTATTTGCTTCCCTGACTTGAAGCAATGCAATAACCCTATGCTTTAAGTATTTGGTTACCAGATTTGCCAATTAGCTCTACTTGTGACAGCGAATGAGCATGGACTTGGAGTTAACCTTACATGAGGCCGTCACATTATACCAAGTTCACAATGGGTCTCTGCATCCATGCATGTTACAACTCCATCCCACTGATGGCCATCTGTGCATGCTAGAGACACATTAGTATGTGTTAATGTAAAGATCATACCACAAAGCAGGAAAGCAGTTAGCACCATCTAGCATTAATTTTGTTTTACAAGGATAAAGTCCTCCTGGATTCAAATTCTAAATGGTTAATGCTCCCACTATTTTTGTAAAGGAGCCGATACTCTAATACACTGAAAGATCTGTATGTAAATATCAGGATACTCTAGATGACTACAAATCACAAAATATAATTCTGTTAATTGTGAAACAGAGTTAGCCACTGACACTTACCTGCTAACTCTAACCTCCTTCAGCTATCACACACAAAACAAAACCTCATGCACGTGTACATGAATACACAAAAACCAAATATACCATGTCAATGCTGACACCATTTTCCTATATTTTGTAGGGAGACAGAAACAAACAAATAAAAAAAGAAAAACAGTTGAGGATTACAACTAAATTTTTTTAAGATGACAAGCCACAGAGTCATAATTCAAAAGCACGTGTCTTTCCAAATATTGCATTGACTTCTCAACAAAATTACAATACCACACAATAATCCAGAAGGTTGAGGGGACAAGGGGTTGTGCTCATTCTCCCAGCAGATAATTACATGTACATCATTACTGCTCAAGTCTTTGAACAGGCTTGACAGAAAGTGATCTCATGACAGAGATCTATTATGCTGAAACAAAGTCTCAACTTTCTCCACACTTCACTCCTGCCTTAAATTTGAAAGACCAATAAAAGGGAGGGGGAAAAAAGAACTTACTTGCCGGTTTAAAGTTTCATCTTTAGCCCATGTAAGGTTATGCAGCAAGTTTTCTTGCAAAGGCTGTCTCCTGCACATTCCTTTCAAAACAACCAATGTTCATAATCTAGGTCCAAGACGGCTTGTTCTCACGTCACACTTCTCGTTTCTGGGAGACATTGTTATCCAGTTTCACATCATCAAGAAAAACGTAACTAGAGATTAAAAAAAAACAAAAAACCTCAACGTATTAATCCAGAAGGCATACTATCCTTCTCCGGGTTCTGAGATATATGCCAACTGCCTTAGTTATCACAAGCAACTAACTCTAAGCTGCTAGCAGGGATCTGTCTGCCCTCTATCTGTTGCTATTAGCTCAGCACGTTGATTCACTGGCACGGAAGCAACAGCAATTAGCTGTCCTGCTTCAGCCCTTGCAGGGGAGAGCTGAAGGCTCTAAACCACACAGCGACCAGGGAGTTCTTTGCACCAATTAGTAACAGGGGTACAACCTGATGGACAAATTGATGCCCCGCTGATCATCAGTGCTGGCTGCTTTATTGTACTGCGTCCTCTCAGCCTGTCTGGTGGTTCTCTGTTTTCTTTTGTGTGGTTGTTTTTACTGTTTTACCTCATCAGCATTAAGAAGTTTAGCTGCTTACATTTCGTGACAGTATTACTGACAAGTCAAAATAGTCTCTTAATCTCCTTTCAGCATTCTCTCTCTCTCTCTCTCCCTTTTAAATCTACCCTTTTATATCAAGTCCTCCACATCCTCATATCTTTAGGGCATAAGGAAACTTCACACATTCTATAGAAGCTAAAAATATATTTTCTAGGTTCTTATAGGCACACATGACTCATTAACAGTGTTATACAGAAACATACTATAAAATAGTGTATATTTCTTCAATATTGTGATATATGAGATGCCTACAACAATATTTTGAAATGGACATGAAAACTGGTGAAAAAGCATAGCAATTTTTAACTATGAAAAATATAGCTATTCAATCAGGTATACCATTTCTTATCTAGGATTTATGCAAGTTCATATCAAATTTTACCCACATGTTCATCTGAGGCTCTCACAAGGAAGAAGCTAAAAATAAAAGCAATTTTGGAAGTGTGGTTGTGCCAGAGCAAATATCTTGAAGTTGGTTAAAAGTGACAAGCTGAAAAGTACACAGACAAAATCCCCACAGCACATGTTTTCTTCGTAGATAAGGGAGATTTATATCATGATCATATACTCATCCTATTTAAGAAGAAAAAATTCACAGTGCCTCTAGAGTGTTAGAGTGTTGCCATATTTATGCACATTCATTCTTAGTAACACCTCATTTAATACAAAATTCACTTTTCTTGCAAATTCAGTTTTCCAGAGAGAGAAACATTTAGAAGAATGTGTAAATAATCCGGGGTCAGTCTAACGTGTCACAAATGCCAAGCAGTAAAATGTGCACAGGTGAGTCATAGATAACAAATAGGTGAACTCAGACTCTTCAGACAGAACCTGATTGCCCTTATATACAACTCAAAGAAATGAAAGCATTTGCCTCCTTCAAAACAAAGGCTGGAGGACAGTACTGAGAGCTTCCAGGAGACACATTCATTTTATAGTTGTAAGAACTGATGTTTTAAAAGTTCAAACATTGATAATTTAATAAAGATTCTTTTATCAATAAACATTTACACAAAGTTGTGTATATTTAGCTTGAGGAGATTTTTTTCACTTTGGGGAATAGTACATATATGGAATAATCCATACACTGATATGGTTGGTGAATAAAGCAGCTGGCATTATGAAAACTGTTCCAGTAACAATAAGAGTTATTAAATGTAATTTTTTAAAAAAAGACAAAGTCAGCTTCATTTCTGGTGACATCCAATTAGATATAATTTTGATGACACATCAGAAAGATAGCTAGAATGCAGAAAATTTCATCTCTTCCTCATGTTCTATGAGAAATCAGATCATTAGAAATTGAACTCTTGTAGATGACAATAGCTAATTTTTTTTTCTTTAAAAAAATAACTCTATATTGATATTTTGGGAAAATATATGTTTATAAAATTCAATATCCTAAAGGATAAGTATAGGTGAATTTTAGGGGACCAATTAAAAAATATAATAAACAAAAGAGAAAAAGTCACTAACAGATCCTGAGATAATTTCTGTTAAAAAAGAAGGCATATAATATTATAGACTAGACTTCTTTAAGTTTCTCTCACCCACATATATTTTAAAGCCAAATTAAATTCTGTTCTGTACTTCAATTTCCTTTTTTCCTTTGACAAAATAACTGGGACGTTCTTTTAGTCAATAAAACTATATTTTAATGATTGCTATTACATTTCATCATATATACAATTTATTTATCAAAATAGCTACATTTTGACATTTATGTTGTTTCTAATTTTAATGTTTGTAGAAATGTCTTTTATTCTATTCTTATTATCAGCATAACTTTCTAGGAATGGAAATAATTGGTCTAAGGAAGTTGATCATTCATTATTGTCAAATAAACTCATGGATGACATTTGATAATTTTTGTTTTATCTTAGTATCCCTAGTAATATAAGTTATTATATAAACAAGGGCATGATTTAATTTATCTTTAGCTTCCCACATAGCTCAGCTGTAAAGAATATGCCTGCCAATGCAGGAAACGCAGGAGACACAGTTTCAATCCCTGGACAGGTTTAATGCAAGATTCAATTCCTTCGTCAGGAAGATCCCCTGGAAAAGGGAAGCCATTCCAGTATTTTTTCCTGGGAAACCCCATGTACAGAGGAGCCTGGCAGGCTATAGTCCATGGGGTTGCAAAGTGTCTACATCAGTGAACGACTGAGCACACATACTCACAAGCCTTACTACATCTAGCCAAAAGTCTCACATATGAAGTAAATGTTTAATGAAATGTTCTATTGATAAAGTACATGCATACAGCTCTAATATCTTATTTGTCTAATATACACTTGAAACAAATTATTTTAAACGCTATAAAATACTCCTTCCATAGTACAGAATATGAAACTTCACCTTTCATTACAAATATTTAAAATAATGGTCAAAAAGAAAAAAAAGAAAAGAATAGCAAAGTTCATGGTGGATACAGATTGAAGGAAGCATATTTAAAATGGCCAGAAACAGTAGTCCAGGATGGACCAGACAGAGCTCTCAAATTAGACTAAAGAGAATCTGTGAAAATTAAGACTGAGTGAAAGATACACATGGAAACAAGAATCACTATGGACTAGGTACAAGACACTATTACGAGAATCCAAAAAGAAAAAAGAAAGTAGTTATAATTCAGATAAACATACTTTACAGTTTAACTGTGATTTAGGATGTACTTCAGGGTTAGAACACAACCATGGAAACATGCAACTAATTCAAAAGAGTGGATTCCAGCAAAGTGGATTGAATGGCACCATGCTGGGTCAAGAACCTACATCTGAGAGCCTGGGGACTATGGGTTTGATTTCTGACTCTGCATGCTCTAGCTAGGCAATAATCTGACTTGTTTAAGTCTCAGTCAGGTTTCTTATTTACACTGAGCAAAAAATTTCAGAGAATTATGTCACTAAAGAGCCTGCTATTCTTCTAAACACATTATGCTTTCTCATGCCTCTACGGCTATGTCTATAATTCAGGAGACATATAAGTACCCACGTTAAGAGGGCTAGAGCTGGCATGTAAGTGCCTGAGAGCTAATGGTTATATGATCTTGAACTAATTCTTTAACCCCTATGACAGTCTAATTCTTCATCTGGATATTAGTATAGTAACTACCAACACTTAGTAAAATATTTAAATGTGACATATTTTACAAATACTTAAAACAGTAAAGGAATATTATAAATATTTGGTATTCCTTAGGCATTAGTATAATTATTTTAACATAAAGTTTGCTGTGATTAGTTTACAGGTGCAAGTAAGAAAGAGCCAGTACTTGTAGGCAGTGCTTTAAAGTTTGATTTTGGGGAAGAGGGGTTTGGGGGAGAATGGATACATGTATTTGTATAGCTCAGTCCCTTTGCTGCCCCCTTGAAACTATCACAACACTGTTAATTGGCTATACTCCAATATAAAATAAAAAATTCAAAATATGATAAAGTTTGATTTTTGTCACGCCACTATAGAATTTCAGGCAAGGAGTTCCTGTAATCAGTTATGTTATATGTTTCTTGTTTTCATTTGCCTAAGGGTCATCAGATTATTGTTAAAATAAAAAATCCTGGGGACTATAAATCAGAAGATCTGGAGTGGGCCTGCGAGTGGACAAGTCAAGTTAGGCTTATGTCCATTCACTGTCATGGTAGTATATCCAGCAAGAACCCTTGTTCACAGCCCCAGGTCACAAGGTTCACAATAATGCAACACAAGACTGTGGTCAAGCACTTGTGCATTGGGACTGGCTATAGAAATTCAAACTCTGTTCTGACGTTTAAGTCAGTTGATCTTCCTCAAGCTGCTCAATGTCTAAGGTTCAATTTTCTCATAATGTTCAAGCTGGATTTAGAAAAGGCAGAGGAACAAGAGATCAAATTGCCAAAATCTGTTGGATCACAGAAAAAGCAAGAGAATTCCAGAAAAACATTTATTTCTGCTTTATTGATTATGCCAAAACCTTTGACTGTGTGGATCACAACACACTGTGGAGAATTATTTAAGAGATGGGAATGACAGACCACCTTACTTGCCTCCTGAGACACCTATATTCAGGTCAAGAAGCAACAGTTAGAACTGGACATTGAATAATAGACTGGTTCAAGATTGGGAAAGGAGTATGTCAAGGTTGGATATTGTCACCCTGCTTATTTAACTTGTATGCAGAGTACATCATGCAAAATATTGGGCTTGATGAGCACAAACTGGAATCAAGATTGCCAGGAGAAATATCTATAACCTCAGATATGCACGCTTACGGCAGAAAGCAAAGTGGAACTAAACAGCCTCTTGATGAAGATGAAAGAAAGTGAAAAAGCTGGCTTAAAATTCAACAGGCAAAAAACTAGGATCATGGCATTTGGTCACATCACTTCCTGGCAGACAGATGGGGAAACAATGGAACGAGTGACAGACTTTATTTTCTTGGGCTCCAAAACCACTGCAGATGATGATGGCAGCCATAAGGTTAAAAGACACTTGCTTCTTGGAAGAAAAGTTATAACAAATCTAGACAGTGGTTTAAAAAGCAGAAATATTACTTTGCTGACAAAGGTGAAAGTTAAAGTCACTCAACCATGTCTGGCTCTATGTGACCCCATGGACTATACAGTCCATGGAATTCTCTAAGCCAGAATACTGGAGTGGGTAGCCTATCCCTTCTCCAGCAGATCTTCCTGACCCAGGCATCAAACCAGGGTCTCCTGCATTGCAGACAGATTCTTTACCAATTGAGCTATCAGGGAGGTCTGTATAGTCAATGCTATAGTTTTCCAGTAGTCATGTTGGGTGTGAGAGTTGGACCATAAAGAAGACTGAGCACTGAAAAATAGATGCTTTTGAACTGTGGTGTTAGAGAAGACTCTTGAGAGTCCCTTGGACAGCAAGGAGATCAAACCACTCAATCCTAAAGGAAATCAATCCTGAATATTCATCGGAAAGGCTGATGCTGAAGCTGAAGCTCTAATACTTTGGAGACCTGATGTGAAGAGTGGACTCATTGGAAAAGACCCTGATGCTGGGAAAGATTGAAGGCAGGAGAAGAAGGGGATGACAGAGGATGAGATGGTTGGATGGCATCACTGACTCAATGGACATGAGTTTGAGTAAACTCTGGGAGTTGGTGATGGACAGAGAGGCCTGGTGTGCTGTAGTCCATGGGGTCACAAAGAGTCAGACACGACTGAGCGACTGAACTGAACTGAACACTATATAAACTGCATAGCACAAAGTTAACAAAAGTTTTGTATTAAAGTACAGCAGTCAATGACACACATATGGAACTAGTTTACTTTGAAGAATAAATTGGCTACATTAGAATCTTTAGAAAGATTTTAAACACTGAAAACATTTTAACATTTAATCATTAAAGCTTAGAATTTCACTTACTTTATAATAGGAAAAATATTATATATAGAGTTAAGAAATGAATCATTAAATATAAAAGTTCATAAAAATGAACTTTTATGGAAGTTCATAAGACATGAATTATTAAATATAAAAATGATAGCAAAGTGGATATGCATAGTAAATAACTTTAAGGATAGTTATTCAGGTATTATAGTACTAATCACAAAATTATTTTTTTAAATGGCAAAATAAAAGGTCAAATATTTAAATTTAAAGAAAACTTGTGCTCATCCTCTCTTAAAAACTGCATTAAAATGTATAAATAAACATATGTACTGGCAACATCATGGTCAATATAGCTTTGGTGACTACTACGGGAGAGACAGTGGTGGATTCCCCCCACCCCCAGGTCTCTTTTAATGCATTTTTATTTCTTAAATTAATTTTTTAGCAGCTCTTATTCTCAAATCCCCTTCCCTTTCATAGAAAACCATTTGAATATGTTTAGCATGTATTTTTGTTTGTCCTTGTTCAGAAATGCATATTTTATGTATTCTAAAAATTCATAAAGCCAATTGTATTAATATTTTGTGAGACCTTTTTGTAAAGATGAATTTTACAGAAAAATTGAATAGAAACACATAATGTTTCAGCTGTATGCCAAAAATCAGCTACATCCTACATACAGCTGTGAAGAGTACTATAAACTTTTGTATTCAAGCCAGTTCATCTGTGCACTGGTGTTTAATGAACAATAAAAAGCAAATAGCCAGACAAAATTACAAATTTCATTTTTAGTAGTTAATTTTTGAAATCTTGACTTGTTTTCATGATAGGTATATATTATACCTACCAGCAGTAGGCTGCTAATACAAAGCTACTTTTCTTGTTATCAAGAGACTTAAAATACTGCCTATTCCATTCACTATCTCTGGCAAATTTATATGCTAACTAAATAGAATGGTTTTTTTTTTTTTTTTTGTTTTTTTGTTTTTTTTTTTTTTTATGGGCTTTAGACTTCAGTCTGCTGGTAGGAAGAATTTCAGAGTATCTGATTTAAGTTAAGCAAACCAGTACTAACTCAAACATTACTCTCAAATATATCTCACTGAGAAAGTGAGACACAAGAGGATTTTGTCTATCCTTTCAGAATGAGGACTGAGTCCTTGAGTCAATGGGAACTGCAAAGCTAAAAAGTAGAGAAGGCATTTTTTTTTTTAACCCAGATTAAAGCTTTAGTGAACAAAAGCTTTCTCGATA
The DNA here is from genome assembly GCF_910594005.1 of Cervus elaphus. NCBI lineage: Eukaryota > Metazoa > Chordata > Mammalia > Artiodactyla > Cervidae > Cervus > Cervus elaphus. The sequence continues at coordinate 48,456,266 of NC_057829.1, read as the reverse complement.
TATCAGAAGAGCTTTGCTCATTACAGACAGGGTCTCACCAAGTTGCCAGGAATCAAGTCATTCTGGGCTTGTTATTGTCTGTGGTCACTTAGAGTTGAAATTCAAAGTTGTTGGGAATAACTACACAATAAAATCTCAACCAGGGACCTGGGGACGGAGAGTTATCTATATTCACATCAGTAAATCTTTGTTGTGATTTCATGTCTTTATTTTTTATTTTGACAATTCTTTATTCTCAGGATTCAAGACAGCTGTAATTAACATAACTTTGTTTTTTTTTTTTTTGCCAGCAATATATATATATTGCTGGCAAATATATGTATGTGTGTATATACACACAAATATATATATGTGTGTGTGTGTGTGTGTGTATCTCCCAGCACTTGCCTGTTTTATAGCAACAGCTTGAGGGATAAAGTGATAGTATAATCTTTATTTAATACTCGGCTGTGCTGAAGTATCAAACAGACAGGCTATTACTTTAGAAGAATGGTTTAGGCATATAATACAGTAGTTCAAAGGCAATGTGAAAGAACCAATTTCATAAATATATAGTTGCATATGTACATATACAATGTAACTAAGTAAAATATGTGAAGACGCTGAACCATTCACACTATTTTTCAAACTTTAATTCTTAAAGAGTAGTGAATTTACAATGAGAAATGTATCTGATAGATTTTGAAATATAGGAACTATTTTTAAGCTTGGATGAGATTAAACATTAAAAAGTGAAATTACTTATCTCTTTCATGTAGTCTAAAATCTTTTGACCCAGGAAAATAAAACTAAGAAGAAATGTAAAAATAATTGCTATAAAATATGTTCTAAATGCCATGTTTAATCTTTAGCTATTTTATTTCATAGTTGCCTTAGAGATACTTTTTTCTCCCTAAAGTAAAACATTTATACATTACAAAATAGTTGAATTAGTCTAAATACTATATATATATATATATATAATGCTACCTCTTCTCAATTCCAGTTCATATCTGCTGGATATATTACCTGCTTTGAAAGTGAAAGTGTTAGTTGCTCAGTCATGTCCGACTCTGTGAGACTCAACTCCATGGACTGTAGCCTGCAAGGCTCCTCTGTCCATGGAATTCTCCAGGCAAGAATACTGGAGTGGGTTGCCATTTCCTTCTCCAAGGGATTTTCCCAACCCAGGGGTCAAATGCTGCTCTCCTGCATTGCAGGCAGATTCTTTAACTGTCTGAGCCACCAGGGAAGCCCCATTAGCGGCATTATTGTACAACAAATTACCACGAATTTAGCAGCTTAAAATAACACACATTTATTATCTCATAGTTTTTGTGGGTCATAGGTTCAGGTCAGGACTCCACAAAGCTTTAATCAAGGTTGTGACAACAGGGCTGAGTTCCCTTCAGGAGACTTGATGAGGAAAGTTTCCATTTATAAGCTGATTCGAGTGATCTGCATGACTGCCTTTGATTGTGACTATATATATGACTGAGGGCCCAGGGCCTGGCTTTACCTCTTACTGACCACTGGCTGGTGGCTTCCTTCAGGTGCTAGAGACTGCTCATTGTTTCCTCTGCCTCATGGCCTTCCTTTTAGTCAGTTTACAACATGGCTGTTTGCTTCTTCAAGGCCAGCAGAAGCAGCTCTCCATGTGTACTAGGAAAACAATACCTTACATCTCTTTTGTACGTAATCACAAACTCAGGATCCCAAAAGTTTTGCCTTATTCCATTGGTTATAAGTAAGCTACAGGTTCCTTCCATATCCAAGGGGGAAGGATAATGCAGGACCTCAAAGCAGGTGATGAAATTGGGGGTGGTTTTAGAAATCTGTCTATCACACTGGATAAACTCTTGATGTATTTAATATATTCAGTCAGATAGCAAATTTTTCTATGTATGCATATATAGGAATTCAGTAAAATAAAGAATTTGAAGTGTCTAAACAATAAAAGTTTGTTTTTAATATGTTTGAAAACTTTATAGAACTTTTTATATATAAATAAATTTATATGTATATAAATTACACATTGTTTTAGCACATGAAAATAATGATATAACTCTAAGATATAAACACTCAGATTAATTAGTTGATATAATTAAAAACAGAGCCGTTGAGGAAACTATTTCCAAAAATATACAAGAAAAAGTAAAAATATATCTCAGTATAACTTTAACCTACACCCACCAGAGGTACTTAGGGATTGCATGTGGTAGGACAGTGTTTGCTATGAGCTATACTTTTGCATACATTTCTAAAGACTGAGGACATTATTAGTGTGTAAAATAAAATTTGATTCAGCTTTATTTTGTCTTCTGACTTTAATAAAAAAAAATCTGAAATAGATTACCAAGATAATATACTAGATTTCTTGAGCCTAAGACTTATTACTAAACACAGGTTTTAGATACAAGGCTTCCCTCGTAGCTCAGCTGGTAAAGAAGCAGCCTACAATGGAGACCTGGGTTCGATTCTTGGGTCAGGAAGATCCCCTGGAGAAGGAAATGGCAACCCACTCCAGTATTCTTGCCAGGAGAATTCTCATGGACAGAGAAGCCTGGTGGGCTATAGTCTATGGGGTCACAAGGAGTTGGACATAACTGAGAGACTAGCTTTCATATGTGTGTGTGTGTGTGTGTATATATATACACACACAGAGAAAGAGAGAGAGGATACATATATGTATATCTATCTATATCTATATAATATATAAAAACATATTAGTATTTATTTATATATTTTTAATGTATTTATTTATATAAATGTACATATAAATACACACAGATACTTAACTGGTAAATAATGGAATTACTTTGCTCATTTAAAGCTTTCATATTTAGAATTTAGGTGATGGGGGTAAAAAAGGTTTTATAAATTACCTTCACCACCCTGCTACACTGAGGACTTATGAAGAAATACTCAACATAGTACTTTGGTGGATTTAAAATGGTCTCATTATCTATAATTCTAAAACCATCATTTTGAATTGTATACAAATTTTACAGTCCTCCTAGAGCCCTAGTTTCAGAAAATATTAGTTGGCACTTTGTATACCCCTCTAGATGCATTTGTATATATTTTATTTTCAGATGAAATAAGACAAAGCACCAATGTCTATCTTAAATGACTTATATTTCTGGACATTTTTATTTATACTGTTTTTTCTTGACTCAATAATCACTATTATAGCTCATTCCAAAGAGCAGAATGTAGGGAGACAAGCTTGCCCCCAAATTTGTAAATAAATTTATTGTGTCATTCTGTCCTTCTCTGCCTCTTCCCTTCACCTCCAAAAGTAGTCATGGACAAGAGTGTTGAAGGAAACCTGCCATTTATTCAAAGCATAAAGTATATTTGCTAAGCTTTTCCAAACAAAACACCACAGACAGAGAGAACATGGGGCCTGAGTTATTTCGGAGCTGAGCAGGTTTCTTCTTCATGTGGCAGAGCAGACTGAAATGAATTAAAAGGTAGGGAAGGGAGGCAGGCGTTTTGTTCACTTGCACTGCATTAAGCAGTTCACGAATTCAGGCAGTCTCATCCTGTAGCTCCAACTGCCTCCTCTTGGAGCCAGCACCAGCTCCTGGGTCTTAAAGGATGATGGGCAGTTGATTTATTCCTTTGCAATTATTCAGATCTCTCCAAACTGCATGATCTTCTTTCAAATCCATATCCTGCTGGACTGAAGGATTTTATACCTGCTTAATAGCTTCATGTAGAAGAGCTTCCACAATTTCCATAGCCAGAGATTATCATGTCACATATTTTGGAACAAGGCCAAGCCCCACTTCAGATAAAAAGTGATATGACAGGATAATTCTGCAGTTAATGGAAAATGTAGAAATATGGAAGCAGGGATATTTTCCAAGATACATATGCCATTGACATGCTCATGTCCATTTTTATATTGATTCGTCCTTTAAGATAATTTAAGGAACTGGAAAACAAATAAATTGTTTTTTTTTTTTTAATACTAACACTGACAGCCTAAGAAACAACATTTTTCTTCCTGATCTAGATGATAAAAACTGATACAAGTATGGCTATAGTAAGAGAGCATAAATTACACTGAGAATAACTGCACCTTAAGTGTTAAGGTGTGAATATTATTTGTAAGTTATTTACCCACAAAGTCTCTTGCTCTAGCATGTTCGGCAAGCTATTAGATTTTAGAACAGTCAGAGATTGCTGCAATCTTAATTGAGTTTTTATCAACATTCTCTGTTAGTAACATCTTCCTAGATTTCTCTTTATGTATACTGATAGGGGGAAACAAAAGAAATATAAAATCTAATCTACTAACATCATCTATTCCCTCTGTAATTCTCACACAATTCTGAATGAATTAATGAAAAATAGTTCTGGGGAAGTTTCTACGGGACTTTCAAGCAATGAAATTATGTAAATTTGGCAATACTTAGTGTTGAATTCATATGCAAAGTAAATGAATTAATCATTGCTCACTAATAACCACATTGCTAGATTCTGATCCCCACACTGCCCCCTCCAATATCTAAACTGCAACTCAACTTGTCCCAATTACCCAACACTCCTGCTTATTTCAGGTCTACACTGTCCCCTCTTTTCTCCCATAATCTAGAGAACAAATGGTTCTCCCTTTTGTGCTATGATAAATGCCAGTATAGTCAATAAGAAATTTTAAGCTCAGCAAATAGACTTCAATGAATCATAGTGAGAATCCAGCCTACTCTATAGAGGTATGTTTATTATATACTATAATTACATATTATTTCATTTTCAAAACTCTCATCTCTTAATCCAGAGATACTTTATCTGAAGAAGTGCTGCATATTTATTCGCTCAGTATTGAGTGCCAACAATGTGTCAGGAAAAGCTACTGGCAGCATGGTGATAACTAAGGCCGGCATACAAAAAACATATAAATGAGCAGATATTTCTAAAAATGTGTCTGAGTCACAGAAAGAGGAAAAGAAAGGAAAGGAATATGGTAGACAAAGACTTTGATGATATCATCAGTTTGCTCAAGCCAGAATTCTTCATGTGAATAGTTAGAACAACTTAGACAATTTTTCAGTCAGTCACTTCTGCTGTTAGAAATGTTAGCTCCAGTCACTAGTAGTTGTAACTTGAAAACACAGATCAAGGGAAACAACTGTTATATTCAGAGCAGATCTCTTAGTTTCAATCTGATCAAATACTTAATAACTTTTTTCTACTGAAAAGTAATCATTTGTTGAATATTTTTCTGTCTGTATACTTTTAAATAACCTCTAAATGACCCTCCCCCACAAAATGGGCACCTAGGAAACTCTTGTCAGTTTTCAAAAATTAATGATTAACATGCCAGGCTTGATGAAGCACAAGCTGGAATCAAGATGGCCAGGAGAAATATCAGTAACCTCAGATATACAGATACTACCCTTATGGCAGAAAGCAAAGAAGAACTAAAGAGCCTCTTAAAGAAAGTGAAAGAGGAGAGTGAAAAATCTGGCTTAAAAGTCAACATTCAAAAAACCAAGATCATGCCATCCAGTCCCATCAATTCATGTCAAATAGATGGGGAAGCAATAGAAACAGTGACAGACTTTATTTTCTTGGGTTCCAAAATTACTGCAGATGGTGACTGAAGCCACGAAATTAAAAGATGCTTGCTCCTTGGAAGAAAAGCAGTGATCAACCTAGACAGCAAATTAAAAAGCAGAGATATTAATTTGCTGACAAAAGTTTATCTAGTTAAAGCTATGGTTTTTCCAGTAGTCAGTATGGTTGTGAGAGTTGGACCATAAAAAGGCTGAACACTGAAGAACTGATGGTTTTGAACTATGTTGTTGGAGAGGACTCTTGAGAGTCCCTTGAACTGTAAGGAGACCAAATCAGTCAGTCCTAAAGAAAATCAGTCCTGACTATTTATTGGAAGGACTAATGCTGAAGCTCCAATACTTTGGCCACCTGATGCAAAGAACTGACTCACTGGAAAAGACCCTGATGCTGGGAAAGATTGAAGGCAGGAGGAGAAGGGGAAGACAGAGAATGAGATTGTTGGATGTCATCACCGACTCAATGCACATAAGTTTGAGCAAGCTCTGGGAGTTGGTGATGGACAAGGAAGCCTGGTGTGCTGCAGTCCATGGGATCACAAAGAGTCAGACATGACTGAACAACTGAACTGAACTGCACAGATCTGAATTCCCTTCACTGTTACTTTGGGGATCTCCTGTGACAAAAAGACTTGTGCACACCTGAGGCATAATGTCTCAGATCATCATTCTTCATCTCAGAAGCATTATTGGTACTTTTTTTCCTCACTTCACATACCTGAGAAAAATTTAATCTATTATCACAACTTAGGTGCATGATACAGACTCCAATACTGGCATGAGTTAAAATATATATTTGATCAATGTTTGTTCATTATTAAAAGAGGCTTATTAATATGGAAATGTGGAAATGGCAACTCACTCCAGTATTCGTGCCTGGAGAATTCCATGGGCAGAGGAGCCTGACAGGCTACAGTTCATGGGGTAGCAAAGAATTGGACATGACTGAGTGACTAACACTATTGATATATAGTCCACCAATCCCTCCTTCTGAATGATCAAATACATAATATATCACATGATTCATATATTAAAATATGTCATAATAAATCACACAATTTTATTAACTTTGTTGTTACCCAAATCTCTTGAATAGAATCTAACATTTCCTACTCTAAATTTGACCCCCAACAAAGTCAAACAAACTAAAGAAAGATAATAAGTGTCAGCCCCAGAATGACAGTGAATATGTTTTGGGAACCTGTATTAATAAGGGACCCTAATATGAGTGTATGTATGAGAGTTGGTTTTCTTTTTACACTGTTAACAGAAATTCAGCTCAGTTCAGTCGCTCAGTCATTTTCAACTCTTTGTGACCCCATGAACCACGTCACACCAGGCCTCCCTGTCCATCACCAACTCCCGGAGTCCACCCACACCCATGTCCATTGAGTCGGTGATGCCATCCAACCATCTCATCATCTGTCATCCCCTTCTCCTCCTGCTGTCAATCTTTCCCAGCATCAGGGTCTTTCAAATGAGTCAACTCTTTGCATCAGGTTGCCAAAGTATTGAAGTATTCAACTTCAGCATCAGTCCTTCCAATGAACACCCAGGACTGATCTCCTTCAGGATGGACTGGTTGGATCTCCTTGCAGTCCAAGGGACTCTCAAGACTCTTCTCCAACACCACAGTCCAATAGCATCAATTTTTTGGTGCTCGGCTTTCTTCACAGTCCAACTCTCACATCCATACATGACCACTGAAAAAATCATAGCCTTGACTAGACAGACCTTTGTTGGCAAAGTAATGTCTCTGCTTTTCAATATGCTATCTAGGTTGGTCATAACTTTCCTTCCAAGGAGTAAGCATCTTTTAATTTCATGGCTGCAGTCACCATCTGCAATGATTCTGGAGCCCAGAAAAATAAAGTCTGACACTGCATCCACTGTCTCCCCATCTATTTCCCATGAGGTGATGGGACCAGATGCCATGATCTTTGTTTTCTGAATGTTGAGCTTTAAGCCAACTTTTTCACTCTCTTCTTTCACTTTCATCAAGAGGCTTTTTAGTTCCTCTTCACTTTCTACCATAAGGTTGGTATCCTCTGCATATCTGAGGTTATTGATATTTCTCCCAGCAATCTTGATTCCAGCTTGTGCTTCTTCCAGGCCAGCGTTTCTCATGATGTCCTCTGCATATAAGTTAAATAAGCAGGGTGACAATATACAGCCTTCACATACTCCTTTTCCTATTTGGAACCAGTCTGTTGGTCCATGTCCAGTTCTAACTGTTGCTTCCCGACCTGAAGATATGTTTCTCAAGAGGTGGGTCAGGTGGTCTGGAGTTCCCATCTTTTTCAGAATTTTCCAGAGTTTATTGTGATACACACAGTCAAAGGCTTTGGCATAGTCAATCAAGCAGAAATAGATGTTTTTCTGGAACTCACTTTTTTGATGATCCAGCAGCTGTTGGCAATTTGATCTCTGGTTCTTCTGTCTTTACTAAAACCAGCTTGAACATCTGGAAGTTCACGGTTCATGTATTGCTGAAGCCAGGCTTGGAAGATTTTGAGCATTACTTTACTAGCATGTGAGATGAGTGCACTTGTGTGGTAGTTGGAGCATTCTTTGGGATTGGAATGAAAACTGACCTTTTCCAGTCCTGTGACCACTGCTGAGTTTTCCAAATTTGCTGGCATATTGAATGCAGCACTTTCACAGCATCATCTTTCATTATTTGAAATAGCTCAACTGGAATTCCATCACCTCCTCTAGCCTGGTTAGTAGTGATGCTTTCTAAGGCCCACCTGACTTCACATTCCAGGATGTCTGGCTCTAGGTGAGTGATCACACCATTGTGATTATCTGGGTCATGAAGATCTTTTTTGTATAGTTCTTCTGTGTATTCTTGCCACCTCTTCTTAATATCTTCTGCTTCTCTTAGGTCCATATCATTTCTGTCCTTTATCGAGCCCATCTTTGCATGAAATGTTCCCTTGGTATCTCTAATTTCCTTGAAGAGATCTCTAGTCTTTCCCATTCGGTTGTTTCCCTCTACTTCTTTGCATTGATCTCTGAGGAAGGCTTTCTTATCTCTCCTTGCTATTCTTTGGGACTCTGCATTCAAATGGGAATATCTTTCCTTTTCTCCTTTGCTTTTCACTTCTTTTCTTTTCACAGCTATTTGTAAGGCCTCCTGAGACAACCACTGTGCCTTTTTGCATTTCTTTTCCATGGGGATGGTCTTGATCCCTGTCTCCTGTACAAAGTCACAATCCTCCATCCATAGTTCATCAGGCACTCTGTCTATCAGATCTAGTCCCTTAAATCTATTTCTCACTTCCACTGTATAGTTTTAAGGAAATATAAAAGTATCCTGACCATTCTTAATAAGATTATAACTTTGTAGTGTAAGGCAATAAGGAATAGAGTATCAAAAAGTATCTGTAATAATAAGCAGGGTCACTCCACTATGTATCTATAATTGTCTGTTTGAAAGCTCATTTTTTTCTATAATTTTCCTCATAGTTGTTTCATATCTTTTTTATAAGTGGAATTTCAGAAATACACTGGAACTGTCCAACATGAAAATATATACAGAATAATGCAACATAATCTTGGCAACATAAATCTGAACGTTTTCTCTAGGGATTTGTTTCTAATAACATTTTCTTAATTTAATTTTGTATTTAATTTGAGGATAATTACTTTACAATATTGTAATTGTTTCTACCATACATTAACATGAAGCAGTCATAAGAATACATATGTACCCTCCGTCTTAAACCTCCCCCCACCACCTCCCTCCCCATCCCACCCCTCTACGTCATCATAGAGTACCTGCTTTGGGTTCCCTATGTCAAAAAGCAAATTTCCACTAGCTATCTATTTTACATGCTGCTGCTGCTGCTAAGTCGCTTCTGTCGTGTCTGACTCTATGTGACCCTAGAGACGGCAGCCCACCAGGCTCCCCCATTCCTGGGATTCTCCAGGCAATAATACTGGAGTGGGTTGCCATTTCCTTCACCAATACATGAAAGTGAAAAGTGAAAGTGAAGTCGCCCAGCTGTGTCTGACTCTTAGCGACGCCATGGACTGCAGCCTACCAGGCTCCTCTGTCCATGGGTTTTTCCAGGCAAGAGTACTGAAGTGGGGTGCCATTGCCGTCTCTGATCTATTTTACATATGATAATCCATATTTTTCAATGCTATTCTCTCACATCACCCCACCCTCTCCTTCCCACATTGTAACCCTAAGTTCGTTCTTTACGTCTGCATCTCCATTGCTGCCCTGCAAATAGGATCATCAGTACCATCTGTCTAGATTCCATATATATGCATTAACACATGATATTTGTCTTGTTGTAACTTACTCTCATATCATTTAACTTGATTAAATTAAATTATTATTATTATTTTTTACCTGAGAAACACCTATGGGGAGAAAAAACATACATAGATTGTCCAGGACCCAAACTTTGATGGAGTGTTTGATTTAATTGATTTCATGGAACATTTCACGAGTGTGGCCGAGAGGAGCTACCCTGGGCCAGAGGTCAGGGGCCCAGCAGAGAGGAGCTACCCTGCGCCCGAGGTCAGGGACGGTGGCTGCGCTTTTCTGGAGCAGCCGTGAAGAGAGACACCACATCCAGTGTAAGAAAAACCCAGGTAAGACGGTAGGCACTGAGAGAGGGGATCGGGGGCAGACAGACTGAAACTACAGTCAGGGACAACTAGCCAATCTGATCACATGGACCACAGCCTTGTCTAACTCAGTGAAATTAAGCAATGCCATATGGGGCCATCCAAGATGGAAGGGTCATGGTGAAGGGGTCTGACAGAATGTAGTCCACTGGAGAAGGGAGAGTCAAACCACTTCAGTATTCTTGCCTTGAGAACCCCATGAACAGTATGAAAAGGCAAAAAGATAGGGCACTGAAAAACAAACTCCCCAGGTCAGTATGTGCCCAATATGCTACTGGAGATCAGTGGAGAAATAACTCCAGAAAGAATGAAGGGATACAGCCAAAGCAAAAACAATACCCAGTTGTGAATGGCACTGGTGATAGAAGCAAGATTCAATGCTTTAAAGAACAATATTGCATAGGAACCTGGAATATTAGGTCCATGAATCAAGGCAACTTGGAAGTGGTCAAACAGATGACTGGTGATAGAAGTAAGATTCAATGCTTTAAAGAGCATTATTGCATAGGAACCTGGAATATTAGGTCCATGAATCAAGGCAACTTGGAAGTGGTCAAACAGGAGATGTCAAACATTGACATTCTAGGAATCAGTGAACTAAGATGGACTAGAATGGGTGAATTTAACTCAGATGACCATTATATTACTACTGTGGGCAGGAATCCCTTAAGAAATGGAGTAGCCATCGTAGTCAACAAAGGAGTCTGAAATGCAGTACATGGATGCAATCTCAAAAACGACAGAATGATCTCTGTTTGTTTCCATGGCAAACCATTCAATATCACAGTAATCCAAGTCTATGCCCCAACCAGTAACACTGAAGAAGCTGAACAGTTGTATGAAGACCTACAAGACCTTCTAGAACTAACACCCAAAGAGGATGTCCTCTTCATTATAGGGAACAGGAATGCAAAAGTAGGAAGTCAAGAAACACCTGGAGTAACAGGCAAATTTAGCCTTGGAGTACAGAACGAAGCAGAGCAAAGGCACATAGAGTTATGCCAAGAGAACGCACTGGTCATAGCAAACACCCTCTTCCAACAACACAAGAGAAGACTCTACACATGGACATCACCAGATGGTCAACAATATCAGACTGATTATATTCTTTGCAGCCAAAGATGGAGAAGCTCTATATAGTCAGTAAAAACAAGACCAGGAGCTGACTGTGGCTTGGATCATGAACTCCTCATTGCCAAATTCAGACAGAAATTGAAGAGAGTGAAGAAAACCACTAGACCATTCAGGTATGACATAAATCAAATCCCTCATGATTATACAGTGGAAGTGAGAAATAAATTTAAGGGACTAGATCTGATAGACAGAGTGCATGATGAAATATGGATGGAGGTTCCTGACATTGTACAGGAGACAGGAATCAGAACCATCCCCAAGAAAAAGAAATGCAAAAAAGCAAAATGGATGTCTGAAGAGGACTTACAAATAGCTGTAAAAAGAAGAGAAGTGAAAAGCAAAAGAGAAAAGGAAAGATATACCCATTTGAATGCAGAGTTCCAAAGAATAGTGATGAGAGATAAGAAAGCCTTCCTCAGAGACCAATGCAAAGAAATAGAGGGAAACAATAGAATGGGAAAGACTAGAGATCTCTTCAAGAAAATTAGAGATAATAAGGGAACACTTCATGCAAAGATGGGGTCAGTAAAGGACAGAAATTGTATGGACCTAAGAGAAGCAGAAGATATTAAGAAGAGGTGGCAGGAATATGCAGAAGAACTCTACAAAAAAGATTTTCATGACCCAGATAATCACGATGGTGTGAACACTCACCTAGAGCCAGACATCCTGGAATTCCAAGTCAAATGGGCCTTAGGAAGGATCACTGCGAACAAAGTTAGTGGAGGTGATGGAATTCCAGTTGAGCTATTTCAAACCCTAAGACGATGCTGTGAAAGTGCTACACTCAATATGCCAGCAAATTTGGAAATCCCAGCAGTGGTCACAGGACTGGAAAAGGACACTTTTCAATCCAATCAGAAAGAAAGGCAATGCCAAAGAATGCTTAACTACTGCACAATTGCACTCATCTCACACGCTAGTAAAGTAATGCTTAAAATTCTCCAAGCCAGGCTTCAGCAATACGTGAATCGTGAAATTCCAGATGTCCAAGCTGGTTTTAGGAAAGGGAGAGAAACTAGAGATCAAATTGCCAACATATGCTGGATCATCAAAAAAGCAAGCGAGTTCCAGAAAAACACCTATTTCTGCTTTATTGACTGTGACAAAGCCTTTGACTGTGTGGATCACAATAAACTATGGAAAATTCTGGAAGAAATGGGAATACCAGACCTGCCTCTGGTGAAACCTGTATTCAGGTCAGGAAGTAATAGCTAGAACTGGACATGGAACAACAGACTGGTTCCAAATAGGAAAAGGAGTACGTCAAGGCTGTACATTGTTACCCTGCTCATTTAACTTATATGCAGAGGACATCATGAGAAATGCTGGGCTGGATGAAGCACAAGCTGGAATCAAGATTGCTGGGAGAAATATCAATAACCTCAGATATGCAGAGCCACCCTTATGGCAGAAAGTGAAGAAGAACTAAAGAGCCTCTTGCTGCAAGTGAAAGAGGAGAATGAAAAAGTTGTCTTAAAGCTCAACATTCAGAAAACTAAGATCATGGCATCCGGTCCCATCACTTCATGGCAGATAGATAGGGAAACAGTGGAAACAGTGGCTGACTTTATTTTTCTGGGCTCCAAAATCATGCAGATGATGATTGCAGCAATGACATTAAAAGATGCTTACAACTTTGGAGGAAAGTTATGACCAACGTAGACAGAGTATTAGAAAGCAGAGACATTACTTTGCCAACAAAGGTCTGTCTAGTCAAGGCTATGGTTTTCCCAGTGGTTATATATGGATGTTAGAGTGGGACTACACAGAAGGCTGAGTGCTGAAGAATTGGTGCTTTTGAACTGTGGTGTTGGAGAAGACTCTTGAGAGTCCCTTGGATTGCAAGGAGATCCAACCAGTCCATCCTGAAGGAGATCAGTCCTGGATGTTCATTGGAAGGCCTGATGTTGAAGCTGAAACTCCAATACTTTGGCCACCTGATGCGAAGAGCTGACTCATTTGAAAAGACTCTGATGCTGGGAAAGATTGAGGGCAGGAGGAGAAGGGGACAATGGAGGATGAGATGGCTGGATGGCATCATCGCCTCGATTGATGTGGGTTTGTGTGGACTCCAGGAGTTGGTGATGGACAGGGAGGCCTTGTGTGCTGCGGTTCATGGGATTGTGAAGATTCGGACGTGACTGAGTGAATGAACTGAACTGAACTGATGGAATATTCCAATTCTGAGATTTTTTAACTGTGCAGTTCTATTCTAACATTTGCTAGCTTGTCAATTTTTTTTTTCTTTGAAACTGTGCATTCAGTAAGAATTCAGTGATAGCCACATGATTGAATTTCAAAAATTATTTATACGCTTAGAGTTTTCTCAGTAAAAAAAATAACTAATCTCGATAGTCCTACGAGTTGAAAGAAATGAACACAAGTTATTTTCAAAATGGCAGTTTTAGAAACCATGATCTCTTCAGAACAGGAAGTTTTTTCAGTTTTAAAAAACTTCATCTCCAATGCTATCTGGCATTTATAAACATTTTAGCAGACTCCAAACTGCTAAGGAAGCTTAACTATAAATCCTTTCCAAGATTAGGTACATCTCCACAACTCTTAATTCATTAAAGCTATCAGGTAGGTAACTAAGGGAAATGAGGAAAATGTTTTGAGAGTATGAGTTATAAAATGTGTTCATAACACAGTCCCGAATACCAATAGTTACATTCAGTCAGGAAGAATATGTTTTCTCTCTCAGATCTATGTATTCTCTCCCAATACCAAAATACCCAAAACAAACACAAATATATGATCAAAACTTAAAATAACTGATTTTATAAGCTATCACTCTCCTTTCCCTCTTTAAAATCTTTCAAGAAGGTTATCCTTACCTCCCACTTATAGCTCAAATACTTGAATGTGGATTCTATGACCAATCAGACATCTCACTGTCTCTCAGAAGGGCCATAGTCTTCCATCTCCCCTTTCCTTACCCTTTCAATACTTTTCAGAAACTTTCAAAATCTCTCTTACTAGAATCTATTCCCTTATTGCTAGGAAAACAAACAAACAAACAAACAAACACTCTCTTGGTTTTCTCCTCTACCTGTGTCTGTTACTTTTTTGTCTCTTTTAGTGACTCTTCTTTCTCTAGTTTCTTTAAATTTTGAAAACATTTAGATTCTATCCTAGGCACTCCTATCAATGTATTAAAGCTCACTTCTCCTCACAGGCTTCTGTTCCATTCCAGTAAATACATTTACCAGTGAAGCAAATGAGCCACAAGTTTCCATCTCTGGAGCAGAAGACCATTTCCACATACCAACTGTTTGTTAGATATTGGGGTTCCCAGGTGGCACAGTGGTTTGGATTCGCCAAAAACGCAAAAGAAATGTGAAATTTCTCTTCCATTATACCTTACAATTTTCTCTGTGGTCCAGTGATCTTCCTTTCCACAGAGGATAATTCTGTTTACACATTTATTGAGCTGAAAATCTGAGAGTCACTCTTGATTCTTAATACTCTCTCATCTCACTTCAGATCAATCACATAAGAGTCATCGATTGTAACTGCTGGCTCAGTTCAGTTCCATCTCTCAGTCATGTCCGACTCTATACGACCTCATGGACTGTAGTACGCCAGGCTTCCCTGTCCAACACCAACACCCAGAGCTTGTTCAACTTATGTCCATCGAGTCGGTGATGCCATCCAATCATCTCATCCTCTGTCTTCCCCTTCTCTTCCCATCTTCAATCTTTCCCAGCATCAGGGTCTTTTCCAATGAGTCGGTTCTTCACATCATGTGGCCAAATATTGGAGCTCCAGCTTCAGTATCAGTCCTTCCAATGAATATTCAGGACTGATTTTCCTTAGGATTGACTGATTTGGTCTCCTTGGGAGAGTCCTCGGGACTCTCAAGAGTCTTCTGCAACACCACAGTTCAAAAGCATCAATTCTTCAGCACTTAGCTTTCTTTATAGTCCAACTTTCACATCCATACACGACTATTGGAAAAACCCAATTTTCTAATGCCCTAGGGTTTTCCAAAAAGCCTAGTTTTGGTTAGATGGACCTCTGTTGGCAAAGTAATATCTCTGCTTTTTAATATGCTGTCTAGGCTGGTCATAACTTTTCTTCCAAGGAGCAAGTGTCTTTTAATTTCATGGCTGCAGTCACTACCTGCAGTGATTTTGGAGCCCAAGAAAAGTCTGTCACTGTTTTTATTGCTTCCCCATCTATTTCACATGAAGTAATGGGACCAGATGCCATGATCTTGGTATTCTGAATGTTGAGTTTTAAGCAAATATTTTCACTCTCCTCTTTCATCTTCATCAAGAGGCTCTTTAGTTCTTCTTTGCTTTCTGTCATAAGGGTGGTGTCATCTGCATATCTGAGGTTATTGATATTTCTCTTGGCAATCTTGACTCCAGCTTGTGCTTCATCTAGCACAGCATTTCTCATGATGCTTTCTGCATATAAGTTAAATAAGCAGGGTAACAATATGCAGCCTTGATAGTACTCCTTTCCCTATTTGGAACCAGTCTGCTCTTCCATGTCCAGTTCTAACTGTTGCTTCTTGACCTGCATACAGATTTCTCAGGAGGCAGGTCAGGTGCTCTGGTGCTCAGGTGCTCTCTTTAAGAGTTTTCCACAGCTTGTTGTGATCCACACAGTCAAAGGCTTTATCTTAATCAATATAGCAGAAGTAGATGTTTTTCTGGAACTCTCTTGTTTATTTGATTATCCAGCAGTTGTTGCCAATTTCATCTGTTGTTCCTCTGCCTTTTCTAAATCCAGCTTGAACATCTGGAAGTTCATGGTTCACATATTGCTGAAGCCTGGCTGGGACAATTTTGAGCATTACTTTGCTATCGTGTGAGATGAGTACAATTGTGCGGTAGTTTGAACAATCTTTGGCATTGCCTTTCTTTTGGATTGGAATGAAAACTGACCTTTTCCAGTCCTGTGGCCACTGCTGAGTTTTCCAACTTTGCTGGCATATTGAGTGCAACGCTTTCACAGCATCATCTTTTAGGATTTGAAATAGCTCAACTGGAATTCCATCACCTCCACTAGCTTGGTTCATAGTGATGCTTCCTAAAGCCCACTTGACTTTGCATTTCTGGGTGTCTGGCTCTAGGTGAGTGAACACACCATTGTGGTTATCTGGGTCATGAAGATCTTTTTGTACAGTTCTTCTGTGTATTCTTGCCACCTCTTCTTAATATCTTCTGCTTCTGTTAGGTCCATACAATTTCTGTCCTTTATTGTGCCCATCTTTGCATCAAATGTTCCCCTCAGTATCTCTAAGTTTCTTGAAGAGATCTCTCGTCTTTCCCATTCTATTGTTTTTGTCTATTTCTTTCTACTGATTACTGAGGAAGGCTTTCTTATCTCTCATCGCTATTCTTTGGAACTCTGCATTCAAATGGGTATACCTTTCCTTTTCCTCTTTCCCTTTCACTTCTCTTCTTTTCCCAGCTATTTCTATCTTCTATTCTCCCTCTCAGCTATGGTACACACTGGGACAGTTTCATGTTCCTCCTGTGAATCTTTGCAAATCAATGCTCACTTTTATCCTAATCCATAGTACTGCATAGTAAATGCTTACTTGTCTCTTCCATGAACTGAAAGCTCCTAGAGGCCAGAGACTACATGTTCCTCAGCATTATGTTCCTGGTCCTAAAGAAATGCCTAATAAATAGAAGATGCTATATATATAAATTAAATAAATGGATATAGGTGCTAGTATTTAAATTTAGATCAGTGTCTTTCACAACTCATACCTGCTAAATGCAGAACAATTGGTAATGGCTATGACAAAAATCAAGTAGCTCATTTGAGCTCATCATTCTACACGATGCTACATAAGGAAGAAAGATACAGTTACTAAATCAGAAGTATTTCAGGGCATGTTATTACTTGTTTAGGAAGCCACTGCTTACAGCAACAGAAGGCTTATAGAAGCTTTGTGTCAAAACACCAGCCATGTTTATGGACATAATGTTTTTTTGAAGGGAAATGAGAAACTCTGGTATTTTTCTGCTCTTTATGTGAGCAGAAAAAAAAAATGTTTTTAACTCAACAACCTACTTGGTCATCCATAAGAAACTTTAAAAAACCAAAGTAATTAACTTTTATTAGTCCAATTTTAGTGAAATGAAAAATAAAAATAAAATATTAACATGATTATAAATAAATCTGAATACCTTCCCACAGGGTAGACTTAAACAGATCTGCTTTAGGACCAATGCTGGAATAAAAAATAGAATCAGAAATACACACAAATGTCTAGAGATATTCCCTATATTTTTACAAAAGGGACTCTTAAGTAATGATGTCCTTGCCTCTACATGGCGTTACTATAATCAAATGATAGAAAATGTAACAATTTGACAGTTCTGAGCTACCTTGACCTTATGGGTCCCTCCTCCTACTTCCTGAAATTCAGTGTTTCTCAGAGGAAGATCATACATTTACTTTAATCTTAATATAAGTAAGTCAATCCTTCTGTGTATTCTTCCAATTAGATTGTTGCCTCCTCTATACTTAACTGAAGGGAAAGCAACCTAACCCTTGACTATCATTCAGTCTTACCTTTGAGCCAGCCTTCGTTGTGATCTACCTCATTAAAACACTATTTAATATACTATGAAATTATATTAACATCTTGTTAATATTTGGAATATATTAAAAGGAAGTTCCAGAAAGAAATGATCTAAGAATAAGATGTAACACAACTTTGCTATGTGAAAATACTCATAGTATACTACATTTGAAGAGTAGTCTTAGAGCTATAATGATAATGACAGAGTTACCATGCATAGAACAATTACCACAAATCCTTTTAAGTAAATTATCATCACCATTCTAAGAATGAAGAAACTGAGACTTAATTATGCTAAGGAAACTTCCTGGGATCAGATGGCCACTAAAAGGCAGCATGAAATAATAACTCTTGCTTGTCTCCCTAACCTACATTCTTAAGCATCTCTGTCAACTGCCTCAACGTTAAAGAAATCCAAAGTGAGCATCCATTTGTCAAAAAGGGAAAGATAAATCCTGTGGTTTGCCACATCAGCTTCAACACTGCTGTCTTGGATGTTTACCAGGAGAATTTTGTCAGTAAAATTATAAATGAAAGAATGCTAACAAGAGAGAATTTTGGCATTTTCAATCAATTCATTTGCATTCAGTCCATCTTAGAATGAATTACACAGTATGCATTTGAGATTACTATGAGGCACATATATATAACTATCACAATGTATATTAATAAATATGCTTATCATCCCATTTTCATACATGAAATGCTAAAGTTCCCAAGTGTTAAAACATCAATACAGTGACACTAACAACTGAAAGGTCTTTTCATTTTACCAGTCTTATTTATAATATTACTAATATTACAGTCCATCTATATTCAAATATGTATAAGTATGCATTAAAAATATACAGTTCATCCTCTCTTGAATTATAATAATTTATATGCCTCAGAGGATGATAAACTATATTAAGATAAGGACCATACTTCCTTCTTATTTGTATCATATTATTTTCTAGCATACAACTTAGTATATAGTTGCTACTCCAAAGTGTGGCTTATCAAAATCTTTAATTCACATCACATAGTTCTTTTTCCTCTTCTTCATTTTTTCATCCAGCCGTCTATCCATGTAGTCTATATTATTTCTGTTTAATCTACTCATCTATCATAATTAATTGATCAATATCTAGCTTAAAAGTTAATATGTCAAAGTCTCCATTTAGAATGAAACATTTTTAAAGGAATGGCTTTTATTTGATTAGAAAGAGAATACAAATAATTGATTATTAGGATATTCTCAGTAAAAAAAAAAAAAGATTAATGATTACTAATTGCAGCAAATCAATAATATCCACATCAGTATCTCTCACCACATATGTTTCTCTTACAATAGGTCTCTGGAGCTCTTTCTACTAAGTGATAGAATGAATGATCTCTCCCCTTGAATCTATGTTGGTTTGTTGCTTTGACTCCAGTGGAAGGGACACTCTGTGAGTTCTGAAACTGTTAGGGGAAGCACAGTGACTGAAACTGCCCTCCCTGGCCAGGCTCTCTGGTAACCATCTGCATGAGTTGTTTTACAATAGGAGGTCCTGGTAAGGAACACGGAACTAATCAGCCACCACCAACCAGAAGAGTTTGGGAAAAGTCAAAAGGAGACACCACATGTCTATCCACCTCCCAGAATCCCTCTCGCTAGCATCCGTCTTGGCTGAGTGATGCGTGCACCACCAGGAAGGACTCTGAGTCAAACTGATTGGCCAAAGACAACCTGGAAACTTATCCCATCAACATAAAACCCAAGACTGCAAGCCTCGTAGCAGAGCAGTTCTCCTGGATTCCCTTAACCCTCCTGCTCTCCGCCCCGGTGCCCTCTTCCAATAAAGTCTCTTGCTTTGTCAGCACATGTCTCCTTGGACAATTGTTTACTGAGTGTTAGACAAGAGCCCACTCTTGGGGCCCTGGGGGGGGGACCCCCTTCCTACAACAAAACTAAGAGATAAAAGGCTATACAAATTCACTTGAGACACTCAGAATTCTGAACAATCAGTCTGTGAGGAAGCCCAAATTAGGCCAGGAAAACAGACTATATGAAGAGTCTGTGAAATGACTTGAAGAAAAATATACAGGTGGAAGTCTCACTTGCTGCATTCTTCCAGTATTTTATCTCCATCTACCATCTGAATACAACTGCTGGGAGACCTTGAGCTAAAACTTCCAGTTGAGAACTTCTCAAATTCCTTTATTCACAGAAACCATGAGAGAGAACTATTTGCTTTATTGTTGCGTTAAGCCCATATGTTTTCAGGTGATTTGTTACACTAGAATGACTAGAGCCCTGCATTTTAATCTATACATTCTTTCAGAACAGTATATAGGGACACAATTAAGTACCTGCACATACTAAGAAACAAAACAAAACAAACTTGACTGATGGTTTGACCATATCCATTTCATTTAGGATATGCAGTATCTTTGATATTACATTTCAAAAATTCACAATAAGAAACACAATAAGAAATAGCAACTCTCAAATTGCATATGCAAAAAATATTCAATTATTCAATTAGTGTAATGTATCTCCCTTGATCTGTTATTAATGTTCAATCATGTTCTATTAGTTTAAATTTAAAAAAAAAACTTTTTTTTATTCTTACAAGTGATAGCCGAATTTCATTTAAAATAATTCATTGAAAACCGTCAGAGCTTATATATTCTCTTGGTTTACAAGACTTCTAGATATCACAACGTCTATGATTTTAGTACATGTTTTCTTATTGATGTTCAGTAATAATCAGAATTCATAAAGTAAAGGTTTTATAAAAAGTCTTTTTTCATATTTCTTAGTTTCACTATTGTTTTCCTGAATTTTTTACCCTTAGTACAGCATACAATAATATGGAATAAAAGTCATCGATATTAAGAAAACTATATACCATAAGATAACTATCCTAAGACATTTCCTCCTGCACAACAGAGGAATCACCTCCCTTTACTATGGGAATGGTAAGTTCAGTACAGTACGTGTTGTGTAACTAAGATCAGTTTTTCTTTTTCTTCACAGAGAAGGAAATACTACAAGTTTTTCTAGAATGCTTATATGATTGTCTTTATTCTATGCCTTTGTAATGCAAATAAATGCCCTGTGGTTCAGATGGTAAATAATCCACCTGCATTGTGGGAGACCTGGGTTTGATCCCTGGGTTGGGAAGATCCCCTGGAGAAGGGAAAGGCTACCCACTCCAGTATTCTGGCCTGAGAATCCCATGGACTATATAATCCATGGGGTCGCAAAGAGTCCAACAGGACTGAGCAACTTTCACTCTCTTTCACAACCTTGCGAGAAAGCATAAGTTTTCCTCAAAATTTTTCAGTGATGGCAAAGAAATCATCACCAAGGCCTGTGATGGTGCTAAATTTGTGAAAAGTTTTGCTAACTTCTCCACAGAAATTATTCCAACAGGGATAGGGAAAATAATCTTATCAGGGCAAGTGAAATTTACTCAGTGGATCCATCTGATGCAATGAGAGGTATGACAGTTCCAAAGTAAAAATGTTCCTAAATATGCATTCACATTCTGAAACTCATTTTGGCTTTTCCAAAGCTACTTTTTCCAATCACCATGTTCTTCATGAAATGATTCACTCATTGGTCTGAAGAAAAGTTTTGTTTCTTAGAGTATAATGGCATTCTCTTTGCAATCATCTGTACTCCACACCCATGTTCTCACTCAGTCTTTTTAAATGCAAGAACATGACAGGTTTTCATTCTTTTCCTTGATTCTTTTTTGTTTTAGAAATTGCTCTGAAAGCCGGAAGAAATCATGTTGCTTAAAATTGGTGCTGCCAAGTTAAAACATTTTTAAAGTGTTTGAAACAATAATTAGATTTGAATATTTCCCTTATTGACCTTATAAACTAACTTTTTATTACATAGCTGGAAAAATAAACCATATATTTTCTTTCCAATGTTACTTAAGTATTCTGCTACTCTATTATTTTCTTAGTTCCTATAAGTACCATAAAACTTTATATAGTTTAGGTGACTATAATTTGTTGAAATCTGAAGTTTACAGAGGATCATTATATCATAGCATTCAAATAGATAGGTTTATAGTTAAAGCCCTATATGAGCAATTCAGTTACCCTTTTCAATTAATAATGTTTACCAATTTTATGTGTGCTCAAAAAAAAAAAAAAAAAAATAAAAACATGATTAATTCATGGCCCCAAAAGTGTTTTAAACACATTTAGCTTAATTAAAAAAAAAAATAGCAGCTGAATACTTACATGGAAAATGTTACAATGGACCATAAAATATATCTGACAAATATGTACCTTCTACCATTAAACTTTTTAGAAAAATTTTAGAAAAAGCAGAGGAACTAGAGATCAAATCACCAACATCCTCTGGATTATCGAAAAAGCAAGAGAGTTCCAGACTGCTTTATTGACTATACCAAAGCATTTGACTGTGCAGATCACAATAAACTGTGGAAAATTCTGAAAGAGATGGGCATACTAGACCACCTGACCTGCCTCTTGAGAAATCTGTATACAGGTCAGGAAGCAACAGTTAGAACTGGACATGGAACAGTTACTGAACATGGAACCAAATACTGAACCAGTATTTGTAACATACTGGTTCCAAATAGGGAAAGGAGTACATCAAGGCTGTATATTGTCACCCTGCTTATTTAACTTATATGCAGAGTACATCATGAGAAACTCTGGGCTGGAAGAAGCACAAGGTGGAATCAAGATTGCTGGGGAAAAAATCAGTAACCTCAGATATGCAGATGACACCACCATTATGGCAGAAAGTAAAGAAGAACTAGAGAGCCTCTTGATGAAAGCGAAAGAAGAGAGTGAAAAAGTTGGCTTACAGCTCAGCATTTAGAAAACTAAGATCATGGCATCCGGTCCCATCACTTCATGGCAGATAGATGGGGAAACTGTGGAAATAGTGGCTGACTTTATTTTTCTGGGCTCCAAAATCACTGCGGATTGTGATTGCAGCCATGAAATTAAAAGATTCTTCTTCCTTGGAAGAAAAGTTATGACCAACTAGACAGCATATCAAAAAGCAGAGACATTATTTTGCCAACAAAGGTCTGTCTAGTCAAGGCTATGGTTTTTCCAGTAGTCATGTATGGATATTAGAGGTGGACTACAAAGAAAGCTGAGCACCAAAGAATTGATGTTTTTGAACTGTGGTGTTGGAGAAGACTCGAGAGTCCCTTGGACTGCAAGGAGATCCAACCAGTCCATCCTAAAGGAGACCAGTCCTGGGTGATCATTGGAGGCACTGATGTTGAAGCTGAAACTCCAAAACTTTGGCCACCTGATGCGAGGAGCTAACTCATTTGAAAAGACCCTGATGCTGGGAAAAATTGACGGCAGGAGGAGAAGGGGACGACGGAGGATGAGATGGTTAGATGGCATCACAGACACAATGGACGTGGGTTTGAGTGGACTCCGGGAGTAGGTGATGGACAGGGAGGCCTGACGTGCTGCGGGTTCATGGGGTCGCAAAGAGTCAGACAGGACTGAACAACTGAACTGAACTGACTGAACCATGAAACTGCTATAATTTATTTGTACTTCTACTTATTCAATCTTACTTAATTTCATAAAAAAAATTAACAATGAAAAACTATATAATTATCAAATGCTTTCCAATTGGAAATGGATTTCTGTGCCTTTTTCATGGGATTGATAAAATCCATATTCAGCATGTTCAATTCTATCTACCCACCTTTTGAAAGTGGGTTTTTAGCCTAAGCATCAAAGTTACTGTTGAATATCAAAATATGTTGTCTGCTGAGCAAAAACTTACATCAAACATTGTCTTAATTAGGTACGTTAGAGCCTCAATGTGGTATTTTCATTTCTGTAGGGCCTAAATCTTGTACAATTTTATGATTCTCTTTAAGAAAAATAACACAAGTTTACAAATTTAAAATCAAAAGCAACAGTGAACATTTTCTTCATATTGGAAAATAAAACATAACTCAAAAAAACTCAGACATTTTAATAGTTGATATACACCTCTAGCTTCACAAGATCAAGAAAAATCTTTTCTTTTCAAAATAAAGAGCCAACATGATGCATATCTATATTGTTTGTTTCTCATATGCTTTAGCTTTCATCATCTTTGCTTAATCAGTCAGTTCAGTTCAGTCGCACAGTCGTGTCCGACTCTTTGTGACCCCATGAATCGCAGCACGCCAGGCCTCCCTGTCCATCACCAACGCCCAGAGTTTACCCAAACACATGTCCATTGAGTCGGTGATGCCATTCAATCATCTCATCATCTGTTGCCCCCTTCTCCTCCTGCCATCAATCTTTCCCAGCATCAGGGTCTTTTCAAATGAGTCACCTCTTCAAATCAGGTAGCCAAAGTATTGGAGTTTCAGTTTCAACACCAGTCCTTCCAATGAACACCCAGGACTAATCTCCTTTAGGATGGACTGGTTGGATCTCCTTGCAGTCCAAGGGACCCTCAAGAGCTTTATCCAACACCACAGTTCAAAAGCATCAATTCTTCGGCACTCAACTTTCTTTATAGTCCAACTCTCAAATCCATACGTGACTACTGGAAAAACCATAGCCTTGACTAGACAGACCTTTGTTGACAAAGTAATGTCTCTGCTTTTTAATATGCTGTCTAGGTTGGTCATAACTTTCCTTCCAAGGTGTAATCATCTTTTAATTTCATGGTTGCAATCACCATCTGCAGTGATTTTGGAACAAAAAAAAATAAAGTCTGCCACTCTTTCCATTGTTTCCCCATCTATTTGCCATGAAGTGATGGGACAGGATGCCATGATCTTAGTTTGCTGAATGTTGAACTTTAAGCCAACTTTTTCACTCTCCTGTTTCACGTTCATCAAGAGGCTCTTTAGTTCTTCTTCACTTTCTGCCATAAGGATGGTATCCTCTGCATATCTGAGGTTATTGATATTTCTCTCAGCAGTCTTGATTCCAGGTTGTGCTTCTAGCCCAGCATTTCTCATGATGTACTCTGGTAAATTCTCTATGAAGTATTTATTTTGGTGGTATTTTAAAATTTTAGGGCATTTAAAGTGAATTTTAGACTGATATCCTTATAAAAAGGAAGGATTAAATAAAGAAACAATTATAAAGTAGATTTGAGTCTGGTTTTCACTAATTTTAAAACCAGAGGGACTAACTACTCTGATATCCTTTTGTCTTAATAATCATCTTTCCAGTGAGAATTGTTACATAATAACAAATTGTGTACCAAATTTTACTATTCTACCTCATTTAATGCAATGGAAACTTGCTCCTGCATGTAATTTTAAAATTAGAAAAAGCTAACACAAATTGTTTATTTTTCAGAAAGAAAGATACTTATTGTTTTCTTGAAAAAGCTTCATACAACTGAAGAAATGATGATTTAGATTTTGTAGAATCTTTTTTGAACAGTCTATGTAATTTCTCTTCCTTGCATTCCCAGGATTATAACAGAAAATGCAATCTGCAGTTGGACTAGCATACTGTCAAAGCCTGCCATATACCTACTATCAAAGTATATTAGTACTATCTCTTTATTGTTCCCAGGTTTCCCAAGAAAGTCTTAACATCTTTTGTCTAAGTGCCTGTAGAAAAGTTTCCACAGGGGTGCCATCCTAAAACTCAAGAGGCTTTATTTCCTTTTTCCAATTTCCAAACCCATGTATAAATTTATCATTTGTTTATGAAATCCAAAATGTTACCGCAGGATTTAGATGTGTGATATGGGTATATGGAGTAGAGCCCACTATGCAGGGATTATTAAATTGTAATTGATATAATGAGCAAGAAACTAGAAGGAAAAATCCTTGCATAATCCCAGTTACTGTTGTTTTTCAAGGTCCATCAAAGCAAAAAAGGACAGCAGCAATAACTGTGGCAAAGAGGGCAGGTAGCTAAGTGCCTTTCATGGCTAACTGGGCTTTTCCCCACCTGTACCTTGAAGAAAGAACCAGAACAATGTGGCCTCACATGTACATCAGGAGGCACTCTCCACTCATTACTGTGATCTCAGGTCTAAGGAGCCCCCAAAGGCCTCCGTTATTTCCTATCACATGGGTCAATTGACAGTTCTCAGGACAGAAAGAAATGGGAAAGAGAAGGTGTGGACGGCAAGAAGGTAGCAAATGTGGTTCTCCCTTCCTTACTTGACCTTATGGAGACAACCGAACATGTTCTAGCAGCTTGGATGTGCTCTTATTTCTCTCCAACAGAGACAAACATAGATCATCACTTAACTACAAATCTCAAGAAAATCCATAGGGTGGGTGGAAATATTTTCCCCTCAAAGCTTCGAAAGTGTTATTGTTTAATTTTAATGCACTATTTATATAATTAAATGTTCTTCCTGTCCTGTGACATACTAGTCCCATTTACTTGACTATCATATAGTATGTTCTTTTTTTTACTCAAATATAGAATAAACCAATGTTATTTTAGACATTATACACAGGGCACTGAACTTATCAAACCTCAGGAAATACCATATTATCTATAATATATTCACTAAGCACAGAGCTTATTCTTATACTTCTAATCTTGAATGATTTTCACATGTTAAGTCCATCATGGCATCATTTTAAAATGTTTCAGTGAGTACTCACAGCCCTTAAATAAAAACTCCATTCCATGGCAGAGCAGCCCTCTCTGGTAAAACACTGTCTAATGCCTTCAGTTGAAATGATTCTTTCTGTTATGATAATCTGTGTTACTGTATGAAATCTTTAGTGTCACAGGGTAGAGATCTTATCTTTTAACTGATATCACAGGAACCTAGCAAAGGGCCTAATTTCATTAATAGGGACACTATTAATGTTTTTTGACTGAATAAGGTAATCAATCAATTGGTAAATCTGGCATTTAGTAACTTTTACTCAACCTAGACTGCTTTGTGGAATTCTCCCTAACATTTAGATAGTTTAATAAAAGTATGGTTTATCACATCAAAATTAATTAAGTTCAGCATAGATATAGACTTAAATGGTAGATTTGTGGAATAAAAGTCATTCAGTTGTGTCTGACTGTGACCCCACAGACTGTAGCCCGCCAGGTACCTCTCCAGGAATTCTCCAGCAAGAATACTGGAATGGGTCACCATGCACCTCTCCAGGGCATCTTCCCAACCCAGGGATCAAACCGGGGTCTCCTGCATTGCAGGCAGACTCTTTATCATCTGAGCTGCCAGGGAAACCCCTATATAGATAATTGAGGAGGATATAAAATGGGAAGACAGCTGAAACAAAATCTGAGATTAGTCTACACCCCCAAAATAATTTGTAGACCTATTAAAGCACTATGCCAAATTATGAAGTATATACAAGGAAAATAGAAAAAAGAGAGTTGTAAAATAAAATTTTATTTACACTTAAAAGCAAAATTGCTATGTTGGAGTGCAGACTGTTAAACAATATGTTATGATTTTCAATTGTATTATACAAATACCCTCCAAGATATTAAGCACACAAAGACACATTAAAAAAATCCACACTAAAATCATAAAAGTGAGTCATTACTAGATGATAAGTTTTATCCTTTGTGTTGTTCTCCATAGGGTTTGCATCAATTTACAATCCTACTGACAGCACACAAGGATTTCCACATCCTTTCCAGTATCTATCTCTTGTCTTCTGTTGATGACCCTTCTCATAAGCATCAAGTGATACATCACCGTGGCTTTAATTTGCTCTGGTAATTTCACTTACCCCAGATATTTTCCTACCACACTCAAAAGAAACAAAAATACTAACTCAAAAAGATATTTTCACCCTTATGTGTATAGCAGCATTATTTATAATAGCCAATAGCTAAGTGTCTATTAATGGGTAAAGAAATCACAGCATATATATTCAACCATAAAAATTGAAAAAAGCCCTACCATTTGCTACAACATGGATGGACTTTGAAAATATTGGGCTAAGTGAAATCAGAGAAAGACAGAGAAGACAAATACTGGAAGATCTCAGATATATGTAAAATATATTTTTAAAAAATTCATAGAAAAATAAATCAGACTTGTGGTTACCAAAGACAGAGGGTTGGGGGAGGGAGATTTGGAGAAAGGTGGTAAAAAGGTACAAAATTCCACTAGGAAGGTAAAAAAGTACTAGGGATGTAATGTACAGCATAATAACGACAGTCAACATTATGATATATGGGAAAGTTAGAATAAAACCCTAAAAGTTCTCATCACAAGGAGAACTATTTTTCTTTTTTCTCCTTTTTTCTTTCTTTACCTTGTATTGTAGCTATATGAGAAGATGAATGTTAGCTAAACCTATTGTGGTAATCATGTCACGGCATAAGTAAATCAATCCATCATACTGTATATCTCAAACTTATAAGTGAAGTATGGCAACCATTTCCCAATAAGAGTGGAAAAATGGAAATTAAACAGTGGCAAAGAGGAAAAATTTGACTACTGAATAAAAGCAAAATCAGTTAAAAAAAAAAAAGGACACGTTACAATGTCCATATTTTCCCCATTTGCTAAATCTTAAAAGATAGGATAACCTATAACAGAGTAGGCAGATATAAAGCAGGTATACAACCACTTTTCTCTCTCTGGAAAATGTAACTAATTACAAGCATTCTTTTCTACTGAGTTTAGCTGCATACTCAGGATTTTGGAGAAAACATTCTACACAAACACTAGAACTCATCTCCTGAGATGAAAGCTATTTGCTTTTCCTACTGAAAACAAACTAAGAAGACAGTGATTGGATTTTCAGGCACACTAGGAGCTGGGTTCCAAGCACACATACCGGAATTCATGTTTTAAGGAATGGAAGCCAGGAAATATCTGATGGAACCAGATGGTCAGATAGCCACTTCACCTCTGAATGACAGTGGTTTCTCTAGTAGGACAGTGATTTCTACAACTAGCAATGTCATTAAAAGAGCACAAATGCTCTCTGAAAAAAACAGCTACTCAGTATGACAGTCTCTCTTGAGGTCCACTAGCCAGAATACAAATATTTATAATGGTTTCAAATGTTTACTCAAGAAACACTAAAACAAACACTTCTTTTTTTTAAAAACTGTCAAACAACAGATGGTATCATCCAATGAACCAGTGACTAGAAGATGACCCATTTTAAAATCTTATTAATTTCCTAAGTTGTATTTAAAAATGCCTTCATTCTGCTATATTTGCAATAATGTACTTTTTCAGTTCAGTTCAGTCGCTCAGTCGTGTCTGACTCTTTGCGATCCCATGAACCACAGCACGCCAAGCCTCCCTGTCCATCACCAACTCCCGGAGTTTACCCAAACTCATGTCCATTGAATCAGTGAAGCCATCTAACCATGTCATCCTCTGTCGTCCCCTTCTCCTCCTGCCCTCAATCTTTCCCAGCATCAGGGTCTTTTCAAATGAGTCACCTCTTCACATCAGGTGGCCAAAGTTTGGAGTTTCAGCTTCAACATCAGTCCTTCCAATGAACACCCAGGACTGGTCTCCTTTAGGATGGACTGGTTGGATCTCCTTGCAGTTCAAGGAATCTCATGAGTCTTCTCCAATACCACAGTTCAAAAGCATCAATTCTGCACTCAGCTTTCTGTATAGTCCAACTCTCACATCCATACATGACTACTGGAAAAACCATAGCCTTGACTAGATGGACCTTTGTTGACAAAGTAATGTCTCTGCTTTTTGATATGCTGTTTAGGTTGGTCATAACTTTCCTTCCAAGGAGTAAGCGTCTTTTAATTTCATGGCTGCAATCACCATCTGCAGTGATGTTGGAGCCCCAAAAAATAAAGTGAGCCACTGTTTCCCCATATATTTGCCATGAAGTGATGGGATCAGATACCATGATCTTAGTTTAGTGAATGTTGAGCTTTAAGCCAATCTTTTCACTCTCCTCTTTCACTCTCATCAAGAGGCTCTTTAGTTCTTCTTCACTTTCTGCCATAAGGGTGGTTTCATCTGCATATCTGAGGTTATTGATATTTATCCAGGCAATCTTGATTCCAGCTTGTGCTTCATCCAGCCCAGCGTTTCTCATGATGTATTCTGCATATAAGTTAAATAAGCAGGGTGACAAGATAAAGCCTTGATGTACTCCTTTTCCTATTTGGAACCAGTCTGTTGGTCCATGTCCAGTTCTAACTGTTGCTTCCTGACCTGAAGATAGGTTTCTCAAGACGCAGGTCAGGTGGTCTGGTATTCCCATCTCTTTCACAGTTTATTGTGATCCACCCAGTCAAAGGCTTTGGCATAGTCAATAAAGCAGAAATAATGTTTTTCTGGAACTCTCTTGCTTTTTTGATGATCCAGTGAATGTTGGCAATTTGATCTCTGGTTCCTCTGCCTTTTCTAAAACCAGCTTGAACATCTGGAAGTTCACGGTTCATGTATTGCTGAAGCCTGACTTGGAGAATTTCCATAGGACACTGAAAGATGAACTCCCCACGTCGGTAGATGCCCAATATGCTACTGGAGATCAATGGAAAAATAACTCCAGAATGAATGAAGGGATGGAGCCAAAGCAAAAACAACACCCAGTTGTGGACGTGACTGATGATAGAAGCAAGGTCTGATGCTGTAAAGAGCAGTATTGCATAGGAACCTGAAATGTTAGGTCCATGAATTAAGGCAAATTGGAACTGGTCAAACAGGAGATGACAAGAGTGAACATCAACATTCTAGGAAACAGCGAACTAAGATGGACAGGAATTGGTGAATTTAACTCAGATGACCATTATATTACTACTGTGGGCAGGAATCCCTTAGAAGAAAGGGAGTAGCCATCATAGTCTAAAAAAAGTCTGAAATGCATTACTTAGATGCAATCTCACAAATGACAGAATGATCTCTTTTCGTTTCCAAGGCAAACCATTCAACATCATGGTAATCCAAGCCTATGCCCCGACCAGTGATGTCGAAGAAGCTGAAGTTGAATGGTCCTATGAAGACCTACAAGGCCTGTTAGACATAACACCAAAAAAAGATGTCCTTTTCATTATAGGGGACTGGAATGCAGAAATAGGAAGTCAAGAAATACCTGGAGTAACAGGCAAATTTGGCCTTGGAATACAAAATGAAGCTGGGTAAAGGCTAATATAGTCTTGCCAAAAGAACACACTGGTCATAGCAAACACCCTCTTCCAACACAAGAGAAGACTCTGCACATGGACATCACCAGATGGTCAACACCGAAATCAGATTGATTATATTCTTTGAAACCAAAGATGGAGCAGCTCTATTCAGTGAGCAAAAACAAGACCGGGAGCTGACTGTGGCTCAGATCATGAACTCCTCATTGCCAAATTCAGACAGAAATTGAAGAGAGTGAAGAAAACCACTAGACCATTCAGGTATGACCTAAATCAAATCCCTTATGATTATACAGTGGAAGTGACAAATAGATTTAAGGGACTAGATCTGATAGACAGAGTGCATGATGAAATATGGACGGAGGTTCGTGACACTGACATTGTACAGGAGACAGGGATCAAGATCATCCCCAAGAAAAAGAAATGCCAGAAAGCAAAATGGCTGTGTGAGGAGGCCTTACAAATAGCTGTGAAAAGAAAAGAAGCAAAAAACAAAGGAGAAAAGGAAAGATATTCCCATTTGAATGCAGAGTTCCAAAGAATAGCAAGGAGAGATAAGAAATCCTTTCTCAGCAATCAATGCAAAGAAATAGAGGGAAACAATAGAATGGGAAAGACTAGAAATCTCTTCAAGAAAATTAGAGATACCAAGGGAACACTTCATGCAAAGATGGCGTCAGTAAAGGACAGAAATGATATGGACCTAAGAGAAGCAGAAGATATTAAGAAGAGGTGGCAAGAATACACAGAAGAACTGTACAAAAAAGGTCTTCTTGACCCACATAATCACGATGGTGTGACCACTCACCTAGAGCCAGACATCCTGGAATGTGAAGTCAAGTGGGCCTTAGGAAGTATTACTATGAACAAAGCTAGTGGAGGTGATGGAATTCCAGTTGAGCTATTTCAAATCCTAAAAGCTGATGCTGTGAAAGTGCTGCACTCAATATGTCAGCAAATTTGGAAAACTCAGCAGTGGCCACAGGACTGGAAAATGTCAGTTTTCATTCTAATCCCAAAGAAAGGCAATGCCAAAAAATGCTCAAATGTACTTTTTAGTTTTAATTATTTTTTCCTGAAATCTGCAAGATAGTGAGAAGAAAACCAGTTTTCAGTGCATAGATATTTAAATCTACTGCATTTCAGTCCTCTTCTCTCCACTGGGAGCAGAGTACTGATTTTAGCCTGAAAGACCTGGCAAAAAAGAACTGCCTCTTATTAAATTGCCTGCTGGGCTTATTGAAACCTGTAAATTTTCTATAGAACTAATCACAGTTTTCATTTAGTTGGCAAAGACAACTGATATTTATAGCTAATTTCTACCATGTTCCAAGTTCTCTGAACATTAATACTCAATAATATGTAAGAAAGCAGATTTTCCTTATAGGTTATTTGGGATGTGGATTCACACAACTTTGCTGCAGGTGATGAAAGAAACTTATGAATTATTAATGTATGTCCCTCAAATAGCTACTTTTTAAAGAATATATATATATTCTTTATGTATATGTATATATACATACATACATATATGTGTATATATACATACATACATATACATACATATATCTATATGTATATGTATATACATATATACATGTGTGTGTATATATATATTCTTTAAAAAGTAGCTTATATATATATACATATATATATGCATACATATGTGTATGTTTGTGTGTGGGGTGTGTGTGTGTATTTGCAAAACTGAATAACTTATTTAGATAACTAAACTAACTTTATTGTATTCTGGATATTTTATAAATGTTATGGCTTATATGATCAACTAACTTTGGTAATGATACCTTGGATTAAATATCAATAAGTTTTCAGAAACATGCAGGTTTTAGATATAGTTCTCAGTAAAATATTTAGTCTATTTGAAGCATTAACATACCTTGGCTTGGACCAATATTATCTATCTATAGGCAATGTGAGGGAAAGCAGAAAGTTCAAAAATAATATTCTACCAATAAGACCTGGAGAAGTTCGAGATAGCCTTCCCTGGGGCACACAAAACAAGTAAAGGCAGAACTATGACTAAAGTTTAGGATCCCGATGATCTGAGCTGCCAAGCTTATAAAACCATTATAATTCAGTTTATATGTTCTATAGATTTATTGCATTTGACCTACTTTCTGACTTTTAGCATATACTTAACTTCTATTTACTTATAATTATAGATTTCAGTTGAAAAACATTTTTAAGTAAGAATCTACTCAATAAAATATTCCTACTGATGTTGCACAAAATGTGCATTTATATAAATAAATATAATTGTATATTACTTCCTGAAAAGCATCTAATCATTAATGGAACTTCTGGTGATAATGTATTTTCTATCCTTTTCATCTGTTTATCCAACTTTAAACATGAGTTCTATGAATGCATTCATTCATTCAAGTCTTTAATTCATTATTCATCCAGACATTCATTAAACAGTTCCTTTTAGTAACTCCTAGGTACCAGATACAGTTCTATGTATTGGGATACAGCATTAAAACATATGTGACATATTAAAACTTTTATTCTCATGGTAGAAACATAAAATAGACAGACATAACATTGGATAGTGGTATGTGCTACAAAGAAAAATAAAGAAAGGTAAAGAAGCAGAGGGTGATCAGAAGGGAGTCAAGGAAGCTGTTTCTCAGATGGGGATTTAAATAGAGACCTGAATGTAGTGACCAGTTTGGAAGTTTGATGAAGACAATCCCAGTCTGAGGAAACTTCAAATGCAATGGCCCTGAAGGTCTCTGAATATATCATGCTTAAAAAAAAAAAAACAGCAAGAAGACAGGATATTATGTGCAGAGATGGCCAACAGAAAGAGGGAAAGGTAATTAGATTTCCAAGGATAACTTTTGTACACTGGCTTTGTAGGTAAAAATAGGTTCAACTTCAAATATGATGGACAGGCATTGAAAGGTTTTAAGAAAATTATTTTGGCTGTTTTATAGTGAAGAGAAAGTCCTAGTGAATAATAGTGGGACTGTGAGTGTGGTAAAAGTAAAAGTGGAGAGACAGGTCAGTTTCGAGCCAAGATTCTCATTTTAAAGCTCGAATTACACAACTGCAACCAGTAATAATAAAACCATCAAAACACTGTTCTAGGAAAAGGAAATATAGTTGCTCAAATAGCTGATGCTTTGCACTAAGTGTTTTATGTGTTAAATCTCAATGAAATTACCTCATAACACTGGGACATGGGTACTATTCTTATCCCTAAGATTCAATGAGAAGTTTGATATACAAAGACATTAATAACTTGTCCAGAGATGAACATCTAATAAATGGTGGAGCCAGGAATTTAACTTAGTCAATCCAAGTTAAATTTCTGTGATAAACTCCAAATTGAACACTTGGTCTCTGATATAAGATGGTTCCTGAGCATCTCATCACCAAACTTCCAAATGTCCATGCTTCCTAATTGTCTAAAGCAAGAAGATAATACTGACAAGTTGAGCATTCCTGATTTATTTCTATTTGTTAACAAAGCATCCCATTCTCAGAAATGTCCAGCTTGATTCTAAGTTATATAGCCACCATAATCAAAGCTGCCAGATGCTTTTTTCTTTTTTTTTTCAGTTGCACATTGTTCCATCAAAAGATGAAGTACACCTATCAGTGTGCCTTCAATAAGTGGAGAAATCTCTCCATTTATCTGCAAACATTTACATTTCTTTGCTACTTTGCTCCAGCACCTGCAGTGCCTCATAAATAGAGGCTCTCAGCAATACACTTTTATCAGTTTCATTCAGGTCATCCAATTCTGTAATCTCCACATTGAAACACTGAAATCTATTTTGCTTCTAAATTATAATAGTGCTTATTACCTCAGAAAAACATATGTTCAAAGGAAACAGCGAGCTCTGTTGTACATATCAACACACACCTAAAAATACTCTCTAATAATGGGAATAAATCCAGCAAATAGACTGCCTGCTTTTCCTCAATTTCTAATACCTCACAAAATGAATAGGCAAGGCCCAAGTAATGGAGCAGCTACCCACAAGATCAATACAATTATGCTCAAATACGAAAAAATCTATGCACATTTCCAGAGGGTGACTATCCTTATGGAAAGTTAATTTATTCTTGGCAGAAGTAGGTTATCACTATGCATATGTACCCATTGCTTAATTTAATAAATCCTAATAAATATAATCCCTCACATAAGCACTTTTATTTGAATTCCCGAAAATAGAGATTTGTGGTAAAAGATACCTGCAATGATTTTTTTTTTAATTCCTGATATAATGTAAATTATTTATGTTGACTTTCTTCATGTCCTTAAAATTTTACTGTTTTTGAGATTTATGGGAACATGAAATAAAAGAACAAGGTAACAAAATGATAGCAAAGATATTTTCAACATTGGAAATAATTCATACAGTTCAAATAGCAAATGCGTTTCATAGAAACACCAACATCTTGATAATTTCAATAAGGTATAGCTTAGGATGATTTTTAAACAGTCTTTTTTTTTGTCATCTTTTTTTACAGTGTGATATCTGTTAACTTGTGAGAGTGCTTTTACAACTTAGTCTGAGTGAAGATTTTGCTTGTTCACAACCAAAATTGTCATTGTTTGTGTAAACCATATGCTAGAGCTTTAGGAAGATAATTGCTGGTTAAGAAATAAACTGGCATTCTGTGAACACAATGTCTAATCAAAAGCTAAAGAACACAAGAGGGAGATGACCTTGAACTCCATGTGTCAATGGATATTCTGGGGACATAATACATTTGAAAGAATAGTGTAATTAAATGCTCTTTAGTTTAAAGAGTTTGGGTGTTCTATCACCATAAAACAATTATTTTATTAAGTGATCAACCAGGCATAGTACTTCACTACATCCCATTAGCAGAGAAAAGACCAAGTATAAAGATTCTCCCAGAGAGCTTCAAAGCTAAGACAGATACACTGACTTAGATTGATTTTGGGGGAAAACTCCAAAACAGCTACATAATCCACTGACTGAAGCATAGATATTTGTATGCTCAATTTAGGTGTATTTTCCTCAGGATGTAAATACTCATAATTCAGGAAATTTGAACGTGTTTACAGATTTTATTGCTACTGAAGTATGCATATTTCTATAGCTTCCTTTATGTTTCCATTCTCTAACTTGATGCCAAAGTGGGCTCACAAAAACCTATTTGCACAGCTGATGTCCCTTTTGGCTGTGAACATAAAGAGACTGATTTGGAACAGACTGAGTAGCCCCAGGAGAAGCTTTGGCAATGATATTCCATTACCGCCTATCTGAATCAGTCACAGTACACTAGTCAGACCTGAATTAACTCTGAGCACAAATAATCAATGGAATATGTAAATTAGACATCAGTTGACATTTTTTGGTAACATTTATTTTCAATGCCAATTTTATTTAGATATCTAAATTGGGAGGAATTGTGTGGATATGTTTTTAATCACCAAAACAAAAACACTAGATGTGGTAAACGACTGCATTTGCAGTAGAAGTCTGTTATGAAAAATTTAGCTTATTTTCCTGTTATGTATATATTCCCATGCCCAGGTCCAAGGGTTAATATACCACTCAGTTCCAATCCTGGACAGTAAATTTGCATTGAAATTCAAAAAAAATTTTTTAAAAAAAGTGTGTTCTCTGGGTATGACCACTTTTACTACAAATGTATGACTTTGGTCATCAGGGCAACCAGACAAGAAAATGTCAGTGGTACAGCTCAAGACTATTCTCACTAAGATAAACAAGGAACTTCTTTGATCCTTAGTGTCATATGATGGCAGTATTCCTTCTGTCAATGGATTCAGAGATCAGTTAAGAGTTTTATGAATGAAGAGATAAGCAAATGTCACTGAAGTGGTGACATCATAGGCTGATTAAACATTACAGCTGCAAGAGAACTTAAGAACTTCTACCCCAATGTGCTGAATTTTAGGTGAGAAAACTGAAGATTAATAAAGGAAAATTACTAGGATTGCCCAGCTAATGAGTGTAAGCTCTATATCTATTCAATAAAAATGGAATAATAAGCAAACTACACACACACACACACACATATACATAAAGTATATATGCTATATATGTCATTAGCCATATGTCACTGATAGGAATCAGAGTCTCAGAAAGTGATAAAGAACTACAAAATAAAATGAAATGATGAAGAACTATCTCAAGATTGCAAGATCACATCATTATTTAATTGCAGATATTGCAAAGTATTACTGTTCATGTGTCAATGTGACTTGACTATCCTGCCCAGTTTCTACTCTGGATGTTGCTGTGAATGTATGTTTTTAGATGCTGGAAAGTGAAAGTCACTTAGTCATGTCCAACTATTTGCTACCCCCTATGGACTGTATAGTCCATGGAATTCTCTAGGCCAGAATACTGGAGTGAGTAGCCTTTCCCTTCTCTAGGGTATCTTCCCAACCCAGCGATTGAACCCAGGTCTCCCGCATTTCAGGCGGATTCTTTACGAGCTGAGCTACAAGGGAAGCCCAAGAATACTGGGCTGATTGGAATACTGGAAAGATTGAAGGCAGGAGGAGAAAGGGACACCAGAGGATGAGATGGCTCGATGGCATTACCGACTCAATGGACATGAGTTTCAGTAAACTCTGG
Source organism: Cervus elaphus (assembly GCF_910594005.1). NCBI lineage: Eukaryota > Metazoa > Chordata > Mammalia > Artiodactyla > Cervidae > Cervus > Cervus elaphus. Next base: position 48,418,716 of record NC_057829.1, on the reverse strand, counting down.
GAGATGACAATAATTAGGGAGGGCCTGGCATGCTGCAGTCCATGGAGTTGCAAAGAGTTGGACACGACTGAGTGACTGAACTGAACTGAAGAATATGAAAGAGGGTAGCCTATCCCTTCTCTAGCAGATCTTTCTATTAATTCAGTTCAATTAAATCAGTTCTATTAAATCAGTTCAATTCCGGCCCAGGAACTGAACTGGGCTCTCCTACATTGCAGGCAGATTCTTTACCAACTGAGCTATCAGGGAAGCCCAACATCTATAATCAGTAGACTCTGAGTAAAGCAGATTACCATCCACAATGTGAGTGGCTTTATCCAAGCAGTTGAAAACCTTAAGGACACAGTCTAAGGTTTCCCAAAGGAGAAGCAATTCTGCCTCAAGACTACAACAGAGAAAACCTTCCTGAGTTTCTAACCTGCTGGCCTATGGTGTGGTTTTCAGACTCAAGGCTGCAACGTCCACTCTTATCTGAATTTCCAACCTACAGACATGCCCTTTATTTTTTGGATTTGCCAGCCCGCACAATCACTTAAGCCAATTCCTTTAACTCAGTCCATCCCTCCCTCTCTCTCCCTCCCTCTCCCTCCCTCCAAGGAGGAGATGTTAATAAGACTCATTATTAAGTACAGTAATGGATATCCAGTGCCTAACATACTGCCTACTCTCTGTCTAAAACTTAAGAACTCAGATTGTTAATAATTTCCCAAACTCATATCCTTTATAACATGCATGGTAGCTCTTGAAAGAAAGGAAAGGAAAAACAAGGAAGTAAGGAAGGAAAAAAGAAACGAAGGAAGTCAATTTAGGAAAAATCTGAACACTAAACTGGATTTTCTGTCCTTATATGTTCTTTGAGGATATGTGTTATTTTTAAGGTGTTATATTGAAGTGATGGCTAACATACAATAAGTAGTATGAGTCTGTAAAATGGCTTAGCTCATATACTTTGTTTAGACAGTATTTAGTGATCAATAATAATCAAAACATTGAAAATATACTACAGCATTTGTCCTATTTGTGAAAATGAACTCTTCAAAAACTGTAATGTTAGTTCGACAAGTAGGTTTTTTGTTTTTTCCTATGCTAGCATGTATTATGTTAACCTCTGGCCATTTTAGGTTCACAGTGATACAACTCTCATTATATTTTCAACTTTTAAAAATTTGACTGAGGAACTTTATTTCATGTAGCCCATGAAGTGAGAGTTGAAGGTCAATTAACTGCATTGTTCACGGCCAGTGGCTTCTTACTGAAGAATGCTAAGATACAACTGGGAGAGAATAACTATCTTGGTGATACTCAGTGCTATTACAGGCTAAAGAGCAAAAAGAATGATAGCTTAATAAGTTACTAAGCTATAAAATAATGTTGAATAGGGACAATAAGAATTTCAAAGGTCACTGTAGTAGACCTACACTGCAAAAGGGAAACGAAGATATCTTTGTGGTCAAAATTAATTATCTCTAGAGCTAATACTAGCATTGCTAAAGGTGTCAACACTTATCTCTAAACCTGTAAATTCAACACGTATGACATAAAACTTACCTCTCAATTTTCTAATGGTTTTACCTATATTAGAAGCTTCCGTTCATAAAGAAATTCTCTCTCTCTCGGGTACACAGGCACACATACACACACATACAGTCTTCCACACACACATATCTGTGTATGCAGATGCATGCATAATTTCCATACAAATCCTCCCACACACGTAGATATTATCCCCAGACATATTCCCAAAATACATGTAACACTGGCAACACACACGTTACCAACATGAACACGCATCATGCACATATGCACACATACTCCCATGCTTACATAGACCCAACTTACTACAAAAAGAAGCAATCATAAAGAAATACATTTCAGTATCCACACAAAACTCATTAAGACATTGTTATCATACAAAGCACATGTATATTTTTTAATCACATGGAAGAAAATTTTGAGTAAAGATATTTGAATGCAGATAGGTCACATAATCTTATTCCTGTATATACAATGACATAATTGTCACTTTAAAGAGAAGAAAAATAAAAAAGAAAAACAATAGAGTAAAGAAAAAAAAAGAATCAATACAAACACAAACCTCTTTAAAATCCATCAGGAACAGCCTATGAAGGCAAGATTATAAACTAATGTGATACTATTCAAGAAACAGAGGAATCAATTGGTACAAGAAATTAATGATTTTGGGGTAGCACAAGAAGTTCCAAATTCTATTCATACTACTCAGAAATAATTCTGGGAAATTCAAATACTTTCTGACATTCATCACCCATGTCCTCAGATCCTGAGGGATAGAAATTAGAGTTCATGGAGAGGGATAATTAAAGTAAAAATTTGACTCTGGCACATTAAAAAATTCCAAGGATTCAAACTCAGCTGACCAAATGGTCAGAAATGGAGGGTATTTCCAACCTGGGTAGAATAAATGTCAAGGCTTTATAGTATATAGAATGAAATCTTCAAAGGAACAACAGAAACATGATCCTTCTCTCTTTTCCATCCCCACCCAAAACTATAGTTTCAGGTGAACTTTATCTGCAAAACACAAAAAGCATAATTCATATATGTTGAACAGGAAACTTAATTGACCCTATATCAAAGGAGTTAGACACTGGCATAAATAAGCTGTGAAATAAAATAAAAACCTTCAAAATTATACATCTCAAGAGAGATGTGAGCAATTCAGGACAGAATAAAACATTATCCCGGGGACAAAAGAAATTATCTCACCAGTAATTTTTCATACTGCCCAAGTTAGCAATATCATTAATAAATGATATTATCACTTACTATACTAAATGATAATATAAATCAATTTATTAAATACATCAACTGAAAATAATAAAAATAGATTGAATAAAGGGAATTTAAGAGCTAATGAATGGTTTAAAATGATACTAATGCAGCACTAGTAATTAACAGTATGGCAAACTGAAAATTAAATTACTGATAGAGAAAGTATTTGAGATAATCAATATAATGTAAAATAGAATGTCAAACAGAGGGAAGATAATGAGATATAGAACAGTGATATTCCAATATAAGAATAATTGCTATCACTTAGGTTAAATTAAAGAAAAAAAATGGATCCAAAAGATAATCCAAATATTTTAGGGAAATTTTTCTGAAAATAATGAATATTCGGTTTGAAAAGACAAATCATATTCTGGACAAAGTAGATATAAATGATAAGTAAAATAATATATCCACATTAAGTTATTAAATATTAAGGATAAAATATAATTTTTCATCAGTTATCTAGGCTGAAAAATCTAATTCCCTAAAAAACGAAATTTAACCAGATTTAAATTTTCCAATGTGACAATCAAGACTAGATGTTAGGAGAAAATGTCTACAAATGTATAAATGAAAGAAAATATGCCCTAAAGATATACTCAGTCAAGGTACTATTCATGTATAAACAAAACAAAAACAATGAAAACATTCTTAAAAGTAAAAAAAAACAAAACAAAACATACTGGATAATAATACTTCCGTAAGTCTTTCACACACACATACATACACAGACATACACACATGCAAATACACACTAAATTAATTAGCAATTAAGAAAAACAAGGAACTCATGAAGTATTGGAAGAACTGTGTTTAAAGAATGAAAAGTGAAAATTGAATGAAATTAAACAAGAATGAAAACTGTGCAAATGTGATTGAAAAAAATTAATGTAATTACAGCAAATTGTTACAAGTCTTAAAAAATGTAATGTGACTCACAAAATTAGGAAAAACAATAATTGACTATTCTCAAATTTTCATATCAAATAGCCAATCTATACTATGTAATATGAAAGTGTAGTTCAAACACAATGGCTTTAACTTAATGATAATTTTGCAATTTTCTTATCAATATTAAATTCATCTTAATTATTATTGCAAGTTTCTCACTGCTTGAATTTTCAGTTAACTTATTTTCTTTTCTTAAACACAACAGAATTAAATTTACTATTGTAATGAAATATAGCATGTATACTATAATCCATTTTCATAAGCATATTTGTCACTCTAGTTAGACAACTACCCTTTTATTTTCTCTAACATTTATTTGTTAACAACCCCAAATTTTCTCTCTCATATGATAAAATATTGTTTGCAAATTAAACATATGTATTAAGAATCCGATTCCTGGTCAGGGAACTAAGATTCCACATGCTGAGCATGGTGGCCAAATAAAGGGTTAAGAATAGTTTATTTTTTTTTTTTCATTGTCAAAATTTATTATAGTCATGCAATCTTCCCTTCTTCCAGCCCAACCACAAATTATGCTTTCAGTACCCATTACAGTTGCTCAACCGCTTCTTACTTCAACCTTCCCCCCCACCACCTCATTTATTACTCAAGAACAATTCCTTTAAAAAGTTCTATCTACAACTGTGTTCAAAATGACCAAAATGAAGCAAGTCTTGGGTCACTTAGCATATCTACATGCCTCATAAGAGCCATGCATATGTAGAATAGGATGACTTGCTCTGGAAGAAAGAAAAGGCATGCTCACAGCAGTGTTATGTAGTCAAAGCCAAGCTATGAGGTTCTTATTTGTCCGATTAGAGGTACATTCATCTGGACCTCAGATTGACATCTGGAATGAGTCCCTCAGCATCCTCAGACCATTTTTCTCATCAGTGATCAAGAATAATTTAAAGAACTCTCATACATCCCCTCACCTGAATATCCACTTTCTCCAAGTATCCAGCTAATCTTGTAGTCATCTCTTTTTCTACCTGTGTATGTATCTATAGAGATGTCTAGACTCAAAATTATCTGATGCAAACCATGTTTATTTTGATATGACACAGTACATTGGTTCTGCACTGCTTAACCTCATTTTAATGAGCATATATAATTTTTACCACAAGGAGTAGGTGAGAATTAAGAGAATAAATCATGTCACAGGTGAAGAACTTTAATTATACCAAGGAACTTGGATTTGGTCTCTTTATGTTACTACAAAATTCATGAACTTTCTTTGTAATTTCAAATTTGTAAGGCAGCTGAAAGGGGAACAGAGAATTCTGTGTGCATTTATGTATGGGAGAAAGACAGACAAGTGAGGCAAGTGAGGAAAGACAGAAAGAAAGAGACGCAAATAGAGGCAAAAAGACTGAGAATGAACAAGTGAGAATTATTTAATATTACAGTTTCACCCCATCCGGGACTGTTCTTAGCATCCTCTCCTTCTATAAGATCTTTTCTTCAGGTACCTTTCTGAATATCATTGTCTTTGGTTCTAGTAACTCATGTTTAGTAATTTGCCTTTTATTTTCACTTCTCAAAGCAATGAAGTTTTGATAATGAATTGCAGTTCAAACCCCAGGAGAAAATTTAGTCATTAAATCCTATAAGGACTCATCCAAGGTTCTATTTTGAAAATATATGTTATGGAATTCAACTAAGATATCTTTTTCTAGATTTTTGATGTCAGCAAAGATTAGGAATAATGTGAAATGTTCTAACTAGATACAAAACCAAACTGATCTTAATATGTATGCGGACTTTACAGTTGTGAACATGTTTATAATTCCTGACCCAGTTTCTATAATTTCACAAAAGAACCTCTTGTTTATTTCTGCATATAATCAGTGAAATTAAACTTTATATGATATTACCTCACATAAACAAATATATTTAAAGTACTAGAACATCATTTGGATAGACTCAACTATTTTACTTTTCATAGCATAGAATTTGACCAGAAGATAGAGTATTTTAACTATTTTTATAGCCAGTAGTTGTCATCCAGAAACTTCAGAGTAAATTAGGTTTGATACTGCTCAAGAAGTAGGAAGGCAGACACTATTGAGAAAACAAACAAAAAACAAGTACAATGGCTTGACATATAAATTTAATGAAAGTTGACGATTGGAAAGAAGAACACAGATACTATAGCTGAAAGGCAGTTCATTACCAGTTTTTATAATCCTTACTGAGCCAGGGAAATCTAACATGCATTTCAAATAGTTTTTGAAATGTAATACTGGAGCCTATCTCCTCAGCAATATCCAGAAAACCCTTAAAAGTAATATAAGTAAAGCTTTCCTTTCATTGTTTTTGCATCATTTAGTTTCATGAACTTCAGGGAGAACTGAACAAGTAGAGATGTGCCCTGCCCGTTGAAAAAATAGCTAGGAAAATAATTGGCATCGTGCTTCAAGGGAGACAGATTTGAGCCAAACAAAGGTACATCCTATATTAATATGTGAGCTTAGAAACCAGGCAAGCCTAACGCTGCCAGACCTCTGGGTCAGAATATTAACATTTCTTTCTGGCGTGGTACAGCTGGAGTTGAATGCAAATGAATGTATTTATAATTAGAAAACAATTTAATTATGATTTGTAGGTGTCTGACAGGCTGACATCTGATCTCTACTTACTCTTTCACTGGCTTAACATTATTTTTATGTCCTGAGATATATAACTCAGATGGAAGGTTTTTGCTTATCGACTCTCCACTATTCTAAGGGTTACTAGGCTTTTCTGTATCTATACACTTACTAACTTGACCCCTATATTTCAGAACTTCTGTAACAGAGTGAATTTCATTAAACTATTGTGAGGATTGTTGAAAGAACAAAACTTGTTAAACAAATTTGCTTTAATAAATGCCATAAAATTACCTGACAAACAATTGAAGTTTCAAAATATTCCCTGATGTATCACAAAGGATTAACACAAGAGGATCAGGGTTACGAGTCCCCAATTTGGAAATACATGTAAAGTGAGGATAAGCAAAAAAAAAAAAAAAAAAAAGGCATTTTTATATCTTGTGAGTATGAAAACAAGAAAATAGTTTTAGTACAGAATATAGTATACTTATTCCAGAATATTATACTGGGGTCACCATTCATACATATTTCAATGTTATATTACCAAGATAAGAAAAGTACAATTTAAAGGAAAGAAAAGTAAGTCTATTTATTCAACCATTTGTCACTAAGAAGAGCTGATTCAAGATGAAGCATGATGTTATCTAAAGGACAATTTCATCTGGCATCCATATATAACGAACTTAGAAGAAGTGTTATATTATTTAGATGACTTAGAATGCTACAATAATATTAGCAGAAATCTGAATTTTTATGAAGTGTGTGTTGGTATGGGGGGAGACAATGTGGTAGAGAGAGAACACAAACTGCTTTTGTTGAAGTAAAGATATTAAAATATAATTTGAGGAGATAATGGAACTCAGGAACAACACCTCTGGTGAACCGGAGCCATGCCATTTATATACTCTCATTCTTAAAACGAGAAATTCAGACATGTGTCTCCATAATGCCTACATACCTTTGCTTTCATAGACTCTCCCTCTGGTGGAAGCATCAGAAGTTAGACAAAGACTTCCCTATGATTTTTTTTTGAGGAATGTGTGAAACCCCTACACACCTCCAGCAATAGTGGTAACATTATTAACATTAGGAAGTTGAGAAACAAATTTCAATCTTATTCCATCAGAGTAAATTATTAAAACTCTCAGTTCAATTCAGTTCAGTTGCTCAGTCGAATCCCACTCTTTGAGACCCCATGGACAGCAGCATGCCAGGCCTCCCTGTCCATCACCAATTCCCGGAGCTTAACCAAACTGATGTCCATAGAGTCGGTGATGCCATCAAACTGTCACATCTTCTGTTGTCCCCTTCTCCTCCTGCCTTCAATATTTCCCAGCATCAGGGTCTTTTCTAATGAGTCAGTTCTTCCCATCAGGTGGCAAAAGTATTGGAGTTTCAGCTTTAGCACCAGTCCTTCCAATGAATATTCAGGGTTGATTTCCTTTAGGATGGACTGATTGAATCTCCTTGCAGTCCAAGGGACTCTCAAGAGTCTTCTTGACCACACAGTTCAAAAGCATCAATTCTTCAGCACTCAGCTTTCTTTATAGTCCAACTCTCACATCCATACATGACTACTGAAAAAACCATAGCTTTGATTAGACAGACCTTTGTTGGCAAAGTAATGACTCTGTTTTTTAATATGCTGTCTAGGTTGGTCATAGCTTTTCTATGACCAAGCATCTTTTAATTTCATGACTGCAGTGACCATCTGCAGTGATTTTGGAGCACCAAAAAATAAAGTCTGTTACCGTTGTTATTGTTTCCCCATCTATTTGACATGAAATGATGGGACTGGATGCCATTATCTTAGTTTTTTGAATGTTGAGTTTTCAGCCAACTTTTTCACTCTCCTCTTTCAATTTCATCAAGAGACTCTTTAGTTCTTTGCTTTCTGCCATAAGGGTGGTGTCATCTGCATATCTCAGGTTATTGATATTTCCCCCACCAATCTTGATACCAGCTTGTGCTTCATCCAGCCCAGCATTTCTCATTATGTCCTCTGCATATAAATTAAATAAGCAGGGTGACAATATGCAGCCTTGACATACTCATTTCCTGATTTGGAAACAGTTTGTTGTTCCATGTCCAATTCTAACTGTTGCTTCCTGACCTGCATACAGATTTCTCAGGAGGCAGGTCAGGTGGTCTGGTATTCCCATCTCTAGAAGACGTTTCCACAGTTTGTTGTGATCCACACAGTCAAAGACTTTGGTGCAGTCAGTAAAGCAGGAGTAGATGTTTTTCTGGAACTCTCTTGCTTTTTCAATGATCCAGCGAATGTTGGCAATTTGATTTTTGGTTCCTCTGTCTTTTCTAAATCCAGCTTGAATATCTGGAAATTCATAGTTCACATACTGTTGAAGCCTGGTTTAGAGAATTTTGAGCATTACTTTGCTAGCGTGTGAGATGAATGCAATTGTGCGGTAGTTTGAGCATTCTTTGGCATTGCCTTTCTTTGGGATTCTAATGAAAACAAAACTTTTAAATCCTGCGACCACTGCTGAGTTTTCCAAATTTGCTGGCACATTGAGTGCAGCACTTTCACAGCATCATCTTTTAGGATTCGGAATAGCTCAACTGGAATTCCATCACCTCCACTAGCTTTGTCTGTAGTGATGCTTCCTAAGTCCCACTTGACTTTGCATTCCAGGATGTCTGGCTCTAGGTAAGTATTTACACCATCGTGGTTATCTAGGTCATGAAGATCTTTTTTGTATAGTTCTTCTGTGTATCTTGCTACCTCTTCTTAATATCTTCTGCTTCTGTTAGGTCCATACCATTTATGTCCTTTATTGTGGTTTGGTATTCCCATCCCTTTAAGAATTTTCCACTGTTGTTTGTGATCCACACAGCCAAAGGCTTTAGCATAGTCATTGAAGCAGAAATAGATGTATTACTTTTAATTAACATATTTTGAAGAGATTTGTATATTTAATGTAAAAGCAAACCAAATGGATTTTATAAGGGGTTGTTTGAATAAGAATTTTTAGAAAAGGGAAAGTCTTTTTATTTTCCCCCAGGGTGCCTATTTACCTCCAAGTTGTGTACTGTGTCAATTTTATAATTTTAAATGATATTTGATTTGTGATTAAAAAAAATCATAGTTGCAAAATGGATTAACTATTTCTAAATTGCCATAACATATCTGTGAGGAAAAGGATTATCTGGTGTATGTGGAGCAGTGTGTGCACCCCACAAAGACTGGCTGAGAGGGTACGCAGATACTGAAATGAATGGAAATCCACTCCCCAGTGTTTGCACCCTGAGTCGAGGATGAGTCAAGTTAAAGAATGGTGTACTTTTTATATTATTGTCTCACCAAAAGGTTGCTTTTCTGAAACTTAGCCAAAGATGCTATTGATGCTAAATACTTTATTGAATAATGCAGTCAAAATTCTGCATATGAGGGGTTAGTGAATAGCTAGGGCCTTATGAGAGGATTTATTATCTATTGTGTTTATATTCTTTATGAAGTCTCAAAAGAATTCTATGTGGCTGCCCAGAATGCCATGTTGAATAGAAAGAAGGACTCTCACTCTGTTGGAGTTCATATTCAAGTGGATAGAGCAGTGTTTAGCACAAACAGGGGTAGAATGTAAACCATAAGAAAAATGAGACAAACAGCACTGAGTATAAGAATAAAGATACATGATACTGTCTTTAACACACTATCTTTTGGAAAGTTCAAAATGACTTGAAGTTGACCCGAAATAATTAACTTCCTCAATATTATATTTCAGCTACTTCTAATGCCCAAGGACTAGGTAAGCAACTTGAAATAGGAATTTTTCTAAACTGCAGAAATCTTACTTGAAATATATTTGGAAGCTAATGATTATATAGCATTTACATAGACAATCAAGCATATAATATATTTTCTAAGAAATATTCTATACAATTTTGCATATTATAGAATAGTATAGTAATTTACTGCACAGTAAATGTCAATATCAGAGAAAATCTAGCTATGGCTGAAAGTGTTGTAACTTGATTGATGAGGTTATTAACTGTGTCTCTAATACAACCACTATCTCAAGCTGACATACTATAAGATAAAGCTTCAATTTACTTAAGTCCAGGTAATGGTGGTAAGTATTATTAACATTTTCTCTTTCATTACTCTGAAGTTGGAAGAAATGGGTGACAATCAAATAAAAAAAGTTCGCAAGGTCAACTATTTAAAATATGTAAATGTGTGTTTGTATGTGTTGGTGACCTGCACAATTACGGGTTCTTCAAGATCTGCTAAATCTATGATGAATAATGTAGAACAAATGAAAACTCCTTTCTGTACCAACTTGAGGAGGATCTAATTCTTTCATATATTTTAGAAGGAGGGTCATTGAGGCAGGAAGGGATAAAAAAGATTATCAACAAAGTAATTTCCAGCAATCTGTCACCAGGTCATCATTCCAAACTTAAGTTTCTCTTAAAAATACGAAAAATATGCTTTTGCTTATCATTTGATTTCTAACAGTGTAGTTGTTTTTGTTTTTTTTTTTTAATAGGGGTTGCAAGGAAAGAGCCTTGCAAGGATATATTGTTACTGCTAATGAATCGACCTTGGCATTACTTCTCTTCCACCTGTATCCAATTATCAAGCCAAAGCCCCTTTCCTGCCAATACACTAATTGCTTTAGGTGACAGGTCTGTTAAATGATCCCTGCCCAAAATGACTACCTCTTCAAGGATTAAAAAAAAAAAAAAAGATATAAAATTTAGTTAAAAGCTACCAGAACAGATGTGGATATTACAGAGCATTCAGGTCTGATATAATATTAAAGGTACATACCACTTATATATTATGTAATATTTCATTCTGATTTTACCCTTACCATTTATCCTACTTTGCATCAAAGCTAACTGTTTGAAAGACAATTTGTGTGACGTTTATTGTATAGAATTTAGGTCTCAGCTTCAAATCACTGAACATCCCTGAATAGTCAGGTCATTGAGCTACCCTTTCAGGATTTTATTAACTGCTTCCTAGCTCTGTGTGATTCCTTTTGAATCTCTTAAAAATTCAGACTTTATTTGACCTTCATGATTCATAATCATGAAAACTAAATCAATTTGTTTGCCTTGTGCTATAACTTTAATGTCTGGAATCAAAACTTTACAATCTCTAAATGTAGTCTTAAAAAGAGTTTGAAATAGTGCATTACTTTGATGTATTATTTCACATGTATACTATAGCATTAATTTAAAATCTCATATTTGAATTTATTTTCTAGAATTATAGTGTGTTATTTTACTAACATTTTATCTTCTCTTTCCCTTTAAGATCAGTTTTGTCTTTATAGTTTAGTTTCACTCTAAAGAGTTAAAACTAAACTCAGAGTTACACTGTTCTACGTGTTTATACTATCTACCTGAAATCTGAGAAACAGCTGGTTATTCGCATGGAATTAAACTGAATATTGAAGGTGTTATAACAATTGAACACCATAAAACATGTTCAACTATACTCTTATTCCTACTTCTTAGTAAGTTGCATACCAAAACTATATTAATTCTTTACTCTCCTGCAACAAATTGTGCAAATTAGACCATTTAGGCAAATCAGAGAGAGAGCTAGCAGAAGGATGGGTGGGTGGGGAGGTGTGTGTGTGTGTGTGTGTGAATAAAATACTTACTGAGCACCTACATTTATTTCTTTCACCATAATATATACCTTGTAGTATTAGGTTTAATTCCCCTGACTCCTTTACAGATGCAAAAACTGATGCTCAGAAATTTTAAGAAAATTGCTCAAGGGGCAGATTGCTAACCCATGGCAATAAAAATTTGAATACACTACTATCTGGTATCAATCCCATGTACTTTATACGATACAATACCGATCCTGATAACAAAACTACTACAATAAATTAAATGCTTTTAGCACCTCTTCTGTGCTTATATGATCCTACAAACCTCAGTTCAGTTCAGTCGCTCAGTTTTGTCTGACTCTTTGTGACCCCATGGACTTCAGCAATCTTCAAATTACCTACAAACCTCAAGTACATTTATCTCATTTAGGCTTCAGAAATCTGTTATAAAACTGAGACATCAGGACTAATTTAGACAGGGAGGTTAGAGGAGATTTTGCTGAAAAAGGTAAAATTTAAGCTGAGTTCCAAAGCATTATTAGGATTTAGCCAAGGGAATACTAAAAGAAAACTGAAAGAAATATACTTCTATGAGAAAATACTATGTAAAACTATTTAATGAGCCATATGACATTAATACCGCCAGATTACAAACTTTTTTTTACTGCCTACACATCCTAATTTGTTATCTGCAATTTTTAAATCCAAATTATGTTGGGGAATTTATTTTTGCAAAATTACATATTTCTCCTTTGGTTATTAATATGTATAGTGAGTACACTTATTGTTGTTTCTGAATACAATGTTCAGTGAAATATATAGTAAAGCTTAGTAAATTTTACCTTCTATTTTTAATAAGAAAACTGTACTTATTGAATTTCCATCATGGAACATCTCAGTCTTTAGCAAGCACTTAAATCCTCACAAAGATTTTTCTATGTCTTCTGCTTATATTTGAGCCCTGGGATCTGAACTGTTGAGTCAAGTCTTTGTGAGAAAGGATGTCTTAATTATTTTATCTGCTTCCTTTTTATCTTCCTCACCCTCTCTCCAAGTCTCTTGGCTGTTACTCTCTGTTCCTTCTGTGACTAAATGTGAAGCTCGAATTTTAGGCCATTAGTAACAGCCAATGTACCCACTGGTAAATGGACACTTGTATCTCCAGTTTATTCTGCACTTTCTCCAAATGGCCATTTTCCAAAAAAAAAAATCTGTACTGGATCAGCAGGAGCTTTTGATTCATAAGCCATCCATACACCAAAAATAAAAATCACTTTCTCATTATTGATTACTTTGATCATGTGTGTATATTGTATATTTTCATTTCAAGTCAAACACCCTTCAAATCATATCAGTTGGATGGTAAAATGAAGTTGATTATAAGTTCCTCAAAGCAGGAACCTTAATTCATGTATATTTGTAGCTCTGCTGCTGCTGCTGCTAATTCGCTTCAGTCATGTCCAACTCTGTGAGACCCCATAGACAGCAGTCCACCAGGCTCCTCTGTCCCTGGGATTCTCCAGGCACAGATACTGGAGTGGCTTGCCATTTCCTTCTCTGATTTGTAGCTCTAATATTCATCAAATATTTATAACCTGATTGAGGTGATGTGCAAAAAAAAAAAACCAAAAAACAAAAGGCAAAATGGTTTCTTGAGGAGGCCTTACAAATAGCTGAGAAAAGAGAAGCTAAAAGCAAAGGAGAAGACGAAAGGTATACTCATCTGAATGCAGAGCTCCAAAGAAAGGCAAGAAGAGATAAGAAAGCCTTCCTCGGTGACCAATGCAAAGAGATAGAGGAAAACAATAGAATGGGGAAAAACTAGAGGTCTCTTCAAGAAAATTAGAAATACCAAGTGAATATTTCATGAAAAGATGGGCACAATAAAGGACAGAAATGGTATGAGCCTAACAGAAGCAGAAGCTATTAAGAACAGAAGGCAAGAATATACAGAAAAGCTATACAAAAAAGATCTTACTGACCGAGATAATCATAATCATGTGATCACTCACCTATAGCCAGACATCCCAGAATGAGAAATCAAGTGGGCCTTAGGAAGCATCACTACCAGCAAAGCTAATGAAAGTGATGGAATCCAGTCGAGCTATTTCAAATCCTAAAAGATGATGCTGTGAAAGGGCTGCACTCAATATGTCCACAAATTTGGACTACTCAGCAGGGCCACAAGATTGGAAAAGGTCAATTTTCATTCCAATGCCAAAGAATGTTCAATCTAATGCACAATTACTTTTATCTAACATGCTAGCAAACTAATACTCAAAATTCTCCAAGCAAGGCCTCAGTAGTATGCAAATCAAGAACTTCCAGATATTCAAGCTGGATTTAGAAAGGGCAGAGGAACCAGAGATCAAATTGCTAACATCTGTTGGATCATAGAAAAAGCAAAAGAATTCCAGAAATACATCTACTTCTGTTTTATTGATTATGATAAAGGCTTTCGCTGTGTGGATCACAAGAAACTCTGGAAAATTCTTAAAGAGATGGAAATACCAGACCACCTTACCCGCCTCCTGAGAAACCTGTATGCAGGCCAAGAAGCAGCAGTTAGAACTGGACATGGTACAGTGGGGTGATTCCAAATTGGGAAAGGAGTATGTCAAGGTTGCATATTGTCACGCTATTTATTAACGTATATGCAGAGTACATCATGAGAAATGCTGGGCTGGATGAAGCACAAGGTGAATCAAGACTGCTGGGAGAAATATCAATAACATCAGATATGCAGATGACACCACCCTTATGGCAGGAAGCAATGAGGAACTAAGGAGCCTCTTGATGAAGTTGAAAGAGGAAAGTGAAAAAGCTGAATTGAAACTCAACATTCAAAACACTGAATCATGGCATTAGGTCCCATCATTTCATGGCAAATAGATGGGAAAACAATGGAAACAGTGATGGACTTTATTTTCTAAAGCTCCAAAATCACTGCAGATGGTGACTGAAGCCATGAAATTAAAAGTCACTTGCTCCTTGGGAGAAAAGCTATGACCAACCTAGATAGCATATTAAAAAGCAGAGACGCTACTTTTCCAACAAAGGTCTATCTAGTCAAAGCTATGGTTTTTCCAGTACTCATGTTGGATGTGAGAGTTGGACCATAAAAAATGCTGAGCACTGAAGAATTGATGCTTTTGAACTGTGGTGTTGGAGAAGCCTCTTGAGAGCCCCTTGGAGAGCAAGGAGATCCAACCAGTCCATCCTAAAGGAAATCAGTCCTGAATATTCATTGAGACTAATGTTAAAGCTGAAACTCCAATACTTTGGCCACCTGATGTGAAGAACTGACTCATTGGAAAAGACCCTGATGGTGGGAAAGACTGTAGGCAGGAGGAGATGGGGACGACAGAGGATGAGATGGTTGGATGGCATCACCAAGTTGATGTACATGAGTTTGAGCAAGCTCCAGGAGTTGTTGATAGGGAAGCCTGACATGCTCAGTCCATGGGGTTGCAAAGAGTTGGACATGACTGAGTGACTGAACTGATCTGAGTTGAAGTGCATTTTTTTTCAATTAACATCATTTGATATCTTTAAATAAGAAATTATTCTATGACCATTTTATAGGAAACATCTCGATGTGGTCTGTGTTAGGGTAAATATTTATATACATGTGTAGAATTGGGAAATATCTAATATTAAGATGTTCATAGGGATACTCGGCTAATTAGCTAAAATTCATAGATCATAAATTCTATAAGTGTACAAAATTTGTCATTTTTTTCCAAAACTATACTTTAAGTGCTTAAAAATGGAAACTAATTCATATGTCATACATTGGTTTTATTATTTTAATAGTATCATCTATTTACTGTTGACAAGATTTTATTTGTTTTTTTTAGCTGTACTCTATGAATATTCCATTTGTGAACATGAAAATCCTGAGGTGCTTTAGTCTTCTTATAAACATATTTAATATTTGAGAATGTATATTTCATAAGGTATGGATAACCAAAGTTTATCTGCAAGATGGTGGTTGTTTAGCCACTAAATCATGTCCTACTGATTTGAGACCCCATGGACTGCAGCCTGCCAGGCTCCCCTGTTCATGGGACTTCCCAGGCAAGAATACTGGAGTGTGCAAATCCCTCCTCCAGGGGATCTTTCCTACCCAGGGATCTAACCCATGCCTCTTGCATTGCAGGCAGATTCTTTACAGCTGAGCCATAAGGGAGCCTCTAATAAGACTGGCTCCCTCTACATCGGATATTTCTCTTATAAATATAAAGTTGAAGAGACAAATTCTGGTTGAGATTGCAATAGAGAGGTTCTTGAATTCTCTTCCATCCATGGGGATGCTAAATCTACAAATACACATAAAAGCAGTTCCCTCCAAAAGGCTCTTATGCATTGGTGAATAAGAAAATATCCACACTAACACAAGTAGGAAAGGCTGAGACACATTCTCACCATAAGCTCATCCCTCACACAGCATCATACAATTGTGAAGGAACTCACAACTCCTAGACCCTCCCTAAGGAGAGAAGAGTTTAGCCCCAACATCTAGCACCCCAACACTTAAGACTTCTGCATTCAAAAAACCTAGTTCTGAAAGTCAACAGGGCTTGTATCTATGAGACCCATAAGAAAAACAGCTTTTGGCCCTCTTCTGAGGACTCACTGTGTCTAGCACCCCAGGGCTCAGAACAGGGAATAGACAGAAACACCTGTCCTCCAGCCTTTTCTTGAAAGAAGCTTATTTTGCATATCTTGAAAGCTACACGTGATGTATCCAGGGATAAACTGTGAACCTCCTGATCCTCCTCAGGACCTGGAAGCCAGCACAAACCATCCCTGTACTTTCCTTGTAGCCCATCCAAATCACTAATATCTCCTGGGCAGGAGCATCTGGCAACTCAGACTTCTGAGGCTGCCTCCCAGAGAACAAACTCTGATTTCCTGGCTCTGCAGGCCAGCGGGACTTGAGCTCCTGGGTCCCACAGGTGTGAAGCAAACAAAGAAACAGTTCTTGACCAGCAGTCTCCCTAGAAGTCAATATAAAAAGAGCCACATCCAGCTCTGTTTTTCCCTGAAAGAGGTCTACATGCATACTTTAAAAGCTGCTGCCTGAGGATCTGGCTTCCAATCAGCCTGCAGCTCTGTGCTGACTGAGACCCTCCCCTGTGGGATTCTAACAGGCCCTGACTCACCCTCAACTACTGGAAGAAACTAAGAGCATAGAAGTCGTCATGGAGAATCACAACAAGAGCTATGGTCTGATCGAATGATTAGGTTCATCTTCTACACGAGACCATTCTGTGAGAACTGGTGGAGTAATGCACAGAAACTAACAGAGCAAGTCAAGGAGAATGAAGAATCAGAGAAATATTTTCCAAAAAAAAGAACAAAATAAAAGACCAGAAAAAGACCTTAAGGAAATGAAGATAAGTGATTTACAGGATAAAGAGCTCAAAGTAATATACATAAGGATGTTCTCCAAATCAGAACAATGCATGGACAGAGAGAAAATACAAACATAAAACCAAAAAGAAAAACTCCATCACTACCATATCAAATTGAAATGCCATGTTTTGGTTACTCATCACTAGAAGTGTATGATACTTGACGATTTGGAAAATTACAATATAACTGGTTACATTCCAAGAAAATGATATTTAAAATCATCTGAAAAAGCAGAAGTGGCTGAAACAACCCCTATGTCAGATGAAATGCTAAAATGTTCATTTTTAACAGGGAGCAATTGGAATATATTGCCTGGTAACTGACTGTAGAAGCTTTAGTATGAAAGGATGAGAAGAGCAAAGAAGAAAAAAAGGAAGTGAGAAAATCTGGAAAGTATTACATTATAATCTGTAATTAACTCATTAACTTAGATGTCATGTATAAATATGATCTTATGATAAAATAATCAAAAATTAAGTAAAACATATAAAAACGGGATTATAGAAACTATCTTTATTATTTAAGGGGATCTTCCCAACCCAGGGACCAAACTCAGGTCCCCCACATTCTTTACCATCTGAGCCACCAAGGAAGCCCTCGTATGGTAAAATAATCAAAAATTAAGGAAAAAATAATCAAAAATAAAAATTTTGAAAAAAACAACAAAAAAAGACAAGTTAAATAAATTAGAAAATGACAACAGGAATTTCTTAGTAAATTTTGACTGCTAGTTGTTATAAATGCCAAATTAAAAGCAATGTGTTTTTTGAGAAATTGGCAAAAAATTCCTTGGTATAATATAAAAAAACATAAAAATGGGATTATAGAAACTGTCTTCAGTGATTATTTAACAATAATCAGTGTAAACTAAAATATACCCTTATGATATTCTGAATCTATTTTATTAATGATTATAAACTCTATTTTTCTGAGTATTATACACATTTAACACAAATTGTGGCAACCAAATATGTATTTTAAAGTAACAGTTTTTTTTTTTTTTGAAAACTGGTAAATTGGTCATTTTGTGAATTGGTCTGTTCTCATATTAATTCCCCTTTTTAATGCAGCATGTAACACAAGTTTAAATGGAATCCGTGGATTGCTGTTAATCCAGTAGTCATTTATTTTACTCTTTTCCATAGCTCCATTATATTAACAGACATAGAAAAATAAGCATCGTCAGCTAGCAGTCAAAAAAGACAAAAAGAAATGATCATTGGATTGGTTTTGGTTTCTAGTGAGATTACAAATTATGAGTGAAAAAGCACAACGATTGTATTAAGTAAATTGTTTCTAATGGTTCTGCCCTTGCTGAACAGTTCTCAAGGAAACTTCTATCAAATGACTGACATGAAAGTGGCTCATCCTCTCTCTAGACTGTGACCCTTTAAGAACAGTCTGGAGAGACACAAACGTAAAGAGATTTCTATGGCAGAAGGTGAAAAGTGCCTCAGAAGGAGGATATGAGAACACAGAAGAGGGGAATGTAGTCCAGGCTAAATACACTGATGTTATAGGGAAGGATTCCCTGGTGGCTCAGATGGTAAAGAATCCACTTGCAATACAGGAGGCCCAGGTTCAATCCCTGGGTTGGGAAGATCCCTTGAAGAAAGAAGAATGGCTACCCACCCCAGTATTCTTGCCTGGGGAATTACATGGACAGAGGAGCCTTGGCAGACTACAGTCCATGGGGTCACAAACAGTCAGATGTGACTGAATGACTAACTCTTTTTCACTTTTTTCGCTTTACATAGAGAAAATGATGTCTGAGCTTTCAATTATAATTCCTAAAAAAAAATTAAAAAGTAGTGTGATATAGTGTTCAAAATAAGATTTTTTTAGTTTTATGAGTTTAGATAACTTAGTATAGAGACAGATAAATAAAAATTATAACATGCCACTATAAAAATATGTTATTTCTGTTCTTCAAATCTAAAGGTCTCTGAAAAAGCAAGCTTTTATTTTTCACTAAGATTAGTTTAAATGCATTTTGCAGCAAAAACCTGAACTAAATAGATATGTTTGTTGGAGAAATATTAAGTGTTTTATGATGGAATATACACCTAGAACCTACCAAGGGCAATGTATGATTTATTGGATATTTATCATGTTTCCTTTATATATTTTTTTAAGTCTGAGTTTTGTCAGCAAATATTTAGGATAGGAGATTATAGACTTATGGTATGACAACAGCATCCTGCTTCAAAGCACCCTTTGTCATCCTTATCGTCTACCAAAATATTTTCTCAAGTAAGCATGGTTAGCTCAACTGAGTTTCCAGCCCACAGAATTCTCAAATTACTCTGAGACTAATTCAAATGAAATATCACAAATATTACTATCTGAGGATCTTTTTATTGCAAATCATTAGCCCTGAGTTGTGACTGTTGTAATAAGAGGCATAAAAAGAATTTAAAACTTCATTCTAAGAATAAATCTTCCACTTTGAGAAATATGTTCCACTGAGACAGGCCCAGGACATTAATATGAAAATTTAACCAAGGCTTCTTGGTCTTTTTCCCTTTGTTTACTGCATAGCCTGGCATAAGATACATTCTTATACCTACTTCTCCATATCTTAATTCATGTATGGCTCTTAAAAGTAGAAGAAATGATCCCTTGGTATACTGAGTGTAGACATGTCAATATTAAGTAATGACTTTTCTGAGAAAAAATATTGCTCTCTTGTCAGAGTAGTATTTTTTCTAGGCAAATAAACTACTTCATGAATTGAAACATTATCACTTAGACATCCTTGTATCACTTTTTTTTTCAGAATGAAAAACTGATATTCATATGCAATGATTTGGGATATTGTTAATGAGGATTGGGAGCAGAGAGGTAGTTTGACAACACTTTTCAGTGGAAAATGCCATCGTCCTAAGTCTAACTCAGAAAGCTGTGCATATAGAATAGCACATAAGATCATTGGCTTAAAACCTAAACTAAGACTTCATACCTGTAAAATTGATAGAAAATATCACAAAGACACAGACCCCTGTGTGCTTTAAAAAGCTTCAAAATATATCTCAAAAATAATATGGTCATAAGTGGCAATTATAGAAGATTTTGCCCTTAGTCCCTAGCTTCCTTATTCTTCAACCCTATAGAAATCAAAGTCTTTATTCACAGCACATCTTGTTTTTCCTGGAAGCACAAAAGATAACTAAATGAATTGAGTGGTTGAGAGCATAATTTGCCTCACAGTTTATGCCAGTGTCCTTACTGATCTCTTTGCATTGACACTTGACTCTCCCACCCCAGGTTGTTCTCTTTCATCCCTGACAAATCTATATGATTTTGATTGTAGAATTTGGATTCCTAGTTCTAGGACTAAGAGCAGCCTTATCAAATGTCTGTCTGGTGATCCTGTGCATATTTTCACAGATATCAAGTGTCTGGAAGTGGTGTTTTGGGAACTTTGGGATGTATTACAATCCCTAAGTATCTCTATCATAAGAATGATCAACATTACAAGAAATCGAGTGGTAAGAACAATTGTGGCAGAATCTGGACTTCATCCTAATGGGGTTGAAGAACATCTTCTTTTAAAGTGTTTTTCCTAATTCTGAATGTTCCCTCCTCATCTTTGAATCTGAAGAAAGATGCTGACAGAACCCTCAGAAACTTTACCAAGTGATGAATGTCAGGTCTAACTGAAGATGTGAGGTGTGCATTTTCTATACAACATTGTCACCCACTCACAGACACTGCACTGTGAGTTTAATGGATAGTGAATTCACCTCTGCATCCCTATCACTTCCATTAGCATATACCAAATAAGCACTAGAAATTTGTTAGATAAAAAAATCATTGAACTTCCCTGGCAATCCAGTGATTAAGAATCTGCCTGCCAATGCATGGGACACAGGTTTGATCCCTTGTCTGGGAAGATTCTACATGCCACAAAGCAACTAAGCCCGCATACCCTAGAGCCTGTTCTCGGCAAAAATGAGAAGCCCATGTGCCACAACTAAAGAAACTTAGTGTACAACAACCAAAATCCAGCACAACCAGAAATAAATACATAAATATATAAAATTTTTAAGTCATGAAAACATTTTAGAATCATATATTATTATAGCCAAATGAAACCATAGATAGAAGCTAATCCAACCCCTGACTTTGACAGAAAATAAAAAATTATGACATCTTACTCGATTTGCAGGAGCCTTCTGTGTAACTCAGTTGAATCAGGGTTATCATCTAAAAATCTCTAATTCGTAAATCTGGTGTTTCCTCATAAAAGTTGATTATTTGATATAAACATATTTTCAAGTTCTATTTTATAAACAATTCTTTCACATTTTGAGAGTATACTTGCTTTTCATTATTCATATTGCTCTCATGAAACCATTTTATATCCATTTTCTGTTCTTTCCTTTAGTGCCCTAGTTTTCAGATCTGAGTTTGAGCTCTGGTAATGGGGATGCCCAACAAATTTCAATATTTTTTCTAAGCTCCAGAGTATTTTTACAGCCTAATTCTTGATGTTATATAAGATTATAGTTCCCTTGATTGAATAAAAGACCTCAGAATATCAGCATGGGACTGTGATGGTAACACATAGCAGAACTAACAAATGTATATATTAACTTCACATTGTTATTCTTTTATAAACTATATATATTATATCTATATTATAAATTATTCTTTACACATATACATATAAATATGTATATAAATATACATATATACATACACACACACACACACACACACACACACACACACACACATATATATGTAAAAATCTTCCCTGGTGGCTCAGATGGTAAAGAATCTGCCTGCAATGCATGAGACCTGGGTTTGATTCATGGGTCAGGAAGATCCCCTGGAGAAGGGAATGCCAACCCACTCTAGTATTCTTGCCTGGAAAATTCCATAGACAGAAGCCTGATGGGCTACAGTCCAAGGGGTCACAAAGAGTCGAACATGACTGAGTGACTCACATTTTCACTTGTAAGTAATAACAATTTTATTATACTCTGCTCAGCTCTTTAATCCTTCTTGATAAAATAATTATAAATATGTATATAAACATCTGTTTAAATATATAATTTGCAATGGATAAAAACATCTTTTGTGGTTGAGCAATATGATATTACTCCATGGATTTTAATTTCAGAATGGAATAGTTTACCTGAACACAATAATTACAGGAGAACTTCACATATACTAAATAAGAAAAGAAAATGAAAAGCCCATAATGGGATAATTCCTCCATTAGGATTTTCCCCCTAGTCTTAAAAAAGATATATACATGTAGCTTTATGTATTATGTGATATTAATATGGTAGTAAAATAAGCACGGCCACAGGTTAGGAGCATATCATTATTCCTAAGGGTAAAGCCCTCTTTTTATTATCTTCTTCTAGCTATGTGTCAACTGAATTCATATCACCACATTTTCTCTTTATGGCTCTCCCTCGCCTTCTCATTTTTCTTACAAGGCAAGAAAAATGAAGCTGCTTCTGTTTATAAAGACACCTTAATAATTCTCATTTATATATCTTCTTTCCTCCACATTAATATTCATAAATCCCAAATCTAACTAGTAATAGTTCATTTCCATTACAATGAGCATAATCCTTTCATATTTGTCCTTCTCAACCACATTTTATATCTTCTCCTTTCTACTCCCTCTGTATACTTGTCCCTAGATTCAGAGTTTAAATTCCTTCCTGTAAGACTTTCGTTTTCTTTCTGAAAACTCTTTTCAACACCTGTGCCATTTATCTTTTTTCTCTAAAACACTTTTAGTTAAAATTCATCTCATTTTGTAGGTAACTGAAAGATGATTTGCTGAATTCCACAGTATTCCCTTGCAGCCCATCTCCCTCCTCTATCTTATCTAGTTCTCAGTCAAATAGTTTCATATTTCAGTCTAATATAGAGTACATAACATTTATTGAGCTACAATTTTGTCTCTCATGTGCTTGTGAGACAGACATATTCATTTTACAAAGAAAGGTTAAGTAATTCAAAATTTCAGAAAGGTTAAGTACTTTGTTCAATTTCTCATGACCAGCAAATGTCTAAATGCTGAACACCATAACATAAAGCTGTAACGTTATTCATACTTATCTCTCACTTTATGTAAAACTCTCAGCTTTTTAAGTTTCAA
Source organism: Cervus elaphus (assembly GCF_910594005.1). NCBI lineage: Eukaryota > Metazoa > Chordata > Mammalia > Artiodactyla > Cervidae > Cervus > Cervus elaphus. Next base: position 48,395,215 of record NC_057829.1, on the reverse strand, counting down.
CTAATGTAATTGTCTGATTTTTTTCTAAGCTTATCATATTCTCCAGCAAGTTTTTTAAACTGACACCTCAGATCACATGGTTCTATGATCTGATCAGGGCAGGGCACAAATAACATGTGTTTCCTCACTAGTTTTGGACAATATACAATTTCTTACATATATGCCATTATTTTTCTCACCTTGCTCCACTGAAGATTTGAAACAGATTTTTATCAATTTTTTATCATTTTATCAATTTTGTCTAATGCATTATTTTGCCAAAATATTGATAATAATATAATGTAATATAATAATAATATTATAATATATCATATATAATAATATACTTATATATGATATAATATAATATATAATATATTTGATAATATAATGATCATTTGCGGACTCATAATAATATTTCTTTACATTAGCATCATAGATAATTGCATTTTCCAGATATTTTTATCACATAAGTGATTATTAAAATAGTTGTCTCTAGTCTTTTCCATAAAAAATGATTAGAACAAATAGAGAATCTTCTATCTAATGAATTTTTTCATTCAAATGTTATATTCTAATATTATATCAAATTTGGTCAATCTGCTTGATTCATTTATTTTATAATAATTACAATTTTGTGCATTCCTTCTCCTTAATATAGAAAAAAGTAACTGAAATAGCTTTAATATTTTTTCCTTAGAGTATTTGAAATTAATTCTTCTATATAATTTTCAGTTCCAGGTCTTCTGGAGCAATGGATGTATGGGACTGAAGCAAAGGCATATTTAAACATTCTCTGTACTTTCTCCTCTCAGAAAATGAGATTTTAGTGAGGATCTTTAGGATATCACATGGAGCTGCAAGGATCTTAGTTAACTTAAGAAATAACACTGATAGGCCATAACAGTAACTTCTACAAATGTCAAGTAGCTTAAGGAGTCAGTTTGCCCAAGAACTAAATTAATAACAACTACTAAGGAAACTAAGGAAAAAGGCTATGGTTCTTCCAGTAGTCATGTATGGATATGAGAGTTAGACTATAAGGACAGCTGAATGCCAAAGAATTGATGCTTTTGAACTCTGGTGTTGGAGAAGACTCTTGAGAGTCCCTTGGACTGCAAGGAGATCCAATCAGTCAATCCTAAAGGCAATCAGTCCTGAATATTCATCGGGACTGATGTTGAAGCTGAAACTCCAATCCTTTGGCCACCTGATGTGAAGGGCTGACTCATTTGAAAAGACCCTGATGCTGGGAAAGATTGAAGGCAGAAGGAGAAGGGGATGACATAGGATGAGATGGTTGGATGGTGTCACTGACTCATCCTAAGTTCGAGTGAACTCTGGGAGTTGGTGATGGACAGGGAGGCCTGGCGTGTTGCAGTCCATGGGGTCACAGAGTCGGACACGGCTGAGTGACTGAACTGAAATGTACTGAACTGAACTGAAGGAATCTTCAGAGATAGAACATGTAAAAAATTCTGTACTAGTAATATATTTTTACATAATTCATTTCCATTTGTGACAAATTAAGATTTAAATAATGAGTAGGGTATCCCTGGTGGATCAGACAGTAAAGAATCTGCCTGCAATTCAAGAGACTCGGGTTTGATTCCTGGGTGGGTTTTATCCCCTGGAGAAGGAAATGGAAACCCAATACAGTATTCTTGCCTGGAGAACTCCAGGGAGAGAGGAGCCTAGTGGGCTATGGTCCATGGAGTCACAGAGAATGGTGAGGTACAGTCTATGGGGTCACAAAGAATTGGACAGGATGGAATGACTAATACTTTAGTATAGATAATTATAAACAAATACAGTGAAAATACAAGTATTGGGATCAGCATCCATGGCTGTTTCTAGAAAATATTTGATTGATTTTCTTCATTTTTTGTCATGAGTAGATGGAACTGTAAGATTTAAAATGATTTGCAAGTTTATGGCATATGTTGTTAAAAGGTTAAAAATAGCAAGTAAAGCACAAAAATAGAAATGTCATGCTCAAATTACTTGTCAATAGAAATGCAGTGAAATTTTTAGGGAGAAAACTTTTATTTTAGATGAGAAGGTGAGAGTAATTTTTATGCTCATTTTAATTATGTTCATCCATTTTTGACGAAAGCAGAAATAAGCTTTTATCAATTATAGTAAATGTATAAACATTATAATAGAAATATCTAAATCATTTCACTTATATTAAAAACATTGTAATTTCTTATATATATTCTTATCATAAATGTCCCTAAAGATATGCTTGGGCTACATATTTCATAAAATTTTCATCCTGCTTTAATTTTTTACAGATGATCAAAGTTATAATGATATTTCTGTCACTAATTTTACAGTAATATTGTTTTCCTATAAGTTATCATTAGCTGGCACTGAAAAATACTCCATTTTTAAAAGTTATGTTTATAAAAATATAATATTTCATTGAATATTGTTATATAAGATATATAATTTTCCTTAATCTGAAAATAAGAGCCAGAATAAAGAAATAGCTGCTGTTTATATCTAGTAGAGACTGAAGCTCTGAGGCTGCAAATACTGTAGGAGAACAAGAGGGAGATTTCAAGCTGTATTTGTCAAGTTTCATTATTTTTGATGGGCTATGTCAGAGTCAGGGTTAGAACTGGTATAGAACCTGCCATCAAAACTCCAGTCAAAAGGAAAGCCAGGAAGTTGCTCAAGGGGACTGTATGTAGGATATAACTAAGTTTTGAGTGATAGTTCCTCAACTATAATAATTTTTAATGATGTCAAATATGCAACAGTTATGTTTGAATACTTGCCTAACTGGACTTAATCAGTTATAGAAACTATCCTATTTAAAACTCTCCTTAATGAAGTCTTTTTAGAAATCTATCATGCCATACAGATTAGAACGAATCCATAGAATAGATTTTCAAGAGCTGACAGCTTCTATAAAGTCTAACAAATGATAATTTTAGAATTCAGTAATATATGTGAGACTATCTGAAATAAAAAGAAATGACTTGTCTATGATTCTTTCACACACATGGAGTTCTTTGTATATAGGGTATAAATTTATCAGAAAGAAACCTGATAGCCCATAAAATTAGTGGCCTTGCAAATAGGAGAATATACAGGTGATGGCACAGATAAAATAGAAATTAGGGGAAAGTAGACCAAGGACAATAAAGAGAGAAAGCCTAAATCATTTTTTCCTAATAGAAAGACAGATTTCACATGAAATGTCACATATAAAATTGCTGAAGGAAACTGAAGTGCTTTTCAATTCTAGACTAACAAAGAGATATGAAAAATGGATTTAAATATGGAGATGCCACAGAAAAAATACATGGAATCTCTGTGTCAAAGGTAGTTGTATTAATTGTCTATTGCCATGTAACAAATTACCCCAAAATTTTAGTGACTTTAACAATGACAAATTTTTGTTATCTTACAAATTCTTCTAGTCAGGAATCCTTTGTTGGGTAGATCTGCATCAAGCCTTCTCTGGAACTTGCAGTCTAGCTGTTGACCATGGCTACAGTCTCATGGTGGTGGTGCTGGAGGGGATGATTCTAAATTCACATTATTCATCTTGTTCTGTTACCACCTGTGCTTCTCTACTGTGAGGCCTCACAACACGTCAGCTAACTTCTCCCAGAGTAAGCAATTTGAGAAAGAGCAAGGGAGCCTAAGAAAGATTCCACAGTCCTTTAATAAACTAATCTTACAAAGGACATTCCATGCCTTCAGTTCTGATGAACAGAATACAACTGCCCAGCATACATCCAAGAGGAAGGAATTCAACATGGTGTGAATACCATGAGGCTGGGATCACAGAGCTTCCTTTCATGATAGACATTGGTAATAATCTCTGAATTGTACTATGGGCAATCTGATCACTAAGACTAAGAGGAGAACCGAACACAGAGGGAGGAACTCAACATTTAATGTGAGTAGCACATAAGAACATAGTGGGTGTTAATTTAGAAAAATAAACTGAAAGCTAAGTAGACTCAATCTAATAATATCATGTATTGGGCACCTGGGATAGGGAAAGAAGAAAATTTAGAGCTATTCTGAAGTAACTAATGAAGGATAATGTCATTGCAAACTTGTGAGTCAAGGGAAAACAATTTTGGCAGAACAACAAAACCACTGTTTAATCAAACAAGGCATGAAACAGGAAGTAGGAAGGGAAAAAATTAAAAAAAAAACTATAACAGTACAAACTGGATATGATCTGGATGTTTATGAAAATACTGATAAATAAGAGACTTCTCTTAAAATGTGAGTTAATAAAACAGAATTTGGTAGTCAATGGGATATAAATTTTGAGAATCAAATAGCATTCTAAAAAATACAAGCCATGCATTGAGTCCTGATGCATGAGCCATGATGTTCCAGGCATAGGCTTGGACATTTTAATTCTCTCATTTAATTAGAACATTAATTCAGAGGAGTGTTATCATGGAATACATTGTATTCAACTTTCTAACATCCATTATTATCACAGTGGATTAATTTAAGCCAATTATCATAACTCCAACTCCTTTGCTGACTATCAGTTCAGGACTGGGTTATGATCCATTTTTGGAGAATGATTTGTGGAAAGTATACTGCAGTCATCTGGAACAGACTTTTTCTTTCCTGAGGGAGAGGAAAACAAGATATCTTTTCTTTCCCTAGACTTCATCACATTTGTATATAATGCTTTAGAAAAGCTAGAAAATACTGTATTATATTAGCCAAAGGATGAGCTCAACATCAAAGATAAATAATTATTTTCTATTTATTTATGTTATTGCAATACTTTCGAAATAATTTCAGCCCAAGATGAAAACACTTTATGAATTCTCAATTTTGCCAAAAACGAATTTTTACTGGAAAGTTATTTTTCTCTCCTCTTTATCACTAATTCTAGAAGAAAAATATTGACTAAAAAGAAAGATATATCAATATTTCTCTTTTTCTTCAAGACAGAAAAAATATGTTACATCCCTTTAACCTCTAAATTGAGAAAGAAGTGCAAAAGTGTAAAGGCAGTAGGTTGGTGGTATAAAATTAACAACTTGGCATCTGTAGCAGATATCTACTTACTGCCAGACATTTACCGAAAGAAAAACATTCTTTGCTGTCAAATTTTATTAGAGATTGCACTGAACAAGGAAAAGGTCTCCTAGGAATATTTCTTGTTTGACAAGAAATGAACACAGTGTCATTTCGCTTTCTGTTTGTGGAAAGACAAAAATCAACACTTACTTCAGTAATTGTGTTATATTCAGAGTTCAGGCATTCTATCTATCAAAAATAAATTGTGGAATATGATATAGCATGAAGCAACAACTGCAGCTACCCACTATTAAATCTTTGGTGTTAATATATATTAATACTAATTAATATATATTAATATATAATAATATATTATTCATTAATTAATATATATATGAAGCAAAATACTGAACTGGAGAAATCGTGGGGACCCAATTATGATGGCAATGTGGGAATGAAAATAGACAGTATGCTTTCCAAGGCATTCCTCTGGGCTTGCATGATACAGTGTTGAGCATTGGGATTCAGTCTCTGGAGAATATGAACTGTCATCTCTACAAACACTATCACAGTGGCCCTTATGTTTGCTGTTCTGGTGGTCCTTATTTAACTTCAGGTTACTTTAAACTACTCAACAGTTACTGGAGGTCTACTATGCACATATTATCGTAATAGATGCATTCCAATTTTAGCAGCTGACATTTTGCTGTTCTGTATTTAACCCTCATCTTATTTGATGCTATATAATAAACACTCATATGCGACAATGATCTAAGTAGAGTACAACAACAGCAAAAAAATTTAGTCACTCAGTCGTGTCCAACTCTTTGAAATCCCATGGATTGTAACCTACCAGGCTCCTCTGTCCATGGAATTTTTTCTTCTACCTTAAGAATATAATGTATGCTACAAACGGCCATCATCATGTATATTTCTCAAAGTTCATACTTTCTAACATCTAAATGTGCATTATTCAAACATTTTCCAATGTTTTTGAACACCTGCAGTTCACTTGCAGTCTTCAGGTGTTGAGGACTATGCACAGACACATTTTCTTCTAAAGCATCTAGACTACTTTTAGATAAGTAATATCTTAGAAGAAATAATTTAATTCCTTCTTTCCTGAATTTTCTCCCCTTCCATCTGTCCCTTGCTTCTGTAGATGAGCTACAACCTTTCTCACTTTTTCCATCTCAGGGTGTTAAACCTCCAGATTCCTCATCAGATCACATTTCATGTTCTAAACCAACTTTGAACCATTTTGACTTCTTTCCCTCTGTATTTCAGTTCACCATCTTTCTATTCTCCACCCTTTTCTCTCAGCCTCTTACTTAGAAAAATCACTATCCATATCCATCAGTGCATTGCAGAGGCAGCATGGCTTAGTGGGAAAACCTACGAACTTAGGAAATAGCTAGGGAGCAATCTATATTGTTATTATCTATACTCTTAATCAGAATGGTTAGTGAAATTCTGCCATATAGAACCTTCTTTGTCACAGTAGATCTATAAGATATAGAAAAATTAAGATATATTCTAATATATAATGAGTGATCCTCACTCCTTTCCCCTTAAAAATGTGACAGAAATCATGGGAGGCATGGCATGAAAAATAGACCGAGATTTCAATGGAAGTGTGAAATCGGAGCTAAGGATGAGCAGGAGAAATACACGTCCATTCATCATGATAATTCCAAAACGTGCTGTCAGATGGCTTGTTTTCCACAAGGTATTGAAAAATTATCTATTGAGTTGAACGGTAGCCCTTATCTTCTCCTCCTCCCACAAAAAGTATGAATGTGACCTTATATGGAAATAGGTTCTTTGCAAATGTAACCAAGGTAAGGTATGGTCATACTCTACTAGAGTTGGCACTAATCCACTGATTAGTTTCTTATAATAATAAAAGGGGCGATTTGACACAGAAACACAGGGAAAAGGGCACATGATGATGAAGACAGATATTGAAAGTACACAGCAGCAAACCGAGGACTGCCAGAAATTATCAGCAAATTTCCAGAATCTTGAAGAAGCAAAGAAGGATCCTCCCCTTCAGGCTTCAGAGAGAACACAGCTTTGCCAATACCTTCATTTCAAACTTCCAGCCTCCCAGAACCTTGAGAGAATCAATTTCTGTAGTTTGAAGTCACTAGTTTCTTTTAGCGTCCCTAGGAAACTAATACAAGTGTCATGAAACATGCTATACTGAAGAGTATATAGTATATATAAATGACATAGGTCTGTATTCTGAATCAGAAAGATGGACTCACGTCTTAGCTATACCACTAAGTACTGCGGCTTTAGGTAAGCTATAAATCCTCATCAATCTTAATTTCCTCATGTGGAAATAGAATAAAAATTGCATCTTCATTTGTAGCATGAAAAAATGATAATGTAGATAAAGTACATGTCACACTGTCTACCCTACTGTAGAAGGTCTGTTATTCTTACCTGTAGATTTACTCAAATACAATGACCCATTCAGAGTGCTCCTGAAGGTCAGAGGCACACCCAGTGAAATGACACTTGAGAAATAAAACAAAACCAATGAATTTCTTTGTTCTCTCCCACAGAACAGCTGGCACTAGTGACATGAGCACGCTGCTCTACACGCTGACACATTTTCACATCAACATCCCAACAGATAGTACTGCAGTCCTGCCCAGATGCATATAATTCTTCACAGCAGCGCTCTTGAATCTTCTTTCAATCTTCTTGAAGACGGGGAGTTACATGATGCATAATATATGAATGGGATTGGAGGGAAGTTAATAACTTTTTTCGCCTTTTCCCCTTTGCAGTACTACCACCATTAAATTCAGATTTGTATATTTTTATGATCTCAAGGTATATGTACTCAGTGAACACACTGCCTTGCTAACAACTGAGTCTCAATTATTTATCAAACAGGAAAGAAGATCTACACAAAATTAGGATCTATAAGCTACAATCATTTAGAGATGTTACAGAAGCAGGAAGAGTTTTCCAGTATCCATCAGAATTCGAGCTCGATTAATGTTTCATAGGCTCAGTGTGTCTAAAAATCATCTGAAGCCCAGTTCTGGCCTCAAGGCACTGTGATTCATAAAGTCAGAGCTGGTCCCGAGAAACTGATATTTCCACATGTTTTTCAGGTGATATTGTCTGAAAGTCACATTTTGAGATAGATCGGCCTGTATGAAATAGTCATCTACTAGTAGACTAATAGTTCTGTTTTAGGGATAATTTTGAAAAATATATGAAGGTAATAATATTTAACGACACCCATTTTAGTTTTAAGTCTTAGACCAAAATATCCCACACACCATTCTTACATTCCCATCCCCCATTCAACTAAATGAGATACACCTGCAAAAGGTCCTCAAACTGTTATCCACATGGTTACTTTGCAAAAAGTAAAATATAGGAAATAAAGCTCTAAAATCAGAGTTTCACCGGTAACTTCATGGCAGTCTTAGAATCTCCTCTAGCTCCTGCAGCCCCATTTTAAGGGTGGCTCTTAGCCATTGCTACACATTAGAATTATGTGTACAGCTTTAAAATATCCCCATCTCAGACCAAGTAAATCAGGTTTTCTGGTTCAGTCCCAGGGGATGGGGATTCCTAAATTAGTTCTAGTGTGTAGCTGGGGTTGAGAACCACAGCTTGAACTAAAGATTTTTCAGAGGCTATATGACTGATATCTCTGCTTGACAATAAGAAAATCCCTGTGATTTTGAACCCTCTGGTTTTTTGGAATTTGTGTAATGTCAGGATCCTTCACAGACAGCATAGGTAGATTCTAAATTTTAGAAACAAAGGTTTAGGAAAAGAGTGACTTCCTACAGCAATCTAAGGACAAAAATGCTATAATCCTCATATAATAGTTTAGCATCACAAGAAGAATGAGAGATGTCAAAAAAGAGAAATTGTGACAGAATTCTAGGCTGGCTGAGACATCTCTCCTAACAGGAAAAAAAAAAAAAAGGAATCTTTTTTTAAACTAAAATTTTTTAAAGTTATATTTCATATGTTAAGGTTTAGATACTGAATATATTTTGGCTTAAAATAAATTATTCTTATGAATCAATATCACTTTGTGATAATCAGTGAGGCCCAGATTTATAAATAATTTTTAGTTCATACTTTTAACTACATATTTTCATCCTCAGAAAGATTAAATAGTTAAATCTATCATAATTGAAAACTGACCCCAGGGGCCTCAACTCAAAAACACATATATCCTTGCATGAGAGCACTTGAATAGAAAACAATCCAGTGATAAACTACTCTTGAGTTTAACAGTTTCAAGGTAAGATGGGTGAGAAGAGAATTGATTTTGCTCCAACAAATTGGACTAAGTAAGATGTGGGCATGGCTGTGTGTCAGGAAGAACTATTAGAGCCCCAATCTATTCAGTCTAGTGGAATCTAATCTAAACAGGAAATAAAGTTTAAGGAAGTTTAAAATAAACTGTCTTTAAATCTTTTATCTATTTTATAAGTTATGTTCTTTGCCTCTTACCCAGAACAAGTATATCTTTACTTACTAGTTTTAACAAATAAGTGGAAGGGGGATAAATAAATGTTATATATGCTAAAAAAAGCATCTGTCTGATGTTTTCATTAATTTCCTCTAGTAACAAGGAAAAGACCCACTTTATATCAGAGAAACTTGACCTGGATGACCACATAGAAACATCCTGAAAGCAAAAGTGCCAAGTAAAATGTTCAAGATAATCTATATCTACTCAATATAACTTAAGCCAGTCTATATGCACTTGATCTACTGGTCAAAAAATAGTCAGTAAATAAGTTACTTGGGGGTACTTATAGATTTCTATATGGAGTATTTTGGCATAATGCAAATTTATATTTTAATATAACTCTCCATTCATTTGTTCTAAATAATTTCATCTAAGTGATATTGACAGTGACTCATCATCTGGTATTTTGAGGACAACTACATAGAACTTCCTGAAGAGGTTTTAACACTCACCCTTTTAACCTTATGATAATGATGGTACAAACTATGATTCTCTCATCAACAAATATCTCTGCATCATGGTAGGTATATTAATAGTTAGATTATGAGATTGTTACTGGTGGACTATTCTTGGAGTCACAAAATGTCTTGTAACTATTGGGATTATAAAATAATCACACGAGCAAGACATTGGTCTCTAACAGATTGGATAAACCCAAGAAAGTGTGGTCTATAAAAATTTTATCTTTGATGTCTAATTTCTAAAAACTTTATGGGAGAAAACCACTTTGGAATTCATTCCTAGTGTCAAGGAACCATACCAAGGTGTCAGGATAAACTTGTCACTTTGGACATGTTCCAGGACAACTCTACAAATTCTAAAAGCTACCAATCATTAAAAAAAGAAAGAAACAATTTTCTAAAGGTGAGAAAATCCATAAATTACACCAATTTTCTGGGCAGCTTTGTCTGGGACAAATGGTAAATTTGACTTTTCAGGGATTATAAACTCTACAAACTCTGAAATCAATTTAAACACCTTTTTAAGGTATACGGTTTTATATAAATGTGCAGTTTTTTATATTTTCAGATATTTAGTAATATCTAAAGTCATTGTATATTTATATTATCTCCTAACAAAATCATAAATATTTGGAAATTTTTAATGGGGATAAACAATCAATAAGATCTATTAAACAAAGATCAGCTTGTGCAATAGTTTAGTAAATTGTTTTAAGGACTAAATGTAATTGTGTTAAGTAGTTTCTACAAAATACATAAATTTGAATATGTTTCATGCAAATTATCTTGGATAGTTTTGTGATGGAAACATAAAGAAAACCCTTTTAATTTGTCCTCATATAACCTGTCTCTGCTGATACAAGTAAAAGAACAAATATTAACTAAATGCCTATTTGACATATTAGTCAAGTGATCATCTGAACATCTTGGGTAATAAATAAATTTGAAAAATGTATGCCAGTAAATAAATTATAACCTCACCACGCTCAGTTATCTTTAAATGACTAGAGAAAAAAAAAAAAAAAACACCATGAGAGGAAAATGTTACCTGAAATTTTGTTTAAGATTTAGAATGAAAATCAAAGTATCTTAGCCAATAAAATAACTGCCTAATAGAAATAAAGACCACCCAAACTTCCAATGTATTATTTTATTTAAATAATTTATTCACAATCTTAGCCACTTATCAATTGGTGTTTTATAACTTGAAATAATTTATGTGATTTGTTTTGCCCTTCTCACAAAACCACAGGTGTGAGAAATCTCACTGTTTACTGAAAGAGACTTGAAAATTTTTGCTTTTGTATTCAATTTGATATTGTAGTCAAATCTGCAAATAGCTAATTGATGATAAAGTTTATTTATAGCCTACATGTTTTCAAAATTAGCACGTAATGAAAACTGCTACCTATAGAGAAAGGTTACAATTATCAAACTTTTATAAAACCAATTAAATACAAATTCTATATTAGCCCATGGATATGATACATGTTCTTTTAACCAGTTTACTTTGTTCCTAAAGAAATATAACTGAAGAATTATTCCCATAAGATCAATATATGACTGAAATTTTCAATAACACAGTTTTCTGCACTATTAAACATTCAGAATTTCAAATAAACAATGCATTACTATTAATAAAGACAGCAGCATATACATATATAAAAGCCATTTACATGAAACATATACATATTAAATTCAAATAGTGAGTGTGGGGTAATAGTATTGGAGAATATATATATATTTTGATCCATAGACAAAATCAGTCATAGTCTTTCAACCACTAGCTCCTTCCTCAAAGGTAACATTTTAATAGTTGCTTATGAATTATATCAACAATTTTAGAGGATTCTATAAGAACAAAAGATAATGAACAGAATTTATTCTATGAGATAAAACAATGAAACATGACATTGAATATTTATCTCAAATAGCTTTTAACGAAGCTATTTTAGGGACAAAGTGATTTAGAAAATGTTTGCCCCCTAGATATAGGAATCACTTGTTCACTGTATTGGTATCTATTGCTATTTACAAGTATAACGATGTTCCATAGGGAAAGAGTTGGAATTTATATGACTTTATCAGCCTAAGGCTATGTTCCATTTATCTTAGAAGAGCTCACTCCATTGCTTCCATTTTGGGGGGATTATAGATGCTCAAATCTTTAAAATCACAGTTTTGACTTTGGGGTAATTACTCAAATTTCCTGTTTCTTAGAGTCTTCTTTTATAAAATGTTTATGAAAATAGCACCTACATCATAGAGTTGTGAACTGTAGATAAAATTATGCATTTATTTTTCTTGAGCTTCATACATTTTAAATGCTTAATGTGTATCTATTGTTTTACTATGAATGCATATTATTTTTATTATAAAACTACATCCTGACATCAAAATGGAAGGTAATGAGGAAGAAGGACAGATTATAACATTACATTAACATTTGATAATCATAATAAAATAGTTTCTGATTAAAAACTTTGGATTCAAATATGCTTACTTAAACAACTTCATGTACACTAGGGTACAAAGCAAAGAGCAGGTCATTACATATATGTATGCACAAGTGTGGTTAGTTTGCATTTAGGTGTCATGGAAACATTCATTAGAGTTAGGAGCTGATTAACTCCTCATTTTTCAAGATATATTACATGTATGTTCTTGGCATTTTCTTTAGAGTATCTCTAAAACATTTCAATAAAAAAATGCCCTGGTATATATTACCACATCCTATCTTACATCAGAAGAACTGACACTCACCAAGCTTATATAGCTCCTTCAATGACACATACTTGGAAACTGGAAAAGATTGGGTTCAAACTAAGAGCTATCTGGCCCTTAAAGATATGTTTTCTTGAATAAAATATGAAAGCAGAAATTATAGTACAATATATGGTGAAATAAACTATAGTAGAAAAGTGCTATTGGAGTGATTTACACAGTTGGTGACTGGAAAAAAATTTGGACTAAATGCCAGTATCCTTTTTAAAATAACATATTTAATTATTTTAATATTTTAACTTATACAATATAATCTATAAAGATGTACAGATTTTTAGTTTTATATATATCCAACATGGTTAGCATTTGTTTTTAAAAAGTATTAATGAATGTGAATAAATCAAATTTAAATTTATAGCTATAGAGTTTCAATAGTTCTTGAGAAAATTTTGCAAATATTATAAACACCATAGTTTCTTAATGTTACATTTTTCAAATTGAATTCAGATCTTGTTGAAAATAAAAAATAGAAGGAAAGAAAATATTAGAGACTTAGTTAAAGTTCCACTTTTCATCTCTCCAATGGTTATCCACTTCCTAAAATTTAAAGTATGAAGTAGATTCATGTACGTTTAGAATAAATCCCAAATCCCGAGTCAATATTTTTTAGACTCAGATTCTACATTAAATATCTCACATATGGCACTTCTAATTACCAGCAACCAACAACAGATAAAATGTACAGTCAGAAGATCCTCAAACAGCTATTTATATGGCTACCTTGAATAAACTTGCTTATCTTTTCTTGTTTCACAGATTAAAATTGGGTACAATCATCAAAATTTATAATGATGTTCCTATATCAGAAGGAACAAGGTTAAACTATACATTTCCATATAAGAAATTGGAAAGGTGCATACTAGACTAGTAATATTTATGTTTAAATGACATACATGAAAATTTTGTCTTTAAAGGGATAAAATACAGGATTAAAAATATTTAGACCACATTTGTTTAACTTCCCATTGATGCTGTACAAATTGCATTTTTTTCTGTACATAAGTTAAAAGAAAATGTTAAAGAAAAGAAAGTTAAAGTTAAAGAAAAATGAATAATCTTCTAGCTTCTCAAGAATATTTTCTATCTGTGATAAAAGTGCCACTGAGGTTTCAGATGGAGATCCATAGGCAGGATTGAATTTAAATACAATATTGACTTCCAGCATCTTTTCTGACTTTTAAAGGATACCTGAAAAATGAGGAAGGAAAGTCTCTGCAATATGTGATGATTTTAAAGATCTTTGGTTGTTTTCTCCAGGGTAAAACGAGAGCATACCTCGGTTGCCGTGTGGGCTGAGAAGCTTCATAGCGGAGGCGCTTTGAGGAATAACTCAGCAGGGTCAGTAGGAATTAAAGAGAGTGGCAAATGGAGCTGTATTCCCTCTGGGAGAATAAATGTAAGGAAATGGTTTTGTCTCCTCTAAGCCTTAAGGCATATGAACATGGTCTCTATAAGGTTTTTCAGCAGTAATATCTAATTTGCTTTCTATTTTGAGTTTGTGAAACATGGGTATCAAATTACTGAGTTAATCTCAAAGGGTGTTCATTTCTTTAGTTTTTAATAAAATAATTTGGGGGCTTCACACATATTAGGGTATAGAAATAGCATAAAGTCAACTACTACATAATAAAAGAATCTTTTTTTCCATTTTTCTCTCTTTTTATAAATTCTTCTTCTTACCTCCTGCAGTTTGGATTCCTGATAGAAAGACTACAGTTAGTTCACTAAATGAGACATCTTTAAAACCGTGAATAACTTGTAGTGATAGATTATATTTCCACCTCAACAACCAGTAGATACACAAGCTTAATAATCAATAATAGAAATGGATTACACTTTGCCTCAATTTTAAAAGATTAATTTGAATTATCAGTATAATGTGAAATCTAAGTCAATTGATTAATGTTGATTTTGTACATGGCTCTCTCTTAAAGACAAAGTTTTTAAAATAATATATCATTTTACTTGTAAATGCTCTCTCAAAGTTCTTTTGAAGTAATGCATCCATGCATGATAAGTCACTTCAGTCGTGTCCGACTCTGTGCGACCCTATGGACTGCAGCCCACCAGGCTCCTCTGTCCACGGGATTCTCTAGGCAAGAATACTGGAATGGTTGCCAGTTCCTTCTCCATTTGAAGTAATAGAAAATAGTAACAGTTCAAAGTTTTTAATTAGATAAATACATTTAGTAATGTAAATTAGAAAATACCAGTATTGCTTAACAATAAGTGCTACAAGAGTAAGTTTTTTCTGTTTTGTTCATGACTGTATCATCCGAGTCCAGAATGGTACGTTGGCTCTAGAAGTGCTCACTTATAGAATGACTAAATCTGCATTATTTTGATGCCAAACCTACAAGACAAAGTTTATTTCAACTTTAAAGAGAATCTTTAAATAAATTAAAAAAGAGAGAAGTGGCCTATATCTTTATTAATAGTAGATTTAAGAAATGGACTTTCAACAATGTCACTTTCCTAAGTGTTGTAAATAGATATACTAGAAAACTATTTTTATATTTTCAACTAAAATAATTAAAACTGTTTCAAATAATCTATGATATTTTCCTATTTTTATGTTTAAAATTAAATGTTGAATTTTCCTCATAGTCTCATAAACTCAGCTTTTCCATAGTTAATATTCTTAAGTAATGTTTTAAAGAGTCGGAAAAAGGAAAAAAAAAAGCCTACTTATAAAAAAAAAAAAAGAAACTTCAAGACATTAAAGTTTTCCTAATGTCTCCAGAAGGCAATGCATAAAAGAAAATCCCATTATTATCTCCCCAAATGATTAGACTTTCATATAAGCAATCTAATAATAGGAATCATATTATTACTATGATCTATAATTGTATTTCAAATACTTCTAATAATTTTGTGTGTGTGATGTAGGGGAACCTAGAACTTGTTATACAGCACCTTGTTATATATAAGTCAGAAAGAGAAAAACAAATGTTGTATATTAACACGTATATGTATATGGAACCTAGAAAAACGGTACTGATGAACCCATTTGCAGGGCAGAAATATCAACGCAGATGCAGAGAACAGACTCGTGGGGGATGGGGGGGGGGACGAACAAAGAGTAGCATTGACATGTAAGCTCTACCACGTGCAAAGTGGCCAGTGCAAAGTCGCTCTATAGTGCAGGGAGCTCAGCTTGGTGCTCTGTGATGACCTGGGGGTTGGGATGGGTGGAGGGAGGCTCAAGGATACAGGTGTATCCGTAGCTGATTCACACTCTTGTACAGCAGAAACCAACAAAACACTGTAAAGCAATCATTCTCCAGTTAAAAATAGATTTCAAAACGTGGAGGTAAAATGGGTTTGAGAATCTGTGGTTCAGTGACTATACTGTTACCATTTTACTGCTTTACAGTCAAAACGTAAAGCAAAATCCTCAAGAAACCATCCTATTTAGGACAATGAAGAGATCAGCAAGCTAATTACAAACACAGCAACCTAAAGATCTCCTGTTGCAGTCCTGGCAGTTAGTGCTATGGGAGGACAATAGAAGTGAAAGTGAATTAGTAGGATGCATTTGTCATCATAGTCATGGGTAGTCAATTTACATGTTTAACCAGAGCATGAGCTTCAGAGCACTACTGTCTTCAGAGTGAATGTAGTTCATGCCAAATTGATACTGTAATCTAGTTCAGTGAGATGCAAGGAAACTCACAGAAAACTAGCTGCAAATGATGTAGGCAGGAAAACTATGTCTGTGATATATTTTGACTTTGCAATTTGGAATTTAAGACTACAAAGAAATTGTTTTTCCTATCTGTGTGCAAACTTACCTTTCAATCAAATAATCATCCAGGGAAGACTGAAACTAACAGCTACCATCTTGAATTTACTCTGGTTTACATACTGAAACTAAACTACAGCTCTTGAGAAGCACTTAAGCACCACGTGGTGAAAAACTTCAGAAATAAAATAAATGTGTTTCAAAATATTACTTCAAATAGAAGTAAAATCAATTTCAGTATTTTTATCATACACATTTTATTATTATTCTAAAGAAAAGGAATTTTAGAATAAATTCTGCTAAATCCTTTTATAGGATGAATGCTTTCAATGTATATATAATATTCTTATATTTTAGTGTAAGTACACTGGAATCTGATTTAGTTAAATTTGGAGGGTTTTCCCTAGGCAATATGAAAAAGATGAATAATGTTTTCAATCTAAGTTTTATAGTTGGATGATAGGAGATATCATGAAGAAAATATGGCTATGTAAAAAGCAATACCTGCATATTTATGTATCCTATCACATACATGCCTTTGAGAAAATTACCTTCAGGTAAAGGGAAAGCGTAATGGATAAAGTATGGATTCTAACATGTTCATTTATTGTTGAAGGAATCTTATCATACCATAGAAATTCTCAATTTGGAAAAGAAATGGTTTTAAAATAGAACATCTCATACAACCCTCAAATTATTTTTCCTAACCATGACTTTCTTCAGAACTCAGTAAAAATGATTGCCATTTTTTCGCATTTGTGGATACTAAAGGCAAACACAAAACAAGTGAATTACCAATATGTTTCTATTTTAAGCATAATGATTTTATATAAGTGGAAAATATATAAGAAGTGGTCCTGAGTAGTGAAAAACTATTTTATGTTTCAGCTTAGTTTATTACCCTGAACTAAATTACCCATAACTAAAAAAAGAAAAATAAAATGGATAATCTGATTATACCTTATTTAGATTACAAATGAGATAGTATTATGAGATTTATTACCTTGTATGAATCAAAATGTAAGACTGCAACTCAAAACTGTCTCATTACTATGATTACAGCTTGAATTTTAGGGTCCTAAATCTATGAATGACAAGAAAATAGCAGGAAAGGATGTCCTAAAAATTGCGTGGTTTTTTTTTTTTTTTTTTTTTTCAGTTCCAGGTGGCAGTAGGGGTAAAAATTCTACCTTCCGATGCAGGAGACACAAGAGACACAGGTTAGATCCCTGGGTTGGGAAGATCCTCTGGAGGAAGGCACAGCAACCCATTCCAGTATTCTTGCCTGGAGAATCCATGGACAGAGGAGCCTGGCAGGCTACAGTCCATAGGGTTGTGGAGTTGGACACAACTCAAGCAATTTAGCACACACGTACATTCTTATATCTATGAAATTTTCTATCTTAGGATGTTAAGCAATTAGGTAGTAGATGAGTACAGTGACTGCTGTGAGCGGGTAAATAACAATCTGGAAAAAATAGAAAAGAATGGCTTGATACTAAATGTAAAGAGACACATTAAATCAAATCTTGGGGCTTCCCTTGTAGCTCAGTTGGTAAAGAGCTTGTCTGCAATGCCGGAGACCCAGGTTCGATTCCTGGGTTGGGAAGATCCCCTGAAGAAGGAAATGGCAACCCACTCCAGTATTCTTGCCTGGAGAATCCCATGGACAGAGGGATCTGCGAGGATACAGTCTATGGGGTCGCAAGAGTCAGACACAACTGAGTGACTAAGCATACAAGCATAAATCAAATCAACACATTAATCCATAATCTGCCTTATAATGAGGTTCAGAGGAAGAAAGCCAAAACCAATAAAGTATCACTGATTTTTGTAACTTTGCTTAATATAAACAGTGGAGGTAAAAACAAACAAAAAACATAAAGAGTTATAATAGCTAGATTATTAAAATCAGCATTTGCATGTATGAATATTTATAACTTTTTCAGAAACTTCTTAGACATATTTAATCCCTGAGGACCACAATCTCAAGAGAATAAACTACTTCCAGAGAGTCAAATCAGTGATGGACTCAGGTTTAAAAATTACATGTTTCAAGCAGTTTGAAAAGAGAAATATGATTTAATGAGAGTTTGTGGGACTACAGAGATACACTGAAGTTATCAGCCAAATTGTTTGAAATGTTTTGAAAGTAAGAGTTTTCTCAGTATAATATGAATTTTAAATAAATATGATTTTGATACTCTAAGAACTAAAGCAAAACCATGTTATTTGCATATCAATAGAGTTATTTTATCATTTTCCATTTTAATGTTTTTACATATATATTGAAAAGTCTCGATTCAGTTACATATTTGGTTTAAAGTTAAATATTGATTAACTCCAATTTTATGCAACATAGCACTCTTTGGTCTCTATTTACTTTGTTCATATGCCTTTATACTTCTAATAAATTATATACGTATATATTTTGTATATATGTAGATGAGTGTTTTATATTTATATATAATATTATGACACTGATTAATCATTTTATTCCCTTTACTCTGAGAATGCCAATCCCTTAATAACATAGATTCTGTTTATTTTAGTTAGAACATTACTGCTAGCAACTGATAGAGTAAAGGAATGAATAAACTGGAAATAAACAAGTAAGTGGATATCACCAAAGAAAAGCTGTTGAAAACTAACAGTAGAAGAGTGCACTAGACCAGTAACAGTCCTATTCCTAGGTTAGGTGCTGGAAAGAAATTTGATACTTGCAAGGGCTTTAAGAAAGAGGAGGGAACATAAACTTGCATTTGAGTACTTGATTCTCATGAAGCACTGTAACCTTGATAGTAACAACAAAAGCTATTTGGAAAACTTGCATTTTACCACAATATAATACTGTCACGATTCATGGGGTCACAAAGAGTCGGACACGACTGAGCGACTGAACTGAACTGAACTGAATACTGTTACACCGAAGTCATGCTGTAAGAAGCCATTGATATTTGCACATAAAAGACATATTTGTTTTATAGCTGTTCCACTGGTGAGAATGTGATTGTTTCGAATATACAGAATTTTGCTAGCTTTGGTCACAAGGAGATAGGTAAAATGAAAACAGAGTGCAGAAAGGAGGGATAAAAGGAGAGAGGAAGAGAAGTCATGAAAAAGAGACTTCCAGGGTTACTCAGTTATGTCTGACTCTTTGCAACCACATGGGGTGTAGCCTGACAGGCTCCTCTGTCCACAGGATTCTTCAGGCAAGAATACTGGAGTGGGTTGCCATTCCCTTCTCTAGGGGAACTTCCCAACCCAGGGACCAAACTTGAGTCTCCTGCATTGCAAGCAGATTCTTTACCATCTGCGCCACCAGGGAAGCCCATAATGGCATAAAAAAACAGTAAAAATAATAATATATAAGTAATAAAATTTTAAAATAATTGCATGGTAATCTGGACATTAAATATGTTTGTATTTTGCTAAATATAAGACAGAGATGGTGTTATTTTGTAATAGGATGGCATGGAACTCAGCCAAGTGTACCGCCATCTTCACATTTGACTGAAAAGCTAGCAGCCAACTAGAAATAGGCAGAAAGTCAACTAGGATGCTATTTCATTTGCACTAAGAACTGAATCCAATCCTGACAATGTATATCAATATTTCATTACCTTTTATTGTAGAGTATTTCACTGCATTCATACACCACAATTTGTTTATATGTTCATCTGTTGATGGACATTTCTGCTGTTTTTACTTTGATATTATGTGATATTATTTCAAATAAATCTGCTGTGACCCTTCATATATAAATCTTTGTATTAACTTATGCTTTTATTTCTTTTAGGTAAATATGAATAGAATGACATGTAATATGGTAGTTATATGTGTAATGATTTCAAAAAATTGTTACACTAACATCTAAATCCAGTGTGTAATTTTATTAATTTTAGACTTTCTAATGTATGTGCAGTGTTACTTCATTGTGGTTTTAATTTGCATTTCTTTAAAGACCTACATCATCGAAAAAGTAAGAGAGTTCCAGAAAAGCATCTATTTCTGCTTTATTGACTATGCCAAAGCCTTCGACTGTGTGGATCACAATAAACTGTGGAAAATTCTGGAAGAGATGGGAATACCAGACCACCTGATCTGCCTCTTGAGAAACCTGTATGCAGGTCAGGAAGCAACAGTTAGAACGGGACATGGAACAGCCTGGTTCCAAATAGGAAAAGGAGTACGTGAAGACTGTATATTGTCACCCTGCTTATTTAACTTATATGCAGAGTACATCATGAGAAATGCTGGGCTGGAAGAACCACAGCTGGAATCAAGATTGCCGGGAGAAATAGCAATAACCTCAGATATGCAGATGACACCACCCTTATGGCAAAAAGTGAAGAGGAACTAAAAAGCCTCTTGATGAAAGTGAAAGAGGAGAGTGAAAAAGTTGGCTTAAAGCTTAACATTCAGAAACCTAAGATCATGGCATCTGGTCCCATCACCTCATGGGAAATAGATGGGGAGACAGTGGAAACAGTGTTAGACTTTATTTTGGGGGGGCTCCAAAATCACTGCAGATGGTGACTGCAGCCATGAAATTAAAAGACGCCTACTTCTTGGAAGGAAAGTTATGACCAACCTAGATAGCATACTAAAAAGCAGAGACATTACTTTGCCAACAAAGGTCCATCTAGTCAAGGCTATGGTTGTTCCAGTGGTCATGTATGGATGTGAGAGTTGGACTGTAAAGAAAGCTGAGTGCTGAAAAATTGATGCTTTTGAACTATGGTGTTGGAGAAGATGCTTGGGAGTCCCTTGGACTGCAAGGATATCCAACCAGTCCATCCTGAAGGAGATATGTCCTGGGTGTTCATTGGAAGGACTGATGCTGAAGCTTAAGCTCCAATACTTTGGCCACCTCATGTGAAGAGTTAACTCATTGGAAAAGACCCTAATGCTGGGAGGGATTGGGGGCAGGAGGAGAAGGGGACGACAGAGGATGAGATGGCTGGATGGCATCACCGACTCGATGGACATGAGTTTGAATAAACTCCGGGAGTTGGTGATGGACAGGGAGGCCTGGTGTGCTGCTATTCATGGGGTAGCAAAGAGTCGGACACAACTGAGTGACTGAACTGAACTTAACTAAGTGACACTGTGCATCTTTTCTTGTTATTATTTATCCTTTGTATATCTTCTAGGGTGGAGTATTTGTTCAAATATGATATTTTTATTTTATTGGATTGTCTTGTTATTATTGAGTTTTGATAGTCCTTTATATAGTTTGAATACATGTCCTTTATCAGATGTGTAATGTGCAAATAATTTTTTTACAGACTCTGGCTTGAGTTGAATCTTTTTAATTATATTGTGAGAGTATAATTAGAACATGGTCTATCTTGTTCAATGTTCCATGTGGTGCACTTGACACAGTATGTTATAAATGATGTTTCCAATAAACCATATATATTAATATAGCTACATCAAAAAGAGAAGCCAAGTTATGTGTAATATGCATTGATGACCCTGCTCAGTGAAAAACTGATGCCTATCAAAATCTAAGAATTTCCATATCTTCACTGCTAGTACAGCTAATCAGCAGCAAAGTGGAACTCGGAGACATGGTACTTAAAGTGAGACAGATCTTTGAGCAACATCACTTCTGCTAATTATGGATAATTCTACCTTCTTCTTTCACATGCCTAGAAGGGGAAATAATACTTCTTTTATGTATGATTAGAAAGGCTAGATAATGTAATCAGTGTGTAATATATGTAAGTATCTGCATACTAGATGCTTCCTTATTATCAATAGCATACTGATGATTATAGTGAAGATTCACCCCTTGCCCCAAACATACACACACAAAGAATTTATATAAGAAAATATAAAAGTCAGACAGATGTGAATTGCAAAGCATTTGAACACCTGATTGTGGAGCTCAGTCGTGATCTAGGTAAACCAAATTGAGGACTGACACAGGGACACTCAAACACTCTTCCTGAATATGAGAGAAAAGCCTGATAAGTCCATACATGGAGGAATCACCCTGGCCTATAAATATGACTACTTGGGATTGTCAAGGATCTAAAAATTCTATAATATATTATCTGTAATGATGTAGGTCACAGAAAATGATCGTGATAAATCTAAGACGTGTACACACACACACACACACACACATATACATATATATATATATATATATATATATATAAAAGAGATGGCATACATAAGGTTTTAATATATTAACTATATTGAATCACAGTTCTTATATTTTTAAAAGAGAATGCAATATGAAAAATCAGTCTTATTTATTGTGGGGGGAAATTGCTATCATTTTTAAATATTATATATATATTTCTTAATATATATAGGAGGTCTTCTCAAGTGGCAATAGTGGTAGAGAATCTGGCTTCCAATTAAGGGGACATAAGAGACGTGGGTTCAATCCCTGGGTTGGGAAGGTCCCTGGAGGAGGGCATGGCAGCCCACTCCAGTACTGTTGCCTGGAGAATCTCCTGGACAGAGGAGCCTGGCAGACTACAGTAGTCCTGGTTGGCACAGAGTTGGACACGACTGAGCAACTGAACTGCAACAACTATTGGGTCAAAATATATCATTTTTAACTCTTCATTTATTAAGTAATCTATAGAATGGAAAAATTCATTTAAAAAATATTCCCCTTGGTAATACTGTTTAGACAGAGGGAATGCATATACTCAGAGAAATGTTCCATATACTCAGACGTTGCAAAAACACAGCTCAAGGCAGACTCTGGTCCTTGGAGTGAGAAGATCACTTTGATAAATTTAGGTGATATACACTAAATGTGATTATGAATCCTTAATGGGGAATTTCCAAATAATATTGCCCATTATTAAGTGAGCCTGGAAATAATTTAACAGCTTTATATAAATAGAGCTCAAGAGAGGGAAACTGATACATTTCCAAATATAAATGCTTAAGAAATATGATGCAGGCCATAGAACTTAAAAAATGTTCAAAAACTGTGAGATACCTTACTAAGCCTAACACTGAGTTTGGCAAGTAATACTATATATATATATATATATAAAACTCAATGAAGATGAAAACTGTACCTTGGTGCTTAATAGATAGATGGCAACATCCTCTTAACATATATGAATGGAATTTCTGCTGGTTATCATGAGGATGGGAAAAGCATTAGAGGAAGGCTTTGAGGACCTGTGTATAATAGTGCTTATTGACAGAACACACCTCTCTGTTTACACAGATGAATATCACAGATCCTTATGAAGTTAAGGACAAAGACCAGAACACCACAAGAGACCACAAGATAGATTGGAGGTAACATACTACCCGAGATACCATTTGCCTTTATCCATCAAAAATATCCATAACTCCTCAGCATTATACAAAATATAAAGTGGTTGGACTGGCACAAGTGATCCTCTAAACTGAAATGAGTGCTGCCTTTGGTGACTGAAACTATCCCAGACAGATTTTTTAAAGTGGTGTATAACTGACCTATCATATTGAAGAAGGAAATGGGAATCCACTCCAGTATTCTTGTCTGAATAATCCCATGGACAGAGGAGTCTATTGCCCATGGGGTCACAAAGAGTTGGACGTGACTGAGCTCACATTTCTTGACCTATCATATTGCTTTTAGGTGTGCAACATAGTGACTCTATATTTTTTTATAGATTATGTCGAAAGCAAAGTTATTATAATATTTTTGACTATATTCCCGGTGCTGTATATTTCATCCCTATGACTTAATTATTTTATAACTGATAGTTTGTCCCTCTTAATCCCTTTCTCCCATCCCCTCAACCCCTCTCCCCCACGGCAACCACTAGCTTGTTCTCTGTGTATGTGAGTCTGTTTCTGTTTTCTATAGAGTATGCCTCATCATTATAGCCAATGAAACATCATAGTCAAGGAGTTCAACTTTATCACAGAGCAAGGTGGAGGTCACTACTGGGCCCTAATCAGGATTCCAAATAATACATAGATTCAGACTTCAGATGAAAAGTCCCAGGGACACAAGGAATGCCATATCAAAGACTAGAGAGTGCCTAATGCCACAATTTTTTAATATTGTCATGAGATCTTTACAACTACCCTGTTCTCTACACTTCTTGTCCCACACACCATCACATATATGCACACCTAGACACTTCTTTAGGAAAGAGGAAGGAATTGGTTTCACCAAAACATTTATTTTTAATTTTTATTTTTTTGTTCTTTTTTAATATCCAAGAGAGGTTGAATTCTGCATAGGTAGGCTAATTCAATTTGAAATATGTCTATATCCTCCCTCCAGCTGAAAAGAATATGGAAGCTTGAGATGTAGGTAAGACTAGTTACAGTCTAAAGAGAAGAAATGTGATTTTCTCTATAGACACACAATTTCTCAGTAATATTGTGTGATCTAGTTGTAATGTAAACTCATGAATTATAGTGTGACAAAAGAAAACAAAATTATCATATTAAAAGTCATTAAAAATATAATGAAGAGCAGTAGGTAGAAGGGACACAATCATCTACATAAACTAAAGATAACACACTGAAATTTCCCAGAAATTCAAAGGAAAGGGGTAGAGAATAAATCAATAAATAAAAAATGATGAAATGGAAGATTAATCTGAAAGACTCAATCTATGATTAAAGAAAATAAAAGAAAAGGAAGCAGGACAGGAGAGTATAGAGAAAATAATATAATTGTAAAATAAAATTTTCCTCACTTAAAAATAACATTTTAAAAATTAATAGTTACCAGACAAACTTAATAAAAAAGTGTTATATAAGACACACTGTCCTGGAGTTTTCAAATGTTAATGATAAAGATAGATGCTTGAGAGGAAAAAACACCCAAAGATATAAGAATTAGACTGGCTTCTAAGCTCTCTACATCATTAAACACTGGAACAGTGTAAGCAACCACCTACGGAAATCATAACAGAAAAACATTTTGGCTTAAAAATTTTATTCCAACAATATGTTGCTTATATATACTAATGCAACAAATATATTTTTATATTCTTAGGGGAAGTCACTTTGATATACACAAGGACACAAAAAATAGAAGAACACGATTTTCTTTCTAAATAATCCACATGAATATCATGAAAGATAATTAATAATCACAAACTTTAACTAGAAAGTAGGCATTATAAATTCACTGAATATGAGAGTTTTAACAATTAATATTTCTGTGATTGCTATTAATTGAATATATTTTATATCAAGCATTTACTAATTATTATTTTGTTAAAAATTATTTCATTATAAAAATATAGTCATTCTGTAGATCCTTTTTGTGTGGTAAATACCTCTGCTGCCAATTTCTATCCCAATATTTTCACTGATGACTTACAGATGTTATATTTCCTTGAGCAGGATAATTTTCTTTGGTGCATGTATGTGTCTATGTTTGTATGTATATGTGTATTTCTGTGAAAAATATTATAAACATTAGGAGAAAACAGGAAAACAGTGAAACCTATAACTTCAAAATTATAAAAACTAGGAAGGAGTACAGTACACATTCTCTATGCCTCATCTATCAAGTAAAGAGTAGTTTTTCTTGTTTATATAAATAAAATATAATAATCCACAGTTTGACAGAGAAAAATAGTATGGGATTTCTGAATATGAATGTAGCTCGGCATACGCAATCAAATCTTATTCTTGACAGATGCGCAGAATGTGACTTTGTGGAGAAGAGAATAAGTTTAAAAAAAAATGAGATAAATTATTTTTTTGTAATATGTCAAACATTTCCCCTCTACTATAACCTTCCATATTCACTGTAAAAGCAACATTTATAAAAAGCTTCTCTCTGTTTCTCATAAGAAGATACTCCTTTTCAAAAATTATCAATTTCTTAGACTTCCCTGGTGGTCTAGTGGTTAAGAATCTGTCTGCCAATGCAGGGGACACAGGTTTGATCACTGGTCTGGGAAGATAGCACATAAGGTGGGGCAACTAAGCCCATCCACCCCAACCACTGAGCCCAGGCACCCTAGAGCCCATTCTCCACAACAAGAGAACCCACTGCAGTGAGAAGCCTGTACACTGCTCTTAGAGAATAGACGCTACCCGCAGCTGGAGAAAGTCCACATGCAGCAGCAAAGACCCAGCACAGTCAAAAATAATACAATAAAAAAAAACATTTCTTAACAACTACTTTTGTAAAGTATGTGCATGTGACATAGTCACTTTGCTTACTTAGATTCAACAGCATTTTTATTGCATCTATCTCTTCTAATAAAAATCATGATCAATTCTACCAGAAAGTTGCCATCTAGCTGTTGCTGCTGCGTCGCTTCAGTCGTGTCCGACTCTGTGCGACACCATAGACGGCAGCCCACCAGGCTCCGCTGTCCCTGGGATTCCCCAGGCAGGAACTCTGGAGTGGGTTGCCATTTCCTTCTCCAATGCATGAAAGTGGAAAGTGAAAGTGAAGTCGGTCAGTCATGTCTGACTTTTCGCAACCCCATGGACTGCAGCCTACTAGGCTCCTCCGTCCAAGGGATTTTCCAGGCAAGAGTACTGGAGTGGGTTTCCATTGCCTTCCCCGGCCATCTAGCACTAATACAATATAAAAAGTCAATGGACAGTACTGTACATTAATAAACATATTATTGACTGATACTAAAAGACCAGGAATTTATAATGTGATTATTTACAGAATATACATGGCAAGTGTAAAATTACTGTGAGTTAGCAAGGCTATAATGTATAGGGAAGGATTCATAGGGGTCAGGCTTGAATGAAACCTTAAATGATGGGTAGTATAGGTATAAAGAAATCTAGAAGTCACAATATAAACAACATGAGTCAAAGCAAATGTGGACTAGCCAGACTTTAGAGGTGGAGGATGAAATAGAGGAGAAAGGAGACATAGTATTAAGAGGTAATTCAGATAAACTTCAAAGTTAAACTGCAAAGTCAAAACAATCTGGAGTTCAATGATCTTGATTTGATTGCTGGGACTGTAATTTGTAACTCACATGAGATGAAGATGATTTTTATTTCTTTGTTAAGAATCCAGTTACCCTAACAGCCAAAAAGAAATCAAGGTCCATAAAAAATAAAATATATGGCACCTGAGTGAAGGAAGGCTGTTTATAATAGAGCATTACAAAAATGGTATGGATAAATTTAAACAAAGCAGTCATCTTCTGCTTGATTACTATCCTTTGGGCTTGCATGAAAGAAGTAGTGGATGTGAAATATTTTTAAAAGCTCTGAAAGTCTGCCTTACAAGCACTGATTAAAAGAATTGAATACCAAATGTAACCAACAGATTTTCTTTTCATTTATCTGCTACTGAGAATACTATTCTCAGTATTTTCTTATCTCCATCACTTTCAGAAGTTATCTTGCTATGTGTCTATCTATACATATTCATCACTCTGACAGTAGAATCAAGAATAAAAATTCAGATAAGAAAACAAGATGTGCAATTGCTTTATCTTCTAAATATGGGACATACAAAAAATAGACATAAAAAGACAGCTTCTTAGAATCAACAGTAAAACTACCAACAGAGTATCTTTCCTTTTATCCTGATAAGTATAGAGCAACAGAACATACTAATCATTTGGTTTGTAAATATTCTTAATTCTTCTTTCTTCTCCTAAAAGTCAATAACAAAGAGACTGTCTATAAGAAATCCTAGATATACTGTCTAGTAATCATAATCCTGCATATTATTCATACCCTACTCCATTCAGGCAGTAATAATAATAGTCCAAACACATATTTAGAATACTTTTGAAATCACAGCAATTCCTGAGCTGACTCTCCAGGTGAGCCTTACTGTACTCAGACAAATACTTCAAATACAAGGGACACGTTCAGTATTTGACCAAATTCTTTCACCACTACTGTACTTTTACATCTACTGTTCTGAGTAACATCCTAGAGAAGAGGGTCTTGCCACTCTGCATTACTTGATGTATTTCATTGGTCAGAGTAGTCAATTAAAAAAAATCACTGTATTATGTCAAATAATAGGATTCCTAAAGAAGGCAAAATATTTCTTCTGCAAAATCTTATTTTAGTTAAGTTGGGCTTATTTTATTGCAAATTTTTTTCTATTTTGCTATTAATTATGCCAGGGATTGAAGGGATAATAATTTTCTATTATTTTGAGGTATATTTGACTAGAAGAGACAAGCTGAATATATTCAGGGATATGTCTTAATCACACATGTTAATCAACTGTTATTTTAAAGTCTGTATCATTATCAGTGATAAATTAATTGAAAAATATATAAGGGTATCAAAGAGTTTTTTGTTTTCTTTTTTAAAGAAACAATCAGTGGAGTATAAATGTAGATTGGTTGTCATTTAACTTTAAATTTGTTTTACTATATTCAATTAGAAATATGCACTTAGAGCTATACTCATTAAGCATACACATCTGATTTTCTCCTTCTATCAAAACCGAAGAAACGGCTGAGAAATATGAGGCTTTAAAAGATTCCAAATTCTTCAGCACAGCTGTTGACTTTTTTGAACCTTCTGGCAAGAAGCTAAGAATGGAAACATGGCTAAAATAATGAAATGGGATGCTTGTTCCTTGATTTATTTCCTAGACTAAGAAGTAATTAGCTTTCTCAACAACAAAAAAAGCAGCTCACCTCCTTGACTAGATTTTTATTTGTAATTTGAACCTCAAGTCATTCCATTAAGACATTTTACAAAATGTGTTTCCTATTATTCAACTTTCCTAAAAACCAAGGCCTTGAGGATTGTCATTTGCTTTTCATATTTTAACATGTCTGCCCTTCCCTCCTTCCTTCCTTCCTTTCAAGGAGCACTCAAAAGTACATTGACAAAAGAGTCTCTTCAGAGAGAAAAAAAAGAGCTGCAAATAAATTTATTTGCATATCAAAATGCTTTTGTTGTTAAATACTAAATTTTCCTTAGAATATATGAAGGAATAATAGACAGTATTTCTACCATTATTTTATAGTCTCAGACAATATGCAAATTCAATTTAACAGTGTCAACTTTTTAATGACTCCAGTACAGCATTTAAGAAGAGAATAAAGAGCTATGTGTTCTTTTAAAGGAAACTTTCAGTCTCTAAACTTTCTCCCCACTCAGATTTTTAGATACTATGTTTGTCCTGGCATTGGTAAATTCATACTTCCCATAATTTTGTCATTGTGACTGTTGAATTTAGACAAATGTTTCTACATGAGGTCCTTTCAGTGGATCAGCTGCAGCGTACAGTTGCTTCATGATGTTTAGAAAGAAAAATTTTGTTGGATGGCAGAAAAACTAAGTCAATCAAACCTTTGTATTTTGTTGTAAACAACTGATACTTGAAAAAAAGCATCTTATGGTAGACATCTCCATACAAGAGTGTTTTCAACAGAACAAAATAAACACAAGGTAATTGCCAACATACAGATAATGATTGTAAGTTGGATATCAAAACCAAGATTTGACTTATGGTTTTCTTTATGAGGTACAACTCTTGGTTACTGTTGACATGAATCTTAAATGCATAACTTTAATATAAAATAAAATACACTATACCTTATTTGCAGTTCTTGTGCATGGCATTCAGAAATATGACACTGTAAATTCCTGTAAATAAAAAGACATGATGAGTTGAATGCATTTTCAAACTTGAATCTGAACAATGACTTTGTAATTAAGGAATATTGAACTATCAAATATTTCACTACAAATCTGATACAGATGTAATTTTATAAATTGCCTTATATGTTCTTACAGACAACAAAACTACAATGTGTGCCCATACCATTAAAAAATATTATTTCTGATAATCTATTATACTAAAATCTTCAAGTGATTTTCGATCCAGACACCAGATCATTTTGAAAGCTAATTCTTCTGATTTCACAAGAAATATGGACATAATGCATACCCAAGCATGTTGTGGTTAGGATTAATAAACAAGATGTTTTAAATAAACTGGGCAATAAATATGTTTAAATATATATATTAGATACATATGTAATGCTTCAAAGTTAGGAATGAGTTTAGAGAAACACTTCCTTCTTTTTATACATATACTCAATATATTCATTTACTCAAAAATGCAAAAGTAGTACATTTCACTCTACAATAAATTAGCCCTTTCAGAGAAAATAAAAATAAAGTTATGGCAAAATAATCAATGCATTAATGATTTATTTAGCATTATATCACATTTTGAAAAAAATAATATTTATTGTGTTGGTATTGAGACAAGAGTTAATATTTGGGGCTTGTAACTAAGTTATCATCTAAACCTATGTTAAAATATATTGTCTTTAAACTTGTCAGGTTTTATTTTTTAGCAACTCTTTATCTCTAAGTGAGGGAGACTGTAGAAGTAAAATACCTAATTCAGTACCTAGAACAATAGAGACTGATAAATATAAGAATTTTTTTTTTAAAGTTTCTAGGAAAACAGAATTAATAGTTACTATCTTCAATGTGTAAAGTGTATATTTATAAATATAGAATAATTTTATAAATATATCTTAGTATATGTGTGTGTTAGTTTCTTAGTCATGTCCAGTTTTTTGCAATCCCATGGACTGTAGCCTGCTAGGCTCCTCTGTCCATGGAATTATCCAGGCAAGAATACTGGAGTGGGTTGCCATTCCCTTCCCCAAGGGATCTTCTTGATCCAGTTAGCATAATATGGGGCTTCCCAGGTGGGAAGGGGTGAAGATGATGGTAGTAGTAAAGAACCCACCTGCCAATGCAGGAGACTAGGAGATGTGGGTTCAATCCCTGAGTTGGGAAGATCCCCTGGAGGAGTGCGTGGTAACCCACTCCAGAATTCTTGCCTGGAGAATCCCCATGGACAGAGGAGCCTGGTGGGATACAGTCCCTGGGGTCCCAAAGAGTCAGACATGACTGAACGACTAAGCACATGCATAGTATGATATACAATATATAGTATATCTTTAGTATATAGATAATATATAGCATAAGATACCCGGGTAATTTTAAAACTAACCATTGCTTTAACATAACACATTCACTTTTTCTTTAGTGTGGAATGATAAATTAAAAGTAGATCCAGATATATTTGTAAATGTTAAGTGCTTTAAGTTAAAAAAAAAATCACATATAATGAGTAAGAAGAGACACACAATCGCAGATATGGAAGACCCAAAGGCACACAATCACAGATGCAGAAAGAAATGCAGAGCTCATGAACACTGAATCCAACATCTTAGGGATCTAAAATGATGCACTGTAAGACACTGTACTGTTTAAGGTCATGCAGCACATTTGCACAGGACTGAAAATAGGACCCATCAAAAAAAGAATCACTGCCACACACTAAAAAATTACATGAAAAGACATTCAACTGTATGAAGTTCCTATAAATAATTCACTTGCTGGACTTAGGAGAATATTTATTTGTAGAAATCAGATGAATATAAAGTGAATATAAGTTATGTCCTAACATGCTAAGATGCTGCAAAGAGCTGATGTTTAAATCTTTCCCCCTTAAGATGCTTTTAGTATAGTGGTTTTTAGTTTAATATTTTCCAACTTTATTACTCATCACAAGGATACAAAAATGAATGTTTATCTATGATTCAATGGTGCTAACTTTGTTTCTCAGTTGCAACTAAGAAGGAGAAATATATTAAGTTTAAAAATATATCACTGCGATTTTTTTTTTTAGCTCATGATTGGAGACAATTTATTATCTATTTATACTTGTTTTATAAATTTTTATTGTGACATATATTTCAAATATGTATTGTATTGGAAATAGAGAAATTTCAGTTTCTTAAGATTTTTGGTTTGTTGATCACCGTTTAAAAGTTTTAATTATTCATTATATATATATATATATATAATTTTTTGCTGGTGTAATTGGCATTTTTCTAGGCACCTGGACCGTATCAGTACATAAATTACTAAACTCTTTTATTCTGGCAATTACAATATAGAAACACACAGAAAATAATAAATTCACAATAAGCATAAAACCAAGTAAATCATATATGATATTAGAAAGTGGTAACTTCAAGGGTGAAAATGGTCAGGGTAAGAAAAGGGATTTGTGAGTAGGGTGGCATCAGCTTATGATATTGCATAGGTAAACCAAAGGGAAATTTAAAGAAAGTCTTAAATAACATTTGTCTAATTTATGTAGAACATATGATCATGTTTATTAGTTTTTGATTAAGGCACTATCAAAATTAGTGAAAAAGATTAAATTTGCTTGGATTTCAAAAAGAAAAATTAATTTTGTTTCATTACTTTTGCACATAAAAATATCCCTGTACGTTGTACTTTACAGACTTCCAAAGGATCGCCTTTGGCTTTAAAAACATGGCCATCACTTTTTGTTTTTGTAACATAGACATATTAGCAAGATATATCCCCATATCCTTTAACAAAAAAAAAGGAAATATGAAAATGGATAACGTGACCACAGTAAGTTTCTCTATGTATCCGGTTCACCGCTGTATAAAAACTGAGTAAAAGTTAAGTTTAAGTGCCTCAGTCCATGTCTCAGTCTCAGTGTAGAAAAGTTCCCTTCACAAAACATTTTGTTTTCCGGAAAAAAAAAGCTAAACTGTTTTAACCACTCCGCTTAGCTTGTAATGAGGAAATTACGATGGTATATGCCATCAGGTAATATTCTACTTGCTCTGTTGTTCAGTCACTCAGTTATGTCTGACTCTTTGTGACCCCATGGACTGCAGCATGCCAGGCTTCCCTGTCCTTCACTATCTGCTGGAGTTTGCTCAAACTCATGTCTATTGAGTTGATGATGCTATCCAGCCATCTCATCCTCTGTCATCTCTTCTCCTGCCCTCAGATTTTCCCAGCATCAGGGTCTTTTCCGCTGAGTTAGCTCTTCACATCAGTTGGCCAAAGTATTGGATATTCAGCTTCAGCATCAGTCCTTCCAATGAATATCCAGGGGTGATCTCTTTTAGGATTGATTGGTTTGATTTCCTTGCTCTCCAAGGGACTCTTAGAGTCTTCTCCAGCACCACAGTTCAAAAGCATCAATTTTTCAGTGCTCAGCCTTCCTTATGGTCCAAATTTCACATCCATACATGAACTACCAGAAAAACCACAGCACTGATGATACAGACCTTTGTTAGCAAGGTGATGTCTCTGCTAGTTAATACACTGTCTAGGGTTGTCACAGCTTTTCTTCCAGTTCACTTCCTGGGGCGGGAAGAGGCCCTGGAGAAAGGATGGGCTATTCACTCCAGTATTCTTGGGCTTCCCTGTGGCTCATACAGTAAAGAACCCATCTGTATGCGGGAGACCTGGGTTTGATCCCTGGGTTAGATAGATCCCCTGGAGGAGGCATGGCAACCCACTCCAGTGTTCTTTCCTGGAGAAGCCCCATGGACGCAGGAGCCTGGTGGGCTACAGTTCATGGGGTCGCAAAGAGTTGGACATGACTAAGTGACTAAGCACATAAGCACATTCTTCTAAGGAGCAAGTGGCTTTTAATTTCATAGCAGGGATTAATAGTTAAAAAACACAGCAATAGATTTTGGCATCCACTAAGATATTATTTGTGCTCTAGGTCTTTTTATTATAACCATCAGGTACATATATAAAAAAGAACAAAATAAAAGCAAAGTTAAATTTTTATTGAATTGTTTAATGTAAAAATTTCATTGTATAGTCTCATCTCTAGAAAAGGAAACATCTGCCAGTGCAAGAGATGCGGGTTGGATACCTGTGTCCAAAATATCCCTGGAGAAGGAAATGACAACCCACTCCAGGTATTCTTACCTGGGAAATTCC
Source organism: Cervus elaphus (assembly GCF_910594005.1). NCBI lineage: Eukaryota > Metazoa > Chordata > Mammalia > Artiodactyla > Cervidae > Cervus > Cervus elaphus. Next base: position 48,360,972 of record NC_057829.1, on the reverse strand, counting down.
ATGGAGGAGCCTGGCAGGCTACAGTCCATAGGGTTGCAAAAGTCAGACATGATTTAGCAATCAAACAACAGCAACTCATCTATTAGTATTAAGTGTCTATGAAATATCTCTGGTTCTGTTTTTGAATCTAGATTTTGGTGTTTATAAGAGAGATAATTTCATCATCTAATGATAACATTCACACCAATAATCTGATTTATTCAAGAATGTATATTATAATACAGTATCATTCCCTCACATTTCAGCAATGAACACAAACATATTTTGTGAATGCAAAATCTAAAAGAGTCCTTCTTCCTTAAATGTTATGTTTTTTTCCAAATCCGTAAGTTATTATAATTTACCTGACACCTACATTGAAGCATTTACAAAGTTTTATATGACTGATACTATTACTCTTGCTTCTGCAGGAAAATCTCACTGAAAAATGACTTGATAATAATTGTCAAATACACAGTTGAGCTACTTATTACCTTTTCTATTAAACTGGTTTGAGCCAGTAAGAGTGAATATTTATAGTCATTTCTTTTACATTTATTATACACATAATTGAAAGTTCCAGGACTAAATTATGTAAAGCTTACTTAGGAAACATTTAATTATTCTGAGAAAGAATAATGATTAGTTTCTTCTCAGTAATAAGTTATAATTTTATAACTGTACCTGAAGATCTTCAAGGTAAATATTTATTAATAAAATTTACCAGATATCCATATTAATAAATACAGAAAATTATTTTGCAAAGCAAAATACTGCACATACTCCAAAAAGCTGATAAAATCCCAGCCACAAAGTCACCAACAGTTTAATGTAACAGTAACATACAAAAAAAAAAATGCTTCTCTCATTTATAACTCAGAAGTAGATTGCTTTATATCTTAATATTGAGTTTCTAGACTTAATCAATAAGCTTCAAATCTACTCTCATATATCATCATGTAGGGTAAGAAAAACAAATGTGGATGCAGGCTTCTTGATCTTATCTGAAGGAGCTGATACAGCGGCACTGCAAACCATGAGTTGCAACACTTTTATAGTAAAATGTCAAATGCCATTACTGGGGCAGTTTCCCAGTCTCCCAAAGGGCTATGATTTCCTATTAATATATAACATCTCAAGTTTTTTTTGCATGCCTGAGCTCAGCTGTACTTTATTATTATTTATTTCCATAAATAGAGAAGAGAGAGGGAAAGAGCTTGAACTTTAAATCAACCACGGAGGCACACTTCTGGATGCACATTTTTGAGTAGTCATTCACCTTCCTGCACTTGGGTAAACTATTTCACCTCCTTGAGTGGAAGATCCCTTTGTCCACATTAAGGGGGTTATCTTTGCAACACATGTAGTACAGAGCCTGGCTCACTCAACAAATAACAACTTATATCTCTTATCTTTCAAATTATACTTTGCTTTCTTGTTGACAAAATATTTTTACATAAATATCTTCATAGACCTTTCCTTACTCATATGCAGGAAAAAACTGTCCTTCCCAAAGATATTAGTGGGTAGAAGAGAGCAAAAGCAGTGGGTATCATGGCAAGAAAATGAACACTACAGTGTATCTTGGATGGGAAGGGACTACATCATCAAACAACTGATGATGTGACCCTTCTGAAAGTAAAATGTCAAATTCTATCATTTTCCAAGTGTTTAGTTTGTCGCAAGGCATTACTCATTACCTCTATGTAAGTTGAAGCTAATGTCTTCATTAGTTAACGAAAATGTATAGAATTCATGACCATTCAGACTTCCAAACAAATCAGCTAAGATTGTAATGATCTGCTTGTTTTCCCCCTACAGGTTTCTCTGAATAGGCTAAATAAGGTACTGTTACTGCAAAAGCAAAAATGAAATCTAAAATATAAAAGTAATAAAATACTAAACAGAGTTTGTACAAAGTCTGGTGGCATAAACACAATATTATGTGACTCCATATTTTATTTGTTTCAGCAGTTATTTGAACAACATGGCTCATTTGCCAAATGATATGAAAAACTTGGTTCTTATCACGATGTTAATAAAACCAAAGACCACCAAAATAGCACATATAATTGGCAATAACAGAGTCATTTATTCTCAGTATACTTTAGCCAATCAAACAGAATTACTATTATGGTTCAAGTAATAATCTCCTTTTATAAAACATGTTTTATCTGGTTTTATTTATGATGCTATTCTATTTGTTTGAACAAGCAATTGAATCACTCAGTTATCACTTTTATCTTTTTGATATATGCCAAGGAAGTAATTTCATGCTCTGAAGTTAAAGTCAAAACAAGACTCAAATTCTTGCCCTTTGGTTTTTTTTCCTTCCTCTTTTAAACTCAAGTTTATAAAATTAATAGATGTTCTGCAAAGGAGGTCTATTTTATAATTATTATATTTTAAATCATAAAGCAGAAAGAAATTCTGAAAAAATTGATTTCTACCCTTTCATGTAAGGTTTTACTTTGGACAATGCATCCAATAGAATTTTATATTCCATTGGAAGAAAAAAAGAGAAGGAGATACTACTTAATTACTTGTATCTTTGATTGTAGTAGCCGCAAATTTATTTTCATATTTATTCTAAATAATTCCCCTCCTAAATTAACATGGTTTAGGTTTAATGATATGGCAAATTAAAAGAAATCACAGATTGAAACAACACCTACTTAATGGGGTGTCAGAAAAGTTTCATAACTATTCCAATTATATGTAACATCTCTGAAGCTATATTTACAATGATATATCTGTACAACAGCATAATGGATAAGAACATACAGAGATAGGTCTCTGTCCTACTCCATTGTAAAAACAGGCCAAGGCACTTACCTTTAATAGTTTTAAATAGTTAAAAATTAAAAAATCAATAAACACAAACCACCAATCAGGCAAATGAAAAGAAAAAAAAAAAAAAACAGCAACTGATTTTCTAGGAATTCTCTCATTGGGCACAATAAAGGACAAAAATGGTATGGATTTAACAGAAACAGATGATATTAAGAAGAGGTGGCCAGAATATGCAGAAGAAATATATAAAAAAGATCTTAATAACCCAGATAACCACAATGGTGTGATCACTCACCTAGAGCCAGACATCCTGGAATGTGAAGTCAAGTGGGCCTTAGGAAGCATCACTATGAACAAAGCTAGTGGAGGTGATGGAATTCCAGCTGAGCTATTTCAAATCCTAAAAGATGATGCTGTGAAAGTGCTGCATCCAATATGCCAGCAAATTTGGCATACTCAGCAGTGGTCACAGGACTGGAAAAGGTCAGTTTTCATTTCAGTCGCAAAGAAGGGCAATGCCAAAGAATGTTCAAACTACAGCACAATTGCACTCATTTCACATGCTAGCAAAGTAATGCTCAAAATTTTCCAAGCTAGGCTTCAACAGTACGTTTATCGAGAATTTCCAGATGTTCAAGTTGGATTTAGAAAAAGGAGTGGAAGCAGAGACAAATTGCCAAGATCCATTGGTTCATAGAAAAAGGAAGAGAATTCCGGGGGTGGGGGGGGGGCGGCGATGGGGGGGAAACCTTCTTTGCTTCATTGATTATGCTAAATTAAATCCTTTATGTGGATCACAACTAACTGGAAAATTCTTAAACGATGGGAATACCAGACCACCCTACCTGCCTCTTGAGAAACCTCTATGCAGGTCATGAAGCTGCAGTTTAGAACCAGACTTGGAACAGACTGGTTCCAAATTGGGAAAGGAGTACATCAAGGCTGTCACCCTGCTTATTTAACTTATACGTGGAGTATGTCATGTGAAATGCCAGGCTGGATGAAGCACAAACTGGAATCAAGATTGCCAGGAGAAATATCAATAACCTCAGACACGCAGATGACACCACCCTTATGGCAGAAAACAAAGAGAAACTAAAGACCCTCTTGAAGGTGAAAGAGGAGAGTGAAAAAGCTGGTTTAAAACTCAACATTCAGAAAACTAAGATCATGGCATACAGTTCCATCCCTTTATGGCAAATAGATGGTGAAACAATGGAAACAGTGAGAGATTTTATTTTCTTGGGCTCCAAAATCACTGCAGATGGTGACAGCAGCCATGAAACTAACAACAACAACAACAACAACAAAACACTTGCTCCTTGGAAGAAAAGCTATGACAAAGCTAGACAGCATATTAAAAATCAGAGACATCACTTTGCCGACAAAGGTCTGCATAGTTAAAGCTATGGTTTTTCCAGTGGTTATATATGGATGTGAGAGTTGGACCATACAGAAAGCTGAGCACCATAGAATTGATGCTTTTGAACCGGGGTGTTGGAAAAGATTCTTGAGAGTTCCTTGGACTGCAAGATCAAACCAGTCAATCCTAAAGGAAACTGTTTCAGAATATTCACTGGAAAGACTGATGCAGACCTGAAGCTCCAATACTTTGGCCACCTGATGTGAAGAGTGAACTCATTGGCAAAGACCCTGATGCTGGGAAAGACTGAGGGCAGGAGGAGATGAGGACGTACAGAGGATGAGATGGTTGGATGACAAATCACTGACTCAATGGACAAGAGTTTACACAAACTCTGGATATAGTGAAGGACAGGGAAACCTGGTGTGCTGCAGTCCATGGGGGTGCAAAGAGTCAGACAACTGGGTGACTGAACAATAACAATCATACCACTCCAGTCACATACCACTTTCTTAGCTCTGATAAATGTCTATGTGTCATTTTGTGTATGTGGCTCAAAATGGCAAAAGGTAAACAAAAGAGAAAAACCAAGAAGGTGGATGTAAAGAAAAAAAGAAAGAGGATAAAAATAAAATATGTAGAAAATACATTTATATTTTAAATTAGCTTTTGCTTATTGAATGATTATTATATATTAGACTGTTTGTATTGGAAACAGAAATTGCTAACACCCTTTCAAACTATCTCACAAAAGTTGTTCAAGGTCTCACAGTTAATGAATAAACAACAAAACCTAGATTTGTCCTCTAAGTCCAGGTTCTTTTCTAGGTTGTACACTGTCACATTATAAAGATGTTGACTCACTAAACAGAACAGTACAGAAGTATTTGTTTTTCATTTTCTTCAAGCAAGGATTTAACAAAACAGTTAACATCAGAAGTTTGACACAGGCTTTAATCACTTAAATTCTTTTACCCATTATTTCATCATCATAAACGCATACAAATGATGTTGTATTCCTTTCACAAAAAATGTCTAAAATCAGCATACTCAATGGATTCAGTTGAGAAATTAAGATATGAACACAGCTAATGCAGTTTCCAAACATGTTACCAAAGGAAAAAATATGTACTTTTATAAATTCTTCCACATAATCCTTCATTTCTAATGCAACAAGTTAATTAGTTGATTTCGGGGTCATTTCTAAGGTTAGCAATGGTTCAAACAATATCAGATTACTTGCAAACACAAATGCCAGGTCCTAGGACAGTTACAGGAAATCTGAGAAGGCAAGGCTTTTCAAGGAAACTAGGTCACGAAAGAGATTATTGCTTTAATCCTTAGAAAACTGGATAGAGTTGTCTTTTCCTGTATGAATATGAACCTCAATTAAACACTATAGGAAGGAATAAGGGTGGCAATCTGGCTCAAACAAAGCTTTTCTGTTAAAACTATGATGTATGCGTATCATGAATACAGAGTTTGCTTCATTTTCACATTTCATTTTGAATATAATAAGCCACTTTTAATGGAAGAGATTAACAGATTACTTTCTAAATATGCTCAGATTTACTTTCTAAATATACTCAGATTAAGCTAATTTGGTTAATCCCATTCTGTTTCACATGTAGTATCAACGTACAGTTCAGAGGTTTACACAGAGGGAAGTCTCTAAAAAAGACAGAAATATGAGAGGCAACATCTTTTTCTTAACCATAAGGTTAGACTAAGCTTCCACCAGCATAAACTACCAAAGAATTAACCTGATATCCCATAAGCAACAGGAGATAGAAATTGAAAGCTAGTGGTACAGTATCAGATATCAAAGAGAATCCAATGTCTAATTTGTTATTAAATATTGCCAGATTGTTAGCTACATCAGTGCCAGATTATTAGCTACATCACTGAAAATCTGTACAAGAATTATCAACAGTGGGAAACCTAGAGGTCTATACTTTCCAGACATGCTTTTAAGATTACAACTCTGTCTAGAGGGGGCAGAAATTGATTAGATCATTTCCTTTCCACCTTAGTTTCAACTGCAACAATTGAAATATATTTACATTCTAAAAGTGATAGTACTTTTATCAAGATCAAGTTAAAGTAAATAAGCAAATACATGTCTATACAAATGCATATATACACACATAAAACACCACCACCACCACATAAAACTGAGATCAAAGATTTAGTTTTATTTTGACATTTTCTTGGCTTAATTTCAGAATTAAGATTCCTGGGGTTTTGTGAGAATTGTCAGAGATACTGTACGTAAAATATTTAGCATGGTGATAGGCCCTTAACTAATTCTCAAAAATGATCTTACTTCATCATCTGCTTATCAGTTTGCTTGGAAAATAACTTGGAGAGTTAGAATACAAGACAGTTTTGAAAATACAGAAGATAAAGATCATTGGTTTATTAAGATATGCTCTGGTATCATATAATACTAGACAGCAAGTATGTAGTAATCAATAACTTTACATAGAATAATATGCTACTAGATTTTTTTTTTCCTTTGGAGGACAAAATATTCTCTTTGTGCATATACAAAGGAAAATTTCAAATGCTTATTTTTCTTTTTGCTGAGAAATGTTCAAAAATCCCACCATTAACCCCTCCCTCTGTGAAGCAGCAGCTTGGATATTGGTTATATTTTCAGTAAAGCATGTGGTAAGTTATAGGAATATCTGTTTCCTCATAAAATTCTTAGGTATTAAGGTGCAGAGGGCATGACCTAATAATCTCTGTCTCCTGAGAACCTGCCATATCACCTGGAAAATAGCAAGTTTCCAATAAATATGAGTACAATTGCAATATACAAGCCACAAATCTACCGGATCCACTGGGGACTGTGTAGCTTTTCGTGTCCTGCTTTCTATTTTTTTTTTAATGCCTTGCTTTTTATAGGTACATCACTCTGTATTCCTTTTCCATGGCACAAGGCACAGAAGAAAGAGAAAAGATGACTATTTCCCATGTGCGTACACTGATATAGCATCAGTTGCTCAATTATAACATGAGTAATATTTTTCTCTGTGTAAATTAGGATATAATTAACAAACAGAAAACACAACATGTATTAGAATAATTATTATAGAACATGCTAAATATATTCTGCATATATTCCAAGTATGTTTCCAAAAGAATAACTCTTAAACTCTCTGATTTTCATTGTATAGATACAAATGTCTTTTTCCTTTTACTTACATTCTTTGAAATATATTGAGAACAAAATTAAAGAAGAAGCAACCCTTCCTCCACACACACTAAATTCCCAAACTCCAAACTCTTTTTAAAAAAGTATTTACTTTTTTAATTGAAGAATAATTACTTTACAGAATTCTGCTGGTTTCTGCCAAACAGCCATAGGTCAATTATTACCACAATGCATTGTCATATCATAAAGACCTCAGATACAAATACAATCTTTTTTCAAAGTCTTTACTTTTATTTTCACTATCTGGTCTATTGGTTTCTGCCGTTTGGTGCATATGAACACTCACCGTTGTCTTGGTGGTGGTTGTTATTATTATTAAGACCCCTTGGGACCACTTGCTTCCTTGGAATCAGTGCCCCTAGAGAAAATATGAAGTCAACACCTGTTGCTCCCCAAACTGTCGCTACTCAAACAATTGCATGTATTCAATATCATGAAATAGTATGATTCAGGTACAACTGCTTTTTGTACTGTACACATTGTTCAAAATTCAGAATGAGATAATTTTCAAGACTTAATGAGGAATTTGTATATCCATATCACACTCTATGAGAGTGGGCTTTCTCAATGAAAGGCAGGGCAACCAAGAGCTAGCCTCATGAAGTGAAAGACCCTGCATCCTCTTTCTAGAGAAGCCTGCTGTAGCACTGCCGGGATTCTCTGACAGAACTACTTTCTCCCTGCCCGAGAGAGGTAGATTCAGAATTTCTCAACAATCCAAAGCTACTAAGAAATCCATACTGCCTGCCTCTGTCATCAGTATCATCCCCACTACACTAAGTGTGGAGAGTTCTATCTTCTTGGGAAAAGTCTTTGATTCACTTTTCATTTACTGCAGCTCTTAAGGTCAGGAGAAAGTGACATTTTAAGTATCGTTTATATTCCTTGTATTTATGTATATAGATTCTCTGCTTAAATAGCTTGTTTGCTTAGAAAAATAAGAAATTATTCTTAGTTTCATCACTGAAAGCAGTAAATTACTCTTTGATCACACTAAAACAGATGTCACATTTGACAATCCATTTTGACCTTCAAGATTAAGGTCAGTACTTTATGTGCTTCTTGTGCACCTTATATTAGCCCAGAGAATCTAACCAAAATAAAAATTTAGCTGACTCTACCTCCATTTTGGACTTCCCTGATAGCTCAGAGGTTAAAGCGTCTGCCTGCAATGCAGGAGACCTGGGTTCGATCCCTGGGTTGGGAAGATCCCCTGGAGAAGGAAATGGCAACTCACTCCAGTATTCTTGCCTGGAGAATCCCACGGACGGAGGAGCCTGGGGGGCTACAGTCCACGGGATCCCAAAGAGTTGGACACGACTGAGCGACTTCACCTCCATTTTACTAAAACCCTCTTGATAGTAGGTACCATGTTAATTTTTTGCTGATTTTATTCTCAGTTTCTCACATAGGACATGCAAAAGGAGTGCTCTTTATTAAATTTTTATTGAATGAGTAAATGAATAAACTATTAACTATATTGAAGATAGGAAGTAACAAACAAGAAAATAGTAAAAGAAAGAAAATATTCTTGGAGATCATTCTCAGTAGTAAATGTGGTTGAATTATGTGAGCAAGGTTCACCAACTTTGTAGTCCAGGGACAAGTGGAACTGGTCAGCACATATACATTACTACAGGGTGAATTAGCCAGTCAGAAAGAAGGAAACACAAAGATTTGACAGCACTATTTACAATAGCTAGAAAATGGAAGCAACAGATGAATGGATAAAGAAGCTGTGATGCATACACACAATGAAATCCTACTCAGCCATAAAAAGGAACACATTTGAATCTATTCTAATGAGGTGGTTGAAACTAGAGCCTATTATACAGAGTGAGTTAAGTCAGAAAGAGAAATATAAATATTTCATATTGACACACATATATGGAATCTAAAGAGATGGCACTGATGAATTTATTTTCAGGGAGGCAAAAGAGAAACAGACATAGAGAACCGATCTATGGACATGGGGGAGGAGAAGAGGGAGACGGGGAGATGTATGGAGAGTGTAATATAGAAATTTACAATACCATATGTAAAATAAACAGCCAATGAGAATTTGTTGTATGAATTAGGGACCTCAAACAGGGGCTCTGTGACAGGCTGAAGGGTGTGGTGGGGACGGAGATGGGAGGGAGGCCCGGGAGGGAGGGGACATCATGTACCTATGGCTGATTCTTGTTGATGTACGGCAGAAAAACACAAAATTCTTTAAGCAATCACCCTTCAATTAAAAAATTAAAAAAAAAAAAAAACAACTTGACAGCAGTAGTTGAGTGACATGAAATGAAAAAAAAAATGAAAATGTGTATCAAGGAAGAATGAAATAAAGCATCTGCTTTATTTTTAGTACATTTAATTATAAGTCTATATTTTTCACTTTTCCATTATTTTCTTCTAGGCAGCTCCATCCTGAGGCATATCATTCAGACTTTAAAGTACAGTTCTACTGGATAAGCACATATTTTGTAAAAGAACCACATAGCTCACGATGGTTACTTCTGGAGGAAGAGGCAAATTTTCTAATGACAACAGCCAGAGATAAGAAAAAGCAAGACAATATCCCACAAGCTGAAGTTCAATTAAGGTTTTAGTATATTGAGTAAGTGAGATCTCAAAAAAAGATTAGAGACAGTATTTGTACTGAAGAATATCCACAAGCCAATAAAATATAAAAATAAATTTAAAAGTTTAATTCAAATACAGTAAATCAAAGCACCATATCTAGAGGGAGACAGAGTGAAAATTTCTAGTTTCTTTATTATAATACTTAAATTTAATAAGAATGTAATTAAAACAAACTTTAAACCTTTTACAAAATTTGTCAGATTTTAGTCTGGTAATCATCCAAAGATCTTTAACTAGCAAACAATGATTTTTAAAAATTATTATTAATTAACTTAATGCAGGATGTGAAGAGAGCATGTGATGTATTGACTCTAAGTTTTAAAAATATTAATTTCTTTTCATTTATGTCCAGGCCTTTTTGAATTCCTGTTTTGTCTGCCATGATCCACTTAATAACGTTGTATGGCACTAAAATTTTAAGGGTTTTCATGCTAATATGCTTAAACATTATAACAGAAATGCTATATTAGTTAAATTATCTATCTAACAATGGATTTGAAAAGTTGAATTACATTATATGCCTTAAACACAGACAATCTTATTTGTCTATTGTATCTCAATAAAGCTATAAAGCTGGGGTAGGGGGATATAACAACCACAACAATAACAACAAAAATTCCAACCAGTTTTCAAAAACAAAACACAACAAATAGTGCCATGCTGAGATTGAAATCTGAAACAATAGAAAAATAATATAGTCATCTCTTTGTTTAAAATGTGATAATTAACTCATTGTGGATATTCTGCATTGACTTTGATTTTTAAAATACTGCATTAAATATCATTTTTTAAAAAAGGGTCTCTTCCATATTATTTATAAAAAGAGAATTATGTCTTACAGAAGACAATAAACTTGATTCAGTAAGTTTAGTGATGCAAAAAAAAAAAATGTCTGCCCTTTGTTATCATTGAAAAATGTGTCCACTTTGAGGAGATTAAGGTTATTAGATGGTTTTCTAGTACACGAAGAATGGAGTGAGAGGAATTGTTATGTATGCAAACTTAAAAATCTAATTCTATCTAGCATCTAAACTTACCTGTCTGCACACTATTTCCTTCCCATTATTTGAATACATTTAATTCTAACTCCTAACTGAGGATTAGACCACATTTGAGACTGAGCACTGGGCTTCCCTGGTAGCTCAGATGGTAAAGAATCTGCCTGCAATACAGGGAACCCTGGTTCAATTCATGTGTCTGGAAGATCCCCAAGAGAGGGGATAGGCTACCCACTCCAGTTTTCTTGGGCTTCCTTGGTGGCTCAGATGGTAAAGAATCCACTTGCAATGGGGGAGATCTGGGTTTGATCCCTGAGCTGGAAAGATCCCCTGGAGGAGGGCATGGCAACCCACTCCAGTATTCTTTCTTGGAGTATCCCCGTGGACAGAGGAGCCTGGTGGGCTATGTTCCATGGGGTCACAAAGAGTCAGACATGATGAACAGCTAAACACAGCACAGCATTTCTGTGTTGTAAGTTTCTATTTTGGTTTTGTATTTGTTTCGGGGGGGTGGTGGTGGTGACTGTGAAGGTGGATGTGGGTAAGAGACAGAGAGAGCCAGCCAGCCAGAAGAGAGAAGAGAGAATGAGAGAAAGTGTGTACCTAGATAAAGAATTCAGGCTACATCAACCTAGAACTGAGCTGACACAGACATATGAGCTTAAAAAAAATGCTTATCATTGTATAGAGCTGAAATTTTTCTGCTATTATATGATCTGTTATTAAAATGATTATTTTTTCTGTTATTAAAAAATCAGGTTAGATGAGTAGAGACGTTGATAAGCTTCCTACCTTTGATAAGCCTTTTAATATAGAGAGAGTTCATCAGATTACTTTTGAATGATCTTGTAACCATCAGTAGGAAGCCCTATGTTCTAATTAAGCATTTGGAGGAAAAAATATGGCAGTTAAAGATCCATAAAAATAGTCTTGAATGTCAAATGCTGTGCAGGGGATGAGATTTACTGTAGACCCTGCCTTAATTTTGTCTAATGAACCCTGCTTATAATTATTTTCTGTATTTCATCATCCTTAAATTGACTATCTCAATTAGACAACTCTATAATCACATTGCCCTGAGGTAGAAGAGAGTGGGAGAAATGCAAATTATGGGAAACAGAGGATGTGTACCTCCATCTTTTGTAATAGTTTTATATTCAACAACCAGAAATTAATGGAGAAAAGTGAGGGGGTGGGAGCCTCATGCTGTTCACAGCAGCCCTAAATTAGGCAATGAGAATAAAATTTATTAAATACCACATGATCCATGTCTGTTCTCTGAAGCACTTACATCATCTTTCTTCCACTAATTACAGTTAAGAGTATATTCAGAAACTTTGGAGCATTCTACTTGTTTATGAAACCTTCCAAACTACTGAGTAGAACATCTGATTTATAGAAAACGCGTGTGATAATATGAATTAGTGTCACAGTGCTAGGCCCTATCATTGGCACATTTGGGAAATCCAAAATATTAAATTACATGGAAAATTTATTTCTCCCTGAAAGTTCATTGTGTATAAAATTTCCTCTCACTGAATTGATACAAAGGTTATCAATTTCTATTAAAATTTTATCTATATACCTTCTGACTATAAAATATATTGCAAGAAATAGTAGCTTTTAGAGCAGAAACTCAAAGTTAGTAATGAACTATACTAGAAAATCTATGTGGTGGAATTAAAGAGATTGACGTCATCTACTTTTAAAAGATATTTATTGCTTTGATTATTTTACTATGATGCCACACTTGAAAATATTTATGTTGAAGAGACAAGAATTTTTATTTTACTCCCATCTGAGCCAATCATATGGTAAAAAGTAGCAATTCAATCTGAGAGTTCCTTAATACAGCTATACCATAAAGATCAAAGTTGCTTATTTTTCATGGAGCTTCTTAAGAGTAAGAATGTATATGGAATAGTGAGTCTTACTCTGGAGACTGAGTTATTCACTGTAAGACCTCTAAGAAATGGATTAAACCTATCTGAACATCAGTTCTTCTTTGATAAATGACAAAAACTAGGCTTACATCATATATCTATGCTGAATGTCACATTAGAAAAATATATGAAGTATTACTATCTATGAAAAAATTCATAGAATAGTCAGATTTTCCCAAATTTTGAGGGATAACTAAAACTCCTAAAATCTCAGGGACTTATGACAACAAAAAATTGTTATTCATGATACTTGTTGACAGATACTGACTGCTGTTTTTTATCATCTGCTGTCTGTCAGGGATCATGCTGAAAGGGTAGTCCTTATTTGGGACATGCCATTCTTGTGGCATAGGAAGAAAAGCAAAGATGGAATCCTATGATGGCTTTCTTGGATATAGCATTTGTCACTTTTAAACCTGTGTCACTGGCCAAAGCAAGATATTTAGGCAGGTGAGATGTCACAATCATGATCATCAAATGATGTGAAACAATTATATAATTTATTATTATTCAATTAAATTAATTCTTATCAATATTGTTAATATAGAATTATGTGTATAAAAAGATGACCAGAATGCTTATTACTCAGGAAAGCATTACATAGAGGAGTAAATTAAACAAATATTTTCCTAAACAGGGTACATGTCTAAGATCTGAAGATACATATAGCATACACTGTGGTTGACTGACCAATACCTCAATTCACAGCTCTAATATTCAGTGAAAATGGTAAGTGCAAGACTTTTTCAGAATTCCTAAGCGAGCCTTTTATTTCCTGGCATAGGCAAGAAACTTTCTTCTTCCAACTCTCTCTCAAATGTGGATTTAACAATAGAAGCTGCAACAGTCATCCTGTATCCATGAAAGAAAAACCAAAAGAATCATGCAAGCTTCAGCTCTGGTATTATTGGGAGACAAATCAGTGCTGGCAGCTAATTCTAGAATATTTAAGGCACTGTAGTTAACATATATAGAGACAGAGATATAGTTTTGTTTTGTTTTTTTTCAGTTAAATCTATTTCTGAAGGATATAATCTAATTTCTAATCTAAATTCTCACCGTAAATGTTGGTCGTGCTGACCCCTTGCAAGTGGGTTGCCATTCCCTTCTCCAGGGGATCTTACCAATCCAGGGATCAAAGCCAGGTCTCCTGCATCGCAGGCAGATACTCCACTGTCTGAGCCACTAGGGAAGCCCATTTAGGTGTATACATATCAACAAACTGTTGTTTATCTTCTCTGAGACTAGTCACATGTAAAACTAGATGTCTTTAGGCATTTTGATTTGTTAATATAACTGATGATTAAAGCATTAGGAATACTTAGAGAAGTAGAGAGAATACTATAAAAACTCTTGACAGGTATTTCCAAATATCTGCAATATTGTCAAAATAATGAAGAATTACTCTGTGTCACTCTATAGAAGAAAATTAGATATTATGCAATAAATCTATCTTAAGTACAAGGAAGAAAAAAATTTAAGAGACACACTCTACATTGAATTGTCTGCTTTGTGAAGTTGAAAGGTACAACCATAAATAATCAAGCAGATACTGGAAAACCAAATATTAGTATTGCAGAAGAACTGATCTCTGGGCTTTTAATAATACTTAATTTGATAACACTTCCAACTCAATATGCAATCCAATCTGTAGTTTTCACACAAAATTGTAAAAAGTTAATTATCAAATTTCTCCACTTTTTCATTTTAATCCATTTACTTTGTCAACCAAGTTTTGTGGATTCAAACTCTTTCAGATATTAATGATTAAATATGTGTAAGAACAAAAACTTTCCAATTGTATGGAATAAAGGGGCCCATGAGACAGAAGAGGGCCTTCACAGATGTGGATCTTGTGAAACTTTGAAATGTTTCTTCTGAGGGAGAGGGGATACCATACACCCATTAATTAAATCATAGGTTACATATAAAGTGAGAAATCATAATGTGTGAAACAGTGAACTCTGGAAAAAGTTAATCTTCCTTGATATATTGGTGGGTGATATTGTTGCAGATGGGTCTGAGACATTTTGAGAAACACCAACCTGTAGGAAATAGTGATCTACTACAGTCTAACAGAATTGTAGACTAGTGTCTACATAAACTATACACCCTGATAGAAATTTTTATACAAACAAAGTGTAATTGGAATTCATTCTGAAAATATATTTCAAGGACAAGATGCTTCAAAATCCAGCAGGAAATGTTCTTCTTTCAGCCAAAATTATCTGCACTATCAATATTTTCCATCCTGAAACACTAAATCAGTCTTCAAGGTATTAGAATCATATATATTAAATACCTAGAGATGACCAATCAACTTTTCATTCATTCTCATTTAACTAAAAACATTTATCCTTTTCCCAAAAGTACACTTACACAATTATGAAAACTAAACATTTTTGAGAAACTTCCTCTATTTTCATATGTTTTGGGTGTATACAGGTGACTATAGTGAAAGTTGAATTCTAGTTCAAATAAGGATAGAGTGTAACGTCACTCCCTTACTGATATCTATGTAAATAGCCATATCTAGTAAATCTATTGCTTTCATTAAGTGATAACAAGTTTCATAGGGTAATTTATTAAAAAGAAAAAAATGGTCTATTTTTTGAAAACCATGGTAGTAATGTATTCGGGGAGAAAAAAAATCATACATTTTCTCTCTCCTTCATTCTGAGGAGCAGAAGTCATCATGTATATTATAAAATCTCAGATTATCTTAGAATTCATATATATATTGTATCTCTTCCAAATATACAGTTGATTTTTAAAAATTCATTGACAGTCTTCAAACTTGCTTTTGCCAAGTCCAAAGAAGATGAAAATTGGTCATCTGAGCTGAATGGGGAGTGCAAACACCCCTGAATTATGCTATTTCCTAAAACTACATAGGGAGTGATTCTTGAGATTTTTCTGGTAGATCATCCTGCTTGTTATCATATAGGTGAATCTCAATAGGATGACTGTGTGACCAGAAGTAATAATCAGAAAAGTATAAAGACTTTAAGCATAAAGTGAGCTTCTTTTCAGTCAAGAGATATTTACAAGATTCATGTTGCCAATGGAAGAGTTATGAACAGAACTGAACAGAAATGAAGCCTATTCTACTAGACAAGGTTAATGTACTTTGTTAAAAATAAGTATGCATTTGATCAGGAGATGTGTAAGGTACAATCAAAAAGTTATACATTCATGCGAGGAAATCCTTTCTGCATTTATTAGGCACACAATATATTAATTTACATGATTTAGGTAGTAATTTCCTTGTTATGAAGACAAGGTACAAAGAAGAATCTACATTCTTGAAACTGTAAGGGTCAACTTGCAAAGAACATAACTGAAGTTTGAACAAATAGGCAAACATTCCTACTAAGAACTTAATGGCAAGGACATCGTTCATTCTTAGATGACTTCATTAAGAGACTCCTTTCTCATACCAATAACATAATGAATAGTAAAACAAACCACACACAAATTTAGCAGGTCATAACCTGAGACCAAGCTCACCTGATTATGTGCCATGCTTACTGTCCCTGTCTGTACTTTGCACTACTAGGTCAAACGCAAAGAACACAGCTCAAGTAAGATAGCTTCTGAGAAGGCTAGAACTATACTTGGTGTCTTGAGTATTCCTGTGTCCAAGCTGGCTCCTAAAGAACAAGGAACATCAGAATTTGGTATGATGAAGAACTAAACATGAGATGTTTTCCCCAATTTTTGAATGATGTAAATTCAAGGCTCCTGTAGAATATCATGGAAATTGGGAATGTTCTATTTCAATGTTGACTGAGTTTTTGTTTTCTCAACAGAATGGTGACCTGGGTTATATTCAAATGGATTAAAAAATATGTGATAAATTTTCACTCCTATGTGTTGGAGGTTTATACCAATATCAATGTCCTTGGTACACATTTCCTTGAGGTTATTATTTATCTGTGGTTTTGGGGGCAAAAACATATTTAAAACTCTCTCACCCATGATAATGATCTTCTCCATTGCTTAACTCAAAAATTTTCACTTCCTCTACACTTTTAAAATTCTGGTTTGTTCATTATTTATATTAAAAGCCATAAGATGACCCCAGGGGGAAAAAAGAGAAGCTATTCAAAATTCATATTTATTTTCAAGACTTTGTAACTTGTAAAGCCTTTAGTCTGAGGCAGTACCATATCTTTCTACCTATTCTACTTCACCTCCTCAAGGCCTTGACCTATTTGTGAGTGGATAACAGTGAAATTATATTACCTGAAATTAAACAGAAAATCAGATATACTGTATCCTTTCATGGGATGTCAAGTAAGAGGAACCAGGAGAAGCTATAGAAAATGGTAGCATAATCTAAACTGTAGGGTTTTTAAGTTGCCTTTAAAGGTATATAATGGAGAACTATTTTGATTGGGGAAAAGAAAACTTCTATAAAGACTTGCAGAATAAATCAACTATACCTCAAATAAAAAATATTTATAGAATGCTATATTTATCAAATAATTTAGAGACAAGATCAATACTTTCATTTAACAAATGAGATATCTGAATTTTAGTATCTTGTGTTTTTTTGGTGGGGAGGGTTATGTGAATGCATGCTCGGGTGTGTCCAACTCTGCGACCCCATGGACTGGAGCTCACCCGCTCTTCTGTCCATGGGATTTCCCAGGCAAGAATATTGGAGTGGGTTGCCATATCCTTCTCCAGAGGATCTTCAAAACCCAGAGATTGAACCTGTGTCACCTGATTGAAAGGTGGATTCTTTTCCACTGAGCCACCTGGGAAGCTCCAGGGAATGTTACATTCTATTATTAATATTTTCATTGAAGTCACTCCGGTGTATTAAGCCTTTGCTTAATTTGTAGATTCACTGTTCTCTTATATTCCAACATTCTCTCCTCTTTATAAAAGTCAAAATAAAAAAAAATATTTGTACTTTATGAGTATATAGAATATATATAATACATCTCCTTAACAGTCACCTTTTCAAATATATTTCAGTGTGAATCTTTTGTTCTCTTCTATAAATTCATAGAAGATGGAAGCTTTTTATATAAATCACCAAAAAAATGTGAACGTGAAGTCACTCAGTTATGTCTGACTCTTCACAGCCCCATGGACTGTAGCCCACCAAGCCCCTCTGTCCATGGGGATACTCTATGCAAGAATACTGGAATGGGTTGCCATTTCCTTCTCCAGGGGATCTTCCCAACCCAGTGATCAAACTCAGGTCTCCTGCATTGCAGGCAAACTCTTTACCCTCTGTGCCACCAGGGAAGCCCCTATAAATCCATAGTCCCTGAATATTCTTTGATGGAACATGTTTGCTCCATTGTGCAGTAAATTTTGGTAACCTGGAATGATTTCACCCACCTTCTGGGCCTGATTTACTTTCAGTTTTTCTTTAGGAACAACTTCAGACCAAACTGCCTTTAAAGCACTTTCTATAAACCCCAAAATATGAGCCTCCAAATAAAAATATCTCCCAAGGGTTATAGAGTACCTCATGTTCATCTTTACTTTTACCACATTTCAGAACAACTGTGTACCTCATTTTCTGTGTCTTTCTTTATCTATGCTGTGATTCTTAGAAAGCACCCAATGCATGCTGGCTGAATAGCCTGGATAACCTCTGACTGTAGACCTATTTACATTTCTCTTTGGGGATCCCTCCTCAAGTATGTGTAATGCAATAATTTCAAGCTTAAACATTAGTTTTTGTGAAATGTGAACTAATATTTTCCTCCAGAAAAATAGCATTACAAATTGTGTACAAATGGGGATACCATTGCAATGCTCATAAACTCTACAAACTTCAAGAAGAAAATAAAATCCCTGATGTTTTTTTCAGCTCATTCTTCTTGTTATTATCAGGACTATTTTCACCCTTGACTTTCTTAATGGAAACCTAGCCCTAATTCTTTAAAGACACATGAAGAAGTAAATATGTAAATCCTCCTATCTAATCCACAATTACCAAACATCACTGCACCTATTATTTTTTGATTGAATAACCTAATTATTTATTTTTTCCTCTTTTCTACTCTCTCCCCCGTTTTTTAATCTCATCAATTACTTCAGACTAACTTGACAGTAGAAAATAAAGTAAAAATTCCCTCAGTGTGTATATATATTAGATGATGGGAGCATTCTATTAATAAAATAAGAATGTGCAACTTTGGCATTACTAAGAAAGGCTTTCTGCAAATTAGCATCAGGCTTGGTCTTCTCAAAGAATTTCATCCCTAAAATTTTCTTTATTTCAACAAGAAAATCAAGTATCATTCTCATAGAAATTTATCTTGCAATTATAATATTTTATATTATATATACAATTATTATGTTAATCTTCCATCAACACAGCAGGCTTTCTGAGGTCCTAGCCAGAGTTCCTCTTTATCCTCTATATGCCTGATAAAGAGTAGTGCTTCAATTAATATTTGTTGTATTATTGAATGAACAAATCTTCTAAAGAGGCACATATTTAATAAGACATATATAATCAATTGTATATGGATTCCCTAATTGAGCAATAAAAGGTTTTGGCAATTTTTCCCCTTATGAATAATTTGCAATGTGTTGCTGTCAAAATTATGAATTAGCAACACTATTGGCAAGATTGATAGATGATACATTAACTTTCTCTGGAATGACATTCCATTTTCTGTAGTATTTTATTTTCAAACTATAGGTCTCCCTTATCAAATCACAATTTAATGTTTATTTTTGATACATAAAATTATTTCAGAATCACATTTATGAGCATTTGAACAATATAATGAAGAGTTACAGTGATGAGCTGTATTATCCTACCACTTCAATCTTCTTGATAGATTTCTACTTGTCATTTCGCAAATGTTTTCTGGAAGATATTCTGTTGAGCACAAACAAGTCATCTATTCCAAGTGAGTCATTGTGTAACTTTGCAGTTACTTTTAAAATAATCACCAAACTCAAATAAATTAATCTCTACATTCTAAGGTAAATGCAATAAGAATAATACAACTTCTGTCAGTTGTAAGAAATTGGAGGCTTATAATGTGTTTGCATAAATATTCTCCTTCTTGATCTCCACCATGACCATTTGTATATGTGTATGTGTGCTCAGTTGTGTCCAACTTTCTGATCCCATGGACGGTAGCCCTCCAAGTTTCTCTATACATGGAAATTTCCAGGCAAGAATACTGGAGTGGGTTGTCATTTCCTTCTTCACCAAGACATTTTAAAGGATATTAATTATTCCCATTGTGATGGTCAAGGAAACTAAGGCAAAGATAGGTTAAACGATATTTCTATGATCACAGTAATTTTCACAACTGGGAAGTAAATCAGGTCTTCTGAATTTAAAATTGTTTTTCTTTTTTTCATACTACTCTAACTTGATATTGACAAATTACTGTTTCTATCCGTGATTATTCTGAAACTACTTTCTTTACTGGGTTAAAAAATATATATATACTCTTTGTTCTTTAATTAAGTAGGAACAAATTAGGTCAGCCGATACATCTACATGTCCCTTGAAGTACAGTTTCAAAGAACAGGTAACACAATAAGTGCAGGTTTCCAGTCCCTACAATAAATTTGTGAAATTAGGATAACGAGGATATTCGTATACACAGGGAAAGTTTTCTGCCTCACAGCAGTTGGTCACAAATGGATTGTGTTGTTGGTATTAGTCTCTAAGTCATGTCTGAGTCTTTGTGAAACCATGGACTATAGCCTGCCAGGCTCCTCTGTCCATGGGATTCTCCAGGCAAGAATACTGGAGTGGGTTGCCATTCCCTTCTCCAGGGGATCTTTCTGACCCAGGGATTGAACCCAGGTCTCCTGCATTGCAGGCAGATTCTTTACCATCTGAGCCACCAGGGAAGCAAAATGGATTCTCTCTGTGCTAAATTATTAACTCTCTCAATTTTCCAGAGCAGATAGTCAACCTAAGTGTAAGCAACTTTGCCCACCTACTTCAACATGCCTTACAAATACTATCATTTCTATGTATACCACAGTCTCCAAGTGGATGAGAATTACTGTTATCTATTCCTACCTTTTGAGAGACACTGACACAGATAAAGATGCAACTTTAGCAAATCCCCATTGTGTTTGATTATACAGGCTTCTACTTTTTTTTTTTTTTTCAGCTATCACAATAACTCTTAAACATGCGCTGTGCTTTGTAGTTTCAGAAAGCAGTTAATGTATCTTGTCTCATTTATTTTCCCTAGTTCAAAAAGGCTTAAGATGTTGTCCGGTATCATTCAGTAAAGAGCAAATTAGGAATAGCAATCCAAAACTTAGGAGAGGGAATACAGCACCATCTTAAAGATCACTCTGCCTTCACACTCAACTTTAACTGTATATCATTAAGTACCCACAAAAAGCTGACTAATTGCAAATATTTATTAATTGAAGTTTTTAATGAATTTTGTGACAGCTGCATTTTATATAAATTGTTTTATGTTGCTTTCTGGTCAAAACATCTCTCCTTTTCCTATCTTCACCAAGTGCTAAGAACAGCATGCATGAAATAGAAAAACGATTACTCTTGAGGGATAGATTAGAAAGATTCAAGTTCATTGCCCACAATCTGACACATGAAAAGAAGAGCAGAAGAGAAAAGAAAGTATCACACTGTACTAGCCCTGAAAAATCGGGCTGATATAGGAGTTCATCAACATCAAGCCAACTGCCAGCTTGAGACTTAACAAACCCACTTGCTTCCCTTAATTAGTACCCTTTTCCTGCTAAGGAAATCTTGATAAAATCCTTTTCAAAGCTAGTCTCTTTTAAACTCGTGTACCTTAGGTAAGCAATATTAATTGGATATTTAATTATGGATTCTCTGTGCAAGCTTCATCAGTGAACAACTATTATTATATTGTAGCACTCTTACTTTTAAATTGACTCTGTAATAACTCTGAAAGCTGTGTAAAGTAAAATTAAATCCTTATCCATAGACAATTACTTTAGCATTTGTTCCTGTATTCAGGAAGTACCAAGGTTAGGTTGATATTACTCATTATGAATATAAATTATAAGATCCATTTCCTTTCATTCTTATTCCTATGTATCCTGAACACGAAAAAACAAAATTAAGATAAAGACAATCAAAATATGATTTTGGCAGCAAAGAATGGCAAATTATTTTTAGGTAATCCATTTGTTCCTAATAAATAAACTTGTGATTTGATATTTATAGTATTTAAAAGTTTGTGAGATATTTTGCATCCCATTATCTGTTCTTTTTGGTTTCTGTTCGAATGGGTTGTATGCCCATTACTAAGGACACAGATTTTGTCTTCGTATAAACTTATCTCCAAGTTTAAAAATAAATGTAAAAAATACAGGGCATGTGAGAATCATAAACTAGTGGTGTGGATAGATGGAGAGATTATATTAATAGTGATATGTTGTTGAAAGGGTAGCTACAAAGTCTGGAAATGTAGAAAAAGATTTTTGAACTCTACACATAATTACTTTTGGGATATGCCAAACACATAGTATATTCAGTAAAAATCAGAGCAATAAACATCATCTTAGGTAACATATCAAGGTGTATAGACAGAAATAGATGAAATTCTGCATTAATGCACTACGTTAGATATAACTTCTGCGAGTACACAAAACTATGTGTTTGGTGCCAAGGGACAATGTATCAACAGGATCTTTTATTGTGAACCATTCATTAGACATATCCGCCCATGTTTCCAGACATTACAAACACATTATGTAATGCATTTTATAAGAATTTGGTTCCCTAAAATACAACCTTCAACTGCATTAGCATTATTAAGAATGAATTGGATTCTAAAAGTCACTAGAGCATCCATATCTGCTACCACCACTTTTTTCTTCTAAGAAACTTTTGCTTGCTCCAAATTATGCATACTGTACAACAAACTCACCTTGGCAGCTTTATCCAAGCTTTATTTTGTTATTTTCCTTCATCTCTCCAAAATTTGCTCATCAGGATTATAGACTACTTACCACATAATTTCTGTTCATTATCACCTCTATAATTAGGCTCATATTATTTAATGACACTTAGAATTAAAATTAAGCTAAATTAAGTTATTCATATACCTCACACTCCCCAAAATATGAAACTACTCCCTTTATGTTCTCAAAACATTTATAACAGGTTAGATACAAAAAAAAATCAGTATTTTTTAGTATATTCACAGAGATCTGCACCCATTATCACAATCAATTTTATAATATTTTCTTCATTCCCCAAAGAAAATTCATACCCATTAGCAGTCATTCCTAGTTCTCCCTCACCTCTTTCATTTCAAGGCAACCTCAAACATACTTTCTGTCTCTACAGACTTGCCTGTTCACCACATGGCATGTAAGTGGACTCATACACTATGTGGTCTTTTATGACTGGCCTCTTTCACTTAGCATAATGTTTTAAAGATTTATTCCTATTGTAGTATGCATATTCATACATTTATTGCTACATTATACTACCTTGTGTGTGTATAGCACATTACATCTATTTTTAGTTGATAGACATTTGACTTGTTTCCATTTGAGGTTATTATGAATAATCATAATGTGAAAGAGTTGTATAGTTATATGGCGTCCTTTCCCTTGGGTATATATCTGAATGGATTTGCTAAATCCTATGATAATTCTAAGTGTAAGATTTTTAGTAACAGTAGTAACAGTCAAAATGTTTTCTAGAGTGTCTGCCTCATTTTGCATTACTAATAGCAATATATAAGGTTCTAAGTTCTTCACACCCTCATGAATATTGCTTTCAATCTCTCTTTTTGATTATAGCATTCCTAGGGCATATGAAGTTATATCTTCTTGTGGATTTTACTTGCCATTCCTAACAGCTAATTATGAGAATATTACTATGAGGTTAATAGTCATTTTTTATTCTTTCTTAATCATTTTACTTTCCTGTGGAAAAAATGTTTACTTTTCCTTTGTCTATTTTAATAGACCTATTTTTATTTGTCTTATTGAACTTCAAGAGTTCTTTACATATACTTAGTATATAAGTCTTTGTATACACATGATTTGCAAATATTTTCTCCAATTTGTGTTGCATTTCCACTTTTTTCATGATGTTCTTTAAAACACAAATGTTTTAATTTTGATGAAGAATGATTTAGCTATTTTTTTTTTTGTTCATGTTTTCTGTTGGATTGCTGCCCCCTATGGTAGTTCTTTTTTAAGTTTTGAGGACCTGCATACTGTTTTCTGTAATGGCTATACAAATTTATATTCACACCAACAATGCACAAGAATTTCCTTTACTCCACATCACGGACAACACTTGACTTATCTTATCTTTCTGATAATAGTCATTTTGACAGGTGTGAAGTGACACCTCATCAATAATTTGATTTGCATTCCTCTGATGATTAATGATGCTGAGAACATTTTTACATACCTGTTGACCATTTGTACATTGTCATTAGAAAAATGTCTCTTCAGGTTCTCTGCCAATTTTTAATTTGAGTGTTTGGGCCTTTTTGATTTTGTGTACTTTTTTCTTTGTTTGGGTTTATTTTGCTATTGGGTTGTATGTATGATCTTACTGGGCTCAAGTTATCACAGGGAAGGCTGTGTTTCTCTCTGAAAGCTCAAGAGAAAAATCTGTTTAATTGTCATTCCTCACTTTGGCAAGTCTCCTGTATTCTTTGGCTCAGTGTACATTTTTAATATCAGCAACATGAGGTGAAATCTTGTATCTTATCATTCTAACATTTTCTTCTCTCTCTTAAGTCCTCTTGTGGTTACATTGGACTCACCTAGTTAATATAGGATAATCTCCTTACTATCTTCAAGATTAATTATTTATTTCTCTTGTAAGGTGATACATCAACAGATTCCAGGGATAGGATACAGGGCATCTTTTGGAGGCCATTATTCTGCCTACTTCAGATACTCTAGAAATTCTGTTGTGTTTCTAGATTGAACTTGCTTTTCCAACTTGTTAAAAATTGAGGGATATTTGCCTTGGATTCTATGTTTTACCTATAGATTTGATAGTACTATAATTAAACTATGCTTGGCATAAAGTTCCTCAGGTAGATAATATAAATATAAGTAAAAATTTTACAAGAGTTTGTCAATATTTTTTCAAATGTCAGAGTTCCTAATGTATTGTAACTTCTGGATTTTAAGGTTTCTTTAGTGAACATTGTCAAATTAATCATTATTTGAAATATTTTTCTTTCCTACATTAAATTAGAATTAGTTGGCTATGACTCTACGTTTTGTTATTTTTCAGTCTTGCACAAATTAGGGCATTCACAGATTTTTCTCCATGCTTTGATTAAGCCGCTTTATTGAATGCGACTTTTGTGGGGGGAAAAAAAAGTATAAGTTTCTTAATTAAATTCCACCATCTCAACATGTATAATTCATAAAGAGTCAGGGTTTGTGTTATGCAATCACTATCATCATATCCTCATCATGATCCTTGTCATCATCATTATTATTATTACCTCTAACCAAAATAAATGGTAACTTTTTAATTTAGAAATATATGGCATGAAGTATGCTGTGTTTATTCCATAAATTATTTCATTTAACCATTACAAAAGTCATAGGAGGTCAGTACTATTTTATATTAGTTTAATCTATAACAAAAATCAAAACTCAGAGCTGTTTAGCAATTTGCTCCTGGTAGGACAGAATTTGAAAGTATATGCTTTTCATCCAATGATAAATCAGATAATTAGATATCAAGCATTACTGGGAAAACTGCCAGCATATGACTATAGAGTAAGTAAAAGTATTGTAGTGAGTACCATGAATTTGAAATATAAAGTCAATATATTCTAATATCCTATAAATCTTGTTATTTCATGACTCAACATTCTTTGTATTAATGCCACTCATCATTTTATAGAAAGAATAACTACAAATTAGGATAAAGGCATAACTGCACAGCTTGACATTCAAGTCAGACGTTTTGAATTTTATGCAAGAGCACAATCATGATAGCCAAGCTTCTCTGAGAATAAAATAATTTAAATTCCAAAGAGTTGTCTTGCCCAGAAAAGAGAGAAGCATAGAAGTCTGAGTAAAACACTTTACTATCAGCCCTGGAATACAGAAAGCAAAGGGTATGGCATAATGGGAGCTTCTATTCCACAGTGACAAGAAAAATCTTTCTGAACAGCAGGTAGTTTAGCCAAAAGGGAATATTCAGCAGGGATAAAACCAGGGTGAAAATTCTGCCCATGTTTCTGAGAGTAATCTGTGATCTACTGAACCAGGCCAAGGTTTATAGAGAATTTTTGGAGTTTGAAGATGAATACCTCACATGAGTGAAAGAGATGAAGACAAAATATTTAAATCTCTAATTTTCTAACACATTCTATGACCATGTGAGGTGATTATGGTAGAGGATAAAAGTGTTATCATTCGATCCCTGGATCAGTAAGATCCCCTGGAGGATGGCATAGCAACCCACTCCACAATGCTTGCCTGGAGAGTTCTGTGGACAGAGGAACCTGCTAGCTACAGTCCATAGTGTGCAAAGAATTGAACACAATTTAAGCGACTTAGCACACATGCATAAATGTGGTATCATGTTTTTAGGCCAAGAAAAAGATTGATAAAATGCCAAGTCTATTCCCTTGTAGCTTGCATGTGATATAGATAAAAATCCAAATGCTCCTATGTATACTGTGGGATGCAAAACATTTCTGTGAATTATTAGTCACCAGATTAAAAGCAAGTCTAAAGTAAGTAGAAGTTAAAAGCAAATGGCATTACTTGATTGAGAAGCATAGGATCAGCAGAGCCAGCTGAAGGCCAGGCAGAGAAACTTGTCCATATTTACAGGATGAAAAGCTAGAAATTAATTAAGCAGAGACAGTATAGTTCATACTATACCTTTTCAGTAGTTAATCCATGAATATAGGAAAGCTGTTGAATAAAGATAAATCCACACTTTAGTTAGAGATTAGCACAAATATCAACAAAAACCCCTATTTTCCTTGCTCAGGTTGCAATATAAGCTTCCTTTGGGTCCTTACACTAATAGGTGAGGGAAAAAATGTTATTGTTACAGCATAAGTGAGACTGATTCAAAATTGGGAAAGGAGTATGTCAAGGCTGTATATTATCATCCTGCTTACTTAACTTATATGTAGAGAATATCATGCGAAATACCAGTCTGGATTAAGCACAAGCTGGAATCAAGATTACCAGGAGAAATATCAATAACCTCAGATATGCAGATTACACCACCTTAATGTGAGAAAGAAAGAGTAACTAAAGAACTTCTTGATGAAGGTAAAAGAAGAGAGTGAAGAAGCTGGCTTAAACCTCAACATTCAAAAAACTAAGATCATGGCATCTGGTGTCATCACTTCATGGCAAAATAGACATGGAAAAAAAATGGAAGCAGTGATATACTTAATTTTCCTGGGCTCCAAAATCACTGCAAATGGGGACTGAAGCCATGAAATTAAAAGATGTTTGCTCCTTGGAAGAAAAGTTATGATGAACATCACAGCATATTAAAAAGCAGAAACATTATTTTGCTGACAAAGGTCCATATAGTCAAAGCTATTGTTTTACCAGTAGTCATGTTGGGATGTGAATAAAGCTGAGCACCGAAGAATTGATGCTTTTGAACTGTGGTGTTGGAGAAGACTCTTGAGAGTCCCTTGGACTGCAAGGAGATCCAACCAGTCCATCCTAAAGGAGATCAGTCCTGGGTGTTCAATGGAAGGACTGATGCTGAAGCTGAAACTCCAATATTTTGGCCACCCCATGGGAAGAGCTGACTCATTGGAAAAGAACCTGATGCTGGAAGGGATTGGGGGCAGGAGGAGAAGGGGACGACAGAGGATGAGATGGCTGGATAGAATCACTGACTCGATGGACATGAGTTTGAATAAACTCCGGGAGTTGGTGATAGCCAGGGAGGCCTGGCGTGCTGCGATTCATGGGATCGGAAAGAGTTGGACACGACTGAGCGAATGAACTGAACTGAACTGAACTGATGTTGGGGTGTGAAAGCTGGACCATCAAGAAAGTTGACTGCCAAAGAATTTATACTTTCTATCTGTGATGCTGTAGAATACTCTTGAGAGTGCCTTGGATAGCAAGGAGATCAAACCAGTCAATCCCAAAGGAAGTCAACTGAATATTCATTGGAAGGAGTGATGCTGAAGCTGAAGTTCCAATTGTTTGACCACCTGATGTGAAGAGCTGACTCACTGGAAAAGACACTGATTTTGGGAACCATTGCAGGCAGGAGGAGAAGGGAACGACAGAGATGAGATGGTTGGATGGCATCACCAACTCAATGGACATGAATTTGAGCAAACTCTGGGAGATAGTAAAGGACAGGGATACTGGTGTACTGTGGTCCATGGGGTGACAAAGAGTTGAACATGACTGAGCAACTGAGGTGCTCAACACCTCAACACAAGTGAGGAGCACAACAACAAGGTGAGTCTAGGTTTCATGTATATTGGGGAAGGGGATGGTTATGGTGGAGGTGATTGAATGCAGAAAGCTTGAGGGCTTGATTATCTAAAAGAAACTGGGGTTACCTGTGAAAGATCATGTTAACCTAGAGAAGACTGAGATAATTTAAATGGATAAGTTTACTTACTACATTTTTTTTTGTTTATATTGACTATTACAAGGTTTATCATATCTGGGGCCATTATAGATAAGCTCAGTTATGGAAAACAGAAAAGTTATTTTTTTTTCATGTCTGTATCACTGTAAAATCTAACTCCCTGCTGCATGAGACACAATCCTTGTGCATCAGTAGAATCTTCCTTGGATGCCTTTGTCAGTTTTATTACAGCCCTAAGTTTTACTGCACTTTTGTTTATACTCTCCCATATTTCTCCATTACCACAGAAGAATGACAATGACAATAAAAGTATTTCAAAAGGAAGAAAAAACTGAACATCTATCCAAGCAATGAAACATTGAGTTAAAACAAGGAAAGAAGCTGTCTTTGTTTTTAGCAATTTAACATAAAGATAAGACAAAAAGAAAAGAGAATAAAGAAAGAAAAACAAAGAGAGAGAGAAAGGCAGAAAAAAAAAAATAAAAACTAAGTCAGACAACTGGGCAATGTCTTTCCAACATGCAAAAGCCTGAAGCAATTTACAGTGTGATTTCTATTTAATGCTGTGCTTCAGCTTTTCCTTTGCTGAGAAATTCTATTGACCACTAAAAATTTAAATATATAACCTTGATGGTAAATAGTTATAAATTGAGTACTTTGCTGTTAAACAGAACTTTATTTTCATTTTATTGTTAAGAATTTTTTTCCTAAAGACTAGACTTTCAAAAAATGGCCATCCATGAAGCAATTAGAATATGTAAGATGACAATAGCAACATCATTCATCCAGTTTTCTAAGGTTCAAATTTACTTCATCCAGTGGCTACATTACATTCATATGGATGAGACTAAAAATGTCAGCAAGCATTGGCACCTGAAGACTCATTACAAAACAATGGCTAAACAAAGTGACTCTGTTGGTGTAATGCCCAGCCTTTGCCTCTTCAAAATAGGAAAAGGAGCACGTCAGGGCTGTATATTGTCACCCTGCTTATTTAACTTATATGCAGAGTACATCATGAGAAATGCTGGGCTGGAAGAAGCACAAGCTGGAATCAAGACTGCTGGGAGAAATATCAATAACCTCAGATATGCAGAGGACACCACCCTTATGGCAGAGAATGAAGAGGAACTGAAAAGCCTCTTGATGAAAGTAAAAAAAGAGAGTGAAAAAGTTGGCTTCAAGCTTAACATTCAGAAAACTAAGATCATGGCATCTGGTCCCATCACTTCATGGGAAATAGATGGGGAGACAGTGGAAACAGTGTCAGACTTTATTTTATTGGGCTCCAAAATCACTGCAGATGGTGACTGCAGCCATGAAATTAAAAGATGCTTACTCCTTGGAAGGAAAGTTATGACCAACCAGGATAGCATATTAAAAAGCAGAAACATTACTTTGCCAACAAAGTTCTGTTTGGTCAAGGCTATGGTTTTTCCAGTGGTCATGTATGGATGTGAGAGTTGGACTGTGAAGCTGAGCACCGAAAAATTGATGCTTTTGAACTGTGGTGTTGGAGAAGACTCTTAAGAGTCCCTTAGACTGCAAGGAGATCTAACCAGTCCATCCTAAAGGAGATCAGTCCTGGGTGTTCATTGGACGGACTGATGCTGAAGCTAAAACTCCAATACTTTGGCCACCTCATGCAAAGAGTTGATTCATTGGATAAGACCCTGATGCTGGGAGGGATTGGGGGCAGGAGAAGAAGGGGATGACAGAAGATGAGATGGCTGGATGGCATCACCAACTCGATGGGCATGAGTTTGAGTAAACTCCAGGAGTTGGTGATGAACAAGGAGGCCTGGCGTGCTGCAGTTCATGGGGTCGCAAAGAGTCAGACATGACTGAGTGACTGAACTGAACTGACTGAATGTGTGCTTCAGTTTTCATAGCTCTTGAATTAAACAGACATACTGAATAAATAGCAGAATGCCAATTCATTAGTTTATCTTGAGAAATACCCATGTTACCGCTGGTTACCCAGTTCTCTCTCACTACTAACTATAAAGGACTGCCCTTTATAGTGAGCTTCCTTGGTGGCTCTCTTGGACAAGGAAACAGCAGCCCACTCCAGTCTTCTCGCTTGGAGAATTCCTTGGACAGAGGAGCCTGGTGGGCTACATTACATAGAGTCACAAAATAGATGCAATAGCAACTAAACAACAACTATAAAAGAAGCCAATATTATTATAAAAAAAAGTTATTGATGAGTTTAGAGTCATAGTAAGGGAAATTCATTACATAAATTCAATGATTAAAGACCCTATATAACTGATCAATGGGTCAGTTTAGAAACACAGCTGTGACCAGCCATCAGAAAAATCAATTTATATATCTCCCCAAACTTAAACTACCACTTTTGCCTAAATACAAAAGTGATTCTTAAATTTGAAGAATGATTCAGTACATGTCACCTTTAATTAATGACTTTTCTTTAGTATATTTAAGCACTGTATAGGTGATTTTACTACTTTATGGAACAATTACATTGAATGGATCCATAAAGCTACTGTTGTTTCTATTCAGTCACTAAGTCGTGTCAGACTCTGTGAGCCCATGGACTGCGCCAGGCTCCCTATCTTTCATCATCTCCCAGAGTGTGCTCAAACTCATGCTCATTGAGTCCGTGATGCCATCCAACCATCTCATCCTCTGCTGCCCTATTCTCCTCCTCTCATCAATCTTTCCCAGCATCAGGGGCTCTTCCAGTGAGTTGGTTCTTCACATCAGGTAGTCAAAGTATTGGAGCTGGAGCTTCAGCATCAGCCCTTCCAATGAATATTCAGGGTTGATTCCCTTCAGGACTGACTAGTTTGATCTCCTTGCTCTCCAAGAGACTCTCAAGAGTCTTCTCTAACACCACAGTTCAAAAGCTCCAATTCTTTGGTGCTCAGCTTTTTTTATGGCCCAACTCTCACACCTGTACATGACTACTTGAAAAACCACAGCTTTGGTTATATTGACTTTTGTCAGCAAAGTGATGTCTCTGGTTTTAATACGCTGTCCAGGTTAGGAATCACTAATTACTAGATTACTAGTTAATAATCACATATAACTTCAGATTCTTTGTGTTCCTCTAATAGAATGAAGAAAAGTACATGATTGAATTTATTAAAAAAATAAACAAAAACCTGACTAAAACACAACTTGGGTGGCTCAGATGATAAAGAATCTACCTGCAATGCCTGGATTCAGTCCCTGGGTTGGGAAGGTGCCCTGGAGAAGGGAACAACTACCTTCTCCGGTTTTCTTGCCTGGAGAATTCCATGGACAGAGGATCCTGACAGGCAGTGGATGGGATTGCAAAGAGTAGGATACGATTGAGCAATTTGCATTTTCACTTTTTTAGAACTTTGTCTGCTGTGTATATTCAGATTCATTGTATTAGCAATGTTCTATTCACAATTAGCAGCAAACTCTCTTCTAGAACTGAACAAGTGAAATATTAATATATAGGTTTCTTGTTTATTTCTTAATCAACTACTGAATTGAATAGCTGTTATTAATAAGGCACTATACTAAGCAATAGTAAAATAATAACAATGGATAGGATCTAACATTTATTGAGTACTTCACTATAACAGCACTGTCTTAAACTCTTTATGCATGATAGCTCATCCAATCCTTGCAGAAATCTAGAAAATGTGAAACACATCCTTTCTCCTGGGCTCTTTGTAACTCCAGCATCATCAGTTTTAAAGAAATAGCCCTGATACCTCCTTCAGGTCATTCCACCCCACATCTTTATCTCTACTGAAAGCTCAGTAGAGATTATCCTACATGTAACTTCATCAGAGTCCTTGCTATACTATTCTTGAAACATCTCTTCTTGACAGTTCTACAATAATTATCCTATAAATGTCTTTATGACAGAACTTCATCTTTCCCTGTGCATCCTTACAATCTACCATTAGGGCCAGCCCTCAGCAGTTACCCAGAAAGCAGCATTTCTTAAAGTCCAGTTTGCATATCAATGTTGAGTCTGTGCAGTCCTCCAGACTATTTTTTAAAACTATTACTTCTAAATAGGTTTCCTGCCGTATTATTTTCATTTTCTAACATAAATATATTTATGTCACACTGAGTCCTTTTAGGATTATCGTCTTATAATTTACTGAAGATATTTGTTACTTGTTTCAAAGGTACTATCATATCTAAATTAAATTCTTCTGGATTATAAAGGAGGAATTTGGTTAGAGTAGACTAGTACTGAGATAGTTTTATTTTTTGACACAATCTAGAACAAAACAGAGGGCATATAATTTAGAGGATAATATATGTGTATATGTGTTTTTCTGAATATCCTTCATACATACATAAATACATGGACCTTCCTATTTTCATCCTGGGGCTTTGCAGGTAGCTCAGACAGTAAAGAATCTGCCTGCAATGCAGGAGACCCAGGTTCAATCCCTGGGTCAGGAAAACCCCCTGGAGAAGGGAATGACAACCCATTTCAGTATTATTGCCTGGAAAATCCTATGGACAGAGGAGTCTGGTGGGCTACAGTCCATGAGGTCACGAAGAGTTGGACACGACTAAGCAACTAACACATAGATTTTAATGATATGCTTGAAAGATGTTCTTGAAAAGTTATGTGAATTCTGATTTGGTATCATTTTAAACTTTTATAAACTATTAATATTATTCATTCCTTTCCTTATTGTTTAATTAGTTTCAGAAACTTATTGGTGAGAGGAATCAAATCAAATCCTGGCACTATAGCTGTTTGGATTGATTAAAATAATACTTAACAAATTACTGGGAAACTTGGTGCTGAAACATAGAGGTATATTTAACATATCCAAGAATCGTATTGCTCCACAACTTATAGAATTAAAAAAGAAGAGCTTTTTTCTACTTTTATGCTTTCTTTTTCCCTTATAACAAAGTTTTACCAATATTTTCAAACAATTATTATCACAGATATGTTTAAAGCACTTGGTTTCTGTAATTATTTCTACAAACAGTGATTGCTTTGTTTGTATGCAATTTAAAACTTTTTGAATGGATATTCACTTTATTCTAGTAAAGAAAAATAGATAAAAATGCCAATAGAAAAGATATGTTATTCTCATATTCACTGATATAGTTCTCCTTTCCAAATGTAAGTATGGTAAATGAGAAAGAGAGAAAACCATTAAACCATTTATAAAATATGTGCTCATATCTATAAAATCCATTTGGTTTTCTCCTTTTTATATAGTATATAACCTTGCAAGTAAAATATAATTTTATAGGTCAGTTACAAAATAAAATGATTTTTCTAATCTGTAATTTTATAGATCAGTTACAATATAAAATCATTGTTACATCTTAAAACTAAACTTATGGATTTTTGAGAGTTGTGTAGATAATGCTTCCAGCAGCACAATGAACTTACAGCCTTGAATATGTTAACTACATACTCTAGATGAAGACAGGCAAATTCCTTAAATAGGCAAGTTTACTCTGATTTCAGAAAGCTTCATGCCATGCATATGCTCCTTTACCTTCACCCTGTTCCATTACCAAAATTATGGATGTATTCCTACTGACATCAGATGTCCCTTACATATACTTGTTCTTTAGTGCATTCCCTAAAGTGTCACTGAGTTCCTAGCTACTCTCATACTTGCACCCCTCATCAGTTTCAGAGTCCACACAGGTTACTGTCTTTATCAGGTCTCATCCAAAGATATGGAAACTTTCTTCTCTCTCCAGGGGCCTACAGATAATGACCTGTGAGGCAAATCTTGTTGGCTGCCTAGTTTGTATGTAAGCAGTCACTACCATCCTTTTAAATACAGTCAGAGGCAGTTTTGGCTCTAAAAATATCATGATAGAGCACATGTCCCCTTGCCCCCCAAACCACTTACTATTTATTCTTCTGCAGAAAGGTATGCTGATCTGACTTCTAATACAGGTAGACATGCCCCATATTCAATGTAGATTATATTTAAAATTGTAAAACCCATCAGGTATTGTTTCTTGGGCCAGAGATTTTCTATTTTAAATTTGCTGAAATCAGAACTAAATCATGGGACAATAGTATATGGTAAGCAATGTATTTTACAACTAATTTTTTTTTTCCTCTATGAGTGGGAAATTCATTTACACTAATAAACAATCCAAGAAGTAACACTGACTTTCAAACTTACAAACTAATAAAACTCAAAATGCATTTAAATACACTTGAAATATTAAAGGCACTATGCATATTCATATTATCAGAGATCATATTCCAATTAAAGAATAAAAGAAAATTATATGTTTCTGAAGAAGATGGTGCCTTAAATGAAGAGAAAAGAATGAGCTATATTTAACAATAATATATATATATAAAATCTATAAAAATGAATATAAATATAAATATATATATGAATGCTATTTTATAACACTTTGTCCTGTATCTTTATTAAGAAATGAAAATCTTCTTAAAAGTTGTTAGCATTAGCATGCTCTTATTCAGCAGTGACCCAAGATCATTTGATAAAAACAACACCTAACCCATAAAGAGTGTTTAGAGCACACCGTTTGCTATCACTTAGATAAAACCATCAGAATTCCAGGAATTTTTTAGTCTCAAACTAATGTATTTCAATTAATATTTAAGCTAAATAATATTATTATAATATTTTAGACGAGGAAATTGAGACATCATTGAGTAATAATGAGTCAACTTGAGAATGGTGGAGTCAGGAAGAGAACCTAGGCATGTCCAGGGTTTAAACACTAGCTGTGCTCCTCTGTCGCTAATTGGACAAATCAGCTTGGTATAGTAGAAAATTTCCATAGTGAGACTGAGAAGATGTGAATTTTTGTTACAGTTCTGAATCCTAGACCAGTGATAATTAAAGAGTCATTTAATAACTTTCAGTTCCCTCAATTATCATGTAGGGATGATTACACCTGTGTTCACTACTTCACAGATATGTGAAAATGTAGGGGAACTTCAGTCATATGCTTCATGTATATAGAGTAGATGAACTGAAAGGGAGGAGGAGGATTTTGGCAGGAAAAGAAGCATTATTTAAGAAAAAAGGGTAGCATGAAAGGTTAGTAGAATCCCACTGAGGAAAATGTAAGTAGAAACTGAAAGAGCTGTATTCATATAACAGTCAATTTATTTAAGATCTGGACAAGCTCAAGCACAAGGCTTGAACTCTTCCTTGAGTTCAATATGAAAGAGTATTTCAAAGAAATGTGTTTAGTAGGATGAAAGGTTTTTCCCTCCATTTCAACAGAGCTGCTTTAGAGCAGTAAAGTTGCAGAGTAACATTTCAGGGTGGAATAAACAGCAGAAAAATCCCTGAATTTAGCATTACCAGTTGCAATGCTGAGGTGTTAGGGGGACATTGTTAAAACCCAGGAGCAGGAAAGAAACATTGTAGCTGGCATACAAAGGTCAAATAGAAAGTTGCAGAATAGGTGTTCTCTCCATAAAAAGAGGAAAAGGCCAGAAAGCACTAGGATCACAATGAAGAATTGTATTTGAATTAGATCTCCAACTGAGTCAACAATCAGAAACCGATTTAAGCTTGCATGAAGAAAAAGGAGAAACACTGATAAATATACCAGAGTGTTTCCTGGAATTCAAGGGAAAACATCAAACACAAACATAACCTGGTAAAACAAATACATATGAAGTTATGTTAAGAAGAAAGGAGGATATAAAAATTAAACTTTTAGCAAACCAAAAAACCCCAAAACAAAATAGCAAAATAGAAGAAAACTATCACAGGATTCTCCTACAGCAATTAATATAATTATAAAAGGCATTTGTGGTTGCAAACCAAACATTTAAATATTGAAAATAGAAACAAGCACAAATAGGAAGATTACAAACAGCAGATAAGCAAAGGTTGAGGACACTGAAGGAAAAAATACAATCAATTCAGAATTTATGATGAAACTATTGAATTGTCAAGGATAGTGCAACCAGATGCACAGAAAATAATGGAGCCAAGGCATGAAAATGAAACAAAAGACAAAAGGAGCCAGCAAAAAGCACAAAAAAAATTTCACAACTCTCAAAAGGAACAGACTTGAGCTAAATTTCACAGAGAAAGACAAATATAATTTATCATTTATGTGTGGATTCTAAAAAATGAAACATAGTAACTTATTTCTGTTAGGTAGTTAGAATAGGGAAAAAGAGTCCAAAATGGCGGTGGCTAAAACACCTGGAAGGGAAAGCACCCGAAAATAGAACAAAGGAAGGTCCGAGGACCAGAGTGAGAACCTCAGGTAAAACAAACAACGCTCCTGCCTAAGCCCAATTTGCATAAGGCAGGCCCAGGGGCAGAGAAACATATAAAAAGAGGAGCCAAAGCCCTCTTCCCTCTTTTTTTTTGCTCCCTCCCTCTCCCCCACGCGATGGGACGATCTTCTCTTCTCGTGATAGACGACAACGTGCCCTCACACCTCAAAGATGGATTTTCCTGCTATTATCTAAATAAATAGAGCTGTAACACTGAGCTGTAACACTGATTTATTTAAGAGCTATTACATGGTCCGTTCGAGACCTGAGAGCTATAACACGGTCTGTCCTCCGAGAGCTGTGACCTGCCAGGGGGCTTTAATGTCCATCACTCCAAATTTTTGTTATGACGAGACAAAGAACCAAGGAGCATACACTGGCGTGACATCTCCAAAACAGAAACAGACTTAGAAAAGTTTACAGTTACCAAATGGAAAGGTAGGGAAGAAGGGTAAATTAGGAGTTTTGGATTAACATATATATATATATACTATTACATATAAAATAGATAATCAATTAGGACCTATTGTGTAGCATAGGGAACTCTACTCAATACTCTTAACAGCCTATATGGGAAAAGAATATAAAAGAGACTATATATATAGGTATAACTGAATCAATTTGCTGTATATCTGAAATTAACACATTGTAAATCAACTCTACTCCAATATAAAATAAAAATTAATAATAATTAAATTCCAGAAAATTTTCATGATGTAAGATTTTTCATGATAAATGATGTAAACCAATACAATTTTGTAAAGCAAGTATCCTTCAATTAAAAATAAATGTTAATCACTCAGTTGTGTCAGACTCTTTGCAACCTCAGGGACTGTAGTCCCCCAGGCTCCTCTGTCCATGGAATTCTCCAGGGCAGAATACTGGAGTGGGTAGCATTTGCTTCTCCAGGGATCAAATCCGGGTCTCCTGCATTGCAGGCAGATTCTTAACCATCTAAGCCACCAGGGAAAGCCCAGAATTATGTGCTCATTAATGAGATGAATTATGAAGTGTATGCTACAATTTATGAAATAGTTATTTGCAAAAAAAAAAAAAGTTAATCTGAGTCTAATCTAGCATGTAGATCTATCTTCCAGTAATAGAGGGCACAGGAAATAATGGAACACAATGAAAGATACCACAAGCAAATAATTACAGACAAATAAAAAATATCCTACAAGAAAATATGCCTGATTGTCTTGTGAAAATTTCATGGAAAAATTAAGTGAAGATATTGCTTTAAAATAAGAGACTAAAGAAAAAACAACATCATACAAAGTTTTTGACTCTGTCCCTGAGATGTGTTAGGTCAAGACAAAAGGTGAGCAATGATATTTGGAGGCAGTGGGAGGAGAAAGACTAGGATGATCATGATAGTATGTTTTTTCTTTGAAAATTGGTTTTTCACTTTTTTTTGACCCAAATTTCACAGTGCATTGTCCCATGATCTTTGCTCTTTTTCTATTCCACTTCTGCCGGAAAATGCTCCATACTTATACTTGAGTCCTTGAATATGAATGTTTCTCAACATTTTATTTACATATTTCATCACTCACCTAAACATCATTGAATTCTAATATCATTTCTGTTGGTGACTAGCTAGAAAAAGTGTACCCAGTAATTTAATATGTACCTCAGACCCATTACCTATAGTGTAGGAATAAAAATATCAGCCTAATCTATCTCATGAGTCTATTCTAATAAACTAATAAAGGCATATATGAAAGATTATGACATCTGTGAACTAAGTACTTAATGTAATTTACTCAGTGGTCCTATAAATGTATGGACATATAAATTTCCCTCACTGAGGTAGACACTGTTTCACAAAGGTGCCAACAGGCAAACTTTTACCACAGAGGGCCAATGTGCAAAGTTAATATTGTTGAACTGGCAACCCAAGATACTTTTTTGAGTTTCATTGTAATTTGTTTTTCTGGCTTGAGTCAATATGTACACGATCAAGGAAGATAAGTAATACTGAGCATCATTTCCCCATAAGTAAATTAAACAATAAAACAAATGTTTTTTGGCAACCCACTATTAAGATGCTGTTATTGGCAATAGCAAAATAGCTTCAGAAAAATAACTACAATTGAATCCAGTCTCCATTCCCAATGGTTTTAGGTTATAGAGGCAATTATTATCGGAAAGCTCCATGGACAAGAAAGAGCTAGAATATTGGCATAACCATTTTGACACTGAGCAGAAAAGAACAGAATGCCATTGACCCAAGATGTTTTTGATGGCTAGGGCAGAAGCAGAAAGTGATTATGGAATTTTGATGGTATTTATTTTCTCATTTGAGATTTGCTAGTTTGGCAAGTCACATACAAGACTGAAGTATAAGTCATTAGTAAAATACATATATACTAACCAGATATAAAATAATGTTGTCCTGAGCATTTTAATTGAAATAGACTGGGTTGAGCTCCTCATCCTTCATTCTATTGAAACTTTCTGCGTAGTATTCCAATATTACATTTTAATGGCTACTTTCACTCTCAGTTTCTAGCTCTCACTAATACGTGACCTCCCACAATTTTTTCTTTCATTTTGTAACAACTAATTGTGAAAAATAATCAATATTCATTGTTTCTTTTTTCCCAAAAACAATACATGCATTTGACTGAACACTTTAAGATAAAGAACTTGATTACCATGCAGTACAAGAAACAATAAAAAAGTGAATATTAAGTAACCTTGTATTTAAAAATCCATCAGCTACCAATTATGGCTTTCACCAGTTACTTCTCAGCAGGATCTTAATTTATTTGGGCTGCTAGAATTCCCCTCTCCAGTTAAATGCCCTTTAATTTTCCTATATAGATGAGTTTATCTTTCCACTTTGCACTTTTTTGGATCTTCATTAATATGTGTGTAAGATAAAGTGCCAGCAATGCTAGCTGTAAATGTTTGGTATCACAGAATAGGGAAAAAAATAGAATATCAGTGAATCTTTGACTCTAAAATTCCCAAAACACTTAGAAAGTATTAGTGACTTTAATACTTTTTTTCACTCACTTTGCTATAACAAGAACAGTTTTGCACAAAGGGATGATATTGGTCTGGAAAAATATGGCAGGTTTTTCATAGTCTCCAGATACTCATTACTAAATTACATATTCCAAAGATTTTAGAAAGCATATCACCTCATTGTGTCCACATGAAAATATAGAAACAGAGGACCTGGTCCCTTTCTAATCCATTACACTGCAAACATACAAAAGTATATAAAATGCTTTGAGGCGTTTAGAAGCCAGAAATCATGGTAATAATACCATTGATAGGGTTTGCAAGGGACTCTGGGAGGTAAAAAAGTATATCCTTTGGGTCTTAAAATCACAGTATTTTTATATTGAGGTCAAATTCTGAAGAGAAGTAGAGCTTTTAATTCCAGTTCCCTTAAACCACAAGGTGGGAAAAGTTTTAACAACCTCTGAGACCACTCGAAATGCACTAATGAACGATAATTTATTCCCAACACTCAGAAAGAGCAGTCAACTCTGAGACAAAGTGTTATGACTTCTGTAGCTTTTGCAAACACATATGAAAGGTGTTGTTAATGTGTAGATTAGAAATATTTCAACTATATTCAATAGAATCAAGTTGGGCTAGAGGTCCAGGCAAGAGAATGCCACCTATTAGCACACATATGGAAAATGTACAAATAATTATCAATATATTCACTGTAAGTCAAGACTCACTAGTGAATAAGGAATCAAGTTATCATTTGTGAAAAAAATATTATACAGTTACATAAAAAATATCAGCATGCATCTCATACACTATAGTTTTGTGAAATTTTGCTTCATTTATATACAGGTGCTTATTGGTCTGCTGTGTCTTTTTTTAATTTATTTTTAATTAGAGGATAATTGTATTATAACATTGTGCTGGTTTCTGTCATACAACAAGTTGAATCAGCCATAAGTATACACATATCCCCTCCTCCCCACCCCACCATCCCATCCCTCAGGTGATCACTGAGCACTGGGCTGAGTTCCCTATGTTATATGGCAACTTCCCACTAGTTATCTCTTTTACACATGGTAATGTTTATATTTCAACGCTATTCTCTCAATTCATCCTACCCTCTACTTCCCCAGTTGTCCCCACAAGTTCTTCTCTGTGTCTGCATCTGTATTCCTGCCGTGCAAATAGGTTCGTCTGTACCATTTTCCTAGATTCCATGTATGTGTGATATTTGTCTTTCTCTTTCTGGATTACTTCACTCTGTACAACAGGCTCTTGGTTCATCCACCTCAGTTCAACTGACTCAAATTTATCTCTTTTTATGGCTGAGTAATATT
Source organism: Cervus elaphus (assembly GCF_910594005.1). NCBI lineage: Eukaryota > Metazoa > Chordata > Mammalia > Artiodactyla > Cervidae > Cervus > Cervus elaphus. The sequence continues at coordinate 48,319,931 of NC_057829.1, read as the reverse complement.
CCATTTTGCATATGTAACACATCTTCTTTATCTATTCATCTATTGATAGACATCTGGGTTCTGTCTATGTTCTATTGTAAATAGTACTAAAATGAACATTGGGGTACATGTGTCTTTTTGAATTATGATTTTCTCAGAGTATACTCCTAGAAGTGGAATTGCTTGGTCATGTGGTAGTTTTATTTCTAGTTTTTAAGGAATCTCCATATTTCTCTCCATAGTGGCTGTATCAACTTATATTCCGGCCAACAGTGCAGGAGGGTTCCCTTTTCTCCACACCATCTACAGCATTTATTGTTTGTAGATTTTTTGATGATGGCCACTCTGACTAGTGTGAAGTGATACCTCATTGTTGGTTTGAATAGCACTTCTCTAATAATGAACTATGTTGAGCATCTTTTCATGTGTTTCTTGGACATCTGTGTGTTTTTTTCTGGAGAAATGTCTGTTTTCCATCCATTCTTTTAATGGGTTGTTTGTTTTTTGATATTGAGATTCTTGAGTGGCTTGTACATTTTGGAGATGAATCATTTGTCAGTTTCTTCATTTGCAATTATTTACTCCTATTCTGAGGGATGTCTTTCCAGTTTTTCTTTGCTGTGCAAAAGCTTGTAAGTTTAATTAGATCCTATTTCTTTACTTAAAGTTTCCATTTCCATACTCTAGAAGTGAGTCAAAGATCTTGTTGCAGTTTATGTCCAAGAGTGTTCTGCCTATGTTTTCCTCTATGACTTTTATAGTTTCTGGCCTTACATTTAGGTCTTTATCTATTTTGAGTTTATTTTAGTGCATGGTATTAGGAAGTGCTCTAGTTTCATTCTTTTACATGTAGCTGTCCAGTTTTTTCAGCATCACTTATTGATGCTTCTCCCTAACTAAATCACATTTCAGCTTAAAAAGTTTCCTTAGCAGGAAGTCCTAATTAAAAACACTATCTCTGTGGATCTACAGTAAAATAAACTAATTGACATGATTTCACAAAGCTTAAATATTTTTTCATTGAAGTATAGTTGATTTATAATATTAGTTTCAGGTGGACAACATGGTGATTTAACATTTTAACACAAAATATTTCATATAAAGTTATCACATAATATTGCCTATAATTCCTTGTACTGTATAATACATCCTTGTTGCTTATCGATCTTACACATATTAGTTTCTGTATCTTATCCTATAGCCCCTGGTATACTCTAGTTTGTTTTCTGTATCTGGGAGCCTATTTACGTTTTGTTATATACATTCATTTCATTTTTTTAGGTTCTAGATGTCAGTGATATCATACAGTGTATATCTTTCTCTGATTTATTTCACTAACCATGATATTCTCTAGGTCTGTCCACAATAATGCAAATTGCATAATTTTATTTTTTTTATGGATGAGTTAAATTGCATTGTGTGTCTGTGTGTATATATATATACACACACACACACATATATATATTCTTTTTATGGATGAGTAAAATTACATTGTGTGTGTATCTGTGTATATATATGTACATATATTTATATATATATGTACACATATATATCTCAACTCTTTTTTTAATCCATTCATCTGCTGATGAACACTTAGGTTGCTGCCATATATTGGCTATTATAGATAATGCTGCTATGAACATCAGGGTATATGCATATTTTCAAATTAAGGGTTTTATTTTTAATACATATTTTATTTTTTACTTTTTTTTTTTTTTCTTTTTTTGGCCATACTATGTGGCAAGTGAGAGCTTAGTTCCCTGAGCAGGGCTTCAAACCTGCACCCTCTGCAGAGAAAGCAGAGTCTTAACCACTGGGCTACCAGAGTAGTCCATGGTTTTCTTAAAAAAGAGCGTGCATTCCAAGAGTGGAATTGCTGGATCATATGATAGTTCTATTTTCAATTTTTTGAGAAACCTCCATACTACTTCCACAGTGGCTATACCAATTTATATTCTTACCAACAGTTTGCTAGGCTTCCCTTTACTCCATATCCTAGCCAACACTCTTCTTTGTAGACTTTAATAATAGCCGTCTGATAGGACTGAGGTGGTATCTCATTGTGGTTTTGATTTGCATTTCCCTGATGATGTTGAGCACTTCTTCATGTGTCTGTTGTCCACATGAATGTCTTCTTTGAAAAAAAAAATCTGTTCAGGTTCTTTGCTCACTTTTTAATCAGGTTGTTTGTCTTGATTGATATTGAGTTGTATGAACTATTTATATATGTTGGATATTAACCTCTCTTGGTCATTCAATTTGAAAATATTTTCTCCCATTCAGTAGGTTGTTTTTTCATTTAGTTGATGGTTTCCTTTGATGTGCAAAAACTTTTAAGATTAGGCTATATTTGTTTATTTTTGTTTTTATTTTTATTTATTTCTTTGGCCTTAGGAGGTAGATCCAAAAAAAAAAAAATACTGGTATAAATTAAAAACAACAGAATCAAGAGTTTAAATTATAAAGCTGATTCACTTCATTGTACAGAAGAAACTACACAATTTTAAAGCAATTCTACAAAATGAATGATTACTCCTAGTCATATTTCTTGATTAAAACTTAAAAGAAAATGAAACTATTGATTTATATATTAAAGCACATTTTTTACTTGTGGAAAAATGATAGAATTTATGACAGAATAGTATTTCACTATTAAAGTTACAATTGTGAGTTCTTTGAAGTCACAGGGAAAAAAATGTGATTACTAAATTCAGTAAAAATATACAGAATGTGAAAATGAACTTATGCTAAAATATGTGTGCAAAGGAATTAAGAATTAGAACAAATGCAGAAAAATGAAAAAGAGTGACTGTTAAGCTACATATAAATGGTGAACAATTCTTTATAGACAGATACATTTTAGAAAAGGAGTTGCTATGAAAGAAAAGACTTTTTTTACATCAAAAACATATTTTAAAGTTAGGTTTAATTTGGGTCATGCCTTCATATATGAGAAATCAATGTTTACCCCTTAAAATCTGTTTCAAATGCTTTGCTTACATATAAAATTAAATATTAATTTTTTTCTTGACTATATGAAACTATTCACATTTTTAACCAACAGTGTTTTAATTTGCACCTATGCTTGTGACATCAGCATCACTGGTAATTTGCTACTATTTTGTCTAGTTAGCTCTTGAGGGCTTTTGAATATCCTTATTTGATCTTCCTATGTCAGCATGCTCTTATCATGTCTACTGACAGTAGTTTCAGAATTCCTCAAAGTAAGTATAGAAAACAAGGGTGACTAGTCAAGCTTCACCACTGCTTACACAAGCAGTCTGCTGAAGTGACAGAATTAGGACTAATTTAAATGAAATTTCTGTCCTTTCTCATGTGAAGGAAGTGTAAGCCTTAGGGACATCATAATAGTCACAATTATCTAAGGGAGTAACGAGCTTTAGATCACCAAGCTAGGCCTTGAAGAATGAAGAAGCACACTTTTATAGTGAAACAAATAGCTCAAACAGGTAAGCACACGCAAATTATCCTGGCTTGAGGGATACACACAAACAACTCAATGCATATATATTTATAAAAGTGCAATAAATATCTCTAATGACTAAACTAATATATTGAAGAATCCAAAATGAAAATTAGCCCCCAGCTGACCAAGTTAGTCCCCAGGTGGCCTAAATATGCCACTTTTGCATTTATCTTTTAAACCAGAAAATAAAGCAAATAGACCCAGTGAAAATATACTAGAGAAATTCCTAATTCTCACTCTTCCTCTCTCTCATACACACATACATACACACACACAGAAATAGAAAAGGACAATGGCATAGTCTAAGATATTAAAATGAATTTTTTTTCAAATTAAAATTGCACATGCTGATGTAACAATCTTTGGTAAAACTCAGTGAATGCAATCCAGCAAAAGAAATAGTACACAATTCACCATGGTATATTCAGCTAGGAGAACGCCATGGATATTGATACTGTATGTATGCAAAATCTGTAGATTTTTAATTTGAAATATATAAAATTACCTATATTACACAAATAAAGGTGTCCAGTGTCAGAGAACAGCTAAGCAAGCCATCAATTCAAACCTTATTCTGCAAGCAAAACACACATGTACTCAGGTACAAGCTCTTTTTTTGGATATTCCCTAGAAATGATTAATTCCATTATTAAATATTTTGAGCACCTAGGACATGGGGTCATTTTCCTCTGGGCACACAACAATGATTTTTTGTGTGAAAATTAGGAATGTGTTCTATCTCTAGTCGGAGAAGGCAATGGCACCCCACTCCAGTACTCTTGTCTGGAAAATCCCACGGACAGAGGAGCCTGGTAGGATTCAGTCCATGGGGTTGCGACGAGTCCGACAGACTGAGCGACTTCACTTTCACTTTTCACTTTCACGCATTGGAGAAGGAAATAGCAACCCACTCCAGTGTTCTTGCCTGGAGAATCCCAGGGACGGGGGAGCCTGGTGGGCTGCCGTCTATGGGGTCGCACAGAGTCGGACACGACTGAAGCGACTTAGCAGCGGCAGCAGCAGCTATCTCTAGTATACTATCATTGGGCCTATTTGCTTCTTGTTCAGAAAATAATTGCAAAAGGGGGTATTGTTATTTCATATTTTAATGTTTGGGGAACTGCTTTTCTTTTGGGATTTTAAAAATATTAATTTATACTATTTATACGAATACTAGATATCTACTGCAGAAAATTTGAGTTGATGGCAGTGTTATGTTGCACAAGTCTTAACTATTCTGTTTCCATCATTTTTTAATATAACTCCTTTATAGAGATGTTAAGTAAGCATATCTATTTGTATATCAGTACAAAAAATAAATATTTGGATATATTTATAATAATACTTTTCTATGTTCATAATAAGCACTTAACAACTCATAGTTATTCTTTTTCTTACTGTCATTAGTATACGGTGGAATTACAAATGTGTGAACTAGCTGTTAAAAATCATGTTTAAAAAGTATTTCATATAAGTCATACAGAGAGCTATAGGAGAACATAGCAGTGATAGTTAATAGATATTAAGTGAATGGAGCACTTAAAAGTTGTGGTGTAAGAGAAGGTTTCTAGCCAAGACATACATTCACCCTACATGTTCATCAACAGATGAATAAAGATGTGGTATATTACACAATGGAATTTACACAGCCATAAAAAAGAATGAAATAATGTCATTTGCAACAACATGGGCAGACCTAGAGATTGTCATGCTAAGTAAAGTAATTCAGACATAGAAAGACATATATCATTTGATATCACATAAATGTGGAATCAAAATAATGATATAGATGAGTTTATTTACAAAATAGAAAAAGATTCACAGATTTAGAAAACAAATTTGTGGTTACCAAAACTGAGAGTGGTAGTAGGGGGAGAGATAAATTAGGAATTTGGGATTAACATATACACATTACAATAAGTGCCCTACATACAAATCTTCAAGTTGCTAGCTTTCAAAATGCAAACATGTATTTGTGTATCCAACCACATAAGCTAGTTCATGTGTCTGGCATACACTTTCACTTGCATGCATCCTCTAAAATATTTGTGCTTCTGTGTACTTTTCTGTGTAGAACTATATAGAGTACAGTATACACTATCTTTATTTCAAGCCCAGGATATCCAGAAGCAAGTAGAAAATTGGTGGTAGTGTAGCTGGTATTCTACTGTACTTTACAGGGTACTGTACAATAAGATTAAAACTGTTTATTTTTTGCTTTTAGGTATAATTTATGTTTAAAATATTATTAACCTATTACAGTACAGGACTATATAGCTAATTGTGTTAGTCGGGTATGTAGATTAACTTTGTTGCACTTATTAACACGTTGGACTTATGAAAGTGCTGTTGAAATGGAACTTATTTGTATGTAAGGAGCTTACCAGACTATATATACAACAGGTAAACAATAAGGACCTACTGTACAGTGCAGGGAACTACACTGAATATCTTGCAATAACCTCTAATAGAAAAGAATCTGAAATACCTTCCTGTACATTAGAAATCTAACAGAACAATTTAAATTAACTATTAACAACAATTGTTAACCATTCAAATCAACAATTTTTTTTTTTTATCAAATCAACAATTTTAAAAAATGAAATGTTCCATTTCTCTCTTTAAAAAGAAAAAGAGGTTCCCTAGAATAAGTGACTTAAGAGCTAAACATTAATAACTAGAAGTTAGTAAGGTAAATGGAAAGGGAGAGGGGGAAGAGAAGAAAAATTTCTTTAAAAACGAAGAGCAAGAAACAGTATTTCAAAGTCTAAGTTACATAAGATATGGTATATGACATATATAAGAGGATCGAATTGAAAGTTTAGTTTGGTTTGGAAAACAAAGTGCAGAGTAGACAAAGAGAAAATGTATAGAAAAAAAAATATGGCTCTGTCATGAATCACTTTGATATCTGTATAACATGCAATTTAGCACACTGAAATTTCCAAATTGCTAAAATTGGTTACATTGTCAGATAAAGGGTTTAGAATCCAAGTTTTCTGAAATGATATTGTCTTTAAATTGAAATGAGATGAACATGATAACTCTGTATCTCCAAAACCATTCCTTTCACCTCAAACTGCACCACAGAACCCCTAAACTGTACAAAATCTTTCGGTTCCTCTGAACTGAGCAGTCTGCTAGTGCAGTCATCATTTTTTTAGAGTCTGAGAAAACTCTGGTCAGAATTTCAATAAATGACTGATATTGATAGCTGAGGAATTAAAAGTGCCATAAGACTGGAATAGGCAATTATCATGATTTTCAGAAAAAAAAAAAAGAAACCCACATACCAAAGCTAATCTTAAAATTAATCCCAATATGTGTTTAAGGAATATTAAAAGACTGTCCAGAAGAGAACTTGCCCTGATTCAGTAAGAATAAGTTATTACAGTTGAACTCATTTCTTAAATAGGGTTAGGAGATCAGAAGATGACGAAAGTACAATGGTTCTTAAGTATGTGATAATCATAATGGTCTGTTTATCATAAAGGTATTTGAAAAAATTTTACCCAAACATAGTAACTGTATATGTACATGTTGACCACTGTGGGACATTTAAATAATTTTCAGGAGGACAATATCTAAAAGTACCTAAAATATATGATTTTAATATGTAGAGAAGCCTCTCATAGCATTTACTAAATTTATCTCCTTAGCCTAGTTCTTCTCAAACTTCATTACTCAACTTGAGTCAAAATTTAGAAAGCATAGTATGCATATAGGAACATATTTTGGCAAAATACTTGTAAAAACCCAATTACATTAAGTGATGAAGTTAAGATCCAACCAAAGTTGCTAGGGTAACAATCAGCTGAAACTAATAAAATTAAATACAATATAGACCAAAGCAAAGTTTCACACTTAGCTCAATAAAGCAAGTGCTTAAGTAAATCCTAGATTAGCAACTGTGCCTAAAATAATAACGCATATTCAATTTGGCATTTTAGTAAAAGTCAATATGTTGACTCTGTATTATAATGGATGAAAATCTTGCATGCTAAATGAATATTTAGAATGAAAGTGAAGATAATTTTAGAATAATAATGCTTTCTATGATAACAATAATGCCTAATACTTGCAAGCTGCTGCTGCTGCTGCTGCTGCTAAGTCACTTCAGTCGTGTCCGACTCTGTGCGACCCCATAGACGGCAGCCCACCAGGCTCCTCCGTCCCTGGGATTCCCCAGGCAAGAACACTGGAGTGGGTTGCCATTTCCTTCTCCAAGGCATGAAAGTGAAAAGTGGAAGCCAAGCCGCTCAGTCGTGTCCGACTCTTAGCGACCCCATGGACTGCAGCCCACCAGGCTCCTCCGTCCATGGGATTTTCCAGGCAAGAGTACTGGAGTGGGGTGCCATTGCCTTCTCCGAATACTTGCATGAGTGCCATACTAAAATTAACCTATGTAATATTCACAACTTTATGAGGTAATTATTATTATTTGTATCCCCATTTTACAGGTGAGGAAACAGGCACAAAGAGATTAAATAACAGCTCAAAGTCAAATGCTAATAACTGACAGAACAATTTGACTGCAAAATTACAACTCTTGAGCAGAAGAATGCATTTTTAAAAGTTAAGAGGAGCACTCTGGAATAACAGGTTAAGGTGATAACAATATTATATGAGGAATTCATACCTGAAATGGAGATAAAAGTTTATAGAAGAAATTACTGGCATACATAACTGACTTCAAATTCTAAATAACTCTCTGGGGAAGAGGCTGGATTTGTTTCTAGGGCTCCAGGAAAATACTAGTACACAAAAAAGGTTTATTTTTAGCTCAAAGGAAAGAAACACTTTAAAATATAATTGCTACATATGATGGGTTTTTGGTTAATGATACACAAAACTGCTGACATAAAACCACTGAATCGCAGGGTACTGAGGATGAAGTATAGATAAATGCATCTTCAGTAATGGTGACAAAATTTTGTAGTGTATTTAATGTTTGTGAACATCCGCAATTGTCTTCCTTAGCCTCTAAATTGGTGATGATGTGTTCATCCATTATGGATCGGAAACCTTAATATTAACAGGCAACCCATTTCAAAAGGGATGTTTACGTTCTCAAAAAGTCAATTAGCATGCCCTAAGTGTAACATTTGCATAGATCTACATCTAATTTTGCTTGATGTACTTTCAATTCAGTTAATGAAGATAAAGAATTGATGCTATTTTTTATTTTAAAAAATTACCAGGTAGACCCTTCCATATTATATTTCACATCTCATGCTATTAAGTTAGCATGCAGGAGACCCAGATACAAATCCCTGCGTTCAGGAGATTCACTGGAGAAGGGAATGGCTATCCACTCCAGTATCCTTGCCTGGAGAATTCCATGGACAGAGGAGCCTAGTGGCCTACAGTCCATGGGGTCACAAAGAGTTGGACATGACTGAGTGACTAACATTTTCACACATTTTCATTGAATTTATTTAAAGACACCTTAAATTGATTTTTTTTTTCATTGTAGCAGCATTATTCTAACAGGTAGTTTATACAATTTATGCATATTAAACTAAAATTCTACTATAACAAACCATAAAGGCCTTGAGTTTGCTATTTTAGAGTAAGGAGAGAATACATTCCAAGAAGTGAAAATCTACCAGACTGCTCATAGAAACAAAGTGAACTTTCTTCAAATATGAAATGAAATGGATATCTTTCATTATAACCCAAATCCAGTTGGGTTGTCATGAGACCAGTTGTTTTTGTTCATCTAGGTTTTCAAAACAGAAACAAATAAAATATATCTAAAACCTTGAAGAAAAAAGGTGTTATATCTTTATAATGTAGAGACCTATATCTACATCATAGCTCTCTTCAATGAGGAACAGAAAGGAAACTCATACAATGTATCAAATAAAAATTTCAAATCAAACTTCTTTAGATACAGTTCCTCTTTCCAAATTTTCCAACTCATAGCAGGTAGGAAAATCTCAAATTCCTCCCCTACTGTCATTAACGGACTCATTTTCTGGATGTGTCCTTCATGAGTTACATTCCTCTGTTCCTTGTCACAGTATTTTCCTAAATTATGGTGAATTATCCCACTGCCTGGAAAATTCTGATGGATAATGTTCTTTATCTTATAAATCACTATAAGAAGTACTTTCAAGTTACCACTAGAAATTTGGTATTTTTATACCCTGAAAATAGTTATGACATTACTACTAGTTAGAGAGACATACATAAGTCAGTATCTGGCAAAGCACTAAAGACTAAAGTTTGTAAGTGGCAGAGTTTATTCTAGAATGAGTCAGAATACACACACACACACACACACACACACACATATAAAGATAACTAGAAGATATAAAGCAAAATGCTTATTTTTAGAAACCTAGTCTAATTGTAAAAAATATTTCTTGTGTCAATAAGTTCTCCATTCTTCTCACAGACCCATGAGGTATAATACTGCAATTAGTGACCAAGTTTTTGGAGCTTGTCTGTAATTGTTTGTATATACATTTATTCAACTGTGCAACCTTTTAGCCAGAGATGATCTCACTTCATTGTTGCTCCAAAAAATAAATAAATAAACATATAGCACAGGTTTACAGAGGTTATATTTCAATAAAATATCATGCAATCATAATAATCTTGGAGATTATTGTACTCCTAATAGGTACACAATTATTGTTCAAACACTGTAAACATAATAAAGGCATTGCAGACATAGTCCTAGGGTTAGGGCACTTAAAAAGCCATGTGGATAGACTAAACAACAAAGAAAATTAAAATTTAACCAAGTTTAAAAGTAACATAATTCCAAAGCAATAAAACTTTAGGAAGAGAAAAACTCTATATAGTTTGTAAATCAAGCACATCACTGAAGCAGATATCATTTGAGCTAAACCTTAAAAAAGGAATATTATTTAGATGGATAGGAATCAAAGGATATATGTATCAGAAGAGAAGAACACTATGTATTAATTATATCCTGACAATGATTGGAAATCAAGGTGTCATTTGAAAGTATATGTAAAAATTCCTAGAGCTTTGGCGAGACCCTAAAAAGATAGCTATAAAAACTTGTGAGGAGAAGTTTCCAAAAATACAGAGGTAAGAAGGGATAAGAATCAGGGATTGAATAAAATTCATGAAATATCTATATACTTGAAACTATTCAGTAATAGCCTATGATTATCTGTGTGAATTTTGCTTAAAGCAATTATTTAATTGAGAAATTATTTTTTTGGTCACCCAGCTTATTTTCCCCCTCAAAATTTAAGCATAACAATGATAATAACTAATAAGTGTCAATAAATATGTGCTGAATACTGACACATTATCTGACTCAATCTTCTCCAAACCCCTGCTGCTGCTGCTAAGTCACTTCAGTCATGTCCGACCCTGTGTGACCCCATAGATGGCAGCCCACAAGGCTCCTTTGTCCCTGGGATTCTCCAGGCAAGAATGCTGGAGTGGGTTGCCATTTCCTTCCCCAATGCATGAAAGTGAAAAGTGAAAGTGAAGTCACTCAGTCGTGTCCGACTCTTTGCCACCCCATGGACTGAAGCCTACCAGGCTCCTCCATCCATGGGATTCTCCAGGCAAGAGTGCTGGAGTGGGGTGCCATTGCCTTCTCTATCCAAACCCCTAGAGTTAGAATCCATTATCTCCATTTTACAGATAGAGAAAAAAAGACCTCAGGAGTTCAAACTGTAATTTGGCCCCAGAACACAAGACTACTATGTTGTCAAGTTAAATTACAATAGTTAGTTGATTTTACAAATCATTTTCTGAACAACCAAGCTAGGAATTAAGCTCTTTGACTTGGTGCCCTTACAAAAAACAAAAACAAAGCAACAACCAATAGAAGACCTATTTAAGTACATACTTAAAACTAATTGTTATAAATATTTATACTTCATTTACACATCAAATCTTGTTAAAATTTTCAGCTAAATCATCAAAATTGTTAGGGTATTTTCACCTTAAAATAATTAGACAAATAAAAATATAATCAAAGATTTCATAGATTGAGCTTGTGTTTTCTGAGCAAAATGTTGGTTCAGTTCTATGTCAAGGTCGAAATAAGTTGAAGACAATAATAATGTGAAAAGCTTTTCACAAATAAATTTTGAAAATATTCTGATATTAAATAATTATTAAAGAATAAACACTTGCATGCTGACCATCTCATGATTTTATAATAACTGAGACAGGATGAAATTAAACTTAGCAAAGCATTTGTCCTGAAACTAATACAGTGTTCTTGGAATAACCAGGTATGAATAAATATAGTAACCTGGGGTCACTGTTGATAAATGTAGTCTTTATCCCTGAATTCATTTGGTAAATAAAAATTCTAAATTTATTGTCAATTTCACTAAGTTATATTATAATATGTGTAGTTCATGTTAATGTTGTTCTTTGTTATAATGTAATTGAGGGAAAATTCTACTAATGTTGGCTTGTGTCAATCATCTGGACTGATTTCAGGTAAGAAGATGATGTTTTGGTATATATATCAAAATCTTTGGGAGGAAAAATTTGACTATAAATTATAACAAGGTTCATCTCCTGATAAACATGTCTACAACTCCCTACCATCTCCTCATGCCCTGTATAAAAGGAGAGAATAAAATTGACAGCAAGTTCTTTGAAGTATGCCACATAAGAAAGGAGCAGAAATGCCATATGGGTTCTTGGAGGCTCATGGGTTCCTGGAAGCCCAAGGATTTAGAAAGTGAGGAGAAGGTGTGTAAAAAGTGGGAAAGGGGAGAAATAAGAGAGACAATTAAAAGTGGAAACTTGCCTTGGAATCAGTTTTTAAAGACTTATACCAACAACTGAGTATGTGAACTGAGAACTGCCAGATTTTCAAGCTGGTTTTAGAAAAGGCAGAGGGACCAGAGATCAAATGGCTGACAACTGTTGGATCATAGAAAAAGCAAGAGAATTCCAGAAAAAAAATCTACATCTGCTTCATTGACTACACTAAAGCCTTTGACTGTGTGGATCACAACAAACTGAGAAATTCTTCGAGTTGGGAATACCACATCACCTGACCTGTGTCCTAGGACACCTGTATGCAGGTCAAGAAAAAACAATTAGAACTGGACATGGAACAATGGATTGCTGCCAAAGTGGGAATGGTGTACATCAAGGCTGTATACTGTGACGCTGCTTATTTAACTCATATGCAGAGTACATCATGAGAAATGCTGGGCTGGATGAAGCACAAGCTGGGATCAAGATTGCCGGGAGAAATATTAATAACCTCATATATGCAGATGACACCACTCTTATGGTGGAAAGCAAAAAGGAACTAGAGAGCCTTTTGATGAAAGTGAAAGAGGAGAATGAAAAAGCTGACTTAAATCTCAACATTCAAAAAACGAGGTTCATGGCATCCAGTCCCATCACTTCATGTCAAATAGATGGGGAAACAATAGAAACCGTGACAGACTTTTTTTCTTGGACTCTAAAATAACTGCAGATGGTGACTGCAGCCATGAAATTAAAAAAATGTTTGCTCCTTGGAACAAAAGCTATGAGCAACATAGACAACATATTCAAAAGCAGAGACAGTACTTTGCCAAAAAGTTCCATCTAGTCAAACCTATGGTTTTTTCCATTAGTCATGTATGGATTGAGAGTTGGACCATAAGATGGCTGAACATGGAAAAACTGTTGCTTTTGAGTTGTGGTAGTGGAGAAGAATCTTGAAAGTCTCTTGAATTGCAAGGAGATCAAACCAGTCAATCCTAAAGGAAATCAGTTCTGAATAGTCATTGCAAGGACTGATGCTGAATCTGAAGCTCCAATACTTTGGCCACCTGATGTGGAGATCTGACTCATTTGAAAAGACTCTGATGCTGGGAAAAATGGAAGGCAGGAGGAGAAGGAGATGACAAAGGATGAGATGGTTGGGTGGCATCACTGACTCAATGGACATGAGTTTGAGCAAGCTCTGGGAGTTGGTCATTGACAGGGAAGCCTGGTGAGCTTCAGTCCCTGGGGTTGCAAAGAGTTGGACATGACTGAGTGACTAGACTGAACTGACTGATTCCAACAACACAGTATCTAGACATTAAGCTGAACTACATAAAATTGAAGAATTGAAACTATAGTTTGACCACCAAAATTATAAATTTTATATGCCTTAACCTAAAAAATTGATGTCTAATATTGAATTGTCATTCAGTTCAGTTCAGTTTAGTCACTCAGTCGTGTCCGACTCTTTGCGACCTCATGAATCTCAGCACACCAGGCCTCCCTGTCCATCACCAACTCCCAGAGTTTACTCAAATTCATGTCCATCGAGTCAGTGATGCCATTCAGCCATCTCATCCTCTGTCGTCCCCTTCTCCTCCTGCCCCCGATCCCTCCCAGCATCAGGGTCTTCTCCAATGAGTCAACTCTTCTCATGAGGTGGCCAAAGTATTGGAGCTTAAGCTTCAGCGTCAGTCCTTCCAATGAACACCCAGGACTGGTCTCCTTTAGGATGGACTGTTTGGATCTCCTTGCAGTCCAAGGGACTCTCAAGAGTCTTCTCCAACACCACAGTTCAAAAGCATCAATTTTTCAGTGCTCAGCTTTCTTCACAGTCCAACTCTCACATCCATACATAACCACTGGAAAAACCATAGCCTTGACTAGATGGACCTTTGTTGGCAAAGTGATGTCTTTGCTTTTTAATATCCTGTCTAGGTTGATCGTAACTTTTCTTCCAAGGAGTAAGTGTCTTTTAATTTCATGGCTGCAATCACCATTAGCAGTGATTTTGGAGCCCCCCAAAAATAAAGTCTGACACTGTTTCCACTGTTTCCCCACCTATTTCCCATGAAGTGATGGGACCAGATGCCATGATCTTAGTTTTCTGAATGTTGAGCTTTAAGCCAACTTTTTCACTCTCCTCTTTCACTTTCATCTCTGTCATTAGTCCCATACAATTAGTAAATTATATCCTCTATACACAATTCTTGAAGCTCAATGACCTTTTAAGATACTGAAAAGAGGAAGGGCTTCTGATAAATGAGGACAGAATCTTGATACATACATACATATACACAAAGAAAAGTGAAGTTGCTCCTTAGTGTCTGATTCTTTGCGACCACATGAACTGTAGCCTACCAGGCTTCTCTGTCCATGGGATTTTCCAGGCAAGGGTACTGGAGTGGGTTGCCATTTCTTTCTCCAGGGGATCTTCCTGACCCAGGAATCTAACCCAGGTCTCTCTCATTGCAGGCAGAAGCTTTATCTTCTGAGCCACCAGGGAAGCCCCATATACATATAAGCATGCATATACATATACATATTTAATGTATAGCAGATTTCAAAAAGTGTGTACTCATTCACCATCTCACAACTTAAAAAACAAACAAACAAACAAAATCCTCATTTAAATATTAAAGTCTGACTCTAGATGACATTAGTTAGGTCTTAGGAGCAGCCGATTTAAAATAAAACAAGGCAAAATTAAATCTGTGGTTTGCGGTAGAGGCTTATTTTTAAAATCTTCTGTGAAATATGACAGGTGAGAAGAAGAGATCTGGAAGAATATCTTTTTGTCTTATGGTCACAGGCGATGCTCTATCTGTTCTTTTTTAAAAGAGTTCAAACTTGGACCATGCCTTCCTCTAGCCTTAGCTGAAGCAAGGCATCAAGAGAAAGTTTTGGAGGTAGAGGTATTGTCTCTCGGGGATTCTCAGAAATTATAGTGTTGCTTTCTGCTAAACCAGATTAAGTAAACTGGCAGAACTTGAGATAGATAAATACTGCACAAGAGCAAAATATAGCCAAAAATTCACTAGGCACCCATTATTGAGGAAAGAAATATGAAATATGTTTTGAAAAGTATAATTCCAGAGGGAAAATATGAGAGTTGGTATATATTTATATTCTATTTTGTACATCTCTTTCTCCATTGAATTTTCTCACTAGCTAAAACTCTGAATATTCAAAATATATCTGTATTTAGGAGTGAGAGTCTGTTTCAATATCATTGTTGGGTGATCAATTCATAATCATATATCAATAAAGATAAAATTGGCTAAATTCATTGAGCAATTATTCACAGGAGATAATTTTTAGCTTGTCTTAATTGTTGTGAAGATATCATGTGAGAAAAGTACCATGATTATGTTCATTCCATGGATAAGGAAACTAAAGCTCAAAAAGCCTAGACAAAGTAACATAGATAAGAAGTAATGGAGCTGGATTTTTTATCTTGAGCAGTCAAACTCCAGAATTTTGCTTGTAACCACTACTTCATAGCATCTTACTAAAATGCTTTGCTGTGTGCATGCGTGCTTAGTCACTTCAGTCATGTCTGACTCTCTGCGACCCTACAGACCATGGCCTCCCAGGCTCCTCTGTCCATGGAATTCTCCAGGCGAGAATACTGGAGTGAGTGCCGTGTTTTTATAATAGATTGTTCTCATACATACAGATGTCAGCTTAGAGTAGTGAGACTTGCCATTCCTAGAGCTAAAAAGCAACAAGCTATAATTTCTCTAGAAGTATTTATATCTCAAGGGGCCATATGTATGTGCATGTGTTTACATACATATGTATTATGTATGTATATATGCTATATGGTATACATATGAATGTCTCAGTCAATATGTACATATGTATGTGTGTAAAAGGGGTTAGTGGCTAATTGAAAATCCTCAAAAAATTTTACCATCCCCTCCCAGAAATGCAGAACCTCTTTGAAATTCTGAACTTTTACAACTGAGTGGATGAATATCGTTCTTTTGTTCTGTTTAAAGCTATTTATTAGTTCTTACACTCTTTGCAACCAAAAGCACCATATGTGTTA
This sequence comes from Cervus elaphus, assembly GCF_910594005.1. Classification (NCBI taxonomy): domain Eukaryota; kingdom Metazoa; phylum Chordata; class Mammalia; order Artiodactyla; family Cervidae; genus Cervus; species Cervus elaphus. Next base: position 48,303,684 of record NC_057829.1, on the reverse strand, counting down.
AACACTAGGGTATTGAAACCTTACTATTTGAAAAAGTTTTAGAAATAAAGCTGGCTTTATTTTAATATCAATCTCATAATACATGTTCAATGCAAAAAAAGAAAAAAAGTTTACCAATGCTTTAAATTTTTTTTTCAGTTTATCGAGATATAACACTGGTGTAGCTTCATGTGTACAATAAGATGATTGACACACATATTTAATGCAAAATAACTGCCACAACAAGGTTATTAACAATGCATTTTAAAGGGAGAATTTAATGTTATTAATATCTGAAAATCTCAGCCTTGAAATACTAAGTTGGATCAAATACTAATCAGTTAAAAAATGATGTAGTATGCATTATGCACAAAGCACTGTATTAGAATGCTAAAATGGACATGGAAATTAAAAAAAAAAAAACCATGAAACCTCGAATTCAGTTAATTACCTCATTTGTGTAGTTACAAAAAAATATTTTGATCCTTCACTGGCATATTTCATATACCTATAAAATCTCATTGGCCTTCTAAACTTCCCATCTTCCTCTTTTTCTCCTCTCAATATTCAAAAACATTCACCGAGTACTTATTATTTGTGAGAGGATATACTATTTGCTGAGAAAGCTGTAATGAACGAATTCACTAATTGTTAGGAAAGAAAGACAACAATCAAGGATTAGACAAGTAAATACACAGAGCAGTTATATGAGTAAAGGTTTAGTTTTGTTTCCCTTTAAATTATGAGAAGTTAAAAATACAGTTTCTTACTCAGCCGTCAAAAAGAATTCATTTGAACCAGTCCTAATGAGATGGATGAAACTGGAGCCCCTTATACAGAGTGAAGTAAGCCAGAAAGATAAAGAACATTACAGCATACTAACACATATATATGGAATTTAGAAAGATGGTAACGATAACCCTATATGCAAAACAGAAAAAGAGACACAGAAATACAGAACAGACTTTTGAACTCTGTGGGAGAAGGTGAGGGTGGGATGTTTCAAAAGAACAGCATGTATACTATCTATGGTGAAACAGATCACCAGCCCAGGTGGGATGCATGAGACAAGTGCTCCGGCCTGGTGCACTGGGAAGACCCAGAGGAATCGGGTGGAGAGGGAGATGGGAGGGGGGATCGGGATGGGGAATAAGTGTAAATCTATGGCTGATTCATATCAATGTATGACAAAACCCACTGAAATGTTGTGAAGCAATTAGCCTCCAACTAATAAAAAAAATTAAAAAAAAAAATAAATTTAATTAAAAAAAAAAAAAAGAAAAAAAAAATACAGTTTCCTCTTACATATATCAAATTTCACTTTTTAAATTAATTCTGACTCAAGCAGCATTTAGATTTCCATAACTTAGGGGAAAAGGACAACTTTCAAATCACTGAGATGATATAATAAATACCAATTTTAATGTTATGGGATTTTGCATTTGCATTCATTAACAAAATATTGCAGATAGGAATCTATTAATGCGGTTGAAGAAAAATTAAACAAAACACACAAAATACCTAAACTGTAGGCTCTCTCAAATATATACAAGTAAGCTATAATGTATTGCAGTTGGAAAACGCAAATATGTTAAACAGAAATGTGTTTCAAAATAGGTAAGTAATAAAATTTAATTTGAATGAAATGGGCCTGAGGTTTCAAATATACATAAGTTTTTAATGGGACAATCTAACTTGTTCTGAAAATAAAGCTTTCATTCACATTTTAACATTTTCTCTCCCACAATGAAGATATAATTCATTCAAAATTAGATTTTCATGGGGAAACAATTTTTTCAAAACTCAAATACACTAGGACATATGTCTATTCTTGTTAGACAGTGAACCTTGAGCAGTCTGACTACTGATACGCAATAGTCTATAAGACATTAAGGCAGATTTAATTAGAAGCATCATTTTGACCCACTGGATGTAGGGTAGACCAAGCATGGGAGTTTAGCAAAGATTGGAAAAGCAATGTTTTTGTAAGAAGTCTGAAAAGTAAATAGATATTGTGAAAAATATATGCTTTCAATTCAATGATGAGCTGCTCAATAATTGATAATGTAAACCTACTGTTTACATGACTTCAGTTTTGTAAAAACTGGCCAGAAGAAATGAGTCATTTTGTTTTACAGCTATATTTCTTTAGAGTGTGTGTGTATGTGTGTTTAAGGAAAAAAATCCATAGTAAAGTTCACAGTTGTTTATCGTTTTCTGAATCAGGAAAGAGGTTCTATACAATATGGTAAAACTCCCTTGAAATCCAATTCTAAGTGATTTCCAGCAGTGCAAACTAGATATATTTTTCAGAGCATATGGTGTGTCTTAGTAAATTTGTCTAACTTCCATTTGCATTATTTTAGATTTATTGTTTTTGGAGAAGAGAAGTTATAGCCATGCAAATCCAACGATTAATTAAGTATTTTTTAGTATTTATTACAGAGCTATAGATAACATATTTTGAAATTTTCTTTAAAAAAAAAAAATTGCTACTTGCCCAAAATCTTTTAAAAATAAAGTAAGAATCAACTGTCCTGGTGGAAAATTACAAGGAGTGGAAGAAACGTGAATTCTATCCCTTTCATTCCTTTTAGGCACTTCCAGCAAATCTTACAAGCATAAGAAAAAGGAAAACTATTAATCTAGTCCAAGAAAATGACTTCACATATGTTTTTATCTGATCCTCACTATAAAGTGAAGCATCTTTGATATTCCCAACTTATATCATAAATTAAGACAATGAGGGATTATGTTATTTGAGCATGCAAGCAACAAATTAAATATGGAGCTAGCTACTTACACAGTTCTGAAAATAATACAGAGAAAGTAGTACACTCTTACTTCTAACTTCATATCATTTACATATGTTTTGCAATGTACTTTGGCATAGTCTCAATATTCTTTGATGTTTTATTACTGCTTTCAGCTAACCAAAAATATCAAATCATTAATATTCAGCCACTCAGCAATCTTGGCCAATGTGAAAACTGGCACCTGTGGGAACTGGCCCTTAGGTTTTAGTGAAATTAATTACATGTTACATCCCTTTGTCAATTCTATGCTTGAATCTGCTTCGTTCCTCTTTGCTTTCAACTCTTGGATTACAAAAGCTAGTTTTGGAGAATAGGAACCAAATCCTCTTCTTTGATTTCATGAATTCTGGGTAACTAGAAAACTCAACTTAAATATATGGACATTGAGTCCTTCCCTACAAACATACTCAGGTCAGAAGCTGTTTCTAAAATAGCACTTGTTTGTTTCTTTGTTCAAGAGATAACTAAAAAGCTGAAATCTTATGGAAAAATCACAACTTGTTCCAGGTGTTTTCTCTTTCTAAGAATTTTTCCATCCAATTCAACTGGTCAAAGGTTACATATCATTCAAGAGTTTCAAGTTTTAATTTACATATGTAGATTTTTTTTTTCTCCTTGAACATTTCCTTCCCTTCATGACAATATATGCAGACATAATTGGGAACTCTCTCTTTCCATGTAGTTCACTACTCTGCAATATGCATAACAGCATAAAGAATTTACTATATATGTATACATTTTAATACAGGTTTTCTTCAAAAAGAATTAACCATTATTCATCTTCTGACAATAAGTATAAACATTATGATTTCCCAACTTGGGGATCCAGCAAAGGGACTAAGAATCCCCAGGGAATTTGACCCAAGCTAGGTTTCAACATTATGGAAACCCAGAATTCCCAAATGTACTAGGTGGGTTTAGAAAAGGGAGAGGAACCAGTGTTAAAATGGCCAACATCCATTGGATCATAGAAAAAGCAAGAGATTTCCAAAAGAACATCTACTTCTGCTTCATTGACTACACTAAAAGTCTTTGTGAGGATCACAGCAAATTGTGGAAAATTCTTCAAGAGATGGAAATACCAGACCACCTTAACTGCCTTCTGTAAAACATTTATGCAGGTCAAGAAGCAACAGCTAGAACCAGACATGGAACAATGGACTGCTGGTTCAATTTTGGGAAAGGAGTGCATCAAGGCTGTTGATTGTTACCCTGCTAATTCACTTATATACAGAGTACATCATGTGAAATGCCAGGCTGGATTGTGCCAGGCTGAAGCACAAGCTGCAATGATGATTGTCAGGAAAAATATCAATAACCTCAGATATGCAGATGACACTACTTTTATGGCAGAAAGCAAAGAGGAACTAAAGAGCCTCTTGATGAAATTGAAAGAGGAGAGTGAAAAAACTGGCGTGAAACTCAACATTCAAAAAGCTAAGCTCATGGCATCTAGTTCATCACTTCATGGCAAGTAGATGTGGAAACAATGGAAAGAGTGACAGACTTTAATTTTTGGAGCTCCAAAATCACTGCAGATGGTCACTGCAGCCATGAAATTAAAAGATGCTTGCTCCTTGAAAGAAAAGTTATGACGTACCTAGACAGCATATTAAAAAGTGGAGAAATTACTTTGCAAACAAAGGTCTGGATAGTGAAAACAATGATTTCTCAAGTAGTCATGTATGGATGTGAGAGTTAGTAGATAAAGAAGGCTGAGTACCAAAGAATAGATGCCTTTGAACTGTGGTGTTGGAGGAAATTCTTGACAGTCCGTTGGACTGGTTATATGTCCCGGGTCATAGCAAACACACTCTTTCAACAACACAAGAAGACTCTATGCATGGACATCACCAGATGGTCAATACCAAAATCAGATTGACTATATTCTTTTCAGTGAAAGATGGAAAAACTCTATACAATCAGGAAAAAACTCTATACAATCAGCAAAATCAAGACCGAGACTTGACTGTGGCTCGGACCATGAACTACTTAATGCCAAATTCAGACTTATATTGAAGAAAGTAGGGAAAACCACTAGGCCACTGGGGTATGACATAAGTCAAATCCCTTATGATTATGTAGTGGAAGTGGCAAATAGATTAAGGGATTAGATCTGATAGACAGAGTGCCTGAAGAACTATGGACAGAGGTTCATGACACTGTACAAGAGGCAGTAATCAAGACCATCCCCAAGAAAAATGCAAAAAAGCAAAATGGCTATCTGCGGAGGCTTTACAAATAGCTATGAAAACAAGAAAAGTAAAAAGCAAAGGAGAAAAGGAAAGATATACCCAGTTGAATGCAGGGTTCCAAAGAATAGCAAGGAGAGATAAGAAAGACTTCCTCAGTGATCAGTGCAAAGAAATAAAGGAAAACAATAGAATGGAAAGACTAGAGATCTCTTCAAGAAAATGAGAGATACCAAGGGAACATTTCATGCAAAGATGGGCACAATAAAAGAGGGAAATTGTATGGACCTAACAGAAACAGAAGATATTAAGAAGAAGTGGCAAGAATACACAGAACTATATAAAAATGATCTTCATGACGCATATAACCACAATGGTGTGATCACTACCTAGAGCCAGACGTCCTGGAATGTGAAGTGAAGTGGTCGTTAAGAAGCATCACTACGAACAAAGCTAGTGGAAGTGATGGAATTCCAGTTGAGCAATTTCACACCCTAAAAGTTGATGCTGTGTAAATACTGCACTCAATATGCCAGCAAATTTGGAAAACTCAGCAGTGGTAGCAGGACTGGAAAAGGTCAGTTTTCATTCCAATCCCAGAGAAAGGCAATGCCAAAGAATGCTCAAACTACTGCACAGTTGCACACATCTCACACGCTAGCAAAGTAATGCTGAATATTCTCCAAGCCAGGCTTCAACAGTACATAAACAGTGAACTTCCAGATGTTCAAGCTGAATTTAGAAGAGGCACAGGAACCAGAGATCAAATGGCCACCACCTGTTGGATCATCAAAAAACAATAGCGTTCCAGAAAAACATCTACTTCTCTTTTACTGACAATGTCAAAGCCTTTGCCTGTGTGAATCACAACAATCTGTGAAAATTCTTCAAGAGATGGGAATACTAGACCATCTTACCTGCCTCCTGAAAAATCTGGAGCAAGTCAAGAAACAATAGCTAGAACTGGACATGGAACAACAGACTGGTTCCAATTGGGAAAGGAGTATGTCAAGGCTGTATATTGTCTCCATGCTTATTTAACTTATATGCAGAGTACATCATGAGAAATGCCAGGCTGGATGATGCACAAGCTGGAATCAAGATTGCTGGGAGAAATATCAATAATCTGACACGTAGATGACACCACCCTCATGGCAGAAAGTGAAGAAGAACTAAAGAGCCTCTCGACAGAAGTGAAAGAGGAGAGTGAAAAAGTCAGCTTAAAACTCAACATTCAGAAAACTAGGATCATGGCACCTGGTCCCACCACTTCATGGCAAACACTGGAAACAGTGAGAGACTATTATTTTGGGCCCCCAAATAACTGCAGATGGTGACTGCAGCCTTGAAATTAAAAGATGCCTGATCTTTGAAAGAAAAGCTATGATCAAACTAGACAGCATATTAAAAAGCACAGAAATTACTTTGCCAAACAAGGTCTATCTAAACAAAGCTACGTTTTTTTCCATTAGTCATGTATGGATGTGAGTGTTGGACTATAAAGAAAATGAGCACCAAAGAATTGCTGCTTTTGAATTGTGGTGTTGGAGAAGACTCTTGAGAATCCCTAAGATTGTAAGGAGATTCAACCAGTTGATCCTAAAGGAAATCAGTCCTGAATGTTCATTGGAAGGACTGATGCTGAAGCTGAAACTCCAATACTTTGGCCACCTGATGGGAAGAATCGACTCATTGGAAAATACCTTGATATTGGGAAAGTTTGAAGGCAGGAGGAGAAGGGGATGACAGAGGATGAGATGGTTGGATGGCGTCACTGACTCTATGGACATGAGTGTGAGTAAGCTCCAGGAGTTGGTGATGGACCAGGAAACCTGATGTCCTTCAGTCCATGGGGTCACAAAAAGTCATACAAGACTAAGCCACCAAAGTGAACTGGACAGCAAGGAGATTAAACCAGTCAACCCTAAAGCTAATCAACCATGAATATTCATTGGAAGACTGATGCTGAAGCTGAAGTTCCAATACTTTGGCCACCTGATGTGAAGAACTGACTCATTGGAAAAGACCTTGATGCTGGAAAGATTGAAGGCAGGAGGACAAGGGGACTGCAGAGGACGAGATGGTTGGATGGCATCATTGACTCAATATGCAAGAGTTTGCCAAGCTTCAGGAAATGGTGCTGGACAGGGAAGCCTGGCAAGCTGCAGTCCATGGGGTCACAAAGAGTTGCATATGACTGAATAACAGCAATAAACACTATACTTCCCCACATAGACATAATATAGTAAACCAGAAAAACAAGTAGAAGTTCTCAAAGAGATTTGGGTAGGAAATAACTAAAAAGATACAATTGAATAGACATCAGAGTCTGACAATCTAAAATTTGTTACATTTGGATATAGGACATATTTCATTAAACAATCAATGACTAGATTGATGAAGGAATGAAAATATAAGACTCAAATGTTTTCACTGTTATTTGAAGTAATAATTTGAGTCTTATATTTTCATTCCTTTTAGCAAAAAAATATATAAAGACCTTAGGGTGCCTTAAATTATTTCTCAGTTGTAGTGACAAGCTTTCCCAGTTTTCACAGGACTGTTCTGATGTTAGCCCTGAAAACCCTACATTCCAGAAACAAAGTTTCTCAGTGACATAATTAAACACTTGGTCACCTTATCAAGCAATTATTATTATGGCTCTTATTTAATAATTAGATTGAGGGGATACAGGGAGATTAAGTGATTTGTCTAATATCCTACAACTAATGAATGAGAGAGGCAAGTGTTGAACTTCCTTACTCAAATTCCCATGTTCTTAACCATGATACTCTATAATCTATCAAGACTTTTTTTTTCCTTCTCATTTGTTTATTTTCACAACATGAAAGCGAGGACTCAGATACAATGTTTAAAGAAGCTAGTATGAGTAGGTATATTTGTTTTAAATACATATTTTTGATAGTACATGGCTGAAGCAGAGTGCTTTATTTGTATAAAATATCATTGACTATTCTATTGTTTACAATTTGTGCCCTCAGGTTTATGGAAGTCTTTTGTTTATTGTAGTTAGTCATAAACTCATGAATTTAGTTCATTAGTTCCTTTTATGACTTTTCCATTCAGTCTATTTTTTATAACTTTCTTTCTTCTTCCTTTCTTTCAATTTTTAAAATCAGCATTGCTTGTGAAAAGATGTCTTAAAAATTAGGTATATATAATTCATATTTACATAAATCATCATTTTTAATTAGAAATTTTGAGATGATCAACAAGATGTTTATGTTCCAATCTGGTAACATTTTAGTTAAGTCGTTTGAGGTTCTTGGCAATATTTAAATCTCTCTTCATCCTTCTAGTGTTACACTGAATTGGTCTCCAGTCAGAGAAGGACAAATGTTTAGATCTGAACATGAGGTAGAAAGGAAAAAAAAAATCCCCCACGGAAAGCAGTACTGTTTTAGTTTTTGTGATAATTTAATAAAGAACAGTATGTAATTCCAATTGCTTGTTCTAAACTATTATGGAAATTCAAAGCTTCTTGAACAAAATGTAAAAAAAGACACAAAATTCAATTCCTAGAAAGAATCATTTGTGAAATAACAAAGCTTCACAATACACTTCGTGAGTTTATATTTCTTGCTATAAAGTTCCAATTTATTTTCATTTTCCTTGCACTTTAAATGCTACTGAACATTATTTGGAAATACACTGTACTGAATGTATGCTCAACATCAATGACTATTTGTGAATGTGTTGCTTAATCAATACCATTGGTCATTCTGTTTGTAAAAGTGCTAATTCATTGCACAAAAACATTATCAACAAACAGGTGTACTTTGTCTTCCAGAACAGTAATGAAACAATGATATTTGGATTCATAGAAATACATTATTTCACTCATTGTGTAGGTAGATATAATCATACCAAGGAAAGTTCTTTTCAGTTAATTGAAATTCACTGCACAAAGAAAAAAGCCAGGCATAATGACTACTATGTATAAGCAACTATTTTTAGTTTAATGGTTCAATAGAAAGTAAATGATGTAAAAGTAGAAATTGGAGATTATCGTGGCCTTTTAAAGAATTACTAATTTTACATACACAGGGTCATAGACCTAATTAAGAGATGATAGATTAAATAATATATTTTCTGGTTTCCTGTCCTGTGCTTTTTCATCACAGTAATACTATTGATTTACACGTGTCAGGCATTTTCTTCATTAAAAAAAAAAAAGAGTAGCTGTAATATGTATATTGATCATTCTAATATATTTATTAGAGACAAACGACAAGTCTTAGATCAGATAGCTGAGGAGGCTGGCCTAAAATCACATGGCATATTTAGCAGTAAAGCTGAAAATAAAACTGATACTTTTTAATCATCTTACATGAGAGCTGGAACTGCGTGATCTACAATAAGTCAGACATCATGAATGGTTGCTTGTCTTTATCTCCTGTGAAGTAGAGCTTTGATACATTCTGCCTATTAGTGTAGGAAAGTATGATATAAATCTAGGGACTACACATTCCATATAAAAATTTAAAAACTTGTCCTGGATCAATGAATCCCTGCTGTGACTTTCTAAGGCAAATCAACACTGCTTTAAAAGGTTATCTGTCCAATCTAAGAACCAGGAGGCTATCATGGAAAATGGCCCCCACTGCACATACAGAAGATATTTTAACCACATAAAGGAATAAATTAATAATGGGGAGGAATTTATTTCTGAGAACTGGAAATAAAGTAGTTAAGCAGTCAATTGATAAAGACAGAGCTAGATATGTTTGTGTGAATGTCTATGTCTCAAAGGGAACAAAGGAACACCAGAATAATAAAACAATTCAAAGGAATAGATAAGAGAGCCAAGGAAAAAACTTGATGAATTCCAAGAATTAAGGTAGCATATGAGTGCTATTGAGCAATATCCAACTCTTTGAAACCCCATGGGCTGGAGCCCACCAGATTTCTCCACCCTTGGAAATATTCAGGCAAGAATACTTGAATGGGTTGCCATCCCCTACTCCAGGGGATCTTCCTGACTCAGGGATTGAACCTACATCTCTTGTGTCTCCTGTGATGTCAGGAGGAGTCTTTACCACTGTACCACCTGGGAAGCCAATTAAGATGGTATAGAAGACTAATTTTTATAGCAACAGAGAAGGAAAACTAGTAATATCTGGTGTTACAGAAACCACTTATAAGACAGTATTTAAAGAGGTAACATGTGACCAATTCTGTCAAATTCTGTTAACAAGTTCCAGTAAGGAGTCAGAGGAGTGTTACATGTATTTGACAATATGGACACAATGGGGAAAATGATACTGACACCTGATTTGAGTCGCTGAAGGGTAAACCAGTGATTAGAAAGTGATAATAGGCAATATACACAATACATTTGAAAAGTTTTGCTGTGAAGAAAAAAAGAAAAAGAAGCTGGAGCTTTTAAAATGCCAGTTATAAGAACATGCTTGAAAGTGGCTGGGAGTGATCCAGTAAAGAGAGATCAGTAACACAGAAATGAGAGAATCTACATTAAAAATATATTGACTTTTAAAAATGAATATGATAAATTTCACTTTAATGTCATGAAAATATCAACCATTGCTCATCAAAAAAGTTAATCAAAACTTAAAAAAAAAAAAAAGTTAATCAAAACTTACAACTTATAGCAATAACTGAAAAATGTTTCTTATTTATAGGTATTCTGAAAATAACATTTTTCAAATGTTTCACACTTCTGTCTAAAATCTAACTGCCCACTTGTATATAACTTTGCTGTTAAATTCATATTTACTTGAAAGGAGCAAATTTGTAAATATAAATGTCAAAAATATGGTATCAAATTTCAAAGAATCCTCAGATTTGAGTCTTTTCAAAAGTGAAAAATACATAGCTTAAAAAAAAGTTTTCTCTTTATTCATAAGAATATTTTACTACCTCAACCTGCTTCACTGATCCTTTGTTATTTTTAATTAAGTGGAAATATGCACAACAAATTTCAGTTTTTCAAAGACAAACCTATAAAAACAAGTATGTATCTTTACAATGTGGGTTGAGGGCATTAACTTCAGATGTCAAAAAATAGCTTTCTGGAATCTGCAAAGCAGTAGTCTGGTACAAAGAATCCTTAAAAAAATGACTTCTTTCTCTAAGATAAAAATATTTGAAAAATTATATAAAAATATAAAGCATAACTATTCTTCATAGTTTGGCAGAAAGCAAAGAGGAACTAAAGAGTCTCTAGATGAGGGTGAAAGAGGAGAGTAAAAAAGCTGGCTTAAATCTCAACATTCAAAAAACTAAGGTCATGGCATTCAATCCTATCATTTCATGGCAAATAGATGGGGAACAAATGGAAACAGTGACAGATTTTCTTGGGCTCCAAAATCACTGCAAATTGTGATGGAAGCCATGAAATTCAAAGATGCTTGCTCTTTGGAAGAAAAGTCATGACAAACCTTGACAGTGTATTAAAAAGCAGAGACATCACTTTGCAGACAAAATTCTGTATAGTCACTAATGGTTTTTCCAGTTGTCATGTATGGATATCAGAGTTGGACCATAAAGACTGAGTGTCAAAGAACTGATGCTCTTGAACTGTCATCCTGGAGAAGACTCTTGAGATTCCCTTGGACTCCAAGGAAACAAACCAGTCCATCCAAAAGGAAATCAACCCTGAACATTCGTTGGAAGGATTGATGCTGAACCTGAAGCTCCAATATTTTGGTCACCAGATGCACAAAGCCAGCTCACTGGAAAAGGGGCAATAGAGGATGAAACGGTTGAATGACATCATCTATTCAGTGGACATGAGAATGTCATCATCTATTCAACGAAAATGAATTTGAGCAAACTGGAGATAGTGAAGGAAAGTGAAGCCTGGTGTGCTGCACTCCATGAGGTCACAAAAATCAGACATGACTTGGCAACTGAACAACAACAAATTCTTCATAGTTTGTGAATACTACAAACTTAGGAAAGATCTCTATGAGTTCTTACAAATTTATTCATTTCCATATTTTAAGATGGTAAAAAATAGAATTTATATAAGCCCAAGTATTATTACAAGTGATATTCCACACAAACCTGCAAGCATACATAAGGTTTTCTTTGGGGGTGATAGCCATTATCACTTTAAAGAAATTTATAATAGTTTTTTTATTTGGCAAGCATTTTTAAAGAGAAATAAAACAAGCTATAATCACTTCTAAACTTTGATGTTTATTCCTCTTATATTGTATTTTTCATTTCATTTTTTGGATTGAATTTCTATGGATTATATGTGATGACTGGTATTTCAGTGTGTGGCACTATAAATTATTTTATAATCATTTAGAAATAAAAATAATTATATAAATTATATTCAAGCTCAAGTCTTTTTTCTAAAAAGAACACACTAATGTTGAGCAGGCTTTTACTGACAAACATCTGAAGATAAAAGTGGAGATGATTAGAGTTCTTTAGGCTCTATTGTTATGGAATATTGTGGGAAAGAGGTTTAGGAATTAATATTGTAAAGGATGCAACCCTTGTGAATATCTTAGATATTTTTGACCTGGTATATTGCATAAATCCCATGGCTTAGGAGGGGCCATGCGGCCCATGAAAATCTTCTAATACTCTGCTAGCTAAATGATGTCAGGCTTAATTTCCATTATCACTCTATACTAGGGACATCAATTTTGAAGTTGGAGGGTGAGCATATATTTAGGGTTTTAATAACAAAATTAGGCAGTATTTCTATATCAGGATGGGTGGTGAAATTTAAATTTGTTGACCTCCATAATGAACATATTTGTATTTCCACACTAGATAACTTTTTGAATCAGAGAAATACTGGTATTTTCAGAATTGGTAACAGGTTAATGAAGAAGACAGTGTGGAAAGCACTTTTCAGATTCATCAATAATAGTGAGCAGAATTTCTTGTTAAAACTGTTTCTACCTCACACTATCTCAAATTGCCATTACCATATGACCACCAATCTCTGATTCTATTTTTAGAGAAATTCTCTCCCATAATATATTATCATAATTTCAAAATCAATTAATTTAACTCAGAATAAGATAAATCTGAATTATTTTAGCAGAAGGTAAAAATTCTATTAAGTTTTGAATCCTCAGATTTGTGTTTATTAAGGAATTTATTCTAAGATCTATTTAGTATATGCTTGGGTACACATTTCTTATTGATTGATCCCTAGATTCAAGCCATTTCCTGAGAGGCTTATCTCTAATTAGTTCATAGATTTGTTCTTTTCCAGTTGTCCAGCCTCTCCAATTGCATTTTAATTCTCTAAACTGGCTCCTAACTTTTTTCTCTTTCCTCTTTATCCTCAATTCTTCACTTATTTCATTCATTGCTAACACTCAGTGTCATTAATGCTGATTTAATTATCTTTCCTGTTAAATAACCATAACAGTTCTAAAGCTGTGTCACATGTGATAACTCAACAAGGAAATGTATTCCAATTCAATTAGAAACAAAGAGTAAGATTTTTACCACAACTTTAAAATCTAGCTTTACTAGAAGCTAGATTTTTTTGGTTATGCATAATAAATAATGGAAACTAGAGTATAACTTTTGTTCTTATTGTATTTTATTATTTTCCTCATCCAAAATTGTTTATTTATCATCTATTTTAACTTAGTGGTTTACCCACTGAATTTAGACTCTAAGTGAGCTGTTTAATGTCAGAAAACTATCATATTCATCAATGAGATCAAATTCTAACACTTAGCAGTAAAAACTTTGGCAAAGAATGTTTTAAAAGAAAAAGCTGAGAAAGACTAAGAATCTTTTTTTTTTTTTTTTAACCTTAAGAAATTTACTGGGTATAATATAACTAAACTTCCCTAGATATAATTTTAAGGCATTCAAATAAATCCATTAAGAGGCATGTTAATTCAAAGAAGATAAATTAACCAAATCCTCAGAAATAGCATATTTCATACTAGGACAACTTTGGTTTCTGAGGTATTGTAATGCACAGAGCCCATCAAACTGGTAAACTAACTTTGTCAATTCCCTGGAGAATGAAATGGCAACACACTGAAGTATTCTTCTTCAGGAAATCCCAAGGGCAAAGGAAGTTGGAGGGCTACAGTCCATGGGGTTGCAAGAGTTGGACACCACCACCACCATAATCTTGTCAAAATGTTTTGCATAGTTATTATAAATAGACATTGGTTAACAAAGTCCTTGCCTAAAATGTACATAGCAAATATTGTAGGTTTTGTGGCCACATAATATCTCTATTGCATATTATTTTTCTTGTTTGCTTTATAACCTTTAACATATAAAGCTGGTTTTTAGCTAGAATGCTGTATAAAAGTGAGCCACAGGATGAATATGACACACAATTCGTATTTTACTGGTCCTTCTTCAGAAGGAAGTTGAAAAATCCTACAAGGAAGCAACTAAACAAATTTAAAATATGGGAAGTTCTGAGACAACTAGGTTGCTTTCTTCAAAAAGTAAATGGCAAGGGACTAAAGAGATAAAACTATATGTCATATATGAACCCAGACTGTATAAATGAGATTAGACTGCACTTCATTATTAAAAAAAGAAAAAATTAAAAGACATTTTAGAATATTTTTGCTGATTCTAAAGTAAGCATTCCCCATTTACAAAAATATTGATATTTGAAGTTGTAACTACTTTCCAATATTCCTTAATATTAGCAAAACAGTATATTATCTGAAGTAATATTTGCCATAGATTTGAAAGTCTAAAAGCCTGCTGATTTTAAATAACTGTAAATTTCTTACAGACTAAGCTTGTAAATCTGGAATACTTGGGTCAATATTCTACTTGAAGAATCAGATAATTTAAACATGGATACTGGGTGGATATATTCTCAACCACATTGTAGATAAAGCTCTTAGAAACAACATTTAGCTCTATGGGCACAAGTAAGTAATAGACAGTATCAGAACTACCAAAGAGGAAGAATCTATAGGCAGGATCTTCAGATGAGTTGGAGCATTTCCTGTGAAGAGTCACAAGGATATACTGGTTCTATCTTCACTTCAGCTGTGTGTTAATGACCTGATACAGTTATGGGTCATTTGGATGTTTGTACAATCATCTGTATGTCTCTGTTCTCTCCCTATAGCCTAAAGGAAGGTCTATCTTGATATTTACTAAATGACATGAATCAATTATTGAATCAGTCCTGCTACCTGCAGTATTGCTGTGTGACAGAGTAACTACCCCAAACCCAAGATACTGTAAACTTCTATTTGATATCAGACTTATAGCATAATATCCCTAATAAAAAATACAACAGTGGCAACAAAGGCATCTAGACCTCCAATTAATCTCCCCAGCAACTGAAACTATAGAACCTTCAGTTATATTGTCATTGTGCTTGTGATCAGTCAAGTAATTTCTGAAAAATTGTACAAGGTTAGTTGGAATTAATGAACACTAATTACTGAAATTGCTGAAATTACTAAATATCAACAGTTACAATGCTTGCTCATGCCCTGTCCTTGATGTTAGTTAAAATTCTCTCATGATTCACACTAATAGCAGAAAGGGAATCTTTGAAGAATGCCAACCTTCTTTCAGAGTCTCCCACCCTGAAAGAAAAATAACAAAGGCCTCCTAATGCCAAGAGAATTCTATACAACACAGTACTATATAAATCCACATAGGGCCACACAAACAACAAAGCCTTCCTTCAATCTAAGACAAGAGTTTTCAAGTTTCAAGTCATTCACCTTGCACTTTTTAATATGAAATAGAATTTAACAAAACATGCCTCATGTCGCTAAAAAAAATTTTGAAATTTTGCTTTAATTATACACACAAACATGTGGGCTGGGTGGCAATGGCAATTTGTTATTACATTGGGGTACAGTCAAAAATGTTTGAAGGTTCTAATACTTGAAGGGATAACAGAATAATAGGACTAGTTCCTTTTTCTTCTTTTCTATCCTAAGAAGAAGGGGTTGAGGGCTTATTAAACCCATCTACCAATTAAATTTGGGGTTACAAAATTTTCTTTTCCTCTTAACAGTTGTGAAGTTAAGGAAAAGGCACAGAAACCATGTTCTCTTTCATTTGTCAGGACCATAAACAAAATTAACAATAATTATTACCAAAGTTGATTCCTTGTGTTATGTAATTTCTATATTAACAAACATTTTAAGTTGGACCATTTTTCTATTATTTACAAGGATTCTTATTATCCATGCATAACTTTTTCCAAGAATAGGAGATATATCTATGGTATTATGAAACTTGGAAAACTCTAGCTTAATCTTACTATCTAAAGTCATAGTAAGAAACAAAATTCTTGGTTAACAACTCAAGTTTCCCATTTTGTTTATAGCAAAAATGATTAATGGTCTTCTAATGGGTAAAGCAATACTTTGCTTAATTGTATTTTTCTCAGAATTACATACCTCTAGTTCATTAGCTCTTTTAAATAACAGCCTGCCTTGGAAAACTGCACAAGACTTTTTTTTTTTTTCTTTTATAGTCTTAATAAATCTTTTGTTCTTATGTGTCTTAGTCTTTCTCTAAGTCTGCACAAACAATTATAAAAATATAGGGTGGTGAAGCCGGCCCACGAATTACAACACAGTGTGGAGACAGCAGGGGTGGTCTTGTAGACTACCAGTGGAGCCTGGTGCAGACTGTGATGTCAGGAAGGAGGAGAGATTCTCCCTAAGATGGACTTAGGGGACCGGGAAAGAAATCCAGTTTCTCTAAGTCTTGATTTATAAACAACAACAACAACAACACACTTTTCTGAGGATGGAGATGTGGCCCGGGAAATGGTACCTGTGAAATGTACTCAGATCAGCTTCACTACAGGACTGAGGGTCTTGTGCCTTATAGATCTTTGCATCCCCCAGCCTGGCCCATAGTAAGGAATGAATGAACATTTAGCTTCTATAGAAGTGTACCTTCTTTGTTTCTATATTATGAAACCTCTTTATTAGAATTTGTGATTGGTTCTGACTTTATCTATATTTACCTCATGTCTCTTTAGCTTCCATGGACTGCCAAGTCATCAGAGATACTCTGATTGTAGTTTGTTGGAGGAATGATTTCTTATTTGAAGACTGTCTTGGAATTAAAGTAATAATTCTAGAAAGATGGTGATATCATACTAACCAAATGGAAATGACATGTTATATGTTAAATACATAAATGTTTAAGTGTTAAATACAAAATAAATCATATTTAGTTTTTTGGTTAAAAAAAAAAAAATATAGGGTGGTAAGTATCTTCATATATTTTATGCAGCGGTATTGCTGTTGCTCAATCATGTCTGACTCTTTTGAGACACTGTGGACTATAGCCTGCCAGGCTCTTCTGTCCATGGGATTTTCCAGGCAAGAAAGCTGAGTGGGTAGGCATTCCTTTCTCCAGGGAATATTCTCTGACCCAGGGATCAGAGCCACGTTGCCTGCAATACAGACAGATTCTTTACCACTGAGCCACTGGTGACGCCCCAAGAGAAAAAAATTTAGAAGACTTTTTGACTGTTCAAAACTTTACAATAGTAATAAGTTTAGGAATAGACCACTCAGTGATTATGGATCATGTACTATGGAACATAGAAAAGTATGTAAGCATACCAAAAAAAAAAAAAAAAAAAAACCTCATAAAAAACATAAACTCACACACACAAAAAAGAATACACTCATGAAGACTGGCAGTATGCAAATAAACTAGAAGGCTAATGTTCATTCATTTAAGAATTATTCACGGAGTTCTAACTCTGTAAGTGGCTTAGATAAGTAGGAAAAATAGGCAAAACCCCTGGGCTCATGGGAATTACCTTCTAGTGATCAATTTAAACAATACAGAAGCTCATCAATAAATTACAAATATAACTTCATTTAGAGTAAGTGCTACAAAGATAACAAAGAGTGACTCCTGGTAGTTGGCATAATATAAATTTGGCTTCCAGTGACAGCCTCACTGAGAAGGGGGAGTGTTAACTGAGTCACAGTTGAATAGCAAGGTATCTCCCGTGTCATTCTTTATTTTTGGGGGCTCCAAAATCACTGCAGACAGTGACTGCATCCATGAAATGAAAAGATGCTTACTACTTGGGAGGAAAGTTATGACCAACCTAGATAGCATATTAAAAAGCAGAGACATTACTTTGCCAACAAAGGTCCGTCTAGTCAAGGCTATGGTTTTTCCAGTGGTCATGTATGGCTGTGAGAGTTGGACTATGAAGAAAGTTGAGTGCCAAAGAATTGATGCTTTTGAACTGTGGTGTTGGAGAAGACTCTTGAGAGTCCCTTGGACTGCAAGGAGATCCAACCAGTCCATCCTAAAGGAGATCAGTCCTGGGTGTTCATTGGAAGGACTGATGTTGAAGCTAAAACCCCAATACTTTGGCCACCTGATGCGAAGAGCTGACTCATTGGGAAAGACTTGCTGGGAAAGATTTAAGGCAGGAAGAGAAGGGGACGACAGAGGATGAGATGGCTGGATGGCATCACCGACTCAATGGACATAAGTTTGGGTAAACTCCGGGAGTTGGTGTTGGACAGGAAGGCCTGGAGTGCTGCTGTCCATGGGGTTGCAAAGAGTCGGACGTGACTGAGTGATTGAACTGAATTGAACTGCTGTGTCATTCAGGTTGAGGGGGAGAGCAGGTCTGCAGTCCTAATACAGAAACATTCTTAATGCAAATAAAAACAAAAGGAGGGTAATCTTGCTGATGCTTGGCAAATGGGAGGAAAAAGACTCATAATTATCTTATCAATATTATGTTATCAACCCATCTACTAGTTTATTTAAAATATTATCAGTGTAGTAAATAAACTTAACTTTTAAAAAATTAACTGGAATTAAATGTGACTCCCTGTCCTCCAATTCACTTGGCTGATAAAAAATTCTATCTGTCATTATGGAGGTGTTCAATATATTCAGAGGTTCCCAGAGCTGGGTTTTCAAGTATTTTCCACTGTGTTTCCCACTCTCCAAGCCGGCCTTGGCCTTTGAGGTCAAGTGACTCAGTTCTTCAACATATGCAGGGCATGAATATCTTTGCCTGGAAAACCTATGCCCAGGTCACAGGTTCCCTAGATATTTTGTAGCTATCTGTTGACACTAGCCCTGGATGCCTTTAACTCTTTGGAATACAGCAAAATAGTGAGGTCTATATCACCATTCATCTGAAAGCATCAGACCTGCATCTCCTCCCTAGACTTCAGGGATCTTCCTCTCTTTTAGGCTGTTCCTCAAAGAGCTTTTTTAGTTCTCCTCTTGTCCATAGAAAGTCCATATAAAATATTCAGCATGTATACTATTTATGGTGAAACAGATCACCAGCCCAGGTGGGATGCATGAGACAAGTGCTCGGGCCTGGTGCACTGGGAAGACCCAGAGGAATCGGGTGGAGAGGGAGGTGGGAGGGGGGATCGGGATGGGGAATACGTGTAAATCTATGGCTGATTCATATCAATGTATGACCCAAAAAAAATAAATAAATAAATAAAATATATATATTAAAAAAAAAAATATTCAACCTTCAAAAGAAACCAAAACAATACTAAAGGATATTCTTCCCTGAATCAATAATATGAAAAAAGCTTACACAATTTTTGAAAGAGGAAATTAGAGGAAGGATACAGAATACAAAACTAAAACCTCAAAATATCTCTATAGATTTCCCTGCCCCCCCACCCCCGCACACATACACAAACATGCATACACATACATTTTAGGGAATTAAAATATGACTGATTCGTGTGTGTGTGCTCAGTCACTTAATCATATCTGACTCTGTGCAACCAACTGTAGCCCACCAGGCTCTTCTGTCCATGGGATTTTTTAGGCAACAATACTGGAGTGGATTGCCGTTTCCTTTTCCAGGGGATAGTCCCAACTCAGGGATTGAATCTGTGTCTCCTACATCTCCTGAATTGCAGGCAGATTCTTTACCGCTGAGCCACCACAGAAGCACCTTTACTAATTTAGGATATAGGAAAAGATGCAAGAACAGGCTTAGTGAGAAACTGTTCAATTTATTAGGAGTATGAAAATAGAGAAGAGATTGTTAAAAATGTGGAATTAAGAGCTCAGATCTGAAGAGATATTGTGTAGGGAATCAATGATTCTATTTCTGCATTTGAGACAGTGTATAATCTTAGAAGAAAGCTACTTAAGAAATTATGAAATCCAAATCTGGAAGAACTTTCCAAAGGTAAATACACTTAAACATGCAGATTAGTTAAAAAGTAAAGCAATGAAATAATTTTCTTGATATATAGAAAAATAATATCTTTTTAACTATAATGCTATTGGCACACTAAATCCCTGATATAAAAATTTACATACAGAGACTTCAAGATTAAGATTCCGAAGAGTTTAAATAACACATGATTTAAAACTGAAAAATTCCTTAAAGCTTAAGATATAATTAGAGCATTATTCTTTTGATTTCTCAATTAAAACAAAACAAGCACAACGCTTAGGAAAGTAATAAGATTTAGAGCTATCAAAGTAAGATAGACTGTGAACTCAAGAAGGGTGGAAGGAGAAGGAGGAAAGAACATAATCTGAAATAAAATGAAAAATGACAGAGATCACAAAAATGGTACCAGTGTGGAATGGAGAGTCATATTACAGATTAACTCAAAGAAGTGGCATGATTACAGTTTTAACCATTGTGTATGAAAACACTAAAACAGATGTGGTACTCAAATGTAAGATGAGAAATCAATGTTGGAAACTTCTAGAACTTTCAAGCAACATTAAATATTTCGGTCTATAACTAACAACAAGAAAAGTCAATTAAAATCGCCTCTTAAAAAACTATTTCTCCCTTGACACAAAGTGTACTTCTGAAACTAGATTTGAAAATGACCATCTTCCTCTGAAGTTTTATGAAAGTTTTGATTTGTATCAGTTCCTCTTTTATCTAAAAGAAAAACTATATTTGTTAACTATTTTATCCTTTGCATTATTATTTATAGCTATAAGTTGTGCTTATTTTTGAAAAAACTATGACTTCAAAAATTACATAGTCATATAATAACTCAGTTGCACATATTTGGGAATATATTATAATATACACATTTTTTTTTCAAAAATGTTCAAAATTAGGGAATGTGGTTATAACTGAATTTTTTAATTATAGAAGCCCTTTTTTATGATAGAAAGTTGTTTTGCAAATTACCATTGTCAAACTGCAATTTAGTCATCCAATATCTGTTAACATATATCTCTCCTCTATAGATGCAAATATTAAAAGATTCATTGATTATTAGTGATTCAGATTCTTCACTCCAGTGTACTTAGTTGCCTATTATACTGAATGGAATCACATCTTGCCAAGATGACAATATTTAAAAATACCATTGAACTATAAAAACACAGGCCATTATCAACTTGTGCTTCACTCAACATTTGCCAGAGCCAGGCACGTATTTCTTTCTGAAACATTTTTTTAAATTCCTCTCAAATTTCTGTTTCTTTAAAGATTAATTCACTACTATCAGTTATTCAATTCAGTTCAGTTGCTCAGTCATGTCCGAATCTTTGCGACCCCATGGACAGAAGCACGCCAGGCTTCCCTGTCCATCACCAAGTCCCAGAGTTAACCCAAACTCATGTCTATTGAGTCGGTGATGCCATCTAAACATCTCATCCTCTGTCGTCCCCTTCTCCTCCTGCCTTCAATCTTTCCCAGCATCAGGGTCTTTTCAAATGAGTCAGCTCTTTATATCGAGTGGCCAAAGTATTGGAGTTTCACCTTCAACATAAGTCCTTCCAATGAACACTCAGGACTGATCTCCGTTAGAATGGACTGGTTGGATCTCCTTGCAGTCCAAGAGACTCGAGTCTTCTCCAACACCCCAGTTCAAAAGCATCAATTCTTTGACACTCAACTTTCTTCATAGTCCAACTCTCACATCCATACATGACTATTGGAAAAACCATAGCCTTGACTAGATGGACCTTTGTTGGCAAAGTAATGTCACTGCTTTTTAATATGCTGTCTAGGTTGGTCAAAACTTTCCTTCCAAGGAGTAAATGGCTTTTAATTTCATGGCTGCAGTCACCATCTGCAGTGATTTTGGAGCCCAAGAAAATAAAGTCAGCCACTGTTTCCCCATCTATTTGCCGTGAAATGATGGGACCGGATACCATGATCTTAGTTTTCTGAATGTTGAGCTTTAAGCCAACTTTTTCACTCTCCTCTTTCACTTTTATCAAGAGGCTCTTCAGTTCTTCTTTATTTTCTGCCATCAGGGTGGTGTTATCTGCATATCTGAGGTTATTGATATTACTTCCAGCAATCTTGATTCCAGCTTGTGGTTCATCCAGCCCAGTGTTTCTCATGATGTACTCTGCATATAAGTTAAATAAACAGCGTGACAATATACAGCCTCGACATACTCTTTTCCTAATTTGAAAAGTAGTCTGTTGTTCCATGTCCAGTTCTAACTGTTGCTTCCTGACCTGCATACAGATTTCTCAGGAGGCAGTTCAGGTGGTCTGGTATTCCCATCTCTTTCAGAATTTTCCACAGTTTGTGATGATCCACACCGTCAAAGGCTTTGGTATAGTCAATAAAGCAGAAATAGATGCTTTTCTGGAACTCTCTTGCTTTTTCGATGATCCAGCAGATGGAAATTTGATCTCTGGTTCCTTTGCCTTTTCTAAATCCAGCTTGAACATCTGGAAGTTCACAGTTCATGTATTCTTGAAGACTGGCTTGGAGCATTTTGAGCATTACTTTACTAGCATGTGAGATGAGTGCAATTGTGCAGTAGTTTGAGCATTCTTTGGTGTTGCCTTTCTTAGGGATTGGAATGAAAACTGACCTTTTCTAGTCCTGTGGCTACTGCTCAGTTTTCCAAATTGGCTGGCACATTGAGTGCAGCACTTTCACAGCATCATCTTTCATTATTTAAAATAGCTCAACTGGAATTCCATCACCTCCACTAGCTTTGTTTGCATTAATGCTTCCTAAGGCCAATTTGACTTCACATTCCAGGATGTCTGGCTCTAGGTGAGTGATCACACCATTGTGATTATCTGGGTCATGAAGATCTTTTTTGTACAGTTCTTCTGTGTATTCTTGCCACCTCTTAATATCTTCTGCTTCTTTTATGTCCATACCACTTCTGTCCTTTATTGTGCCCATCTTTGCATGAAATGTTCCCTTAGTATCTCTAATTTTCTTGACAAGATCTCTAGTCTTTCCCATTCTATTGTTTACCTCTATTTCTTTGCACTGATCACTAAGGAAGGCTTTCTTATCTCTCCTTGTTATTCTTTGGAACTCTGCATTCAAGTGGGTATATATTTCCTTTTCTCCTTACCTTTTGCTTCTCTTCTTCTCTTCTTTTCACAGCTATTTGTAAGGCCTCCTCAGACAGCCATTTTGCTCTTTTGCATTTCTTTTTCTTGGGGATAGTCTTTACCCCTGTCTCCTATACAATGTAATGAACCTCTGTCTGTAGTTCATCAGGCACTTTTTCTATCAGATCTAGTCCCTTAAATCTATCAGCTATTAAATGCTAACATATCTCAGGAAACAGTGAAAGAGCTCCTTGACCCTCCTCTCTAGACTCTCTCCAAAGAAAAAAATTATTCACAATATTAATATTTATATGGATATCTTTTCAATATATGGACCTAGGCCAGACTTTCAAGACTGAGGACCAATATAACCAACTGATATTAAACATTTCCTTGCATTTGTCAAAAATTTTTCAAACACAATGTGTCCTAAATTAAAGACAAAATGTACCCCATTCTAAGAACTGAATCACTTCCAATGTTCTCTAACTTAATATATAGTGTCATAATGGATTTATTTTCCCCAAGATGAAAATACAGAAATCATGTTTGATGATTTTTTCTTTATATAATTAAGTACTAGGTCTTTTTGATTTTATTTCTGATCTGTATCTCACAAATGCATTCTTATAGTCTCGTTCTAATTGTCCATCTGGTTGTGGCCTTTCACATGGTCAATGAAACTGCACATTAATGAACCAATATTCATCCTCTATTGGCCCCTCCAAACAGGTCTGCAAGTAATGCTTAAAATAGATCTTTTGAAATAGAAAATTTGATATGTCATCCCAATTTTTCTTAAAATAAAGAATATAGTTCTTTTCAGAATCCTAAGTTTCTATAAGAATCAGCACCTGGTTGCCATTTTGAACCTCTTCCTATCAATCTCTATTTGCCCAACATTGTGACCATGATTCTTCTCACATCAGAGGATTTGAATAAATCTTTTTCTTAAATTAGAATATTTCAGCAACTTTAGCCCCACTCCCCCTGCTTAGTCAGCTTTAGTACTAGCCCACTTGACCTCAGCTCATTGATCCCACAAGGTATTTAAACTCTCTTTGTATCATGCTTTCTTATACTATCTTAAAGACATTATTAATGTGTAATTAAATAGTTTGCTGATTATTTGATTAACATCGGTCTTCATTACTAAATTGCAAGATCCACAAAGTCAGATTCATGAAGTATGATCATTTTTGTGTCCTTAGCAAATAACACAGTGCTTGGCTCAACTTAAGTGCTCAAACAACGAATATGTGAAGGAATGAGACATTGGATGAAAGAACATCAAATTTCAACATTAGAACAATGCAAATTTATCCATTATATTTGTAAAATTTTGATGACTTTAATCTCACTGAATCTCATATCTTCTATGAATTTAATCTAATCACTTAATTTTCCTTCATATTTTAGTATTCATTTAGATATTACGATATGGAAACATATTAAGAGTCTATAATATAAAATCACTTAAATCAAAATACAAAAGCTAAACATTCTGGATTGACCTAGAGATTATCATACTGGGTGCAGTAAGCAGAGAAAGACAAATATCATATGCTATCACTTGTATGTGTAATCTAAAAAATGTTACAAATTAACTTATTTACAATAGAAACAGACTCAGACATGAAAAACAAGCTTAAAGTTCCTAAAGGGGAAAGAGGGGAGTGAATGAGATAAATAGGATTAGCAGATACATGCCATTATATATAAAATTTTGTAAAGCAAAAAAAGAAGGATTTACTATATAGCACTGGAAGCTATAGTCGATATATTGCAATAACCTAAAATGGAAAAGAATCTGAAAAAATGCATATATGTATATAACAGAATCACTTTGTTGTATACTTGAAACTAACGTGATACTCAATAAAATATTGGCTATCAACTCATTAAAATACATTTACCATCTTTGTATAAATGAGAGAGTAATTTGGTGTGTTAAAAGTTGATGGGATAGCTACTAGTCCTCCCAAAAGGGGATAAATAACCTGAGATAATATTTTATTCTATTATGAAGAAAATTTTAATATGAATAACTTGTGTTATAGCTTGTTTAAAAGAAAAATAAACACTTGTTTATAAAACAGAAAAAAATGTGTGGTGTTATTACTATTTCTTCAGCTTTGGTAGTTGGTTCCCATCAATACAGTATTTACCATTATGATCTATTGGCCTCTCACTCCATCTCTCTGAGGAAAAAAAAAATCATTCTGCAAATATGTTCTGCTCTTATTTATAAAACATATAAAGAAATTATGTTATAAAGCCAAATTATCTACTCTCAGATTACCTTATTAGTGAATAGCATTTTCTACAGTGACAAAAACAAAAATATCAGTGAGAGAGAAATAATTTGTTCTCAATATGTTATATTTTCTTTGCTACAAACAACAGTACACAATTTGAGGTCCTGTTCTTTGTAACTCATTCAATATCAAAGGAATCCTTGTGTTGATTTTGATGGGGGAAAAAAAGTCTTTTCCAAACACTTAGATCAGACAACTTGACAAAAAGAAACACATGGTACTTTACTATGTTTAGTAAGTACACAACTTTGGAAGTACCTTTGTGTCTGAAATTAGACCTCCAAAGATCATACTATATAAAAGCTTTCTATTACAAGAAATACTTAAAACTATTATGCTTTCATGTCCTCAGCTGTACAGTGTCAGAGCTAAATTGTCTATCCATTCCTTTTTTGTCAGAGGCCTCTGTAGACAATATAATCTTTTAGTCTTTCTCCTATGACACGAGTTTACTCTACCCCAGTGCTCCACTAAACATGTTTATACTATTTATTCCTTGTAGAGACTTAAAACCTGGTAAATTAAGATATATTTTAATGAAATAAAACCAACCCACTCTTTTTCAGTAGTGTGTTTAGGACGTGGATTTGCGCACTCAATGTTGTTTGATATACATGAGAAGCCTAGTCAAAGGTGAGGAAAAGCAGACTGGCTGCTGGCTATTTTGTAACATCATGTTTAAAGATACTAGATAGCATATTAAAAAGCAGAGACATTACTTTGCCAACAAAGGTCCGTCTAGTCAAGGCTATGATTTTTCCAGTGGTCATGTATGGATGTGAGAGTTGGACTGTTAAAAAAGCTGAACACCGAAAAATTGATGCTTTTGAACTGTGGTGTTGGAGAAGACTCTTGAGAGTCCCTTGGACTGCAAGGAGATCCAACCAGTCCATCCTGAAGGAGATCAGTCCTGGGTGTTCATTGGAAGGACTGATGTTGAAGCTGAAACTCCAATACTTTGGCCACCTCATGCGGAGTTGACTCATTGGAAAAGACCCTGATGCTGGGAGGGATTGGGGTCAGCAGGAGAAGGGGACGACAGAGGATGAGATGGCTAGATGGCATCACCGACTCGATGGGCATGAGTTTGAGTAAACTCCAGGAGTTTGTGATGGACAGGGAGGACTGGCGTGCTGTGGTTCATGGGGTCACAAAGAGACGGACACGACTGGGCAACTGACCTGAACTGAACTGAAAAGCAAAGGGAATATCTGGCAGAAGTACAAAATAGTACACTCAAATTGGGTAACCTGAGAAAAGGTGAATAAGGATTCTATTTAAAAGATATGGAAAGAAAGCAAGGAAACCACAGGGGAAGGTGCTGAAGTAAACCTGAGGTGAAAAACATTCATTTTGAATAGGAAAGGAGAAAATTTCAAGTGATCAGATTCCAAAACGAATCTGGAAAGGAAAAAGAGAAAAGGAAAAAGAGAGACGGGGAAGTTGATGACACAGTCACAGTTCATAGAAGAATGCAAAAAAAAAAAAAAAAGTGGTTTACATTGATCCAATGTAAGTTTGAGGGCCAGTGTTATTTTAAGGTTTCATTGACAGTATTGTATAAGGTTAAAAAATCCATGTGAAAAAGTTTACTTGTGATGAACAGTTAGAAAACTATTGTATAGATAATAGTCTATGGATAAGCAAATAAATATGCCTGAATGAAGATAAGATGGGGGAAATGAAGGTAGCATGATTCCAAAGCAATCTTTAAAGGAATGAAACAGTATTATTTCTAAAAGGTTCAGATTTGGAAGTTAAATTGTTTTCTAAAATAGAAGTTAGAATAAAATTATAGACATAATTTTTTGTTTCAAGAGCACCCAGAACATTTTGTAGATAGTGATGCTAGATTTTTTGGAATTCCCAAACTATGTTATCTCAGTGATAAAACATAGACTTCATATTGAATGGAATACTGTGGATTTGTCTAGATGCATTTTAGAACAAAAATATAATATAATTTAATAACATTTTCCCTACTCAACAAAAAACATCAGTTACCAAATATTATAACAAAAACCAAAATGTTATTATCAGTTCACAAGATTCCATAAGTAATTTTAACATCTTAATTAAAAAAATAACAATTTACTTTATGTCTTTGTCATCTTAAAATAAATGTTTCAAACCTTAATTCTATGATAATTCTATGCTATCTGTCACTAACACAGAAAGAAGAAATTTTAAATATATATATTACCTAAAGATCAAATCTTTGATACTAAAGACTGATAAATTTATTTCTATGGAAGTTACAGAAATAATACAAAAAACTCTAATTCCAAATTTTTGAATTGCTTACACAGAATTTACATATAGATATGTAACTATCAATTTAAATATTAAAGCAACACAAAAATTGAATTCATATTTTTGACAAGCTATCTTATATTTTAGATATTTCTCCATGGCTCTCTTGCAATTTGCAAGTTTACAAATGGGTTCTGACTCTTTTTTTCCTCATCATTCTTCAAGCTGGTTTGCATAACAAATAGCTCTGCAACAATAGGCAGACATATTTACTTGCCAGTGAAAAGCAATGCCAAAGAATGTTCAAACTACCACACAACTGCACTCATCTCACATGCTAGCAGAGAACTGCTCAAAATTCTTCAAGTCAGGATTCAATAGTACATGAACCTTGAACTTCTAGATGTTCAAGCTGGATTTAGAAAAGGCAGAGGAACCAGAGATCAAATGGCCACCATCTGTTGGATCATAGAAAATGCAAGTGAGTTCCAGAAAAACATCTAATTCTGCTTTATTGACTATGCCAAAACCTTTGACTGTGTGGATCACAACAAACTGTGGAAAATTCTTGAAGAGATGGGAATACCAGACCACCTTACCTGCCTCGTGAGAAATATGTATGCAGATCAAGAAGCAACAGTTAGAACTGGGCATGGAACAACAGACTGCTTCCAAATTGGGAAAGGAGTACCTCAAGGCTGCATATTGTCATCCTGCTTATTTAACCTATATGCAGAGGACATTGTAAGAATTGCCAGGCTGGAGGGAGCACAAGCTGGAATCAAGATTGCTGGGAGAAATATCAATAATCCTAGATATGGAAATAAACCACCCTTCTGGCAGAAAGCAAAGAAGAACTAAAGAGCCTCTTGATGAAAATGAAAGAGGAGAGTGAAAAAGTTGGCTTAAAATTCAACATTCAGAAAACTAAGATCATGACATCTGGTTCAATCACTTCATGACAAATAGATGAGGAAACAATGGAAACAGTGAAAGACTTTAGTGTTTTGGGGCTCCAAAATCACTGCAGATAGTGACTGTAGCCATGAAATTAAAAGACGCTTGCTCCTTGGAAGGAAAGTTATGATCAATCTAGATAGCATGTTAAAAAAGCAGAGGCATTTCTTTTAGCAAAGATCCATCTAATCAAAGCTATGTTTGTTTGTTTTTTTTCCATTAGTCATGTATGGATGTGAGAGTTGGACTATAAAGAAAGTTGAGGGCCAAAGAATTGATGGTTTTGAACTGGGGTGTTGGAGAAGACTCTTGAGAGTCCCTTGGACTGCAAGGGGATCCAACCAGTCTATCCTAAAGGAAATCAGTCCTGAATATTCATTGGAAGGATTGATGCTGAAGCTGAAACTACAATCTTTTGGCCACCTCATGCGAAGAACTCACTCTCTAGAAAAGACCATGATGCTGGGACAGATTGAAGGCAGGAGGAGAAGGGGACAACAGAGGATGAGATGGTTGGATGGCATCATTGACTCTATGGACATGAGTTTGAGTAAGCTCTGGGATTTGGTGATGGACAGGGAAGCCTGGTGTGTTGCAGTCTATGGGGTCATAAAAAGTCGGACATGACTGAGTGCATTCAGCATGCATACAGACACACACACACACACCCCATACACCTACACACATAGACACACGGTAGGAATATTATCTCCCCTTAGGACCAAAATAACTGTAAGATGAACATTAAATGCATAACCACGAGAGAAGGCAGAGAACCTCTTCCACTTTCCTTGGTGCTAAGCCCGTTCAGTCATATCTGACTCTGTGGGGTCCTATGGACTGTAGCCTGCCAGTCTCTTCTGTCCATGGGGTTCTCCAGGCAAAATACTGGATTGGGGGTGCTGTGCCCTCATCCAGAGGATCTTTCTGACCCTGGGGTGGAACCCACATCTCTTATATCTCCTACATTTGCAAGCAGATCCTTTAACACTAGCACCACCTGGGAAGCCCTAATTTCCTTGGACTCCCAGCCAAATCAGGGTTGTATAGGGGTTACAAGAAAGCAATGCAGATTTATGGAAGATTTCCTTAGAAAAACTCAGGTTAATAATACTTCCTTTGCCTCAAAGAAAAGGGCAGTGGGTTGTTGCCTTCTAGTTCAAGCCTAGTATAAACATGGTTATTTGGACTATTTTAGAAACTCTCTCAGAAAGCGTCTGACCTCTTCCTCAGAAGTAGTCTGAAATCAGCTGAGAAAGTGGCTGACTAATTGTTTGTCTGGCAGAGGAAGGTAAGCGCTGCACTTCTGGGCTTGTAGAGACAACTGGACAACTGTTTCTCTGTGTGCGCTTAGTCGCTCAGTCATGCTGACTCTTTGCGACCCCATGGACTGTAGCCCACCAGGCTCCTCTATCCACTGGAGTGGGCTGCCATGCCCTCCTCCAGGGGATCTTCCCAACCCAGGGATGAAACCCAGCTCTCCTGCATTGCAGGTGGATTCTTTACCATCTGAGCCAAGGGGGAAGCCAGAGACAACTGCTTACTTCTCATAAATCAAAATTGGATCTCTTGAGAAAAGAAACCAGATTGCATACATTTTAATTAAGTGTTCCCCCTCTCCCCATCAAAAAAAACAACAACAACAAACAAAAAAAAAAAAAAACCTCCTGGGCAGACAAAGGACTGTTACAATGAGAGTCTGCATAGGCTAGATCACTAGTGAACCAGATGTGAGGATGCAAATCCAGTCACAGAAAAGGGATGCAACAGTAGCCCGTGAGAGTTAGACCTGTAGAAGCTCTTGTGATCAGAATCTAAATAATTCACAAAAATGTCCCACAAAAGATAGAAAACACACACACACACACACACACACACACACACACACACACACCTACCACTTCTTGAGACTCAAAGAGCTTAAAGGAAGCTCTTCCTTTCAGCAAGGAAGAATGTTTCTGATCATTTTTTCCTTCTGCTCCCTATCCATGCATCTCCAAAGGGGCTAAAGTTGCAATATTTTAGAGGGAGGGAAGACAGAAAGAAATAACAAAGACAAAGCTTTATCTTTAACTTAAACATCTCTGATCAAGACAGCATCCAATCTGGCCATGGAGGAGACTAGAGAAGGGTGATTTGAAGTTAATTTAAATCTGGTATTTAAAAATTATGACACAACATAGGACACTCTTATTTTCAAACTAAAATCATGTTCATGACTTAAAAAAGCACAAAAAGGTTATTACCTGATGGCTTCAAGAAAATTAATGGGCCTGTCAGTTTTATCTAAGGATATCAAATGTCCACATTCTAAACAACAAACTGTAAAGAACTGATGAGAGTTAAATAAAACTATTTTGATATGTGACCTGTCTTGTTCATTAGTATTTATCTTACATGAACACATGACATCAACAATATTCAACTTTCATTTGTACCATAATCCTTAGTTACTTAATTTCCGTCTCCCTTCCTTCTTTCTTTGATAATCTTACTCCATTCTACCATATGGTATAGTATTTAATACATTAATCTGAATAAACATTTAATTCACACATTTTCAGTGAAACTTTACAATGCAAAAGATCCCATGCAAATGGCCTAGGAAATCAAAAGCAAAAAATAATTCCTGCTTCCGAGCAGCTGATGAGATTTGGGCATGTAGTAAAGATTAAATGAAAGGCACAGTGTGATAAGAGCCAAAATGAAAAATAAATATTAAGTAATGAGGATGCAAAAAGAGAAGACTTGATTCTTGAGCCTTGAAAACACTGGTTAGGTTTCAAATGATATTAGAGGAGAGAAAGAGATAAAGAACAGAAAGGAAAGCACAGTTCTAAGGCCAGAGAATCTACTTAATCCTCCACTTAACTTTTTAAACTTTATTCTTAGTTAATGTCAACAGGTTTTTAACTGGTCATTCTTTATATCTAATCCCCTTTGTTCAATATAATGTCTTATATTTTTTCCACTAAATTCATTTTACTGAATTATAACTTTTGGTGTTACTTTTCTCCTTAAAACCTTAAAATGGTCCTTCTCAAATGACAGACAATTTACACTCTTTATAGGGACATTTAGAACCCCACAAAATTACTTTCCTCTCTACCTCTCTAAGTCCTATTATTTTTCATCACAAAGTCACCAAACAAGACAAATAAATTTGAAAGTGAAGCAGAGATAAGAAGGGGCTGAACAGATGAAGGATGAAATGTGTTGTGTTTGGGGAGACTTCGCTCCATCACTCTCTTTCAGAATTTGACCTTTTTTGTGTTCTCCATGGAACTTCTCTTGATTACTCCTTAAAGAAGTGTTTTTGTCTTTAAAACTACTGGCAGAAAATGATAAAATTAAAAACATATATCAAGTTAAGGTATCAGATTTCTTTTTTGTTTATTAATGTAGATGTTCAGTTTATGGCCAATGTCAATTTGTAGAAACTCAGTAAGCTGTATAAATCTGTGTATTTTTCTATAAGTATATTAAACACCTACAATGTTTTTAAAAATTACTATCACACATGAAGAAAAGTACATTTAAAAGTGATGAAAAAAGCTGGAGATCTATTTTTATATTACAATAAATAAGTTTAAATCAAATCCATTTAGAGTATATTTTAAAATCATTAACTCAAGGAGAAGGAACATCCTAAGACATCCCTAAGATGTATCTAAGAATATTTCTAAAAACTTAGGAAACACCATCCACACTTATAACAGTAAGTTTCCTGGCTTAAAATGAAAACTGACTTTGATAATGGTATAACTTTAATTTCTAAAAGATGTGTTAATTGCTCAGTCATGTCCCACTCTTGTGACCTCATGGACTGTAGCCTGCCAGGCTTCTCTGTCCATAGGATTCTCCAGGCAAGAACACTGGAGTGGGTTGTCATTTCCTTCTCCATTCTAAAAGATAGTCAAGTATATACCATTAATTTTGTGAAGGAAGTAGTATTCAAACCAAAATCATCAGGCATAAAATTCCAATTGCAATCTAAGACCATTTAAAGCCATTTTAATATTCTGACACAAAACATTCTTTCCAAAATACTGCATTTTTACATACAAAGGCTAAGTACATTTTACAATTACAACAAATAAGCATATATTTCTGAAAGATGCTATAATGTAAACATCCAAGATTAAACAAACAAACAAACAAAAAAGACTAAGTAAACTGTTAATCACTCTCTTCTTGAACACACACATTATCAAGGGCTAAGATAAAAGGTAATGCTTTTGCTATTTAGATTTCATTATTTGAAATCGAAGACTTGTTTCCTGCTTTTTAGAAAGCTAATTATTTAGTCTTCATGACAAGGAGTACAATATTTGCTGCCTAACTGCACTCATGGATTTAGTCCTAAATATTCTGTGTGTCTGTGTGTGTCTGTGTGTGTGTGTTTGGGACTAATATACACTATATATATGGTGTGCATGGGTGTGTGCCAGCACGTACTCTTATTCTATGAATTAGACATAAATGATAGACCCACATATCTGAATTTATATCATCACTATCTCGCAGGCACATAAAATTCAACAGATTTAGAACTAATATCATGTATTTTCTTCCTTTCTCTATGTACCTCATCTCAAGAAGTGGCATTACTCTCTGTTTGGTCAACTGATTCAGAATTCTGGTAATTATCGAATTCTGGCAGTTACCCATACTTTCTAATATTGTTTACAGATCACATTTCATTGGCACCTAATCCCATCAGGTATACTTTGATAAATTCACAAATGCAATTCCCTCTTGCCATCCCCACTAACTCGGCTTCCTTCCAGGCTTTCACTATTCCTACTCTAGATTGCAGTGACAACCTCTACCTTGGCTGCCTGCCAACAGTCATGGCTGTTCCTCTTCAGTTCATCCCCCAGGCTGTGGAAAAACCTTTATTTCCCCCCAAACATCAAAATAGAAGTTTTGAAATGCCTTTCTGACAGCAGAATCTGATTATATTATCTTCTACTAAAAATCCCCAGGGTCCATGGAATAAATTCAAAACTCTTTAGGAAGCGTATAACCCTCCCTTCCTATATCTTCAAATTCTCTTGACATGCCACCTTTCATATATCATGCTATAGCCATATTCTAGTTCTAGTAATTCCATAGTTTCCTCTGTGTGTGTATTTGCACCTATGTGTTGAGAGAAATGTATAGCAATAGAGAAAGACAAAGAGAAGGGAAGATGAAGGGACAGAGAAAGAGGAGAGAAATGAACAGGCACAGACACCAAAATATCAGCGTAGTTTAATCTGGCTTATGAGATATCTGGTGACTTTTATTTTCTTCTTTGTGTTTCCTCTTATTTTTCAAAATTTCATCAAAGACCATGTTACCAGCACAACCTGAAGAAACAAAATTTTGTATATATATATATATATATATATAAACTTACACAGCTCAAGAACTGTTTCTAAACTGCCTTGAATTATAACCGTACAGTTCAATTCACAGATTGAGAGCCCTATTTAAAATCATTTAAAAATCAACTTTTATTTGCTTGGAAATTATTTTAGTTGGCTACTTGGAGAATTTCAAGGTTCTTATTTTACAATCAAACATAATTCTTCAGTGAATAAATACTGACCTTAAAACAAAATATGTGTGTTAATCATAGCTTGGTATCACTTATTTGTACATCTATAGAAGAGTCATTAAAATAAATAATTTATTAAATACCATATAATTCAATAGCAGCCTATTATTACTTATTTATGCTTCATTAACTGGTTTCATGAATATAATATTTTATCAAATACAATGTGGTTATAATTTAAAATTCATGTTTGATATTGAGCATATCTTAAATAATAAGTGCTCTACAATATACCATAGAAAAATTTACACAGTAGAGGTACAGATCAAGTGTAAGAGGAATTTAGTCAACCCTCTGGACTGCAAGGAGATAAAACTAGTCAATCCTAAGAGAAATCAACACTGAATATTCATTGGAAAGACTAACACTGAAACTACAATCCTTTGGCCACCTGATGGAAAGAGTTAACCCATTGGAAAAGACCCTGATGCTGGGAAAGATTGAGGGCAAGAGCAGAAAGGGGTGGCAGAGAATGAGATAATTGAATGGCATCACCAACTTAATGGACATGAGTTTGAGCATACCCTGGGATATAGTAGAAGACAGAAGAGCCTGGCTTGCTGCAGTTCATGGGGTTGCAAAGAGTTGGACATGACTGAGTGACTAAACAACAGATTACACCGATTTTTTTTCTGTCTTTCCTCCCTCCCACCTTCCCTCTCTTCTTTCTTTCTCTTTCCTTTTCCTCTTTCCTTTCTTCTTGCTTTACTTATTTCACAGTTTAACAGGTCTTCTTAGACTAGTAGAATATCTAAATGGAAGGAATATCTGTAGCAAAATATTTCCTTAGAAGTGATAAACCACCAGACAAAGTAGAGAATTATCACTGATTCATTTTGAATAAAGTTGAGGGAAAAGATTAAAAGTAGGGATCCTCTATGACCCACCGCCCATAGTAATGGAAATAAAAGCAAAAAGAAACAAATGGGACCTAATTAAACTTAAAAACTTTTGCACAATGCAGGAAACTATAAGCAAGGTGAAAAGACAGGCTTCAGAATGGGAGAAAATAATAGCAAACAGAGAAACTGACAAAGAATTTTTCTCAAAAATATATAAGCAGCTCATGCAGCTCAATCCCAGAAAAATAAATGACCCAATCAAAAAATGAGCCAAAGAACTAAACAGACATTTCTCCAAAGAAGACGTTATGGATGGCTAACAAACACTTGAAAAGATGCTCAACATCACTCATTATCAGAGAAATGCAAATCAAAACCACAATGAGGTACTATCTCACGCTGGTCTGAATAGCTGCTATCAAAAAGTCTACAAACAATAAATGCTGGAGAGGGTGCAGAGAAAAGGGGACCCTCTTACACTTTTGGTGGGAATGCAAACTAGTACAGCCACTACGGAGAACAGTGTGGAGATTCCTTTAAAAAACTGGAAATAGAACTGCCATACAACCTAGCAATCCCACTGCTGGGCATACACACGGAGGAAACCAGAATTGAAAGAAACTCGTGTATGCCAGAGTTCATCGCAGCACTGTTTACAATAGCTAGGCCATGGAACCAACCTATTTGTCCATCAGCAGACGAATGGATAAGAAAGCATACACAATGGCATATTACTCAACTATTAAAAAGAATGCTCTTGAATCAGTGCTAATGAGGTGGATAAAACTGGAGCCTATTATACAGAGTGAAGTAAGTCAGAAGGAAAACACCAATACAGTATATTAATGCATATATATGGAATTTAGAAAGATGGTAACGATGACCCTATATGTGAGATAGCAAAAGAGGCACAGATGTAAAGAAAAGACTTTTGGACTCTGTAGGAGGAGAGGGACAGCATTGAAACATGTATATTACCATATGTGAAATAGATCACCAGTTCAGGTTGGATGCATAACACAGGGCGCTCAGGGCCAGTGCACTGGGATGACCCTGAGGGATTGGATGGGGAGGGAGGTGGGAGCGGGGTTCAGGATGGGGGACACTTATATACCCATGGCTGATTCACGTGAATGTATGGCAAAAACCACTACAATACTGTAAAGTAATTAGCCTCCAATTAAAATAAATTAATTAATTTACAAAAAAAGTAGGAGATAAGCTGGTAATTGGTGAAAATCAAATTACAGAGAGCTTGGAATTTCAAGCTAACAAACTTTTACACTATTCTATGGCACATTATATTTTCAACTTCTGAATGACAAAATTAACATTATATTGCAGGAAACTGCAGTCCATAGAAGTATGCATAAAATAGTTGCAGAATTATGGAGGTGACTGATAATAATTATTCTCTAATAGTAGCATTATAACATTTATAAAATACATAAGTATTCTGTATGCAGTTTGCCTAAATATATACTATATACTGCTTGAGATGCATACACACATTGTAGTATTAAACATATTACACATATTATATAATAACATATCGTATTCAAAACATCCTAAGAGTTAGTGCTTTCTCACTGTTTTTCAGACAAGAGACTGAATCAGCCAGATTACCTACAAGTTTATCCAGCAAATTCGTGATTTATTTGGAACTCAAACACAAAAATATAAATATAAATATAGTGGGGAGGGTGGGTAAAATAACAGCCCTAGCAATACAAACCCTGGGCTAGGAAAATGGCCTTAGGAATGGATGAAAATTGACAAGACTATTAATAGCTTTATTTTTTACATCCAAAATGCAGAATTATTTTATTTATAATTTATACCTTATTTTATAGAAAAATATGTGGGGGTTAAAAAAATGTAATAAGATTAATAAAACAGAAATAGAAAATCAAACCTGCATGAAGAAGCTCTCAGCAAATACACTAATCACACAAACTAATATCAGTGGTTTTAAAAAGAGAATGAGGGGAGGATTTGGTGACTAAAAGCTTGAAAGAGAGAAAGGTAATATCTGGAGAATATTTCTGTAGGAGAAAGATGGCATTTCTAATCTTCAGTTTAAAATTCCAAAACAATATCCAGGTAGAAGAGTTTTACAATATGATACTTGAATTTAAAGAAGTGGAAGACATTAGGACTGAAAGGTATGACAAGTTACTATTGTGGATTGGATTTAAGAAGTATAAATATTGGGATGATCATTAATACTATTATAGCCTAACAGAGGGAGTATATAAAAAAACAGATATGCCAAAGACAAATTCTTGGGGAATATCTGAATTTGGAGAATGGGAGAGGGAAAGAGAGAGGAACCTGAAAGTGGGTTAAGGCTAAATGGTAGTACTGAAACAGAGATAGCAGAACATTTTCAAGAATTTCTTAAATCATGAGAAAAAAAAACAAACACTACAGTAACTTTGGAGATAAAAAAGTATGAAGGAGCTTTTTTTTTAATGTTTTTCTTTATTTTTTTCACTATAAGATAGGGATGTAGGCATATTTTTAATGTTATAAAACAATAAATTGGTAATGAGAATATTAAAAATGCAAAGAGAGAAATAAGAGAGAATTGGTAGAGCAAGATCTCAGAAGAGAAGTGAGTGAAATTAAGAGCACAGTCAAAGTGCCTTGATTTTAACAAATGATTAGTTTCATTTTCCGAGATGAAAAGATTACAACTAAAGATACATCTGGATAAGAGAGGAATGTAGACACTCCTGTCGAATGGCATTGCTAACTGAGATAGGCAGAGTTTGGGGACATAATAAGAGAAGATTGAGTTGGACAGTCATCAGGTCTTATATAGGGTAGAAAAGATCTGTAAGAGGCATTATGAGAAATGTAGAAAGGAGATGAGTTGAGAGATGATGAGTTGATCTCATTCAAAGATGAGTTGAGAAATATGACACAGTAGAATCTCATAATTTCTCTATCAAGTCATTCTAGGTATTCAAGGTGTGTGTGTGTGTGTGTGTGTGTGTGTGTGTGTGCACGCACTCAGTCATCTCTGACTGTGATCCCATGGACTGCAGCCCACCAGGCTGCATGTAATCTTCTGTTCATGTAATTTTCCAGGCAAGAATACTGGAGTGGTTTGCCATTTCCTCTTCCAGGAGTTCACCCAAAAGTTCTATAATATTATATATCAACAACTCTTCAGTAAGAAAGTTTTTAAGAAGTAATGCAACCTTACATACAAATGCACATGATGCAATGCAAATAAGGGTTAAATGAAGAATTTCTCTTTTTGACTCTGTAACTTTCTGCACTGCTTGATTTTTTTTTTTTAAGCACAAGGGTCATAATGACTATCTTTTTATCTTTTTTACTTTTTATGTACAGATCATGGTCCCAAAATATCATCAGTGATATTTTAGGAAGCTATTTCTAAATACACTAGTGTGTATAATTATTGTATTTATAATTCTTGCTCAAATAGATTTAGTAGTTGTAATACATTTATCATCTAAGAAATCAAGGTTGTATAGTATTTTGCCAGTATTTTCATACATATTTTCAGCTTATTGATCTTTCAGCAAACTAATCACTGAATACATTTTAGTGCCCAATTTTAGCCTCCAAATTTATTAAATATTGGGGATAAAAAAAGCAGGATGTCTGACATCTCACAATGATTTTAAATATCAGTTGTATAATTAGCCTCAAAAAACTCAATCTGTGCCAGATTTTACTTGAAAACTCCAAGCAAAGACCAATATTAACAAAGGTAACTGATGTCATTTATTGATCACTTACTTAATGACACATTTTCAATTAATTGTTCCCATCCATTCTCTCATTTAATTCTCAGGTTAAACTTAATAGATAGTAATATATTGTTATCCAATCTGTAGATGAGGAAACTAATTGAAAGATGATAATTGCCCAAGGCTAAAAATGGTCAAACTAATTTGAATCAAGGTCTTTGTAAGTCCAAAAGTGATATGTTTCATTAGATAAACACTCAAAAGATACAGAAAACTAAAGGGAGAAAAAATAATGCCTCAGAAAAGATAATATCTGAGGTCAACCACATATCTAAAACTAAAACAAATGAACAAGCAAAATTTCCTCAGATACACAAACTCACAGTGCCTAAAAAACAAAGCATTTAAATGTTAATGAAAGACAAATGTTGAACATATGAAAGTTCAACAAGTTATTGTGAGTTTATAAAAACTGCTAAATTCAATTCTAAATATAAAAGCAAAAGAACTTCTCAGATGACACAGTGGTAAAGAATATGCCTACCAATGCAGGAGACTTGGTTTTGATTCCTGGGTCAGGAAGATCCCCTCGAGTAGGAAATGGCAACCCATTCCAGTATCCTTGCCCAGAAAATTCTGTAGCCTGGCAGGCTACAGTCCATGTGGTCACAAAAAGTCAGATATAACTGAGAAACACAGCAGTAGCATGATAAAAGCAAAAAGTATTAAACATATAGGCTAACCAAGATCATGACTTCCATTTGTTTGCTTGAAATTGTAGTCATTGAAGATCACTCCCTGCCGGTCATTTTCCACTGCTGCTCATCTGAACAGAAAAGAGATTGACAGTGCACACAAAGGGAACCATATCCACGTTTAAGATTCTCTGGAAAATTGCCTTTAACTTTTTATCGGATATCCTGAGTCGCATGAAACTTTATAAGAAGAACCCACATGTTAGTCTGCTTCTAGTTACTGAAAGTGTTAGTCACTTTAGTCGTGTCCAACCCTTTGCAACCCTATGGACCTCAGACTCCCAGGCTCCTCTGTCCATGGAATTCTCTAGGCAAGAATAGTGAAGTGGGTTGTCATGTCCTTCTCCGGGGGATCTTCCCAATCCAGGGGGCAAACCCACATCTCTTAAGTTTCCTGCATTGGCAATTGGGTTCTTGGGTTCTTTACCACTACCACCACCTGGGTAAAGCAATAAGTGAAAGTGAAGTCGCTCAGTCGTATCCAACTCTTTGCAACCCCATGGACTGTAGCCTACCAGGTTCCTCCATCCGTGGGATTTTCCAGGCAAGAGTACTGGAGTGGGTTGCCATTTCCTTCTCCAGGGGATCTTCTCAACCCAGAGATTGAACCCAGGTCTCCCACATTGCAGGCAAATGCTCTACTGTCTGAGCCACCAGGGAAGCAATAAGGATATTATTATTAAAATTACATTGTATTGATAAGGAACTGAGACTTTGAGTATTTGAATATCTTCCATTAAACCATCCAAGTTTTGAAAATTGAAAGCTTCAATTAATAATAAATTGTTCTGGGTCAGCATTTTTACTTTCTGATGTGTGTGTGTGCATGTGTGCTAAGTTGTTTCAGTCATTTCTCCAGGCAAGAATACTGGAATGGGTTGCCATGCCCTCCTACAGGGGATATTCCCAACCCAGGGGTCAAACCTGTCTCCCCTAAGTCTCCTGAATTGGCAGTCAGGCTCTTTATTACAAGTGTCACCTGCTAGTGTTCTGCAAATAGAATTTCCAAACAGATTTCCTGTCTCTGTCCCTAGAACAAAGATTCATTGGATAAGAGTGCTGGGCTGTTCCTTAATGCATTTCAACTACTACAGTAGTGTCTGGCATGTTAAATTATGTGTTTATTGAATTGTCCTATTTGCTTCAGCAAATCCAGGTTGGTGCTAGGAATCAGGTTTTAATAAATGATGTACTGTATTCTGAAAGCAAGCATACTTGCATAACTTTTCTGTATGTATGCTAGACTCAAAAATAATACTTCTGTGCTGGGCTGAAGTGGAGTATAGATAGACATAAACAATAGAGGCAAAACTGCAGAGATGGAGAAAAATCTGTTAAAGAATATTAAGGAAAAACTCCTAATTACCTAGAAAGCCCTCTCATAGGAAATTATTCAATCATATATGGTAATCATCATTCTAGTACTCCGGTTGCTCATTGTTTTTGTATACTTTTAATTCAGATAACCCCTTCATAGATTACAGCCTTAATGAGGTAAAAAAGCTGGTTTGAAACTCAACATTAAAATAAATAAGTAAATAAGATCATGGCATCCAGTCCCATCACTTCACAGCAAATAGAAGGGGAAAAAGTGGAAGCAGTGACAGATTTTATTTCTTTGGGCTCCCAAATCACTGCAGATGGGGAAGGCAACCTTGAAATTCAAAGATGGTTGCTCCTTGGAAGGAAAGCTATGATAAGCCTAGACAATGTATTATAAAGCAGCGACATCACTTTGCAAAAAAGGCCTGTAGATCCAAAGCTATGGTTTTTCCAGTAGTCATGTGTGGATATGAGAGTTGAACCATAAAGAAGGCTGAGAGCCAAAGCTTTGATGCTTCTGAATTGTGGTGCTGGAAAAGACCTTGAGAGTTTCTTGGACTGCAAGATCAAACCAGTCAATCCTAAAGGAAATCAACACTTAATATTCATTGGAAGGACTGATGCTGAAGCTACAATATTTTAGCCCCCTGATACAAAGAGCCTACTCACTAGAAAAGACCCCAATGCTGGGAAAGAGTGAAGGCAAAGGGAGAAGGGGGCAGCAAGGATGCCGATAGATAGTATCACTGACTCAATGGACATGACTTTGAGTAAATTCTGGGAGACAGTAGAGGACAGAGGAGCCTGGTGTGCTATAGTACATGGGGTTGCAAAGAGTTGAACTTGACTCAACAACTGAACAACAATAACAACAATTCAAATAAGTGCTGTACAAGCTTTTCCCTCTCTTTATTCTTGTCACTTCTTTGGGGATAATGGGGGTTAAGAGAATGTGGTTGAGAAAATATGAGAGACCAGCTAAAGAGCAAGAGCTGAAAAAGCTATTGCCCCAGAGTCTAAGAGAACTTGGCTCCAGGAAAGAAAAGACTGCCAATAATGATTAACACTTTAAAGAAAAGCAAATTTTCTGAATCCTAATAGGAGAATGAAAACCTAGATACATATAAGATTCCAAACAAGTGAATAAAAGTCCACATCCAAAACATAATTTTTTTGTTCAACTATTCTCTTAAAAAGACTGGGGGCTTGTGAGTAGAAAATATGTCATCTTAATAGAAGTTAGGCTGATAAGCTGGTTACAGTTTCACAATGTGCTGGCCACAGATGAATCAAGCCTCTTTCCAAAAATATAAAGTGAGTGCATAGGCAGCTAGTACAAACTGACAGGTGCGTTCCAACATGTGCCTCTTTTTATATCATGGTGTACTTAACGCAAACAGCCATCAGTCACCATTCACAGGTTTGCAAATGGTAGCAGGGGGCAGAGGACGGATACAGAGAGCAAGACTTTGGGTTCCTCAAAATATCCTTCTGTTTCACTTTCTCTTAAAGGCTTCATAATTTCACCACTGTGTTGAGGGACATCTTCAGGAATAAACCCACAATCTAAAACATTCCAAAGATTAAAATGAGCTACAAAGGACACCTGAATAGCAGGGCTTACCAAATCAAGTAGTGATTTAAGAGAAACAAGTTGAACTTTGAGAAAGAAACCAGGAAAGGCATAAAAAAATCATTTGAATTGAAAAAAAAAGTTAAAAGATCAATCAACTAACCTAGATATACACTATAGTCCTCAATTCTACATTTTAAAATAGACCATTATGTTAGAAACTTAGAGAATTTTCTTTTCATTTTTTATAAACAATGTTAAAAATAAATTACAAATTGCCACAGACAGCAACAAAGAGAAGTTTTGCTCTTTTATTCAAAAGGATGGAATAACTCTGTTAGAAGTAATGGAAGCACATCAAATGGGTGGATTAGAATTTTAATGTTTGGAGAAGTTGAAGAAGACAGGATTATATACATGTGTATGGAAAATGACTATTAGAACAAAAGGTTACTTATCCAAGACAATGCAAAAATACACTAAATGAATACAATTGAGGATAAGGCCAGTGAAATTAGAGGAAACTCTAACTTACACCAGACCTTTAAAAGAAATGCAGATTTTTTTTCAATCACATAAAATGATTCAAAGCAGGCACATAAAACCTTGCCAAGTGGAGGTCCTGCATTTTAAACAAACTGATGGAGTGATAAGAAGTGTTTATATTTGCCATATACAGTTTAGAGGTTAAAAGTAGAGAGACCTGGGTTGAAGCTTATTTCTATCTTTTCATACTTTAAGTTAGCAATTCATTTAAACACTGAATTCTGAATGGGTACATTTATCATATTCTCCCGATTAGAAGAAAAGAAAAAAGTTTTAAAAATTTGTCCAGAAATGCGCTGGTATACATTTTATAACTTCATGTATAAACTCAAGATCTAAATAAATTGGATTTGACAAATGCAATATTAACTGGAATAATACAGGTGAAAAGTAAGAATATCACTTGACACAATTAGTGCAAAATATAAAGAACTCATTATCTCATAAAACTGGAAGCAGAGTAGCCTTCAGGAATGGTTGGTATAAAACCTGGTTGTTTCAAAGATCTCCTCAATAATCAAAGTCTTTCATGTTTGTAGATATGAATCAGATTGGGATTAAAATTGCTACTGTAATATTTAATGTCAAATTCAGGAAATATGTGCCCACAGAAAGAATTAGCCTTTTTTTATGTCAAATTCAGGAAATATGTGTCCACAGAAATAATTAGACTTTTTTTTTTTCTTAAAAGTTTAAATAATTAAACTTTTTTGGGGAAGCAAAGGACTTACCCAGTGACCAACAATGAAAGATTATAGTGAATAAAAATGATCTGGGGTGTTGTTTTGTTTTTTGTTTGTGTGTCTGTGTGTGTGAGGGAGAGAGAGAAAGAGAGAGAGGATTTTGTTGAATAAAAAGCATTTCTATAGCACTTCTAACAGCTGAAATGCTATTTCATGAAATAGAAGGCAGTGTTAAAGTTACCAAAAAGTTATCTGCAGACACTGTAGCAGATTTAGAACTCTGATTTAGGAACTTGAGAAATGTATAACAATCTTCTTAGATTACCTAGAGATTTTTTTTTCCTTTATAATCTATTACTTATCAAATGAATATTTACTGACTATCCATTATACACCAACCATTACAAAGACATTTATACTTAGGTGTAAACTCAAAAGGGTGCTGGAAATAAGGA
Organism: Cervus elaphus; assembly: GCF_910594005.1. Taxonomy (NCBI): domain Eukaryota; kingdom Metazoa; phylum Chordata; class Mammalia; order Artiodactyla; family Cervidae; genus Cervus; species Cervus elaphus. The sequence goes on along the minus strand of NC_057829.1, from coordinate 48,259,398 downwards.
CTGAGTAGGTCATTTCCTGTTTGCAATGTTTAGAAGCTGGCAGGAATGTAAAACCAACTAGAATAAATAAAATTGTACACTTACAGTTTATTTCTTGAATGAAACACATCTTCCAAAGAAAGTTTACAGAAGACAACAGAAACTCAAAATTTTATGAAATCTGTACTACGTCACTCTGAAAAACATACTTTGCAAATAAATGTTCACATTTACTAGTGTATATACATGTGAATTAAATTTCATACTATATATATAAAATAATCTAATATTTAAATTCTAAATTAAATACACAATAATGAAAAGGATATTGGAGAAAGAAGTGTGAATAAAGAGGCTGATAGACAATAATAGTTGCATTGGAGATAAGAATAGGGGGATGCATTTTCTTTCCTTTAGTCACAAAGCCTTAATGTCCAGTTTATCAAAAAAGGAAATGTCTTTTTGTATATTTACACAGAATATAGATACAATCTATTAGAAATTATAAATTAATTGTAACAAAGGAAACCTTAATACAGTGATCAAGATTCATTATCTAGAATGAATTTTTTTAGTCAGAAGGTCTTGATTCAAATCTAATTTCAAAATGTAGGGTAAACATGGGCATGCCTAGTTGATATGGTTGAAAATTAATCAAATTAAGTGCTAATAGCATTCCTCAGGCACACAATTAGCATTCCATTTTAAAATTACACTACTCCCCCAAACAACACTCTCCCATCCATTAAAAATTTGCTGGATATACACCATCCTGTCTTCCCTTACTGATCCATTTTTTTCTGGAATGTCATTCTAGCTGTTTTTCATCTTTAGAATTCCTATTGATTAAAAGTCCAACCCATAATATGCACTCCATAAGACTTCCCTGGTCAACCAAATAAAACCATTGCTCTCTCAACGTGTTCATGACTGTACTATACTATGCATCACTTTACGATAGAGTTAGCTGTTAATGGTCCATTTTCTCTTCTACTTTCTGAACTTCTTGAGACAAAATCCAGGACTAAGACTGCATTTTTTTTAACATTCTTTTTATCTCATATATTACTCAGGAAAGAGTAGATGCTCAATAAAAGTATATTTGATTAATGAGGAAGAATAATTACGCAAACAGTTAAAGGCATTATGTAAATTTTGACTGAGCAAAGATGAAGAAAAGTTCTGAATATATTGTATGAACATGTATAACAATAAAATCAAAACAGAAGATAAAATTATCAAACTAATGAACCTAGGTGGTGGCTAGTGTTTTTATATTCAACAAAGTCTTTGAAAATTCCCTGAAAAGTTAATTGCTCAGTCAAGTTCGACTCTTTGTGACTCCATGGACTGTAGCCCACCAGGCTCCTCTGCCCATGGGATTCTCCAGGCAAGAATACTGGAGTGGGTTGCCCTTCCCTCCTCCAGGGAATATTCCCAACCCTGGGATCAAACTCGTGTCTCCCACATTACAGGCAGATTCTTTTCCATCTGAGCCCCCAAGGAAGCCCTTTTATATCCAATGTATTTTTATAGTTATTTGGTCATAATACATGACATAATAGATGTAAATGAAGATAAGTAATTAAGCAATGATTGTATTCACTCTTTTAATAATTACTTCTTGTTTCTACATCATTTCATTTACTGTGAAAAAAACTGCCTAAAGATCTACTAGTCAATGTTCAATTTTCACTTTCCATGTGCTTTCAAATTATATTTTGTAGATATAAGCTACAAACAATAAAATCAAACAACAAAAGCATTGTCAATGAGTTGAATGAAATATCATTGTCTATTATTTTAAGTGAATTGCATCAAATTCACTTTACCTATGAAGAATGAAAGGGTGCTTAAGTATCTGTGTTTAATTTATGTTCGTCTACAGAGGAACTAAAGTTTGAGCTAGCATTTTCTTCCTTTTGTTTTAATTAAATATACACCTAGCAGAATTCTGTATCTCATGGATTGGATACCTGATCTTCAGAAACCCATAGGGAAATGAAAATGTACCTTTCACCACTAGAGAGAAATAATTGGTTTGATTTTTCTTGCCTTCATAGAACCAGAGAAGATAATGTGATTCTCATAGGACTGGTAGGTGAAATTCAAGCAGGCTGGAAAGAATTGTCCCTTCCAAGCACAAAGAAGAAAAATAGCATGAGATCCTATCTTTTCATATTTAGGTAAATAGGTCAATTTTTAACAATCTCTTAATTAATTTTCAAAATTCATCATAAATGTCTTTGAAAAACATAGAATAATACCTTTACAAAAGGGCATTTGTGACCACATATCTGAAATTAAAGACAACAAGCTGGAGTTTTAACTCTGGGTGGATTGGGGGTGGGGGTATGTCTGGCGAACTTGTGGTTGTTTCATCTTTATTCCTGACTGTCATGAATTACAGAGTTTTCTTTATCATTTGTATTACACTGACATGCTTTAGTTCTGTATCTGATAGTTATTTAGCATCAAGCTGATTATCTTTCATCTTAACCTTAAGATCCTTGGTCTTATCATAATTAGTGATTATCTTATAAAATCTTATTGATTTTCTGAGACAGTTAATACATGTGATCTTCAGAATTTGGTTTCCTTACTATTTAACCTGCCTTAAATTTTAAAAATTAAAACTCATACAAAGATATTAAATTAATTACAATGTGACTACACAACAACACAAAACTAGTCCAGACAAAGTATACAGAACATTAGACTAGATGTCAAATAACCCAATATTCTTAACTTACTGATTACCAATGGCCCCTAAACTAGTTATGTAAATACCCACATACATATACATTTCACACACACACATATATCATACATACATAATACACATACATGTTTACTTTTTTAAATATCAAAAAATAAGTATAAATATATATCCATTATATCCATATGCTTGTGTGTATATTTAGTCTTGTTTTGCATTTGATCAATAATTACATAATAGACAGTTGCCAGTTTTTCCAAAGCATAGTTTTTCTATAGATATTCTGCAAGTGATTCACAGTAGATTTGCTTGAAGTACATAATCATCATGAGAGAAGTAAGCTCATTGTTACTGTTTTGATTTAGAATGTAATGTTTTGAATACACATGGATCAGAAACTACTTTGTGCTGATCAAGGAGGGTCAAGAATGACTAGCTTTTTTATGCTTGGGTCAGTCTCAATAAGGGAGACTTGGATGAAAAACAATCAGCCACAGAGTAGATGGGTTACCATGAATTCCTACTCTGAGGGATAGCTATGGGAAGAGGACCCCACAGCTCAGTGGCGCATCTATCCACTGTGTGTGATGAAATCTGCAATGTTTCAAGGTAATAGATTTGGAAGGAAGTCCACAAGATCATTATATATCAAGGCTGGGAGTGAGGGTTACTGAATTCTCATCGGTAGGAAACCACAGCTGCCTAAAGAAGAGAACTCCACAAATGTGAAAATCCACTGAACTTAAATCAAGAAAGAGAAGAAAGGAAAAGAAAAAGTAGTTTATGTCAAGTTCTTCTTTTTCTAACTTAATCACTATATAGACTTCTTTATTATTCTTGTTTTTACCTTTTTTCTTTTTTCTTAAAGGCTCAGTGCTAAATATGAATAGTACATGTGTTATTTTTTCTAATTCCTTTAATTCAGAATTACTTTATATCCATATATCCAGGCCAGCCTTTCTGCATAGTTGTATGTCTTCACCCTCCACCCCCTTATAATTAAGGCACCAGCTCAAATATAATTTTCTTACAGAGACCTTCTTTGATCATGTGCACCATATTATTCACCCTAGCATTCACTTCCTATCCACCACTTCATTTTAATTCACATGTGATAGCACTTTGCACTGATTGCTGACTAGTCTCCTCCATTACTGTATATATTGATAGAGACCTTGCAGCCTTACCCATAGAAGAAATGCATCTTTACCCATAGAAGAAGCTTCATTAAAAGATCCACTGTATAGATTTTTAAGTAATTTTCAAAACTTTTCAGTCTGTAATAGAATAAAAGTTTAAAATTACTTTGCAATAGGTGAAGAAATTTTAATTTGACATTAGTCAGTCAGTTCAGTCACTTGGTCATGTCCAACTCTTTGCAACCCCATGAACCACAGCACACCAGGCCTCCCTGTCCATCACCAACTCCCAGAGTCCACCCAAACCCATGTCCATTGAGTTGGTGATGCCATCCAACTATCTCATCCTCGGTCATCCCCTTCTCCTCCTCCCCTCAATCTTTCCCAGCATCAGGGTCTTTTCAAATGATTCAGCTCTTCACATCAAGTGGTCAAAGTATTGGAGTTTCAGTTTCAACATCAGTCCTTCCAATGAACACCCAGGACTGATCTCCTTTAGGATGGACTGGTTGGATCTTCTTTCAGTCCAAGGGACTCTCAAGAGTCTTCTCCAATATCACAGTTCAAAAGCATCAATTCTTCAGCACTCAGCTTTCTTCATAGTCCAACTCTCACATCCATACAGGACCACTGGAAAAACCATAGCCTTGACTAGACGGACCTTTGTTGACATTAGAAACTTACTAATTTATTATAACCTTTTTGTGCTATTTTCCACTGTAGTTATTAAAGTTGAATTTCTACAGAGAAGCCTCTGTTTCAAGTTTTAAAATAATTGGCTAAAAAATTAATTCTGAGTTTGATCATTTTCTTTTGTCAAATGAAAAGTGATCCCAGATTTAATTTCTTTGAAATTAGATCCAAGAAAAATAAATTGTTGTAACTTTTAGCTAAGATAAATTTAGAAGAGACACCTTTTCAGAAATCACAACAATAATATGAAAATAGGAAAATATCTATATCATCCCTGAAACTGAGAAAACAACGCCATACATATCTCAGATATTATAGAGATGTCGTATGAAATATCAAACAGGACAGAATGAAATCAAGGTATATTTATCCATGTAAAGACACATCTCCTCACTGAGGAAGCACTGTGATATATCAAAATAAATTTAAACTTTCCTGAAAATGCACCCAGATAACATTTCATGATAGATATGAAGCTAGGGATTTTAGAAAGAGCAAGTCATGGAATATCCTTAGTGTACATCATTTAAAACATCCTTCTTTATCTTGAATTACCAGCATTAAAATAACCTGGTAATGAAATCCTGAAATTAAGTGGCTATATGAAACCCAGCAAGAAAATAAAGATTTCACTGAGTATAACAGTCTCTCCTTATGAAGCAGACTGTATCACCAGTTAGAAGTCTAAGAAACAAGCCTACCTGGCAACTATAGAGATCTAGAAAGGGACTGGCAGAAGAGATGGTAAAGCCAGTTCATAAAGTTTCCAAAAGTGCCATTAGGAAAACGTCTGCATGGATAAACAACTTTTTTTTCAAGATAAACTATATAGACAAGAAATAAACAAACATATAAACAATTCTGAAAAAAGGTTATAATCTAAAAATAAATATTATAAATATATAAGTATTATATATATAATTTTACTATTTATATGTACATACTATTTTATATATTACTTAAGTACATATTTATTAAAGAAACATGTTTTAAACCTAATTTGCTTTGCATTGGATTCCATTTGAAAAAAAAAACCACAGGATATTTATAAACAAGGAAATATTTAAAATAATAAACCAGACAAAGATAAAGATGAACTGGCTGAGAATCAAAGAAAGTGAAAGGAGAATTGAACAAGCTAATGAAGTAAAATAAGAGATTTAAATAAAAATAAAGGCAAAGTCATAACACAGATCAGTTTCAGGTCCAAATAATCAATATAGAATGGAAAACTGAATTACAGTAGATTGGGACAAACTTACAAAGTTCTACCAGAATACAGAAAGAATAAAGATTGTTAAGAATAACAGAAAAGATATTGAGCTTAATGCATGATAATTTATGATTCTGAAGAAGAGACTGAAACAAATGCGACATGAGTAGACACAAGCAAAGAATAATTTAATAGATAGGAGAAGACCTGAGTCCTTAGATGAATGTGTAAGGATCTGATCTCTAGGTAAATGTGGAAGAGTGAAGCAAGTTCTAAGAATCTCTCTTTTCAAAACTTGAAACTAAAATGACCACAAGGTGCTGGTGTTTTTATCATAGTTCTCAACCATCGGCCCACCTCTCCCAAGTTGTAATTTAGGAAAATCCTAATAAATTATTTAAGACTGCAAATTTGAAGACAAGTGGTCCAATGAGTACAATAGCCCTTTTCTCTCTGATTGTGAAAGTCTAAGGTAGATGGAGAAGAAAGTAACAGTGGCAACTTCAGAGATACTAGTGGGAAATAAAGAAACTGCAGAACACAGGACAGGTTCAATGAGAGGCACATTTATGGTACTTTTAAGTGATTGATTTTTAATTAGAGTCAAGTGAGTTTTGAACCAATATACTGAAAAAGAAAAAAACAGAGGGCTCTGTGTATTGATTATACTCAATCCAGCAAGTGTTAGATTTACATAGAAATGTATAGAACACAAAATCCAACCTTCAAACTTTAAATAACTCATGATAAGAAAGGAGTAACAGAATTCACTCACACTCTTTTAGAGGAAATGTAGACAGAATTACCCAAATGTAACATAAGCAAGAAAAATATTAATAATAAATGGCATCACACAAGTATATTAAATATGTAAACAAGTAGCATTCATGAAAGTATATTAAAATAGATCCATTTAAAACTTGAAGTCATAATGAAAAATCAAAAGCAAAATTCCTTCAAGAGTCCCTTGGACTGCCAGGAGAACAAACCTGTCAATCCTGAGGAAACCAGCCCTGAATATTCACTGGAAGGACTGATGCTGAAGCTAAAGCTCCAATACTTTGGCCACATGGTGCGAGGAGCCAATTCAATGGAAAAGACCCTGATGTTGTGGAAAACTGAAGGCAGGAGGGGTAGCGGACAACAGAGGATGAGATGGACATGAGTTAGAGCAAGCTCTGGGAGTTGGTGAAGGCCAGGCAAGCCTGGCCTGCTGCAGCCCACGGGGTCACAAGGAGTCAGACATACCTGCGTGGCTGAACAACAACAGCAGCAATTCTGGGATATAGAGCTTAACAGAACAATGGATTCATTCAATTAAAGCTTAAGAAAAGATAGAGCAACAAAGCTCAATATAAATTATGATTACAGAGAAAGGAAGCACTTAATGCCCCATTGCCAATTCTGAGATATTGGAAGAAAGGTGCAAAAAGTAGAGACAGGCTTCCAGGAGGTAAGTGGGACCCCAAACTGAGAGCCATCAAGGAAATCAGACTTTAGTACTTTAACCTTAGAGAACTAAATTTTGCCAAAACCAGAAGGAATAAGGAAATGAAAAACGCAAACTTCCCTGCCAACATCTTGATTTTTAGCCCAGTGAGACCAATACTGAGTAATTGACTTACAGAACTGTAACATAACAAATTTGTGCTCTTTAAAGCCACCAAATTGATTGTAATTTGTCATGGCAGCAATATAAGTCTAACACATAACTGAAGAATATTATACACAGCCAAACCGTGTCCAGAAAACAAATGGGCATCCCCCAAAATGAAAGTGGTTAGTACACTCGCCTCGTGGTTCTAACAAGACTGAATTGGAAATGCAGTACTAACTTTTCTTCTTTTATTTTAAATGTCTAAGGAGAAGTGGAACTTTTCAATGCAGAGATTTGAGAAGCAGCTGAATAATATAATTGAAAAAAAAAGTTTAGGAGGAAAGAAAGAATAAGAGGAATCAACATGCCATTTTTCCTTATATTGTCTTCCATAGGAAAGGAGTCAGATCATACTATATACAATTGAAAATCATGGTTTAAACAATTACATGTGCACATACACATGATCTTTAAAAACAATGCTATTCTAAAAGACAAAAACTCCTTTAGACAATAATATCTTAAGAAAGAATATTTCAGAAGCTCAACACAGTTTCATTTTAGTTTCATGTCCTATAAAGGAAAGTTAAATATAATCCTCTGTACATCTTATTTATATGAATTTTTCCTCATTTTACTTCTACTCTATCTGTATCTGCATAGACAAATGACTGGATCAATGTTGTGAAGTAATTCCCATGTTATTTAGATGATGAATTTGAAATAAGATATTGAAAATAACACATAGAGAACAGATGCCAGTAGATTACTTGATCATATTAATTAGTAATCTAATGATTACTACATAAACATTATTTTCATACCACTAAACATATCTTTGAATATTTATGTTGTATGTTAAAAATGAATGTGCTCAGTTGTTCAGTTGTATCCAATTCTTTGCAACCTCATGGACTGTAGCCCGCAATGTTCTTCTGCCTATGGTATTTTCCAGGCAAGAATAAAATGCTTTGTTCTACTAATATTTAACCCTAACCCTAAATCTATCATTCTATAGAAACCGATATGATTAAAGAAATTTCTATTTAACTTGTTAATATTTTAATTAAAATATTATGTGTTCGTAACTTCTTGAACCTAACAAAAATATAGCAAAGCAAGCAGTCACCATAAATCTATATTGAAAATCTTAATACTTAGGAAAAATGGTAAAAGTTTTAGTAAAAACAAAAACAAAATATCTACTTCTTTTCTTTTAAAGAACTTTCCATTTATTTTTGTGACTAGAGATAATATTTTGCAAAAATAAGAGTAATATAAGTGATTTTGACTCAATGCAACTAAAATTGCATTGGCTGTGTTCAAGACTTTACTTTCGAAAGCAATAGGAAAAATAGAATTCTGATACTTTCTCCTGCATTTTATTTTTATTGCAGTGTTTCTAATCACGGATGTTTGGGAATGACAGCAGGCAAATCTATTCTAAGCAGAAGAGCAACATGGATTTTGTTATTGAGCCTGGTTGTTTTGGTTAAACAAAACTCTTTGTCTAAAGATCTATTGTCTTCTTATCAGAGAATATAAACAAACTGGATTAATTTTGTGTTGTTCCAAAATAATTTTGTTTCTGTTGAAATTCAGAAGAAGAGACATCTTACAGGAAATCACATCCTGTCCTTCCCTTTTAAATTACAGGCATGTTCTGCACAGGAATGGAGCAGATAATGAACACTCATACTCCAGGACCTAAATAGAATAGCAAAATGTATAAATCTATGTCCTTACCCAAGAGTGTCACATCTAATGAACAAGCTAAACTAATATACCCAAAGTACACACTCTATGACCATTCATTCTCAAGTTTGGCCTTTGCTGTGTACTTTACTTATTCAGATATAGGAGAAGAAGATATTATAGCCTTTTGAGGGCATGCCTGTGGCTCAGTGGTAAAGAATCTACCTGCCAATGCAGGAGATATAGGTTCATTCCTTGAGATGAGAAGATTCCCTGGAAAACAAAATGGTGACCCACTCCAGTATTCTTGCTTGAGAAATCTCATGAACAGAGGAGCATGGTGGGCTACAGTTCATGGGGTCACGAGAGTAGGACTTGACTTAGTGACTAAACAGCAGCAGCAGCAAGATTCAGAAACATGAAGTTAAGGCTCTTGGAAATTCAGAGCAAAAGAAAAGAAGCTTCTACATCTCTCCAGGCAGAAATGAATATACTGAACTTGTGAGATGGTGACTGCATTGAGTCCATAAAGCAGGAGAAAACTCTATTGTAAATGTAGAGAGTGGGCTGTATGGAGGGGTCTTGAACACCTAGGGCAGCATGAAATAGAAGCTAGTAAATGAAAAACCTTGGTAGGACACGGAAGCTGAAAATGGTGTTTAAGAAAAATTAGTGGCAAAGTGGTTGATGGAGACTGGACTATCACATAGGCCACAGTGAGATCACTCCCATCAAAGCTGAAAAATTACTAACAGAGAGGAAGAGTTAGTGATACACATTTTATTTCAAGAGATTTATTTTATAGACATGGAGTAAAGGCAAGATATTTTATTTATTTATGTATGGAGGCCTGCTTTTTAGTCATATAGCATTAGGGCACACTCCCCTATAGTAATTCAAAATGCATTAGTGCTAATGGTAGTTGTTTTGACCCAAGCAAGTCAAAGAGTTAATTTTATTAAATTAAGTCATTCAAAGCCATGTCTCTCAGGGAATTAATGCATAAGCACTAGCTACATGAGAAAATGAATGCTATGTCAAGGCAGTGCCAGAGTAAGGGCCAATTATGTTTTAGCATAATTGAACAAATCCTAGGTGCAGCCTACCTCCTCATATTTCAGTATGAATTTATTAAATGCATTTTGATCCCTGAAGACTACTAGAAGCCATATTTAATTTGCATGAAAGTTAAATCTGTGGTTGGGCTGTATGTATAAGCTAAAAATCACTTATTTTGTGTGTTTGTTTTACATTGCATTCTCATCCTTGACCTTCTGCTTGTCTGGTCTATTTTTCCCACTGAGAGCTCATTCATTTTCATGACTTTTCTTATCAACTCTTTGCTGGTGATCTGAAATAGCCTATGTGTTGCTCTGGCAGAGTTTTCAGATTATTTTGGGGGAAAGCAGAGATTTTTTCCTCTTCTCTTTTTTGGGAAGGAAGGGGGAATACAATTTCACATATAAGCCAACATATTCTCCTTAAAATTTTCCACCCAAATTCCTACTCTTTCTTCATTAAAATCTTGTTTTAATATTTCATCAGGGTTTACATTTTGAAGTCACCTGTGCTTTTTCATAGATTAATTGTAGAATTATATTTGGAAGCCTTAAATCTGTTTTTTTTTTCTGACTACTTCACTTTCTTCCCCTCTCACCAATCCCTTAAGGATATCTTTGTTTTTCTTATGTGAAAAGGAGGGGGAAAAAGGACTTCAAAGGAATCTCCTGCTTTCAGGTCAAAGAATATTTGGATGGCTGCATACAGAGCCAAAATTGTTCTGCTAATGAAGAATCAATAGCATGGTGGGGTGGAGGGTTGAAAAAAAGAGGTGATAAAAGATGGTATTGGAATGAGTTATCTTCAATTCTGAATGATAATCTCACCAGATAGAGTATGCTAAGTTGTGTTTTGTTGTTGTTGTTTTTCCCCTACAGCACTTAATAATATATGATACCACTCCCTCCCTTCTATCTTGCAGAGTGTCTGGTGAAAAATCTACTGATAGTTGCTATTTTATTCTCTTGCTGCTTTTAAAATTCTCTCTCTAACTTTTGACATTTTAATTATAACATGTCTTGATATGGTTCTTTTTGGATTCATCATGTTTGGAACTGTCTGTTATTCCTGTACCTGGATGTCTGTTTCTTTCCCCAGGTTAGAAATGATTTTAAGCATTATTTTTTCAAATAAGTTTTTGACTCCTTTCTCTATTTTCTCTCCTTCTTGGACCGCTATAATCAAAATGCTAATATGGTTAATGTCTCTGAAGTCTTTTATGCTATCCTATTAAATTTAATAATTTAAATTATTTTTCTTTTTGTATTCCAGTTGGGTGATTTCTGCTATGTTCTTTTCAGATCACTGACCCATTCTTCTCTATCATCTACTCTGTTGATTTCTTCCAGTATACTTTTCATTTCAGTTACTGTATTCTTCAGTTCTGATTTTTTTTTTTCTTATAGTTTCTGACTCTGTATCATTAAGATCTTTTTCTATCAAAGCTATACTAGGTATCACCTCATGCATCAATCAGAATTGTCGTCATCAAAAAATCACAAACAATAAATGCTGGAGAGGATGTGGAGAAAAGGGAGACCTTCTACACTGTTGGCTGGAATGCAAATTGTTATAACTACTGTGGATAAATTATCGAGGTTCCTTAATGAACTAAAAATAGAGCTACCAGATGATCAAGCAATCCAACTTGTGGGCATATATCCAGAGAAAACTGTAATTGAAAGATACATGAACCCCAGTGTTCATTGCAGCACTTGGCTACTTACAATGGTCAAGACATGGAAGTAGTCTGAATCTCCATCAACAGAGGAATGGAAAAAAAGGATGTGCCACGTATATACAATGGAATATTACTCAGCCATTAAAAAGAATAAAGCAGTGCCATTTACAGCAACATGGATGCACCTAGAGCTCCTCATGCTGAGTGAAGTAAGTCAGATAGAGAAAGAGAAATATTGTACGTCCCTTATATGCAGAATCTAAATGGTACAAATGAACCTATTTATAAAACAGGAGTAGAGTCACAGACGTAGAAAAGAAACTTGTGGTTCCCAGGGGATAAGTGGGAGAGGGATAAATTGGGATTGATATATATGCACTGCTATATATAGAATAGGTAACTATTAAGAACCAACTGAACAGCACAGGAAACTATTCAATGCTCCATAATGACCTATATGAGAAAAGAATCAAAAAAGAGTGGATACATGTGTATGTATAATTGACTCATTTTCCTATACAACAGAAACTAATACAACATTGTAAATCAACTACATGCCAATTTAAAAAAAAATAAAAAAATATTTTTCTGAGGTTTAGTCTTATTATTTGGCTAGGAAAATATTTTTCTTTTCCTCATTTTGCTTGGCTCTCTGTGCTTGTTTCTGTGTATTAGGCAAAACTTATTTTTCTCAGTCTTGTAGGAGTGGACATGTATAGGTCCTTCTAGACCAAGCCTGACATAGCTCTTGGTTACCTCTTGAATCTTTTTAGTTGTATATACCATGTGATTTATTCTTAATGTGGCCTTAGTGTTGAGGGTCAGCAGAGACCTGTCAGTGATCCAAATGGAGGAATCTTATTTAACATCTAATTCAGGCTGATTTAATTCCAGATTCTCAGGCAGCAGCTTTAAAAGTGTGAAGATATATACCATTCTGTGAGCCACACTCATAACTCCTGCTGGCCTCCAGACCAGATTTTGGAGGTGTCCCCTAGATGATAGCTGTAAAATGTGGGCTCCCCTTTCTGGGGAATCTTGTTGAGCAGCAGCAAGGCCAAGGGCGTACACAAGCATAGTGTCTCTCTGCTTATTTTTCTTGGGAGTACCGTCTTAGGCACATCCTCCTCTTGAAACATCTCTGAAGTAACAGGGGTTTTATTATGCTCATATAGATAATCATTTTCATTTCTGCCTTAAGATGGACTTTAGAAGAAGCAGACTACCCTCACTAAGAGGAGAAACCTCTTTGTGATGAAATTCTTTGTTCATCAGGCCAAAAATAGGAGATTAAAAGCTTCTCAGATATATTAAAAAAAAAAAAATGCTCGGAAATTTCACAGACCTCTGAGGGTGATATTTAAGTTATGTGTACTAATGTTTTAAAATAGAGAACAAAAGAGTAATAGAAACCCCTTTTAACTGATTCTAAAGCTCTGGGTAATAGTAAGTCATATTGTATTTTGTAAGAATTCACATTAGGTCTAATAGAAAAAAGGGAGTCAACCCTAATTTTAACAAGCACTTAATAAAATACAGGGCTATGAAAAGGCAAAAGAAAAAAATGATAATAATACATTAAATTATCTAGATCTGAGAAAATTTCCAGACTGTTGACTTCATTATAGTTGCAGACTCAGCAACATACTCAGCTACATAAGTAGTTCCCACAGCACGGAAACGGAATCATTTTACAAAAGGCAGATGAGGAATTCAAAACTACTTTGGAATTAATATTTTTGTTGAAATTTAATTGAAGAAGTTACAGAAGTGAAGAAGCAGTGCATAAAGTCATTTTTTTTTTTTGCAGTTTAATCATATGGGTTCATCAGCTTCCTATAGCATCACATCATTGTGATTTCCTGATGTCTTACATGACTAGGGTCATATAGATTTCATACCAACACAGTATTAATTTAAAGTAATAAGGTTGAAAGCAAAGACAAATGGCTCTTTTAAAATGACAATGTCATCTATATTCAGTGTTGTTCTTATTAGTAAAATATGACAGCTTGCAGCACTCTTTTCTCCTTCCTTTACTGTCTAGACAGTCTCATGCTAGCTGAGTATTTAAGATTTGTTAGAAATGGTTTAGTAAATTACATGAAGAAACAAAATGTTATATGATAAATTCTCATCAAAGTGTCATGCTCCATTGTCTTTAAACTTTGAAAAGCTAAAGCATTATTAGTTGAAATACTTGAAAAATGCCATTTTTTTTAACCAGTCCCTATCACAGATTCAACTCATATAAAGTAAAAAGGAAAAAGACATTAAATTCAAATAAACCTGGTTACCTAGGACTATTAAAAGTATCTATTAGCTGAAGTATCAAAAGTATAACAAAAAACGTCCATTGTATTGCTTCTTAATAATAAACCTTTATGAATGTTTCATAACTGTTTGTAAATATAAACACTTTGATCAGTCTGAATTAACCTCATCAGATTATACCTTAACTATTCTAGATTAAAGCTTGAATTTACATATTATTTGTTGTATTTCAGATATTTTTCTTACCTAGAAAAAAGTAATTTCTATGTTTGGAGAACTCACAGTCAAGTGGGGAAGAAGGACAAATAAACAACAATTTAAAATACAGTTAGAAATGTAATTTTGGTTGCATATATAATGCACTTTTGGAAATCAAGGTGGAGAAGTGACTTCCAGAAGGTTTGGAGTGATTCAAGGAGGTATGGTTAAGAAATTATTCATGGAGAATTGGACTAAGTCAAAATGAACCTTAGGTCACAATCTTTTGCAAAAAACGAAATGTTTTCTTTCATATTTTTTAATGGAGTCTAAACTTGTATTTCACTTCATTTTTCAAGTTTACAATTTTACATTGTAGCTTTCAATTTTACATTGAAAGTGCATCATAATTTCAGTTATCAGAAAAATGTAGTAGAAAACTTATTTTCTCTCGTATGGGAAACATGAATTTGGGTAAGGTTTTCCTTAGTAAAAACATATTTATTATGTCACGAAGTTGAAAAGTGGTAACTAATGTCTAAATCTTCATCTTAAAAGTACAACTTTATCAGTATTATGCAAAGTTATTGGTCAAATAAGAATATTTCAAACATTAATTGAAGAAAGTTACCCTAAAGAAACAGGTGGTCATTATCACTAGTGTTTTGAATGCTCCAATATCTCTTGCATATTTAAGAAAGAAAGGTGGGAGTTATGAAAAAAAAATCACTCTTCCACAAGGAGCTTTGAAAATGATAACAGTTTAAATAAGGAAACACATAGTTCAGTACCTAAGGCAGACAAATACTTTAAGAACTATAAGAAACAAAAACATAGATTAAAAGAGATAGCTGATATGATAAACAATAAAATTTCTATAGAGTGAATAACCTTTTACAGCAAAATTCATGCCTCTTATAAGAATTTTATAAAACTAGTTATACAACATTGAGGCTCAGAATGTAAAGTGTCATAAATTCAAATTATGATAAAATGATGTGACATGGTCATTTTTAAGTCAAAACTGTCCTTTTCCTAATTAATTATATTTAAAAATTATATTCTCCCCATTTTAATGAACTAAACCATTTAAGGTGATTTCAAATCAGTGTCGTTATATTTTCCTTTTCATAGTGTTCAAAAAACTCCTAAGAAATCTAAGTTCAAGTTTCAGTAACTAGTGATTTTTGAAAATCATCAAATGCTATACCTCTAAAAAATTAATCAGACAAAGAATTTATACTGTCATTATTGTTTGTAATGTGCTTTTATTTATATCATCTCCTTTATTTCTGTGTTAGCTTCCCCGCAATGAGGTTACTACTTAGCATGTTAAATAAAAGTAGAAACTGAGTTAATTAGCTCCCTGAGAGTCACAGAGACATTAAGCATTAGGATAAAAAAAAAAAAAAAAAAATCAAATCCAGGTATTTTACTCCAAGCTTAGCATTCTCTTCTTCCTAATAAATCTGAGAAAATTAACAGCATGTTTTTCAAGCAAACTTACTATATCTGTTTAAATATAAATATCTGACCTTTGGGGCAGCACTGGAGTGACTTTGGGGAGATGCCCCAGGCCCAGGGCAGAGAAGCCCCAGCAAAATGGCAGCTGCGCGGAGCTGGAGCGAGGAGATACCCCACGTCCTGGGCCAAGGAGAAGCCCAAGCAAGATGCTAGGAGGGACAAATCTGCTTTAGAATCAAGCCCCATACCCACCAGAGGTGCTCTAAGGGCTCAAACAAACCTTTTGCACACCAAGACCCAGAGACCCCACAGAGACTGAGACAGAACTGTGTTTGAGTGTCTCCTGTGGAGGTACAGATCAGCAGTGGCCTGCCACAAGGGGTGCAGTAGACCTGGGTATGGCATAAGCCCTCTTGGAGGAGGCCACCATTAACCCCACCATAGAGTCGCCAGAACTTACACAGGACTGGGGAAACAGGCTCTTGGAGGACACAAACAAAACCTGTGTGTACCAGAACCCAAGAGAAAGGAGCAGTGACCCACAAGAGACTGACACAGTCTTGCCCATGAGCATCCACGAGTCTCCAGCAGAGGCGTGGGTCGGCGGTGGCCTGCTGCAGGGTTGGGGCATTGAGTGCAGCAGTGCTTGCATGGGGCCTTTTGAAGGAGGTCACCATTATCTTCATTACCCCCATCATAGCTGGGCTTCAGGTCAGATAACAGGGAGGGAACACAGCCATGCCCATCAAAAGAAAATTGGATTAAAGATTTAGTGAACATGGCCCCGCCCAACAGAACAAGATCCAGTTTCCCCCTTAGTCAGTCTCTCCCATCAGGAAGCTTCCTTAAGCCCCTTATCCTTCTCCACCAGAGGGCAGACAGACTGAAAACCACAATCACAGAAACTAATCAGTCTGACCACATGGACCACAGCCTTGTCTACCTCATTGAAACTATGAACCATGCTGTGTAGAGTCACCCAAGACGGACAGGTGGAGAGTTCTGACAAAATGTGGTCCACTGGAGAAGGGAATGGTGAACCACTTCAGTATTCTTGCCTTGAGAACCCCATGAACAGTATAAAAAGGCAAAAAGATAGGACATTGAAAGATGAACTCCCTGGGTCAGTAGGTGCCCAATATGCTACTGGAGATCAGTGGAGAATTAACTCCATAAAGAATGAAGAAACAGAGCCAAAGCAAAAACAACACCCAGTTGTGGTTGTGATGAGATGAAAGTAAAATCCGAAGCTGTATAGAGCAATACTGCAGAATGTTAGGTATATGAATCTAGGCAAATTGAAAAAGTGGTCAAAAGGAGATGGCAAGAGTGAACATCGACATTTTAGGAATCATGAACTAAAATGAACTGGAATGGGTGAATTTAACTTTGATCATCATTATATCTACTACTGTGGGCAAGAATCCCTTAAAAAATGGGTTAGCCATCATAGTCAACACAAGAGTCCAAAATGCAGTACTTGGATCCAGTCTCAAAAATGACAGAATGATCTCTGTTCATTTCCAAGGCCAACCATTCAATATCATGGTAATCCAAGTCTATGCCTCGACAAGTAATGCTGAAGAATCTGAAGTTGAATGGCTCGATGAAGGCCTACAAGACCTTCTAGAACTAACATCCAAAAAAGATGTCCTTTTCATTATAGGGGACTGGAAGACAAAAGTAGGAAGTCAAGAGATACCTGGAGTAAACAGGCAACTTTGGCCTTGGAGTACAGAATGAAGCAGGGCAAAGGCTAATAGAATTTTCCAAGAGAAAGCACTGGTCATAGCAAACACCCTCTTCCAAAAACACAAGAGATGACTCTACACATGGACATTACCAGATGGTCAATACCAAAATCAGATTGATTATATTCTTTGCAGCCAAAGATGGAAACATTCTATACAGCCAACAAAAATAAGGCTAGGAGCTGACTGTGGCTCAGATCATGAACTTCTTATTGCCAAATTCAGACTTAAATTGAAGAAAGTAGGGAAAACCACTAGACCATTCAGATATGTCCTAAATTAAATGTCTTAATGATTATACAGTGGAAGTGACAAATAGATTTAAGGCATTAGATCTGATAGAGTGCTTGAAGAAGTATGGACAGAGGTTCCTGACATTGTACAGGAGGCAGGGATCAAACCATCCCCAAGAAAAATAAATGCAAAAAGGCAAAATATTTGTCTAAGGTGGCCTTACAAATAGCTGTGAAAAGAAGAGAAGCAAAAGGCAAAGGTGAAAAGGAAAGATAAACCCATCTGAATGCAGACTTCCAAAGACTAGCAAGGAGAGATAAGAAAGCTTTCCTCAGTGATTAATGCAAAGAAATAGAGGAAAGCAATAGAATGCAAATGACTAGAAATCTCTTCAAGAAAATTAGAGATACCAAGGGAATATTTCATGCAAAGATGGGCACAATAAAGTCCAGAAATGGTATAGAACTAACATAAGCAGAAGATGTTAAGAAGACGTGACAAGAATACACAGATCTATATAAAAAAGATCTTCATGACCCAGATAATCACAATGGTGTGATCACTCACCTAGAGCCAGACATCCTGCAATGTGAAGTCAAGTGGGCGTTAGGAAGCATCACTACAAACAAAGCTAGTGGAGGTGATGAAATTCCAGTTGAACTATTTCAGATCCTAAAAGATATGCTGTGAAAGTGCTGTACTCAATATGCCAGCAAATTTGGAAAACTCAGCAGTGGCCACAGGACTGGAAAAGTTCAGTATTCATTCCAATTCCAAAGAAAGGTAATGCCAAAGAATGCTCAAACTACCACACAACTGTACTTATCTCACATGCTAGCAAAGAAATGCTCAAAATTATCCAAGCCAGGCTTCAACAGTATGTGAACCATGAACTTCCAAATGTTCAAGCTGGATTTAGAAAAGGCAGAAGAACCACAGATCAAGTTACCAACAAAGGGTGGATCATCGAAAAAGCGAGAGTTCCAGAAAAATAACTACTTCTGCTTTATAGACTATGTCAAAGCCTTTGACTTTGTGGATCAGAAAAACCTGTGGAAAATTCTTAAAGAGATGGGAATATTAGAGCACCTGACCTGCCTCCTGAGAAATCTGTATGCAGGTCAAGAAGCAACAGTTAGAACTGGACATGGAACAATAGACTGGTTTCAAATTGGGAATGATTTATGTCAAGGTTGCATATTGTTACCCTGCATATTTAACTTACATGCAGAGCACATTATGAAAAATGCTGGACCGATTGAAGCACAAGCTGGAATCAAGATTTTGGTGAGAAATATCAATAACCTCAGATATGCAGATGACACCACAGTGATGGCAGAAAGCAAAGAAGAACTAATGATTCTCTTGACAAAAGTGCAACAGCAGAATGAAAAAGATCATGACATTTGGTCCCATTATTTCATGGCAAATAGATGGGGAAACAATGGGAACAGTGACATACTCTATTTTTGGGGGGCTCCAAAATCACTGCAGATGTTGACTGCAGCCATGAAATTACAAGATGCTTCTCCTTGGAAGAAAATTTATGACCATCCTAGATAGCATATTAAAAAGCAGAGACATTACTTTGTCAACAAAGGTTCATCTAGTCAAAGTTTTGGTTTTTCCAGTAGTCATGTATGGATGGAAGAGTTGGACTATAAAGAAAGGTGATTGCCAAAGTATTGATGCTTTTGAACTGTGTTGTTGGAGAAGACTCTTGAGAGTCCCTTGAACACCAAGGAGATCCAACCAGTCCATCTTAAAGGAAATCAGTCCTGAATATTTATTGGAAGGACTGATGCTGAAGCTGAAACTCCAATACTTTGGCCATCTGATGCAAAGAACTGACTCATTGGAAAAGACCCTGATGCTGGGAAAGACTGAAGGCAGGAGGAGAAGGGGATGACAGAGGATGAGATGGTTGGATGGCACAACCGACTCTATGAACAAGAGTTTGAGGAAGCTTCAGGAGTTGGTGATGGACAGGGAAGCCTGGCGTGCTGCAGTCCATGGAGTCGCAAAGAGTCAGACACGACTGAGCAACTGAACTGAACTGATCTTTAAGGAAGATTATTCGCAAAGATATCAATCATACTCACGGTGACTCCTCTTTGGTAAAATAAATATTTATATATGATTCAAATTCTATAGTAAGAGGTAAAAAAACAGAGGTAATAAATAACTAACTGTTTAATATTTGTTCCAAAAGGAGAAGCATCAGAAATATCTGCTGTCCCTCCCATGGGAGAATTTTATTTCCTTGTCCAGTTGGTGTCTGGCTTGGTTACTGGCTTGTGATACCTCACCCTGTGGGAAAGTTATGTTTCTACCAGTTATGTTAGAAGTTGTCAAAGGACTTTCTTTGGCCAATAGAATGCGTCATTTCTGAATAAACTGTTTAAGAGTCAATATATATTTTCAATGATAACTTTTCCTTTTCAATGAGGTACACATTGTCCCTTACAGGGGCTGTTCTTTCAGACAATACAATGGAATGAAGACAAAGAAAAACAAACCACAGCTGACCCGCAACAAACACAAAATAGTTACTTTAAAAAGCCTATTATTACCTAATTCTAAGAGAAACAAGGCTACCCTCTTTGCAGAGAAGACTACATGTGAGAGAAAAAAGGAAATTTGCTTGTGGAGGAAAGAATTATACTCACACACATTTGTAAAATGTGGATTTGAATTAAAGCAGACATTTAAAGGGGTTTCCCTGGTAGCTCAGCTGGTATAGAGGCTGCCTGCAATGCAGGAGACCTCGGTTTGATTCCTGGGTTGGGAAGATACCCTGAGAAGTGATAGGCCACCCACTTCAGTATTCTTGGGTTTCCCTGATGGCACAGATGGTAAAGAATCCACCTGAAATATGAGAGACCTGGGTTTGATCCTTGAGTTGGGAAGATCCCCTGGGGAGGGCATGACAGCCAGCTCAAATATTCTTGCCTGGAGAATCCCCACGGACAGAGGAGCCTAGCAGGCTACAGCCCACTGGATCGCAAACAGTCAGACACAACTGAGCAAGTAAGCACATCACAACACAGACATTTAAAGAGTCTAAAATTATCTAAAGTAGCATTGATCACGTCTTATCTTCAAATTGGCATGATCAACATCAACTGAAAACTTTTGAGAAAGGCAAATTCACCTCCCTGCCTCAAATCTAGTAAATTGTAATCTCTGGAAGTAAAACTAGGATTCTGTGTTTCAACAACTGTCCAAGTAATTCCTATGCAAGCTAAAGTTTGAGAAACACTAATTTAAATGTAAGAACCTGCAGCCTGCTATACAGAGTGAACTAAGTCAGAAAGAGAAAAACAAATATCATATATTAATACATACATATGGAATCTAGAAAAATGGTACTGATGAACCTATTTGTAGGGTAACAATCAGACATAGATTAAAGGCTTGTGGACACAGTGGGGGATTAAGAGTGTGGGATGAATTAAGAGAGTAGCATTGAAACGTATACATCACCAATTGTAAAATAGATAGCCAGTGGAAATTTTTTGTATGAGGCAGAGCGTTCAACCAGGTGCCCTGTGACAACCTAGAGGGTGGGTGGTGTAGGATAGGAGGTGGGACAGAGGTTCAAGAAGGAGGGGCCATATGTATTCCTATAGCTGATTCATGTTGATGTATGGTAGAAAAAATACAACATTGTAAAGCAATTATCCTCCAATTAAAAATAACTTTAAAAAATAAAATAAAACATATAGATCTCAAAACAATCAACCAAATAATGTGTGCACAAAAAGCCCACTCTAGGAATCACCCTTCTCATGCTATGTCTCTATTTATTAATATAATTTTTAACATTGTACTATTTTTATTGAAATGTCTTTAAACTTAGAGTTGGTATTTATTTTACCTTCTAACACTTTCATCAATTCAGTTTTCGTTAGAGTTTTAGTTTTTATTCAGTTCAGCAGAAAAAGATTCCTATTAAACATAAGGCAAAAACAAGATCTTAGTGAATATAAACAGAAATTCCCATTTTACATTATTTCCATACATTGTGATTCTGTTTTCTCTTTCAATGTTTTAACAAATAACTTTGAATACCTACTACATACTAAGTCATGCTGCCCTTAGTACTGAAAAACAGCATAAGATGGAAGCCTTCCCTTCACTTACCCAATCACTCCCTCATTCTTTGTGAGTTACTTTTCAAATGATCAGAATGAATTTTCAAATGAAACTCTTAGTCATATGGTCTCAAAGTTTTATATTTTTTATGCTGTTTATATCTTCAAAGAACCCGAGCTCCTGTTCTGCCTGTGAGTTGCAAAATAAATTCTAACAGTGCACTAAGAATCCTGACTTTCACATGCAACAGAGGCATTGAGGTACTGGTTTCTTTGTGTACTTCACTTTCTTAAATATAGTATAAAAAGAACATTTCAGTTATTGAGAGTTACCTTTAGAAAACATGAAAGATTATACATTTCCTTCTCAGAGATAGAGAAAAACTACTGCTCACCTGAATTTCTTTTTCAGAAAATAAAAAGTGATATCATAATCATTTCATGATTATGTAAGTTGTGTTCATGACAAAATTGAGATTATAGTTTGTCCTCATATAATTTAAAATCTCACAGAGAAAAATAAAGGATTGAGAAAGGACATGAATAGAGAATTCTTCCACTTACTCATTTGTCCATTCACTGAACACACACTATTGTCAGCTAGTTGGCAAGTACTATACTAGGTAATGAGATAACAACTGAGGCCAAAGAGACATGATGTCTGTACTTGTAAAATTTACAGTTTAGTCAACCTATGATAAAGCATCGCCATAATTTAAAATTGCCTTGCAATAAAATAAAAATAATTAAAAGAATATTTAATAAAGAGAATGTTAATGGCATTTGAGTATCTTAAATAATTATCATTATGAATTGTAAGAATTCCATCAGGCAGAAAATCTGTTGACATGCCTACATCCCTGTCAATTTTATGCAAAACAGTTAAATTTGAAATACTCATGATAAAACTCTTTATCTTTCCCTTTGATTTTTAGTTGGAACTTTTGATGACTTTTGAATATATGCCTTACAGCTGTTGACCTACTTCCCAACAATGATTGAGATAAGGCTATTTACTCAGATTTGGGAAACAAAATCTTTGTGTAGATTTTTATTTAGTATATTCAGTCTGTCATATTTAGTATGTTCAGACTGTCATGATTGAAGGAGGACACTCTGTAGCCATAAAGAATAACAAAACCATTCTCCAATGCATGGGAATATCATTGTGAGACTTTGGTCAACTTTCTCAACTGTTCTGGGTTTTAGTTTCCTTAACTATAAAATAAGAATAATAAATGTATCTAACTAGATGTTCTAATATGACAGCCCAGGTAAAGTACATAATGTACCTTGCACATTTAGTTTTTGATACATGTTAGTAATTTTTACTAATACCAGTTATGATAAATTTACATAAAAATGCATCAAAACAAAGTGAAACACACTGTACAAGGAGTTTTATTTCCCCACTTTTCTCCTCTATATTTAGTCTACTTTCTCCTTTACTTATTACTCTTTCAAATCCCTTATTATTTCTTTTAAATATTGCCAGAAGGAATGACTAATAGACCTTAAGTAGGCAATCTGAAATCTTTAAGTATTCAAATAAATCCAAGTTATCAAAGACTCTTCATATTGAAAATTCACAATGATGGAGGGACTATTCAATTTACTCTGTTAGCCATTAATATTTGTATTACTGCCAACATATTTCCAATTGTATTAAGAAGTGTGTTATTCAGTAATTTGGTTCATAATCTTCACTGCAAGAAATGGCACAATACTAGAACTTCGTGGCATGCAATTGTCTTGCTGCTATGTTCAGTCACTCAGTCCTGTCCAACTACTTGCAACCCCAGGGACTGCAGCACACCAGGCTTCCCTGTCCTTCACCATCTCCCAGAGCTTGCTCAAATTCATGTCCATTGTCATCCAACCATCTCATCCTCTGTTGTCTCCTTCTCCTCCTGTCTCCAGTCTTTCCCAGCAACAAGGTCTCTTCTAATGAGTTGGCTCTTTGCATCAGGTGGCCAAAGTATTGGAGCTTCAGCTTCAACATCTGTCCTTCCAATGAAGATTCAGGATTGATTTCCTTTAGGATTAACTGGTTTGAACTCTTTGCAGTCCAAGGGACTCTCAAGAGTCTTCTCCAACACCACAGTTCAAAAGCATCAATTCTTCAGCACTCAGCTTTCTTTATGGTCCATCTCTCACACCCATACATGACTTCTGGAAAAAACATAGCTTTAACTATATGGACTCTTGCTAGAAACTCTTTATTACGAATTGAATATAATACTCCATAAATTTATAACGATCATGAATCCTAGTCTGCTTGAAATTGTATGTATATTATTGATATAATCTAATTACCTACCAATAATACTGTGATTTATACAATAAATTGATGGTAATCTTCCATATGAGCGTGCTTTGCACTAAGTTGCTACAGTCGTGTCCGACTCTTTGCGACCCTATGGACTGTAGCCTTCCAGGCTCCTCTTTACATGGGATTCTTGAAGCAAGAATACTGGAGTGGGTTGCCATGCCCTCCTCGAGGGGATCTTTCCACCCCAAGGATCGAATCCATGTCTCTTACATCTCTTGCCCTGTCAGGTGGGTTCTTTACCACTAGTACTACCTGGGAAGCCCACCTTACATATACATATTAAATAATGTAACACTTTAATAATAAAAAATAATTTGAGACATAATTATCTTCTTTGAAGCTCAATTGTCTAAACACATATACATTTAAGAGATGTATCTATTTCATTGTATAAGAGCATGAGAGCAATGAAGTAGATAACTTTAGTATAGAAATGTTTAGTCAAGTCAGAGAATCAGATTCATGAAAACTGCATTGATATTTTTTTTAATATGGAAAAAGTAGTAATACTATTCTTTCTTCCTCCCAGCCTCTTTGGTTCTAAATCTGCATAATTTAAAGAAATATATTCATTTACTTGTACAAGGTACAGAATGATACTGAGAATATTAAATTCAAAATTAGCCTTTCCTATCTTTAGAAAGGTATATCCCAGTCCCAAGTATGGAGTGCATCCTGATCCCAAGACTTAACCATTCTTACTGGTTTCTATTTACTTTATTTTTAAAGGTTTAGGGCTATTGTCTGACTTCAACTGGAAATAAAATCATAGAGTTTTAGAATATTTGTGCTAAGTCGCTTCAGTTATGTCTCACTCTGTGTGACCCTATGGACTGTAGCCTGCAAGACTCCTCTGTCTGTGGAATTTTCCAGGCAAGAATACTAAAGTGGGTTGCCATTTCCTCCTCCAGGGGAATCTTCCAGAGTCAGGGATCAAACCCACCTCTCTAGTGCATTGGCAGGCAGGTTTTTTTTTTTTTTTAAACCACTAGTGCCTCCTGGCAAGCCCTTTAGAACATACAGAAAGTGTAACAATCTCTGACTCCCAACTGCTGCTTGAGAGAGAGGAGAAAATAAGTGCCACAGAAATGTTAAATGATTTGCCCAAAGCCTGGGCGCAGGAGGACCAAGATGATCTACTCCACGTTCAAGGTCAGGAGGGGCTGCTGTGAGGAGATACCCCTCCTCCAAGGTAAGGAGCAACGGCTGTGCTTGGCTGGAGCAACTATAAAGAGACACCGTACGTCCACAGTAAGAAAAACTCAAGTAAGACGGTAGGTGTTGCGAGAGGGCATCAGAGGGCAGACACACTGAAGCCATAATCACAGAAAACTAGCCAATCTGATCACAGGACCACAGTCTTGTCTAACTCAGTGACTTAGTGGGGCTACCCAAGACGGACGTGTCATGGCGGAGAGGTCTGACAGAGTGTGGTCCACTGGAGAAGGGAATGGCAAACCACTTCAGTATTCTTGCCTTGAGAACCCCATGAACAGTATGAAAAGGCAAAATGATAGGACACTGAAAGAGGAACTCCCCAGGTCGCTGGGGGCCCAATGTGCTACTGGAGATCAGTGGAGAAATAACTCCAGAAAGAATGAAGGGATGGAGTCAAAGCAAAAGCAATACCCAGCTGTGGATGGGACTGTTGATAGAAGCAAGGTCCAATGCTATAAAGAGCAATATTGCACAGGAACCTGGAATGTTTGGTCCATGAATCAAGGCAAATTGGAAGTGGTCGAACAGGAGATGGCAAGAGTGAATGCCAACCTTCTAGGAATCATCGAACTAAAATGGATTGGAATGGGTGAATTTAACTCAGATGACCATTATATCTACTACTGTGGGCAGGAATCCCTTAGAAGAAATGGAGTAGCAATCATGGTCAACAAAAGAGTCTGAAATGCAGTACTTGGATGCAATCTCAAAAATGACAGAATGATCTCTGTTCATTTCAAAGGCAAACCATTCAATATCACAGTAATACAAGCCTATGCCCCAACCAGTAACACTGAAGAAGCTGAAGTTGAACGGTTCTATGAAGACCTACAAGACCTTCTAGAACTAACACACAAAAAAGATGTCCTAAAAAAAAAAAATAAAAAAAAAAATAAAAAAATAAAAAAAAAAAAAGATGTCCTTCTCATTATAGGGGACTGGAATGAAAAAGTAGGAACACAAGAAACACCTGGAGTAACAGGCAAATTTGGCCTTGGAGTATGGGATGAAGCAGGGCAAAGGCTAATATAGTTTTGCAAGAGAATGCACTAGTCATAGCAAACACACTCTTCCAACAACATAAGAGAAGATTATACACATGGACATCACCAGATGGTCAATACCAAAATCAGATTGATTATATTCTTTGCAGCCAAAGATGGAGAAGCTCTATACAGTCAGCAAAAACAAGACCAGGAGCTGACACTGTGCCTCAGATCATGAACTCCTTATTGTCAAATTCAGAGAAGAATTGAAGAAAGTAGGGAAAACCACTAGACCATTCATGTATGACCTAAATCAAATCCCTTATGACTATAGAGTGGAAGTGAGAAATAGATTTAAGGGACTAGACCTGATAGACAGAGTGCCTGATAAACTATGGACGGAGGTTTCTGACATTGTACAGGAGACAGGGATCAAGACCATCCCCAAGAAAAAGAAATGCAAAAAGGCAAAATGATTGTCTGAGGAGGCCTTACAAATAGCTGTGAAAAGAGACGCGAAAAGCAAAGGAGCAAAGGAAAGTTATTCCCATTTGAATGCAGAGTTCCAAAGAATAGCAAGGAGAGATAAGAAAGCTTTCCATGGCGATCAGTGCAAAGAAATAGAGGGAAAAAACAGAATGGGAAAGACTAGAGAGGTCTTTAAGAAAATTAGAGATACCAAGGGAATATTTCATGCAAAGATGGGCACAATACAGGACAGAAATTGTATGGACCTAACAGAGGCAGAAGATATTAAGAAGAGGTGGCAAGAATACACAGAAGAACTGTACAAAAAATGACCCAGATAATCATGATGGTGTGATCACTCACCTAGAGCCAGACATCCTGAAATGTGAAGTCAAGTGGTCCTTAGAAAGCATCACTATGAACAAAGCTAGTGGAGGTGATGGAATTCCAGTTGAGCTATTTCAAATCCTAAAAGATGAAGCTGTGAAAGTGCTGCATGCCATATGCCAGCAAATTTGGAAAACTCAGCGTTGGCCACAGGACTGGAAAAGGTCAGTTTTCACTCCAATCCCAAAGAAAGGCAATGCCAAAGAATGTTCAAATTACCCCACAATTGCACTCATCTCACAAGTTAGTAAAGTGATGCTCAAAATTCTCCAAGCCAGGCTTCACCAATACGTGAACCATGAGCTTCCAGATGTTCAAGCTGGTTTTAGAAAAGACAGAGGAACCAGAGATCAAATTGCCAACAGCTGCTGGATCACCGAAAAAGCAAGAGAGATCCAGAGAAACATCTATTTCTGCTTTATTGACTATGCCAAAGTCTTTGACTGTGTGGATCACAATAAACTGGAAAATTCTGAAAGAGATGGGAATACCAGACCACCTGACCTGCCTCTTGAGAAACCTATATGCAGGTCAGGAAGCAACAGTTAGAACTGGTCATGGAACAACAGACTGGTTCCAAATAGGAAAAGGAATACGTCAAGGTTGTATATTGTCACCCTGCTTATTTAAATGATATGTAGAGTACATCATGAGAAACTCTGGGCTGGATGAAGCACAAAATGGAATCAAAATTGCCGGGAGAAATATCAATAATCTCAGATATGCAGATGACACCACCCTTATGGGACTTCCCTGGTGGCTAAGATGGTAAAGCATCTGCCTACAATGCGGGAGACCCAGGTTCAATCCCTGGGTTGGGAAGCTCTCCTGGAGAAGGAAATGGCAACCCACTCCAGTATTCTTGCCTGGAAAATCCCATAGATGGAGGATACTAGCAGGCTACAGTCCATGGGAGCAAAGGGTCAGACAGGACTGAGTGACTTCACTTTCACTTATGGCAGAAATTGAAGAGGAACTAAAAAGCCTCTTGATGAAAGTGAAAGAGGAGAGTGAAAAAGTTGGCTTAAAGCTCAACATTCAGAAAACTGAGATCATGGCATCTGGGCCCATTACTTCATGCAAATAGATGGGGAAACAGTGGAAGCAGTGCCAGACTTTATTTTTTTGGGCTCCAAAATCACTGCAGATGGTGGTTGCAGCCATGAATCTAAAAGACGCTTACTCCTTGGAAGGAAAGTTATGACCAACCTAGATAGCATATTAAAAAGCAGAGACATTACTTTGCCAACAAAGGTCCGTCTAGTCAAGGCTATAATTTCTCCAGTGGTCATGTGTGGATGTGAGAGTTGGACTGTGAAGAAAGCTGAGCGCCGAAGAATTGATGCTTTTGAACTGTGGTATTGGAGAAGACTCTTGAGAGTCCTTTGGACTGCAAGGAGATCCAACCAGTCCATCCTAAAGGAGATCCGTCCTGTATGTTCATTGGAAGGACTGATGCTGAAGCTGTAACTCCAGTACTTTGGCCACCTCATGCGAAGAGTTGACTCATTGGAAAAGACCCTGATGCTGGGAGGGATTGGAGGCAGGAGGAGAAGAGGAAGACAAGATGAGATGACTGGATGGCATCACAGACTCCAATGACATGCTGCTGCTGCTGCTGCTAAGTCACTTCAGTCATGTCTGACTCTGTGTGATCCCATAGACAGCAGCCCACCAGGCTCCCCCGTCCCTGGGATTCTCCAGGCAAGAACACTGGAGTGGGTTGCCATTTCCTTCTCCAGTGTGTGAAAGTGAAAAGTGAAAGTAAAGTCGCTTAGTCGTGTCCGACTCCCAGAGACCCCATGGACCGGAGTCTAGCAGGCTCCTCCATCCATGGGATTCTCCAGGCAACAGTACTGGAGTGGGGTGCCATTCCCTTCTCTGTCGATGGACACGAGTTTGAGTAAACTCCGGGAGTTGCTGATGGACAGGGAGGCCTGGCGTGCTGCGATTCATGGGGTCACAAAAAGTCGGACACGACTGAGTGACTGGACTGAACTGAAAAAGCCTGCAAAGCTCCTGGCTTTTCCTGTAGACATATTTACTTTTTAAACTTGGGTGTGATCATTTCCTTAACAATTAGCCGGATTTAAGCTATGAACATACAATCAGCACACTTGGGTTCTAGTACTTATTTGGTTTACTATTATCTTTTTAGCCTTAAGGAAATAGCGTATTGCCTCAGTCAGTTTCCTTCAGAGATTTATATTGATAGAGAGGGTCAAAGGGAAAGTGAATGTGAGGATATTTGTAGAATAAGAAAA
Organism: Cervus elaphus; assembly: GCF_910594005.1. Taxonomy (NCBI): domain Eukaryota; kingdom Metazoa; phylum Chordata; class Mammalia; order Artiodactyla; family Cervidae; genus Cervus; species Cervus elaphus. The sequence goes on along the minus strand of NC_057829.1, from coordinate 48,229,950 downwards.
ACATCACTGTAAAAAAAAAGAGAAAAAAGTCACTGTAGGAGCAAGTAGTGACTTTATCAAAATAATGAACTGGGTTTGCAAAATACGTTGACAAAACAATGTTTCCAGGAGAAAATACTTAGTGGTTCATCACAAATAACATTTAGCCTGTTTAATTATAGTGACTTCAGAAACTTCAGAAAAGAGTACATTTCTTTTAATGTGAGTTACTTTGGGAGCACTTGCCTTAATAGAAACTGCATTTGATCCTGGACTAGTCTCAACTGACAGGATTAAACTTATAAATCACAAAGATTTAAGTTGAATATTTTAGGGTGAGGGCTATATATAAATTCTGACATTCTTTAAATGTAAACTATCAAGTTAGTTAGAGTTACAAGTTAACTCGCTCATCTCTATCAGCACATGGTGATAACTGAGCTTTCAAACAGCGAAAGAACAATATAATCCTATTATAAATGGGTGACAAATCCCAAACCTTTCTGAGCTATATAACCTAACAGACAAAAAGAAAATTCTTTTCAACATGATTTTTTATTCAAGAGCTCACACTTGACTGCCAGCCTAATTGGATACTACCATAGAAGTTCATCTGATAGATATCTTAGTACAAAGCCAGGCTCGGAAGGTCTAGAAGGTGCGCAAGTATCAATTTCATAGCATTTCATTTTCAATTCCTCTTGTATAAAAGCACACTAACGCAGCACTGACAGAAGTAGAGTTACATTAAGACAGTACATGAACAGGATTCAAATAAGCCCTCTGACAGGAGGAATCACTGTTTGGTTCAAAGTATTTGTGAAAGGCATTTCACTTGAACATTAACACAAGGTGAGGGACAGAAATGTCTTTATTAAGGAAGAGAAATGCTATGATCATATGCATGTGTATTGATAATAACTGTGTCATAAATACTAAAAGTACTGAGTTCTCACATTTATTACGGTGTATTTGCATTTAGATCTTGGTTCTTTTATTGTTTGATCAATTGACAAGCTTTCATCTACTCTTGGCCTCAGTTTCTTTACATGAACAATACATGTGAGAATGGTAATAAGCACCTCACTATTTGATGGGGTGAAAACAAGAAAACACATGCATAGTGCTCCACAAACAATTGGTGCTCAGTACAGGTTAAGTATTATGATAAAGGTGTTCAACTGTAACTCCAAGTAAGAGGAAGAATCACTGTTTCTATTCAGAAGTTCTTTTTTGATTTGACTGACTTTGTGTGTTTTTCTCCTAATCTTTAGAGAAAAGGGGAGAAAATCAAACACAACAAGCAGAGGAGGGGAAAAGAAATAAAACTTCAGGTGAGTCATGAGCACTAGCACAGTTCAAGGAGATATATGTAGGAGGAGGAAGTCAGTAGTCAAACTAATGTGCACTTGGAGAAGGCCTGGTCACTGGACCACAGAGAGGACTTACACAAGACCGACCTCTGCTGTGTGGAAACAGAAGTACATGAGGCCTTTTATACAGTTATCTGCTTATCTTTAGCATACCGTTTAGAAGAATACACTGTATAGTCATATGCTTGCATGAAAGAAGGTTGACTAGTAAGTATATTTTTCTTTCAATAATGACACTATAGACAATTCTAAGTTATAAAACCATTTCTAAGTTATAGGTTTTCCTATTGGTATCAATCCCGTTCTGTTTGATTGATCTCATACTGCTCTCCTCCAATTTATTATATTCCCTTCTAAGCACTATAATTCAGTCAAACAGGCCTTTCCATTCCTCAAACCAGGTTCTAAGCCTGTACACTTTTCTATGCAATGCAATAAAATCTTCACCCCCACTAAATTCCCATGATTGACTCCTAATCATCATTTAGCAGTTTAAGTAAGTGACCCTCACAAAAAATTTTCCTGACATTATAATGTAATTTTCTCTTCCCTGTACAATCCAGAAATATTCTGCTTTATATTGTTTTCATCACTATGTGAAATGATCATAACTATACAAGAACATGGTATCACTTGATTCCTTGTTTTCACCACACTACTTGATCACAATTGTGCTTAGTCACTCAGTCGTGCCCAACTCTTTGCAACCCCATGGACTGTAGCCTGCCCAGCTGCTCTGACCATGGGTATTCTCCCAGCAAGAATACTGGAATGGGTTGCCATGCCCTTCTCCAGGAATCTTCCCAACTCAGGAATCGAACCCAGGTCTCCTGAATTGTGGGTGGATTCTTTATTGTCTCAGCCATCAGGGAAGCCACGCAGTTGTTCAGTAAAGGCTCAATTAATAAATTGTCAAACAAATGAAAAAACAAACAAATTAAAAAAAAATGGATCTGACAAAGATGAGCAAAAGATAAACAGATTTTATGTTGTTCTCTTCCCTGTGTTATCTTTAGATAAAGTTATACATTGTGGAGAGTTCTGGTTCCAATCAAGGTCCCAGATCACACCTGTTCCAATTTACCATTTAGTCTCTAACCCAGAACTGTTTACTTTCTTTAGATATTGCAATTCCCTTTCCATTATTTCTGTATTGTGGTATGCCATGAAATTGATAAGAAACATATGAATAAATAAATAAACAATATCCCCAAATAACCACCAAACACTGGCATTTTTGTACTTATAATACTACTACTTGGGGTTAGATCTGAATTTTGTCATTATTTTTATTCACATTTTTCAAGTCATTAAATAAGCCAAACAGTTTTTCCTTTATTTGTTAGGAATTTGATTTTACTCAATAGACAAGGTGAGCCCTGATTTTCTTCCACGGTTCCTGACAACTGACCTGAAGAGCATCTGTGGGAAAATGAAGGCTAGGATATCAAGAGGAAGGTAGACAGGTTCTCAGGCCTGAAGTTCTTTATCAAGAGGAAGGTAGACAGGTTCTCAGGCCTGAAGTTCTTTATCAAGAGGAAGGTAGACAGGTTCTCAGGCCTGAAGTTCTTTATCAAGAGGAAGGTAGACAGGTTCTCAGGCCTGAAGTTCTTTGTCTTCCTAACTATTCCCATCTTCCCAAGGGCTAGATTCCCTTTCTTCTCTACTCCCTTTTCCTCCAGTCATGAAGTTAAAGCCTTGTCCTTCATCCCCAGGCTAACTTACATTTATTATACTTTTATTTTCCAGTGCTCCTAATGGAGATACTCAAGCCAAAAGAACTAAAATTGTATCCACTGGTTTTATATATATATATATGTATATATATATATATTTCCCATATCTTATTTTAATCTTACTTTATTCTTATTCATTCCATTTTTAAATGATCTTTCATTTTCTAACATTTGTACATTTCTGTATCCCACTACCTAAATATTCTTGAACTTTAAATTTTAAATAAAAGTTGAGTTTCGATTTTTGATTGAGTTTTAGATGATTTATTAACTTGAACATTATATCTCCTTTACAATAATAATATCTTTTAAATTTGTTTGTGTTCTAGACATTTCAGTATTTTATTCAAACATATTAATATTTATAAAAAGCGTTCAGAGTTATGCCAGAAAACTGTTTATCTATATATACAGATATGGATATCTGTATCTAAAACATACATATAGTATTATATCTATTCAAATGCCTGTGGGTGTAGTTTTGTTCTTTAACAATAACTTTGTTTTGTCCTGTTTTATTCTTTAATATAGTCTATTTTAAGCTTTGACCATCCATTTATCACTCTTTTTATTCCAATATATCCTATATATTCCAGCTTATACATGCACACGCACAGAGCTCAAACAGTACACAGTCACAGATGATATATATTTGTATATCTCCTTGTTGTTTAGTTATTTATATTTGAAACAAATACTCATTTTATCACATGGTTATTAATTTTATCACATGGTATTATCACACAAATGTGAAAATGAAGAGCTTATCTCCTTTATTGTATTGCTCTCATAAGTATGTTCTAGAAAGGTCATTCATGGGAACCTGTATTCATTTTGGGAAGCATGAAATTAATGTTCTTTAAGTGCCATATTGGGCTTTCCTGGTGGCTCAGATTGTAAAGAATCTGCCTACAATGCAGGAGACCTGGGTTTGATCCTTGGTCAGGAAGATCCCCTGGAGAAGGGAATGGAGACCCACTCCGGTATTCTTCCCTGGAGAATCTCATGGACAGAGGAGCCTGGTGGGCTACAGTCCATGGGGTCACAAAGAGTTGGACTTGACTGACTGACCAACACTTTCACTTTCAAGCCCCATATTGAATGAATTTAACCTCAAAAAATCCTCAGTCTTACACAAGTTCATGCTTTTTCCCCTAGTTATACACAAGATTAACTTTGTGATAAATGTTTGACTCCTAGAACAGCCTATGAGAACTTTTGAGCTAGGGAACATAAATCACATAAATCCACAGAGTAGAGGAGTTTCCAAAAGGTAGTTAAATCTTGCCCTTTGAAACCATGTGCTAGAGCTACAGAAAATTATTGCTTTCTGTGGCTACTGCTGACAAAGGGTCACTGGAATATAGGCATAAAGACAACGCTGGATTTCCGCAAAGTTAAAAGCCTCTTAAGAGTTATGTGTAGGGACTTCTGAAAGGTGTGGCTGGAGGCAATGGGAACACACTGATAAAAGCAGGCCACAGTACTTTGGCTATCTTCCTATACGCCCATGTAATAGTAAAGAAATTTACTACTATACATTTTATATCGCCACTCTTATTGTATATATTTTATTTTTACTTTAATACTAAAAGTTTCTCAAAAACAGTATTTGTAGTTTCATTTTTATATGCCAGAAACTCATTCTATGCATAAATTATAGTGGGTGCTAAATGATCATCTGACAAACGAATGAATCATAGTACACTATTATTTGAATTTTAATCAACTACATTTGCCTACTCAGCACCAACTCTGCTAAATGAGACACAGGATATGAAAAAGGAAAGGGGTCACACATATAAGAGATGAATCATTTAAAATCTATACATTCAAAGTTACATAGAGGGTTTAAGGCTAGGTTATGTCTCTGAGCAGCTGTGTGAGAGCCTTGGGAGTACTAGATAATTTGCTTAGGTTCAAATTCTTTCTTGTATTTTTAGTAATAAGTGACATCAGTCTATATTTAAAAGGGCTATACAGAGGATATAAGAATGTATTAATATATGAAATATTAATATATGAAACACTTTCACATGTACACGCCTGATAAATGTTTTTGGATATACAGTAAGCACTTAATAAATGATATTTAATTTTTCATTGATACAATTATAATAGTAATATTGCATATTAATTTAAAGTAACTTTGCAGTTTGAAATCATACCTGCAATAAAAGAAGATAAAAGAAGAGAGCAATAATAATAATCATGAAACTATTGCTCAAATTTCATTCTGTAAAGCAAATGTTTTCTGAGTTTAATAGCATACAATAAAGTGAAAAAGAATTAGGTAAATTAGAACAACGTATTCATTTATTCATTTCCAGTCTTTAGCTCTGTTGCACATTGTATCACCACAGAGTTTAATGTAATAATAAAAATAATAGAATACCCATAAAGTGAAGCATTAATAGTCTCATCTGATTACTACAGATATCAAGTTTTTGGAAATTTCCTTTTCAATTTTCTCAACCATTACAGCATTAAATATTCCCAGTCAACTGATCTGTATAAGGAGACATAACATAAGTACTGGCATCTATGAATATAACTCTATTTAAGGTACGTGCAACTATTTATTGATTTCATTACTCAAATAGCAGTTTTCCTATACTGACTTGGCTTGCAATGTTCTAAAGGCCTTGGATTTGAAATCTGAAGGCCCAGTCTTATTAAGGGCTGCTTATTACCTACATAACCAAGGACAGTATTATCCACACTAGTAAAATGAAATGCAAAACAAAATATCATTCAGGTTTATATTTAAAGATAAAAGAGATAATGCTGTAAAAGAACCATTACTTAAATATTATTTTGATATGTGTACAGATACAATAGAGTATGAAAATTTAGAAAATACAGATAATTTATATTTCTCTGAATTCTATATACGTTTGTACAAAAATACCAGCAAGAATGGATTTAATGAATAAATTTGAAAAGAAAAATGGGAAATAAGGGAAGTAAAAAAACAATAAGGAATTCTGGGATAAAACTTTTTAGAAACAAGGTTTGGAAGCCAAGAACTTGTTAATGGGCTAAGAATATTTAATAACATGTTTTGCTTCTTTAATAAAATAATAGTAGCCAATATTTATGGACAAAGTAGTAATATATTTATGTGTCTAATCTCTGTGATTCCCAAACAACCCAGTGAAACACACTATCATGAACCTCATAATTATAAGCCCCATATTAGTTTTATAATACCTAAGGTTCAAAGTATTTATTTAAATTGCCCAAGAGCACAGAAAAAGAATCAGCAATTCAAACTAGTCTGTGACTACAAAGGTCATGTAGTCCATTTATGATTTACTATATTGTTATATATTTCTTTATTAAGTAAGAAGTTACAGCAATATGCAATCCTAATACTTTTCTGAAGAATACTTTATACAACTCAAGAGATCTAGGTGTGTTATGAATACAGTCTTTTCTCCTAGTCAGTAAACTGATGATTGTGAGTAATGCCACAGTCTGAACATTCCTAATTCTTCCAGCCCTTCCTTTCCTATTTCAACTCATGCAATATCTTTGGACATGTCATGTTGGTAGTAAGAATATAATTTCAAAACAACACTGAGAAATCAATAGAATTCTATTGTGCCAATGTTTGTCTTGTACTAGTTGCAAAGCATCTAAGAATTAAGATAGAAAGGATTACTCTTTTCCTGTAAAATGTAAATAGGTGTGTATGTTTCTTTCAAGAGGGCATATTTCTTGTATTTCAAAAATTAATTGGCAGGTTTACTGAAAAGCAGAAACAACAGATGTGTATAGACATTATAAATCACATAAAAAGCATTCAGATCAACTTGTTTATTTAATTTTATAACATTACAAGTCAAGCTCCCCATAAAGCTGTACCAATTATTTCTACATTCTCACATACTTCATAATCTGTCACTCAAATAAAAAAGTCATGTTTCTGGGACGTCAAAGGTATTAGAAGATAAAGAACTGATAAAAGTAGGCATTTTTCACACACACACACACAAGTTGTTGGTTTGAACAATTCATATTCTGTTGGAAACAAGCTAGGGTATTTTAATATTTAAATATTTTAAGTTTCACATATTTTAAGTGATGAAATCCAGAATTAAGATATGCAACATGGTGACCATACCATATGCAAGTACTAGTTCCTATCTTACCAAGTTTCCAAAATTGTAAGATGCAAGCAGAGGTGCACTTTGAGAAAACACTAAGAATATAGTAGGGTACCATAAACATATATAAGAGAACAAAATGACAACCCTCTCCATTATTTTTGCCTGAGAAAATCCTATGGTTAGAGGAGCCTGGTGGGTACAGATCATGGAGTCACAGAGTTGCATATGACTAAAGCTACTCAGCATACATGCACATGTGTATTACAGAACAATGCTTGAGAGGAAAGACTCCATCAGAGATCCTTTTTGACTCTTTTAACGACATGAAACATGAGTAGTCACCTAGGAGTTATTAAAAAATAAAACTTTAGATGATTGTATTTATTTTTCAAAAGGACGTAATCAGCTAATCTTTCTTTTGAGAATTACAAAACTACCTACTGTTCTGTAGACAAATGCATTATCTGCTTCAAATATCAAGTCTGCAAGCATACACAGGCACATTGAGAATCACCTCTGTGTGTACACACACACACAGCTGAATCATATAAACCTCATCATACAATAGAGGGAAAAAAAATTAAGTCCAGTATTATTTGGTTAATTCATACTTAGTTTCTCAAAGTTTATTTCCTAAAATAGAGCCTTCCCCACTGAATAGGTACCTAGTAATATTAAATTACAACTTAAAGCTGTTAACAGCATATTTTTCTCCAAAACATACTATGATCTGAAAGACCTGGGATGTCAAAAGCAAATCAAGCACAATACAGTTATGAGCTTTTATTTACTTCTGATTCTATTCATTAACAAAGCTTTATGATAATTTTCATACTACCAATTTATATCTGTGAAACAAATGAAAACAAAAACATTTTAACTGTGAGCAAAAATAACAAAGGTGCTAAATTATTCTCATTTGAGATATCACAAGTACATTGCTTATTTTTGGATGGCTTTTTAACAGGCTCCCAAATCATTCTCACAATAAACAGAAATTTTAAAAATATCTCAAGATGTATTTTCCTCTGTCATCAGTCTTTTCCCACATGATGGCAAAATATCTGGATAAAAATTGAAAATATTTAGCAGCCTAATTGAAAGAGCTGCCCATAGGCAACTCAAAAGCTGGGTACCCCTATAGATACAAATAGGAGATAGCAATCAAAAAAGAAAAATAATTTTAAGATGTAAGTCAGATTATGTCACACCCCTGGTTTCTGGTTTCTTGTTGTATTTAAATAAATTCAAATATTCCCTATCTACTCCTAAAATTCCCTACCACTCTGACCACCTCTCCTTCCATCCAACTCTATTTTCATTAACCTCTAGCCATATTGGCCTAAATTGTCCCTCAAATATGTCAAGATTATTTTCCCTTTGTCTCTGACCACAGAGCATAATGCCCATTATTCTCATTATTCTCCTTGATAAGGCTGACATCAAATCATTCAGATTTTAACTCCAATATCACTTTCTTACAAAGGCCACACTGATATTCAATGCTAAGGTGACCCTGTGAGTGAGTGAGTGATGTCGCTCAGTCGTGTCCGACTCTCCGCGACCCCATGGACCGTAGCCTACCATGCTTCTCCGTCCATGGGATTTTCCAGGCAAGAGTACTGGAGTGGGTTGCCATTTCCTTAGTGTTTTCCAATTACATTCTCTAATATGTATCCTTATGGTTTTTCTTTTTTCAAAAGATTGCTTGCTGTATCTGTTCGCTTGTTTATTAGCTGTTTCACCACTGTCCTTTAAACCCCAAGAGAGCAGGGCCTTTGTTTTCTTACCTATGCCTCTGTGTCTAACAACTAGACGAGTTCCTGGTTCTTACAGGGATCTCAAAAATAGTGAAGCAAGTGAAATAGCAAAAATAGTAAATTCTTGGCCTGCTTTTAACAAAAAAAAAATTGAAGCTCAATTAGGACATTTGGATTAGTTTCTTTATAGTCTAGGCTAATTAGTTTTCTATTGATTCTTCAGCCCTTTCCTCTTATTCTTAATCCTTAAATTCTGTAGATTACTCTCAAGCATATATTATTTCAGATTGATTAAGAATAACTTGACCAAATTAAAGTTTAAAACATTTCTATTGTAATTAATATTCAATTTCTGTTTTTTATTTAATAATTAAATATTATTGATTTTTTTTGCAGGAGGGAAGATCACATATGAATCTTATTCAAAAATGGTATTTGTCATGATATATCAGTTTTCAATTACATTTGTCAGCAAAGTTTTTAAGTTTTACTTATATGCAATTTACCTATCACAAAATAACCATTGTATTATAAATCAGCATGAAGATCATTTTAAAGAAATGTTCTGCTTAAGAGTGTTTCTCTCTCATGTGTCCTTCAATATATCTTTCTTTGATCAAACTAGAAGTGTGACATTTGATTTTAAATTTTAACTGACATCATTTCTTGGATTATTCACTTCTGCTTTCTTCATTTCTAATTACATAATGGATTTCTCTCTCTTTTTTTAACCAAACTTTTCTCTGTTCTCTTTGGAATTTAGTTTCTAAGTTCTTTATATGCATGTAGGATAATATATTTTGTTTTTCTCTTAAAATTAGGCACATTGTTCTGTCTAGAGATAGCACTATGCATACATTTCTTTTGTTATGTTCTCTCTTTCATCTTATAAACGTTGGTATTCATCTTTTGATTTTCCTTTTTTCCTTAAAACTAAATTTCATTTAACTTTTATAGATTTCATGGGTTGTTGTTTCTTAATTATTTACTAGTTTGTTTTAAATTTTATGACATTTTCTCTGTGATAAATATTTTAAATATCTGGTAGGTAGTGGATAAGAAGGTATAATCTCTCTAGAATAAAGGAGGATGTATATGTGTGCATGTAAATGTGTGAGTAAAATGTTAAACTGCACATTTCCCATTGCATTAGTATATGAGGAAAAGCCCCATCTGGGGACAATTAATAATAAGTACCAAAATTCAGAAGTACTAAACATATAGTGGGTTGGGCAAAAGGTTTGTTTGGGTTTTCTGTAACATCTTACAGAAAAACCTGACCATCGTCAAAGGTGGCATCATCTAATAATTTAGTTTCCCTTCTCCATTTTACCCCTAAGCTTGTATATTTTGATATAATTATTCAACTGCACCTCTGCCTATGGGCATATTTGCCACTGAGAGAATCAATACAAGCCCTAAACCCACTGTGTGATGGAGCAGTGAGACTTCAAAGGCTGTTGCCAAATAAAAGAGTACTGAGAAAATACACAAAAAAATAATTTTTTAAGGCCAACTGAAAGTGCTAGACTCAAAAGAGATTCTGTGAAGATGGAGAGGGCCTTCTCTAGAATATCCTTAGTGAATGCAAGACTAGGTCACAATTTAATTAGAAAAATAAACATCAGAGATCATATAAATAAAAGTCAGATGTTTACATGGTTGCAGTATATCAGTATTCATTTCTTGCTTTGGTGGATCTTTTGGTAGTTATGTATAAGAACACATTGCTTATAAAAATATCCTCTGAATTATTCTAGAGTGAAGAAACATTGTATGGTATCTTCTTATATGGTTCATAAAAAAAAAAAGGATGCTCTTTTTACTGTTTTAAGTAGCTTTAAATCATTTAGTAAATTAAAGGTTTTACAAACCAAAAGCAAGGTAATGCTCAAAATCCCTCAAGGTAGGCTTCAGCAATATGTGAACCAAGAACTTCCAGATGTACAAGTTGGCTTTAGAAAAGGCGGAGGAGCCAGAGATCAAATTGCCAATCTGCTGGATCATAGAAAATGCAACGGAATTCCAGAAAAACATCTACTTCTACCTCATTGACTATTCTAAAGGCTTTGACTGTGTGGATCACCACAGACTGGAAAATTCTTCAAGAGATGGGAATACTAGACTATTGTACCTTCCTCCTGTGTAACCTATATGCAGGTCACCCTGCTTATTTAACTTATATGCAGAGTACATCATGTGAAATGTGAGGCTATATGAAACACAGTCTGGAATCAAGATTTCCAGGGGAAATATCAATAAACTCAGATATGCAGAGAGACACAACCCTAATGGCAGAAAGAGAAGAGGAATTAAGAAGCCTCTTGACGAAGGTGAAAGAGGAGAATGTAAAAGCTGGTTCAAAATTCAACATTCAAAAAACTAAGATCATGGCATCTGGTCCCATCATTTCATGGAAAATAGGTGGGGAAAAAATGGAAACAGTGGCAGACTTTATTTTCTTGGGCTCCAAAATCAATGTGGATGGTGACTGAAGCCATGAAATTAAATGATGCTTGCTCCTTGGGAGAAAAGCTATAACAAACATGGGCAGCGTATTAAAAAGCAGAGACACTGTTTATGGAAAAAGGTCCATTTGGCCAAAGCTATGTGTGAGGAAATTAACAAGATGGCACCAGTCAGGCTCTTTCACTCCATGCTCTCATGTCCTCTAGCTCCATGTTCTGTAAACTATGACTTTGCAAGGTTGTTTAGTGTCTGAGATCACTTATAGCACTGCATGTGTGCATCACGGAGAACTCACTTGATCACGGCCTACTTTGTGGGTTATGCCTGCATGAGTTTCACCATGAAAGCCCTTGCTGCTGCTACATTGAGGCTACATTGGAGCAGCATCATGGTTGTGTTATATGAGGTTATGTTATGGCTATATTATGGCTGTATCAGCCAGGAGAGAGGTTATGTTATGGCTGCTGCGCCAGCCAGGAGAGAATAAATGTGTTTGCAGTTCCTACAACTCCTGAAGTCTCCTTCCAGCCTCTTAGCTAGTGCCTTGCCTATCCTGGGCTCAATGAGCAGTGCACACAATGAGATACAGGCAGGCAATTGGGACTGAAACAGGTTCAGTTACACATGATGGTTTTCCCAGTAGTCTTGTATGGATATGAGAGTTGGACCATAAGAAAGGCTGAGTTCTGAAGAGCTAATGCTTTTGAACTGTGGTGCCGGAGAAGACTCTTGAGTCCTTTGAACAGCAAGGAGATCAAATGAATCAATTCTAAAGGAAATCAACCCTGAATATTCACTGGAAGAACTGATGCTGAAGTTGACGCTCCAATACTGTGGCAACATGATGCAAAGAGCTAACTCATTAGAAAAGATTCTGATGCTGGGAAAGACTGAAGGCAAGAGGAGAAGGGGGCAACAGAGGATGAGATGGTTGGATGGCATCATTGACTCAATGGACATGAGTTTGAGCAAATTACGGGAGATAGTCAAGGACAGGAAAGCCTGGTGTGCTGCAGTCCATAGAGTTGTAGAGTCAGACACAACTGAGTGACTGAGTGACAACAACCAAGCAAAAACAAGCTATTGTTTCAAGTGATTGAAATATCATTTGGGGCTCCATGCAATATATGTAAGTAAATTCTTTGAGTGCTAATTCCATTAAAATATACTTATCAAAAGAATGCAAATTATTTTAGATAATGTGCATGAGACTTTGGATGAATACCTTTGTTTTTCTCCTGTGAGCTGTAGTATCTTTGTTTATAAAATAGTAAAATATTAATATTTTGTATACACATGGAAGTATACACTGGTTTAACACCCTGAATAATAGGTGAAGACAGTTAATCAGATTTTCTGAAGGGAATTAGCTGATCTATGCCTTGAAGGCAATTTGAGGGAAAGAACATACATATGCATAAATAAAGGAACAGAAGGTAAAAATGTCAGATTCTTGGCAGACTAGTTAGATGAGTTAGTCTGAGATATATCAAGTTGTCAGGAGTTATTTTTAGTGAGATACAATGGAAGAGAGAGATGAATAGGAACTGTTTATGCAGAGTATGGACACTACTAATTGGAAAGTGTGTTAGTAAAGGAATGACATTTTTATTCTGCTGCATGTAGACTTGTTTGAATTATTGTGAGCTTGACTAATGCAGAGAACAATTAGAGTCAGTTATGGTAAGTAGATATCAGGGAGATGAAAGCAGGTGGCAATGGTTCTCAAAGGGAAATGAAAGAGTAAATTTTCAATCCTGCAATGGCCCAACTAGAAGATACTGATGACTAAACTCATGCGTCAGTAGACCACAGCAGGATATCTGAAGCCCTGGAGATCAGCACAGAGTCCATCAGTCCAGAAATACTTTACAGTTAAAAGAAAAAACGAAGAAACTCAGGATTAATTCCACTTGCCATGTCTAATTTAAAAAACCTGATAAAGTACATGAGTTAACTAGATTAAATTCAGGAAATAAAAGATGTACATGTATCTACATATAGAAATGTATGTGAGCTCTTTCAGCTCACTGTAATGATACATTTCATTATCATTACATGAATAAATGCTTAGGCATAAGTTAGTAAAACTGCTACAGAAGCATACATTTTGAAATGATTTTTTATAGATAGTGAGATACTCAAGAAGAAACCAATGAAATAGGAGTAGTGAAAAACAAATTTATACATAGATATATTCATGTGTGTGTGTTTATATATCCACTATATGTTTAAGTTACATGAGTCTATAGTGTTTAATATATAAACACACACACAACTTAAAGAATACACACATAAATGTATAATATATAGAACAAAAGAACTCTAATGGTTTTTCTGTCCAATATCTCAAAGGGAATGACTTTCTATTTAGAAGTCAACTTGTTAATATTCATTCCAGTTTGAATTTTATACATTTAAATATATAAAACATGTATTTTTGAATATACATGCAAATCTTAAATAATTTATTAAGCTTGTGTTTTGAAAAATATGTTTTAGGGGAATTGATAACTCTTCAGTTAAAAAGATTATTTTACTCTGATTAGATATTTGTCCTAGGAAAATAAATGCAAAGAGGTTAAGGACCTTGGATAAGGTTATATGATTGAAATGTTAATTTTCAAGTCTTTTTTTTAGTTTAATTCAAGTTTAGTTCTTCAAAGACCAAAGCCTCTCTTCATTTTATAAAATTTGAATGTTTGAGTGTTAAAGTACATTATTTTGCACCAGAATCAATTAAATAAAAGTTGAACCTAATTAAAAATAATTCATGAAAGAGAAACAGATACAACGCAATAAGACTTAAAGTCAACTCTTGTCATTTTTTTAATATTAACAGTAAGTTAAATGACACTAATTATCCTAATAAATAAAATAAAACAGAAGGAAAACAATACATTTTCTTCATATTCGCCTGAAGTAATGTTACCACATTGATTTTTTCCAAGTGTCTAGCTAAAGTTCCAATTAAAAACAAAGTGAAACATACAGCTACAATCTGAAATGTGAAAATAACCCTATGGCTCTAGAATCTTGGTTTATTTATTTATCTATTTTTTGTATTTTCACAGGATTGAGGATTTTGAATAAAATAAACAAATCCTATCCCTTAAATATAATTGGAATATATTATATATTATATATATACTATATATTAAATATAATTATAATTATATAATTATATATAATAAATTTATAAAAATATAAATATAATTATAATTATATTCCTCTATATAATTAATGGTATATAATATATGATTATAATAAAATTAATGATCATATATTATACAATTATATATAAGCATATTAATCATATATTATATATTACAACTAATATATGCAATCATAATCATAATTATATATACTATATAATTATATACAACACCAAATTGAAAACAAGTGGGAGTTTACTATCCTCATAAGGTTTCTGTGAAAAAAACAATGAGAGAATATTCAAACAAAACCTTTGGAAAACACAGTAATTTTAGTGCAGAGTCTGCAGAACAGAACTATAAGCTAAGCTCTGGTCTATAATGACAAAGTTATTAACTCATCAACAAAGAATGTCCCATGCCTTTAAAAGAGATCAGTTCCCTGAAAGTGTATTTTTTCAGAAATTTAATGTTATTACAGCAGATTATCCAAATGTAATATAAAACATTTCTTTTTTCACAGCACAAGTCAAAGTAACTATCCAAACTTTTAATAAAAAGTGTTATTTGCTCAGTCATGTCACACTTTTTGTGACCGCATGGATTGTAGCCCTCCAGGTTCCTCTGTCGAGGGAATTCTCCTGGCAAGAATAGTGGAGTGGTTTTCAATGGTGGATGGTGAGTAAATCCTATATTTGCTATTGTAGGGCACTAACTTATGAGAGGGTAAAATCGTAAGGGTATATTGCTATTAAAGGCATTAAAAAATCAATAATTTATTTTAGAAAAATAACTAATAATTTCTGCAAGCAGATTATGTAAGTAACACTGAGGGCTATAATATTCTGAATAATTATTTTGGCTTAATTCATTTGAAAAATATCTCCAGTACAAAAAGTAAATGCTATAGGAATGAGAATCTTTCATTAGTTGCCATAGAAAAGCATCAGCTTTTAAAATTTTTTATCAGTTGTTGGAGTCTGGGTATCCATCTTAAAAAATAAATAAATAAAAAGAAGAAGGGCAACGTTCATTTTAGAAGAAAACAGAGGTTAAGGGTAAATTCCTGTAATAATAAAGTCATACATTTTGGTTGCCACTTAACAGAAAAGAATGACATCTTATGTCCTAGAGGGCCAGGATCACAGCGTCCTTCAGATTTTGCCCTGGAGCTAAATCTCTATTTAAACACAAGAGTAAAATTGTTGTGACTGTAGGTAACAGCTTAAAGGGGCACATTAAAGTGATATAAATGTCCTTCCATAAACTGTAGGAGTTGAGAAATATTCACCTTCAAGGAGAGACTCTCTCATTTTTATGTACTTGAAGTAGGAGTCCTTCCTTATTCCATTACTACAACCAGCTCTTTGACCTTACACACACAGCATATTAAAAAGCAGAGACATTACTTTGCCAACAAAGTTCCATATCATCAAGCTATGGTTTTTCTGTAGTCATGTATGGATATGAGAGTTGGACCATAAAGAAGGCTGAGGGCTGAAGAATTGATGCTTTTGAACCATGGTGTTGGAGAAGACTCTTGAGAATCCCTTGGACTGCAAGGAGATCAAACCAATCAATCCTAAAGGAAATCAATACTGAACATTCATTGGAAGGACTGATGCTGAAGCTGAAGCTCCAGTTTGGCCACCTGCCGCGAAGAACTGACTTATTGGAAAAGACCCCGATGCTGAGAAAGATTGAAGGCAGAAGAAGGGGACGACAGAGGATGAGATGGTTGGATGGCATCACTGAGTCAATGGACAGGAGTCCGAGCAAGGGTTCATGAGTTCACCAGGAGCTGGTGAACAACAGGGAAGCCTGGTGTCCTGCAGTCAATAGGGTTGCAAAGAGCCAGACACGACTGAACAACTGAACAACAACAAATCAACAAAAACACAATGTGGAAATCACAGAGAATAAAACATTCAAAGAATCTGAAGAAACACAGAGGTCAGTCTTTTCTACATTATTTCAACTACATACTGCATGCAAAATTCTGCATTAGATTACTTTGGAAAACACTACATCTATAACCCTTTCTCAGATAGGCAGACATTAAGGTACAGTGTGTGCTCAGTCAGCTTAAGTCATGTCTAACTCTTTGCAGTGTTCTGGACTGTAGCACACCAGACTCCTCTGTCCATGGGCTTCTCCAGGCAAGAATACTGGAGTGGGTTGCCATGTCCTCCTTTAAGGCATCTATAATAAAGAATACTTTTCAATCATTTTAAATCTTTCTCTCTCTCTCTCTCTTTTTTTTTTTTTTGGCTAATATACTCTTTTATAGAGGAAATACCTACTAGCATCACACAGCTGCTCTCCATGGAATAATTCCTGAGATAAGCACAGATGATATTTTCTACTATGGTCTCATAACTTTTGAAAATAGCCACTTGCAATGGCTACTTCTAAAGAGTAAAATAGTATTAAAATATTTCCTCAAAAAGAGTCATTGCAGGACAGGATATTGTAATAAAACATATTAACCCTTGGTCATATTTTAGGTGGATAAAAATAACTAATGAAATTATGTTATATTTACATGAATATTATTAATTGCATTGAACATTGACAGATCTTATGTTGTAATTCTAAAGAGGCATTCTAAAATGACATTAAATTGAGGAGCAGAAAGAAAAAAAAAAAAAAGCTTAGTTTTCCATTCTATATAGTTTGTTAATAACATCTGATACAATTTCCTATAGCACTCCCATACAGAAAGTCTTACAATGCACTTTTAAAAAATGCTAATGCTATAGAGGTCTAAAGTAAATTAATCCTTATGGGTAATGACTTAAGTAGATTAAGCACTCAGTGATGCATATTTTTTGAGAGTTAAAATAAATTGCAAAGGGTACAATTACTAAAGCAAACATAACTTCATTTCAAATGACAGCTTCAAGTGCTGAATTTTTTAATTTCCCTACTTATACAAAAGAAGAAATTGTAAGAAATATTTACGCTACTTTTTGTATTGGCTCACAGACTGATTTCCTCACTCAGGAATTTTGTCAATTACTTTTGCTCCATATTTCTTGAGAGATAATAAGCAGCAAATTGGAGAAGGAAATAGCATCCCACTCCAGTATTCTTGCTTGGAGAATCCCAGGAACAGGGGAGCCTGGTGGGCTGCCGCCTACGGGGTTGCACAGAGTCAGACACGACTGAAGCGACTTAGCAGCAGCAGCAACAATAAGCAGCAAAAATAAATTTAATTCTTTAAATTCTTGTTTCACATTCTCATTTAATTACCTAATTTTCTTATTACTCTTCTAATAACGAATCAAATCCGTATTTAAAAACAAACAAACAAACAAAAAACTGAGGATCAAGAGAAAGGAATGCCTAATGGACAGTCTATCTCACCACTAGGGGTCATTGTCAGTGCATGAGAGACAAGTCAAACTCAAGGTTACAGTTTAGTTTACTAGGTAATAATTTGATACCAAAATATGAAAATAATTTTATGTCATTATACCTTCCCCCATTTCTAAAGCTTTATGTTTTAATATGACTCATCAGAATACAGGCAAATAAAATTTTCCACTGCATATCATCTGTGGTAAAGCACAGATACTGGAAAGGGAATGTGTGTAACCAGTGTAGCATAATTTCATCTTAATTTTCCTTGCATTAATATTAAATCCAAAAGAGATTATGCAATCAAAAAATAAAAATAGCCTTATCTACATATGAATAAACATATTCCTCACATATAACACCAATGGCTTTAACAATCATTAACAGTACAATTTCATAATCGGGGAGAGTAAACCTGAGTCTTTTCAGGGTTCTGTAGAAATCCTATTACTAACTTTCTGTAAAGAGGTAGTTGTGAGAATGCATTTAACTTTCAGAAAACTGGAAGAAAACATGCTATGCTTTAAGAAATTATTCTAATGTCAGATATATCTTAAAAAGCAAATCTGAATTCTAAATCCTATTTCTTTCCATAATACAAAATCTGGAGCACATTTAAGATTCCACTTTGCAGAAAAGATGAGTAGTCTCAAAAAAGATATGAAATATAGCAGGATGTGGAAGAGTCACATCCAAAATTCCTCTGCTATACATTATATTGAATAGAAAATAGTGTTTCTTGAACTTAAAGTTGACACAGACACGCCATACTTTTAAAACTGACCTTCATTATTTACAAGAAATGGAGTTCTTGGTAATATGTGAACTTGCAACATTCTAGATATGATTTGAGTATTCAACATCACTATCAGAAGAAGAGCAAGATGATTAAAGAGGAAAAAAGAAGCACCAAGAAAAGAATAGAGGCATTGTCTAATGATTCATGACAAAGGATTTTACAAAGAGGGAGAAATGGAAGGCAATAAAAAATCCTTACATGATTTTTATATATAGGTTACACTGATACCACATCTATGTATTACTTAACAAACACACATATAAGATCCACTGGGCTTCCCCAGTGTCTCAGCAGTAAAGAATCAGCTTGCAATTCAGGAGATGTGAAGATGTGTGTTAAATCACTGGGTCGGGAATATCCCCTGAAAAAGGATACGGCAACCCATTCCAGTAATCATGCCTAGGAAATTCCATGGACAGAGGGGCCTGGTGGGCTACAGTCCATGGGGTTGCAAAAGTCAGACACGACTGAGGGACTAAACAGCAACTGTATTAAGAACAGCTCATATAATTAATTTAACCTTCACACAAATCTCAGGGAGGTATTATAATCCTCATTTCCAGATGAGGAAATTGAGATACACATCTTATGTAATTTGCAGGATGCCACATGCTGTTAAGTGGCAAAAACAAGATTCAACTTCAAGAATTCTTAACAGCTATTGTATGTTGCCTTCTTTATACAGAAAGCCTGACATAAATAGACATTCATTATACAAATCTATGTATGCATTCCTCATTCCTCATATTTCAAATTCATGATTGTCCAAAACACACACAAGTGAAAAATGTTTGTTATGGAGATGTGTAGACATTTAGGGAAACAATGTTGATCAGAGAATTGGATTGTCTATCATAAGCAGCTGATACTAACATAGAGTTACAAAAATTTTGAACTAAATGGATAAAATCATAAGAAAACAATAAAGAATTTTAATTGTAATATGCCTCATCACTTGTTGAATTATTACTACAATGTATTCATCATTTGATTCAATATGTTTCAATCACAAAAGGCATCAACTTCTGAATGATGCATTTCCATTCAGTTCAGTTCAGTTCAGTTCAGTTGCTCAGTCGTGTCCGACTTTGCAACCCCATGAATCGCAGCACGCCAGGCCTCCCTGTCCATCACCAACTCCTGGATTTTACACAAACTCATGTCCATTACAATACATAAAAAATAGAATACATCCTACTTATATCCCCTGGTAGCATTAATGTACCTTAACAGAATCAGGTTTTCATTATCCATAATATTGGATTGCTTACTGTGAAATTTTTTTTTCATAAGAAAACTGTCTTTTCCTACTGATAAAATGGGAAGCAGGAGAAGGAAAATAAACTTGATTAGTAAAAGAAACAGATCATTATTATTACCTTTGTCATTATCAACTTCATTCAGTTACTCATTGCAGTAGATATACACAAATCCCTTTAGAAACAAATCCAAAATGAAATGTAAACCAAATAACAAAGATAATTAATAATTTTCCTTAAATATTCTGCAGTGACTTGCCAGGTAAAATTCATATTCCTCAATTTACAGCTCTTTGAGCAATGTTTTCTGTCTTTAATGACTTAAACAGCAAAAAATTAAGATTCAATACAATTTCCCCAAAATTTATTATATGCCTGATAAGTACTTAAGAACATTTACATATAAAATACAATGATAAATAGACACTGTATTCCAAAAAAGTTTTTATCTTATTAGGATCTATTTTATGGTTTAATTCAATATATAGTTTCAAATGAGAAACTTTCAGGCAAAAGAATTTTAATCACTTCTTAGTCATAGGTTTTAGAGTCCTTGAAGCAACTTTTCTTCAGTTTTCAAACAAGTGGATAAGTTTCTTTTAGATATTATGCATATATATTAGGAAATGTAGACATTGAGTGTTGTGTTTATTCACAGTTATGATTTGGTGTTTTTCATTCAGTTATTATCATACTCTTGGATCCACAGCTCTTAAGTTTCTTCCCTTTTGTAAAAGCAGTAGGAAATCAAGATCTGGGGTAAGGGAGGTGGGACAAAGAACTATAATTAATGGCAACTCATAAAAGAGAAACTACCTTCTATCATTGGTGTATTATGTATCTTTTTCCTAAGAATTGAAAGTCTTTTTAGCCTGAGAATTTTGAGTATTTTGCTAATCACTTTTGTTGAGTTTTCTTAATTTTTTAATTGGTGACTAATACTGGGAACAGAATGGGAATACCAGACCACGTGACCTGCCTCTTGAGAAACCTGTATGAAGGTCAGGAAGCAAGAGTTAGAACTGGACATGAAATAACAGACTGGTTCCAAATAGGAAAAGGAGTACATCAAGGCTGTATATTGTCACCCTGCTTATTTAACTTATATGCAGAGTACGTCATGAGAAACTCTGGGCTGGAAGAAGCACAAGCTGGAATTAAAATTGCTGGGAGAAATATCAATAACCTCAGATATGCAGATGACGCCACCCTTATGGCAGAGAGTGAAGAGGAACTAAAAGGCCTCTTGATGAAAGTGAAAGAGGAGAGTGAAAATGTTGGCTTAAAGCTCAACATTCAGAAAACTAAGATCATGGCATCTGGTCCCACCACTTCATGAGAAATAGATGAGGAAACAGTGGAAACAGTGGCTGACTTTATTTTTCTGGGCTCCAAAATCACTGCAGATGGTGATTGCAGCCATGAAATTAAAAGACGCTTACTCCTTGGAAGGAAAGTTATGACCAATCTAGATAGCATATTAAAAAGCAGAGACATTACTTTGCCAACAAAGGTCCATCTAATCAAGGCTATAATTTCTCCAGTGGTCATGTATGGATGTGAGAGTTGGACTGTGAAGAAAGCTGTGTGCCGAAGAATTGATGTTTTTGAATTGTGGTGTTGGAGAAGACTCTTGAGAGTCCCTTGGACTGCAAGGAGATCCAAACAGTCCATCCTAAAGGAGATCAGTCCTGGGAGTGAATTGGAAGGACTGATGCTAAAGCTGAAACTCCAATACTTTGGCCACCTGATGCAAAGAGTTGACTCATTGGAAAAGACCCTTATGCTGGGAGGGATTGGGGGCAGGAGGAGAAGGGGACGACAGAGGATGAGATGGCTGGATGTCATCACCGACTCGATGGACATGAGTTTGAGTAAACTCCGGGAGTTGGTGATGGACAGGGAGGCCTGGGGAGCTGCTGTCCATGGGGTCTCAAACAGTTGGACACGACTGAGCGACTGAACTGAACTGGGATTACAGTTGTGCTTATAGGTCATTCCTTTTATCCAGTTAGATTCATCATAGATATTTAATAAATATCACTCCTCTACAGCAAAGTCTGTCTTTGCTACCAAACCTAATATAAAACAGTGGGGCTGTGAATTGGTGTATTTACTACTATCTTTGAAATTTTAAAACATATGGATATTAAAATTGAGCTCTTGTTTATAAAGTTTGATTCCCAGAGTTTCTTATGTTAAAAAAAAGTGCTATTAACAGTGAAGTGTTTATATAATCTTATAATATTTCTATTCTATTTGTATTCATACTTTATTCCATTGACTAAGCCATACCAAATGATTTTAACTTAATAAATGTATCTTCACTACATTTGGAGTAGATCTACATTTTTCTTAGAGCTACTTATGCAGTTATTTATACTACATAAGTTTGAATTGTTAATATTAAATACTATTTTCATTTTAAGTATATAATATAATATGGTATGTGTGCATGCTAAGTCACTTCAGTCATGTCCACCTCTTTGCGACCCTATGAACTACAGCCCATCAGGCTCCTCTCTCCAAGAGTTTCTCCAGGCAAGAATACTGAAGTGGGTTGCCATGCCCTCCTTCAATAAAGTGATATACATATATTTATTCTCATGTAGTCAATTTACTAATATGAAGTTTCTTACTTTTATATTCTTTTAATGTTCATTTTAATGTATTTATGTTGTATTTAATGGAATTTTGTACATCATAACATTTTATCATGTTCATTGTAGAGCAAATTTTTATCACTATAAATAACTTAAAATGATTTATATTTAAATCTATACATTTTTGAACTTTTATTTGAGAGTTTTCATTATCAATTCAACAATTCTATTCAATTTTTTTTTCATGTGGATATTCAGATTTTTTTACTTTAAATATTTAAACTTAAAACAATCTGTTTTTCTTGGATGTTCACTTAAAATTATCTGTCTCAACTATGAATATCTTAGCTTTTGACTTTGCATTTTATTTTTTTACTTATAAAATAATTATATATTATATGTATGTAATATATAAAATAAAATAACTAAAAGTTATTTCTAGAAATTTTAAGGCCTAGGCAAAGAATTAATTTTGTCCTATAGTAAATACTACTAAAAAATAAGGTATTCTATAAAACAAACAACCCAATTTAAAAAATGGGTAGAACTGAATAGATTTTTTCCAAAAGAGGAAATGCATATAGCTAATAGGCACATGAAAAGTTGCTGACCATAAAGAAGGCTGAGTTCTAAAGAACTGACGCCTAATTGTGGTGCTAGAGAAGACTCTTGAGAATCCCTTGGATTGCAAGGGGATATAACCAGTTGACCTTAAAGCAAATCAACCCTGAATATTCATTGGAGGGATTGATGCTGGAGCTGAAGCTCTAATACTTTGGTGACCTGATGAGAAGAACCCATTTACTGAAAAAGACCCTGATGCTGGGAAAGACTGAGTGTAAAACAAGAAGAGGTGGCAGAAGATGAGATAGTTGGATGGCATCACTGACTCAATGGACTTGAATTTCAGCAAACTCTGGGAGATGGTGACGGAAGGGTAGCCTGGTATGCTACTGTTGATGGGGTCACAGAGTCAGACATGACTTAGTGACTGAACAACAACAAATTCCTAATCATCACAGAAATGCAAATCAAAACCACAGTGAGATAACACAGCAGTCAAAATAGCTATCATGATTAAAAAAAAAAAAAACAACAGAAAAGAAAGAAAAAGACTAAATGTTTGTGAGCATGTAGAGAAAATGAAACCCTCATGCAATGGTGGTGGGAATATAAACTGATACATCCACTGTGAAAAATTGTGGAGGTTTCTCAAAAAATAAAACCTAAAAATAGAACTAACATAGGTGGGTGTATATATCCAAAAAATATGTTAATTTGAAAGATATACACACCCCAGTGTTCACAGCAGCATTAATTACAATAGCCAAGACATGTAAATGAGTTGTGTCCATCAACACATTAATGGATAGAGAAAAGTGAATACTACTCAGCCATAGAAAATAATAATTCAAGGATATTGTACAACATGGAGAATATAGGCAATCTTTTGCAATAGCTATAAAATTTTTGTATATCCTGTAAAATATTAACAATATTTTGTAAAAGCTATAAAATAGCTTTAAAAATTACATAAAAATGGAAAAAACAGAAATAAATGCTAACTGACAAAATATTAAGATGAATGCCATGAATATCATGTCACATTTGCTTTTGTTGTACAATATTTTTAGTGGCCCTAAATACTTAAGTATTTAGTATTAGTATTGATCTGCTACTTTTCATACAAAGGGTGGATGAATTCTCTACAATCTGGCTGTTCAGTAAAACTTAACTGAAATTTTAAGCAGGAGGCATTTTTATTTTCCAAAGCTCATAACAAAATGCCCACAGCCTGTTGAATATTTTATCTATTAAAAGAAAAGAAAGTGAAGTTGCTCAGTCTGTCCAACTCTTGCAAACCCATGGACTGTAGCCTACCAGGCTCCTCCATCCATGGGATTTTCCAAGCAAGAATACTGGAGTGGGTTGCCATTTCCTTCTCCAGGAGATCTTCCTGACACAGGGATTGAAGCTGGGTCTCCAGCATTGTAGGCAGACACTTTACCTTCTGAGCCACCAGGGAAGTCCATATTATCTACTAGGAATCTACTAAATAGAATAGGGGTCTTCTTTTGTTTTATGTTTATCTACACATAGAACAGGAGATTTTATATTGGGTAATATGAAATAGTCTGTCATTTTTTTTTCCCCCTTGAAATACTATCAACCCATGAAAGATGATTTTGTTGAATGGACATTCTCTAAAGGATATATAAATAGGAAATCCTAGGATCCCTGAGTAAATGCTGATTCATAAAAACTGATGGGTAAATTTTCAGGAATTCTGCAAGGTTGGTATTAAAACCTGGTTAGCTTGAAATCAGCCATGGTGGGAGTATTTACCCACGTATATCATTAATTGCTACGAATGAGAACTAGCCCTGGATGATTAATACATCCATACAAAAACCAGAAAAGAGTAAAAATTTTTGTTGTCAGACAAAAAAATTAAACTACCAAAAACTCCAAACAAGCTGTATGAAAAAGAGGACTAGTATACACATGAACATATAGTCTACACACAATTTTTTAAAGCCTTCTCAACTATAACGTGATTGCTCAAAGTACAACAAAAACGTACCAATTCCCTCCACAAAGTGAGAACACCCCAGAGTCTCCTCCTATTATTAATCTATATCCAAGGCTAGGCTTTCTTTGTGAATTCCTTTTGGTCAATATGGATTTAGCTCATTATGCTTAATTGATCAATTTAATTTACTCCAACAAATTCAATAAAGAAGATGCGGGAAATAGAAAATGTTAGTACACACATTTGGTAAAGAACAGAAGGTAAAAGCACGTAGAATAATCTCGTCTTAAAATAGATAGATTGCTTTTAAACATAGAAACCACCTATCCTATTTTATGCATAGAATTTTGAGTCAATCTCACTGACTCAAGTTTCCTCCCTAGAAAGATAACCCTTAACAGATATATTCCATGGCCACCTCTTTGTGGTGTGTAAGAAAGGATTCTCTTAGAGGCTGCAGCCCATTAGAAATAAGCATACTTGTTGTTAGTATGAGTTTGAAGGCCTGGAGATTACCTTGATTGCTGAATAAATATAGGTCTAATTATCAGTATTGGTTTTTCTAAGAGTTAAGTATGAAACTTCAGCCTGTTGATGGTTGATTAGATGACAGAAAAAGGCATGTGTTGGAATAGAGACTGAAACTCTGGTAATAGGCTTATCAGGATACTTATTAAGTCAGTCATACATGAGAAATTTTTTACAATATTTGAGTTAGACCAGACAAACTATGGATTTTTAAGAAAAAATATCCATAGAAACAGAGAAAAGTTACTGTCCCATAGTGATGTGGAGGAACTTTGATTTCTGATTACACTTTTCTTTTTTAATTTATTCAAGAAGAACACAGACTGCCATATTGAAAATAGTATTATGGTGTTGCAATCAGGTGTGATATTTCTTCTAAAAATATACTTTGCTATTGTGTGCTGTATTTTTTTAAACAAAAGAGACTGAGAATCAAAGAATAAATTTATGGTAAAGTTTACTTTTCAATATTTTTCAAATTAATATACTGTTAAATGTAAAACACTTTTAAAGCCTTTCAAAATAACATTTATTTCTTAAAAGTTAATATGTGCCTAATAGGAAACCAAAAACCACAAGAAGCAAAAAATAGAGTCATTCATAATCACAGGCAGTTTACCATCTGATATGACCTTTTAGGTCTCATTTGTGTGTTTTCACAACTAGGCATCCATTTTTATGTAATTAAGATCATGCAGTTATGTATCATGCTCTTTCACACAAAATGAATATCTACCATTCAACAAAGCACTTTTAATTGGCTAAGTTTCCTACTGAAATAACAACTAAATCTTAGTAATGAGAAATCATCATCAGGCTTTAGGTACAGAACTAAAGTATTACTTCCTTTCACATACCACTGAAGACAACTGAGTCTTATATTGACACATATATTCCAAGAATGCCTAAAAATGTTGCAATCTGCCTAGCTATAATTACATTATTAGAATAGAGGAAATAATGGACTTTAGATGTTAGACAGCAGTCCCTGTTATGATGATCATTTCCATATTTAAGTATTTCATGGAAGCAGCAGAATCCTTGACATGAACAGACTATGATGATCGGCATATCAATCAGTAGCCAATAAACATAGACCAGTCCAGAGCCCTCATTCAATATTGTGTGGAGTGAGACTGAATTTTCCATGAGCTCAGAGTCATGGTGAGCTTTACTCAGATTTAAATAATTTCTTCTAAAAAATGAATGCGTTATTCATTGAAAATCTGTGCTCATGAACTAAGATTCACAGCTACTTCAGAGAGTTTATAAGAGAATATGTAGTTTGCAAAAATAGTTTTGTCTTCAGAAGATTTGATTTGCAAATATCTTATATGCTTAAACATTATTTATTAATAGCTTACCTTTTTAACTTCTTAACAGGGTCTGATTTTATCCAATACATCACATATTATTACCTTGAACTGACTTACATTAATTCTAAAATAACATTATTGAAGCATGATAAATGACTATGATTGGAAATATTCCATATTATTTTTTCAACTTCATAATTATTACTGTTTCAACTCCATTAGTTAAATTTTCAGGCATAAAAAAAGAACAGGCAATACTAACAAAAATATCCTACTGGAATGACACAAAGTTGCTCATTTACCCTCAGTCCTACTACAAAAATAACTCCATTCTACCTCACACAGTGAGAGGTGATGAGGATGATGAAAATCCTAAACCATTTTTCACTGCCTAGTAAATACATGTCTTCCATTTCCTTCAGCTTTCCAGGTTAATGTTATTACTTAAAAGTAAATAATTCTTAAAGTTCTTTCTATATTTGATTCATTCAGTTGTATAGATATTGAAGAGAATAATTAGTTTCAATAATTATATATATATATATATATATGTGCATAAAATATATTTTATTTAATGGAGTATTCCATAATATACTCCAAATATATATCCATAAAAATAACAAAGACTGAGATAGACTTGGAGGGTATTATGCTAAGTGAAAAATATAAGACAGAGAAAGACAAATACTGTATTATATCACTCAAATATGGAAACTAGAAATCACAACAAACTATATTTTTCAAATATAACAAAAATGAAACAGATTCACAGATAAAGAGAACAAACTAGCAATTACCAGAGGGGAAAGGGAAAGGGGACAGGCGATATAGCGGTAGCGGATTAGTAGGTACAAATTATTATGTATAAAGTAAGCTACAAGAATATACTGTACAACACAGGGAATATAGCCAATATTTTATAATAACTATAACTGGAGTAAAACCTTTTAAAATCATGAATCACTATACTGTAAACCTGTGACTTACATAATTTGTTGTCACTGTTTAGTTGCTAAGTTTTATCTGACTCTTGTGATCCCATGGACTGTAGCCCACCAGGCTCCTATTTCCGTGGGACTTCTCAGGCAAGAATACTGAAGTGGGTTACCATTACCTTTTCCAGGGGATCTTCCTGACCCAGGGATGGAACACAGGTCTCCTGCACTGGCAGGCAGATTCTTTACCACTGAGCCACAAGGGAAACCCCACTTACATCCTATTACATATCAAGTATATTTTTTAAAGAATTCAACAGATTGTGTGTTTTTATATTTATTATATTTTTCACATTTTACAAAATTACATACTTAATATAAAGAATAAAAATTCCACCAAAATCAAATAAGCAGAAAAAAAACTAGGGCTTTCAAGTCTACTATTAAGACATAAGCATTGTAAACACTTAATGCAGGCCTTTCATGCTTTTAATCTATGCATATAGATGCACATATTCAATATATTAATTGTATAATAGCAATCATTACTTCTTCATTATCATTATAGCACCCATTTTCTGTCATCAAATATTTTAAAAAAACATTTTCAGTGCCTGCATAATTTTACAAGATATTGGTCCCAATTATCCAATCCTGAAGGAAGTCAACCCTGAATTATCTTTGAAGGGACTGATGCTAAAACTCCAATACTCTGGCCACATGATGTGAAGAGCCTTGGAAAAGACCCTGATTGGAAAAGACCCTGATGCTGGGAAAGATTGAAAGCAAAAGGAAAAGAGGGCAGCAGAGGATGAGATGGTTGGATGGCATCTCAGATTCAATGGACAGGAATTTGAGCAAACTCCAGGAGACAGTGAAGGACAGGGAAGCCTGGTGTGCTGCAGTCCATGGGGTCACAAAGAGTCAGACATGACTTAGTGAGTGAACAACAACAAAAGCGCTTAATTGCTTAAGGGACCAGAAGAGTGTAGAGAATAAAATCTTTATACTTTTTTTATCTTGGCTCTTCCTGCTTTCATACTCAGTTGCCTCAGGCAAGTTAATTACAATGTATCAGTTCAATTCAGTCCCTCAGTCATGTCAGACTCTTTGGGACCCCATGGACTGCAGCACGCCAGGCCTCCCTGTCCATCACCAACTCCTGGGGTTTACCCGAACTCATCTCCATTGAGTCGGTGATGCCATCCAACCATCTCATCTTCTGTCATCCCCTTCTGCCACCTTCAATCTTTCCCAGCATCAGGGACTTTTCAAATGAATCAGCTCTTTGCATCAGGTGGCCAAAGTATCGGAGTTTCAACTTCAACATCAGTCCTTCCAATGAACAATGAGGCCTGATCTCCTTTCGGATGGACTGGTTGGATCTCCTTGCAGTCCAAGGGACTCTCAAGAGTCTTCTCCAACACCACAATTCAAAACCATTGATTCTTTCTGGCTTACTTCACTCTGTGTAAGGGGCTCCAGTTTCATCCATCTCATTAGGACTGGTTCAAATGAATTCTTTTTAATGGCTGAGTAATATTCCATGGTGTATATGTACCACAGCTTCCTTATCCATTCATCTGCTGATGGGCATCTAGGTTGCTTCCATGTCCTGGCTATTATAAACAGTGCTGCGATGAACATTGGGGTGCACGTGTCTCTTTCAGATCTGGTTTCCTTAGTGTGTATGCCCAGAAGTGGGATTGCTGGGTCATATGGCAGTTCTATTTCCAGTTTTTTAAGGAATCTCCACACTGTTTTCCATAGTGGCTGTACTAGTTTGCATTCCCACCAACAGTGTAAGAGGGTTCCCTTTTCTCCACAGCCTCTCCAGCATTTATTGCTTGTAGACTTTTGGATAGCAGCCATCCTGACTGGTGTGTAATGGTACCTCATTGTGGTTTTGATTTGCATTTCTCTAATAATGAGTGATGTTGAGCACCTTTTCATGTGTTTGTTAGCCATCTGTATGTCTTCTTTGGAGAAATGTCTGTTTAGTTCTCTGGCCCATTTTTTGATTGGGTCATTTATTTTTCTGGAATTGAGCTGCAGGAGTTGCTTGTATATTTTTGAGATTAATCCTTTGTCTGTTTCTTCATTTGCTATTATTTTCTCCCAATCTGACGGCTGTCTTTTCACCTTACTTATAGTTTCCTTTGTAGTGCAAAAGCTTTTAAGTTTCATTAGGTCCCATTTGTTTAGTTTTGCTTTTATTTCCAATATTCTGGGAGGTGGGTCATAGAGGATCTTGCTGTGATTTATGTCGGAGAGTGTTTTGCCTATGTTCTCCTCTAGGAGTTTTATAGTTTCTGGTCTTACATTTAGATCTTTAATCCATTTTGAGTTTATTTTTGTGTATGGTGTTAGAAAGTGTTCTAGTTTCATTCTTTTGCAAGTGGTTGACCAGTTTTCCCAGCACCACTTGTTAAAGAGGTTGTCTTTTTTCCATTGTATATCCTTGCCTACTTTGTTGAAGATAAGGTGTCCATAGGTTCGTGGATTTATCTCTGGGCTTTCTATTCTGTTCCATTGGTCTATATTTCTGTCTTTGTGCCAGTACCATACTGTCTTGATGACTGTGGCTTTGTAGTAGAGACTGAAGTCAGGCAGGTTGATTCCTCCAGTTCCATTCTTCTTTCTCAAGATTACTTTGGCTATTCGAGGTTTTTTGTATTTCCATACTAATTGTGAAATTCTTTGGTCTAGTTCTGTGAAAAATACCGTTGGTAGCTTGATAGGGATTGCATTGAATCTATAGATTGCTTTGGGTAGAATAGCCATTTTGACAATATTGATTCTTCCAATCCATGAACACGGTATGTTTCTCCATCTGTTTGTGTCCTCTTTGATTTCTTTCATCAATGTTTTATAGTTTTCTATGTATAGGTCTTTTGTTTCTTTAGGTAGATATACTCCTAAGTATTTTATTCTTTTTGTTGCAATGGTGAATGGTATTGTTTCCTTAATTTCTCTGTTTTTTCATTGTTAGTATATAGGAATGCAAGGGATTTCTGTGTGTTAATTTTATATCCTGCAACTTTACTATATTCATTGATTAGTTCTAGTAATTTTCTGGTAGAGTCTTTAGGGTTTTCTATGTAGAGGATCATGTCATCTGCAAACAGTGAGAGTTTCACTTCTTCTTTTCCTATCTGGATTCCTTTTACTTCTTTTTCTGTTCTGATTGCTGTGGCCAAAACTTCCAACACTATGTTGAACAGTAGTGGTGAGAGTGGGCACCCTTGTCTTGTTCCTGATTTCAGGGGAAATGCTTTCAATTTTTCACCATTGAGGGTGATGCTTGCTGTGGGTTTGTCATATATAGCTTTTATTATGTTGAGGTATGTTCCTTCTATTCCTGCTTTTTGGAGAGTTTTAATCATAAATGAGTGTTGAATTTTGTCAAAGGCTTTCTCTGCATCTATTGAGATAATCATATGGTTTTTATCTTTCAATTTGTTAATGTGGTGTATTACATTGATTGATTTGCGGATATTGAAGAATCCTTGCATTCCTGGGATAAAGCCCACTTGGTCGTGGTGTATGATTTTTTTTAATATGTTGTTGGATTCTGTTTGCTAGAATTTTGTTAAGGATTTTTGCATCTATGTTCATCAGTGATATTGGCCTGTAGTTTTCTTTTTTTGTGGCATCTTTGTCAGGTTTTGGAATTAGGGTGATGGTGGCCTCATAGAATGAGTTTGGAAGTTTACCTTCTTCTGCAATTTTCTGGAAGAGTTTGAGTAAGGTAGGTGTTAGCTCTTCTCTAAATTTTTGGTAGAATTCAGCTGTGAAGCCATCTGGTCCTGGGCTTTTGTTTGCTGGAAGATTTTTGATTACAGTTTCGATTTCCTTGCCTGTGATGGGTCTGTTAAGATCTTCTATTTCTTCCTGGTTCAGTTTTGGAAAGTTATACTTTTCTAAGAATTTGTCCATTTCATCCAAGTTGTCCATTTTATTGGCATAGAGCTGCTGGTAGTAGTCTCTTATGATCCTTTGTATTTCAGTGTTGTCTTCTCCCAGCAATCTTGATTCCAGCTGGTGCTTCCTCCAGCCCAGCATTTCTCATGATCATCTAGTCCCTTAAATCTATTTCTCACTCCACTGTATAGTCATAAGGGATTTGATTTAGGTCATACCTGAATGGTCTAGTGGTTTTCTCCACTTTCTTCAATTTCAGTCTGAATTTGGCAGTAAGGAGTTCATGATCTGAGCCACAGTCAGGTCCTGGTCTTGTTTTTGCTGACTGTATAGAGCGTCTCCATCTTTGGCTGCAAAGAATATAGTCAATCTGATTTCAGTGTTTCTTGACTTCCTACTTTAGCATTCCAGTCCCCTATAATTTAAAGGACATCTTTTTTGGGTCTTAGTTCTAGAAGGTCTTGTAGGTCTTCATAGAACTGTTCAGCTTCTTCAGCATGGAAGACAAAAATTCAGACTCTCCTTTATTTAATATAAAATTATTATTGTTATTTTGGTGAATCTGCAGGTAATCTTGCCTTCTATTATAGTCAGTAGAAGCAACAGCTAAGTCTTAGAAATAGTTAACAATATCTGGAATATTTTGTTTTTCAACAGGCAAAAGCTATTGGCCTCAATTTGTCAATCAAAATACCCAATGTTATGCTCTAAAGGACAAAGGAAAACAAGGGTCCTTTTTGGTATAGACCAATTAGTGTGGCACAGAGGTACTATCTTCTAGGCTCCAAAAAAGCAAAGTTCTCTCATTTCCTATAATGTGTGAACAGTTTATCCAATTTCAGTTTGGCAGTGTCCTTATTTGAACCTCAATGTCTGGAGGGAAAGAAAAAGCCTTTTGCACCATTCAGACTCAAGAATCAGTCTGGAACAAACATCAGTACCTGACACCAAAAGAGCTTCTGCGGAGATAAAGAAGCTAATTTGTAAAGGCTGTTAGGCAATAGAATCTAACAAGTAGAGAAAAACAAACTAAATTGGATAGAGCATCAAAAGCTGAAGAAGCATGAAAATACTATAGCAGGGTGCCATAAATGAGTTGCTCTGCAGTGGTCAACTTTGATTTTTTTTTTGTCTCATCTGGTAGGGTAACTCTTCAACTGAATCTATGTCTAAGAAGGAACAGAAAAATCACTTTGCAGCCAATTTCCCCAGTGTTTCTTAAGGCTGAAAAAAAAAAAAAAAAAAAAAGTACCTTTAGTAGCTTCCCCCAGTTATGAATATATAGTCCTTGTGAAGTCCACTTTCTGAGAGAAGGTGATATAAGAAATTCTGATGTTCAAGTGACTGTGACTAAAGCAGATGGTTAAAGGGGAACTGAAGATTACCACCTTCTGGAAAGGAAAAAACTAATACTCCAGCCCCCATTTTCTGAGATTAGAAGGTAAAGAAAACTGCCAAATTGACAAGTGTTTAATCTTAAGTGTCATCTTAACTAAGACCAGAGCACAGAGAAACTAGACCAAAATTAGCAACATGGCTGACTGCAGGACAAAATTCCAAATAGAAAAAAAAGTTTAAATGAAAGATTTGAGTTCTTTAGACAGACAATGTTGAATCTGTCCCAAGTCTCCTTGTTCTATCTTACATGCTACAAAGCAAATGTAAGTTGAGAAAGTGTGGGATGGTGATAAAGAAGTAGTAGAGAGCAACATATGAAAAAAATCAAAGGATGTTGCAACATAGATATTAAGAGAGGAATTATCATATGTTAAATATGATAGGTCAAATAAAATAAAAACAGATAAATGATTGCTATTCTTGGCAACACAGACATCATAGGAAATCTTGATTACAGCAACCTCAAAGAGAGCTGGCTACAGAAAACCAAATGGAGTACGGGAAGGACATGTTAAATAAAGAGATAAAAACTATGAAAGGCAGCAGTAATTTCAAGAGGGGTGTGAAGTCAGCTTGAGTTGTCTTATACTAGAGCTTACATGAATGTAGATATAAATGATTCATGAGGCAGAGAAAGAGGAACTGATGATTCAAGAGGATGTGGGGAAGATGTATGTAGGAAAGTAATGGGATATTCATACCAAAGAGTTGCCCTTTTTCATATCAGGGATGAGTAACTAATCTGTGTGCAAGCACAGACACTCCATGGTCTTCACTTTTGATGTCTGAAAATAAAGGAGGATGATGGCTTTTATTTTCTCAATTAAGTACATGGCAAGATCATTATCAGAGGAAGGGGAGAGAGAAGAGATTGTGAAGTGGGTGACAGGGCAAGACTTGAAATTGTCATTTTGGAGAATATTAAAGCATATTATAAACATATATTAAACTGTTGGGCCCTACTGAATGCCCAATTTGCACTTGTGATCTTAAATTGAAGTGTGACTGGACAATATAGTAGTGAGTTTTCCCTCCAAATGTGTTCAGGTGCAACCCACAGCTTATTTGGGTTAACAAGGTAAGAGATTTTTCTAGAAGCATGTTATAGAGAAGTAATCATGAAAAAAAGTTTAGGTTTCTTCAAAGCAGAGATTTTAATTATGGAATAGAAATCTAAATCTGAGTAAGGAGGGAAGTGCAGATATGATGGGGGTTACTGAAGAAAAAAAAGTATAGTTGGGTAAATTGACTGTACTGGATTTCAGTGTTAAACATAGAATTGAGAGTTGAAGGTCATTATGTAGGACTGATTAGGTGAGGTGAGAATGAGAATAAATATTGCATGAATTGATAGGATCAGTTTATGAATGTATGATCTACAGAAATGTTGAAATCAATAAAGTCAATGATAGGGAAAATGGTGAAAATAAAGGGAGAGACTCATGGGCTAAAATTATACATGAACAAGTAGAATCATGAAATTTAGGTAGATGATAGCAATACGATACTGGTAGCTGAAAAAATCTTAAGGGAATTCAAAGAGAAGCTATGATTTTTGAAAAAGAATGGGTGTGTTAGTTGCTTAGTTGTGTCCAACTCTCTGTGACCCTATGGACTATAGCCCACCAGGTTCCGCTGTCTGTGGTATTCTCCTGGCAAGAAATCTGGAGTGAGTTACCATTTCCTTCTCCAAGGGATCTTCCTAATCCAGGTCAAACCCAGTTCTCCTGCACTTCAGGCAGATTCTTTACATCTGAGCCACAAAGAGAAATACACATGCATGCAAAATAAAAGATGCTTAAACCTTGGTAGAGTAGTACAACTTCCAGAAAATTATAAGAAAATATATAGAAAAGCACATAAAGATAAACTTAAATATTCATCAAGAGTGAACTAATAAACTTAAAAAAAATAAAGAAAGTAAGCTTGATAAGATCATATAATTTGCTACTATCTTTTTTTAATACACAGTTTTCTATACTATTTTACCAAAGGAGAAAATGCTTATGGCATGGAACATGGGGAAAAAAAAAAAAAGCAAGATATCTATCAGCTCAAAAAGTATCTATCAGCTCAAAAGATATCTATCAGCTTCACTTAAAAAAAAAATTAAAGTATAAAATCAACTATACCTTATCTTTGGCTGAAATAGAAATGTTTCCTTCCTTATATTTCATAGTATTCAAATTATAAGCATTCATAATATTTATATCAATAATAGGAATTAATATATATTTGTTTTTCTTGAACTTCCCTGTTGGTTCAGTGGTTAAGAATGTTTGCCAATTCAAGAGACAGAGTTTCCATCTCTTGTCTGGTAAGATTCTACATACCTTGAGACTACTAAACCCATGGGCCACAACTACTAAGCCTGCATGCTGCAACTACTGAAGCCCACATGTCCTAGAAACCATACTTCACAACAACGGAACAAGAGAAGCCACTGCACTGAGAAGGCTATGTACCACAGGTAGAGAGTAAGTCCGGACACAGTGAAGATCCAGCACAGCCAAAAATAAAGAAAAAATGGTTGGTGGTGGTGGTGGTGTAGTTGTTAAGGCTAAGTAAAGTTTGACTTTTGCAACTCCATGAACTGTAGCCCACCAGGCTCCTCTGTCCAGGAGATCTCCAAGGAAAGCATACTGGAGTGGGTTGCTGTTTCCTTCTCCAGGGAACTTTCCAAACCCAGGGATTGAACTCAAGTCTTCTGCTTTGCAGGCCATCTCCTGCATTGTAGGCAGATTCTATACCAACTTAGTGACCAGGGAAGCCCCAAATAAATAAATAATTAAAATTATATATATATTCATTTTTCTTAATATTTCTTTTATTTAAGGGGGTTTCTTCTCACCTGAATTTGAACTTTAGAATGTGGTTTAACTTTAATATAGAATATGCCATACACTGAGAAAATGTTTTAACTAAAGTTCAAATCTGTTCTTATAAAAAATGTTTCCCTATCAACTGAACAGAACATTCTAAGTATATATGTTTAACCCCGTTTTATATCATTATGCTATAAAGATGGGATTTTATACATGGGTAACTTTAAAGTCCTCTTCCCTAGAACCTGAGATAACTACTGAATGGCTAATGTTTTATTTTTGTGGAATAGGATTCTGAAAGCAGGAGTGGAGGATGGAGAGCTAAGCAGAGAAGGAGGGGAGGCAATCAAAGTTGCATTACTGAGTTGAATGTCAATAAGACAGACTGCTAGTTCAATCTCATGGAACACAGAGTCAGGTGAATATGTTTCAGAACCTTCTTTCTGGGGAAATCAAGGGAGGAACAATTATCTGTCAACTCTTGATCTACATTGGTCAAGTTTTCATTCAATAGATTTTAGACTTCTGACCTCTACATATGAAATGACATCCCAAAACATGAGTTTCTTTTGGGCATCAACAGAGAAGCCCTGATCAAGGAGAAAATCATGTAGCATGGTACTGTCTGGAGATTACAGTTATGTTCTGTAATTATATCCTAGACCATAGCAGTGTCTAGGATAAGAGATGGTAGTTGTACTTCTCACATAAATTTGTCATGATTGGTTTTTCTTTAATCCCTGATGATAATGAAAGGAATCATAATCGGGGACTATTATTAGCTAACATTTCCAAAGATGAATCCAAAAATGCAAATTAAGCATATAAAAATAGACATTTTAATAAAATGTGATCTATTTTGAAATGACTCTTTTATATTCTGTCCTTTACTCACAAGAGCAGTTTAATTAAAGGTGCAGGATTATAATGCCTCTGCTGGTCACAGATTACTTAGAGTTCTGGAGCCTACTAAGCTAAGATGGATATGATAGCAATTCACAGGTTCTGTTAAGATAGAGTCTTAATGATCTATAATGTAAAGATCTATGCTAAAATAATTATTTTGAATTATGTTAAATGTACATATTTATGTTAAATTGTTTTCATTTAATACAACAGAGCTAAACTCATAGCACTTACATTGTTAGTTGCTATAAAGACTTTTGACACTGATAATTTTTCTCTTTCAATTCTGGTTCTTTACCTATTTTGCTTAAACTTTCAAAAGACATGGGTTCTTTTCATTGGACTGTTACATTCCTCTAATATTTAGGGCAAAAATGTATTAGAAACAATAGCTATGTGGCTGGACCTTAAATACTATTAGACATAATAGTCTAAAGAATTTAGAGAAAGTTTCAGTTTATTTTATCTGCTTCAAAATGCCTAATAAGGTAAATCACTGACAAAACTCTACCAGGATGTATTTCAGTTGTGTCAGTTTGCAGATGAAGGAACTGAGGTTTACAGAGATTGAGTGACTGGTCAAAAGTAATAGAGCACAATATAAGACTGAATTCTAAAATATTTCAGATGTCTTCCTTAAAAGTTCTTTGAATTAGGACTCCAGGGTTGCACATGACACAAAAGTCTATTTAAAATCCTTAACATAGGAAAGGGAATTACTGGTTCGAATAACTGACAGATTCTAGAAGTGAGACTAAGAGAACTAACTTTAGACATAGCTATGGCTATCACAGTATCAGCCAATTTCTTAGCAAAAAACAGATGGCAAAATCAGACTAGTATACTTTTTAATTTTTTTTTTATGGGGTGATTTTAAAAGTATGTATTAGGTAAGATATCATAATCCACAAGAAATAATATATCACCCCAAACAAGAAAAACCTATACCTGAAGTTGTTAAAGGTAATAACTACTGATAATGACAAACAGAGAATCTGTAAAGCATTAGACTATTAGCCAGATAGACTCACACATTGGACAATGATGACATCCCCTCCTCAGGAGAGTACTCAATTCAAAATTTCTCAGTAAGTTCTAGTTCTTTCCTCAAATCACCCTGAAAGTCAGAAGGCAAGGGAACCCAATGATGCAACCATACAAATTAGCCCCTTGAGAAGAACGGAAGATAGTTTCCACATCCTATCACATATCCCCTGTTCCTCTTAACCTGGACTAGTACCTTGGCTAGAAGGCACTCTTTACCTAGTAGATTGACCCAAATCTCAATTCACTAATATACTTGGATGTTATTTATTTACTGAGTTGAAGTGCTTTTTCATTGACCAAGACTTTTGGTAAAGGGAAGAAGTATCCTAGTGAAACCCCTGTATTCTAAACATAGTTATCTTTGCCTCTATTAAAAATATTATTATTTTTTTAATCTCTTTCCCTCTCCCTATCAATTTCCATTCTAGTCTGTTTTACCTTGACTTTCTCTCTTCTCCTACTTGAATCCCTCTCCTCTTGCCATTTCATAGGTCCCTCTTCCTTTTCATCCCTCCATCCTATCTTAAACACATCCCCCTCATTGGACAAAATACAGTTTATAAAATAGGTAGTTTTGCAAAGTAGGTAGTGATGATGAGCAACCTAATTTTTTTTTTATAACCTAATGGTTATAAATCTTGGCCAAGATTAGATTTGCATAAAGAAAGAGTATAATAGTAAGATTTCTCAGCAGCTAAACTTTTCTTCAAGATTGATTGGTGAGGAATTCAATCTTGTAAGCCAGAAAAAGAAAAAATCATCCCATCACTGATTGCAGAGGTTGCTTAACTAGAACCTTCCAAAAATACTCAGATCTCCATAAACATTAAGATACCACTGTCTTTTTTCCTCCGCTATTGATGGTCTTAAATGTGAAGTAACACATTTATTTAGAACACAGAAAACAGCGGTAGACTTAGGACCCTCGAAATTTGAAGATCTTGCTGAGAAAATGGAAGATACTTAGACTCAATAATAATAAAAAAAAATAGATCAAATGAATTGCTCTTTAGAGTACACAAAATAAATAAGTCCAAGATAAAGAGTAACAACATGTCTAGACAAAGACACCTGTTGATACTGGTGAAAAAGGAAAATTGGAATAATTATTCTGTTTTCAGTTAGAAAATATATCATCTAAAACACAAAAGACAAACTTTACATGACACGGCATCCTTCTGTGTAAATCTATCCACTGTGGTTTTCCTGAAATTTCCCTAAACACAAAAGAGAGATGTTCATGTAACTGCAAAAAACAAATTTCTAGTTGATATCGAAGCTACACTTCCAACTCAAAACCCTAATGCCTATTCATCATTCTTTCCTCCATTCAGGCATCAAACAATTAAGTGGTAAGCATTTTGAATGCCATGGACTTTGCCTCTATCTTAGCTTCATTATCACTAGTCAACACTCTCATTCACAAGCTTTTCTGCTTGGCTTTTCCATTCTAGGGAATTAACTGAAGCAAGATAAACCTGGAGAATGGGATGCCAATATTAGATGTGTCACAACATCCTGTTTCTTGCACTCCCAGAAGCAATGATAATTTGATGATGGCATAGATTTCCCTGGTTGCTTGGTAAAGAATCCACCTGCAGTGCAGGAGACCTTGGCTTGATCCCTGGGTTGGGAAGGTCTCCTGGGCAACCCACTCCTGTATTCTTGCCTGGGAAATCCCATGGACAGATCGGCCTGTAGGCCTGCAGTCTGTGGAGTCACAATGAGTCAGACGTGACTGAGCAACTAACATTTTCACTTTTTTTCTTTTTAGATTAATTAACTGCTATCTGATGTTTCCCCTATTAATATTTTAGATCTTGTAGCTGTTCCTTGTTTGCTCTGGGTAGAATATATTTCAGATATGGGACACATGGTGGAGGCTGAACCCAGTTGACTGGGTATGATCTCATTATGAGTATCTCCAAATCCAAGAAAAATTAGTTTTTTTTAAAAACTGCCACAACTTGCTTACGTATCTTCAAATGCGATCATTATCCCCTATTGACTGACTGGAACACACTTCTACCCATCAAAAAGACAAGTAGTTACTACTACCAATTGATGCTTTCAAACTGTGGTGCTAGAGAAGCCTCCTGAAAGTCACTTGGACAGCAAGGAGAGCAAACCAGTTAAGGTTAAGGGAGAACAACCCTGAATATTCACTGGAAGGACTGATGCTGAAGCTGATGCGCCAGTGTTTTGGTCATCTAATGCGAATGGATGACTCATTGGAAAAGTCCCTGATGCTGGGAAAAATTGAGGGCAGAAAGAGAAGAGGGCATCACAGAGTGACATAGCTAGACAGCATCACCGATGCAATGAATATGAACTTGGGCAAACTCCAGCAGATGGTAAGGAACAAGTAGGCCTGGCATGCTGCAGTCCATGCGAGTCACAAAGAGTTGGACATGACTAGGTGACTGAATAACAACTGTTTTGTACAAAATTTAAGATCCATTTAAAAGACTACTCTTAAAAAAAAAAAAAAAAAAAGACTACTCTTCCTCATGTCCCTGTAGCACTCATCCTAATAGCAGCCTATCTCTATTCTCAGAAATAGTGGCAGATCTACATGTTCTATTTTCTCTGAAAAAACTATTTGTCTTCAGTTAAGAAAATCAAAATGCCATTCATGCCCTTTGTTGTTGTTGTTTAGTCTCTAAGTCATTTCTGACTCTTGGGACCCCATGGATGGTAGCCCACCAGGCTCCTCTGTCCATGGGATTTTCCAGGCAAGACTGCTGGAGTGGGTTACCATTTCCTTCTCCAGGGGATCTTCCCAACCCAGGGATTAAATCTGCATCTCCTGCATTGGCAGGTGGATTCTTTACCAGTGAGCCATCAGGGAAGCTCTTATGCTCTTAAAGTTTTACAAAAATGTCCTCTTACTTCTTGCAATTATTTAACTATGACCTTAGAAACATTAAATCTGTTGTTTAGGACTCCTACCTTATACAATACATGGGTGACTGCTTTGTGCCAATATAAGCCTAACAATAACCAGTGCTGTGGCCAGATAGGACCTTATGAGTCTTACTGACTGCAACACAACCTCAGCAATAGCCATCAGGAAACTAAAAAAAAAAAAAAAGGCAAAAACAAAAAACAGTTTATTACTTAACAGGTCCTAGAAATTATATGACATACTTTGGTCTTATGTGGCGGGGGTGTGGGGGCATGCAGGCCCCAAGTTATGCTTTTATTGAGGTCTAGAGTGAGGACCTCAATAAAAGCACAACTCTTGAATTGTGAATTTCAGACACAACAGTGGGAATTGAAAGTGTGGAAAAAGAGAGAGAGAAAAAAAAAGTAGCCCTCAGATTTATCAAGATTAATCAAGATCTCTAAAACTAAGGAGTCTGTTAATGAGGGAGGATTAGGTTCGCTCTTCATAGAATCTGTGGCTGGCAGTGTATTTGCCAGAGACACCCATCTTTGAAGTAGGTACCTGGGAAGCCAAAGTTTAAATCAGGCACTTTCATTACCAAAGAAAAGCCAGTTGTCAGGCCTTATAATGATCTCCCAGTATATTCTCCAGTCTGAGAATCTTGCAGACTTGATTCCCTCTATTTGCTGACAAAATAATATACAAAGGACAGAAAATCACTAAAGATGTATTTCAATTTTATCATGCCCAAGTGCATTTAACAGACCATAAAATCACATAAAATGTAAAATCTTTCTCCTCAAATATTGGACAGACTATTCATGACTTCCCCTAACCAATGAGCAGAGGACAACATAGTGAATTTCTTGGTCCCATAGGATACTATAGACCTTGGATTCCTAAAGTCTTCAAACTCGTTTGCCACTCGTTGATCTTACTAAACCTTTCTTACTTAAATCTTGCCCTTAACAGATGAACTAATTGTCTTCTAAACTTAAAGCTGTCTCCTTCAACCCTCACCCACACCACATATTTAGATTAACTACTATCCACCTTTCTTTCTATTTATATTTTTGACCCTGAACAACACTAGTTTGAACTGTGCATATTCATTTACACACAGATATTTTTTAATAAATACATTTGAAAAATTTTTTTGGATATTTGTGACAATCTGAAAAAGCAGGCATATGAATTATGTAGCCTAAAAGCACCAAAAAATTAAGAAAGTGTTAGACATGTCATATACATACAAAATACATGTAGACACAAATCTCTCCTTACATAGGTATAAGGTGAGAGATAGTAAATCTAAAATGAATAATGTGTTTGTTTTCTTACTGTTTTAAAACTTTGCTTTCAAGGAATTACATTACCATGTGTCTCTTTTTTTTTTTTTTTTAATTTTTTTATTAGTTGGAGGCTAATTACTTCACAACATTTCAGTGGGTTTTGTCATACATTGATATGAATCAGCCATAGATTTACACTTATTCCCCATCCCGATCCCCCCTCCCATCTCCCTCTCCACCCGATTCCTCTGGGTCTTCCCAGTGCACCAGGCCCAAGCACTTGTCTCATGCATCCCACCTGGGCTGGTGATCTGTTTCACCATAGATAGTATACATGCTGTTCTTTTGAAACATCCCACCCTCACCTTCTCCCACAGAGTTCAAAAGTCTGTTCTGTATTTCTGTGTCTCTTTTTCTGTTTTGCATATAGGGTTATCGTTACCATCTTTCTAAATTCCATATATATGTGTTAGTATGCTGTAATGTTCTTTATCTTTCTGGCTTACTTCACTCTGTATAAGGAGCTCCAGTTTCATCCATCTCATTAGGACTGGTTCAAATGAATTCTTTTTAATGGCTGAGTAATATTCCATGGTGTATATGTACCACAGCTTCCTTATCCATTCATCTGCTGATGGGCATCTAGGTTGCTTCCATGTCCTGGCTATTATAAACAGTGCTGCGATGAACATTGGGGTGCACGTGTCTCTTTCAGATCTGGTTTCCTCAGTGTGTATGCCCAGAAGTGGGATTGCTGGGTCATATGGCAGTTCTATTTCCAGTTTTTTAAGGAATCTCCACACTGTTTTCCATAGTGGCTGTACTAGTTTGCATTCCCACCAACAGTGTAAGAGGGTTCCCTTTTCTCCACAGCCTCTCCAGCATTTATTGCTTGTAGACTTTTGGATAGCAGCCATCCTGACTGGTGTGTAATGGTAC
Organism: Cervus elaphus; assembly: GCF_910594005.1. Taxonomy (NCBI): domain Eukaryota; kingdom Metazoa; phylum Chordata; class Mammalia; order Artiodactyla; family Cervidae; genus Cervus; species Cervus elaphus. The sequence goes on along the minus strand of NC_057829.1, from coordinate 48,186,806 downwards.
CTCATTGTGGTTTTGATTTGCATTTCTCTAATAATGAGTGATGTTGAGCACCTTTTCATGTGTTTGTTAGCCATCTGTATGTCTTCTTTGGAGAAATGTCTGTTTAGTTCTCTGGCCCATTTTTTGATTGGGTCATTTATTTTTCTGGAATTGAGCTGCAGGAGTTGCTTGTATATTTTTGAGATTAATCCTTTGTCTGTTTCTTCATTTGCTATTATTTTCTCCCAATCTGACGGCTGTCTTTTCACCTTACTTATAGTTTCTTTTGTAGTGCAAAAGCTTTTAAGTTTCATTAGATCCCATTTGTTTAGTTTTGCTTTTATTTCCAATATTCTGGGAGGTGGGTCATAGAGGATCTTGCTGTGATTTATGTCGGAGAGTGTTTTGCCTATGTTCTCCTCTAGGAGTTTTATAGTTTCTGGTCTTACATTTAGATCTTTAATCCATTTTGAGTTTATTTTTGTGTATGGTGTTAGAAAGTGTTCTAGTTTCATTCTTTTGCAAGTGGTTGACCAGTTTTCCCAGCACCACTTGTTAAAGAGGTTGTCTTTTTTCCATTGTATATCCTTGCCTCCTTTGTCAAAGATAAGGTGTCCATAGGTTCGTGGATTTATCTCTGGGCTTTCTATTCTGTTCCATTGGTCTATATTTCTGTCTTTGTGCCAGTACCATACTGTCTTGATGACTGTGGCTTTGTAGTAGAGACTGAAGTCAGGCAGGTTGATTTCTCCAGTTCCATTCTTCTTTTTCAAGATTACTTTGGCTATTCGAGGTTTTTTGTATTTCCATACTAATTGTGAAATTCTTTGGTCTAGTTCTGTGAAAAATACCGTTGGTAGCTTGATAGGGATTGCATTGAATCTATAGATTGCTTTGGGTAGAATAGCCATTTTGACAATATTGATTCTTCCAATCCATGAACACGGTATGTTTCTCCATCTGTTTGTGTCCTCTTTGATTTCTTTCATCAGTGTTTTATAGTTTTCTATGTATAGGTCTTTTGTTTCTTTAGGTAGATATACTCCTAAGTATTTTATTCTTTTTGTTGCAATGGTGAATGGTATTGTTTCCTTAATTTCTCTTTCTGTTTTTTCATTGTTAGTATATAGGAATGCAAGGGATTTCTGTGTGTTAATTTTATATCCTGCAACTTTACTATATTCATTGATTAGCTCTAGTAATTTTCTGGTAGAGTCTTTAGGGTTTTCTATGTAGAGGATCATGTCATCTGCAAACAGTGAGAGTTTCACTTCTTCTTTTCCTATCTGGATCCCTTTTACTTCTTTTTCTGCTCTGATTGCTGTGGCCAAAACTTCCAACACTATGTTGAACAGTAGTGGTGAGAGTGGGCACCCTTGTCTTGTTCCTGATTTCAGGGGAAATGCTTTCAATTTTTCACCATTGAGGGTGATGCTTGCTGTGGGTTTGTCATATATAGCTTTTATTATGTTGAGGTATGTTCCTTCTATTCCTGCTTTTTGGAGAGTTTTAATCATAAATGAGTGTTGAATTTTGTCAAGGGCTTTCTCTGCATCTATTGAGATAATCATATGGTTTTTATCTTTCAATTTGTTAATGTGGTGTATTACATTGATTGATTTGCGGATATTGAAGAATCCTTGCATTCCTGGGATAAAGCCCACTTGGTCATGGTGTATGATTTTTTTAATATGTTGTTGGATTCTGTTTGCTAGAATTTTGTTAAGGATTTTTGCATCTATGTTCATCAGTGATATTGGCCTGTAGTTTTCTTTTTTTGTGGCATCTTTGTCAGGTTTTGGAATTAGGGTGATGGTGGCCTCATAGAATGAGTTTGGAAGTTTACCTTCTTCTGCAATTTTCTGGAAGAGTTTGAGTAAGGTAGGTGTTAGCTCTTCTCTAAATTTTTGGTAGAATTCAGCTGTGAAGCCATCTGGTCCTGGGCTTTTGTTTGCTGGAAGATTTTTGATGACAGTTTCGATTTCCTTGCCTGTGATGGGTCTGTTAAGATCTTCTATTTCTTCCTGGTTCAGTTTTGGAAAGTTATACTTTTCTAAGAATTTGTCCATTTCATCCAAGTTGTCCATTTTATTGGCATAGAGCTGCTGGTAGTAGTCTCTTATGATCCTTTGTATTTCAGTGTTGTCTGTTGTGATCTCTCCATTTTCATTTCTAATTTTGTTAATTTGGTTCTTCTCTCTTTGTTTCTTAATGAGTCTTGCTAATGGTTTGTCAATTTTGTTTATTTTTTCAAAAAACCAGCTTTTAGCTTTGTTGATTTTTGCTATGGTCTCTTTAGTTTCTATTGCATTTATCTCTGCCTTAATTTTTAAGATTTCTTTCCTTCTGCTAACCCTGGGGTTCTTCATTTCTTCCTTCTCTAATTGCTTTAGGTGTAGAGTTAGGTTATTTATTTGGCTTTTTTCTTGTTTCTTGATGTAAGCCTGTAATGCTATGAACCTTCCCCTTAGCACTGCTTTTACAGTGTCCCATAGGTTTTGGGTTGTTGTGTTTTCATTTTCATTCATTTCTATACATATTTTGATTTCTTTTTTGATTTCTTCTATGATTTGTTGGTTATTCAGAAGCGTGTTCTTTAGCCTCCAGGTGTTTGAATTTTTAACAATTTTTTTCCTGTAATTGAGATCTAATCTTACTGCACTGTGGTCAGAAAAGATGACTGGAATGATTTCAATTTTTTTGAATTTTCCAAGACCAGATTTATGGCCCAGGATGTGATCTATTCTGGAGAAGGTTCCGTGTGCACTTGAGAAAAAGGTGAAGTTGCTTGTTTTGGGGTGAAATGTCCTATAGATATCAATCAGGTCTAGCTGGTCCATTGTGTCATTTAAAGTTTGTGTTTCCTTGTTAATTTTCTGTTTAGTTGATCTATCCATAGTTGTGAGTGGAGTATTAAAGTCTCCCACTATTATTGTGTTACTATTAATTTCCTCTTTCATACTCGTTAGTGTTTGCCGTACATATTGCGGTGCTCCTATGTTGGGTGCATATATATTTATAATTGTTATATCTTCTTCTTGGATTGATCCTTTGATCATTATGTAGTGTCCTTCTTTGTCTCTTTTCACAGCTTTTATTTGAAAGTCTATTTTATCTGATATGAGTATTGCGACTCCTGCTTTCTTTTGGTCTCCATTTGCATGAAATATTTTTTTCCAGCCCTTCACTTTTAGTCTGTATGTATCTCTTGTTTTGAGGTGGGTCTCTTGTAGACAGCATATATGGGGGTCTTGTTTTTGTATCCATTCAGCCAATCTTTGTCTTTTGGTTGGGGCATTCAACCCATTTACATTTAAGGTAATTATTGATAGGTGTGGTCCCGTTGCCATTTACTTTGTTGTTTTGGGTTCACGTTTATACAACCTTTCTGCATTTCCTGTCTAGAGAAGATCCTTTAGCATTTGTTGAAGAGCTGGTTTGGTGGTGCTGAATTCTCTCAGCTTTTGCTTATCTGTAAAGCTTTTGAGTTTTCCTTCATATCTGAATGAGATCCTTGCTGGATACAGTAATCTAGGTTGTAGGTTATTCTCTTTCATTACTTTCAGGACGTCCTGCCATTCCCTTCTGGCCTGGAGGGTTTCTATTGATAGGTCAGCTGTTACCTTATGGGAATCCCTTTGTGTGTTATTTGTTGTTTTTCCCTTGCTGCTTTTAATATTTGTTCTTTGTGTTTGATCTTTGTTAGTTTGATTAATATGTGTCTTGGGGTGTTTCGCCTTGGGTTTATCCTGTTTGGGACTCTCTGGGTTTCTTGGACTTGAGTGGCTATTTCCTTCCCCATTTTAGGGAAGTTTTCAGCTATTATCTCCTCGAGTATTTTCTCATGGCCTTTCTTTTTGTCTTCTTCTTCTGGAACTCCTATGATTCGAATGTTGGGGCGTTTCACAGTGTCCCAGAGGTCCCTGAGGTTGTCCTCATTTCTTTTGATCCTTTTTTCTTTTTTCCTCTCTGCTTCATTTATTTCCACCATTTTATCTTCTACCTCACTTATCCTATCTTCTGCCTCCGTTATTCTACTCTTGGTTCCCTCCAAAGTGTTTTTGATCTCATTCATTGCATTGTTCATTTTTAATTGACTCTTTTTTATTTCTTCTAGGTCTTTATTAAACAATTCTTGTATCTTTTCAATCTTTGTCTCCAGGCTATTTATCTGTAACTCCATTTTGTTTTCAAGATTTTGGATCATTTTTATTATCATTATTCTAAATTCTTTTTCAGGTAGATTCCCTATCTCCTCCTCTTTTGTTTGACTTGGTGGGCATTTTTCATGTTCCTTTACCTGTTGGGTATTTCTTTGCCTTTTCATCTTGTTTAGATTGCTGTGTCTGGAGTGGACTTTCTGTATTCTGGAGGTCTGTGGTTCCTTTTTATTGTGGAGGATTTACCCAGTGGGTGGGGTTAGACGATTGGCTTGTCAAGGTTTCCCGGTTAGGGAAGCTTGCGTCAGTGTACTGGTGCGTGGAACTTGATTTCTTCTTTTTCGAGAGCAATGGAGTGCCCAGTAATGAGTTTTGCGATGGGTCTATGTGTTAGGTGTCACCTTGGGCAGCCTGTATGTTGACATTCGGGGCTATGTTCCTGTGTTGCTGGAGAATTTGCGTGGTATGTCTTGCTCTAAAACTTATTGGCTCTTGGGTGGTGGTTGGTTTCAGTGTAGGTATGGAGGCTTTTGGATGGTCACTTATTACTTAAAGTTCCATGTAGTCAGGAGTTTTCTGGTGTTCTCAGGTTTTGGGCTTAAGTTTCCTGCCTCTGGATTTCAGTTTTATTCTTCCTGTAGTCTCAGGACTTCTCCAACTATACAGCACTGATAATAAAACTTCTAGGTTAATGGCGAAAAGATTCTCCCCTGTTAGGGACACCCAGAGAGGTTCACAGAGTTACATGAACAGGAGAAAAGGGAGGAGGGAGATAGAGATGAGCAGGAGGAGAAAAAGGGGGACTCAAGAGGAGAGAGAGAGATCTACGCAGCTGTCTGTTCCCAGAGTGTTCTCCGTATCTCAGACACCTACAAGGATTCACAGAATTGGATTGGGAAGAGAAGGGGAAAGGAGGAAATAGAGGTGTTCTGAGGTAGAAAACAGAGAGTCAAGATTGGGAGAGAATAATCTTCAGTTTAAAGATAGGGCTTCTCTTTTTTTTTTTTGGTAAGGTTATAGTGTAGTGAAAATGAAAATGAAGAGTAGTAGAGGAGTACTAGAGGACTTTAAAAGAAATAAGAGAAAAAGAAAAAAAGAAAATAAAAGAGAAAACGGAAAGGAAAAAAAAGAAGAAAAAAGAAAAAAAAGAAAAAGAAAAAAAAGAAAAAAAAACAAAAAAAAGAAAGAAAGAAAGAAGAAAAAAAAAAAAATTTTTTTTCCCCCTAATTAAAAAAATCGTAAAAATCTATGAAAATGAAAGTTAAGGAGTAATGGGGGAGTAATAGGGAATTTTAAAGGAAAATAAAAGAGAAAAAAATAAAAAGAAAAAATATAAAAAGAAAAAACAATTTTTTTTTTTCCTTACTTAGAAAAAAAAAAGTAAAAATATATCTAGGAGTTTCTCTGGAGCTGTTGCGGTCAGTGTGGGTTCGGCTCAGTTTCAGATAGCTCCTCGTTCCAGCTTACACTTCTCGATATCTACAGGGCCCTTCCGGTGAAGTCGGTGTTTTCTACAGGGATTTTAATCTGTTGCACCAGTCCCTTCTGAAGCGGTTCCCTTTGTTTATTTGGCTTCTGTTTGCCGGTCTCTTCAGAGCCTCATTTCCGCCCTGACACAGGCGGGCGGAGGTGGACTCATTCAGTTAGCTATTTCCCTTGCGCTGCTGGGAGGGGCTGACGCTGCGGGGATGGGCTGGCGCTGCGGGGCGGGGCTGACGCTGCGGGGAGGGGCTGGCCCTGCGGGGGCGGGCTGGCGCTGCCGGGAGGGGCTGACGCTGCTTTCTCCGTCTGCGCTGCTCAGGCTCCCGGCTGTTCTATATGGAGCGCGCCCCGCGCTGCGCTAGGTTCCAGCCCTCGGGTGTTACACAAAAGCGTGGAAGGAAAAGCTGCGCCTGCTCTCTGTGCCTTCCCCGTCAGAGCGGTCCAGGCAGCGAGGGGCTTGATGGGCGCACTATCCCCAGGTGTGGTGCACTCACTCCCTTCCGCGGACCCAGTCTCAGTTTCCGCTGGCGCCAGTCGGGTGCGCGCGCCTTCCGCCCTCTGCGTCCCCAGCCCCAGTCCCTGCCCGCGCCGGTCGGGTGCCTGCGCCCTGTGTCTCGCCGCGACCTTCCCCTCCCCCCTGCCTCCTGCCTCCGGCGGGGCTGGGCGGGTCCGCAGCCTGCGACCTCTTCTTGGGACTTTCTCCGTCCCTTTGTTCTGCGAACGGCCGGCAGTGTGTTCCGGCCGGTTAATTTTCTCTCTTTTGGTCTCCCACAGTTCAAGTTGGCACCTCACAGAAGCTCCCTCCGATTGTCCTCAGGGCACTCAGGCCCGGACCCTAGCCCAAGCAAGGCCGCCTAAGACTCCCTTCCCGGGACGGGTCTCCGTCCTTAGCTCTTTTGTCTCACTTTTTATCTTTTATATTTTGTCCTACCTCCTTTCGAAGACAATGGTCTGCTTTTCTGGGCGCCTGATGACCTCAGCTAGCGATCAGAAGTTGTTTTGTGAGGTTTGCTCTGCATTCAGTTATTCTTTTGATGAATTTGTAGGAGAGAAAGTGGTCTCCCCGTCCTACTCCTCCGCCATCTTGGCTCCTCCCACAGTATGTCTCTCTTATAATTGGAGAAACTGCATATCAGCCTGTCTTCAGAAGTTTCCTTTTTTTAATGCAACAATGTTTTCAATACTTTATTATTGATATAACTGTAATATTGTATGCCATAAAATTTTTAAAATGATTCATTCATTTGTGTATAGGGTAGGCTACCATAAAGCATTCAAAATGCTTCTTCATTATTAATGTATGAATCATTATACTTGTAAATAATAATTTCTTTCCACATTATTTTTTCACTTTTGATGTTTAGTGTTAGTAACACATATAACATCTACAGTGTTTTGTATCATATAATTATATATGTACTGATAGACAATTTGTCTTATAAACAGACAACATACACTTAGGATATCAATAAATACAATACAGAACTATAAGTGGATTGCCACTTCTTTATAATTATCTTAATAACATTTTTTCTAGCTTACTTTATTTTAATAATATAGTATGTGATGCATATAACACACAAACATATTTTAATTGACTGTTCATGTTATTGGTAAGGCTTCTGGCAATAGTAGGCTATTAGCAGTTAAGTTTTGCATGAGTCAAAAGTTATTTACTGAGAGTGAGTTTTTCACTGTGTTGGAGGGTAGGAGTACCTACTTCCCAAGTTGTTAAAAAATATCAAAAGATATTTAACATTGGGACAAGCTTTGGGGGTTGTAACTCAACAGCTCGGTGAATTAGAGATCCAACACTTATGGGTCCATCTTTCATCTGAACCTGAAATAAAAACCTATATTATTTGTCTGCTATTAGGGGCAATAGCCATAGCAACAGCGGAGTTAGCTGAAGCCTCTGTGTACTTAATTCCTGCATAACCTCAAGGTCCCGCATGTGGTTTAGACCGTTCAGTTCAGTTCAGTCACTCAGTCGTGTCTAACTCTTTGAGACCCCATGAACCGCAGCACACCAGGCCTCCCTGTCCATCACCAACTAACAGAGTCCACCCAAACCCATGTCCATTGAGTTGGTGATGCCATCCAACCATCTCATCCTCGGTCATCCCCTTCTCCTCCTGCCCTCAATTCTTCCCAGCAGCAGGGTCTTTTCCAATGAGTCAGCTCTTTGCATCGGGTGGCCAAAGTACTGGAGTTTCAGCTTTAACATCAGTTCTTCCAATGAACACCTAGGACTGATCTCCTTTAGGATGGACTGGTTGGATCTCCTTGCAGTCCAAGGGACTCTCAAGAGTCTTCTCCAACACCACAGTTCAAAAGCATCAATTCCTCTGCGTTTAGCTTTCTTTATAGTCTCACATCCATACATGACCACTGGAAAAACAATAGCCTTGACTAGATGGACCTTTGTTGGCAAAGTAATGTCTCCAATTTTTAATATGTCTAGGTTGGTCATAACTTTCTTTCCAAGGAGGAAGCATCTTTTAATTTCATGACTGCAATCACCATCTGCAGTGATTTTGGAACCCAGAAAAATAAAGTCAGCCGTTGTTTCCACTGTTTCCCCATCTATTTGCCATGAAGTGATGGGACTGGATGCCATGATCTTAGTTTTCTGAATGTTGAGCTTTAAGCCAACTTTTTCACTCTCCTCTTTCACTTTCATCAAGAGGCTTTTTAGTTCTTCTTTGCTTTCTGCCATAAGGGTGGTGCCCTCTGCATATCTGAGGTTATTGATATTTCTCCCAGAAATCTTGATTCCAGCTTGTGCTTCCTCCAGCCCAGCATTTCTTATGATGTACTGTGCATATAAGTTAAATAAGTAGGGTGACAATACACAGCCCTGATGTACTCCTTTTCTTATTTGGAACCAGTCTGTTGTTCCATGTCCAGTTCTAACTGTTGCTTCCTGACCTGCATACAGATTTCTTAAGAGGCAGGTCAGGTGCTCTGGTATTCCCACCTCTTTCAGAATTTTCCACAGTTTATGTGGACTGTGTGATCCACACAGTCAAAGGCTTTGGCATAGTCAATAAAGCAGAAAGAGATGTTTTTCTTGCTTTTTCAATGATCCAGCAGATGTTGGCAACTTGATCTCTGGCTCCTCTGCCTTTTCTGAAACCAGCTTGAACATCTGGAAGTTCACACTTCATGTATTGCTGAAGCCTGGCTTGGAGAATTTTAAGCACCACTTTACTAGTGTGTGAGATGAGTGCAGTTGTGTGGTAGTTTGAGCATTCTTTGGCATTGCCTTTCTTTGGGATTGGAATGAAACTGACCTTTTCCAGTCCTGTGGCCACTGCTGAGTTTTCCAAATTTGCTGGCATATGGAGTGCAGCACTTTCACAGCATCATTTTTCATGATTTGAAATAGCTCAACTGGAATTCCATCACCTCCACTAGTTTTGTTCATAGTGATTTACTTTTGACTAAAAACATATACTATTGTTATGCTTCTAAAAGGACCTCCTATGAAATACTTCTCTTTTCACTCATGCTTATTTCTATCATTGCAATATCTTAAACTGCTATTTTGTTCCTTTCCCCAAAAAGCGATACCTCAATGATTGTCCTACACTTATACAAAATTTTCCTCCCCTCATTCTGACCTCCTATAGATAATCTGTGGGCTATAGAATTGTAAATGTATATGTGGATCTACTCACTTAAATCATTTAAAAACAAAAAGGCAAAATTCATGGGATGCTGTGGTGGAAGTCATCACTAAAGAATCTAAGACTGCAACCAATGCTTTCAAGAATTTTGAAGGGTTTGAGACTTTACCTTATTTATAAGCTTACAAGTCAGCCTGTCACAGTGTCAAGAAAATGATAGCAGAAAATGAAAACTCCTCGATCAGGAAGAAAGGAGAGTTTATTACTCAAAGCACTAGCAGTAGACTGTATACCAGGATATTTGAGTTAGCTCCTCTTGCCTCAAGTCCCGTGAGATCAGGGCAGATGGAATCAGATGGAAGTCTGCACAATTAACAGTTCCACTACAGGAAAAGAAACATCATATTAAGGAGTCCTCATCATCGGTGGTAAGGAAGCTTGTTTGTTCTTTGTCCCAAAAGGAAATACTATACCTTTCTTTCCATGCTATTTTCTGCACATTGTTTGAAAGATTGTTTGGAACAAATGCCTTCAACACCAGAGTTGTAAGATGTACAAAAGAAAGACAAACCCATGAAGAATTGTCTCTTCATAGATGAGAGGTGTAGAGTTAGAGAACTAAGTAAATAAAGATAGAGGTCACATAATGAGACTCACTTTCCCTGAGGATCAAGTAAAGGACTATGAGAGACAATGAAGGACTTAGAATTTTCCATGGTGATCTCCACATATCCCTATCATTTCAGCTCTTCCCCAAATTCCTCCTCGATGACTTTACCTTCTAACACATCCTTTCACCTCTCCTGATAAAATCTAATTTGACCAATCAAAGGCTGAAAATCTGCAGTCAATTTCCCACTTCTGGGACTAATATTTACTTATTTTTTTTTCAAACTGAGCTAATTTTCATGGTATCCCTCCTGCTAAAGCCATATAACATATTTCACCTTCTCCTCCAAATTAGGATGTTTCTTTTAAGTATTGTCACATCTGATATTTTTAAAGAAAGACTAATGCCAACAGTGCTCTGATTTTCTTTCATACTGTTTATTTATTTATATAATAAATATGCATTCATTTAACAGATATTTACGTGTCCAACTTGGATCTAGGATCTAGGATGGGGAAGTGTGTTATTTGAGGTAAGTGGTCAAGAGAAACATGAAATTCAAAGAGAATTCTTAAAGGATATAATTGTGCCAGTCATGTTCAAATCTGAAAAGGAGTGGTCAAGGCCTAAGGCAAATAGTGAAAGCAAAGCCTCCAACACTAAGGTTGCTAGAAATATATCGGAAGGAGCATAGAGGCCATTGTGGCTAGTTATGACTCAGATAACAAGATAAAAGTGTAGGTCACGTGAGACAGTATTGATTAGTAGTCACAACTTGAGGAGATAGACTGCTTGGGGGGAAAGCCCAGCTTTGTCAGATTACAGAGTATAATGTTGGGAAAATAACATTTTTGTGACATGATATCCTCGTATGCAAGATGGACACAATAAAAGCACCTACATATTTGTACTTTTTTGAGAGGATTTAATTAATTGAGAGGATTAAACTAATTCATTCACATCTTGGTTGTGAAGTCAATAAAAGTTATGGTAACTAATATCCAACTACCAGATCCTGAAGGACCTTCTGTGCCGTGTTGTGCTAAGTCACTTCAGTAGTGTCTGACTCTTTGCAACCCTGTGGACTGTAGCTCACCAGGCTCCTCTGTCCATGAGATTCTCCAGGTGAGAATCCTGGAGTGGGTTGCTATGCCCTTCTCCAGGAGATCTTTCTGACCCAGGGATCGAACCTACATCTACTTCATGAAGGATCTTCTAGAACTTGGTAAAAACATTTTGCATCAGCACCTTTAAAAATCAAATGAAAATATGAAAATATAAAGATTTCCCTACATATGGTGTGTTTATAGGTTCAAGTTTTTAAACTTTAAGGTTAGGAACACAGTAGTAACAACACTATTTACCATAGCCAAGACATGGGAACAACTCCAGTGTCCATAAACATATGACTGGCAAAAAATTGTGATCTATACATACAATGTAATATTTGTCAGCCATAAAAAGAATGAAATATTGTCACTTGAATCAACATGGTAAACCTAGAGAATATTATACTAAGTGAAGTCAGCCAGAGAAAGACAAATATATGACATCACTTATGTGTGACATAAATGAATCTGTATACAAAACAGAAACAATCTCACAGGCATAGAAAACAGACTTATGGTGATCAAAGGAAAAAGAGAAAAAGGAAAGGGATAAATTAGCTCTCTGAGATTAACAGGCACTAACTACTATACATAAAATTGATAAGCAACAATAATTTGCTGTATATAACAGGGAGCTACATTCAATATCTAGTAATAACTTATAATGGAAAATAACCTGAAAACATATATACATATACATGTAACCGAATCATTTTTCTGTATACCTAAAACTGGCACAATATTATAAATCAACTATATTTCAATTTCTCTATATATTAACCTAAATGTTTCATAGATATACCTGTACTCACTGACAGGCTATTTCATATGGCTCACACTAGTCAATAAAAAAGTTTAAAAATAGATTTATTATTGATGGGAGAGGAGAAGGAATGATTATGAAGAAATTTTAACTCACTTTTAAATATAGATCTTGCATGGACCAGCTTAAGTGCATTCAAATCTTCAAAGAAAATTCATAATTATTCTTTGAAAGACAGCTATGAGAAAATTAATTTACAACAGCTGCCTTGTTTTTTTACTTTTTTTTAATTACCCCAAATCTCTAGTGTAAATTTGGGGTCATTTTTGATGTTGTATACTCTATGATTTTGACAAATGTATAAGGAAATATATCCACTATTACCGTATATCATACAGAATAGTTTCACTGCCCTAAAAATCCTCAGTATTCTGCCTTTCCATTTCTCCCTCTTCTCTAGTTCCCAGCAACAATTGATCTTTTTATTACCATCATAGTTTTGCCTTTTATAGAACATTATATAGTTGGAGTCATCCAGTATGTAGCCTTTCCTGTTTGGTTTCTTTCACTTAATAATATGCATTTAGGGTTTCTCCATGTTTTTCATGACTTGGTAACTCATTTGTTTTTAGCACTGAATAGTATCTCATTTTATGGATGTATCATGGTTTATGCATCCATTCACCTATCAAAGGATACTTTGGTTATTTTCAAGCTTGGGCAATTATGGATAAAGCTGCTATAATCATTCATGTGCAGTTTTGTGTGTGTGTGTGTGGCCATAAGTTTTCAACTCATAGGGTAAATTCCAAAAAACACAATTGCTTGATTTTGTATCTGACAAAATTTTTACCCTTACTTGTTTCTAGAACATCTGAAGGGGCTCTATTACATGGCATATACATAAAACTGATTTTCCTCAATACAAGTTTGGAAAAATTGTCAGGAAAGAACACTATATCCCTTGGTGAATATAAGCAAGTAGGTGAAGTGCCACCAAAAGCAACATCATTCTGCTTTCTGTAGAGAATAATTTCCTCCATTGCCTAATGTAAGACAGCAGTGGCATTTTACATTTTAAAAGAAAAAAAAAATCAGATCATGCCTACCGGTTAGTCTAACAGAGCACTCAGGCACTTTACTACAAAACCATTCTCTTACACATCCTGGAACTCTAAAGCATTAGCAACTACAATTTCATATTTGTAAATTTCTACTCCAGCTTGAAAAGGTCAATATTTTTTAAGTTTTTCTTAAAATAGAAAGACACTACAAAAATAAAGAGAAATAAAATCAAAATTTGGGTCATTATAGTGTTTTATATAAAAATTGATAGTGACTGAATATATATAACAATATATCCATGCAAATTGTTTCCTAGTTACACTGAAGTAGATAGTTACACTGAATTCTACTAATGAATAATGCTCTGACAAATTCTAGTTATCTTCGTTTTACATGTAATTAGGTTAAGACTGTAAGTATTTACTTTCCAGAGTAAGGCCAGGGGAGTTTATGCTGTCTGGAGAGAGACTACAAGATACTTTTCAATTTCTTAGTAAATCCTTGCTGATTTTATTGTTTCATCATTGTTTGGCTTTAAGCCAAGTGTTGACAACCAATGTATTATAAAAAATGTATTTGGGAAAAATGAGATATAAAATACTTTGCTACGTTTCTGAGAGATTTTGGCATAAGAGAAAAGTATATGCTTTAGGAGCACACAGGTCTGGATTAAATTGATGCTTAATCATTTAATCACTCTGTAGCCTTGAAAAAAAACAAAACAAAACAAAACAGAAACCTTAAGCCACTGGAGTCTAAGTTGAATTACCAATAACAATTGTTAGAAAGATTAAATGAGGTAATGTATAGAAAAGTGGCTCTGGTCAAGGTCACTTTTCTTGTCAAGGTCATCAATTGCTTTCACATTGCCAAATGCAAGGGTAAATTCTCAGTCTTCATTGTATTTGAAGTATCATTGACTTTTGACAGAATTGATTACTTCTGTTTCTGTGAAACATTTTCTTTATTAGGATTCCAAGACTCCATACCCTCTTTGTTTTCCCCTATTTAGCTGACCACTCCTTCTAAGACTCCTTTTCTGGTATTTTGTCTCCCTGATAAGGGAATTTCTCTTCTATTCTCTATCTGCATTCACAGTTCTATGCTGATGAACCCTAAATTTATATTTTCAGCCCTGACCTCTTCCCCAAACTCTAGATCCATATGTAACACTACCTTTTAGTCATGTCCAATTTGATGTCTAATAGATAACCAGTAGGTGACTTAATATTATCAAAAACTGAATTATGGATATTCTTCTCTCAAATGTGTTCCATCTACTGTCTTACTCATCTCAGTTTTTGGAAATTTCAATCCCTCAGTTGCTCAATGCAAAACCTTAAATCTATGCTTTCAGTTCAGTTGTTCACATACCACATCTAAAGAATCAAGAAATCCTGATAGGGCCCACTGGCTCCAACTCCAAAGTTCTGTAGGATCTCACCACTTCTCCGCCCCTCCAGTGCTGACCTCCTATCCAATCAGCATTATGGCTCCTATAGATTTAAGCATTAACATCTCATCAATTTTCCCTGTCTCTGCCCTTGTTTCCCTATAGTATATTACCAACACTTTGTATAGTATATTACAAAGCAATTAAAATAATGCTTTAAAATTCAACATAATAGCATGTCAGTCCTCTACTCTATATCCTGCAGTGCATCCCCATTTCTTTAAGAATGTGCTTCTAAGTCACTTCAGTTCCGCCCAACTCTGTGCGACCCATGGAATGCAGCCCATCAGGTTCCTCTGTCCATGGGATTCTCTAGGCAAGATGACTGGAGTGGGTTGCCACGCCCTCCTCCAGGGGATCTTCCTAACCCACGGATCGAGCCCATGTCTCCTGCATTGCCAGGAGAGTTCTTTACCACTAGAACTACCTCTCCATTTCTGTAAGAATAAATTCCATTAATGGCCCATAATTCCCTCCATGATACTTTCTCCCACTCCTTTCTGCCTTTCCTCTGTTACTATCCCAGACATTTAAAATGCTCCACTGTAGGGCCTTCTAATAGTCCTCTAAAACACCAATCCACATTCCAACATCAAAGATGTTGAACTGGTTGTTCACTCTTACCGGGGGCCCTTTCTCCACATAGGTGTACAGCTAATCCCCTCTATCCCTTCAAGTTTCAGCTTAATTTCTTAATGACACAAATGAATCATCTCTACCCTCCATCTTCCTATATCAGATCTTATATATCCTGCTTTACTTTGGTCCTTTTCAAAACATTTACCTCACTGCAGATCATTTACTGATGAGCTGCCAAATCATGCTTTCAAAGGAAAAAACAGTAGTGATATCTGTCATCACTGTAGAAAGGAGATATTTGTTGTCTCAGACTCAGTGTATTGTGCCTACTTATTTTTCAGCCATTATACACCTGGGATCTCAGAACATACTCTCTAAGATTAACATCACTTTTAAAATGTATATTGATTCTCTGGTTCTTGGTCATCTGCTGTCCTCTGATTTAGTATTCTGTTTAATTTAGAGGTAACATTAGGTAGGTTATCATTTGATATTTATGCTTTGTGAGAACTTATAGTTACCTAGACTTAACTTAGCAGTTCAAAAGAGATTACCATGATCAGCCTAGTGATTGAGAGACTGTTTCTATCTGTGCTCACTTTTCTAAATCTATTGTTCATTTTCTGTTCTCATTTTTAATCTTAGAATAGTCACCCTTGGAATGTAACCTGTGCTGACAAGACCACAGGTAGGACCTCTAAGGCTCATAAAATTGCAGAATCTTAAGGAAAGCAGGTTTAGCATGTTTACCAGACTCTAGAAAACCTAATAAGAATATGAACTCTTACAAGTTTTTAATTAAGGGACAAGATCTTAGCTTAATACAGTAGTTATTTATGTGGCCACTCCTAAGTGCTATCAGGAAATTTTATTTTTTATTCTTTTAGATTTAACACACTAGCAATAACAACTCATTGTCTTGGGGACAAGGCAAATTGACAAGTATGTGAAGTTTTTGTTGCTTGTTCTTCTATAATAAAGCTCCTGATCTGTAGGAAAAAAGAATATATACCAAATTTAAAATAGTCATTTTAATATGGGAATTGTTTTTAATATTAATGGCATCATTTTATTGTTTGACAATAAAGTATTTAGAAATCAAGAAAAAATATTAGCTAATATCTACAATGGAGGTATTCAAAGGTTTAAAAATATAAACTATGCTTAAATATACAGTATATATAATAACCTGTCACATGAAAAAATACATTAGCAATTATTTTGCATAGACAACTGATATACTGAATAACCATTGAGTTTCATCCTTTGTAGCCTAATTTACTTTTTTGATACCTTATTAAAATACCCATTAAATATTGTTATGTTAAATATTGAACATCTAGTACCATAATATTAATAATTATAAAGAATATAATCAGAAGTTTAATAAAGGATGTGATCCCATCTGATGTTTCATTGCTAACTGCTTTCTAGCTTCCATACCCTCCCCCCATCTTTCATTTCTGCCTTATATCTTGGCACGTCTTACTCTATCTGGTATTAATTTCAAACTAAGAAAAGCCCTAGCCCAAGTGAAGTGAGGAATCCTCAGCCAAGCTTTTTTCCAAAACACAGTATAAACAAAGTCAGCCTTTTTTCCCTGTCCTCTCAAACCATTGTCAGACCTGCTTGGGAGGCTGCCTTGCTCTCCCCAAAATCTTTGTGTGTGTGTGTGTGTGTGTGTGTGTGTGTGCTATTAATAAATATTTTAATAAATTTTATATTAAATGTGTGAAATCTCCAAATCACAAAATTGGGGTAGGGGATTACAAATCCATTCCTTTATCACAGCATGACCACAACAAGGAGATAAATTGCACAACAATGAAGTACAAGAAAATGCTCTCAATGAAATTCACATCTGAGCTTTTATGTTAGTGACATCTACAGAGCAAAAAAAAAAGAAAAATGAATAAGAGTGATATGAAACTAATAACATGAAGTGTGAAGTTAAGTGAAGTGAAGTCGCTCAGTCGTGTCCAACTGTTCACGACCCCGTGGACAGTAGACCACCAGGCTCTTCCGTCCATGGGATTCTCCGGGCAAGAATACTGGAGTGGGTTGCCATTTCCTTCTCCAGGGGATCTTCCCGACCCAGGGATCAAACCCACGTCTCCCGCACTGCAGGCAGATGCAGGCAGACGCTTTAACCTCTGAGCCACCAGGGAAGCCCAATTATTACATATTAACACATAATGGATTTCCCAGGTGGCACAGTAGTAAAGAATCCACCAGTCAAGCAGAAGATGTGGGTTCAATCCCTGAATCAGGAAGATTCTCTGGAGAAGGAAATGGCTACCCACTCCAGTATTCTTACCTGGGAAATCCCATGGACAGAGAAGCCTGGTGGGCTACAGTCCATGGGGTTGCCAAGAGTTGGACACGACTTAGTGCTAACAAAAACTCATGAATATATTTACATAAATATAATAAATTAGAATCATGTTGACATAGTAGAAGGATCAATAGGCTGTAAGTAAAAAAAAAAAAATCATCTAAGCCTATCAACTAAATAGTTATGTGATTTGGGACAAGTTACTACATATTCTAGCAAATGTTCCAATTTCTATTAAACAAGAAATTGAAATAGAACCATATTTCTTTTCTTTTTTTTTTTTTTAACATTTTATTTATTTTTTTTTTATAATTTTTTTTTCCAGTGGGTTTTGTCATACATTGATATGAATCAGCCATGGATTTACATGTATTCCCAATCCCGATCCCCCTTTCCCACCTCCCTCTCCACCCGATTCCTCTGGGTCTTCCCAGTGCACCAGGCCGGAGCACTTGTCTCATGCATCCCACCTGGGCTGGTGATCTGTTTCACCATAGATAGTATACATGCTGTTCTTTTGAAATATCCCACCCTCACATTCTCCCACAGAGTTCAATAGTCTGTTCTGTATTTCTGTGTCTCTTTTTCTGTTTTGCATATAGGGTTATCGTTATCACCTTTCTAAATTCCATATATATGTGTTAGTATGCTGTAATGTTCTTTATCTTTCTGGCTTACTTCACTCTGTATAATGGGCTCCAGTTTCATCCATCTCATTAGGAATGGTTCAAATGAATTCTTTTTAATAGCTGAGTAATATTCCATGGTGTATATGTACCACAGCTTCCTTATCCATTCATCTGCTGATGGGCATCTAGGTTGCTTCCATGTCCTGGCTATTATAAACAGTGCTGCGATGAACATTGGGGTGCACGTGTCTCTTTCAGATCTGGTTTCCTCAGTGTGTATGCCCAGAAGTGGGATTGCTGGGTCATATGGCAGTTCTATTTCCAGTTTTTTAAGGAATCTCCACACTGTTTTCCATAGTGGCTGTACTAGTTTGCATTCCCACCAACAGTGTAAGAGGGTTCCCTTTTCTCCACAGCCTCTCCAGCATTTATTGCTTGTAGACTTTTGGATAGCAGCCATCCTGACTGGCGTGTAATGGTACCTCATTGTGGTTTTGATTTGCATTTCTCTAATAATGAGTGATGTTGAGCATCTTTTCATGTGTTTGTTAGCCATCTGTATGTCTTCTTTGGAGAAATGTCTGTTTAGTTCTTTGGCCCATTTTTTGATTGGGTCATTTATTTTTTCTGGAATTGAGCTGCAGGAGTTGCTTGTATATTTTTGAGATTAACCCTTTGTCTGTTTCTTCATTTGCTATTATTTTCTCCCAATCTGAGGGCTGTCTTTTCACCTTACTTATAGTTTCCTTTGCTGTGCAAAAGCTTTTAAGTTTCATTAGGTCCCATTTGTTTAGTTTTGCTTTTATTTCCAATATTCTGGGAGGTGGGTCATAGAGGATCTTGCTGTGATTTATGTCGGAGAGTGTTTTGCCTATGTTCTCCTCTAGGAGTTTTATAGTTTCTGGTCTTACATTTAGATCTTTAATCCATTTTGAGTTTATTTTTGTGTATGGTGTTAGAAAGTCTTCTAGTTTCATTCTTTTACAAGTGGTTGACCAGCTTTCCCAGCACCACTTGTTAAAGAGGTTGTCTTTTTTCCATTGTATATCCTTGCCTCCTTTGTCAAAGATAAGGTGTCCATAGGTTCGTGGATTTATCTCTGGGCTTTCTATTCTGTTCCATTGGTCTATATTTCTGTCTTTGTGCCAGTACCATACTGTCTTGATGACTGTGGCTTTGTAGTAGAGTCTGAAGTCAGGCAGGTTGATTCGTCCAGTTCCATTCTTCTTTCTCAAGATTACTTTGGCTATTCGAGGTTTTTTGTATTTCCATACAAATTGTGAAATTCTTTGGTCTAGTTCTGTGAAAAATAGCGTTGGTAGCTTGATAGGGATTGCATTGAATCTATAGACTGCTTTGGGTAGAATAGCCATTTTGACAATATTGATTCTTCCAATCCATGAACACGGTATGTTTCTCCATCTGTTTGTGTCCTCTTTGATTTCTTTCATCAGTGTTTTATAGTTTTCTATGTATAGGTCTTTTGTTTCTTTAGGTAGATATACTCCTAAGTATTTTATTCTTTTTGTTGCAATGGTGAATGGTATTGTTTCCTTAATTTCTCTTTCTGTTTTTTCATTGTTAGTATATAGGAATGCAAGGGATTTCTGCGTGTTAATTTTATATCCTGCAACTTTACTATATTCATTGATTAGCTCTAGTAATTTTCTGGTAGAGTCTTTAGGGTTTTCTATATAGAGGATCATGTCCTCTGCAAACAGTGAGAGTTTTACTTCTTCTTTTCCTGTCTGGATTCCTTTTACTTCTTTTTCTGCTCTGATTGCTGTGGCCAGAACTTCCAACACTATGTTGAATAGTAGTGGTGAGAGTGGGCACCCTTGTCTTGTTCCTGATTTCAGGGGAAATGCCTTCAATTTTTCACCATTGAGGGTGATGCTTGCTGTGGGTTTGTCATATATAGCTTTTATTATGTTGAGGTATGTTCCTTCTATTCCTGCTTTTTGGAGAGTTTTAATCATAAATGAGTGTTGAATTTTGTCAAAGGCTTTCTCTGCATCTATTGAGATAATCATATGGTTTTTATCTTTCAATTTGTTAATGTGGTGTATTATATTGATTGATTTGCAAATATTGAAGAATCCTTGCATTCCTGGGATAAAGCCCACTTGGTCATGGTGTATGATTTTTTTAATATGTTGTTGGATTCTGTTTGCTAGAATTTTGTTAAGGATTTTTGCATCTATGTTCATCAGTGATATTGGCCTGTAGTTTTCTTTTTTTGTGGCATCTTTGTCTGGTTTTGGAATTAGGGTGATGGTGGCCTCATAGAATGAGTTTGGAAGCTTACCTTCATCTGCAATTTTCTGGAAGAGTTTGAGTAAGATAGCTGTTAGCTCTTCTCTAAATTTTTGGTAGAATTCAGCTGTGAAG
Organism: Cervus elaphus; assembly: GCF_910594005.1. Taxonomy (NCBI): domain Eukaryota; kingdom Metazoa; phylum Chordata; class Mammalia; order Artiodactyla; family Cervidae; genus Cervus; species Cervus elaphus. Next base: position 48,166,619 of record NC_057829.1, on the reverse strand, counting down.
CCATCTGGTCCTGGGCTTTTGTTTGCTGGAAGATTTCTGATTACAGTTTCGATTTCCTTGCTTGTGATGGGTCTGTTAAGATCTTCTATTTCTTCCTGGTTCAGTTTTGGAAAGTTATACTTTTCTAAGAATTTGTCCATTTCATCCAAGTTGTCCATTTTATTGGCATAGAGCTGCTGGTAGTAGTCTCTTATGATCCTTTGTATTTCAGTGTTGTCTGTTGTGATCTCTCCATTTTCATTTTTCAGCACCACCAAACCAGCTCTTCAACAAATGCTAAAGGATCTTCTCTAGACAGGAAATGCAGAAAGATTGTATAAATGTGAACCCAAAACAACAAAGTAAATGGCAACGGGACCACACCTATCAATAATTACCCTAAATGTAAATGGGTTGAATGCCCCAACCAAAAGACAAAGATTGGCTGAATGGATACAAAAACAAGACCCCCATATATGCTGTCTACAAGAGACCCACCTCAAAACAAGAGACACATACAGACTAAAAGTGAAGGGCTGGAAAAAAATATTTCATGCAAACAGAGACCAAAAGAAAGCAGGAGTCGCAATACTCATATCAGATAAAATAGACTTTCAAATAAAAGCTGTGAAAAGAGACAAAGAAGGACACTACATAATGATCAAGGGATCAATCCAAGAAGAAGATATAACAATTATAAATATATATGCACCCAACATAGGAGCACCGCAGTATGTGCGGCAAACACTAACGAGTATGAAAGAGGAAATTAATAGTAACACAATAATAGTGGGAGACTTTAATACCCCACTCACAACTATGGATAGATCAACTAAACAGAAAATTAACAAGGAAACACAAACCTTAAATGACACAATGGACCAGCTAGACCTAATTGATATCTATAGGACATTTCACCCCAAAACAATCAACTTCACCTTTTTCTCAAGTGCACACGGAACCTTCTCCAGAATAGATCACATCCTGGGCCATAAATCTGGTCTTGGAAAATTCAAAAAAATTGAAATCATTCCAGTCATCTTTTCTGACCACAGTGCAGTAAGATTAGATCTCAATTACAGGAAAAAAATTGTTAAAACTTCAAACATATGGAGGCTAAATAACACACTTCTGAATAACCAACAAATCATAGAAGAAATCAAAAAAGAAATCAAAATATGTATAGAAATGAATGAAAATGAAAACACAACAATCCAAAACCTATGGGACACTGTAAAAGCAGTGCTAAGGGGAAGGTTCATAGCATTACAGGCTTACATCAAGAAACAAGAAAAAAACCAAATAAATAACCTAACTCTACACCTAAAGCAATTAGAGAAGGAAGAAATGAAGAACCCCAGAGTTAGCAGAAGGAAAGAAATCTTAAAAATCAGGGCAGAAATAAATGCAAAAGAAACTAAAGAGACCATAGCAAAAATCAACAAAGCTAAAAGCTGGTTTTTTGAAAAAATAAACAAAATTGACAAACCATTAGCAAGACTCATTAAGAAACAAAGAGAGAAAAACCATATTTCTTTTCAATCTTATGATTTGTAAATTTGCCTTTGATTTTCAAGGGAATTCTTTAAAAAACAAAACAAAACTCTTGCAGTACTAACAATGAAAATACTCTTTGCCATGATATTGAGAAACAACAAAAGAATGAGGGTGTTGCAAACAAACCAATTGGGAAGGGATTCATCACCAAAATATACAAACAGATCATACAGCTCAATAGCCAAAAATTGAATTGAAAATTGGGTCAAAGATCTAAATAGATATTTCTTCAAGGAAAACATACAGATGGGCAGAAAACACATGGAAATATGCTCAGCATCACTAATCATTAGAAATTCAAATTAAAGCTACAATGAGGTATCATCTCCCACCAAACATGGTCCACTGAAGAAGGAATGGCAAACCACTTCAGTACTCTTGCCTTGAGAACCCCATGAACAGTAAGAAAAAGCAAAAAGATAGGACACTGAAAGATGAACCCCCCATGTTGGTAGGTATCCAATATACACTGGAGAAGAGTGGAGAAATAGCTCCAGAATGAAGAGGCTAAGCCAAAGTGGAAACAATGTCCAGTTGTGGATGTTTCTGGTTGTGAAAGTAAAGTCTGATGTTGTCAAGAACAATATAGTATAGAAATCTGGAATGTTAAGTCCATGGATCAAGGTAAATCAGATGTGGTCAAGCAGGAGATGGCAAGAGTATATATCAATAATTTAGGATGGATGGGAATGGGAGAATTGAATTCAGATAACCATTATATTTACTTCCATGGGCAAGAATCCCTTAGAAGAAATGGAGTAATTCTCATAGAAAGACTTAACAAAAGAGTCTGAAATGCAGTACTTGGGCACAATCTCAAAAACAATAGAATGATCTCAGTTCATTTCCAAGGCAAATCATTCAACATCACAGTAATCCAAATCTGTGCCCCAACCAATAAGGCTGAAGAAGCTGAAGCTGAACAGTTTTATGAAGACCTACAAGATTTTCTAGAACTAACATCAAAAAAAGATGTCCTATTCATCATAGGGGATTGGAATGCAAAAGTGGGAAGTCAAGAGATACCTGTCAGAATGGCCATAATCAAAATGGCCATTTTGTTGATGCAAACAATAAATGTCAGAAAGTATGTGGAGAAAAGGGAACCCTCTTACACTCTTGTTGGGAATCCAAATTGGTACAGCCACTATGGTGAACAGAACAAAATTCCCTTAAAAAGCTAAAAATAAAAGTACCATATGACATGGCAATCCCACCCTTAGGCAGATACCTGGAGAAAACCATAATTTGAAAAGATACATGTATCCTAGTGTTCACTGTAGCACATTTTACAATAGCCTGGACACAGAAGCAGCCTAAATGTCCATCAAATATACAATGGAATATTACTCAGCTATAGTAAAGAACAAAATAATGTAATCTGCAGCAGCATGGGTGGACATAGAGATTATCATGTTGAGTGAAGTAAGACAGACACATGTGGCTTATGTGTGGAATCTAAAAAAAAAAAAAAATTACAAACAAACTTAGTTATAAAACAGAAGGAGAGTCACAGATGTGGAAAACAAACTTATAGTTACCAGAGGATGGGAGAGGAGAGGTAAATTGGAAGATTGGGTTTGACATATACACATTACTATATATAAGATAGATAACTAATAAGATCCTATTGTATAGCTCAGGGAACTCTAGTCAATAGTCTGTATGGGAAAATAACCTACAAATGAGTGGATATTTGTATATGTATAAGTGATGCACTTTTGTTGTACACCTGAAAGTAATACAACATTGTAAATCAACTATACTTCAATATTTTTTTTAAAGAATAAGGGCAGTATTTCCTTTCCAAAGGAGATAGAATATTATAAAAGATACGCGATCTAGTGCACAAAATAGGTAGTTTAATGTGTTATTGAACCAGATTAAGCTAGATACACAACAAATCAAAAATGGGTACAGGGAATAAGTTAGATAAACAAGTTCCTAGTTGGCATTCAGACTAAAATTTTTGAGGAGGAATGTAAATTATAAGTGTTGTAGTTAATCTTGTAATTCCAATATTGTGAAAAACTCTGTCACTTGCTCTGTCACTAGTAAATGTTTTGATCTAAAGGCAAAACATTGGAAGGAAATTATAATAATTTTAAGCAAAATTATAAGCAACTCAACAAGCCATATCTTTCTTTACAGAGCTTTCTATGAGCTAAAGTAAACAAATGAACATTTAATAAGCAAACTGAAGAAGAAGATCAGAGACTCCCTTTCCCTCATGAACTTATGCAAAACCCCTCAGATCTTAAAAAAAAATTAAAAAGTCAGTATGGTTTAAGAAATAAAGTGAATCATCTTGCAGTTTTGACTCTATTTGTAAGAATTAATACATAACTTTGGCTGAAACATTAATAATTTTTATATTTAGTTCTCCAAAGTCTTTCAGAAAATATGAAGACAAGACAAAACTTTGTTTCTTGTTAAAAACTACTCTCAAAGCCCAAAGACATTTTTAAAGTTAATTTTATAATTAATGGATTCAAGGACTCTTAGGGTTAGTCATTAATGAGAATTTTTAAGGAAATTGAATGGAAAAATTGATACAGTCTGTCAACAAGCATGTACTAATTAGCTTACACAGGTCAAATATAGCTTTGTGTGCTGAATAGTTTATATGTATATTTTATAAAACTCACTGAAAGAACACCAAGTGAGAATACCCTGAGTCCCAAACAAGTTTTGTATGTTCAAAGAAAGAACAACATGAACTAAAAGAAGAGAGAAGAAGGTGAAGGTTGCAATAAATGAGTGGCTGAGGGAATCACGGGCATATAACAGCAGTCTTCAGGCCTGGAAAAATTCTAAATTTTACTCTAAGTGGGGAGAAAACATTTCCATCCCTACAAAGATCCCTTATCTTGCTCTTTTATAGATATAGTCACTTTGATATTGTCCCTTACCCATCCTGGCAAATACTATTCTCTCTTGACTTGCTCTTATTTTATTATTTCAAGAACGTTTAAATGCAATTCTACAGTGTAATTTTTTATATTGAATTTCTTTTTTTCACTCAGTGAATTTGGAGATTCATCCAGGTCATTGTGCATGTCAATAGTCCATTCCTCTTCATTGCAGAGTAATATTCCTTACAGTGGATATACTATAGTTTGTGTAACTAGCCACTTATAAAAAGGGATCTTGGTTGCTTTTATGAATAGAGTTTCTATAAACATCCAGGTTCAAGTTTTTATGTGAGCATAGGTTTTCATTTATCTGGGGTAATTACAGAACAGTACAATTTCTGGGTCATAGCATTATTATAGATTTAGCTGTTTTTTTGTTTTTAACAGTTAAACCATTACCCAGAGTAGCTGTTCCATTGAATATTCTTATCAGTAAGAAACATGTGTTCCAATGTCTCTATATCCTCAGAACATTTAATATTAGCTATTCTGTAGATATGTATTAATATTTGATTGTGATTATAGTTTGCATTTTCCTAGTGGCTCATGCTATTGAATATTGTTAGATAGTTAGGATAGGAAAAAGAAGTCCAGAATGGTGGTGGCTAAAAGACAAAGAAGGGAAAAGCCTGTGAAAATAGAACAAAGAATGGTCTGAGGACCGGAGTGAGGACCTCAGGTAAAACAAACAGCCCTCCTGGCTAGCCCAACTTACCTAGGGCAGACCCGGTGGAGGAGTAAAAACACATACAAAAAGAGGTGCCAAAATTGAGGGGAGGGGCTTCTCTTCTCTTCATGTCTTTTGTTTTGACCCACCCTCATGGCTGGAGGATGTATATCCCTTTGCTTTCTAACTAAAACTGAGCTGTAACATGGAGCTATAACACTGGTCCATCTGTCACTTCAAATTTTTGCTGTGGTGAGACAAAACTGAGGAAATTACACACTCCCCTGACAATATCTTCTTGTGTTGTTTTTTTTTTTTTTTGTCATCCATGTATCTTTTTCAGTGAAATGCCTCTTTGCATATTTTCCTCATTGTTTAATTAGAATTTTTATTATTTAATCAGAATGTTTATTTTCACTTGAGTTTTGAGAGGTTTTAGTATACTCTAGGTATTAATCTTGTGTTGGTTATAGAGTGGTCTATTAATTCATGCTCCATTATGAGTTAGCAATTATTAACTCAAATTAACTCATTAATAGTTAATATTAACCAGCTTTATTTCCTTTGCTCTCATTAATTCAAGGACCCACTGATGGAGGATTTTGCCAGTCCGATATAAAGAAGACCTTGCAAGTCATAGAATAAAAGGGTGAGTTAGTTAAAGGCCACAATCATAGAGGGAAATAGAAATACTAGATCATAGAGGGAAGATGAGAAGATATGGTCTATGAAGGATGGCCACAGGCCTTTTGCATATGTTTCTGAGAATTTTTTTTTCCAATTTTACTGAGATACAACTGACATAGTACACTGTATAGGTTTAAGGTGTCTTACATAATGATTGAACATATGCATTTGTTACAAAATGGTTACTACAATATTAGTTTACATCTATCACCTCTCAGAGTAACAAGATATTTTCCTCATTAAGGGATCTTATAAAATCAACTCCTAGCAACTTTCAAATATATGATACAGTATTGTTAACAATAGTGATCATGCTGTACATTATACATCCAGAACTCATAACTGAAGTTTGTACCTTTTGACCACCTTCACCCATTCTGTCCACTCTCCACCTCCAGTAACTACAAGACTGACCTGCTTCTTTGAGTATGGTATGTCGAATCCCACATATAAGTGAAATCATACAGTATTTTTTGTGAGATCTGACTTTGTCTGACTTATTTCACTAAGTATATCGTCTTCAAGAGCCAGCCTGTCAATGTAAATACTGAAAAAAAAAAAAAAAAGAATATTGCTGAAACTCAACTTCTGAGGTGAGGCTTTATTTAGTTTTCTCATGTTTATAAATATTTTTCTAATGCTAAAATGTGACTTTTATGAACAGCTGAATGACATTAAAATTGCCTCTAGAATAGTGCCAAATGAAAATAAAAGCTGGAACCCCAGAAGGCAAACAGATAAACAAAAGGAACAAATTAGGGCCAAATCATTATTTTAAAAAAGCAGGTAACATAGACATTTTCTCCCTCAAGAGGTGACTTTTTATTTAAAAAAAAAAAAAGAATCCTAAGAAGTGATGTAGATTTCTCTCTTCCACAGTGACTTTTCCAGAAGTCAGCTTTGGCATAAGCATAATTTTTTTTTTAATCTCAGTGTTTTATAATACTCATTAAAACAATGAGTATTGATATAATATTCATTAAAACAATGCTAGATATCATTGTCATTTATATGGAAAGTTTAAAAAATTCTTCCAATATGAGTTAGTGAAATGACTTTCTTTACTTTAATACAGATTCTAAAAATAAAATAAGTAATAAAGTAAGTACACCTTAACTGCTGTTGTTTAGTCACTAAATCATGTCCAACTCTCTGCGACCTCATGGACTGTAGCCCTCCAGGGTCCTCTATCCTTGAGATTTTCCTGGCAAGAATACTGGAGTGAGTGGCCATTTCGTTCTCCAGAGGATCTTCCTGACCAGGGTTCAAACCCATGACTCCTGCTGCATCTCCTGCATTGCAGGTGGCTTTTGTACAGCTGAGCCAATGGGGAAGCCCTAACTTTTAATCCGCTAGATTAATTTCCTGTAAGTCATTCAACATTAAAAGGGAAAAATAAATGGTTATGTAAATTGGAAAAAGGAATGCCTTTGAGCAAAGCTAAGCTCATTAAAAGAAAAGGCTGTATTTAACTTAGAGGAGAAACCTGCTATTCATAGCAAAAGGTCTATGATTTCTTTATATTCCCTAACATTTTTTCAGGACAAGTCTTTTTGTAAATAACAAATTCAGTTTTAATAGCATTACACAGGGACACAATTGCTCAAGTAGGTCACACTTTGACCTTTATTGTATTCACAGGACTTACTCTGTGCACATTAACCTAAAACTTCATGCAAATATGATAAATGACATATTGTTTTTGTTAAGTTAAAAGAATGAGATCATTGTTTGGGAACACTTGTTGTGACTATGTCCAGAATAATGATGGCTAAAAGAAACCACTGGCGAAGCAATTATCTTTGTCTCATTATTTTTATCTTAGTAACTATTAACTGATTCATTCACCATCTCATCTACTTCTCATCCTTCTGTTCTATCTTACTATAGAAATGAAATAAACAAATACTGTTAAATCTATCAATTATCCAGAGTCATTGATAGCATTGAATAACATTCACAGTTGAAATAATCTTCCTAGTAAAAAAAGATATTAGACTTTAAGAAATGCAGAGTTCATCCTCCATATTAATGATTAAAAAATAATGAATAAATAAATATGTACATGGATAGCAATATAGATGAGGATGCATGCACCTGTAAGTTAAATGTATATACAGATATCCTTGGCAGTTATTTTAAATGATTATGTAATTTTATAGAGTTATAGGGCTTCCCTAGTTTCCCTGGTGGCTCAGTTGGTAAAGAATCCACCTGCAATGCAGGAGACTTGGGTTTGACCCCAGGGTTGGGAAGATCCTCTGGAGGAGGGCATGACAGCCTATTCTAGTATTCTTGCATGGTGAATTCCTATGGACAGAGGAGCCTGGCAGACTTCAGTCCATGGTGTCACAGAGTCAGACATGACTGAACGACTAAGCACCTCACAGCATATAGTTTTGTAGATGTTTACATTGTGTACATATTGTAATATTTATATATTTGTAGATTTCTAGATACTTAGTTTAATAGTTATCTAAGTGATAATATATAAATGTATCAGTAAAAAGACAATAGATAACTTTGTGTAAGTTAACATGTGAGTTTCTAGAGATTTTCCTCAACTTGCCCAATGTAAGGGACTTAAATGGCATCCTCAAGTCTCTTACTATATCAATCATCTGAGAAGCATCTTGCCTACTTTTGGTTTGTTAATATGCCAAATTTTCTGCGTATATGGGAGAAGGACAAGAATGTGAGAGTGTCACTGAGAAGGAAGAAATGCAAGATGAGAGTTAAAGTGCAGATACATGCATGATTGATAGAAAAACAAAAGAATGATTTAAAGACATTAGAGATGAAGTTCTAATTTCATGGTATTGATATTCTTTTCAAACATGAATGATTTAGGATTACTGAATAACATGAGTTAGTTTTTGCTTACTGAACTTTTTTTCTTAATATACTCAAATAGTACCATGACTCATCCATCTATTAATATTTTCTATTAGCACTGCCACTTTACTTTTGTATTGGGCATTCATTTTCACCATGACAGGTAATTTATCATGATATTTTAAAATAAAAATGCATTGGCAAAGAGACAATATAGAGATCACATTGATATTGGAATTCTGTTTTGGAGGAGACTACAGATGTGAGAGCTATGTGTTTCAGACAGAAAACAGTAATTACATGGTATTTTGGAGTTCAGTAACTTTAGTCTATAAACACATCACTAAAATTTTTAGCTGGATATTTCTTTTTAATCTTGAATCAAAACCAATTTGATAAGAATTTAAAGTCATGTCTAGTGGGTAGGTGAGGAGACACTATTTCAGATGTTGAAATTCACTCAAAAATTTGTCAAATTTCAAAAATTGAAATCACTGTTTCTGCGAATGCAGGCCTTATCGATGATGAAGTAAAACATATATTTAAACTACTGCCAAATTTTCACTAGAAGCTAGAAAAATTGCCCAGAGTTTTGTCTTTGAGGTAGGAAGGAAAAAAAAAGAAAACACCTCTATGTTGCAGATAGAACATTACATGGGGCTGATAAATATATGTGCACATGCACAGGCCAATAAATGTTCTTAGGCATAAGACAATTTTCAAGTATCCATCTGAAGTCAGTGAAAGAAAAAAATACCTGATTTTTTATTTTTTTCTGTATTGGACTGACTCACAAACCAAGAAAGAATAAATACAAAGTTAAATGTATGGGAAATTTAAATTAAATTAAGTTTAATTTAAAATTTAAAATTAAATTTAAATTAAGTTAAATTTAGGAAATAACTAACATTTAACATGGTGAATTCTACTTTTTTTTTTTTTAATTGTGGCTGGGAAAAAAATAAATCTATTACAATATACATTCTGTGAAGAAAAATCACATAACAATTCTTTAAGGCTGGAGAGCACCCAAACTTTGTCTGAATGGGAATGATTTAAAATCAAGAACTGGTAAATACTAGTGAAATTTTTGCTACTCTTCAATCGCATTAATGGGAAGTCTTATTGGGACTAAGTTTAAGATGAGAATGAATCCATTATTCCACAGGAGTACCTAATGAGATTCCTACCTTTCTCAGTTCAGTTCAGTTCAGTTGCTCAGTCGTGTCTGACTCTTTGTGACCCCATGGACTGCAGCACGCCAGGCCTCCCTGTCCATCATCAACTCCCGGAGTTTACTCAAACTCATGTCCATTGAGTCAGTGATGCCATCCAACCATCTCATCCTCTGTCATCCCCTTCTCCTCCCACCTTCAACCTTTCCCAGCAATGGGGTATTTTCCAATGCATCAGTTCTTTGCATCAGGTGGCCAAAGTATTGGAGTTTCAGCTTCAGCATCAATCCTTCCGATGAACACCCAGGCCTGCTCTCCTTTAGGATGGACTGGTTGGATCTCCTTGCAGTCCAAGGGACTCTCAAGAGCCTCCTACCTTTCTAGAGGGGGAAAAAGTAGGCTTATTGCAGATATGGCTCTTCTCCTTGAATCAGTGTACTTGGAGAAGAGGGTTAGGACCAGGATAGGTTTTGGGGTTAAGATTTTGTAATACAGATCAAGACCAAGTCCTATAGTCAATGATTAATCAATAATTGTCTTTTCTCAGATAACACTATTAATATGACAAGATACAAATCTGAGGGAGGTTGTTAACATTCTTTTGTGCTTTAATTTTGACAAGAAGGATATATGAATACGTACTTGCCTCAAACATATTTTTATTTGCCACAATTCACATGAACTATATTGCTTAAGTAGCATTTATTTTTGGGCTTTCATTACAATACTTCAAGTTCTAGAAGAGCACATAATAGACTCAACATTTTTTTTTCCTCAAAAGTATATGCAGAGGCATGTGAGAAAAATTAGACCCATTTATTCTTAGTAAAAGAAGGAAAAGAAAAAAAAATGTGTTTTGATTATAAGTAGAAGAATCCCATTTTGAAAAGGCACATACAAAGAGCTAGCATCTCTTTGTGAAGAGTTAAAAAAAATTGACCTTGGACAAATTATAATACATTAAGATATTTTAACATGACCATACTTGACTAATTTCCTCTCCTGGACATGTAAGACATTTATATTCAGGCCCTTCTCTAATCCCTACCTGAAAACACCATCTGCCATCAATTTCTCAGAGAAATGGCAGGTCTCTCGCTGAATATTCAGATGAGCAGATGAAGACTCAGGAAGAAAGGGAGAGGGTACCCCTGAGGTAAGCAGGCTAGGGCTCATGAAGAACTTTACTTAGGAGTTTTGAATAAAACAGTTGGAGTTTATATAATGGCTAGGAGGAAAAAAAGGTTCTAAAAATTTTTCACAGGTGATTTTGTATCCCTTTCATGGCATTGAAGGGAACATAATCATTATGAAATTTCACATTGTTATTATAGTGTGTGCTTTAATTTTGATAGAACTGTACATAGAGCAATAATCTTGGGGTTATAATCTTTCAAAATGTATAAATATAGAGAAAAATACATCTTTGCTGAAGGGTACCTAAATTATTTTGTGTTTTGGAAGCAACATACTTTATGTCCTGAAGTATTGGTAGACAGTTACTTTAGTAAACTCCTTTAATAAAATTGCTAATGTATATACAATTCCAGAAAATGATAAAATATTTTAGCCAAGGTATCAACAATATGCTAAATAGGGACAGATTATACCATGTTTCTACTTTATTTATAATATTAACCACTGAGATTTTAAGAAATCAGTTGTTTTTTTAAAAAATATTAATCTAGTTAAGTGCGTAATCTTGCAAAACTTTAGACTGTCTGAGTCACCCTATCATCAGACAGCAAAATGGAAAGATATAGACTAAACAAAACATACTGACCAAAGATGAAAGAGAAATATAGAGAAGCTACAAATAATAAAACCATAAACAGGAATATTTTTCATCTCCCTTAGCACACTAAATAAAATATTGAACTCATCTTTCTCTGTGTAACCACCAACACAGCAAGGCTTCACAGCAAAAAGTTCATTTCTCTTTGGCTTTCTGTGTGGCAGACATACTTTTTTCTAACTATTATTTATTATACCACTTGTAGTTATTAGCAAAATCTTGCCTTTATACCTGGTTCCCATTTGGGTAACAGCACTAACAAACTAGACTTACTGGCAACTAGTTTAGCCAAAAGATGTATCTAGTCAATGATTTCTAAGCAGCAGTCCCTTTGAACATAGTTGTTTTTGTATAAAAGAGAAGAGCTCAATTGGCAGGAAGATTGTGCCTTTCTGTTTTTGCATCTCTTCAAATTTAGAATTCACACATAAGGCTTCATGTTCAGAAGGTATCTTGTGAATCAGAGAAGTTATACACTAACAGTGGGAGAGCCAACAGGGCTCAATGTGTTCTCAATGGCCAACTACATTTAGGTGTCTGCTTGCTTAAAAAAAGAGTGTAAAATTTCTCAGTTTAATGCCTGTAAATAGATGTCTGTTACAGTGTGTGTAACACAAAGGTAATTTGTAATAATACTTTTAACAGAGCAATATTTTTTATTAAATTATACATTAAAAATCTTGAGAAATTATTAATTATCAAAATATTTGAGTTAGGCAAGACTTCAAAGAAGATACGTAAATGCCACTAAACACAATGAAAGTTTAAAGAAATATAAATCCACAAAAAGATACCCCCAATAATATGGCACAATGGTCAACAGTACACTATGATTTCTGTATATATATTTATTATAATGAAAGGATCATACCCAACTGTTATTAAAATAAAGCCATATTTTTACAAAATTTTATACTGTGTTTATAAGATATATAAATATTCTAAGTAATTTATAAGTGGCTAAAAATAGAAAATTACAAATAAGCAATTATCCCAACAGAGTAACAGTACATATGTACTTTTACTAATTATAATTCAGTTCAGTTGCTCAGTTGTGACTGACTCTTTGTGACCCCAGGGGCTACAGCACACCAGGCTTCCCTGTCCAACACCAAATTTACTCAAACACCAGAGATTGCTCAAATTCATGTCCTTTGAGTTGGCGATGCCATCCAACCATCTCATCCTACGCCGACCCCTTCTCCTCCTGCTTTCAAACTTTCCCATCATCAGGGTCTTTTCCAGTGAGTCAGTTATTCTCATCAGGTGGCCAAAGTATTGGAACTTTAGATTCAGCATCAGTCCTTCTGATGAATATTCAGGACTGATTTCCTTTAACACTGACTGCTTTGATCTCCTTGCACTCCAAGGGATTCTGAAGAGTATTCAACACCACAGTTCAAAAGCATCAATTATTTGGTGTTCAGCTTTCTTTATGGACCAACTCTCACATCCATACATAACTACTGGAAAAACCATAACTTTGGCTAGACAGATCTTTGTTAGCAAAGTAATGTCTCTGCTTTTTAATATGCTGTCTAGGTTTGTCACGGTCTTTCTTCCAAAGAGCAAGCATCTTTTAATTTCATGGCTGCAGTCACCATCTGCAGTGATTTTAGAGCCCAAGAAAAAGTTTACATTGTTTCCCATGTATTTGCCATGAAGCGATGGGACTGGATGCCATGATATTAGTTTTTTGAATGTTGAGTTTTAAGCCAGCTTTTTCACTCTTCCCTTTCATTTCCATCAAGAGGTTTTTTAGTTCCTTTTCACTTTCTGCTGTAAGGTGATGTCATCTGCATATCTGACATTACTGATATTTCTCCTGGCAATCTTGATTCCAGCTTGTGCATCATCCAGCCTGGCATTTTGCATGATGTACTCTGCATATAAGTTAAATAAACAGAGTGACAATATACAGCCTTGACATATTTCTTTCCCAATTTGGAACCAGTCTTTTGTTCCATGTCTGGTTCTAACTGCTGCTTCTTGAACTGCATACAGATTTCTCAGGAGCCAGGTAAGGTGGTCTGATATTCCCATCTCTTCAAGAATTTTCCACAGTTTGTTGTGATTCACACAGTCAAAGGATTTGGCATAGTCAATGAAGTAGAAATAGATGTTTTCCTGGAATTCTCTTGCTTTTTCTATGATCCAATGGATGTTGGCAAGTCAATCTCTGGTTCCTCTGCCTTTTCTAAATCCAGCTTGAACATCTGGAAGTTCTCAGTTCACACACTATTGAAACTTAGCTTGGAAAATTTTGAGCATTACTTTGCTAGTGTGTGAGATAAGTGCAATTGGGAGGTAGTTTGAACACTTTTTGGCATTGACTTTCTTTGGGATTGAAATGGAAACTGATGTTTTCCAGTCCTGTGGCGACTGCTGAGTTTTCCAAATTTGCTGGCACATTGAGTGCAGCATTTTCACAGCATCATCTTTTAGGATTTGAAATAGCTCAACTGGAATTCCATCACTTCCACTAGCTTTGTTCTTAGTTATGCTTCCTAAGGCCCACTTGACTTCATACTCCAGGATGTCTGATGCTAGGTGAGTGATCCCCCTATCATGGTTATCTGGGTCGTTAAGGTCTTTTTTGCTACCTCTTTTTAATATCTTCTGCTTCTGTTAGGTCCATACACTTTCTGTCCTTTATTGTGTCCATCTTTGCATGAAATGTTCCCTTGGTATCTTTAATTTTCTTTAAGAGATCTCTAGTCTTCCCCGTTCTATTTTCCCCCTCTATTTCTTTGCATTGATCACCGAGGAAGGCTTTCTTATCTCTCCTTGCTTTCTTTGGAACTCTGCATTCAGATGGATATATCTTTCCTTCTCTCCTTTGCCTTTCAAGCCTCTTCTTTTCTTAGAAATTTGTAAGGCCTACTCAAACAACGATTTTGCCTTTTTGCATTTCTTTTTCTTGGGGATGGTTTTGATCACCACCTCCTGTACAATGTTACTAACTTCTGTCCATAGTCCTTCACACACTCTGTCTATCAGATATACTCCCTTGAATGACACTGAAAGATGAACTCCCCAGGTCAGTAGGAGCCCAATGTGGTACTGGAGAACAGTGGGGAAATAACTCCAGAAACAACGAAGAGACAGAGCCAAAGCGAAAACAATGCCCAGTTGTGGATGTGACTGGTGATAAAGTCAAGTCCAACACAGTAAAGTAAAAAAATAATATTGTATAGGAACCTGGGATGTTAGGTTCATGAGTCAAGGTAAATTGGAATGGTCAGACAGGAGATGGCAAGAGTGAACATCAACATTTTAGTAATTAGTGAACTAAAATGTACCAGAATGAGATAATTTAATTCAGATGACCATTATATCTACTACTGTGTCCAAGAATCCCTTAGATGAAATGGAATAGCCCTCATAGTCAACAAGAGAGTCCAAAATGCAGTACTTTTAGGTACAGTCTCAAAAATGACAGAATGATTTCTTCATTTCCAAGGCAAGCCATTCAATATCACAGTAATTTAAGTCTATGTCCCAACCACTAATGTCAAAGAAGCTGAAGTTGAATGGTTCTATAATGACCTACAAAACCTTTTAGAACTAATGCCAAAAAAAGAAAAAGATGTCTTTTTCATCATAGGGGACTGGAGTGCAAAAGTAGGAGGTCAAGAGATACCTGGAGTAACAGGAAATTTGGCCTTGGAGTACAAAATGAAGCAGGGTAAAGGCTGACATAATTTTGCCAAGAGAACGCACTGGTCATTACAAACACTCTCCTCCAACAACACAAGAGATGGTACACATGGACATCACTAGATGGTCAATACCAAAATCAGACTGATTATATTCTTTGCAGCCAAAGATAGAGAAGTTCTATCCAGTCAGCAAAAAGAAGACTGGGAGCTGACTGTACCTCAGATCATGAATTCCTTATTGCAAAAGTTCAACATAATTAGAAGATGACAAAGACAGCGTTTTAATAGGATTTTAAAGTCATTCTTCCAAGCAGCTTGAAGGGGTACAAAAGTCCAGGATAAACAAAGAAGATCTCTTTTAAAAAGCATTTGTTATCTTAAAAATCTTTCATCTTCGATAGTTTAAATACAATTATAGACATAAAGTAATAATATAAGATAATGTACTTATAAATGAGTCCTGTATTAACTTTCTGTGAAGAATCATATTTTAAATAATTTTTATTTTGAAAATAAAATTTATTTATCTTTACTGAAATTCAAATAGCAGTTCTAACACAATATTTAGAATACAAACTATGACAAATATGAATCAAATAAGTGTTAATACATTTTAAATATCAAACATTCCAATTATATTCACTTATTCCAGTAAACTGTTAAATTTAACTGTTAAACTGTTAAAATCCTAACATTTTTCTCAGTGTCATTAAAGCCTATATGTAAAATATATTTGGAAATCATTCAACCAGAGAATCTATAAATAGACTGAGCTGAGTATCTCTAATGAAATTATTGGCATATTTCTGTCATGACAATTGGACAAGATAAATGATCTTAATTTTTAAATTTTTATTCATAGTATAAGTCTGTAAAGTTCATAGAATGTTAATTTTTCCTGTGATTTGTTGATGCTTAAAATAATTTTCATGGTAAGTCTAAAGAATTCCCGAGTGTTAAAACATGAAAATATTCTGAATCACTGTCTAATTAAATCTGCGCTTGAACAACATGCGGATTTTATAGTAAATACAGTTCTTTAGAAACACTGACTCAGTTCATTCCTTCATGAAATCACTTTTGAAATTAATCTACTTAAAAATACCAGCATAAAAACCTTTTTTTTTTTTTTTTTTTTAAAGAAAAGAAAGGTTAATTTCTGCTTTTAGTCATTAAGGGGAAACTCATGCCACATAGTGTGTCTGCCACAGACGACTATAAAACAAGGAAAAAATGTTAAATGACTATTTCTCAGTGAAAGGCAAGAGGCAGCAGCAGCACATATTGTGAACAATAACAAAAGGAAAACTGAGATGAGCCCCACAATAACCTTAATGTTCTGCCTGAAGGTCCATTCCAAAATGGGACACAGGTAGAAAGTTGCTCAAAGCACAGTGGAGAGGGTTTTGGTAAATTGATGAAGTAGGAATTAAGGTTCTCAGAGGAGGTGACTGAGAAATAAGAGAGACGGAAACTACTCAAAGAGCAAGTTTGAAAATATGCTTAAGCAAGACACAAACTAGGAGAAAATTCTCTTAGCACACATACCTGACCAAAGATTCTAACAAGGTTATGTACACAACCAATTCAAATCAATAATAAAAAAGAAAATAATGCAATTAGAAATGGGCTAGGGCTTAACACAAAAGAATACATATTAGAGATTAATAATCATGAAGAAGAGGTCAACATTTATAGTCATCAGGGAAATGCAAATTAAAAACATAATGCAATTACACTACACAGTCATTAGAACAGTTACAATTAAAAACACTGACCACATTAATTTTCTGGCAGAGATACACAGCAAACTGAACTCTCAACATTTTTATCCAATTCTGCAACCTCATGGACTGTGGCCCACCAGGCTTCTCTGTCCTGAATGCTCAACTTTTTGATCTATTTGTCCTTTCTTTCAATTTTTGCATATACTTCTAATGGCAATATAGAACGATATGAACACTCTGGAAATCCAATCATTTTTGTAAATGTAAACATACCTTGCTGACACAGAAATTCAAGAGAAAAACAATTAATCATCTAAAGTTTTATTCGGACTTCCCTTGTAGCTTAGTCGGTAAATAATCTGCCTGCAATGCGGGAGACCAGGGTTTGATTCCTGGGTCGGGAAGATTCTCTGGAAAAGGAGATGACAACCCACTCCAGTATTCTTGCCTGGAGATCCCATGGACAGAGAAGTCTGGCAGGCTACAGTCCATGGGGTTGCAAAAGTCAAACACGACTTAGCGACTAAACCACCGCCACAAAGGTTTACTCATGATTATTCCACATGGAATAATCTCCAAACATTCATAAAACTCTCAAATTGGAAAAATCATAACATCAGTCAACCTGATAATATAGAAACTAATTGTGGTATATTGATACAATGGAAATAACACACAGCAATAAGAAGGAAGGGATAAGTGATGCATGGAGCAAGATTAATGAACCTCAAAAATATGCTGAGTGAGATATGTTAGACTGATATTAGTATATTTCAATTTAATACAGGCAAAATTTATATAAGATGACAAATTAGCTGGAAAGTGTTGCCTGTAAGGGAAGAGAATTGACAAGATAATGTTCTACATATCATGGTAATGCCATGAGTTACACGACTGATGCAATGATCAAAACTGATACAGTGTGGCAGCATTATCTCTACCAACTCATTTCAGTGACAGAAAACTATCCCATCTTAAGCATTTTACTTTGTGAGGAGATTTCAAAATGCTACCGGACCATTTATTTCCTTATCTCAGGGGGTCTCCCCCAGAAGAATATGTATATTCTCCAGAAGATACATACACACACACACACATAGACAACAGTCTCCTCTTATCCAAAAGGGATAAATTTCAAGACTCCCAGTAGATGCTTTGAAACTGTGCATAGTACCAAACCCTAGGCATATTATGTTTTATTCTATACATACATACCTATGATATAGTTTGCAATAAATGGCTTAGGGATGCCTTGCTGAAGGTGTCTATAGCTCAATTCTTTCTGGCACAACACTTCATTGTCAATCAGAGTATGTTTTCTGTTTGTGATTTCCACTCATATATGTAATGTCTTTTCCATTTTAACTAAGCATTCATCATGCACTGTAGCTATAGCATATGCATTTTGAGATGTGACAGCAAAATAAACAATTTTTTTTTTCCTTCCTGAGAACTATCATCTTTCACACAAAGGGAGAACTTCACTGCTGCTGTTTGGCATAAGTGAATTGCCAGCATCAGCACTCTTGTACTTTAGGGCATTATTAAGTAAACAAGCATTACTTGAACACAAGCACTGCAATATCATGGCAGTTGATCTAAAAACCAAGGTGGCTACTAAGCGACTATTGGGTTGGTAGTGTATATAGACTGGATTGGATGGACAAAGGAATGATTCACATTCCTAGACAACAGGAGATTTCATCATGCTACCTAGAAGAGTGCTCAATTTAAAACTTAGGAGCTGGTTGTTTCTGCAACTTTCTATTCAATATCTCTAGATTGTGACTGACTATTAGTTACTGAAACCATGGAAACTGAAACCACAAATAAGGGAGACTAGTTCATATTGCTATCTATCTTAATGCAAATATTTAACTATTTATATAGTTATACACATCTGTCTGAATATGCAAAATTTAACTGTCACAAGAAGCTAAATTACACTAAAGATTACTTTCTTTAAATATTTATTAAAATGTATGCCATTAAATATCAAGACTAAATATGATCAGTATTTCAAAATATTTATAGTATCATCTCCAACAATTCTTTGAGAAAGTGAAAAGTATAACTATTAATTAAACATTTATATATAAGTCTAAAGTTTGGTGATAGCAGTCAAATATATAACTCAATGACTACATCAATCTGGTTACTGGGTGGTAACTAGTTGGAAGTCAGTAGTTTTGAATTGAAGCCCTAATTCTACAACTACCTGAGGGTATGACTCTGTCAGTCACATCTGCTCCTGATTCACCTGCAAGATATGGAAACGAAAAAGAGCAGAAATAAACTTTGAAATCATACACCTTTTTTTAAAGTCTAGAATTATATCTGTTTTCAAAATTATGACCAACCTATCTTGTCATATCTACATATCAGAATGGAAAAATATTAAAATCAAAAGTATAGCTATAATAGTCAACCTGTTTTTTTGGAAAAACATTTATAGCAGATTTATAGATGGATATTTATCACCATACATTTTGTAATATAATCTTTACTTTTAAAACATTTGTGGTTTTTAATTCTACATTGAAGCAAATATATAAACTTTTATTCAAGTGTCTGATATATAGCACTGTAATAGTTTCAGGTATATAACATAATGATGCAATATTTGTAGATATTGTGAAATGATCAACACAATAAGTCTAGTTAGCATTTGCCACCATACATAAATGCAAAAACTGTATGTGTATGTAATGAAGACTTTTACAATCTACTCTCTTAGTAACTTTCAAATATGCAATACAGTATTATTAACTATAGTTATCCTTCGAGGACCACAGTCTTGTCATGGTGAAAGGGTTTGTATAACTCAATGAAGCTATGAGCCATGCCTTGCAAGACCACCCAAGATGGACAGGTCATAGTGAAGAGTTTTAACAAAGCATGGTCCACTGGAGTAGGAAATGGCAATGCACTCCAATATTCTTACCTGAGAACCACATGGACAGTATTAAAAGGCAAAAAAAGATATGCTATTGAAAGTTGAGCCCCCCAGGTTGGAAAGTGCCAAGTATGCTACTGGGGAAGACCAGAGGGCAACTACTAATAGCTCCAGAAAGAATGAAGCAAAAGTAGAAACATTTAGTTGTGGATGCGTCTGGTGGTAAAAGAAATGCCCACTGCTGTAAAGAACAATATTACACAGGAACCTAGAATGTTAGGTCCATAAATCAAAGTAAACTGAACATGGTAAAATAGGAGATGGCAATATTGAACACTGACATTTTACTAATCAGTAGATGAAAAATGGACAGGAATGGGAAAATTTAATTTAGATGACCATTATATCTACTACAGTGGGTCAGAATCCCTTAGAAGAAACAAAGTAGCCCTCATAGTCAACAAGAGTTCAAAATGCAGTACTTGGGTGAAACCTCAAAAGTGACAGAATGATCTCAGTTTGTTTCCAAGACAAACTGTTCAACATCACAGTAATCCAAAGGTATGCTCCAATCATTAATGTTGAAGAAGCAGAAGTTGACTAGTTCTATGAGAAGAATTACTTCTAGAACTAACACCAAAAATAGATGTACATTTCATCATAGCAGGTTGAAATTCAAAAGTAGGAAGTCAAGAGATACCTGAAATAGCGGACATGGTTGACCTTGGAGTACAAAATGAAGCCAGACAAAGGCTAACAGTTTTGTCAAGAGAACAAGTTAGTGGATATGTGAAGGAGAAAAAGAGTTTGGCATGCTACAGTCCATGGAGTTGCAAAGAGTTGGACATGACTTAGTGACTGAACAATGACAAGGACAATAATGAAGTATTCATTTTATAATTAGAAGTTAGTACCTTTAGGCAAATTTATTTCTTATTTGACATGTATTTAAATCCCACATATGAGCACAATATTACATTTTAACAAACTTGGTCCACTTTGTCTACCAACATTTCCAGTTAGAAATAGATTATTGAGTTCAATCACCTTTTTTTTTCTTGATATTTTCTCCTCTACTCCAAGTAACTATTCTTGTCTCAAATGAGACAAATGAGACTAAATTTTAGGAAAGTAATGAGAATGCTTTGTTTGAGGTGAACAAATTATGTTAAAATGTAGTAAGAATGTTCATGAACTGACCCAGAAAACATTAATCACAAATGAACCCAAAAATGAAGTACCTAATCAAATAAAGTTTAAATCACAGTAACAAAAGTATTAACATTTTTAAGACATGGTGAACTGGATCCTATAGGATATATCTATTACTCAAGAGAGATATAACATCATATTAGCTCATTTAAATTAATGGAGAACATCTGAATTTATAACCCAGGGAAAAATTGACCACCTTGACAGGATCAACCTCATGATTTCATAGTAACTGGTTAAGATTAGTATTAAAATTTAACCTTTCATATTTATAATTAAAAGTAAATTACAGCCCTTAAATTTGATTAGCATAAAAAGTTTCATGACTGCAAATGTCTTTCAGCATTTTATAGAAAAATCCATTTCAGAAAACTGTCTGAAGGACAGAGAAATAATATTCCCCCTTTAGAAGTTCCTTAAAGGGGGGATATTATTACCTTAAACTTTATTTTTCTTAAATCTTCAGAAGTCACAATATACATTAATCTTTATAAAGAAGTTTATTTCAATAAGTTTCTACTAAGACATACAATGGGTTCTTAGCAAGAATTCTTGAAAAGAAGCTCAAGTGCAGTTAAAGACAGAATTTTAAGATAAATTATAATTAAATTTTAGAAACTAAATGAGAATAAAACTTAAGGATATGTATGTTACCTCACATCAATATGAGCTTTATTATCTCTTGATGGGAATACAGAATTTATTTCAATTTTTGATCTTGATTCTCTCAGACTAGAAATAATTGATACAAATATAAAATATAACACTCAAAAAATAGGCAATATTGCTTAAACATATTTTACTGAATTTAATTAGTTTATAGTAATTTAAGTGGCAAAAATCTCATGATCATTTGTAAGTATTAAAATGAAGCAGTTTTTCAAGAGTATTTCTTAACTGATTGAAACTAAATGTAAATAAACTCAAAAATACTAAAAATAACTCTGGTACATATATTAGGGGAACCACTGACTGAAACTGCCTAACCTGGCCAGGCAAAATAGTAACCATTTGCATGAGTTATCTTACAAGAGGTCCTGATAAGGAACCTGGAACTAACAAGCTACCACCAACTGGAAAGGTCAAAAGGAGAGAATCAATGCCAGCCCGTATGTCCTACCAGCCTCCCAGAATCCTTCTCACTGGAATCCGTCTTGGCTGAGTGATGTGTGTGTAACACAGCAAGGACCCTGATTCCGAACGATTGTCCAGAGGCAATCAAACTAACCCCATTATAAAAACCAAGACTGTGGACCAGTGGCAGAGACATTCACCAGGCTTCCCTTTGTGAAATGATAAACATATTTCCTGCCATATCAATAAACAAGAAGTGTCACAGCCATCAGCAATTTCTGGCCTCCAAATGTGAGTGAAGTCTCCCAAAACTGTGATCCAATGGATACTGTCACCCCTCAAGGTAACTGCTGAGGAGTTGGAGGAATGCAGGAAGCAGCCATCTGCCACTCTTTAAGGTGAAGAAGGATTGGCACTAGATAGCTGAGGTGCATATGAAGGCAATGAATTCAGTGAGCCCAGAGGCTTGTATCTTCCCATACAGAGAATGATAAATTCCTTAACTTGATACCTAATCTTTGATGTTCAATTTGCCTGCTCCCTTTGTTGCAAACTTGTATAGTTCAATTTGCCTGCTCCTACCTCCTTGGAGCAGTTTTCTCAGAGCTACTGAGATGGTCTCACCTGACCTCAGACTCACAAACATCCTCACCAAATAAAATAACTCTACTTTCAGGTTGTGACTATATTTTTTAGTTGGTACCTTACTATGTTGCTCTCTACCCAGGAGTCCATTCCCAATAAAGTCTCTTGTGTTCTCAGCATGTATGTCTCCTCAGACAATTCATTTTTGAGTATTAGATTGAGCCCACTCTTGGGCCCTGGAATGGGGTCCCCCTTCCTGCAACATTTATTCAATAATTTTCATGTAAAAATTAGTCTATATGGAGGTGGTTCAGATGGTAAATAATCTGCCTGCAATGGGGTCACAAACAGACACAACTGAACCATTAACACTTTCACTTTCTTTCAATGAAAGTCTTAAAATCCTGGTTCTAGACATGACATAACATATTCACAGGTTCACACATATAATATCAATTCTCAGATTATTAGCAGAAGTTATGAAGTATAGAAATAAAATAAAATAATGAATATTTTCTGATAAGAAAATTGTTAGGCAATAAATGCTCAATTCCATCTGTAATAGAAATTTATATTGAAAGTGACAGAAAGCAACAATTCAAATTCATTTGGTCTGTCAGTTATATTGCAGTTTCTTTAACCAATAACTTTATTTAAATAATTTTATTTATTTAACTAAATAAATTCAAGATACACGTTATCAGATAAATATTTATCAAGTATAGTTTCAACTTCCTCATTGGAAGCATTGATGCCAACGCTGAAACTCCAATACTTTGGCCAGCTGATGCAAAGAACTGACTCATTGGAAAAGACCCTGATGCTAGGAAAGATTGAAGGTGGGAGGAGAAGGGGACGACAGAGGATGAGATGATTGGATGACATCACTGACACGATAGACATGAGTTTGAGTAGGCTCCAGGAGTTGGTGATGGACAGGGAAGCCTGGCGTGCTGCAGTCCACAGGGTCACAAAGAGTCAGACACAGCTGAGCAACTGAACTGAACTGATAGTTTCATTTGTGACCAGGGCAAAGTCCCCTTCTTTTTTTCCTCAGATCTATTTCTGTAGTATTAACATCCAACAGGACTCTGACAGTTCCCTGAAGTACTTATACAATCTTTTCTAGATTCAAAGCCCCGGAACTGAGACCAGTTGACCAGTCAGTTCTGACTGACCTGAAAGGCATCATGTTTTCATTCTTGAATTATGGCCGAGAGAATCTTAGGCACACATTGAATTATAATAAGTGGCTAAACTACTCAGGACCCACGCGAAACACTGGGAGCATTCTGACCCAAATCCAGTACGTGCTAGATAAACTGAGTTCAATTTGGGCCAGGCAGGACAGATGAACACAGACAGAAAAAGGGCTAATGGATCCTGGAGAGGCTACAGGTATTTACTAATACCTGCCAATCCACAGGCATCTGGAAGAACATAAAAGTATATTAATGACAAAAAATTTTTAGTTACTGGAATTTTACATAATTTTACTCATGATACGCAGGCAGCTAAAACAAAATTTCTGAAAGTTCAGAAAAGTTAGAATTTCTGTAAGTTAAAACATTTTTAACCATAACCTCTAATTTTTAAGTTGCTTGCTTTTTGGTAGCAGCCCCATGATAAATAGTAGCTGAAAAGTCAGTCATTTAAATTTCAGAATAAAGATACACTGCAACTTTTAGTTAAAGTCTATTTGCACCAAAACATGGCACAGGCAAATGATTCACTTAATGCACATAACAAAGCTATATACTTGACATGATATCACAAATTGGGAAGATTAGTCTGCTAACTTGCTTACATAACCACACAATAAGAATGTCATGATATTTCACTTAAATTGGTTAACTCCTTGACTGTAGAAAAACATCTTTTAAAAATGTTAACTATCACTGATATTCAAGTTTTACTAGTAACTGAGAAAAAAATATGAGCATTGAATGCAATATTGTTAATGCCTCACATAGCAGGAATAAAAAGCCAAGAATGCTCAGTTATATTTTGAAGCTGTTGAATATTAAAATAAGCAAATCAAATGCAATGCATGTTTGGATGGTAACCGAGGCTCTTCAGAATCATAATTTTACATTTGCAGTCAATTTATCTCTTTATCCATCTGAAGTAGATAAATTGAGTATCACAGTTAATAGTAAGACAGTGGTTTTGAACAAAGCCAAGCATCTGTCTTTTCAGCAAAGATATACATGTCATTTTGCCTTCCATAAGATCTCAGCATATATTTTTTTAAGTAGATAAACTCAGAAGAGAAAACAAATGTCAAATTGAGCAGAATATTTTCTCTCTCAGTTCCCTTACATGGAAGAGTAATTCCTATCATATAGCAAATCTAGAAGAGATGCATTTTGATACTACTGATAATTTGCATTTAAATAACTTAAGCATGGTAGCATTTCTTCCTTCAAGTGACAGAAAAATGCAATTGGCTACTTTCTTCAAAAATTTTGTGTACACTAAGCATTCAAAATTAAAAACATATAAGATGGAGATGTGAGAGTAAATATTCTGCTAAATGATTTTAATAAGAAAATATTAAAACTTTAGTCTTTTTTGTCCTTCTTCTTCTTTTTTTTTTTCTTGGCTGCATGGTTTGAAGGATCTTAGTTCCTGATTGACCAAGGATCAAACCCACATGTCCTGCAATAGCAATGCAGAGTCTTAACCACTGGACCATCAGGAAGGTCCCCCAAATTTAGTGTCTTGTTCATATTATTGCTATGACTAATAAATGCTAGTTATCTTAAAACAAATAAGGATATGAATAATGCTCATTAACACTTTCCATGATGGTAAGTTAAGCAGCAATTAGGCATTCAACAAGAATGTTTTGGGCTTGCCTGGTGGCTCAGACCATAAAGAATCCACCTGCAGTTCAGGAGACCAGGATTCGATTCCTGAATGGAGAAGATCCCCTGAAAAAGGGAATAGCTACCCACTCGAGTATTCTTGCCTGGAGAATTCCATGGACAGAGGAGCCTGGTGGAATCCAGTCCATAGGGTCACAAAGAATTGGACACAATTGAGCAACTAACACTTCCACATTTTCATTCATCCATTCAAGAATGTTCCAAATTTATTTATTTAAATTTATTCTGAGATAGCCTGAAGTGAAATTTTGATAGTGACCCCACAAAACTTTGTCTCAGATGACAATGTGGTTTAATATTGGGGAAAAATAAATCTTTTGTTTTTGCTAGGATTATTTCCCATATTTTTTTAATAAGCATTAACCCAACATTTATTAAGTCCCTACTATTTACTGAGATAACGATTAGAACCAATAATATAAATGTCAGGGGAGTTTGCAATTTCCTCGGTTCTGGCTTGTTGCAACAAAAATTTTAAGTGACAGACAGACCAGTGTTGCAGCCCTCAGACAGACCAGTGTTACAGCCCTGTGTAATTTCCTCAGAGGACCAGTGTTACAGCCTCGTGTTACAGCTTAGTTTTATTTAGAAAGTAAAGGAAAATACATCCTTGATGCATGAGGGTGGGCTAACACAAAAGACACAAAGAGAAGAGAAGCTGCGGGACCAATTTTGGCTCCTCTTTTTAGATTTTTTTTTTCCCTCTTCCCCCTGAACTTGCCCTATGTAAATTGGGCTAGCCAGGAGGACAGTTTGTTTTACCTGAGGTTCTCACTCTGGCCCTTTGACCTTCCTTTGTTTTATTTTCAGGGGCTTTCCCCTTCTTTGTCTCTTAACCACCACCATTTTGGACTCTTTTTTCCCATTCAAACTACCTAACATTCCCACCTCAAGAGATGGGCGGCCCTATTCTTTGGGAATAGAGGCATTGAGTTATCTCTGGATACTTCCTGCTGAAGTGGGACAGTGAGGGCCACTGGGCCTCCCCGTCTTGCTAGTCTCAAGCCTCAGAGTCCTTATAGCAGTGTCCATCTAAGGATGAGTGATATTTTCTGTGTTCAGCTGTAGTTTTATATATTCCTGTTGAACTGGCACTGCATGCTGTAGCTTGTTGACCTGGGCAGAGACAAAACCAGCTAGACAATTGATAATATATGGAGTAATCACAAGCAGCATCAATATGGTGATTAAAGGGACTACTAGGGGCATTAGACAACTCCAAATTTCCCATCGTCAGAAAGATCCCCTAAAGAAAGATGGTAGCCACCCTGAGAACTCTCCAGCTCATTCTTTGAGACCCTGTAGGGTCTGAATGTTTTTGTTGAGGACTGAGACTTTCTTTAATTTAGACTTTCTTAATTTACCCAGAAACAACACATCTCATTCTAGATGGCTCAAGTCCCTCCTTGTTCAGGTATCAGGAGATCTATCTCCTGTCTCTTTTGGAGTACAACTCCTGACAAGCTATGTTGACTCTTTAGAGCTATCCTGAGAAATCTATCCCCAGAAGCTTAATTGTGTTCATTAGGATGGTACTCATTTGTAGTTCTGAATAGGTATCTGAGATCTCCCAGGGGCTCACAGGTGTATTGAGAGTCCTTTTCTGTTTGCTTCCATGGCTTGACTCATGAGTAGTGAAACCAGGAGTCATGCCCTGGTACATTTACTGCTGTGGTGGTAGAAAGTATTACAGGGTAGGGGCTCTTCCATGTGGGCTGAAGTTGAGTCTTTGGGGACCCATCTTTCCAGACTTTAATTAGGACTTGAGTCCCTGGAGTTTATAATGATGACTCTTTAGGATCTTTTGGGTCCTGATTGACACCCCACAAGTGTATATCCTGTTGGAATTGCCCAGTGGCCATGGTATGACTGGAGGGTCTGAGCCTCTGGATCTAGGAAGAGGTCACTGACGTAAACAAAAGGTCTCCCACATAGCATCTCATAAGGACTAAGACCAACCTATAACTTAGGGGCAACACAGCAATATGGGTGTGGAGGAGACCTATTGGTAAAGCCTCCTTTCATCCCAGGGAGGTCTCCTGGGTTATCTTTTTTTTTTTTTAATTGCTGATTTTAAGAATTGGTTGGCTCTATCTACTTTTCCTGAAGACTTAGGTCTCCAGGCACAATGGGGATAATAAGTAATGCCCAATGCTTTAGAGACCCTTTGGTGACTGTAGAAGTAAATGATGTCCCATTGTCACTTTGTAATGACCTGGGCAGCTCAAATCTCGGAATGATTTCATGGAGCAGTTTTTTAACCACCTCCTCCTGGTCCAGCTGCAGTCTTCAAGCTTCTTGGGGGTTGTTTAATTGGCAAGTTGGACGAGAGGAGACCACTTTCCTTATAATTGTTTGGAGGCCTGCTCCTTTGAAGGATCTTTCTAGTAATCTTTGAAGGGGCTTTTCCCCTAAATGAGTGGTGGCATATAAGGAGTTAACCAACTTCCATTGGAGGTTCCCAGGCAGAAAAAGGAGTCCTTCCTTGTGTAACTACACCATATGATCTTGAAAGCCCTCACTCTTAACTTTAAGAGTTTCACCTTCAGTATATGAAGGAGTTTCTGGCAAATTAGTCTGTGGAACTAAGGTGACCACCCCTATTAGGTCATGGTCCTGTAATGCTGCTCTCTTAGCTGCCTGATCGGCTGCTTGGTCCCTTTGTGCCACGTCCATGCTCCCTTTTTGGTGTCCATTACAGTGGGAGACTGAAACCTCAGTGGGCAGATGAAATGCCTCCAAAAGCCTAAGGATTTGATCACCATATTTGATTGGGGACCCTGAAGTGGTCAAGTGGCCTCTTTCTTTCCAAACAGCAGCATGTGCATGTAACACCAGAAATGCATACTTGGAATCAGTGAAAATGACTACTCTTTTTCCTCTTCCCAGCTCTAAAGCTTGAGTCAGGGCTATGAGCTCAATTAAATGGGCTGAAGTACCTTGTGGCAAAGGTTTAGCCTCTATGGTCTCAAAATTGGAGACTACTGCATATCTGGCTCTTCTTTTTCCATCCAAGAAAAAGCTTCTTTCATCAGTGTAACAGATTTCCTCAGGGTTGGTCAGAGGATCTTCTGACAATCCATCTTGGGGTTTTGTCCATTGGTCCAAGGTTTCTAGGCAAGAGTGAAAGGGGAGAGAGCCCTCAGGGGTAGGCAGGAGGGTGGCTGAGTTAAGAACCTCACAAGGGGATATAATCAGGCCTGGATTATCCATCAGCACTACTTGATATCTGAGGATTCTTTGATCAGTTCAGTTCAGTTCAGTTGCTCAGTCTTGTCCGACTCTTTGTGACCCCATGAACTGCAGCCCGCAAGGCCTCCCTGTCCATCACCAACTCCTGGAGTCCACCCAAACCCATCTCTATCAAGTCTGTGATGCCATCCAACCATCTCATCCTCTGTTGTCCCCTTCTCCTCCTGCCCTCAATCTTTCCCAGCATCAGGGTCTTTTCAAATGAGTTAGCTCTTCATATCAGGTGGCCAAAGTATTGGAGTTTCAGCTTCATCATCAGTCCTTCCAATGAACACCCAGGACTGATCTCCTTTAGGATGGACTGGTTGGATCTCCTTGCAGTCTAAGGGAGTCTTCTCCAACACCACAGTTCAAAAGCATCAATTCTTTGGCACTCAGCTTTCTTTATAGTCCAACTCTCACATTCATACATGACTACTGGAAAAACCATAGCCTTGACAAGATGGACCTTTGTTGACAAAGTAATATCTCTGCTTTTTAATATGCTGTCTAGGTTGTTCATAACTTTCCTTCCAAAGAGTAAGTGTCTTTTAATTTCATGGCTGTAATCAACATCCGCAGTGATTTTGGAGCCCAGAAAAATAAAGTCAGGCACTGTTGCCACTGTTTCCCCCTCTATTTGCCATGAGGTGATGGGACAGGATGCCATGATCTTAGTTTTCTGAATGTTGAGCTTTAAGCCAACTTTTCCAATCTCCTCTTTCACTTTCATCAAGAGGATTTTTAGTTCTTCACTTTCTGCCATAAGGGTGGTGTCATCTGCATATCTGAGGTTATTGATACTTCTCCCAGAAATCTTGATTCCAGCTTGTGCTTCCTCCAGCCCAGTGTTTCTGGCTTCTCCCATTCAGGAGTTGTTTCACTTGGTGGCTGATAAAAATAGTTTGCCCTCAAGAGAAGAATTTAAAGCGTCTTCTATCAGGACTTCAATAACTGCAAGATTTCAAAGGCAGGGAAAGATCTCTTCCCAATAAGGGGTAGGACACTCAGAGACCACCAGAAACTCACGGGGTGGGGGGGGGGGGCGGGCGGATATTTGTCCATCACAGTAACAAAGAAATGCTCAGTGAATCATCTTTTTGTAGCTGTTTTTCCTGTCTCATCCAAAATGGTACAAGTTTGGGAGGAGAAGGCTCTGGAGTAGGAGGTCAGGACAGAGTAGGTAGACCCTGTGTTGACCAAGAAATTCTTGGACCTACCTGTCACATCTAGTTGCACCCTTGGCTCTAACCCCGTAATAGTTGTCTGTGACAGGTGGGCTGTCTGGATGGGGCTGTTTCAGTCCTGTTGAACCACCGTGAGGGAAGGCTTGGCACTTAACCTTGGGGCTTTTGGGTCCTGAGGGCAGAGTGCCACCCAATATCCCAATAGATGGCATCTATAGCAAGCTGTTTTGGGAGACTTGTCATGGTTTGGACACTCTTTGGCCCAACGTCCTGCCTGTGTACAGATTAAACATTTGCCTCATGCCTTGTCCTTCAAGGACTTGGGGTTTGCTATAGGGTTTCCCTGGAGGGCAGAAAGCATCTGGGCATGTCTTATCTCTTTCCTTTTCTCCCTTTCCTGGGCCTTGGCCTCCCTCTCCTGTTCTCTGTTATAAAAGGTATTGGTGGCTGTCAGGACCATCATCTAAAGAGGCAGCAGGGTCCTGCTGCTGTAGCTGTTGTAACTTCATCCTGATGTCTGATGCAAATTGGGACAGGAATTTGTCCTTTAAAAATCACCTGTCCCTCAGAAGAGTGTAAGTTCAGACTGGTAAACTTTTGGAGGCCTCATAGCCTTTCGAGAAAGGCAACGGGGCTCTCATTGGACTCCTGTGTTATTGCTGAGACTGGACATAGCAGATTATTTTTTTTCTGGGCTGCTTTCAGTCCTGCCTTCACACAGATCAGAAAATGATCTTTCCCAGGTGTGCTCAGAGTCATTAGGATCTGAGAGGGGACCACAGTTTCACCTACTGGGTATTTATCACTTGATATGTGAAGCCCCATAGCATACCTCTGGGCTTCCTTTAAGATCCTAGCAGGCTCAGGGAAAGGACTGAGATGGATATTGACTGATATATGGGATTTTTGTAAAAGGATGAGAAAGAAATACAACTGCTTCTTAAACAATGTGGAAGTCAGGGGCCCTTAATCCCATGGAGTTGAAAATCTGAGCCTTTTCTTTTTTCCCTTGGCCACATTGTGTGACATGAAAGATCTTAGTTTTTCAACCAAGTATTGAACTTGTGCACCCCTGCAAATGAAGGGCAGTGTCTTAACCACTGGAGTGCCAGAGAAGTCCCTGAGTCTAACTTTTGACTCCCAAACCTTAACCATTAATAGACTACTACTGACTGGAAGTCTTACCATTAGTATAGAGAAAATTAACATATGTATTCCATACTATATTCTCATAAAAAAGCTAGAAAGAAGAAAATATTATTGAGAAAATTGTAAGAAAAATATATTTATAATACTGTACCATATTTAACAATAATGCAAGTTTACATCATCTGTTTAGGATGGTTTATTAATATTTATATCAGTATTGTCTTATATAATACAAAACATCGTAGATGTTATACATATTACTAATTCTGGGCATAAACAATAAGATAATGTGGGAAATGAAATTCATGGGACTTTCCTGATGGTCCAGTGACTAAGACTCCGCCTTTCCATTGCAGGGGGCCCAGGTTTGATTCTGGTTAGAGAACTAGATTCCACATGCCAAACTAAAAACCCCACATGTTGTAATTAAGACCTGGCATTGCCAAATAAATAAAGAAATATTAAAAAAAGAAATTTAGGCTTGTTTACAGGTCTAATCTATGCATTGACAACAGGGAAGAAGAAATACAGTTGCTTTATGGTACCTAGTGTAATCCAGTGATTGCTTCATGATAGCTTTGCCTATACATTAATAAATAAACCATTATAAAAATGTTTATGGGAACTTCCCTGGTGGTCCAGTGGTTAAGAACCTATGCTCCCAAGCAGAGGCTTGGATTTGAGCCCTGGTCAGGGAACTAGATCCTACATGCTACAACTGAGATCCTGTACAGCCAAATAAATATTTTAAAAAATGTTTGTGGCATACAGTATTAACATCATATTCATAATGCAGTACTGGAAACTGTTATCCTTTTTAAAACCAATTATCTGTGATGATAGACTGATATGCAATTTCTCCAATTATGAGAAGTGTACTGTATACTATTGTAATTCTTTGAAAAGTAAGAAAACAGTAAGAAAACACATTGTTAATTTTATATTGAATATCAATCACTGTATGTCTATATAAAAACAGACTAGTATCTACATATATTTTATGCATGAATGACATCTTTAATTTTTTTTAATTTTGTCAATATGTCTAGACTACATGGTTCACTTGCAAGTTTTATTTTCCAAATTGTTGGAAAGCTCAAAAGAATATTTCAGTGTATTTATTGAAAAAAAACCTATAAATGGACTCATACAATTCAGATTGTCTAGTTCAAGGGTTAATTGGACATTAGGATGCAGTTGTGACATTTCAACATGAACAA
This sequence comes from Cervus elaphus, assembly GCF_910594005.1. Classification (NCBI taxonomy): domain Eukaryota; kingdom Metazoa; phylum Chordata; class Mammalia; order Artiodactyla; family Cervidae; genus Cervus; species Cervus elaphus. The sequence continues at coordinate 48,134,175 of NC_057829.1, read as the reverse complement.
GTACACAGAGGTTTGGCTATATCAGGTTTTGTTTCGATTATAAATTCACAAACTTTTTTCTAAAAATCTTGCCAACTAGTGGGTGTCAAAATACCAGAATTTTCCCTGGAGAAAGAAATGGTGACCTGCTCCAGTATTTTTGCCTGGAAAATCCCAAGGACAGAGGAACCTGGTGGGCTACAGTCCACAGGGTCACAAAGAGTTGGACACGACTTAGTGACTACACAACAAGAATTTAGTCCATATACAGAAGATTACAGAATATCTCACTGGGGTCTGGGGCTGCATCTCATATATATATATATATATATATAAATTTCTACAGTGAAACATACATGTGTACATTAATTGGGTACATAGAGTCAATATGAGTCTCACAACAGGTCAGGATCAGTTTTGCTACCTGATGAATTACAAAAAATAAACTGTTCTGGAAGTTTTTTTTTTTTAATTTTTAAAATGGTAAATAAGGGACTGTACACTTGTAATTCTTCAGTTCATGTCTAAGTGGTGATAATTTATAAAGGAATAAAGAGGAAATTACAACAGGTAAATTGGAGAGTGTAGCAGAGGTTAGAGATTATAAAGCTTATACACATTAGAGCAAAGATTTGAAAATGAGTGAGAGTAACACTCAGATCCACTTTCCCTGATAAATTACACTAGTCATACATGAAGGACTACCTGAAAACTGAAAGATATTTATGGGAACAATTCCAACCAAAGATGATGAAAACTTGAAATATGATAGAGAAGACAGGTTCAAAGAAATAAGTAGAGTTGAATTTCTTAATCAGACATGTGAAGAACAATTCACACTTGCCCTAAGAAAGCACTTAGTATTTGAACAGTAAAAATATTTGGATATTTTAACTTAAAGGACCATATCATAAAATAAAAGGATACATCCTAATTATGTGTGTGGTGTGTGTGTGTGTGTAGAGTGTATGCATGTTTCTGTGTACACATGCATATATATGCATGTGATATTTCTATGATGGTGGTGGTATAGTCACTAAGCTGTGTCCAACTCCTGCAACTCCATGGACTTTAGCCCGTCAGGCTCCTCTGTCTATGGGATTTTCCAGGCAAGAATACTGGAGTGGGTTATCATTTCTTTCCAGGGGACCTTCCTAACCCAGGGATCAAACCAGGGTCATGTGTATTACAGGTGGAGTCTTTACCAACTGAGTTTCGAGGAAAGCCCGGCAATACTTCTATAAATTCCATGAGTTGTTTAGGGCTAGAGTTATACACTTTCCTCCCACCACCATGATTATCTTATTTCAGTTGAAATATTTAAACTTATGATTAGAGGAACATATAGTGAGAGTCAAAATACAAGTGATTTTTTTTTTAATTAGAAAATAAGACTAAAATCCAAAACAATCAATTATTTTAATACCTTATTTTGAAAGGAACATCATCTTTCATTTGTATCACCCAACTGATATACTTTATTGATTACCCTCATACATATTTCATATATCTGAAATGACTATCAATAAAAACAAATTTAGTCCAGATATACAGAGTGAGATTGAACCAAACATGTTGGCTATCCTAAAGCTGCCCAGATTGCATCCTGCCCATCAGGACTCAAGCAGAAGTCTGAAATCCAGTCTGCTTTTTCCTTCTTCAAGCTGCACAGCTTGATATGGCCTACATCTGTCTAGAGTAAGAGTTCACCTCTGTAAATTGTTTTCTGCACAGTGACTTAATTTTTGTAGTCATCATTGGGATGAGGGAGATTAAGTTTTCTTCTCAGAGAAGGTTCTTTAATGAATTATCAAAGGCAACTCTGTGCCAATAGCCAGAGTCAGCCTTCTGCTAAACCACCTTTCACTTGCTTATCATCTTAACAGGTTTAACTATAACAGGAACTCTCCTTTCTCCTTTGTCTTCCACATGACTGATTTCATGTAGTAAACCCTGCGTGGGCATTGGTTCTTGAGGTTTCAGAACATAAACATCTCTGGCTCTGCCACATGATAGCCATTATAGCCTAAGTGTTGCCTCAGGCAAGATACACATTTATTGAAGAGAGGGAGTTAGGTTCTGTTCTGACAAGTCATCAAAAGAACTGCTGTGACTACAGACTTAGTCAGGAATTGCCAAATCCTTATGGAGAGAAGCATATTTAAACATTTACAAACTGAATTACATTCTGAAAATGACTAAATCTAAAACTCAATTTGTAAACACAGAGAGAGAATTTAATAATGTAAAAGCTCATTATATGAGCCATTACTGTATACATTTCCCTGTAATACAGTCTAATTTCTAGCTTGGGTTTGAAGTACATTATTTATAATATATGTTCAGAAAAAATTCAGACCACAAGGAGTTAAATTGAAGAGTTAGTATAAAGAAAATTTTCATATCATTTAAATACATAAGAAAATATAAATTAACCTATATGAAATCAATAATATTTACCATTCTGACCCCTCCAAGTGGGTATTTAATGGAGTTCAATTGAATTTTAATAGTTCATGACAACAAAATTATTTCCTGTGTTCTTGGGAGAATGCCTGTCTTTATTTTTTATATCAGAAGTTAGAATCCAGACACTAAGTGTACCTACATACACACATAAAATTGACTCTTTTTTATCATGGAAATAGACTGCACTTTGATTATTGGCATTCTGGCATACTTAATCTTGTTTTCAAGAGCTTCAGTCTCCAGAGGTGGAGTTTATAACCTAAGCTAAGTCAGTAAGCAGTGGCCATGGTGATTGGTTGGCTCAGAGACAGGCATGTGATATAGATGGTCTAAACAGATGGGATTAGGGACTTTTAGGGAAATGTTATGAATATTAATTTAGAACCATATGGAACATGTAGAGTAGATAGCATAGATTGAGATCATGAGGGAAGCCTACCTTAAAATATAGCCTTCACCAATGAAATCAAAGCTGACAGGTTGTAAAATCACCTAAGCCCTCAGATCAATCCTTTCCTGAAGCCTAAAGAGGAATTCTAGACTTTCAGATTCATATGTAATTAAACTTATAAATTTAGATAAGTCAGATTCCTAAGTCAATAAACTTACTTTGTTTATGCTAATTTGAGTTGTATTTTCTGTTAATTTCACTCAACACGTATGTGAAGGTACTCATAATTATAGATAGGAATGTGTTTATAGATAATCATTAAAAACATCACACATAAAGATTGCATATTATTCAAATTTTTGGTAAATTAATCATATTCTATTATTTTAAAAGTGTTTATATTCAAAATCATATATAAATATGTATATGAATTTATTGTCTTCTTCCAGAGAATATGCTCAACAATATTTAAAAATTTTAATACAACTAGTGGTGATGAGTGCTAGTAATTGAAGAGAAGAGGAACTACATCGACCTTACACAGTTCAAAGCCTCACAGCTCCTCAGTTACCTTGAAGAAGAGGAAACCTTCTTCATTCTTAATGAGGCAAAAGTCACGTCAGCCATTAATTATATTCCAAGACAGAAGTGCCTCCGCTACCATCTTCCCTATTCTTGATATATGAATCTCAATGTCCAAACAAACAGAAGAACAACTCATTATATTTGAAAAGCTTTCAGAGGAGCTAGGGGTCAGAGATAAAAGCGTTTGAAGTGAGAAATAGATACAATCATTAAAGAAGGAAAACCTAATAGCGTGATTCAGTTTGGTCTATAAAGAAAAACATACAAACAGTGACAGAAGCTATTGGAGAGGTACTGAATATAATCTCTATGATGACATTTATAATCTCAAGGTTTTGAGAGGGAGAGTTTTATGTGTGAAATATATGAACAGGAAAGAAAAAAAAAGAGAGAGAGAGAGAAAGTGAGCAAGAGAGAGACACATTAGAGTGTTTTGCTGCCGATGAAACAATTTAAAAAAATATCACCTCATTTTGGTCTTGTAACAAACCCACACAGGGTGAAGGGCAATTATTATCACCCTCATTTTAGAAATGATGAAAGGGAGGCTGATGTCCTGTGTGGCTAAATGACTTTAGTATAGCTAAATAGCTAGTAAATGGTGGGCTTTAGATTATATTTCAGACTATAACTCCTCAGAAATTTTATACCAATTTCACACTATAATATGCCACTCATAAACCACAAATAAGTATTCAGTCTAAGTAGATGCTAATATAATTTCAAACAGAAAAGCTTTGAATATTTGGTCACATCCTACTCTAACACATTCCAGTTTTATTGCTTGGCTCTGATATATCTATTTACTTTATTTCAGAAAACATTTTCTCAATAAACTTATCAAATTATAATTTGGCTAAAATCATCTTTTGAAAATTCTTATAAAATACTTAAGAATTCCTATAGTTGTTTCTGTGTGAATCTTTATAAGTTCTCTAAATCCTCTGGTACCCCCTTCAATTCCTACATGAAAGGAGAAAAGCCAAAAAGCTATTTTCCCCACATACTCTAGAAAAAGCAGTGGCCATTTGATCCATTTGTGTGTCACAAAATATAAATGGAAAAACCTGATTGGTGGAAAGTTTGATTCTGGAAATATATGATTCTGGAAAGTTTGGCTTTCCCCAGTAAAGAGTCACTACATTTGGTGCATCTTTTCTCTTCTTGCTTTAAGTTTGGGCACAACATCTGCAAAGGCAGCATTCATCAATTGTGAAATATCCAGATAATGCTTTTTTTCTTATTTTCCCTGGTCCCTGAAACCCCTAAAACAACTTAAATCATGTTAAGTATGCTTTATGTCACAACTTAGAAAAGACAATGTCAACAGCATCCTTAGGTAATATATGCATATGCATCATACACATTTACCTGAGGGCAGGTGGGAACCCATTAATCAAGGAATAAATGTGTATCTACCATGCTAATATCCTTCAGGGGCAGGGCATTTTTGTTGGGTTAAATATCTTGGTGATGCAGACTTACTTTTCAGCCTTACACATTCCTGACTTGAATATTTGCTGCAAAAGCAACTTGCTTTCCCCATTGTCATCACCTTTCCCTTATTTCCACCCTTCCATCTAGCAACATTGCTTTCTCATTACTCTATCTTCTGTAACACTGTCTGTTGAAGTCTAGGTATAATCCTTCAACCTTAACTGAAACAGTATCTCTTATATAGACACTTGCCTGATATCTGTGACCAAACCATTTTCTCCTTTTAATCTCCTTGGAAAATGTTTCACTGCTCATGAAGCATTTGTATTTCATACTTTAATTTTGTTGAGTGTACTAGTTCTATTTCCTTGCCTTCTGCAAAATCATCGCCATCACTCCCAGTAGAGCACAAAGCTTCTGGGGGGCAGGAAGAGTATGTGGCTATTTTTAATTAATAATGTGATTTTCTTTAGCCACCCAGTACATGGCACAGATCCTGATATTGGAGTGATATTGGTGGGATAGCCATGAATACCAAGGTTGATACGTTGATTTTGCTGTAAAAATTAATTGCCTTCATTGTGTCCTTCTATACGGCTACATACTTGGCAAAAATTATAGTCAGAAAAGAGGATGAGTTATCTCCTTGAATCTTAACTTTTAGAGAGTTTGGTCTTTATAAATATAAAAGGATCTCAAGAATAAAGATTTCCAGAAAGCACCCATGCATATTGTTAACAGGGTTAGCAAACTACTGCACACAGGTCAAATCTAGCCCACTGGCTATTTGGTAAAGAGGTACTGGAACACATGCAGTTTATGAATGATCTAAGGCCACTGTTGTACAAAGACTGAGTAATTACCCCAGAGACTAATACATATATATAATATGTATATATATAAATACACACACACACACGTACATATCCCACAAAGTCACAGATATTTGGTATCTGGGCCTTTGAAAAGCTTACTAAATCTTGCTAGTAAATTGGTCAAAAGCAACAATTATTCAAATTGTTAGGTCAAATAAGTTAGAGAAATAAAATTAAATAAAATTAAATAATTGTCTTAAGACAGACCTCCTCAGAGCCTGTGATTCATATTACATGTTACATGTATTCCTATTATGCATTACTAATTTTCATGTTCCCCAATATTCTTGATCACTGGAAATTTTTAATGGACTGTATCTCATGCCTAGTTACCTGAGGATCACCAGGTTGGCCAATTGTTGCTTTAGTGAAGTGCATAAAAAACAAACAAACAAAAAAAAAACTGAATTGCAGTTTCTCCTTTAAAGTATTGCCCTCTTCTGATAATATTTAACTCTCTGTGAATTGCCATATTATGCTAGTGATTTTCTCTAATACAATTAAGCCCCTTAGCAAACTGACCCATGATAAAAGGACCACTTAATCTTGCTTCAGGTAAAAGTAACTATGTACCTTGTGCTGTAAACAAGTAAGGCAGTAATTATCTCAGTGATGTGGATAATTAACATCAAAACCACAGCAATGTACTTGAGGGGAAATTTTACAATCACAGATTTAAAATTACTTGTGTGTTAGTTGCTTACCTGAGTCTCTTTGCAACCTAATGGACTGGGGCCTGCCAGGCTCCACTGTCTGTAGAATTTCCCAGGCAAAAATACAGGAGTGGATTGCAATTTTCTCCTCCAGAGGATCTTCCTGACCCAGGGGTTGAACCCAGGTCTCCTGCACTGCAGGTAGATGCTATGCTGGCTGAGCCGCCAGGGAAGCCCAATTACTTAAAGGGAGATGGGAGGGAGGTTCAAAAGAGAGGGGTTATATGTATACCTGTGGCTGATTCATGTTGAGGTTTGACAGAAAACAACAAAATTCTGTAAAACAATTATCCTCCCATTAAAAAATAAATTAATTTTTTAAAAAATGGAACGTGAGCCAAAAAAAAAAAATACTTAATCTAATATAAATTGAGGCTGTAATTTGTAATACCAGGTTTAGGCATATTAATGTGATTTTTTACACAATTAATAACCCAATTAGATGTAGAAACTAGTTTCCATATTTTCTGATTAGTTCTTACATTACTGTTTTGTTCAGTTCTTCCTTTAAGAAAATACAGTTTGCCTCATTTATATTCCTTTAGACATTTTTCCTTCAACTTAAGTAAACACATTGTGTAAAAAGGTGCTAACTCAAAATATATTATTTTCCCAAAGGCTTAAAAATGTGCAGTTTACTTAGTTATTTCATTCATTTAACCTAATACGTGATACAAACGTAATTATAATTAAGTTGACACACGCATACTCCAAAGAGACCATCTAGGATTATCTCACAAAGGTAAATTCAGTATATAAAGATCCATAGTCTCAGATTTATAAATCATGCAACTCATTTACTATAACCGCAAATGCCTTCCGAGTATCAGAGGAGAGACAGCACTGTGTAGGAGAACCTATTCTGATGTTGGAGTCAGACTCCAGTTTGAAACTATGTCCCTTTGTTCTTCCAACTTCAGCTTTTAAGTGGGCAGAAGTCTTCTGACAAGTAAAGCCTGAGTACTTTGGCACTAGGTACTAAATGCACTAAAAGTACAAGGGAACTTTATCCCACAGTTTGGCAGTGGTACAGATTTCACCTATTTCTCATAAAATTCCTTCATTGATGGTGCCTAAAATATTTTCTTTGTTACAAGTTTGTTTCCTTGTCCTATTAGTACAGTTGAAAACACTATTAGTAATACCTATAAATGGAATATGTCCTTGAATACCTTACTTGCTAAGCATATTTATTTAATAATTATAAAATTATTTGTAATAGTTAAATAATATATGCACAGTGCTTTAAGATAAAAAATAAATAATAAAATCTCAGCATAGGGAAGGTAACAGCTTATAAAACAAGTAGTTGAAACACATATTGCGGAAGCTTTTGCAAAATTACTAAAGTCCTTTTTAACTTGTAAGTATTCCTGGTAATTTGTTGCAGAACAGTGCCAAAAGTGTTATCAGTTACCCAAGGAAATAAGCAGATATTCTTTACACTAAAGTCAGGGAGCATGCATGTGCGCACATGTGTGCGCGCATGCACACACACACACACACACACACACACACACACACACAAAGAATTTCCCTAAAATCTCAAAAAGGGAAAATTAAAATATGTTCTATATTATTAAGGATAATATTTTTACATATAAACAGAACTACAGAACTATAATGGCCTCATCCTTATTATTTAATATTTGAACACACTTCTACCATACAAGTTAGGTAGAGAAGGGCACATGAAAAATACTTATTCTCATGCTTCATGGAATTTATTATACTGAAAGGTAGAGAACTGAGAGTGATTGCATATGATACTGTTTGCGCTAGAAGCTGAACCTGCTCCACGAATACCTGCCTGTCTCTACTTATGCACATATGTAAACACATGACTTTGTATGTTAATATATGTTAATAATTGAAATTATAAGCTATATACACATTTTCTTGGAATAGTCAGAGAGAAAATTCATTGGAATTCATCCTGGACTACAAATAGCAAGAAACTTTAGGACAGGAAACTAGTCTTTTCAATGATTATTTTCAAGATTTTATGAAGTCCTTAACAAAATGAAAATTGATCTTTTTAAAACGTGAAAATGTATCATCTGAAATATATGAGTCCACAGAAATTTAAATATACCTATACGAGGAATAACACTATTGTTGGAATTATAAGGCCTCATGTACATTTAAATATACTTACTGATATGTATACACAAAAGTACCTAAAGCAGCACTTTTAAAACTTAAGATTTTCTAAAAAATGAATTCATAATTACTGACAAGGGAAAATTATTTCAACTCTCTTTCAAAATTCTATAAATTCTCCCACTAAATGGCTTTTGATGTCACATGTATAATTTTATAATAAAATTATAACATTGCAAATGTATTGCTATTGTTAATCTTTTAAAATATTTAGGTAGCAAACATTCATGTAGTGCCTACTATGCCCCAGCAATAAGATAGATGCTATAAATACAATAGTGAACAAGAGACACAGGTTCTCTATATTTCAGTAACTCACATTCTGCTAGGAGTGAGAGGATTTCAATAATAAGCAGGCATGTATATATAGAGAATATTTTTCATGAATTGCAGATTTATGTATTTCTTCTTTAAAAACATTTGTTTTTCTAAATCATCACATTTTAATTGAGGCCTTTAAACATAAGTTTTATCCATTGCTGTCTCAATTTGAAAGAAATTGTCTATTACTTTACCTATTTCCATAAGTTTCTATCTCTGGTTCTATTTCCACAGATTTAAAATATTATTAGACCACAAAATATACTTCTCCTTGCTTTCACTGAAGCTATTATTAGCCAGATTTTATCTTAATTCCTATTTTGTTATTCTAAACTTCCAAAAGCCATTTCTTCTACAACCAAAGCACAAGCTTCACTTCAAAAATACATAAAAGAAAATTGATTTTCATCCTGAAAATGTCAAGTTTCTGCCTATAATACTCCGCTATAGTTTTCTGAAACAGCAAAGTTCAAAAAGAGCCATCGACCTGATGGCCCTTTGACACATTATGATGGATTCAATGTGTCTACTACCATACTGCCAGAATGTCCTCCAAGAGAATGAGACAATCAATGAAGAATAAAAAATCTAAACTGGCTGAACACCTGCTTGTTTTAAACGAATTAAAAGAAAAATACTGGTCTTTCAATTTCTCTGGGGAAAGAGTTTTATAAACTCTATAATTAACTTGTTTCTCTTTTTCTGGCTTTGATGAATCAGATAGTGCCTAAAAGTTAAACTCTGTATATAGATAATAAACTTAAAATATAGCTGCTATGTATTGTTCTTCTCCAAAAGAGAATGAAAATATTATGTAAAGGATACAATTTCATGAAAAAACATAAACATTACTCACTGTTGTGTCTTGTCTTTCCCTCATCCAGTGATCCTGGCAACTTCAACTGTGTCTAGTGAATAATGCTTCCATTTTCCTATAGGATAGAGTTATTGATCAATGCCACATCAAAGCAAAGACTTTATTCAGGTACAGAACATAGGAGCAATTCATTTTCTTATAGATTATACTTAGGCTTACAATGAATTAATGCAAATTCTGAAAAGTAAATTATGCAGTCATAACTTAAGTTTTGGAAGCGTCATACTTCTGATTGAAAACTTAACTCTCAGAATGCATACCAACACAAATGTTCCATAAATGTTCTCTACTTGGAAAACAAAATTTCACTCCCATCTGCAAATATTATGCCATGTGACCAGAGTCCTAACAAGGAAGCACAGTATAAATTCTCCTTCAGTGACACTAAAAATATGGTTTTTATAGTATGGTAAATGGATGAAAGACAATTAAGAACAACTATATAGTTTGAAGATGACTTTTGAGTCTATAGCAATTTTAGTTTACAGAATGTTATATAATACTCTTATTTCCTTTAGGTTCACAAATTTTGTACTTATGCTTTATGAAAGATGAAATGGATGATTTTATGATAATGTAATGAAAAGTCCTAAGACATTTTAGCTACTGTCATTACTGCTACTAAATTTTAATCTTCCTCAAAATCGAAGGCTTTGCTTTAATTATTCTCACAGTTCTGTTAGCACTGCATTGAGTATATATATAGCAGGAAATACAGCACACATAAATGGAAACAGCTATAGTTTGTTTGAAACACTTAAACATGTTCCCTTGAAATTCTGAAGTAGATATGAGGTTGACAAATGCTCCTCATTTATAAAACACAAAAATAATGCTTTGTTTCTCAAAACTAAACTCTGCTTGTGAACTACTGAATAAGTAGAGATAAATACATAAAAATTACATCTTAAAATCGTACTTCTAAAATGATCTACATTAAACAGCAGAAGGTAAATAACATGCAAAAAGAGATAATTTTTTATAAAAATTGAGAGCATAAAATTGAAATTTTAAAAATATTGTGTTTACATGAACATATTAAGATTTGTATATAAAATAAAAATTAAGAATGCATAAAAGTGAATTTTATACCTCTTTAGGGACTAAGGAATATATAACTTTAAGGAAAAAATAAATTAGGACAGTTTCAATTTTTTAAAAAAATTAAACAGTATGTTAATCTATTTTTTCACGGTGAAATATAAGCTTAGCATCAACATATAAAACATATCAGTTGAATCTTTGTAGGCAGATTATAGATGGGGCTGGATAGGATCTTCAAAATTGATACCTGCACCTGCCAAGCCCACTTTGGTCCCTTGGTAGCATCTGTGCCATTTTTGTATAGCTCTATGGCCTCATGGAATGTATTCTGGAAACTCCTGACATAGATAATTTCTTAACAGACTTTAATGAAAGCTCTAAAAAGGATATGCCACTTTATCTTTTTTAATCAACAATGACTATACTAAAAGGACAAGTAGTATAGTGACTTCCTTCATGTAAATAGGCTCTGAGTACAGTGCCATAGATGAAAAATGACTCAAGTTTTCCCTAGGAAGTCACTATTCTCTTCTGAATAGTGCTAAACCTTCAATTAATCCCAATTTAAATAAATCACATTTCACTGTACTTTGGGTCTATTTGGCAATACAGTGGGGTTACCCAGGGATTTCTGAGTAATGATTATACATTAGAAAGTATAAAAGAAAGTGAAGAAGGTTTAAAAATTAATATTTAAGGTATTGAATGCCTCCAGACATGGAGACAACAGTTAAATGAAAGGGAAAATTTGAACAATTCTAGCAAATATAAATTATATATAAAAAACTCAATTTTGTTTGATTGTGCCTATATGTTATCACTATACTTTCAAAGATCAAATAATTACTTAAAATTTCAATTTAATACTTATATCATTAGTCCTAGTTTTGAGAAGTTATAAATCAGAGCTTCTATCCAGAGTGCAGGATTTTAATAAATAATTTATACATTTACTAAAATTAAGAGGTAGAATAAAGGTGACATCTAAGGTAGTACCAGCTCCTGAGATATTTCCTTTATCATAACTATAAAAAAAATTTAAAACCTAAGTTTCTAGATTGATACTTTGATAATACCTCCTCTAGAGGTCTGTGTTCAGTTCAATTCAGTTCAGTTCAGTTCAGTTCAGTTGCTCAGTCATGTCCGACTCTTTGCAACTCCATGGACTGAAGCACTCCAGGCTTGCCTGTCCATCACCAACTCCCTGGGCTTACTCAAACTCATGTCCGTTGAGTCGGTGATGCCATCCAAACATCTCAGCCTTTGTCATCCCCTTCTCTTCCTGCCTTCAATCTTTTCCCCAGCATCAGGGTTTTTTCCAATGAGTTTCCAGTAGCATATTGGAGAGCTACCAACCTGGGGAGTTCATCTTTCAGTGTGCTATCTTTTTGCCTTTTCATACTGTTCATGGGGTTCTCAAGGCAAGAATACTGAAGTGGTTTGCCATTCCCTTCTTCAGTAGACCACATTTTTCAGACCTCTCCGCCATGACCTGTCCATCTTGGTGACCCTACACAGCATGGCTCATAGTTTCATTGGGTTAGACAAGGCTGTGGTCCATGTGATCAGTTTTATTATCCTTCTGTGATTGTGGTTTTCATTCTGTCTGCCCTCTGATGGATAAGGATAAAAGGCTTAGAGGTCTATATAGTATCAAGAGTAAACCCAAGCCTTTCTGTCTATTCTGAAGTGCCTCAATATTAGCGAGAATAATAACATAAGCACAGACTCTATTATTTACCACACACAACTTCACACAGCTCTTTGGAAACACGTTCCCTAATGAACTCAAACTAATACTAGAATTACTAACTGAGAAAATTGTTTGCTTTTTAAAATCTTATTCGTGATTGGCCTCTGTAATATCTGTGATGTAGTAATTCAGTATTCAACCAATGAGACAGTTTAACTGCATTTCAGCTCCTAAACAGTGCCATTAAATAAATGCACAACCATTGACACATTTATGGTGTGATCTAATTAAGCAACCACTCTACCTTGACAATACCTGAATAAGAAAGCTGTTTGATATTTATTAAGGTAAAAGACTGTTATGTTTCAAGCATAGAATTTCAATCTCTGAAAACTCCATTCACAATAGAGTGATACTTTGAATTCTCGATCCAATATAAACACTAAAGTCAAAATTGATAAAAATACAAAATTATGCATTGCTATTGCTTCATTTTTTAATAATCATTACAACTACTCCATCCAGTTTCATAAAATCCCTTCATATTTTAAGCCATGATATAGTAAAGCAGAATCATACAGTGGAAGGAGGGTTGTCAGCCCACTTTACTGTTTGGCATTTGACAAAGTTCTCTATCAAACTATGCTCTCATTTATTGATTTATAAAGTCAGTATATTGTACCTGACCATTTCTAACATGTCTTACAGATCTATGATTCAAGACCATGTAGTTTTAAATCAGAAGTAGACACTGGCTTCAACTCAAGAATTAATAGCAGTCATTTGATAGTGAACATTCATGTGAATGAGGATTTGATTACTGATCTGGGAAAGGATGCTGTGTTCAGGATGTGGGATGGCTGAGTAGTGGTGATCTGTGTCACAAAATTGTCACATCTGCAGTGGATTTAACCAGAAAGAAGTTAAAGTAAGACTCAGTAATAGAATATACCTCCTTGAATTCAAGTGATAAAACCATTTAAATTGGAGAACTATTTTGAATATTTCACTTCAAACCTTTTAGAGAAAATAACATTAATTCTTCCTGGTTGTCATGAAATAAATAGATTTCATGACCATTTACCTGCTTAGAAACCTAGAGATTCTCAAACAAACAAACAGAAAACTAAAGTACTGCATTTATTTTTCTTAAAAGCCCTTAGAAAATGTCGTTTCAGTGATATAAGAAATATAAACCACCAGGCTTCCCTGGTGGCTCAGTGATACAGAATCTGCCTTCAATGCAGGAGACTGGGTTTCAATCCCTGGGCCAGAGAAGATCCCCTGGGGAAGGGAACGGCAACCCACTCCAGTCCTGTTTTCTAGGAGAGTGGAGCCTAAAGGGCTACAGTCCATTCTGACTTCACAAAGAGTCAGACACAACTTAGAGACTAAAAAACAACAAACAAAGAAATATGTAATAGCTACTGTTAATCAGAAGAATAAATTTGTATTTCAAGCAAAAACACTAGTATATAATAGAGAAGTTGAATAGACCAAAAGAAAATACATTTTTTATGAAAAGAAATTCTTAGTCACTATATTTATCAAGGTCATTTTTAAACCTAGGTAACCATCTAATCAAAATATTATGATTTTTGTTTTTTTTTTCAAGATAAAGCAACAAACATGTTTAAATGAAGGAATGGTCTTTGATTTTTTTTAATAGTTTTAACTTAGTCAAAGATAGGCACAAAATTTAGAAAAAGCTGTTAAGTGAACAGGGCTTTGTTTGTGATCAAAGTGTTTAATATATGACTTTACAGAAAGGTTAGTGGCTATTTTGCATAACAAGATGCTCAATGAATGGCCACTTCAGAGTATTTGGATATTATAAATCATTACAATACCAGTTTGAAATCTAAAAGGCCTTCTAATACTCAGCATGCTACAATAACTCCATGAAATTATTTTTGGCATAGTTCAAGAGTGCACATCTCATGATTACTTTTTCCTACTGAGAAAGCTCACATAGAACACATCATTTTTTTAATTACATTTTATAGAATATTTATGGTATTGATAGAACGTAAGAAAAATTCAAAGATGCAAAAAAGGAGAGATGGAGTTTATGTATATTAAAACAAAGGCAGAATTTAAACATATGTACTATTAAAAGACATTTTTCTTTTAGATTGTCTTTGCATGAGAGAGCTTTTATTAGAAAAAAAGTATTGGTTTCTGCAAGACAGAAACTGCTTCACAAGTTCTAAAAGCCTTTTAAACACAAAGATCTACAAAAATGATTTATCTTATGCAAACTTAAGTGAAAGTCAGCTGAGGCATATTGCAGAGATCACTCAGATTCTATTCCATACTTTCTCCCACAAACAGCTATATAATTACATTTAACAAATTCTGAGGAAATGTAAGAATTCCTTTAGATAACAGATTATGCTTTGTAATTGGCAATAAAAAGTACTGTAGAATTCCTAGATACTTTTTTTTAAGGTTTTTCTTTACCTCCAGTGGTCCAATGAATCTCTGCATTTAAATTGGCAAAGCCTTAGTGAAACCTTAGTATATTACGGGGGTAAAATGACAAAACTGGAATCAGCTTTGCTTCTATGTTAAAAAGAAAATATGTTTGAATACATGAATGTGACTTTTTACTTTTTTAGATGTCATACACATAGTCAAGCATATTTTCTTTCTAAAGCAAACAGCCAACTCATTGGAAAAGACCTTGATGCTGGGAAAGACTGAGGGCAAAGGAGAAGGGGGCAACAGAGGATGAGATGGTTGGATGGCATAACCGACTCAATGGTCATGAACTCGGGTAAACTCCAGGAAATGGTGACAGACAGGGAAGCCTGGTGTGCTGCAGTCCACAGGGTTACAAAGAGTTGGACACTACTTGGCAACTGAACAACAATGTGCATGTCTATGTGTATGTAAGGATGTGGGTGAAGGATGTGTATGTCAGGATGTGACCGTACATATGAATATCTTTCTTAAAGGATTATGATAGCCTTCCTTTATGGTTACCTTAACATTATACAATGTGCCTGTAATACAGGAGACTGGTGTTTGATCCCTGGGTTGGGAAGATCCCAACTTTTATCTGTTCTATAATGTTTTACATGTTAACAATATTGTATTGGTTGCATTTTTTGTAAATTTGCTTTCTCAGCTCATAGGATGCCTTTGGAGGTTGCAGAATACCTCAAAATATGCCACTTTTGAGCTAAAATTAATAATAAACCCTGCAAATATACAAATAACACTCTAACCTTTCTTCTTTTTCTAAAAAGCAAGAGAGGAAATTTACATGTGAAAAATATTCTCCCTGTTCCAGGAGGAACATAATATTCTTATTATTAATATAAACAGGAAAGAGAAGCTGAAACCAAGGGAATTCTCAATAAGGTGACCTTGTTAAAATAATTCTTATTCTCTAAATTATGAGTTGGGGTTAACATAGACATACTGCTATATATAATATAGATAGCAAGGACCTAGTATATGGCATAGGGAACTCTACTCAACATCCTGTAGTAATCTATATGGAGAAAGAATCTAAAGAATGAATGGAAATATGTATATGTATAACTGAATCAATTTGCTGTTACACCCAAAACTAACATAACATTGTTTATCAACTATAATATAAAATAAAAAAAAATAAAAGCTACCAAACAATCCAGAGAAAAACAAAGTTTATAATTTGAAAAGGAAAAACAAATTTTTATCTTCCTTTAGCCTCTCAACATGGTTTAGGTGGCTCAGGCTAAGAATCTACCTGCAATGCAGAAGATGTGGGTTCTATCTCTGGGTCAAGAAGATCCCCTGCAGAAGGAAATGGCAACCCACTCCAATATTCTTGCCTAGGCAGTGCCATAGACAGAGGAGCCTGGCAGGCTATAGTCAATGGGGTCACAAAAGCATCAGATATGACTGAGAGACAAAACAACAAAATGGCTTTGTTACTTTTTCACATATGTTTCTCTTTGTTCAACCTTCTGTAAAGGCATGTAAGGTTTGTGCAAGAGAAATACCCTAAGAGGACAGATGCAAAAATTTGCTTCCCCATACACTTTCATCTTATACCATTTGACATAGTTATTAAATCATTATACACTGAAAATACTTGAATTTATTTTTATTCCTTTAAAATGAAAATATTTCAGTACAGACATCTGATGTTCACGTCTATTTATTTTTAAATTGGAAAATTTAAACCAAATTGTCTAATCCACCTGAAATTGATTCTGATATAAAGTGTTAATGGGTCCAAAAGTATGAATTATTACATTTAAAATTTTATTCACACTTTGCACTATAGTTTGCAAACTCATCATGGAAACCATAACACCTAATTTACAGATACATACTTTGATCTTTGTTTGAAAAGTAGAATTGTATTCTCAAATCTTTACTAATGGAATATTACTTGTGTAACTACTCTTAACTAACATGACATTAAATCTATTATAAAATTGATATTTGTTTATTTTCATTTTTACAGAGTACTTTCAGCTTGGTATATAGATGTGAAACGTGTTACCAATTTGAATTAAATGCTGCCAGTCAAAATCTTTCAAATATCTAAATCTCAGCTAAGTTGTGTGGAAGATACAAAGAATCAGAGACGCAAATCCCTGTTCTTGGAAAGCTTACCAGTTGAGATCAGTAGGCTTCTGTCCACATATATTAATAATTATAATTTAAGGCAGACTATAGTAAATCATCAGAACTTTATCAAGCACTGAAGAGAATCGGGGCGGGGGTGGGGGGAAGACAGGAAGAAGTCCTGAGACACCTTCAAAGAACACTGAGATGTTGGATAGGGCTCTGGCAGTTGATAAAATTCACAAGATGAAAAAAAGAGGGAATCAGGATGAATAAATACCCAAAGCAGGGAAATATGAGCCCTACAAATAATGTGGTTTCTCTTCAGCTGTACAAGTTGTAGAAAATTTGGGGGACAGATTGTGAAAGGCCTACCTGAAATGCCCCAAGAGCCTGGATACTGTAACTTTGAGATAGAAGATGTTAAGTTGATGGTTTCCAATAGGAGATAGGTAAGTATTAATCCAGGAAATTAAGCTATTAGCACAAATTCCCTATAAAAGGGGAAGACAGTAGGAGACAATTGCATTCAATCATGCACTTTCTTACTTATGCATCCATTCAGCAGCGATTTATAAGTACCTGCTGTGAACTAAGCATTGTTCTGAATTTGCACCCATAGAAATTAATAGACTGCAATAACTTGGTAAGTTTTATCTGTCATGCATGGGATGTGAAGATGTTTTTCTAATATGACAACAACAGTAACAAAAACACAAATAAACCATAAAACAGTAGACTGTAAATGTGGGTACACATTTATAAAATTAGTTTCATAGTAAAACATCTTTAAAGTAAATCAAATGCCATGCTGAAAAAAATATGTACAACTAATATTTCAGTTCCAGGTTTCATTTCCCCAAAATACCCAAAATCCCCGTGGATGAATAAGACTACATCATAAACACATGGGCAGTTATTCAAGTTTTGCTCACCCTGTCTTATAATATTGATATAATGTCCCTCACCACCCTTTCCAGGTACTTAACTTTTTTGTTTGTTTTTGGTAAACATTCATGTTAGAATAAATCAACCCTGAATATTTTTTAGAAGGACTGATGTTGAAGCTAAAGGTACAATAATTTGGTGATCTGATGTGAAGAACCGGCACACTGGAAAAGAGTCTGATGCTGGGAAAGATTGAAGGCGGGAGGAGAAGGGGGCAGCAGAGGATGAGATGGTTAGGTAACATCACTGAATCAGTTTGAACAAACTGACATGAATTTGAGCAAACTCTAGGAGGTAGTGGAGGACACAGGAGCCTGAGGTATTGCAGCTCTTGGGGGTCACAAAAAGTCAGACAAGACTTAGTGACTGAACAACAACAATTCATATAGCAATTATTCTTTTCTAAATTTATGTTAGCCCATGGGAAACTTTCTGTTAGTTGGATGCCAATGCAACATTATTGTGTAACTACTCTTGAGTAGTTACATTCTAGTGTGGGGAAACACAGTCAGAAAAAAAAAAAATAGAGAAAAAACTATTTATAAACTTGAAAGGAAATTGACTTTTAAGAGCTTATGTCAGGGTCTAAGATAACAACTCAGGTTGGGAACTGGCACTTACTTCAGACAGTATGACAAGGCAGAGTGATCTGGTGAAGTGATATTTAAACTGAAGCCTAAAGTATGTGAAGATGATAGACATTTGAGCAACAACCAGTTCAGGCAACCTGAATAAGACAAGGTAAAACCATGCTATAAAAAAATAAAACAGTCTCAAATTCTATGCTTTATGATTCATTGAATTTTGGTAAGTACATTTAAATAACTGTTTGCTTTTATTTTTAATACTGAAAATCATTTTGAAAGAATGGTTTCAAAAAGAGTTTTAAATCCTAGTGTCCTCACAGCTATAGTCTTTGAAACAGACACCTGATGAGACAAGGCTTCTAAAAATGTATCTATAAAAACAAGATAGAAAACAAAAATTATATCATATATTTCATGTTTTCTTTATATTTCATGTTTCATGTTTCTTAACATATATAACACATTTCTAATATAGTTATTCATTTTCTATTCTAGCTATTCTATTTCTATTCTAGTTACATTAATTTTGTGTACGTAAGATATTAATAGTTGACATACTGAGTTAATCAGATTCTAGCTATGATCATTAAACAAATGGGTTTTCTGAAGTAATTTACTGAGTTCCATTTAAACTGTGTTTAATTTGCAGGCTTTTATTAAAACATACTAATTGATTCTTTTCTATTTATGGTGTTACTGTATTATACATCTTAGTTATGTATTAGGGCAAAATTGGCACCTTGAATCATATCAGACTAATGCGTTTGTCTGTATATAAATCCTAGTTAACAGGAACTTAATCATTAACCTTTTATATGTGTCAGTATTCAAGGACTAAGTTTATTGACAATAATTATCTGAGAATACAAATATTTCTAAAATTTTAGAACCATTTAAGGTAGCAGGCTAAAATTTAGGAATGCTGTGTGTGCTATGCTTAGCTGCTCAGTCATGTTTGACACTTTGCGACCCCATGGATGGCAGCCCAGGCTCCTCTGTCCATGGGGATTCTCCAGGCAAGAACACTGGAGTTGGTTGCCATGCCCTGTTTGAGGGGATCTTCCTAACCCAGGGATCGAATCCAGGTCTCCTGCATTGCAGATGGATTCTTACCCACTGAGCCAGCAGGGATGCCCAATATGAATCTAAATGTTATTTTGTGTTATAAATGTATATGGGGCATTACAAAAAAAATTTATACTGCATTTCATGTTGAACCATTTAAGCACAGGTCGAATGAAATTTAGTTTATAAATTACAACTTTTGAAGCTAAAGATTACTTTGAAGTCTCTTTTACTCAGTCGTGCCCGACTCTTTGTGACCCCTTTGACTGCAGTCCACCAGGCTCCTCTGTCCATGAGATTTTCTAGGCAAGGATACTGGAATGGGTTGCCATTTCCTTCTCCATCTGTGTATGGAAAGCACCTAGAATGGTGCTTCATAAGTAATAATCTCTAAGAAAATGTTAAATGATATCATTACCACTACTCTTTGAATATAGAGCAGCAGCAAAATTCTCAGGAGAGAAAATAGGGGTTTTACTGGGAAGACAAGAATGATTTACATTTTGTTTGTAGAAATGTACTGTTATATTAGGAAAGTTAGGAAAATCATGCAGCAAGACTGTGTGACAAAAAGCCGATAAGACATTAAGAAAGAGACGAAAAAGCATTAAGTTTTTTGTGACTTGAAAGGCAAAGTGAAATAGGAGCATAGCTGCAAGGCGTGCCCAGGAGGCTGAAGAGCACCTGAAGCGTGATGCCAGGAACCCTGAGCCACAGGCGGCAAAGTGCTCAGCACCCCCGCGGAGGGACAGAGTGCATACCTGTCACGCTTCCCCAAGTCAAAGAGAGCGGAAGATGGCAGCCCTGGAGGAGGTCAAGCAACAGCTAAAGGAGGACCGCAGGAGCTCCAGGAGAAAGGCCGCCTGGACCACTGATAGAAACCAGGAAAGAAGGAGGCAGACTAGACAGCCTAGTAATGGCAGTACGAACACACGCCTTGGTGGCCACAGCCCCCACGGAACGACCTGGACCTGTGGGGTCTGGCTGCTCTGACAGTGTCACCTGAGCACAGGCCCAGGGTACGGGTCTAGGGAAGCGGCTTCATCCATGGAAAAGCCGAGCTGAGCCTTACCCAGGAGGTTCAGGGTTCCCTGCTATCCTAGAGGGACTCCTGTCTCCTGGAACTGCCATCTGTGCAAACTCAGATGCAAAAAAAGAGATCAGTGGCAATATCCGTGAAGGCCCAAGACCCCACCAAGTGCCACTCGTACTGTCCAGAACCAGCTGACAGGTAAAGTGGCTAGGAATATGACCTGAGAAAAACCCCTGCCCAGCCCGGCTTGCTTAGATCTGTCCTGTCTCAGCTTGGCTGTTCCCCTAACCGCCAGCTCTAAAGTGATCCTGCCATAGCCTCAGGTCTGGATGCTAGGACCTCTCCAGATGGAACAGGCAGCTAAAAGCTGGCCTCCTTTGGGAGGAATTTTCAGAGCCAAGTTTGGGGCCCCTTTCCAAGGGCAGGCCTTTAGGATGGTGCTAATGGTCAGGGAGAATGGGCCCATCCATAACTCTCTAGCACGTTCCCTGTGGGTGGGGGAAGGTAGTATTAGATCTGCACTCTCTAGAAGAGTTGGAGACCCATGTCACGATGGGTAGAATCCAAAGGCCACCTGCTCCTCTGAAAATGGGGCAGCTGGGGCAGTGTGGGTGAGCAGCTCTGGGCTCTTTGGTTGAGACTTTAGGCTTGTCCCTTCTTCTTGGCCTTTTTCATCTCCTCAGTTGAAACTGAAGTGGTGGAAGCAGATGTGTTCTGAACAATTTGCCTTTCTCAAACTTGGGCAGCTTCCCCAGGCTTCCACAGATTCTAGACTGTTTAAAAACTCCATGTAATTTTTAAAAGAAAGTGTTATGAACACATACAAATTAACTAAAGAAAAGGAATTAAACTTAAAAATTAACACTAAGTCAAACTTTTACATCTCTCTCTTTGAGGGAAAAAAAAAAGGTACAATAGCAAAATCCAAATTTTTATTTTTATATTATTAATCAGAAAAAAATGTGATCTATAGTATTGAATGGTTAAGACATTCTTGGTATTGAGTGAAGTATATAACATCTGGGAAGACCACACATTTTTTTTGTCCTGCAGAGTCCTAGTCCCCTATTTTTCTGATGTCACTTTTTGTTTAGACTTTGCCCCAGACTTCTCAATAATTAACAAAATGTTACTATTAGTAGACAGATAAAAACATGTCAGGATTATTTTTATAGATCTCCACTTTGTATCTCCAGTTGTGAAAACACAAATGGGTAAAAAGCAATTTTCTCACCTTATGGTTAAATAAGTAATAAATAAGCTATAAGACAAATCTCTCTTCCTGGTCCCTTCCAGACATGGTAACTCCAATTGTACTTCATAGAGAGCACATAAAAGCCCTCCACTGTGTAAAAAGAACATAGTGGTTGAAGTATTCAAAACCATCATCTAAGACCTCCCACTTAGTTGACTAGCCTATGACCAGATGGGGCCATAGGCTCTGCCATAGTTTGTGAGATACTTGAAATTACAAGGCACGGATGGTAGTAGGTGGGGTTATTGTGAAAATGAGAGAATCATTGTTTTGATGGATGTAAAATAAGTATAGGAAATACAGATCCAACAGTCCTGCTATAGAGCACATAGAATAGCCTGAGACTTCCTGTAACACACGACTTGTCATTTACTGTTTGGTGTAAATCTATTGAATATTAATTTATTGATTTAGTATTTTAGTGCTTATTTAGTTTTAACCATAAACACTTTCTACAGCAATGAACAGCTGATCACCCCCAAAAATACACATGTAAAACCTAAATTTTCATTTCTCGAGAAAATTGGTATCATTCACATACAATATTTGTTGGCATGTACTGTAATTTTATCACTGGCCACATGCAAAATAGAAGATAAAATTGCCAAAGAAGCAGTAGCACCAGTTATAGAAGTGACTAGCTATACTAATAAGACTATGCCCTAAAACAAATATTTAAAACATGCAGCTCCATAAAGTGCATAAGGTATGCTACTGCTGCTGCTGCTGCTAAGTCGCTTCAGTCGTGTCTGAATCCCTGCGACCCCATAGACGCCACCCCACTAGGCTTCTCTGTCCCTGGGATCCTCCAGGCAAGAACACTGGAGTGGGTTGCCATTTCCTTCTCCAATGCATGAAAGTGAAAAGTGAAAGTGAAGTTGCTCAGTTGTGCCTGACTCTTAGTGACCCCATGTAATTCATGAAGTGCAATATTGTACTCCATTCAAAAGGAGATTATCTACACATTTTTGAAGCTAAAACTGTTTCAGCACACTGTCTTTTGCAGTGTGCGTTCATTACTCAGGGCTTCCCAGGTGGCACTGGTGGTAAAGAACCCGCCTGCCGACGCAGGAGACATGGAGGATGTGTGTTCCATCTGTAGGTCGGGAAGCTACCCTGAAGAAGAAAATGGCAGCCCACTCCAATATCCTTAGCTAGAAACGTCCATGGACAGGGGTGCCTGGCGGGCAACAGTCCATGGGGTCACAAAGAATCAGGCAAGACAGAGCTACTAACACTTTCACTTTCATTAAACAGATGCTAGAAATAGAGCCTTCAATGACCAACTTAGTTATCTTAAAATAATACTGTATCTTTCTACAAACTAGTGTTCTAAAATATGGCTGCATTTTGTTTAAAAAATATAACCTTGGAATCCTCAATAAAATCATTCAGTGAGTACAACACCAAAAAAATATCAATTTTGGAGTTTCTAGTGAATTATAATTATTACAAATAAAGACTACATAGAGGAAAATATATAAATACGGCCCTACAAAATTATTAGGGGATTGAACAAGCTAAAAAATAAAGTGAAAAAAGTAAGGTTTTATTTTGAAATTCTAGACGCATTCTTTAGAATAACTTATAGAAAAAAAATTTTTTGATTGGGCTCCCATTTTTCACTTGGATAAAATATTTTCTGTACCAAATAGAAAAAACACTTGACAAGTGTTCTCATTTTCTCCATCTCCTAAGCTTGGCAAAATATTCAATAAACTCACATAAAGAGATAATATATATTGAATTTTGTTACATAATATATTTTCATGAAGAAATACTCTACATAAAGGAAAAAGGGTAGTGCCTGTGAAGTTGTTTGAATTGAAATATTAACACAATTTAATATAAAAGATTGCACTGAGCTTATTTATTTTGGGCTTACCTTGGAATTTGTAGGGAAAAATTTTCTCAGTTACAATAGTCTAGAGAGAAAAGTCAAAGATTTGATAATTTTATATTTGTTCATCACTGTTAACTACAAACTGATACTTTCCAGGGACACTTGCCATCTACCTCTAGAAGGATTAAACCAGATGCTGTTGCAGCTACTGACCCTGAGCAGAGTTCAGGGTGGAGAGCAGAAATGAGGCACCCTGTACTCATCAGGGTATGAGGGCAGAGGATTGACAAGACAGGTTTTCAGATGGTTAGAGATTTCAGGAGCCAATTTTATGAGCCCGATTCTTGTATCCTTTCCTATCTAGAAAAACACTAAAATCCTTCATAGTGATGACTATTCCTTGTGACTTCAGGAGCTTCAGGAGACCAGCAGAAAATTTCTGGAGAAATATGTGCTTGATTACATGTATTTCTCCCTTTGCCAAAATTCCATATATGCTGACATTCCCACTCCACTCCCACCCCAACTCCCTCCACCCCCGCCTCTTTGGAGCAGTTTCTCAGAGCTGTCTGACACGCTCTCTCCCAGGCTGCAGTCCTCATTTTGCCCCAAATAAAACTTAACTCATAATTTTCATGTTGTTCATTTTTTTTAAGTCAACATCGTGAAATATACAACAAGAGAAGACTTAAGGTGAGAAATGGAATATTTCCTGTTGTATCGGTAAACAAAGGAAGTCACAGTCATCAGAGTTTATAGCCACCACCAAAGGTGAGCTGGTGAGCTCCGGTGAAACTCAGAAAGGAAAGAATACCTGCCATCTAGGAGCCTTTGGACACCCTGTGGTGAGCCCTGAGGAAACTCAGGATGTGAAAACACAAGATGCTCTGGGTGAGTGAGGAGCATATCAAAGGAATGATTCAGGAGACAACTGTTACATTTTCCCATACAAAGAAAAGCACTAAATTTCTTAGCTTGAGATATCTGATTTTCTTTTCATTAACAACCACTTTTGATATTCAAACTACTTGGTTTTTGTTGCAAAACTTCTAAAAAACCTGGGTCCTGTCCTTGCCTCCTCAGAGCAGTTCTCTCAAGGTTACTTGAGATGCTACCTCCCTGGCTTGAAGTCTTAAAAATTCCCACCCAGTAAAACCCACTCCAGTGTTCTTGCCTGGAGAATCCCAGGGATGGGGTCGCACAGAGTTGGACACGACTGAAGTGACTTAGCAGCAGCAATAAAACATAACTCTCTTTTGCCCTACCTCACTACCACATGTAAAATAGATAGCCAGTGGGAATTTGCTATATGATGCACGGTACTAAAATCCAGTGCTCCGTGACAACCCAGAGGAGTGGGATGGGGTGGGAGGTGGCAGAGAGGTTTAAGAAGAAGAGGACATATGTGTACCTATGGCTGATTCCTGTTAATGTATGGCAGAAACCAACACAATATTGTAAAACAATTATCCTCTAATTAAAGGTAAATTTAAAAAACATAACTCTCAAAAAAAAAAAATAACTCTCAACTTTTAGGTTGTGGATTTTTTTTTTAAAGCAAAAAGACCATTGTAGTAAATAAACAAAAAATTGTGAGATGATGTTGAAAATATTTCTTTAGAAAAATACCATAAACATGACTTTGGAGAGACAGAAGGCTAAGGGACAGACTAAAGTATATGAAAATAGAACAAGAATAATTCTGTTATGTTTTTATATTTAGATAAACAAAATAAAGATAGCTTACTTGTTTTTGCTCCACAGTTGTGAATATACATTCATTTGTAGACAGTTTTATTGTTAAGAAATTCTAAAAGTTTATTCCATAAATCTAATACTATGATAAATAAATATGATTGATATATATAAATAATCATTTTTCTACTATCTTTCACTCTCAGAAGTGTACTAGTATGAACAGCATATTATGGGTTTGCTTTAACTTAATCATTTGACTGAATAGGCAGCTAATGTAATGCCACCAAAAATGTATTCTTCCTGTCTCCACAAATGCCAATACATGCTTCCCTGAACTTATTTTGAAAAACAAAAAACAGTTAAAAGACACAGGGAAAAAAAAAAAAGACTCATACTATGCAGGCCCACATATTTTCACCAAGAATTATAAAATTTTAGTATTTTTCACATATTTTTCTTCTTGTATATACTCTTATATATGCTCCTCTTTGCCTGAATAATTTACAGTTAAGTTACTGACAACACAGCACTTTACCACTAAATTAGAATCAATAGGAGTTATATTATGTATGCTTGAGAACTTTGTGACAGTTAAACAAGGCTACATTTTAGTATATAGTCATTAAAATCACCTCAGCATTAAGACTATAATTAATAAATTATAATCTCCTTCAGAATGAATACATTAATTTCTTTTCCTATATTTTATAAATATTTTTGAGAACCTATTATGCCACTTTCTATATTTAATAAGTTATGAACATAATAGTCAAAAGCGGTAGTCACAGAATTAAAATCTATTGAGTTGTGACTAACAGGAGACAGACTAGCATACTGTATGTCATTAAAAGCTTGAAGAAAAAAAAAACAGCAGGGAAAATTAATAGACTACAACTGGGATACTGTTTTGGATAAGAGTATATAATCTAGGCCATTCTTTGGAGTTCTATTTGAACATAAACTTGAAAGATGTGAAAACGTCAGTCATGCGAATATCTGGCAGTCAGATGCTATAGTCTGAGGGAACATAAAGTGCAAAGACCTCATTGAAGTATAAGTTCTGTTTGATCAAGGAAGAATAAGAGGGTGATGTAGCTTGAAGGCAGAAAATGAACCACAGAAAAGGAACCACATAACTGATGATGTCAGAGCATCTGCCAGGTTGGTTGAAATCACACAACGCCTTTTAATCACTGTCCAGACTTAGATTTAAGAGCTTGCAAACTATAGCAGGCCAAATAGCCCTCAGACCACTTTACATGGCCTGAGAAGCCAGTAACGTTTTTGTTTTTTTTGTTGTTGTTGTTGTTTGGTTTTTTTTTTTTTTTAACATTATTACATGTTTCTTAATAAAACTTCAAACACAAAGGAGATCATGTACCAGAGACAATATGTGGAGCAGGAAACTGAAAATATTTACGTTCTGGCCCTTTCTGGAGAAAAAATTGTCAACTCCAGGTTGAAAACCATTAAGATTTGAAAGTGGAAGAGTCACATACATGATCTACATTTCATAAAGATCACTCTGAGGGACATGGTGAACATATTCTGCGCATGGGCAAGAGCAGAAGCAGGAAGCTCTATTAAGATGCGATGGCAGTAGTTCAGCCATCAGCCAGTGATAGTCCAGGGTTGTAATCTTGGAGCAGCCAAAAAACTGATTGGATTTGAGATATAATTGAAGGTAAAACCAGCAAAGATTGCTGATGGTTTTGTATAGGAGGGAAAGAGAACAGTCAAACATCAATCCTTAAATTGTAGACTGAATTATTGTATGTCAGTTTCTTTGAGGTGGAAAACCCATAACGTACAATTTTTGTTAGTGTTCAGATTTAGAGATGATTTTTTTTTCCTTCCTCCAAAATTAAACTCATCTCTTCTGTTATTTCCTTATGCTTTTTGTTAAAAAAAAAAAAAAAGCTGCCAAAGCAAATGAATGCAGAAAATATTAGTGTTTATAAAAGTTATCTTTCTTAATTACTATTCTTCAATATATTTCCAACTTAATCATCAGTTTCTTTAACTGACACCAAATTTCAAAATAACAACTTAAGAGTAGCAAAGGAATTTTGTCAAAAACCTAGAAAAAACACAGTCATATTCACCTTAAATAAATTTTGTCACTTTAAAGACCTTTACTGCATCTATACTGAAGCTAGAGAACTATTTTTGTTAATGTACATAAGTAGCCTATAAACATTTTCCCGTTTTACACAGCTAATCTAAAATAATCATTTCTGCAGTTATATTAGTCACCATGACACAATTTACCAAACTTTTATGGTATCTATTTTTAACAAAATTAAAGTCCTTTACTAGTGGTATTTCCAGTTTTTTGAAAAATTCAATAGCCTTAGCTATATACACTCTTTCTTTCATTAAAAAACCCTAATTTCTAACTATTTCAATATCTTGATATGAGCGATGTTTATGGGTTCAGGCATACAAGAGAATTTATCGAGGGTATATAGAGTCAGACACGACTGAAGTGACTTAGCACAACAAAACAGCACACATACATGAAAAATGCAACAAACTATTGAGAAAAGGAAGTCATTTTACTGTATGGAATTTTTGATTCAATAAAAAGTTATGTAAAGCGGTTTCCACAGTACATGGCATATACTAAGGGTAAGAAGTGATAGATATAGATCAAAATAAGTGTCACCTAAAACCTCTAGAAATAAATTTCTGATTACATTTTGACAAAAGTGAGAATCAACTAGTCAAAGGAAGATTCATTTTAATAATTGGTCAAATGTTTTGTAAACTATATATCATATATAGATGTCTAGAATATCACCTCCACATCAATAAAGTATTATACAAGTAGTATAGATGTTGGAATATTCCTGCATATTTAAAGTCCAGAAAATTTAAGAGGGAAGTAATTTATCATTCATCAATGAGACTGATAAAATGCTTGAAACATTTTTAGTGCTGAAAGCTCAAGATTTGACCTGGTAGATATAATAGACATTACTCTTTATAAAACGACTGTCTCATAAAATCAAAGTAAATTCTCTAATTTTTTGACTCTAATAAAAATGAAGATCAGATACAGTCCATTACATTTAATATAACATTTGATAATCCTGTATGACTGATACTGTGTACCATATCCCTCCTCCAGCAAAGAATATACAGTGTTTTCTTTTTAATAATATAGTTTTGCATTTTGAGCCAGATTTTTAGTAATTAACAGGTAAATATAGAGATAGTAACATATTTTTTGCTGTTTTGGTCCAGACTTACATTAAATGTCTCAGAGATTAGAAATTATAATTTTTCATCCACTACAGAATATTGCATCTTTACTATAGCTTAAGAGTAAATTTGATTTTTTTGCACATCCTATTATTCTAGGTAAAATCACTTTTGCATCTTCAGTCTCACATTTTGTCAACTTTTCTGTCAGTACTTTTCTGGGTACAGATACATGTATTATTTACTTAGACATCACCTAGTTCTCTGAGTTAACTGCCTGCTTCAATATTTCTAATGAACGTAAGGTTCCAAGTATCTTAACACAATTTTCTTTCTTTTTATATTTCTAGTATTCCCTCATCATTTTAGGTGACACTTACATTTTATTATGTCAGGAATGTAGTATTAGAGAACTAAATGACTAGACTACAGGAGCATGACTAGACTACAGGAGCACCTAGTTTGGTGTCAGATCCAGACTCAAATCTCAACTCTCTAGAAGTATGACTTGTGCTGTGCTGGGCTGAGTCGCCCAGTCACATCCAGCTCTTTGTGACCCCCACGGACTGCAGCCTGACAAGCTCCTCTGTCCATAGGATTCTCCAGGCAAGAATACTAGAGTGGGTTGCCATGCCCTCCTCCATGGGATCTTTCCAACCCAGGGGTTGAGCCCAGGTCTTCTGCATTGCAGGGGGATTCTGTACTATCTGAGCCACCAGGGAAGCAATATAGAGTTATGGCTTACTTGTGTTCTTTGATCTCTTTTAAGTTTAGGGATTAAACCCTTTAAAATGAGAATAATCATACCATTATGGAATGTTTCCAATAATAAAGATGGGATCAAGTGGCTAGTTACTGACACATTCCCTGGTGGCCCAGATGGTAAAGATTTGGCTTGTGATACGGATACCCAGGTTCGATCCCTGTGTCAGGAAGATCCCCTGGAGAAGGGATGGCAACCCACTTCAGTATTCTTGCCTGGAGAATTCCATGGACAGAGGAGCCTGGTGGGCTACAGTTCTTGGGGTTCCAAAGAGTCGGACACAACTGAGAGACTAATACGCACACACAGAAATACACAATTCTGTAATAATAGTAATAATAATAAATAATCCTGTAATAAACATTTCCTTTTTTTATGCAGGCTCATTTCTTATATTTCCTTCAAACCCCAGCAAACATACAAAAAGTACTCTCAAGTCAGCGGCAAACGTGTGCAACTTTCCTGAACAATTTTCATGAGGCAGATACTGCATTTTTGTTGTTCTTAGCCTCTCACAACTTGACACTGTGTTTGAATAAGACAGAAAAACCACTGAAAATCTCAAATGTTTTGGATGCTGACAAAGGCAGACTTTTTAAAATCATCATCTTCAAAGAAATGCTCTGCTATCCAACACTCCTGTATAAAGAAATCTTAATTGGATAAAGGGACAGTTTTTCTTTCCTGAATTGTAATGATCTTTGGATATCCTGAGAAAGAAAAGTGGTGCAAACACCTTAAGGCATTAGCCAGTTTGTGCCACTCAGCACACCTAGGTTTAAATACCAATTCCTTCAGAGACAGGACTTAGATTTTTGAATCCCTCCTCTTTGTCTCATCAGTTTCCAAAACTACTGAGGAATTGTGTAGAGTACCTTTTGTCAGCTGGCTTTTGTTGTGATCCTATTTATAAGACAACAAGATTGATATTTGGCAGGAATAAAAAGGAACTACAGTGTCCTAGAAGACAAAATACATCACACATTCACTTAGGTACAAAGGAATTATTCCTCTCTGAATGGATATTAAATGTCTGGGAAACCAAATCAGAATGTTTCACAGTAGCATGTGCTTTTTTCTGGGTCAGTTCTCCCTTTAATATACTTGGATAAAGTTTTCTTTCCAATGTTTCTAATATTGAAATGTGGGAGTTTCAAAGATGAACCCAAAGGAATCACACTACAGCACATAATTAATCTTGATATTGAGGTTTTCCTGACCTGCATATTAAAGTATGGCTTGCTTATTTTTTCACTTGTCATTTTTCTTGGTAAAAAGCAAAGAAAATCAATTCTGCACCTCATAGATGAGAGAAGTGCTCTCTTTCTCTCTCTCCACACATACACACACATCTATCTGTTATACATGTATATGCACATATAGGTATATAATGTGTTTCAAATACATATATACACATATTTTAATGTACTATGTGAATTAAAATACAGATATGAAAGCAGATAAAATATGCCTATGTATATTGATTTAATCACCTGTACTCTCAAAATAACTACCTTCCTTTGAAAATGACAAGACTTTTTATTTTTTTATTTTTTATTTTTTTAATTGTATAATTTTCTTATCAGAGCCAATTTTACATTAGAATATTTGGCCTAAATTTTTACAAATTTATTTGCTATTTTGTGCAAGAAAATCATGTTCAACCTGGACTGTGTTGAGAGTAGGGTGTGGAGCTGCACTCCACAAAATGCTGCATTGTGTGGAGAGCAGTATGTAACTTGAACATGTCTTATAGGACTCTCTTTCCCTCAGTTAGGTTAGAAATTCTAGAGAGCCTTATATTAATATTGCATATATTCACATGTAGTAAGCACTAATAAAAGAATACAGAATCTAGAAAAAAAGTATATGAAACTATAATAAAATGCAGAGTTGCTTGGTGGCTCAGTTGGTAAATAATCTGCCTGAAGTGCAGGAGGCCTGGGTTTGATCCCTGGGTCAGGAAGATTCCCTGGAGGAGGAAATGGCAACCCACTCCAGTACTCTTGCCTGGGAGATCACATAGAGGAGCCTGGTGGGTTACAGCCCATGGAGTCACAATGAGTTGGCTGCAACTGAAACTTTCACTTTAATGGAAGTGAAAATGCTCATTTACTTTAATTTTACCTAGATTTAAAGCTACTATGTTGTGTCTGACTATTTGCTACCCCGTGGGCTATGGCACCCAGGCTCCCCTGTCCTTCCCACTCGGGGAGCATGCTCAAACTCATATCCATTGAGTCAATGATGTCATCCAACCAACACATCCTCTTTCATCCCCTCCTCCTCCTGCCTTCATTCTTTCCCAGCACCAGGGTCTTTTTTAATGAGTGGGCTCCTCGAATCAGGTGGCCAAAGTATTGGAGCTTCAGCTTCAGCATCAGTCCTTCTAATGAATATTCAGAATTGATTTCCTTTAGGATTGACTGTTTTGTTCTCCTTGCAGTCCAAGGGACTTTCAAATCTTCTCCAACACCACAGTTCACAAGCATCAATTCTTCTGCATTCAGCCTTCTTTATGGTCCAACTCTCACATCCATATATGACTACTGGAAAAACCATAGCTTTGACTATACAGAGTTTTTTCTGCAGAGTAATATCTCTGCTTTTTAATACATTGTCTATGTTTGCATAACTTTACTTCCAAGGAGCAAGTGTCTTAATTTTGTGGCAACAATCACCATCTGCAGTGATTTTTGAGGCCCCCAAAATAAAGTCTGTCACTGTTTTCATTGTTTCCCCATCTATTTGCCATGGAGTGATGGGACTGGATGCCATGATCTTAGTTTTTCAAATGTTGAGTTATAAGCCAGCTTTTTCACTCTTCTACTCTACAAGGTCGATGTACCCTACAAGGCATTTACTGTGTTAGCCAAAAAGTCTGTTCAGGCTTTCCTATAACGTCTTATGGAAAAATTTGGATGAACTTATTAGCCAACTTAATATATAGTGAGGCTTATTGTATACTCTATTCAGGGAACAGTATCAGCTTCCTTCATCATTTTTTTCATAAATGTAAAATAAATGTAAATGGTTTAATTTAAATCTAAATTAATAATTCAATAAAGTAAATTCCCGTTCACAGAGTTAATGTAATTTATCTATGACAGATGATGTTTTTCCACTTATATAAATTTCATAAATTTCTCAGGCATTTAGGACTTCAGATTTTTTGTCTTGCATGCTCATGAAATAAACTTTAAATAGCTATTTGTATACATGGAAATTCAACCAACTTATTTTCTTGCTTTTTTCTTTTTAGTCTATCATATATGTCCTTGAGGCAAACATAAACATATTGAAAATCGTATTGCAACTTGATACACAATTAAGTAAACTATGGGGTTTTCTAAATGGTATTCATAAAGAGTTGAACACAACTGAGTGACTGAACAACAGCAGCAAAATGGTATTACTATAAGCCAATATCCCCAGTGTTGAAAAATTATTAACTAAATAATGTTAATCCTAGTCAACATGTGCTGCATATGTGATTATAGTAAGCCAGGCACTCTGCTAAGATAAAAATAGACATACTCATTTATGCATTGGTACTATTGCTTTCACCACTTTATAGATGATGAAAATGAAGTTTAGAGGAGTTAAAATATTATCATCTTGCCCAAGGCCTTATATTTGCAGAGCAGTGATTTTAACTATGATCTTATACTGCCTGCTATCATGATTCACTGCCCTATTTCTTTGTTCCTTAATAAGTCATGACATTCATACATCCCATTGGTTTTAATAACTAATATTTTCTCTCCATCATTCTTTTCTCACAAGCCAGAAATATGGTAGGTATGGTGATAAATAACATTTATGTGATCCTTCTTGGTGTTGTTCAGTCACCCAGTCATGTCTGACTCTTTGTGACCCCATGTACCAAGCTGCTGAAAATAATGTTATGGGTGGGTGAGCTAATATTTACAATTTTTACAGATAAAGAAACTGAGGAAGTGACAAAATAAAATTTCCCTTAAGTTGCAAACAAGAAAATGATGAAACCATAATATATGAACTCAGAAAGGCTTGCTTCAAAAATCTGCGCTCTCAATCATCAGTGCATCTGCTTTCAAAGCAAATATGTATATGACAGTCCTTGCTCTCAACTAGGTTACTGTTGCAATGGAGAAATAA
The DNA here is from genome assembly GCF_910594005.1 of Cervus elaphus. Lineage (NCBI taxonomy): Eukaryota > Metazoa > Chordata > Mammalia > Artiodactyla > Cervidae > Cervus > Cervus elaphus. The sequence continues at coordinate 48,100,517 of NC_057829.1, read as the reverse complement.
CACACATGCACATGAAAAATAACTAGCATATGAGCTAAACTTGATGCATCACAAAATAATACTGCACTTGGGAAGTGCTACTGGAACTTAGAACTGGAAAATTCCTTTCTCATTTTTTGCTTCCTCAAAGGCTCTGTCTTCTTTATACATCCACATCCAATTCAACATAAGCTAAAAATACTCAACTTGTATTATATATGAGCTAATTGTTGCTGCTGTTGTTGTTCAGTCGCTCAGTCCTGTCTGACTCTGCCACCCCAGGGACTGAAGCAGGCCGGGCTTCCCTGTCTTTCACAATCTCCTGGAGTTTGCTCAAACTCATGTCCATTCAGTCAGTGCTGCCATTCAACCATCTTGTCACTTGTCGTCCCCTTCTCCTCCTGCCTTCAATCTTTCCCAGCATCGGGGTCTTTTCTAATGAGTCAGCTGTTCCTATCAGGTGGCCAAAGTATTTGAGCTTCAGCTTTCGCATGAACTAATTGGGTTTCAGCTATTCAATCTGCTCTGTCTAGCAGTAATTTAATCACATGCACAAGCCATAGGGTAAGATTTTATTTTGTAGCTTATAAATGTAGAAAAGAACATATATGCATGATGGCTTTGAGAAAAACTTACACCTGATAGTAAGTAAACTGTCACAAATAAAAATTACCAAATACAACATTTCTGTATCAGAAAATGCACTCTAGAAATATTCATGACTTTCATAGAAAATGATATTTGGTTTCTTATTATTATTTTATTACATAATAAGAGGAAATGCAATTTTAAGTATTACTTTGTTCCTTTCTCATTTTTCTTCATCATATGAAAATAATGCAACTCAACTGCTGGCTCAACTGCATAGATATAGAACTAAGAGTTACAGAATATCACTGAAACAAAAGAAAAATCATTCTCATTTTTTTATGCCCTTAGCCTTGGATGTTAATGGCCAGTCATATGCAAAGTTCCTTCTTAGTTTTGATGTCTGTACATTTTTAATCTCTGAAGTTTGATGGTGCCTTTTCTTTTTTGCTTCATTTCTCTCACCTTTGATTTGTTTGGTATTCAATTTTGATATTTAGATATTCAGTGCTTATCTGATCTCCTCTGTAGGTTTATCCCATTTTCTTCATGTCAGTGTGATATCTTCCACACTTGAATTACCTAAGTATAAAATATTGCTACCTTAAAATCAACATGTTAAAATGTAACTAATTTTTTTCTCTAAACTAACTTTGATGGGTCTTAAACCACACCCTCTTTTAGTGTGTCCCTAACTTGAACTTTGCCATCATAGATCACTGCTTTGTGATGAAGGAGCTTGCGTAATTCAATGAAGCTATGCAGGCCCACCCAAGACTGATGGGTCATAGAAGAGAGTTCTGATAAAACGTGATCCACTGGAGAAGAGAATGGCAAACTACCCCAGTATATGTGCCATGAGAAACTCATGAACTACATAAAAGGCCAAAAAGATATGACACCAAAAGATGAGTCCCCCAGGTCTAAAGGTGTCCAATATGCTACTGGGGAAGAATGGAGAATTACCAGTAGCCCCAGAATGAATGAAGCATCTGGGCCAAAGTATACACGATGCTCAGTTGTGGATGTGTCTGGTGATGAAAGTAAAATCTAGTGCTGCAAAGAACAGTATTGTATAAGAACCTGGGATGTTAGGTCCATGAATCAAGGAAAATTGTACGTGGTCAAGCAGAAGATAGTAAAATAAACATCAACATTTTAGGAATCCATGAACTAAAATGGACGGGAATGGGCAAATTTAATTCAGATGACCATTAGATCTACTACTGTGGGCAAGAATCCCTTAGATGAAATGGAGTAGCCCTCATAATCAACAAAAGATTCTGAAATACAGTACTTGGGTGCAAACTCAAAAATGACAGAATTATCTCAGTTCATTTCCAAGGCAAGCCATTCAACATCACAGCAATCCAAGTTTATACCCCTACCACTGATGCTGAAGAAGCTGAAGTTGATCAGTTCTATAAAGACCTATAAGACCTCCTAGAACTAACACCTAAAAAAATATGCTCTATTCATCATTGTGGATTGGAATGCAAAAGTAGGAAGTCAGGGTACATCTGGAGTAACAGGCAAGTTTGGCCTTGGAGAACAAAATGAAGCAGGGCAAAGGTTAAGTGAATTCTGCCAAGAGAATGCACTAGCAAATACCCTTTGTCAACAATACGAGACAACTTTACACACGGATATCACCAAATTATCAATACTGAAATCAAATTGATTATATTTTTTGTAGCCAAAGATGGAGCTCTACAGAGTCAGCAGAAACAAAACCTGGATCTGACTGCAGCTCAGATCATCAGCTGTTCATAGCAAAATTCAGGCATAAACTAAAGAAAACTAGGAAAAACTGTAGGTCAGCCAAGTATGACTTAAATCAAATACTGTATGAATTTGCAGTAGAGGTAACAAATAGATTCAAAGGACTAGATCTAGTTAACAGTTTGCCTGGAGAACTATGGACAGAGATCCATAGTATTGTACAGGAGGCAGTGAACAAAACCATCCCAAAGAAAAAGAAAAGTAAGAAGGCAAAGAGGTTATCTGAGGAGGCTTCACAAATAGTGGAAGAACAAAGAGAAGCAAAAAGCAAGGGAAAGAGAGAAAGGTACATCCAATTAAACACAGAGTTTAAAAAAAATAGCTAGAAGAGACAAGAAGGCTTTTTACTATGAACAATGCTTAATAATAAAAGAAAGGAACAAAAGAGGAAAGACTAGTGATCCCTTGAGGAAAATTGGAAACATCAAGGGAGCATTCTGCCCAAAAATGGGCAAAATAAAGGATAAAAATGGTAGAGACCTAATAGACACTGAAGAGATCAAGAAGAGGTGGAAACAATACGTGGAAGAACTGTATAAAAAAGATCTTCATGAACTGGATTACTATGATGGTGTGGTTAGTCATCCAGAGCCAGACATCCTGGAGTGTGAAGTCAAGTGGGCCTTAGAAAGACTGCTGTTACTAAAGCTAGTGGATGCTATGAAATTCCAGCAGAACTATTCAGACCTCTAAAGGAGAATGCCATCAAGGTTTTGCATTCATTATGTCAGCAAATCTGGAAGACCCAGCAATGGCCACAGGACTGGCAAAGGTCAATCCTCATCCCAATTCCCAAGAAGGGTAGTACCAAAGAATGTGCTAACCATCAGACATTTGCACTCATAACCCATGCTAGCAAGTTCATGCTTAAAATCTTGCATGCTAGGCTTCAGCATTATGGGAACCAGTAACTTACAGATGTCCAAGCTGTGTTTAGAAAAGGAAGAGGAATTAGAGATCAAATTGCCAACATTCACTGGATTAAGAGAAAGCAAGGAAATTTCAGAAAGAAGCATCTCTCTCTGTTTCACTAAAGCCTTTGACTGTGTGGATCATGATAAACTGTGGAAAGCTCTGAGAGAGGGGGAAATACCAGACCATCTTTCCTGTCTCCTGAGAACCTGTATGTAGGTCAAGAAGCAACAGTGAGGATCCTGAATAGAACAACTGATTGGTTCAAGATTAAGAAAGGAGTATGGCAGGGCTGTTTGCTGTCACTCTGTTTGTTTAACTTATATGCTGAGCACATCATGAGAAATGTTGGGATGGATGAGTTACAAGCTGGAATCAAGATATGTGAAAGAAACATCAACAACCCCAGATATGGTGATGATACCACTCTAATGGCAGAAGGGAAAAGGGAACTAAAGAGCTTCTTGATGAGGGTGAAGGGAGAGTAAAAGAGCCAGCTTAGGACTAAATATTAAAAAAAAACCTAATATCATGGCACCTGGCCCCATTGCTGCATGGCAAATAGAAGGGGAAAAGGTGGAAGTAGTGATGGATTTCTTCTTCTTGGGATCCAAAATCAATACAGACTATGACTTCAACCATGAAATCAGAAGACAGTTGCTTCTTGGTAGGAAAGCAGTGACAAACCTAGAGAGCATGTTGAAAAGCAAAGACATTACTCTGCTAACAAAGGTCCATATAGTCAAGGCTTTGGTCTTTCCAATGGTCATGTATGGTTGTGAGAACTGGGCCATAAAGAAGGCAGAAGACCAAAGAATTTATACCTTTGAACTGTGGTACTGGAGAACACTTCTCAAAGTCCTTTGGACAGCAAGGAGATCAAATGAATCTTAAGGAAGATCAGCCCTGAATTTTCACTGGAAGGACTGATGCTGAAGCTCCAGTATTCTGGTCATCTGATGCACAAAGTTGACTCATCGGAAAAGTCCTTGAAGCTGGGACAGATTGAGTGCAGAAGGAAAAGAGGGTGTCAGAGGATGAGATGGCTGGATGACATCACTGATGCAATGAACATGAACCTGAGGAAACTTCAGGAGATAGTGAGGGACAGGGAGGCCTGGCATGCTGCAGTCCATGAGGTCTCAAAGAGTTGGGCACGACTGGGTGACTGAACAGAAACAATAACCTGAACTTACCCCATTACCTTGTTTCAAAAGTAAGTCCTATTTTCTCTTTCAGAGTACCTTTCAGACTATTTCTTTCTCCTTTATATTTAATGCCTTAAAGTGAGTTCATAGCCTCACAAATTCTCTCTCCACTACAACAGGCTCCTGGCTATAACCATAGGTACAACATGTAACAATCATAATGACACAAAGGCAGTGTATATTCAGTCTCTAAGTATAAAGTTCATGGTAACATGCACTTAAATTATTTACTGTTAAAAATACCAAAGTAAAATTATGACATTAAAGAAAATCTTTAATGATGTGAGAGTTGGACTATAAAGAAGGCTGAGTACCAAAGAATTGATGTTTTTGAACTGTGGTGCTGGAGAAGACTCTAGAGTGTCCCTTGGACAGCAAGGAGATCAACCCAGTCAAACTTAAAGGAAATCAATGCTGAATATTCATTGGCAGGACTGATGCTGAAGCACTAATACTTGGCCACCTGTTGTTAAGAGCTGACTCATTGGAGAGGACCCTGACACTGGGAAACATTAAGGGCAAGAAGAGAAGAGGGTAACATAAAATGAGATGGTTGGATGGCATCACTGACTCAATGGATGTGAGTTTAAGCAAGCTCCTGGGAATAGTGAAGGACAGGGAAGCCTGGTGTCCTGCAGTTCATAGAGTCATAAACAGTTGGACATGACTTAGTGATTGAACATCAACAACAATCTTTTAGTGCTTCCATAAGCCATATAAATTTATTGTCTGAGAAAAGTAGTGTTGGTATATCTTAAAAAAAAAAGCTTTTGATTTGAATACTGAGCTCCTACCAAAATACACCTTTATCAGTTATGCTGATTATGGATATATTAAATCATGAGGATACTTTTGTAGAGAAAACAATGACAGATGGACAGGAATAGCTACCTTGAATTTCAAAATAATATTAGTAAGAACACCATGTCATAGTGATCTTTGAGAAGAAATAAGAAAATTATTATTCCTACTCAAGTAATTCTATAGCTCTTTGTCTATATTTTTATTTGTAACTGTGATTCTTTTTCCACCAAAGAATGTTTAAGTAGTCACTCTGAAATTTCCATCTCTTCTTTTACTACATAAGCCACTTATCTAAGCAAAAAGAATAACTATTTCTCAGAGACCAGGTTAAAGCAAAGTAATTCAGCTTAAATTCCTTCCAGCTACCTATCTTCCTGCCTTTAAAACTTTTCAAAAAAAAAAAAAATTAAGATATCAGCAGTATCAATCTCTACCATTTTCTGATCAGGTAAGATAAGAACTTTTTTTCTTAAAAATTAGGAGAAAATATTTACATTGCAAACCAACTTTTAAAAATGATGAAATTCTGCCTCAACCTACTCTTTAAATAGCATCCTTTTCCCTAATTCTCACTATTAAACACTTACAGAAGGAAGAGAAAAAGGCCAGGAAGACTAGGTTAACTTTGCTACTAACTGCTATGCAATTCTCTAAGAATCATGGTTCTTCAATAATTGAACTGTAAGTTGCAGATTGAGTTTTTATAGATGGACTGTTGTTTACAAAGTATCTTTTCTTCTAAATTAGAAGTTTTATTTTGAGATAACTTAGATTCAGAGATCCAGTGCACCCTTTACACAGTTTCCCCAACAGTAATATCTTGTAAATATATAGTGTAATATCACACTCTCACATTTGACATTGTCGAGGCAAAGAACATGTCTTTTGAATTTTTTAAATGTCATGATGTTAATACATTGAGTTTTGACTCTAGGTTCCCAGACAAAATTGTCACTAAAAGTCTTTATCCATTGCTGTCATTGTTGTTTAGTTGCTAAGTTGTGTCTGACCCTGCAACCCCATGGACTGCAGCCTGCCAGGCTCCACTATCTATGGGATTTTCCAGGCAAGATTAGGGGCTGCAGAGTAAATGATGTAGAAAGGGCAAATACTTTCTCCCAACTACTTCTACAAACTGAAGAGCCTAATTAGATAGTGCTTATTCCTAGAAATTACACTATCTTCTTGAAATATTATCTTCTTTATAATTGGCATTTCAGTGTGGTAGAATTATCAGTTAGCTTTCTTAAGCATCTAACATTTGAATATACCTACTGACTTTATGATATCAACCATACGTCAAATGTTTCATAATTCTCCAAAATTGATGACTATTATATGGAGATTATGACAAATTTTAGAGGATAACAAATGCATTTTGGTGCACTTCTTTCTTTTAAAGCTGAATATAACAGATTGCAGTTCTTACAGCATAAAATTGCTTAGAAGATATCTTATTTCAAGAAAATGTTTTATTTATCTGTTAGTTGCCACAGTGGAGATACAAGGACCCTGTTTCATATGTCATCTTGGATTGTTTTTAAAAACAAGGCCCCTCAATGTAACTTAATAGGTCATGCCTTCTCAAAATCATTACAAATCTCTTATATTTAAAATACTTTAGACAAGTGAAAAATGGAATATTTTTTATTGGCTAAAGAACTGTCATCTCCGCCTTAGTATACTGAATATATGATTTTTTTTAGTATTTTTTATTTTAATAAAATATAAAGCTTACCATTTTAGCCACTTTTATATGTACAGTTCAGCAGTATTGACTCTGCACACACTGTCTTGCAAACTTCACCACCATCCATCTTTAGAATTTTTTCATCTTCCTGAACTGAAACTCCATATTCATTAAACCGAAAATTCCCCCTCTCCCCACCATAGCGTTCGTCAAACAGTGTTCTATTAAATACTCTCTATCTCTAGAAATTTGACTACTGTTAAGTGTAATACTTCATGTAGGCAGATCATATAGTATTTATCTTTCTGTGACTGACATAGAAACTTGTAGAGGTGACTGACATGCCTATTACCTTGGTTATGGTGATAAATTCATAGATGTAAACATAGGTCCCGAATCATAAAATTGTATACATTAAACCTGTGCAGTTTTGCATATCAATTATACCTCAATAAAGTTGTTTTAAAAACTGCAATATCATTCAGCCTAAACAATTCTGACATATAAAATAGATGAAACTTGATGACAGTATACTAAATATGTGGTTTTGCAGAAAAATAAAGAATATTTGTTCTGACATGGATATTTCTCAGTGCTCATCTACACATTACTGATGCTCATTGATGAAATTCCAACGATAGGTGGAAGTGTGAGGAAAATAAAGATGAGCAACTGAGTTACTCACAAAGTGAAAAATATTAACTAAAAGACCTCTCCTTCCTTTTTAGATTATGATTTCAACTTTTTTGGTGGAAAATGCATTTTTGTTTTATAAGCAATGAGAATTTACTAGATCAGTTTTCTTATGTGCTTTTCAGTGTCCTTATTTGGCATAATAAAAGTTTAGCTCTCCTGTGCTACTCCTTCAGTGCATTAAGGGTTTTGTCACCCCTTCTCCCACCAGACAGAAAATTCTGAAACCAACAGCTTTCAGTAATTCCCTTGAAAGATTTCATAGTATCAAATGTATCACTAGAAATTTCAACCAATTATATAAAGTGTGTTCCTTCCTGCAGATAATACTTAGTCTACAGCTGAGCCATTTGCTGAGCGGGGGATAGAGAACTTTTGAAGAGATGAAAACTACCAATGGATGCAGTTCCTAGAAACCATCATTGCCAAGGGCTACTGTCATTTTTGAAGTAGATACTGGAAAGTACTGCCATTCGAAGTTACCCCAAGTCATCATTAACTATCCCTTGAATGGGGTGAAGACTCTTGCTCCTTGGAAGAAATGTTATGATAAACCTAGACAGATATTAAAGAGCAGAGACATCACTTTGCTGACAAAGTTCTGTATAGTCAGAGCTATGGTTTTTTCCAGTAGTCATGTGTGGTTGTGAGAGTTGGACCATAAAGAAGGTTGATCACTGAAGAATTGATGCTTTTGAATTGTGATGCTGGAGAAGATTCTAGAGAGTCCCTTGGATTGCAAGGAGATCCAACCAGTCAATTCTAAATATTCAATAGAAGGAGTGTTGCTGAAGCTGAAACTCCAGTACCTTGGCAACCTGATGTGAAGAGTCAGCTCATTGGAAAAGACCTGATGCTGGAAGAGATTCAAGGAAAAAGGAGAAGGGGGTTGCAGAGGATGAGATAGATAGCACCACCAACACATTGAACATGAACTTGAGCAAACTGCAGGAGATAGTGGAGTACAGAGGAGCCTGGTGTTCTGCTGTCCCTGGGATTTCAAACAGTTGGCTATGACTTAGTGGATGAGTAACAGCAACTGACACATTAAAAGATCTTAATAAATAATAATATTACTATAATTATAAGAAGAATCAGTAATCCAAGAATCAGCTATCACCCTAAGGCTGAGGACACAAATTAAAGTGGAAGGAATTATAGAATTTGGAAACTTAGAAAACAAAGTCTGCAGAACTGACACTCATTACTTTGAGAGGGGAAGCAGCTTGATGTGTTTTAGATTCTAGAAGGAGCCCTGAAGGCCCAGAACCCAAACTGTTCTTTGGGGAGGATGCCCAGGGTATGCTGGTGTCAGTGTTTTACAAATGTGTGATAAGACTAGTTTTGTGAGTGTTGGGGGAAAAAATGCTAATAAGATTAAATGGGTGCTATTAGGAGTGACTGGGAGCTATTGGTAGCATTGTTAGGTAAAGGGCCATGGGTAGGAACAGAAAGCAAGCAGGTAGAATGCCCTTTTGTCTCTTTCAGCCTTGTCTTCTCCCTTCCTCCTCCCTGTTCAAGAGATGGAGTCAATAAGTGAGCAAAAATGTGGTTTATGGAATTCCAGAGCCAGTACCACAAAGAAATATATAAACAGTGTGAAGTAGGATGGCAATAGGTTAGTTACTGGCACAGTCCTGGGTCTGTAATAGAAAATAGTGCTCATCTTTGGTGTTATTCCCACTTGATTTTTAGTGACTCTCATTGTTCTGAAGTCTTATTTGTACTTAGCAGGAAGAGTGTTTAAAAAATTAGCAATATCTGCCATGGGTGATGGAAGGGTGAGAAGCACCCTACTTTTTATTTGCTGCCTTTTTCCTTGAATCTCTTCCAGCATCAGGTCTTTTCCAATGAGCTGGCTCTTCACATCAGGTTGCCAAGGTACTGGAGTTTCAGCTTCAGCAACACTCCTTCTATTGAATATTTAGAATTGACTGGTTGGATCTCCTTGCAATCCAAGGGACTCTCTAGAATCTTCTCCAGCATCACAATTCAAAAGCATCAATTCTTCAGTGATCAACCTTCTTTATGGTCCAACTCTCACAACCACACATGACTACTGGAAAAAACCATAGCTCTGACTATACAGAACTTTGTCAGCAAAGTGATGTCTCTGCTCTTTAATATCTGTCTAGGTTTATCATAACATTTCTTCCAAGGAGCAAACGTCTTTGAATTTCATGGCTGCAGTTAATGTCTGCAGTGATTTTGGAGCCAAGAAAATAAAGTATGTTACTGCTTCCACTTCCCCTTCTATTTGCCATGAAGTGACAGGACCAGATGCCATTATTTTGGTTATTTGAATGTTGAGTTTCACGTCAGCTTTTCCACTCTTTCACCATCATCAAGAGACTCCTTAGTTCCTCCTCACTTTCTGCCAGTAGAGTGGTGTAATCTGCATATCTGAGGTTGTTGATAGTTCTCCCAGCAATCTTGATTTCTGCTTGTGAGTCATCCAAAATACAGTACATTTGTTCAATCACAAAAACAACAGAATGGCCTTGGTTTATTTTCAAGGCAAACCATTCAACATCACAGTAATCCAAGTCTATGCCCCAACAACTGATGCTGAAGAAGCTGAATTGAATTGGTTCTATGAAGAAGGCCTACAACACCTTCTGGAACTAGCAGCAATAACAACAAAAAAAGAAAAAGAAAAAAGTCCTTTTCCTCACAGAGGATTGGGATGTAAAAGTAGGAAGTCAAGAGATACTCAGAATAACAGGCAAGTTTGACCTTGGAGTACAAAATTAAGCAGGGCAAAGGTTAACAGAGTTTTGTCAAGAGAAAATACTGGTAATAGCACACACACGTTTCCAACAACACAGTAGACGGTTCTCAACATGGACCTCCACAAACAGTCAATACCAAAATCAGATTGATTATGTTATTTGTAGCTGAAGATGAAGAAGATTTTTACACTCAGCAAAAATAAGACCTGGTGCTGACTGTGGCTCAGTTCATCAACTCCTTGTTGCAAACCAGGCTTAAATTGAAGAAAGTAGGGAAAACCACTAGGTCATTCAAGTATGATCTAAATGAATCTCTTATGACTATACAGTGAAGTTGACAAATAGGTTGAAGGGGTTAGATCCAATAAACAGAGTGCCTATAGAACTATGCACAGAGGCTTGTAACACTGGACAGGAGACAGTGACCAAAAGCATCCCAAAGATGTGTCAACTAGTATATGAATCTCATATTTGCATATATACACATATATACACATGCATGCACTTAGTGCTTACAACAATGCTAAGTTCTTACCATTTTGGAAAGAAATCTAATGTCCTTAGTGGTTAAGTCCTATTATTATTTAAAATTTTTAAAATAAAGGAACAGGAAGATTCTTGGCTTGCCAGTGGTGGACTGTAAGTCACAGGGAATCAACATTAGGAATGGCAGTAGGAAATGTTAAAAAGTGAAAGCTTCTCTGCAGATATTTGTAGACTTTTCTCTCATCCCAGAATCACTCTCTGGCCAAAACAACTGTTGGGTGAGATAGAAGCCATGATCTTTTCAATATCTTTCTCATTGAATAGATAGACATACATACATCTTCAAAAATACTAACTAGATTGGACATTTCAGTACTTTTGAAAGAAACATAATGTTCACTGAAGAGAATAACTTGACTGAAAGATGAAATCTACATCTAATACACAAAAAAACATAAGGGTTTTCCTCAAGTGCAACCAACTGAGTTTTTAACCAAGAAGTTCCCAAAACTTCTCATTTTAAAAATGTTCTATTATTTGCTATGGCTCTAAAAATGAATTTGCTGATAAAATGTAATATATTTAAGAATAAAAATATATTTTTTGGATTTCCCAGGCAGTCTAGTGGTTAAGACTCTGTGCTTCCACTACAGGGATTCAATCCCTGATTGGGGAACTAAGATCCTGCATGCCATGTACCGTGGATAAAAAAAGAAACAAGAGATCCAGTTCAAAAAATAAATTTAAATAACTATTCACTGGATCTCAAAAATGAAATGGTACTTTGAAAATTCTTTATTCTTGAAACTTTTATACTTACAAATGCATTGTTGTCTTCAATTAAGAAGACTCCCAATGATAGTCATTCTATTTATACTTTGACAGTATAAGATCAAATTAATCGAGGATTGCTAGGGAGAGGGATCAGTTCAAGGTCCAGAAATTCCAGTTTATGGCTCTAGTAAAAGTACAGGTATTTGAAAAGTTGATGAGATCTTCACTTTAGAGAGTAAACTCAATCATAAATGTACATCTTTTCCTAGATCTCAAATTTTACTGCATAGTATCACTGTGTATCTTTTAATAGAATGGTAATATAAATGTTTATTGAGCCCTCAGCCTGTGGTAATTGTGTTGAGCACGAGTCACCTTTAATTTTTAAAATTCTGTGAGGTGTAGGTATTCTGACATCCAAATTTTATATAGTAAGTAAAGTAAGGTTTAGAAAATGTTAAATCTCTCAAGAGCTTAAAAATAAGCAAATCAATGAAACTAAAACTGTTTGGGAAAAAGCTGTCTGACTGCCACAAATACTACCTCTCTTTGCAAATAACTTTTATTGGATTAAATCCTACCAACACTTTTTGTAATTACAACGCCAACAAATTTCCTATAGAAATTAGTATAGAAATCTTTCTGCTTGAAAACTTTCCTTTGTCCTCTTTCTGGATATAGTAATTGAAAGAACAGACTTTTCAGATATTCTCAGATCTTATTTTCAAGCAAGAAATCCATTCAGAACCAATGTTAAAAAGTAGAATTGCAAGAATCAATGCAAGGCAAGAAAAGATACAATTATTTTTTTTTAAGCTTCAAAAACTTATAGAGTGAAAAAAAAAAAAATTCAGATCCACTCAGTGTGAAAGACTATTTTCAAAGCTTGTTTGATAAAGTATAACAACTCTCTGAGAGAACATAAACCTAGAGTACTCTGAACTCAATTAGAGCAGTTTTAGAGCTGAGATTTACAAGAAGTCAAGGCTCAAAAAAAAAAAAAAAAGAAGAAGAAGTCAAGGCTCAGAGTCCCTACCACCCTCAGCACTGGTTGGTTTTGGGTTGGTGATCAGATAAATAAGATTATGTGGGTATTTTTAAGGCAACCCCTTGGGACAGTTTGAGTGGAGGAACCAGAGACTAGGGTCAGCACAACTAACACCTTAGGAATAGCAAGATCAAGGGAATGGAGATCTGATGAAAGCAGTGTCAGTGAGAATGGTCTGAAAAGAAACGATGGGAGAGAACTTGCAGGAGGAAATGGAAGTCCTTTGTGAATAATCGGTTAAAAGAGATGAGAGCTTGGAATTAAAGAGGATGCCATATTTCAAAAGAGTAGAGTACTCCCACACATACAGAAAGAGTATTTAGAAAAAGTTAGTAAACAAACTGTAATTGCTTAGTAAATGAGAGGTAAAACATGATGCTTTTTCAATAGGAAATTATGTTCATTGAAATATAATCATTTGGACTTCCAAGAATACACAGAAGAACTGTACAAAAGAGATCTTCATCCAGATAATCACAATGCTGAGATCACTCACCTAGAGCCAGACATCCTGGAATGTGAAGTGAAGTGGGCCTTAGGAACATCACTACAAACAAAGCTACAGAGGTGATGGAATTCCAGTTGAGCTATTTCAAATCCTAAAAGATGATGCTGTGAAAGTGCTGCACTCAATATGCCAGCAAATTTGGGGAACACAGCAGTGGCCACAGGAGTGGAAAAGGTCAGTTTTCATTCCAATCCCTAAGAAAGACAATGCTAAACAATACTCAAAACTACTGCACAATTGCACTCATCTTACACACTAGTAAAGTAATGCTCAAAATTCTTCAAGCCAGGCTTCAGCAATACATGAAACTTGAACTTCCTGATGTTCAAGGTGGATTTAGAAAAGGCAGAGGAACCAGAGATCAAATCGCCAACATCTGTTGGATCATGGAAAAAGCAAGAGAGCTCCAGAAAAACATCTATTTCTGCTTTATCAACTATGCCAAAGCCTTTGACTGTGTGGATCACAATAAACTGTGGAAAATTCTGAAAGAGATGGGAATACCAGACTACCTGACCTGTGTCTTGAGAAACCTGTATGCAGATCAGGAAGCAACAGTTTGAACTGGACATGGAACAACAGACTGGTTCCAAATAGGAAAAGGAGTACATCAAGGCTGTATATTGTCACCCTGCTTATTTAACTTACATGCAGAGTACATCATGAGAAACGCTGGGCTGGATGAAGCACAAGCTTGAATCAAGATTGCCGGGAGAAATATCAATAACCTCAGAAATGCAGATGACACCATGCTTATGGCAGAAAGTGAAGAACAACTAAAGAACCTCTTGATGAAAGTGAGAGGAGAGTGAAAAAGTTGACTTAAAGCTCAACATTCAGAACACAAAGATCAAGGCATCCAGTCCCATCACTTCATGGCAAATTGATGGGGAAACAGTGGAAACAGTGACAGACTTTATTTTCTTGGGCTCCAACATCACTGCAGATGGTGATTGCAGCCATGAAATTAAAAGACGCTTACTCCTTGGGAAAAAAAGTTATGACCAACCTAGAGCATATTAAAAAGCAGAGACGTTACTTTGCCAACAAAGGTCCATCTAGTCAACACTATGGTTATTCCAGTAGCCATGTATGGATGTGAGAGTATAAAGAAAGCTGAGCACTGAAGAATTGATGCTTTTGAACTATGGTGTTAGAGAAGACTCTTTAGAGTCCTTGGACTGCTAGGAGGTCCAACCAGTCAATCCTAAAGGAAATCAGTCCTGAATATTAATTGGAAGGACTGATGTTGAAACTGAAACTCCAATACTTCGGCCACCTGATGCAAAGAGCTGATTCATTTGAAAAGACCCTGGTGCTGGGAAAGATTGAGGGTGGGAGGAATGGGGACGACAGAGGATGAGATGGTTTGATGGCATCACTGTCTCAATGGACATGAGTTTGAGTAAACTCCAGGAGTTGGTAATAGACAGGGAGGGCAGGCGTGCTGCAGTCCATGGGGTCACAAAGAGTCTGACATGACTGATCAACTGAACTGAACTGGACTTCCAGTGGAGAGAAAAACAAGAATAACTCCTGAAGTGAATAATTCATATGCATATATAACGAGAAAGAAATTCACATATGGCTACTGATTAGTGTAAGTTTTTGGTTAACAGTTCACTACTGATTACTTTTCTTCTCTTTCTACCAATGTATGCTTTGGAATGAATGGCTTTTTAATATATTTGCAAAGGATTATAAATATTTCTAAATAGCAGTGAATAAAGTTGGCTTCCTCTCAAAGACCAAATATTAACATTTTAAACTTAAAACTCTTAACCAAGAAGTTAAGGAAACAGGCAAGCATTAAATGCATCATAGTCAAAATGGCTTCAGAGGAACAAAGCCTACTGAAAATGAATCCACAAGAAAAACTTACATAAGATGTAAAATTAGAACTGGTTCATTTACAGAATGATGTGTGTAATCAGGAATGATATGCAAAATACTTAACAGTGAAATGACCAAAGAGAATGCATGTATACATCAATGTACACATCAGTCAGGCATGACAGTCTAAAAGCTAGTCATGGGTATCCCAGTGGTGAGGAATTTGTTGTTGTTTAGTCACTAAGTCATGTCTGATATTTTTGTAACCCCATAAACTGTAGCTTGCAGGGCTCCTATGTCAATGGGATTACGCAGGCAAGAATACCGGAGTGGGTTGCTGTTTCCGTCTCCAAGGGATCTTCCCAACCCAGCATCTCCTGTACCAGAGAAGCCTGGTGAGAAACTTAGTTTTTTTTTTTCCCTAAATTTCTAAACTGTGGTAAAATGATTGGATTGAATATATGTCTATGTGTTTATACACACACAGATACATGGATAGGTGAACAAACAAATCAGTAGAGAGGGTGATAGCAGCTGTTTTGCCTTGGTGATGCATGATGAACATGCATAACTTATTCTGAAAACTTGCTATGAATTAATAACTATGTCAACTAGATATTGGCTTATGTAACTCATGGGTAACAAGAATACCCTCCAATATCCTTGACAGAAGAAACTGATGGTAAAACTCGTGCATTATCATCATAAAGCATCCAGTATTTCATGTGAAGTATCAACAAGAAGTGTTGTCACTCCTGGGCATAACATAAACAGTTTAAGGACTCTGTATACACGAACTAAATGGACAATTTCATATGACTTTCATAGAACTACATGGGGAAATTCTTTTAAAGCTTTCCAAGGAGGTATGTTTACCTTGATCAGATAAGTATTAGCTGTTCCCTGAGTGTTTGGTAGAATGTTTCACTAAAACAGTTCTTATGATGTACTTTTATCTAAAGATTTCAAATCACGAATTCAAATTTTGAAAATGTTTATAAACTATTTCATAATTTCTAAGTAACATTTAGTTTTTAAAAAGTTTAATATTTTATGAATTTGTACAATTTTCAATGCCTGAATTGTTGACAAAGATAACTTTTTATGGTATTTCAAAGTATTTTAAAGTCTAAATATGTGTTGGATCCCTATTAAGTCTCCTTTTCCTAATATTAAGTCTCCTATTTTCCTATTAAGTCTCCTATACCTATTATTGTTTAGCTACTGTATCTTCAGTCTCTTTTCTCCCTGTGATCGATTTTGCAAAATGTTTAGTATTCTTCATCTTTGCAATATAAAAGCTTTTAGGTTATACTGAAAATCTTTATTATATTATATTCTATTTCCTTAGCTTCCATTTTATATTCCTTTTAATTTCTGCTAGCTTATTTTGTTGATCCCTTTATATTTTCATTAATTGACAGTTCACTTTTAACTTTCAGTATTTTATTTTCAACATAAATATTAAATATTAAATTGACTTAAAAATATCTGTTTATATATATTGCATGATTTTTGACATGTGATGCTCTCATATTTCAATTGTAAGTATTATTGACTTTCTACTACGAGTTCTTCTTTGACTCAAAAGTTATGTAGGAATTTGTTCCCAAATACATACATTTTTATAAGATTGTTTTACATTTTATAATATTGTTATCAATTTCTAGCTTGATAACATTGCATTTAAAGAACATATTCTGTTTGCTATATATTTTCTGAAATTTGTTGGAACAATTATTATGGCTTTATATGTTGTAAATTTTTTTACAAGTGTACTTAAAAAGCAAACAGATGCTTTTCAGTTGTTAGATTTAAATAGCACAGAATAGATAAAGCTTTGTATATTATTTTGTTCATATCTAAATCTTACATAAACCTGTTTTTTTTTTTTTTTTGGTCATTTTGATCTATCAACTACTGAGAGAGGTATGACAAAAATTTCTATAATCCTAGTATATATTTGTCTATTTCTCTTTTCATTTCTCTCAGTTTTATATATATTGAAAAAAATGTACGTAGGTCCATACGATTTCAGAATATTTTTTCTTCCTGATGGGATTAAAAGCTTTATTAACATGCAGAATCACTTTGTCTCTAGAATTTTTTTTCTTCCTTCAATGTTATCTGGTACTTATGTCTCAATACTACTTTTATTTTTGTTTTTGTGGGCACATATTTTTCATTCATTTACTTTCAAGGTTTAAACATCCTTGTGTTTTAAGGATGCTTTTAAAAATAACATAGCTGGTTTTACTCTAAATTCAGCTTGATAATTATCTTTTAATTGATGAGTTTAATGAATCTATAGTAATTATGATAAAGTATGTGTGCATTTGTATTTGTTGCTACTGTTTTATTTAGTGCTTTTCTATTGTCTTGTTTTTCCAGTTCTTGTGTCTCCTTCCTTACCCTATTGAACAGAGTTATCTTCCTTCTTTCCCGCTTATACTAAATTTCTTCTCTGGTTTGGAAACTGCATTCTTTCACTACTCTGCAGTAAGGGTTCAAATATCAACTGCCTTCACATTTCAATAGCAAACCACTCTAAAAAAATACTTTCAGCCTTTCCCTCCTAAATTCTGTAATTTGTCACTGTTTTACCATGCATTTTTGTTGCTTCTGGCTACTCTCAAGTAAGCTTGCATTTGAGAAAGCTTTTTTTTAAGGAGGTATTAATGATTTATTTAGTTCAATACAGTTTTTTTCTCTTGTTTCTCTGGGTAACCAAAACATACATAGTAGATTCCTGTCTAGGATTTAGGTAAGCCTGGAATTATAAAATATATTAAACTAATTGGTCTCCAAAGGGCTCAAATACATGATCTTAAGCTCATTAGCTCTGAGCATCTAAGCAGGATAAATACAACGAATCCACTATGAAGCAGGATAACACTATTAAGAATCTGAAAATTTTAATTTGTTTACTTTAAAAATTAAAGAAAAGCAGAGATACTTCTTTCTTGTTAGTACCAAATTATCCTTAACTGAATTCAGATGAAAATTTTGTGTTTACTCAAGTTGGATGTAATTAGCATTAGTGGGTGGTCATGCAAATGTGCAGTGGGTAGTCTGCAAACAAGCACATAGAGTAAATTTGGTAATCTTAACATTATCAAAATGAGATAATTCTTAAGTCACTTATTTGGAGTATACTCTTCACCTTCCTCCTTGTTAATTTAGTTTTGCACTAAGCAAATTTATTGATACTTAATAGACATAGCTAAGGTTACATGGATAAAATTCAAGATTATGTTAGGTAGAAGAGAAAATTAAACTTAAAATCACTTATTTTTATCTCATTAAAGTAAATTGATAAATGCTGTATGTCTGCTAACCAAATAGTGCTGACCAGCTCTTAACTAGGATGTTCATTTTAAGATTATTGTCATTTGTACCTAATTCAGTTAACAATTTTCTATTGTGTTACATGTGACTATCTGTTATTTTCTTCCTCGTTCCCTTCAGTTGTCTGTGACTGCCCAAATATTTCTCTTCCAGTTGTTTTTCTTTGTCTCAGAAGTATGTCTCAGGATTTCTAAAGTCATTTCTTGATGTATCATAATGCAACATGAAGCAGTAAAATGTAGTGTTTGACATCAGTTTTATGGAAATAGAGAAGGCTTGGATCTGGCCTTATTTAGCCTTCATTCTGTTTTTAGATCTGCTGCTTATTATCTGTGCTGCTTACCATCCAGGGCAAATGACTTAGTTTTCCTCTAGTTATTTTCTCCTTATATGTAAAATAGAGTAATATCTATCTCTAGGAAGACTTAATGGAGGAATATATATAAAAGTGCTTGGTATATAATAGGTGCTCAATAAGTTTCTATTGCATCGCTAGTTTCCATGCTGGCCTTTAATAATTATTTTGAAATATCTGGAAATTCACATGCCTTAACACCAAGCTGGGTGCAGACATAAAACAGTTTACCGTTTTGTGTTTCTAGAATTCACATAGAGGGGATCTTTCATTAGAATAAATTTTACGATAGTAGCTGTAGCTAAGCTCTGCTTACATGAAGAAACAGCGAATGCCCATTATGTCTGAAGGCTTTGAGGATATGTAACATAACTCCACCCTGCTCTTGCTTTCTATAAATCTTTTGTATTTTGTATATATGTTCTATCCCCTATTATATTCCAAGTCTGAGGGATACAATTCTTTTATACACATATTTCTTAGAAATTGCCATAGAAGACAGGCACCTAGGAAAAACACAGGCCTAGGTAAAAATTTACACTTTACTAAGTAAGTGTACACATTGCTATTATCATAAATGTGTGTATCCTCATAAAATTTTATTTGGAAAATTGACTTCCACATAGAGATGCACACCAAGTTACCAATTTTTCTGTGAAATAAAGATTTGTGTGTTAGTCACTCAGTCATGTTTGACTTTACCATCCCATGGACTATAGCCTCAGTCTATAGAATTCTGCAGTCAATACAATAATACCGGAGTGGGTTGTAACTCCCTTCTCCAGCAGATCTTCCCAATTCAGGGATTGAACCCAGGTCTCCCATGTTGCAAGCAGACTGTTTATAGTCTGAGTCATCAGGGAAGCCCAAAACAAACTTTTAACAAATGAAATTAGAAATACCAGTAGAACAAGAAAGGTAAGATAATTTTCCTAAGAAATCAGGTCATATGTAGATTTTTCATATCCAGATTTTCTTTTCTATTTCTACATTCTCCTCATTTAAGGGGATTGATTCATCAATAGAGGGCTTCCCAAGTGGCTTAGATGGTGAAGAATTTGCCTGCAATGCAGGATATGTGGGTTCGATCCCCGGGTCAGGAAGATCCCCTGGAGGAGGGAATGGCAACCCACTCCAGTATTCTTGCCTGCAGAATTCCATTGATAGAGGAGGCTGGTGGGCTACAGTCAGTGGGGTAGCAGAGTTAGAGAGGACTGAGTAACTAACACTTTCACTTTTTCATCAATAGAGAAAAAAATTCAGCCTGACACACATTGGACACTAAGAAGCAAACTTGGGTAATAAATCTTATTAAACTGCTGCTGAGGCAATGCATTTAGTCAACTTGAGGAATCTGGGAGAGAATTTTCCAATGATTGCTTTTTCTCTTAACCATTGATATCATATCAACATATAAAGAAAGCATTTTTACAAGATACATTATAATATCATAAAAAATGGTAATTTTGTGTGTGTGTGTAGGGGGGGTATTGTAAAAGCTCTCAAAACCTTCTGCTGTGTGCATACTGCTAGGTCATATTCACAGTACTCTAAAAATATTCACATTTTTATGTTCAGAGTTTTTTTTATGTTTAAATCTCAATGCTTTAAAAATGAAAGCTTTAATTATTCTGTATCAAGTGATACACATAAAATGGAGGTCAGCTCAAGTATTTGATCTGCTCACAATTCATAAATCTTTTAAATAAACTCCACAAACCTGGGATTGATGGAAGTACATTGTATTTTGGATAATGCTGAATTGTAATTGACAAAATCTATAAAGTCCCATTAGTTAATAAGTAATAGCAATAAATGAGCATTGTCCAAAGTAGGTTGCCTGAGAATTCTATTAAATTATACATAGACACAAAAATTCTAGTCACTACTTCAAATGTTGCTATTACCTTTCTTGTTCTTAACATACAAATGAGATTTATACATTTTAAACAAGGGCTGGATGGTTATAAAATAAAAAAGAAAGAATATTCATTGTTGGAGCGGAGATTCTCTTTCTTAACAATCGTTTTAATATAAGGGTCTTTCTTCAAAGTATCTGTCACAGTGTAAAATGTACATATTCTTAAAAATACTTTCACAGTTGATATTTGCTTTCTTAAAATCCTGTAGGAAGGATCATGGCTTCCTCTTTAGAAGAGGCCCTCCTTACACTTCTTAGCCATTGGGTCATTTAGCACACCAAGTTTTCTCCTTTATATAGATTATTTCTAGTCCTCACAATAACTTGTAAACAACCAAGAATATTTCCATTTTGCAGATGAAAAAGAGAAAGCACAGAGAGCTGACTTGCTGTTGCTGGCCATGTAGCTATGTGAGAATTTCTTTTTCCGGTACCATCTTGAACTCAAGAGGCCATTTCTACTCTATTTGCCCTGTGTTAAAATGAATGATGTAAGTTGCATATTGTATACAAAGAAGGAAGCAAACACAGTTGTGGGCTTCCCTAGTGACTCAGCGCTAAGGAATCCACCTTCAGCAGTAAAGAACCCATAAAGGAGATGCAGGTTTAACCCCTGGGTTGGGAAGATCTTGAGAAGGAAATGGCAACTCACTCCAGTATTTTGCCTGGAAAATCCCTTGGACAGGGAGCCTGGAGGATAACAGTCCATGGGGTCACAGAGTCAGACACTACTTAATGAATAAACACCAACAAAGCAGTAGGAAGAAAATAAAAATATATAGAGAATGGTAATATAAATGAGGAAAAGAAATGGAAATTGAAAGTGGAAAGAAACTAATGGTAGTGCCAACTAATTTTTTTTTTAATTTTTATTTTTGTCATTGACTTTGTTCCTGGTACAGACCCACATATGGCTTGGAGAGCATTCCTCTTTGAATCTACTTCTAAGTAGCCTTGTGTAAGTTGTTTTCAGTAGAAGCAATATGGCATAGAGTTATGCCATTGTATACTTCATTCACTCAGACTTCACAACAGGTAGGCCAATCAAAGTGAGCTAAATTGAACTGGAAAAAATCAAGTCTTTGATGAAAGACTTTATTTGCTTTTCCTGATGGATTTTGACCATCAGATATAGAAATCTGAGGGAACTATGCCAAACCTCTGAAAATAGAATTAACTTAAAAGAGGGAGAATCAAGACATGATCCTTTATGGCCTCATTTGACCCCCATTTTTGCCTGCTTGAAAATTTGTGAGCTTTTCAATTGTGAGAATTCTCTACTTTTTGTGTAAGCCATTTTAGACCTTCCATATGTAAATGAGAATGAATTGAAGACTGCATTTGGTTGACTTCCTTCATGTGTATATCAGAAATTGAGTATAATTCAGGATAATAAGATTCCAACCAGAAACACCCCTTAATTAGCCACCATGTGACTCTGTTTTCCTAATTTCTATGGTTCCTGCTTTCTGTGGTTGCTCCCCAATCCTGGTAGAAATATTCAAAGAGTTTATATCAAAATCCACTTTTGCAGGAAGTCACACCGACTAACCCCAATATGTTTTACCCATCAGATACATCCAATATTCCTTCAAAGTGATTTCTCCTGATTAGTAGACTATAAAGAAGTAATATCACCTCCATTTACGGTAATATCTCCTACATTTCTCTACATAAACTGGTTTACTCAGGCCAGCTGTAATATGCAGTTAGGTTTCTAGCAAAATTACTCTTAGTCTCTTATTCCTCTCTCAAAATGGTTCCTGGTTCCATGATAAATTACATAAGCACTCTATTGCTCATAGTTCTATCATAGCATTAAATCATTATAACATTAATTATAGACATTTTTTTCATTTACTGTTAGGTTGTTATATCTAACCTTCACTATATTATTGTTTTTTATTTAATGTATTGCACATTGATAGTCTCAGAATATTTTATGTGGCAAACAAGATTTTATGTCCTTTCAAAACATGAGTCTTTTATGAAAATGCAAAATGCCATATATTTTAAATTTTAAATCAATTTAATTTTATTTTCAAAACTGGTGAAGGTAAATAGCAGTATTTACAAATACTATACTATAAACAAAAATATTTAAAAACATGCAACAAAATATTGAGATAAATATATTAAGTTAATATTTCTTTTGAAAGACTAATGTTAGTGACTAGGTGCCTCAAATTTCAGTTAACAGAATGTCTTTCATGAGTGCACAGTGAGAAAATACAAGGAGTTAAAGAATCAATTATCTTTCAAAATAACATTCCAAATATCTCTCAGAATGTCAGATCCAGAAATTCTGACTTATTGCTCGATCTCTGTTTATCTTTCTGTTTTTCTCCCCCTCTCTTGCTCACACACACACACACACACACACATATACACACACAGCATTCTTAGGATTTTAGATAAACAATTACAAGGAAGCTATTTTGATTCCTCGAATAATGTTCCATTTTTAAACTCTCCATCATCTTTAGAAGACTACATGCTATGACAGACCACATGGGTGCTGTCAGTTCAATACCCTGATACTTTATGCATCAGAAATGAAACCATGAGTTATTATTTTTTCTCTTTTCTTAGCTAATAAACACTGAACATCCTGCACCTTATAAAAATTCTCATCCTAAGCATATTGATCACCCTGATGGTGATTTATAGCAATGGGGCCAAACAAGATACGTGTAAACAATATACAGTCTCATACACAGGAGTTATACTGACAAAATTCCCCAGATTTCCAACAAAAGAGACAACAAGAATATTACAATATATTTTCTCCTATTTTGTCAATGTGTAAATCTTTCTCTTTTTATCTTTGTTTTTAAAAGCATTTTAGATTTATGGAATTTTTGTTTATTGCATGAGGCAGGGTTCTAACCTCATTCTTATATTATTAAAATAGCCATACACTAAATTATGCATATTTTTCTAATGTATATGTAAAACTTGTGTGTTTGTGTATGTGTTTCTGCACACATATATGTATTCTGTTATATAAAACAACAATGACAAATATATATATTTGACTTTCTCTCATTGTTCATTTAGGTATATATATTTTATGTCCACATAGGTGAACATTTTTCCTGTTTTAAAAAATATATTCCTTACTAGGTTTTACTTTTCTACATAAAAGTTTGAGTTCTCAACTATAAAGAAATTCCTTCTGTAAATAAAGATATCCAAAATGGAATATAAGAAGCAAAATTGTCATTATAGGAGGATGACATGATACTCTATATTGAAAACCTAAAAAAACACACAAAAACTATTAAACTAATAAATGAATTCAGCAAGGTAGCAGGATACAATATTAACATACAGAAATCTATCGTATTTCCATTTCAGAATGAGAAAGTGTAAAAAAAAAAATCCTATTTATAATTGTGCCAAAAAATAAAATACCTAGGACCTAGGATTAAACCTAAGTAAGGAGGTGAAAGACCTTTAAGCTCAAAACTGTAAAACTGATAAAGGAAACTGAAGGTGAGTTGAAGAAATGGAAAGATAGTCAATGCTCTTAGACTGGAAGAATTACTATTAATAAAACAGCCATAAACCTAAAGCAATGTACATATTTAATGTAATCCCTTTCAAACTGTTCATTGCATTTTTCACAGAACTAGAACAAATAATTCTAAAAGTTATATGGAGCCACAAAAGACCCAGGATTGCCAAAGCAATCCTGAGGGGAAAAAAGCAAGTCAGGAGACATAACCCTCTCAGACTTCAGACAGCACTATAAAGCTGCTGTAATCAAACTGCATGATATTAGCAAAAAAAAAAAAAGACAGATGGATCAATTGAACAGAATAGAGAGAACAGAAATAAACCCACACAGCCATGATAAATTAATCTCTGACAAAGATGCAAGGGTATACAATGTAGAAAAGAAATTTTCTTCCACAAGTGGTGTTAGGAAAGCTGGGCATCCTCACATAAATCAATGAAATTAGAGTGCTCCGTTATACCATATACAAAAATAAACTCAAAAATGGTGTAAAGCCCTAAATATAAGATATGACACCATAAAACTCCTAGAAGAGAACATAGGCAAAACATTTTCAGACACAGAGCATAGCAATATTTTCTTAGACCTGACTCCCTAGGTGAAAGAAAAAGCAGAAATAAACAAATGTGACCTAATCAAAATTAAAAACAAAAAAATAAACTGTATAGCAAAGGAAACCTTCAACAAAATGAAAAGAATATACTGAATGGGAAAAATATTCATAAAGGATATAACTGACAAGAGATTATTTTTCAAAATATATAAATAGCACATACAACTCAATATTTAAGAGGCACACAATCTAAACAGAAATTGGGCAGAAGATCTAAATAGACATTTCTCTAAAGAAGACATAGAAAAGATCAAGAGACACATGAAAAGATATTCAATGATGTCAATTATTATTAGAGAAATGCAAATTAAAACTACAATGAGGTATCACCACACACTGATCAGAAATGCTATCATCAAAATGTCTATAAATGATAAAGACTGGAGAATGTATGGAGAAAAGGGAACACTCTGACACTCTTGGTGGGAATGTAAATTGCTGCAGTCACTATGGAGAACAATATGGAGGTTCCTTTGAAAACTAAAAATAGAGCTACTATATGATCCAGCACCCATTTCTGTGGAATTGAGAAAAAAGATGCACAGTGGCATGTTACATGTGCTTCCTCCATAGATACAATAGACATAAATCATTTCACAAACACAGATAATTGTAAAATACAGCAAAATAATTAGGAATCAATACATTTAGACTATTCCCTTTAAAGTATATAATTTATTTAATTATAAAGTTATATAATTTAATTTTTTTAACATTAACTCTCTTAGAATGGTGTTCAGTCACCACATAAATAAATCCAGGCTAACTTGTTCCTCATATGGAGCAGTGACCAGCCATTTCAACTCAGGCTGTTCTAGACCAGCTAACCTTGACTGACCTGATAGTAAATATCAGACATATGATGAGTGGACTAGAGGTAAACAAGACTTCCTGAAGTATAGGCTCGCTTCCTGATACTTAGAGAACCGCCTCACACACTAGTAGCTCAACCAATAGAGACAATTCTTATGCTCAATCCTCCAATTAAACTCAAACTCCACACTGTGGTCTGCAGGGCCTACATGATAAACTCTCTTCCTCTCACTCATACCTCATCTCATACTGCTTTCAGCCACTACTTTACCTTTCTCCAAATGGCATCCTCATTCTCCCTTCTGGATTCCTCTGCTGTCTGCTTACCCCACCCCTTCATGTGGTTTGAAGCTTATCATGATTATATCCTCATCAGAAATATTAGAAAGACCTTTCTGTGACATACTAGTTACAATTACCCCTTGTCACTATCACATTATTTTATTTAGATATCTTCTTAACACTTATCCTTAATTGATGCAATCATTTTCTTATTTAGTGTTTGAATCCCCTATTAGAATATAAATTCATGAGAAGATTTTTTTTTTTGGTAACATTCACTATATTATATACTTTAGTTAGTACTGAGCCTAAGGAAGGGCACATAGTAAAATAAGTACATAAGAGATAAATGAATGAACATCTAATTTCCCTAACTTAAAAGTGAATAAAAACATCAGGGTCCTTAATTGTTTCTTGGATTAATTATTGTTATAACTTGCAACATCAAAGAATATTTCTGTAATTAAGCTTTTACATTTATTCCCTCCCAGTCCTCCATTAACATTGTAATAAAGAAATAAAATCAAAATCCCCTTAAGAGCAAGGTAGAACTAGAACAGATGAAGGATGTCAAGTTAGCTTTGCATGATTAGAAGTAGATGGCCTAGTGATAATAGCTCAGCAGAATCAAAAAAAAAAAAAAAAAATCTGGTTGTTGTGTGGGAAGCCAGAAAAAGAAAAGTAAAAGAAAAAACAATTTGCACTGCAAAATCCCTTAAAAGCTTCATAATTGTAGATGTCAGATTCTTTGATAGGGTCTGTGTTTGTATGTGCATCTCTGTGTGTGTGTATAAATGACGGGAGGAAGGGATAAAAATGAGGATTAATTATGTGAAGTATAAGAAGCAGTTGGACTCCTAGATTTCCTCTCTGATCTCATACTTAGGGAATTCTCACCACCAGACTAACCAGGAAAATTCAGTTTTCTCTCTGCAAAGTTTAAAAGAAGTTTTGTGGGCTTTGGGAATAGGAGAGAATAAGAGTGATGTGACCATTACATTGATTAAAAAGTGTATGCTAGATGGTGAGAATTCTTGTCTTCTTCCTCATTGGCTTCTAGCATGCTGAGTTAGAATAAAGATTAGACTTCTTTGTGGGGAGTATGACCATCTCTGGAGGAAAAAAGCAAAACTACCAATATGGAGATTTGCAAGTTCCCCCAATGAAACATAGGATTCATCATCAGATCATCTATGCTGATACCATCAGTTAACAAAGCCTGGACTAACACAGAGAGTTTCTAATAAGCTTTTAATACCCCACATTTAAATATGAACTGGCAGCCAATAAACACCAAGCAATTGAGGAAAACATCTAGCAAAGGGACCAATCAAAAAACAGAAGATTGATCTCAATAATGACAAAGCCAGCACACTAAATTTTTGAAATTCTAGAATTCTTTTCTTCAGAAGGGTATTCACATGATAATTAAGCAGAACAAGATCCTTTATGAAAAAGGTTATGCTCAGAGATTAAGGCAGAGCTCTTTATAAAATAACGATACCAATAATAATGACAATAATAATTAATAATAATAAAAATAGACAATAAAAATGTTAAAATCACTTGAAATTTTGGAATACAAGGCTGAGGAAGATTTCCAGAAAGTAGAACAAAGAGACAGAGTTACTTAAATAAAAGAGGAAGGTCAAGAAAATGGAAGATCAGACCAGGAAGTCCACTATGTAGGTAATATTTTACAAGTGATATTAGAAATAGAATGGGGAAA
This sequence comes from Cervus elaphus, assembly GCF_910594005.1. NCBI lineage: Eukaryota > Metazoa > Chordata > Mammalia > Artiodactyla > Cervidae > Cervus > Cervus elaphus. The sequence goes on along the minus strand of NC_057829.1, from coordinate 48,072,896 downwards.
TGGTGGGAGCACATTAACAAAAAGTACTGGAAAAGTTTCTAGTAACAAGAAACCAGAACTTTCAGATTAAAGAAGTGACCAAAATATGAAAAATAAAAAGTAGACAAAAATAATCAAATCTTGAAATTAAAAAAAAATGATCCTAAATTTTTCAGAAAGGATTCAGAATAGTCAGACTTCACAGCAAAAATGCTGAGAACCAGAAGGAAATGAATACATATTTTTAAAGTTCAGGGACCACTAGATTTACATGCAAGCCAGAGTATGAATGAAGTCAATTTGAATATACTCAGAGAGTCTATTACTAATGTATTCTTTTCCAGAAAACAATTTGAGAATCTATGCCACCAAAATAAATACATAAATAAATTAAGAGCAAGACACGGGGTACAGAAAAGAGATATCCAATACCAGAAAGAGGCATAAAGGTTCTAAGATAATGATGGAAGAACTACCAAGATAACTGTTTAGCAACAGGCTTACAGGGCAGTCAGCCAAAGGATAGAAGGTGCTAGAAAGGAATGTTTCCTAATATGAGTTGCTATCTTGAGAAATGCTTTAGAATTTTAATAAAAATGAGAGAATTAAATCATGAAAGGATGATTAAAACTACAGAAGAAACGCAGTTTTTATTGGCAGAAGTAAACAAGGATCTGGTAAGACAAAAAATTGAATCATGGGACACTACTTTGCTCAGCTATCTACAGTATCAACAGGATTGTGATAGTGCAAATACTGACAATTAATAAGACATGTAATCTTATTTTTTCAGAGGATGGGAGAAATCAATGAACATATATAGGAAAACTGGTCAAAAAAGAGCAATCTCCACTTTATATATGTGGACTTAAAACATAGGTAATTTTTTCTTCTACATTTCTACAATCCCCTTTCCTCTGGGCTACTTATCCTGGGGTATGCTAAATGTACAAATTTATATAGTGAAAATCAATCAAAGTCACAATTTATCTGAGGCAACACATCACAAATTCACATGCAGAGACTGATGAAAATGCTGCTTAATGTATTCTATTCATTCCAGCTTTTCACAGCCCATTGAAATATACATGGCTCATGGAGGACCTGGACTTTGAAAATGTTGCGTGGGAAGACAAACCTACTCAACATATATAAAATGGTACATGCATCATGCAGTATAATGTGAAATAAATGTATGTTTTATTAAACATATCTGCCTATGTTTTAAGCCTTATTAACATCTTATTTAAAAAGACCAAATGTCATGTGTTATTTCAAAAAAAATACATTAGAATTTTTTAGGCATACAATGACATAATGTATTGAGAATCAGATTAGGAGTTTATCAGGGCATCCTTTTTTTTATTATAAGCTTTTCTTTAGATTATAAGGACAATTTGATTTTTAAAACTATACATGTGTATAGCTTTGATTTTAAAAATAGCAAAAACCAAGACATTCCTTTCTCTTTACAATATAGCTGTTCTTTTGCAATTGAGGGTTAAATATGTCATTATGCAGTAATTTACCTAGAGGTAAGCAAATATGTATATGCTTGCTTTAATCTTATTTTAATTTCGTGTATTTTTATACTGGTAAGCTTGAGGGAGATTGTCAAGGCAATATCCTCCAGCCATTATACTTTTGAGACAGAAGATGATATGTCTTAATATACTTATTTCTTAATACACTATTTCTTATACATTTTAATGATTATCAACTCTCAAGAGCATTAAATTCAAATTACATTATAATATCCTAAAAGTGGATTAAAATGATTCATAACAAAAGGATAGGCCCAAAGGGCAGTTGAGCAATATCGTACATTTACCCTGGTAGTGAGTATATCATCTTATTCCTTTTAGAGCTGAAATAATAATCTATAAAATGAAAAATCCCTTAAACTTTTCTATAAAAACCATATAATATAGAATTCTCTCCAACATATTTAAAAACCTAATTTTATAGTATGTGGTAGGCATGTGACTCTTTAAAAGGCAAAAGATAACCACATGTAAAATATTACATAAAAAAAAAAAATCTAACAAAATTGTTCCTAACAGAAAGCTAAGTGATAAAGATCTCCTAAAAGGAAATAATATAGTATTCAAAATTCCTCTACAATAGAGGCTTATAATCTGTTGGGAAGAAGTTTTAAAAGGCTTTGCAAAGTAATTTTACTATTTAACATGCTAACAGGGTGAGATATTCAAAATTAAATATATTAAGAGAAAAGTATGCATTTATTCAGTATGTAATGTTTTATTTTTATAACTGCATTTGAAGTTAACTTGAATCACACAATGTGTTGACAGTATTTTCTTATTGCTATTGCTACTGATGATATTGATGTTACTTAGTAATAGAAATTTAACATAGGCATTTAGAGAAAATATTGTCTTTTATGATTTTATCAACAGAATGTAAATTTATATACGCAGTTAAAATGATGAGGCAAATGTGGAAAAATAAGCCAAAATGCCAAAATTTTATTTTATTTGGCTTCAGCTTTCATTCAAATGCAGCTTCCCTAATAGCTCAGTTGGTAAAGAATCCACCTGCAATGGAATTTGATTCCTGGTCAGGAAGATGCCCTAGAGAATGGAAAGCTACCCACTCCAGTATTCTGGTCTGGGGAATTCCATGGACTTTATAGTGCATGGGGTCCCAAAGAATTGGACACAACTGAGTGACTTTCACATTCACTTTTCCTTTAAATATTATATAAACCAGCTAATAAAATGAAAAATATGACATACTTATTAGAGCATGGCAGTCATATATAACTTAGCAATCTGCTGTGGCATAATGGCTAGCAGAATAAAATAATAATTAAGAGAGAGTTCTAAGCAGATCTGTGTTTGGGTCCCAGTTTGACCAGGTTCCAGTTATGTGCAGTTGGGAATTATTTCTCAGAGTTCAGTGCCATAATTTTAAAATGTGGACTATTTGATAGACCTTTTGAATGCCACTGATTCTTGAAAGAACTGCTTGGTGTGGGGCTGTCTCATAAAGCATAGTAAAAGACAAATGAAGTATCTTATAAAAAGCACAGGCACAAAAAAAAAAAAAAAGCACAGGCACAGTGCCTATGCCTACAACATAGTAGAAATAAGTAAATGTTAGTAATCTAAATTTTATTTAATATCATTACATTCAAATAATGTAGTAATAGAACCTTACTTTTTGATTTGTCCTAATCTCTTTCTCCTTTACAACAAGCACAAATTAAATTTGTGAGGTATTTGGAGCCTAAGTAACAAGTTTTTATTGTTTTCTAATTAACTATTAAGGTAATATCTTCTGGCTGTTGCACATTCTATACAAAATTATATTTAGCATCTGTATCTACATACACACAGATATTTTTTAAAACAGTAACATCTCAGAACTCAGGGTAGTCTATAATACTCTTATTCAAAGAACTGTTAATAATTATGAAATTATTTAAGCATATTTGAGTAATATATTTTGTGAATTTATTAACACAACTAATATATATTTTCCAAATGAAAACTGAAAAAGCATCTTTTGTGTATACATAGAATAAAACATATGTCTTGTAAAAAGGAAATAAGTTTCCAAAGGGGGTGGACATATGTATATCTACGGCTGATTCATGTTGAGGCTTGACAGAAAAAAGCAAAATTCTGTAAAGCAATTATCCTTCAATAAAAAAATTTAAAAAATCACTACTGGATAACTTAGCTTTTATTTTTAATAAAATTTATGATCACACATTTACTCATTATGTTTTAAATCTATGAAATGCTTATTGAGTACTCATTCTATGATGAACAATTCACCAAGTACAAGGAAAATACAAGGATAGACTATCTGTCATGGGCAGCAGGGTATAGAAAGAGAATTATACAAACTATGGGCAGAGATGGGTGGAAACTACCTATCTAGAGGAAGGAGCGGCTTCTGTCCCAGAGAATGACAGAGTGCCCCAGTGTGATGTCAGGCCTTGGCTAAATCTTTACAGATAAATAGAAATATTGATGTAAGATTTGTTTGCACCTAGAGGGAGATGTGGCAGGAAGAGGTCTTGAATTTGGAAATATTATGAAAACTTAGGTGTGAGCAGTGTATTTGGAGAATAATTCAACATATGTGACAAAAAGGCAGAAACTGAGATTGGAAAGGTTGATCATAATCAAACATGGCAAATCTTTAATTTCCTAGCTCAAGTTTTAGAGACTAATAGATCATTGACTTACAAAAACAAACAAACAAAAACATTTTTTAAAGTCTCAGGACTTGTTTTCAGTGAATGGATTAGCTAAGAAAACTAAGTTAATCCTTTGAGGGTGCACTTTTGCTTAGTGTTCCTTCAAGTCTGCACAACATTCAGATAATTCTCTAAAACTTGATTTTAGTGGGATGGGGCAAAAGTGATGAGATATCACTTCTGTTATAAAGTTATAAGAAATCTTCATAAAGAGCAAAACTAGGTGTCATATTGATGGGTTTGTATGACCCCCTAAAAGAAATACATGGAAAGAGAGAAAGAATATAATTTATTTAAAGATTTACAAATTGTTCAATATTGGTGAAGCACCAACAGTGAAGCATGAATACATGTGTGTATCCATATAATAGTTTTTACTCCTCCAAGGAACTTGAAATTTTAGCCCATAAGTGAGTATCTTAAATAGAAGGTTAATTTATAACAAACAACAAATCTGAATCCAGGCAACACAATCAGAAGAGAAATGTATTGAGAAAATATAGGGGAGTTCCTAAAACTGATAAGAAACCTGAAGAATTAGGTCAGAAGAGAAGCAAATTGATACAGTTTCCATGATCTAGGTTTCAGGCACTAGCAAGAAGTCTTATTAGAAAAATGACACTGAAAAAGATAGTAAACTTTCTTAAATTCTGAAATCTTTGTTCCATTTAGTTCATTTTTTAAAGTCACAGGACTTGTTTTCAGTGAATGGATTAGCTAAGAAAACTAAGTTATTCCTTTGAGAAGGCACTTTTGCTTAATGTTACTTCAAGTCTGCACAACATTCAGATAATTCTCTAAAACGCGATTTTAATGGGGTGTAGCAAAAGTGATGAGATATCACTTCTGCTATAAAGTTATAAGAAATCTTCATAAAGAGGAAAGCTAGGGGCCACATTGTTAGTAATCCTCTGAGGGGCTGAGGATCAAGTCCAGTGAGACCAAGGCACTCAAACTGGCAGCCTCTCAGAAAGTGGATCTGACAACATCCAGGTACATGAGCTTGGAAGCCGATTCTCCCTCAGGTCAGCCCTCAGACTGGGCTTCCCTTGTGGCTCAGCAGTAAACAGTCCACCTGTTAATGCAGGGGATGTGGTTTGTTCCCCGGGTCTGGAAGATCATCTAGAGAAGGAAATAGCAATGTACTCTAGTATTCTTGCTTGGAGAATTACATGGACAGAGGAGTCTGGTAGACTACAATCTATGGGGTTGCAAAAGAGTCAGGCATAACTTAGTGACTAAACAAATAAAACAAACAAACAAACAAACAAACAAAAAAAAAAAGCCTTTAGATTGGACTGCATCCCCAAATGATACATCTTAATTGAGGTCTTTTGAAATTTGAGGCAAACACACGCTTCCATGGTGGTTCAGCTGGTAAAGAATCTGCCCGCAATGTAAGAGAGCTGGGTTCAATCCCTGCATTGGGAAAATCCCCTGGAGAATGGAACAGCTACTCACTCCAGTATCCTGGGGCCTGGAGAATTCCAGGGACTATATAGTCCATGGGGTCACAAAAAGTCAGACACGACGGAGCGACTTTCACTCACTTCACAAACACACCCAAGTAAGCTGAGTCCAGGCACATAACAAATTATGAGGTAATAATTGTTGTTTTAAATAGCATATTTCAGTATGATTTGTTACTTAGTGGTAGAAAACAAAACACAGTTATCTGTAGAAAATATTTTCTGGATTTGATTTATATAGAGAAGGATATTATCATTCTGCACATTTATAAAGAAAAAATGATATCTGGAACTGCCTGTAGGAATTATATAATTATGTTTACATACTGGAGATACACTACATAGTTTTGGATTGCTACAATAAACTTGCTTTCTTAGTAACTTAAATTTTTTTATTTAGATATAAAACACTATATTGGCAATTATCTATATTTTTGCTTTTATTTTCAATTTAGTTTAACCGTGAGAAACACTTCTGGGTGTGTAGTTGCAAAGCTATTTTTACCTTAAAATAACTATATGTTTTATTGCTGAATTGGCTGCTTCTCAGATATAGTAAGCTATTAAAAAAAAAAGAAACACTTTTTATCCATAAAGCACATGAGAAGTAGTAAATGCATGAGACTTTAACCATATCTTCAGTAATTTTTGTTTTACATAAATACAATGGCAACCCACTCCAGTATTCTTGCCTGGGAAATTCTATGGACAGAGAGCCTGGTGGGCTACAGTCCAAAGGGTCACAGAGATTCAGACATGACTGTGTGACTAAACACATCATAATTATAGTGAAAAAGATAAATATAAAATTTATGAGTTCAGTTTCTTTGTAGTGTTTACTGCTTTCAAAAACCTTAAAGTTTTTATTTTGCAAAACCAGATATTTCTATACTTCAGATTTAAACTTAAAAATTAAAATATTCTTTAGTGAATTAATATGAGAAATTTTGAACATAGATTTCCTGGTATTTCTGTTGAGATTTCTGATAAAACATAAAGAAAATAAAATTATACTATTTATTAATATAATATTTTCTTGTTAATTGTGACAGCCATAATATTTCACTTTCTTATTAGCATAATGTAGCACTAAGAAAATAAATGTTATAATTAGTATATAGTTTATTACTAAAAGCTTTGTATATACTATTTTTATTATCATAACAATTGCTTAAGGCATTTATCACTGTTTTCTTGAAATAGTATGGAAATGGATATCCAGTAATAATTTTGCCAAAATTTACTAAAATTTAAATCCTGTAATGATCTCTGTTATGTTTATTCACAAGACCTAGGTCCTCATGCTTCCAGAAGGGACAGTAAGATCATTATAAAATGGAGAAATTTATGTTACTAGTTAGACTCAATCAAGTCCAAGGCTGTCTTTTTGTTTCCCTTTGCTTCACATTTTTTTTTTCCTAACTTCATAAGAAGTTACCATTGGTTAATCAATCCTGTAATGTGCCATCTTTAGGCAAAATGGAATTATCTTCCAAGTTTGCAATTTATAAAAGCAAGGGCCTCTTTTTATTTGCTTGTTGTTTCTAAAGCCCACCTATCTTTTACCTGTAAGACCTCATTTAAACAATTAATTAATCACATTGTATTGCACAGTAAGAAAGTGTTCTCTTCCCTCTTAGTAGGTTCATGGTGTTGGTCACCTTGGCCAGTTTGCAAGCCCCCCATGGGACCACAGTAGACTGTAAGGCTCTCATTCTGTTCAGAGACAGGTAACATCTCTATGATTCACTATTTTCAGGAAACTTTAATTTTGCTATTAAATGTTTCAATTCTGTGATGAAATAAACATCTCAAAAAAAAAAAGAAAGAAAGAAACATCTCATTCTGTCTTCTGACTAAAGGGAAGTTTAAAATCTAAACCGTAGATTATCGTTATTTTAAATCTGCTGGCAACTAAAGTAACAACAACAACAACAACAAAAAAAGCAGCTTAGGGGCCCAGCAAACCTCAACCCCACCTTCTCTTTTCCCTTTTGTCTTCTTGGCCTTTATTTTCTTTTCCTGTGCTTTCTTTTTTTATCTTTTTTCTAATTTGGAAGGGTGATATAATATTCAATAGCATATGCCTTGTTGCTTAACTATGAGGAGTTTAACTATGAGGATTCAAATGAAATTCTTAGCAGATGTCCTGATACACTATAAGGTGGTCAATAAGAGGTAGCCATTAGTACTATTCTAATCAAATAAGCATTTTATTCCTTGATTATTCTTGGAAATGTCTTTTAAAATTATTCAATTCAGACAAACTGGAAAGGAAACTAGAATGATTATTTATTGAACTATTTCTTGGAATATGGTTGACTGTAAACTCAGTAGAACAAGACACTTTTCTGATAATTTATCCACCTACACTCTTTATCATTATGATACAAATAGATTAATTTCTAATTGTTGAGTTAATGAGGTGAGCAACACAAAGTGAACTTTTAATGGGAAATACTAATTTTCAAATATTGAGCAATTTGTGCCTTGTTAAGCATTAATAGAAATATCCATATTCCTAATCAAAAGAAATATCATTAAAAAAAATCATATTCTTCCACAATTAAGTTGCCATTCTACACTTAAAAGGCAACAACAATTCCATATTTCAAAATAATACTGAACTTTCAAAAGGTGGCTTTTTCACACTAAATGTAATCTACAAATGTATATCAACATTGAGTGAGCGAGTGAGTGAGTGAAGTCACTCAGTCGTGTCCAACTCTTTGCGACCTCATGGACTATAGCCTACCATGTTCCTCAGTCCATGGGATTTTCCAGGCAAGAATATTGGAGTGGGTTGCCATTTCCTTCTGCAGGAGATCTTCCCGACCCAGGGATTGAACCCGGGTCTCCCACATTGTAGGCAGACGCTTTACCATCTGAGCCACCAGGGAAGCCATTCTTCTTATAAAAATGGTAAGCCGTATCACATTACCATTTTTTTTAATGCTTTCAGAATTTTGAGAAGTGTAGAACAGAATACAATTATTGGAGGACAATTGCTTTATAATATTGTGTAAAAATCTGAATGTCTTTTCCTAATTAAAATAATAATGCTAATAATTTAGTTTTATGATATCTCTTGAATGCCTAAAAGTCTATAATTATTCACATATTTCCATGATATAAAATTAAAGTCCTAAATATGTTGATAAATTATATAAAAATGATAAACATGTCTTTTTTTTGGAAGTAAGAATTAACACACCAGTAAACTTTATGTTCTCCATGTTAAAAGTTATGATGAATTAACATTTCCTAAAGGAAAATAACCAATATGCAGAAAATTAAATGCTAATTAGTTAAGAAAGTGAATTTTCTTAAGCAAAGAGTATACCTTAATATTGAAAATATTGACCTTGAATCAGCCTGTGATACTCTCTAATAGAAACATAAAAGTGTCATTTATTAAGTGAAAATTATATTTCTAAATTTCTTTGAGAAGGAAAGATTTTATTTCCATTGTAGCTTCAACTTCTTGAATTTTTCTTCATTTAGTCAACACTACCAATTCATATTCAGTACATGAAGTAGTATGAAATTTATACAATCTTATCTGTGATTCCAAATATTTTTGGAATTTTATTACCTCATTTATGTAGTAAACAACTGTGCACACTCCACTCTAACCAATAAAATCATCACCCATTAAAAAAAAGTTAGATTATATATGCAAGCTATAACATAAATTTCAGTGATTGTTTTCAGAATTTTATTTAGAGCCTTGTGACATCTTGACATTTGAAATAGTTCAGCTGGAATTCCATCAGGATTATACTCAAATTCCTTCAAGCTAGGCTTAAGCAGCACAAGAAATGAGAACTTGCAGACGTGCAAGATGGATTTAGAAAAGGCAGAGGAGTCAGAGATTAAGTTGCCAACATCTTCTGGATCATAGAAAAAGCAAGCAAATTCCTAAAAAGAAAATTACTTCTGTTTATTGACAATGCTAAAGCCGTTGATAGTGTGAATCACAGAAAACTGTGGAAAATTCTTAAAGAGATGGGAATACCAGACCACCTTACTTGCCTCCTGAGAAACCTGTATGCAGGCCAAGAACCAGACACAGAAAAATGGACTGATTCAAAATTGGAAAAGAAATATGTCAAAGCTGTATATTGTCACCCTGCTTATTTAACTTATATGCAGAGTACATCATGCAAAGTGCCAGCCTGGATGAATCAGAAGATGGAATCAAGATTGCCAGGAGAAATATCAACAACCTCAGATATGTAGATTATACCACTAATAGCAGAAAGCAAGGAGAAACTAAAGTTTGAGCCTCTTGATGAAAGTGAAATAAGAGAGTGAAGAAGCTGGCTTAAAACTCAACATTCAAAAGCAAAGCTCATGGCATCCAGTCCCATCTCTTCATGGCAATTAAATGGGGAAAAAGTGGAAACAGAGATAGATTTTATTTTCCTTGGTTCCAAAATCACTGTGGATGTTGACTGAAGCCACAAAGTTAAAATACACTTGCTCCTTGGAAGAAAACCTATGACAAACCTGGACAACATATTAAAAACCAGAGACATCACTTTGCCAACAAAGGTCTGTATAGTCAAAGTGATGGTCTTTCCGATAGCAATGTATAAATGTGATAGCTGGACCATAAAGAAGGCCTAGCACCCAAGAATCAATGCTTTTGAACTGTGCATGTGCATGCTTACTAAGTTGCCTCAGTCATGTTCAACTCTGTGTGACCCTATGGACTGTAGCTTGCCAGACTCCTCTGTCCATGGGATCTCCAGGCAAGAACACTGGAGTGGGTTGTAATGCCTCTTTTCAGGGATCTTTCCAAATCATGTATTGAACCCACGTCTCTTACATCTAGTGCATTGGCAGGAGAGTTTTCCCACTAGCACTGCCTGGGATGCCCCTTCAAACTGTGGTGTTGGAGAAGACTCTTGAGAGTTCCTTGGACTGCAAGGAGATCAAACCAGTCAATCCTAAAGTAAATAACCCTGAATACTCACTGGATATGCTGAAGCTGAAGCTCCAATAATTTAGCCACATGATACAAAGAGCTGACTCTGGGAAAGACCCTAATGCTGGGAAAGATTGAGGGCAAGAGGAGAAGGGGATGACAGAGGGTGAGATGGTTGGATGGCATTACTGATTTAATCAACATGAGTTTGAGTAAACTCAGGGAGATAGGAGAGGACAGAGAAGCCTGGTGTTCTGCAGTTCATGGGTTCACAGAGTCAAGACACAACTTTGTGACTGAATAACAACATCTTGAAATTGTGAAAAATTGATCCTTCTTCCAAGCAAATGTAATTCTAGGTGACATATCAACCAATGCAATAGATTTAAAATAAACTATTTTTAAGATTCATGCAGATTTTCACTTTTTTTCAAAATATTCTTAATGTGTTTCTTACAGATCTTTCATGAGAGTGCTGCAGATTTCTGGCCCTTTTAACATTTTCCCTCATTTTCTGTATTACTATTATTTACTATTTACCTTTTTAATTTAAAATAATTATTGCTTCACAAGATGTTGAAAAGAAGTAAAAATTTATTTAAGGAGTCTATTACTAAGCTTTCTCCTATAGTTGTACATTCAAAACTATAGTGCATTCTCAGAATTTGGAAATTAAATCTGCATAAAACATGCAGAAATGGATTTTCATCTTTCTAAAAATTAAAAAAATATGATTCTTCAAACACTACCACTAGTTTGTACATTTCTTATCTATTCTTTCATGCTTATCTACTTTTATCATTAAACTGCCAACTGTTTGATAATTTGCAAATTGGTAAGATGGCTTATTTAACCCCATCATGGTTAAATTATTTCAAAATTCATTGTATGAATAACATTTTACATTTCTTTTATTCTGTGTTAAGTTTTTTAACTTTCTCATGCTGTTATTTTATCATTATTATCTTTACTTTATGTCCCTCACTGCAAGTAAAATTTCATTCTTGCATTGTGTATCTACTTTTCTATTTCATCAGCAGAAAGCACTATTAGAAACATTGAAAGTTTGCTGAGTTAGAACAAAACAGATTTAGAACTCATCAAACATATTAGCAATGTTTGTCTTGTGTATGAGAGCAAAGTTGTAAAAGATAATGCAGTGCATATTCTCCATTGGTTTGTAGGACAAACAAAATAATATTTTTAGCAGATATTGTAAGGATGGCCAAATAGCTTATATGGAAGTACATAATAATAAAATATTAATTGCCTGTGGAAATAAATAATGAGGTGACAGAGTGATTACATGAAGCTTTAGTCAACCTGATTACGACAGCGTGTATTTCTTTACATTGTCCAATGATTGCCATTGCTTTACTTTAACATGTCATTTCATATGGGTATCTCCAAGCTGAGCTCAGTTTAAAATTATATTTCTCTCAATACATCCCAACTTCTACTGTGTAGGTGCAAAGCCTTTTGAGAATTAATAACTTCCAGCCATCAGTTTGTATGTAATATTTAAATTGGATATAAATACCTAATGTGATAGGTTTCCTCTGCTTTCCTCTCAAGCCTAGATTATAGAACTTTGAGTCTACTAAATTAGAATTTTATGTCTAAATAAGAAAATATCCTTTTCCATAATTAGTTCTGTATGTAAGTATATATTGTATATGTTTGTTTTTCCTCTCATTTAAATCACTTGAGAAATATTCACTTTGCATTTATTAGTTAGGTAGGCAACATTAATTATCATATGTTAGCATGCATTAAGTTATAAGAATCTTAATAATAACTAAAAAATCAGAATAAAGCTTTTGAAAGACTGCTTTAAAATTCTACTCCATCCCCCATTCCTACCAGACATTTTTAAAGATAGATTATTGATTTTTAAAGATATTTTTAAAGATATTTAAAAATATAAAAATTATTGATGATAGATTTTTAAAGATAGATTATAAAGTTAGATTATTCTACTAGAATGTAGTATCAGTTTTTCTTTGGACTCTTCATGAGTTTAGTTAAGAATCCTCTGTTAATATCTAAATTCCACCTTGCATGTAGACACTTCTAGTCATCACAGGGAATCAGAGTCCCCTTCTTTGTAAAAGTCACATACCATGAAGCTATCCAAAGTGAGATGGTATTATTAACTGCAGAAATTTCCCCATGGTAAGAAAACATGAGAAGTAATTACTCATCATTTAGAAAATGTAGACTTCTGCAAAAGATGACCATCTCCTTCTGCTGAGCATGGGGAAAAGTAATTTTAATAATCAGTGGATACTACAGCCTATCAAAATTTATGTTAAAATCCTAACCCACCACGTATTAAGAGGTGGGGCTTTTGGGAGGCAATTAAGACATAAAAGTGGAGACCTTATTAAAGACATTAGTGCCCTTGTAACAGAGACATGATCTTGTGCTCTCTGGCTCTTCTCTTTCTTTTCCCCTTACCTCACTCTCTCCTTTCTCTCTCTTCACTATGCAAGGATATAACCAGAAGATAGCAATCTGCAAACCAGGAAGAAGGCCTTCATCAAGTACCCAACCATATTGGTTCCCTGATCTCAGACTTTCATTCTCTGGAATCATGAGACATAAGTGATTTTGTTTAAAGTACTCAGTCTATGATCACTTGTGGTTGGAATGAACCAGAACAAAGGGTCACATGGGACTCTGATAATCCACACCCTAGCTGTCATATGGACTTTCTCACATAGAATTTCAATTTTAAGAACACCAAACATTCCAAAGTTGCCTTGAATTCCAAGACACCACAGTTGCTAGAAAAAGTGTTCTAGCTACAACACAATCACCATTTTCTAGTTGTAATAACTCTGGCCCTGCAACAAGTATTTAGTATGCATAACTTGAAATGGGCCCAGGCCTTGTGTGACAAATGGCTCTCACTTTTGAATATATTCAAAGCAGTTATATCTATAGACGTCTAAGAGAGTAAAAAGTATACTCCCAATTCATAGATGTTGAGGCAAGTGGCTTACATCTAACATTCTTGATCAGAAACCCAGAAACAAATCCCCTTATAAGGTTGCTTTCAGTAAATACTCCTACACAGCCTGAAAAATATGGTAATTTTTTCTTATAGTTTCAATGTACTTAATTCAAATATCAATGGGAGAAACCATAGTGTACAGGTATTACAAAAGAGAAAATAGTTGAAAATAAATATGTATGTTAGTTATTTTATTTTAATTTCTGTTTAAATGATCTCTGAATAAACAAAAATATGACTCTGAAAGAACAAATCTACAACTGATTTAGCAAACTGAAAGATTGACTTGCACTTCCTTTACTTGAGAGCTCAGTCATGTCAGACTCTTAACAAACCCATGGACTGTAGCCTGCAAGCCTCTTCTGTCCGTGGAATTTTCCAGGCAAGACTCTTGGAGCAGTTTGCCATTTCCTACTAAAGTGAAATCTTCCTGACCCAGGGATTAAAACTGTCCCCTGCAGGCGGATTCTTTTACCACTGAGCCACCTGGGAAACCTAACTTGCACTTAAAAGATTTCAAAAATCTCCTTTTCTGCATCTTTATAAATTAAGATTATTCAAATTCAAAATAGTTTAAAGAGCTAAATATAAAACTGGGAGCCATATCATCGCAGAGGACATAGGCGGGACACTCTTAGACATAAATCCTAGCAGTTTTTTTTTTTTTTTTTTCTTTGTCTCCTAAAGCAAAGGATCACTTCCAATTTACTTTGATTCATGGACCTAACATTCAAGGTTCCTAGGCAGTATTGTTCTTTACAGCATCGGACTTTACTTCCATCGTCAGTCTCATCCACAACTAGGCATTGTTTTTGCTTTGGCTCAGCCTCTTCATTCTTCCTGGAGCTATTTCTCCACTCTTCTCCAGTAGCATATTGGGCACCTATCCAACCTGGGGAGTTCATCTTTCAGTGTCATCTTTTTTTTGCCTTTTCATACTGTTTGTGGGGTAGTAAAGGCAGGAATACTAAAGTGGTTTGGCATTCCCTTTTCCAGTGGACCAGATTTTGTAAGAACCCTCCACCATGACCTGGCATCTTGGGTTGCCCTACATGGCTTAGCTCATAGTTTCATCGAGTTAGACTGTGAGACTGAGAGTGAAAAAAGCTGGCTTAAAACTCAACATTCAAAAAAAAAAAAAAAGATCATGGCATCCAGTCCCATCACTTCAGGGCAAATCATGGGGAAACAATGGACATAGGGACAGACTTTATTTTCTTGGGCTCCAAAATTACTGCAGATGGTGACTGAAGCCATGAAATTAGAAGACGCTTGCTCTTTGGAAAAAAAAAACTATTGCAAACCTAGACAGAGTATGAAAAAGCAGAGATATTACTTTGCTGACAAAGGTCTGTCTAGTCAAAGCTATGGTTTCTCCAGTAGTCATGTATGGATATAAGAGTTGGACCATAAAGAAAGCTGAGTGCTAAAGAATTGATGCTTTTGAACTGTGGTATTGGAGAAGATTCTTGAGTGTCCCCTGGACTGCAAGGAGATCAAACCTGTCAATCCTAAAGGAAATCAATCCTGAGTATTCATTGGAAGGACTCATGCTGAAGCTGAAGCTGGATATTTTGGTCACCTGATGCAAAGAACTGACTCATTAAAAAAGACCCTGATGCTGGGAAATTTGAAGGCAGGAAGAGAAGGGAATGACAGAGGATGAGGTGGTTGGATGGCATCACATACTCTATGGACATGAGTTTGAGCAAGCTCCAGAGGTTGGTGATGTACAAGGAAGCCTGGAGTGCGGCAGTCCACGGTGTCACAAAGAGTCAGACATGACTGAGTGACTGAACTGAAAGCAAAGGACAACAGCAAAAATAAACAAATGAAGCGTAATTAAATTTTAGGCTTCTTAAAAAAGGAGAACAATGACAAAAACAAAACAACAACCTACTGAATAGGAGAAAATATTTGCAAATGATATGACTGATAAGAAGTTAATATCCAATATACATAAATAGCTCATACAACTCACATCAAAAACAAAAGCAATCTGATTAAAAAGTGGGCAGATGACCTAAATAGACATTTTTTTTTTCCAAAGAGGAAATGTGGATAGACAACAGCAGGTTGAAAGATGCTCAGCATTGCTAATCATCAGGGAAATGCAAATTAAAACCACAATGAGGTATCATCTCATACTTGTCAGGATGGCTATCATCAAAAAGAACACAAATAACAAATATTGGCCAGGATTTTCAGAAAAAGGAACACTTGTACAATGCTGGTGGATATAAACTGGTGCAGCCAGAGTGGAAAACAGTATGGAGGCTTCTCAAAAAACTACAAATATGATCCAGCAATTCCACTTTTGGGAATATGTCCAAAAAAACCAAAACACTAATTCAAAAAGATACATCTTCCTCACTGTTCATAACAATATTATTTACAATTGCCAAAATATACAAGCAACCTGTTTCCATCAACAGATGACTAGATAAAGAAGTGGTATATGTATATATGTGTATGTGCATACATATATATACATACACACATGCCCAATAGAATACTACTCAGACATAAAGAATGACATTTTTCCACATGTCACAACATGTTTAGAGTTGGAAGGAATTATGTAGGTGAAATAAGTCAGAGAAAGATAAATACTGTATGATATCACTTATATGTGGAATCTAGAAAACACAACAAACTACTGAATATAACAAAAAGATGTAAACTCACAGATATACAGAACAGACTAGTGGTTACCAGTGAGGAGAGGGAAGGAGGGAGGGGAAACACAGGAGTAAAGGAAAAGAGGTACAAAGAATTAGGCATAAAATAAGCTACAAGGATATATTGTACATCATAGGGAATAAAGCCAATATTGTATAATAACTATAAATGGAGTATATAACCTTTAAAAATGTTCAAATCACCATAATGTACACTTGTAGCATATAATATTGCATAACAACTATACTTCAATTAAAAACAATCCATTTGACTTAAGACAGAGTTCATTTGCTCCTTGGAAGAAAAGCAATGACAAGCCTAGACAGCATTTTAAAAAGCAGAGACATTACTTTGTCTACAAAGGTCTATAGAGTCAAAGCTTTGTTTTTTCCAGTAGTTATGTATGGATGTTGTTTAGTCACCCGGTTGTGTCTGACTATTTGCGATCCCATGGGCTGCAGCACACCAGGCTTTCCTGTCCTTCACCATCTCCCAAACCTTGCTAAAACTCACATCCATTGAGTCGGTGATGCCATCCAACTATCTCATCTGTTCCCCTTCTCCTGCCTTCAATCTTTCTGAGAATCAGGGTCTTTTGAAATGGATCTTCGCATCAGGTGGCCAAATTATTGGAGCTTCAGCTTCAGCATCTGTCCCTCCAATGAATATTCAGAGTTGATTTCCTTTAGGATTGGCTGGTATGATATCCTTGCAGTCCAAGAGACTCTCAAGATTCTTTTCCAACATCACAGTTCAAAAGCATCAATCCCTCAGTGTTCAGCCTCTTTATAGTCCAAACTACTACTATTAGGAGTAACAAGATAAGAAAAGGCTTTGTTCCTTTTCCTCAGGAAGGTGGATTTCCTTAGTTATAGGATGAGAGAAGTTAGTTCCTCCAATGCCATCTGTTAGCCGTGTGAGTTTTCAGAATTTACTGAGGCACCTAATATATAGGATTATGCAAGGCATTAAGCTATGTATTCTTTGTAATATTGAATTCTATTCTATTAGCTATGCACAATTATTATGCAAGCAGATGTGTATATGTACACACACATGTATATTATATATATATGATTTTGTTTTATTTCAAGTTAACTGAGGCTGATAGTTAGATACTTTTGCCCAGGTCACAAATTAAGACTCAGGACTCTCTTACTTCCAAATCCATTTCCTAAACACTTAGCAGGATTATCTCTCATATGGGCTTTGACATCTTAGATTTTGCTTTTCTAATTGAAAACTTAGAGGAGGAGTTTTTAACATGAATACATTTTTGATTGTGGAGAATTAAAGAGGAATTTTTTTTGGGGGGGTAGATTCTAGAATTATATATAATAACTGAAGACATTGAAAAAATCTTTCAAAAAGCAAAGAAAATAGGCAAAGGTCTTGTTTAATCTTTTAGAATGGAACAAGATTGAAATCACTGTTATGCATAAAGTTGGAAAATAGCCATATTCAGAGTATTTTAGGTCTGGTAGAACGTCATCAAGGAGATAAAATTATACATAGTGAGTATGAGGTAATAGTGAACATACAATTTATGATGGGTTGTAGGATTTAAGAACTAATAATTA